>NC_136073.1:73780271-74980271 GCF_964261635.1 Lissotriton helveticus | reverse complement strand
AGATCGATGTGGT
Organism: Lissotriton helveticus; assembly: GCF_964261635.1. Lineage (NCBI taxonomy): Eukaryota > Metazoa > Chordata > Amphibia > Caudata > Salamandridae > Lissotriton > Lissotriton helveticus. The sequence continues at coordinate 74,980,258 of NC_136073.1, read as the reverse complement.
ATCTTCAACATTTCTGCAGCATTTCTTCTAGTGACACTAGACTGCACTGACATGCAGCAAATTGGTGTTCTTTGTACATGGCTCAGTTTTCATGGTCAGACTTGACAGCGCAGCTGTAGCCAGACAATTATGTGAACGTCACTAGAGAGGAGCTTTGGCTCCGCCCACGTGTTGAGAGACAGGAGCACATGTTTTGATTGGGCATAGGTTGTGTGCTTCTCCACAAAAAAGTGCTTGCCTCCACACAGCTGTAATCAGTTTGTTTATTTATCTAGCTGCCTGCGCTTGAACGTTTACAGAAACACACGACATTATAATGCTATTAAAGTGTCTTACATAACTAGATAATCAATGGTGTTTTTCACTTGCAGTAGCACGGATGGGAGTTGGGCAGACATTAACCTAAATGGATATTTGGGTCTGTCTTGACAGTGCAACTGTCACCTGACCTTTTAAAATACACCAATATTATTCTACAGTTCTTTGCTTCCACACAAATACATATCCATTCCCATGCTATTTACATGTTATGCTCACGTTTCCATATAACATTCCTTTGAAGCCAGACCTATTGTCATTGCTAAGGCTTGTAGAGCCTTTACACCAGCTCTTGGGTACCTCCTTTTCATCTCTGATCAATTGTCTGAGTGGTGCCATTAAAGGCAGATGCTGTAGGGGACCGTCTATATGGCCTATGCTCAAGAAAGGTTCTGAGTTATCCAGTTCACAACTTCTATCGAATCAAGGGAGTAGGCTGAAACTCAAAATACCCCACTCTGATCACCACAAGCATACAAAGTGAGCAAACCTGACCCTTTTAGGAGTGTTGCCTGCATCTTTCCATCCATCCATGTCCCCTGTCATCCATCCTTTCATCCTTCTATCTATTCATATGGGTATCTGTCCACATTTCCATCCACCCGTCTGTCCATCCATCCATTCTCTCGCAAATATATGAACCTTTCTTCCACTGATCACCACAGCAATATATATATACATATCTATCCTTTCACTCTTCTGTCTATTCATGTGTACATCCCTTCACATTGCCATCCACTCACTCACTCACCCTTCCTCCCATTCATTCTTTTAACCGTTGGCATACACATCCATCCTTCCACTCATCCACCCAAAAATATATTAAATCTAGGTGGTGAACTCCACTCTGCTCCGTTTGCGGAGTTTGCAGAGATTTCAGCACTCCGCGTTATGCAGAGCAAAGTGTTTTCCCTTGCTCCTGTTAGTCAACGTCAAGTTGGAGAGTGAGGAAAATCCACCTCCTGGCAAGATTTTTCCTCATTCGCTATCAACAACATCAAGTTGGCGAGCGCGAGCATAGAAAATCAACCTCCCAGCGAGATTTCTCAACGCAGGCAGTCAGATTTCTCACTGCGAGTGGTTGCATATGCTCGTGACTGCTCACATTGAGCAACTGTCCATTCGCATTGAGAAAGCTGCCGCTCGAGTGTTTGAGTAGAGAAGTGTGTGAACTTAGAAAAGAATATGAATGTGAAAAAGCAATATTCTCTTGAATGGGGGTGGGTGGAATTTGCATAATCGCTTTACGCAAATCTCAGCGAAATGGTAAAAAATCTCCGCGAACACGCAGAAATTGTGCAAACACTCTGAATATCTTGTTCGCAATGCTTTTTTACTGGTCGCAATAGCTGTTTACGTGCTAGAGGAAAAATATCTCACGAACACACATTTTGATAACGCGAACAAGCAAAAAATTCGCAAAGTTGCGGAACGCAGGCTTTTGGGCAATTTCTTGTTTTCTGTGTAACGTGAAATTACCAAAATTCCGCAAATTCCGCAAATGGAACCGAATTTACAGCCCAGGCCTACTCTTGAACGCCATAAAGAAAAGTGTTTCAAAATTAAGGTTTAAGGGGGTGCTGTGTCTTAGCTGATTAAAGCACCTGTCTAGTAAACAGGAGATCCTGAGTTCAACTCTCAGAGGTGCCTTGCTTTTATCATTGTTATATAACAAATCATATTCATTAGGTCTTATTCTGAAACAAGTAAAATATAAAAGTCTGATTCATCTTACTGTTGAACAGATCATCTTAAACCTTATAAAACCCCTAGTATGTTCAACCATATAGCATGAATACTGTTATAGCAAAATTAAAAAAGACATATCTATGAGAAAGATGTAGATTAAATTTCTGCCTACTTTTGAGCAATATTAATGCATTCATGAAAAAGAATTGTAAAGTATTCAAGAAATGAAATTGGGTTTTATAAGAGTACATGTTTATTAAAACATATTAATACTTGTTTAGTGATTGATTATCTTTTCGTGTTTAAGACTACAAAACATATCAAGAAAAATGTATAGCAGGAAATGAAGTTTTTATCATCAACAATAAATTATTTATGCATTTTTTACTATTAACTTTGGTGCTGTGGCAGGGGCGTGGCTAGCAGCCGAGCATGCCAGACGCGGGCTGAGTGAGCTCTGTCTGAGAAAACCCCTAATATACTGTCAAATATCCTGACTCTGGCTTGGAATCCCACCCTCGGTACCTCTGTGACGCTCTGAGGCTGGTGACGAAGCGCGAGGTCCGTGGGAGCACCCAGGTCCCACTGAAGAGCGGTTTGCCCCGGGAGACGCGGAGAGGCCTAAGGCGCGAGGAAAAGCCGCGACCCACAGTACTGCTGCGTCGGACCGGAAGCGGCTGCCTGTCGGCGCGACTGATCGTGTACAGCCGTGTGTTGTGGGGTAGACGCTTGAGACCGCCACCGGAACGCTGCCCACATCCTACTGATCCTCCTGCTGGATGGATGGGGTCACCGTCGGAGATAACTGAGGCCGGCTCCCAGAAAAGTGGAGGAGAGACTGCGATACGCGACCGGCCATTACAAAAGGCGCGAACGGGCCGCGGAAGGTGAATGACGGCGCTGGTTACCCCGGTGACTCCACAAGACCCGAGATCGGCGAACATTGTGCCGGAGGCCTGCGGAGACAGCCACGGGACACCAACACAAGGTTAGCCGGGAGTCGGAGGGAGCGGCCTGCCGGATACATCCTGGTCACGGCGAAGCAGCGGGGGAGGGCCGTCTCACCCCAGGGACAAGGGTGGAAGGAGGACTCGCTGTGCGCACGACCAAACGGAGGGAGGCCCAGAGGCAGTCCATACCGGCTCAGCGACCCAAGGAAAGGAGAGGTAGGTGCCCCCCCCCCAGCATAAAGGAGCCCACTACAGAGAGGATCCGAAAAGGGGCCCTTAAACTGGCTGTGTTGATGGTTACGCGAGAAGGGCGCTGAAAGCAAGCATAGTACAGGGGCGCTGAGCAGACCGTCAAGTGCACCGCCACCGGCACCCCTGGTCGGAGTAAACACAGATTGTGCTACCGGGTGGTGAGGGGGGCCCTCCACGGAAGAAGGTGAGCCGGAACACGGACCGCAGAGGAACGGAACGGCCCGGAGACGCACTGGTCGGCCGGCATATACGGGGGACTGTACTGCACCACGGACCACTGGCGCACACCGCCCGTGTCATACTCCTGCTGAGCGCCGCTGAAGTGCATGGGACTACATCTCCCAGAATTCCAAAAGGAAGCAGGAAGTTATAAAGGAGACCTGCAACCAGCAGAGGGCGTCGGATATTCTTGGTCCTACCTGGATTGTTGTGACTTGCCCGTTGGATGTTCCTGTTTTGTTGTCCTGCCAAAGTGCCTCGCACATATCTGTTGCTGCAATCAGACGGCTGTCTGATTCTTTTGCTACTTCCTCGAATTGCCCTCCGTTGGGGAGCCGTCTTGGCTCATGCGGAGGACGATTGATGTGCTTCGTGAAGGGTGAAGTCTTCAAACCCTTTTTGTTATCGCTGCATGTTATGCGCCTCTGTTTCCTGGGAGAGCGCAAGGAATCTCTGCAGACACCACAGTGTTTGTACCATCTCTGCTCGTTGTTGGAGCGCTTGCTGTGGTCTCCACTTACAAGTGGGCTGTTGCTCCTTTTGCCCTCCGTTGGGGAGCCGCTTTTCCTGGCTCATGCGGAGGACGAAATCTCTACAAATGCCCACCGACGTTACCAGGCTTGGTAACCATCCTGTCAGGTGTTAGGAATCTTAACGCCTTGATTCCCCGGCTGGGGTATTTTCTTTGGGATCACTCTGGAGAACAGATTGCAATAAGTCAAGTGGGTGACAGAACGTTTATTGTTCAGTTCATAGTGCCTCATGCCAGAGAATCCACAAGGTACTGTGTTATAGCGTTTCTTCAGGGTGACTCTAACCCAGCGTTTTGTGTTGTATACGCAGACCTTAATCTTGGCTACACCCCACATCAAGAAGCCCTATATACGTGTTGTCTAATGAGAAGGGGGTACGTACACCATATATATATATATATATATATTGGTTCATTCAATCACGGTATGTGAATGTAATCAAGACAGTGTGTTTGTGTTCACAGGTGTGGTTGGTGTGGTCCCTATAGAAATCTATACTGAAGTGGATAAGGGTGAAGAGACTTATCTTCCCATGAGACCTGGTGTTCATTATTATTTACAGGTATATGGATAAATGGTCAGAGTATATAGTCTTTCTTGTTTTGGTTATTGTGCATGAAACACAACAGAAGAAGGGGTTCTTATTTTCCGTTTCTTTGTCGTTTCAGATCTCCCTCCCTGCTGTTCCCTCCCCTTCCCCGCGGGCTTTATTGCCCCCGTCTGCTCCTTCCTTAACCTTTGGCTATTGTAGCATTCAAGGTTTGGATAGATCAGGAGGTGGCCTATCTTTGCATCACGCTGATCCTGAGGACGTATCCGGATAACAGCCCGTGTGACACGGGTGACGATGTGAAGGTGGATATAGGGCACATTAAACTGAAGCCTCGGACTGGTATACCGATAGAGGAAGCAGTGGAGCACAACAACTGGGACTCGCTGTGGAACGGGGCACACGTCCTGATAGATAACATACAGGTGCTGCAGTAGCAGTCGCGGTCTCGAGTTCCCGGGCCCACAGCAGATCGGGATCGGATTTGGCGTGCACATTGTGGCTCCCACTGGTAGCGGACACGACAATTGAGCTCCTCCACGGTGTGACAGGCCCCTCTTAGCAATACGACTGCCCTCCACAATAGTCGGGCACCCCCCCGGAAAGGCCGGTGGTTGACTCCCGGAAGTAGCCCGAGCGGTGAAAAACGAAGATCGCAATGGGCCGAAACAGACTTCGACAGCCGGACCCGGTCAACAACGGAGCGGCGCGATCCACTGGGTCGGGGGACCATATAGCATCTACAAACGAAGATATAATCCCTCCAACAGGGTTAAGTACGCAGGATGCGAAGCTGGACCTTATCCTGACAGAAATAAGAGCCTCTAGAGAGGCGCTAGAAGCCAGAATCGACACGATGTCGACAAGCCTCTCCCTACTGAAAGACGACCATAAGAAATTGGCGGAGAAAGTTGCGGAGAATAAAATTGCCCTGACCGACCTCATTCCGCAACAGACAGAACATTCCACACGCCTGGAGGTCTTGGAAAAGCAGCTCAAGGGATTGCGAGACAGAGTGGAAGATGCGGAAGGATGCTCGCGCCGCAATAACGTTCGCATCTTAGGCGTACCAGAGCGCAGCGAAGGGGCCAACCCGACTAAGTTCGTGGAGGACTGGCTGAAGACAATTGTGGACCCCGCAGCCCTCACCCAAATCTATAGTGTTGAAAGAGCGCACAGAGTGCCATCGAGACCGCCGAGACCGGGAGCGCCGCCACGGCCGTTAATAGCACGCCTCCTACACTTCAAAGACAGGGACACGATCTTGAAAACAGCGAGGGAGTCTGGGGCGATAAAATACGACAACCAAACTATCTCGATCTACCCGGACTTTACACAAGCAGTGCAGAAAGCCAGGGCGTCATTCTGGGGTGTGAAACTAACTCTGAGAGAGCGTAACGTGAAATATGCACTGTTTTTCCCAGCAAGACTAAGAATCATCCATGATGGCAAGTCTCATTTTTTCGATGACCCAGAAGAAGCGTCTGAATGGATTGAGGTGGCACTACCAACGCCCAGGTCGAGAAACAACTCCGCGGACACGCGGCAACGAAAGCAGTGCACACATGGAAGCAACACCTCGGCCCGGGAGGAGGAGACGGAGACGCGACCAGCACAGGATGGGCATGCCCGGGCGGATAGAGGTGGGGACTCGGCGGACTTAGTGCTGCTCACGACCACCGCACTGGCAACTCACGACATGCACATTGATACGGTGTCGAACAGCCAAGACAGTTCAAGCACGGTAGCATCGGACACGGACGCTAGTCTACACCGGTCTCCACGCATAACAGCGCAGATGGCAGAGGACATGTGAACAACAGCGGAGCGGAAGCGGAGTGGTGATATATATGTGACATTGTGATCTGGTGCGGAGGGTGGGTAAAGGTACCAGGGGAAAATGTTGATAATGGGGAACTTCAACGGACGACATTGACTGTTAACCGCAGAGAAAAGAGCGGTCGAGCACACGCCCCCCAGGCGAAGGCATGACTGCATTCAGTTCATACCCCTGTTGGGTAGTATCGTTTGGTCCCGACCAGTTGTGGGGTGGGGACCTGGTGGTTGGGGAGTTGCGCACAAGTATGGCACATAACATGTACACTTTGCTGACACGTACACAAGGGGCGTGGGCAATGTCTAAGGAAAAGGAGTTTGCAAGTAATGTCATTACCTAACACATACCAGTTCTGCACCTGGAATGTAAGAGGTTTGGGGTCGATCCACAAACGGCACAGGGTAAGGGCACAGCTGAACAGGAGACAAACACAGATAGCATATTTACAAGAAACACACCTGAATAGGGCGGGAGGAGAGAAACTAGCCCGTAAATGGAAAGGCCAGCTACATACCACAGAATACTCAGCATTCTCGAGGGGGGCGGCGATCTGGATACGGAACACTGTACCGTTTACACCAGTGGAAAAACGGTTGGTAGACAAGAATGGGCGTTATGTATTCGTACGGGGAACACTGGATGGTACGAGTGTAGTGTTGGGCAGTATATACGCCCCCAATACAGAGCAATCGAGGTTCTACGAGGACATTAGCGGTGTGTTGTCGGACTGGGTGGGACAACGTTGGGTGATAGGAGGGGACTGCAACGCGGTCATGGACACTGTGCTGGACAGGTCACACCCGCCACTGCATGCAACGGAAAGTAAGAAACAGGCAGTAGCGCTGACACAGTGGGCAAGCGGGTGGGAACTGGATGACGCATGGAGGACCCTCCACTCAAACGACAGGGAATACACATTCTACTCCCCACCGCACAGGTTACACACCAGGATAGACCGCATATTTTGCTCCAGGTCACTACGAGGGGCGATAACCTCAGTATGACACATGGGAAAGACATTATCTGACCATAACCCGGTAGAATTGACTTTACAATGGGGAACGATACCCACTCCCATCCCGACATGGCGCCTATCGCCGGGTCTTCCGGAATACGTAGTGTTCAAATCCTCGCTGCTAGACGCCTGCAGGACATACTTTGCGGAGAACGAAAACACTGCCAGCAGCAGGCAAATAGAATGGGATGCCTTCAAGGCAACTTTGCGCGGAGTAGCAATGGGTACTAAAGTGGGAATGAAGCGACTAGTACAGGAGAAGCTGAGAGCAGTGGAGGGAAGCTTGGCGGTGCTGGAGGGCGAAGCGGCAGGCACCGACGGTAACCTCACGCAGTTGCAGGAGGTGCGTATCCAACATGCTGAATTGTTGGAAGAGCTGCGGCTCATAGATTATAGAGAATATACAAATAGAGTGCATACGCAAGCCGACAAAGCTGGGGCGTTGCTGGCGCGCATGACACGCAATGCTACGGACACTGTCCCTATAACCAAGGTGTATGACCAGGATGGAGATATAGTGCAGACCCAATTAGATATAAATGAGACGTTCCGGAAATACTATGCAGACCTGTATGGCCCGCACGCGCCACTCTCGGAACCGGAGCTTGAATCCTTCCTAGCTGACATTTGTATTCCCCAACTATCAGATACACAAATACAGGCTCTCGCTAAACCCATCACCTTGGCAGAAGTTAGGCAGTCCATAAAAGCTCTACCGAGGAACAAAGCACCGGGCTCGGATGGGCTGTCGGCGGAATTCTATCTGACTTACGTTGAGGTCCTGGCCCCTCGCCTTCTTGCGCTCTACAAAGAGACGATGGAAAGTGGTGAACTACCTGCATCGACGCTTCAGGCACTGATAGTATCATTGCTGAAGCCAGGTAGGAATGCGCTGTACTTAGAGAATTACAGGCCCTTATCGCTCCTAAGCACGGATTATAAAATACTGATCAAAATCTTGGCAACTCGACTGTCACAATATATTCCTGATCTAATACACCCGGACCAGTGCGGATTTGTACCAGGTAGGAGCACTGCACTGAACCTAAGGAGCCTGAGCCAACTAATGGCCGAAGGGGAGGAAGGGGAGAATAATGAAGGATGTATATCACTAGACCTTAAGCAGGCCTTTGACTCCCTGAGGTGGGATTATATGTTGGCTGTACTGGGCAAATTCGGCGTTCCGCAGGCGTACACGAAATGGATCGCTTTATTATATCACATACCCACAGCACGTGTTAAGACTAATAGATGCATCTCAGCCCCTCTTGACATTGCAAAGGGGACGAGACAGGGATGTCCATTATCGCTCTTATTATTCATAATAGCCCTGGAACCACTGTTGATAAAAGTCCGCACCATGGCGGATCCAATGAGGATAATCCGACTTAATACCCACCATATCATTCAGCATATGCAGACGACATCTTATTATTCCTACGCAACATGGAAGGTTCACTAGAACGGATATCGGAAGTATTTGAAGGATTCAGAAAGATATCGGGCCTCGCGATTAACGTGTCCAAGTCCTACGGGTATAGTTTTCACAGGCCCATGTTGGCTACGCACATACAGTTCGCCCCCTGCCAATTCCAAATAGCGCCAGTAACTTTCAAATACTTAGGTATACAAATTTACAGAGATGCCCAGATCTATTTGAGGGCAACCTGGGCAGAGCACTTAATGCGTTAAAACCACAAATACGTTTTTGGATCACATTACCATTGTCGGTCGCGGGCAGAGTGGCGATCTCAAAAATGGTGGTCCTGCCCAGACTGATATACTACTTCACGAATGTGCCTGTGCTAGTGACCAAGGCCTTCTTTAAGCAACTGAACACACTGGTGACGGAATTGGTTTGGGGTACGAGCAGGAGATGTATAAGTGTAGCTAAACTGCAACTGCCGACGGACGGCGGAGGGCTGGGAGTGCCTGACATGATGGCATATGGATACGCTTGCCAGCTCCAATGGCTGGCTTACTGGCTGGCAGGTCGCAACCTGCATGAATTGAACATGTCAGAGGAGGACAGGAGCAAGGGTCACATACACCGATTGTTGCTCCCTAAGGCGAAAATACCACAGTCGGCCCCCCCTCCCTGCTTAAACTTGCAATACAGCAGTGGAGGGCAGCGATACGGTACACTGGCAATCGTCAGGCTTATGCACCCACGATACCTCTTCTGGGCATCCCCTTAGGAACCGGAACACTCACAGAGCGCAAGCTGAGTTCATGGCACGAGGCTGGGGTAACACAAGTAGGGGACTTCTTCTCGGAGGGTAGACTTCTAACACATGCAGACTTTATGCAACTACACCAGGCACCGAGGTCGATGTTCCTGTTACATGCACAAGTCGCGCACTATATTTCCACACACTGGGCAAGAGATGGCATGGAACCGGAAGCGACGGCCCTGCTCACTGCGCAATACCTCATGGGTTCAGGCAGTCACTTGACAAAGTGGATCACCAAGGGTATTAGAACAAGCAAAAATATTCCGCTACACTCACTTCGTACACGATGGGAGGGAGATACAGGCGGAGACATTAGTGATAGGGACTGGGTGAGCATACTACAGCTCCCCAAGAAGGTGTCACGAATCCCTAAGTTCAAATTTATCCAATTCATGATCATACATAGAGCATACCTAACGCCACACAGAACACAAGCGATGTTCCCCGAGGCGTCCAATCAATGCCCCAGATGTCACCATGAGGACGCGGGTATACTTCACATGTTCTGGGACTACCCCAAGTTGGGATATTACTGGTCCACAATCCACCACATCCTAGCGGAGGTTGCCCCAGGAAGACCCTATGAATCGGTACTGCACATCATTCTGGGGCTGGGTCACAAAGAGAAGAAGAGAAGTGTGGCCACTAGATTTGTAGAACTAGCGCTGTTACTAGCAAAGAGGATGGTAGCAATGAAATGAAAGTCGGTGAAACCGCCAAGTGTGGAGTCTTGGAGTAATGAGGTGGTGAGGTGGGGAAAGGCGGAAGGTCAGGAGCTACAAAGGGAGGAGCGAAGAGGCCTACGCAAACTGCCGATTTCCTTAGACTAGAATTCGATGATGTTGGAGTTTGAAAGGAGTGCCGAGGCGCACATCCAGTAAATGCCTGTACTGTTGTTGAATGTGCTAGAGGATGGAGGGTGCATGAGGGGACCCATACGCGACAGGTAGATCGAATGGCGCAGGAGATTGCGCACACAGAGTGCAGGCCGCAGGATTGGAACATATAGCGTCTTACAGCACCACTGTGCAGAAGAAGTGACAAGACGAATGGACATTATGCCACGAATCATTAAAGAATGGACATTGCTCGCAAGTAAAACGCCCTATATCACATGAAAGTGCCGGGGGGGAGGGGGAGGGGGTTAGTTAACACAAGTTGGAAAAAGTAATGAATTAATAATAATTTTATGGTCATGGAGAGGAGGGTCACTACTGAGGAAAAGGGAAAATGGTAATATTGATGGTCAGTCTGTAATGGCACCATATCATGATATGTAAATAATTGGAGAAGACATGGATATGTACATACGTGTGCCCTCGAAATGACAAAGAAAATATTTAAAAAAAAAAAAAAAACTTTGGTGCTGTGGCTTAGTGGTTAAAGCGCTTGTCTCGTAAACAGGAAATCCTGAGTTCAAATCTCAGCAGCACCTAACTGTTTTCTCCATGCTTTAGGAATAATTTTCATCAAACAAGTGTTGAATACAATTTACGAATAAACGTTCTATGAACTTTAGAATAAGTTATCTTAAAATGAAATAAAATACTTGGTATTGTTAAGGTTTTTTGTAGGAATGCATTGACTGAAATAGGGAAAAGAAAATGACAAAGAACAAGATAGAGTTGAATGATCACTCTATTGTTGAATTCAACGAATCCATTCTTTAGCAAGATATATTTAAAAATTCTATGAATAAGGTAAACTTTAAATTAGAGAGGTGTTTTTGAATAAGTGAAGGGTCTTCATCTAAAGAGTTTGAGTAGAGAAGTGTGTGAACTTAGAAAATAATATGAAAGTGAAAAAGCATTATTCTCTTGAACATCATAAAGAAAAGTGTTTCAAAATTAAGGCGCAGGAGAATGCTGTGGCTCAGCTGTTTAAAGCGCCTGTCCAGTAAACAGGAGATCCTGAGTTCAACTCTCAGCAGCACCTTGCTTTCTCATTGTTATATAACAAATCATTTTTATTAGGTCTTATTCTGAAACAATTAAAATATAATAGTCTGATTCATCTTACTGTTGAACAGATCATCTTAAATGTTATAAAAACCCAAGTATTTTTAAGATTACAGAATGAATACTGTTACTGCAAAATGAAAAAAGACATATCTATGAGAAAGACGTAGATTACATTTCTACCTAGTTTCAAGCAATATTAATGCATTCATGAAAAAACATTGTAAAGTATTCAAGAATTGAAATTGGGTTTTATAAGAGTACCTGTTTTTAAAACATATTAGTACTTGTTTAGTGATTGAGTATCTTTTCGTGTTTAAGATTACAATACATATAAAGAAGAATTTATAGCAGGAAATGTAGTTTTTATCATCAACAATAAATTATTTATGCATTTTTCGGTACTAGCGTTTGTGCTGTGGCTTAGTGGTTAAAGCACCTGTTTTGTAAATAGGAAATCCTGAGTTCAAATCTCAGCGACACCTAACTATTTTCTCCATGCTTTAGGAATTATTTTCATCAAACAAGTATTGAATACAATTTACGAATAAAAGTCAGGTTCTATGAACTTTAGAATAAGTTATCTTACAATGAAATAAAAATACTTGGTATTATGAAAATTTTTGAAGGAATGCATTGACTGAAATAGGGAAAAAAAAATGACAAAGAACAAGAAAGAGCTGAATGATCACTCTATTGTTGAATTCAACTAATCTATTCTTCAGCAAGGTATATTTTAAAATTCTATGAATAGGGTAAACTTTAAATTAGAGATGTATTTTTGAATACGTGAAGAGTCTTCATCTAAAGTGTTTGAGTAGAGAAGTGTGTGAACTTAGAAAAGAATATGAAAGTGAAAAAGCAATATTCTCTTGAATAGGGGTGGGCGGAATTTGCATAATCGCTTTATGCAAATCTCCACGAAATGGTAAAAAATTTCCGCGAACACTCGGAATTGCTTGTTCGCGATGCTTTTTTACTGGTGGCAATCGCTGTTTGCGTGCTAGGGAAAAATATCTCACGAACACGTATTTGAGAACGCCACCAAGCAAAAGATTTTGCAAAGTTGCAAACGCAGGCTTTTGGGCAATTTCTTGTTTTCTCTGTAAGGCGAAATTACCTAAATTCCGCAAATTCCGCGAATGGAACCGAATTTACAGCCCAGGCCCACTCTTGAACATCATAAAGAAAAGTGTTTCTAAATTAGGATTCAAGGGGGTGCTGTGGCTTAGCTGGTTAAAGCGCCTGTCTAGTAAACAGGAGATCCGGAGTTAACTCTCAGCAGTGCCTTGCTTTTCTCATTGTTATGTAACAAATTATATTCATTAGATCTTATTCTGACACAAGTACAATATAAAAGCCTGATTCATCTTACTGTTGAACAGATCATCCTAAACCTTATAAAAACCCAAGTATTTTCAAGATTACAGAATGAATACTGTTATTGCAAAATGAAAAAAGACACATCTATGGGAAAGATGTAGATTACATTTCTACCTAGTTTTGTGCAATATTAATGCATTCATGAAAAAGAATTGTAAAGTATTCAAGAAATGAAATTGGGTTTTATAAGAGTACATGTTTATTAAAACATTAATACTTGTTTAGTGATTGATTATCTTTTCGTGTTTAAGATTACAATACATATCAAGAAGAATTTTTAGCAGGAAATGAAATTTTTATCATCAACAATAAATTATTTATGCATTTTTTACTATTAATGTTGGTGCTGTGGCTTATTGGTTAAAGCGCTGGTCTCGTAAACAGGAAATCCTGAGTTCAAATTTCAGCAGCACCTTACTGTTTTCTCCATGCTTTAGGAATAATTTTCATCAAACAAGTGTTGAATACAATTTACGAATAAACGTCTGGTTCTATGAACTTTAGAATAAGTTATCTTAAAATGAAAAATACTTGATATTATGAAAATCTTTGGAGGAATGGATTGACTGAAATAGGGAACAAAAAAAGGCAAAGAACAAGAAAGAGCTGAATGATCACTCTATTGATCAATTCAACTAATCCATTCTTCAGCAAGGTATATTTTAAATTTCTATGAATAGGGTCAACTTTAAATTAGAGATGTGTTTTGAATAAGTGAAGCGTCTTCATCTAAAGTGTTTGAGTAGGGAAGTGTATGAACTTAGAAAAGAATATGAAAGTGAAAAAGCAATATTTTCTTGAATAGGGGTGGGCGGAATTTGCATAATGTTGTAAAAAATCTCCGGGAACACGCAGAAATTCAGCAAACACTCGGAATTGCTTGTTCGCGATGATTTTTTACTGGTCGCAATCGCTGTTTGCGTGCTAGGGGAAAAATATCTCACGAACACGCATTTGAGAACGGGAACAAGCAAAAAATTTCACTTAGTTGCGGACGCAGGCTTTTGGGCAATTTCTTGTTCTCTCTGTAACGCGAAATTACCTAAATTCCGCAAATTCCGTGCACGGAACTAAATTTACAGCCCAGGCCTATTCTTGAACACCATAAAGAAAAGTGTTTCAAAGTTAAGATTCTAGTGGTTGCTGTGGCTTAGCTGGTTAAAGCGCCTGTCTAGTAAACAGGAGATCCTGAGTTCAACTCTCAGCAGTGCCTTGCTTTTCTCATTGTTATATAAGAAATCATATTCATTAGGTCTAATTCTGAAACAAGTAAAATATAAAAAGTCTGATTCATCTTACTGTTGAACAGATCATCTTAAACCTTATAAAACCCCAAGTATTTTCAAGATTATAGCATGAATACTGTTATAGCAAAATGAAAAAAGACATATCTATGAGAAAGATGTAGATTACATTTCTACCTACTTTTGAGCAATATTAATGCATTCATGAAAGAGAATTGTAAAGTATTCAAGAAATGAAATTGGGTTTTATAAAAGTACATGTTTATTAAAACATATTAATACTTGTTTAGTGATTATCTTTTCGTGTTTAAGATTACAATACATATCAAGAAGAATTTATAGCAGGAATTGAAGTTTTTATCATCAACAATAAATTATTTAAGTATTTTTTACTAACAACGTTGGTGCTGTGGCTTAGTAGTTAAAGCGCCTGTCTCGTAAACAGGAAATTCTGAGTTCAAATCTCAGCAGCACCTAACTGTATTCCCCATGCTTTAGGAATAATTTTCATCAAACAAGTGATGAATACAATTTACGAATAAACGTCTGGTTCTATGAACATTAGTATAAGTTATCTTAAAATGAAATAAATACTTGGTATTATGAACATTTTTGGAGGAATGCATTGACTGAATTAGGGAAAAGAAAATGACTAAGAACAAGATAGAGCTGAATGATCACTCTATTGTTGAATTCAACTAATCTATTCTTCAGCAAGGTATATTTTAAAATTCTATGACTAGGGTAAACTTTAAATTAGAGAGGTGTTTTTGAATAAGTGAAGCGTCTTCATTTAAAGTGTTAGAGTAGAGAATTGTGTGAACTTAGAAAAGAATATGAAAGTGAAAAAGCAATATTCTCTTGAACACCATAAAGAAAAGTGTTTAAAAGTTAAGACTCAAGGGGGTGCTGTGGCTTAGCTGGTTAAAGCGTCTGTCTAGTAAACAGAAGATCCTGAGTTCAACTCTCAGCAGCGCCTTGCTTTCTCACTGTTATATAACAAATAATTTTTATTAGGTCTTATTCTGAAACAATTAAAATATAATAGTCTGATTCATCTTACTGTTGAACAGATCATCTTAAACCTTATAAAAACCCATTATTTTTAAGATTACAGAATAAATACGTTATTGCAAAATGAAAAAAGACATATCTATGAGAAAGACGTAGATTACATTTTTACCTAGTTTTGAGCAATATTAATGCATTCATGAAAAAGAATTGTAAAGTATTCAAGAAATGAAATTGGGTTTTATAAGAGTACATGTTTATTAAAACATATTAATACTTGTTTAGTGATTGATTATCTTTTCGTGTTTAAGATTACAATACATATCAAGAAGAATTTATAGCAGGAAATGAAATTTTTATCATCAACAATAAATTACTTATGCATTTTTTACTATAAAGGTTGGTACTGTGGCTTAGTGGTTAAAGCGCCTGTCTCGTAACAGGAAATCTTGAGTTCAAATCTCAGCAGCACCTAACTGTTTTCTCCAGGCTTTAGGAATAATTTTCATCAAACAAGTGTTGAATACAATTTACGAATAAACGTCTAGTTCTATGAACTTTAGAATACGTTATCTTAAAATGAAATAAAATACTTGGTATTATGAACCTTTTTGGAGGAATGCATTGACTGAAATAGGGAAAAAAAATGACAAAGGACAAGAAAGAGCTGAATGATCACTCTATTGTTGAATTCAACTAATCTATTCTTCAGCAAGGTATATTTAAAAATTCTATGAATAGGGTAAACTTTAAATTAGAGATGTGTTTTTGAATACGTGAAGCGTCTTCATCTAAAGTGTTTGAGTAGAGTAGTGTTTGAACTTAGAAAAGAATATGAAAGTGAAAAAGCAATATTCTCTTGAATAGGGGTGGGTGGAATTTGCATAATCGCTTTATGCAAATCTCCGCGAAATGGTACAAAATCTCCGCGAACACGCAGAAATTCCGCGAACACTCGGAATTACTTGTTCGCGAAGCTTTTTTACTGGTCGCAATCGCTGTTTGCGTGCTAGGGGAAAAATATCTCACAAACACGTATTTGAGAACGCAAACAAGCAAAAGATTTTGCAAAGTTGCGGACGCAGGCTTTTGGGCAATTTCTTGTTCTCTCTGTAACGCGAAATTACCTAAATTCCGCAAATTCCGCGAACGGAACCCAATTTACAGCCCAGGCCCACTCTTGAACATCATAAAGAAAAGTGTTTCACAATTAGGATTCAAGGGGGTGCTGTGGCTTAGCTGGTTAAAGTGCCTGTCTATTAAACAGGAGATCCTGAGTTCAACTCTCTGCAGTGCCTTGCTTTTCTCATTGTTATATAACAAATCATATTTATTAGATCTTATTCTGAAACAAGTAAAATATAAAAGCCTGATTCATCTTACTGTTGAACAGATCATCCTAAACCTTATAAAAACCCAAGTATTTTCAAGATTACAGAATGAATACTGTTATTGCAAAATGGAAAAAGACACATCTATGGGAAAGATGTAGATTACATTTCTACCTAGTTTTGAGCAATATTAATGCTTTCATGAAAAAGAATTGTAAAGTATTCAAGAAATGAAATTGGGTTTTATAAGAGTACATGTTTATTAAAACATTAATACTTGTTTAGTGATTGATTATCTTTTCGTGTTTAAGATTACAATACATATCAAGAAGAATTTATAGCAGGAAATGAAATTTTTATCATCAACAATAAATTATTTATGCATTTTTTACTATTAATGTTGGTGCTGTGGCTTAGTGGTTAAAGCGCTGGTTTCGTAAACAGGAAATCCTGAGATCAAATTTCAGCAGCACCTAACTCTTTTCTCCATACTCTAGGAATAATTTTCAACAAACAAGTGTTGAATACAATTTACGAATAAACGTCTGGTTCTATGAACTTTAGAATAAATTATCTAAAAATGAAATAAAATACTTGGTATTATGAAAATTTTTGGAGGAATGGATTGACTGAAATAGGGAAAAAAAAGACAAAGAACAAGAAAGAGCTGAATGATCACTCTATTGATGAATTCAACTAATCCATTCTTCAGCAAGATATATTTTAAAATTCTATGAATAGGGTCAACTTTAAATTAGAGATGTGTTTTGAATAAGTGAAGCGTCTTCATCTAAAGTGTTTGAGTAGGGAAGTGTATGAACTTAGAAAAGAATATGAAAGTGAAAAAGCAATATTTTCTTGAATAGGGGTG
This sequence comes from Lissotriton helveticus, assembly GCF_964261635.1. Lineage (NCBI taxonomy): Eukaryota > Metazoa > Chordata > Amphibia > Caudata > Salamandridae > Lissotriton > Lissotriton helveticus. The sequence goes on along the minus strand of NC_136073.1, from coordinate 74,962,863 downwards.
GGCGGAATTTGCATAATGCGGTAAAAAATCTCCGGGAACACGCAGAAATTCAGCGAACACTCAGAATTGCTTGTTCGCGATGCTTTTTTACTGGTCGCAATCGCTGTTTGCGTGCTAGAGGAAAAATATCTCACGAACACGCATTTGAGAACGGGAACAAGCAAAAAATTTCACTTAGTTGCGGACGCAGGCTTTTGGGCAATTTCTTGATCTCTCTGTAACGCGAAATTACCTAAATTCCGCAAATTCCGTGCACGGAACTAAATTTACAGCCCAGGCCTACTCTTGAACACCATAAAGAAAAGTGTTTCAAATTTAAGAGTCTAAGGGATGCTGTGGCTTAGCTGGTTAAAGGGCCTGTCTAGTAAACAGGAGATCCTGAGTTCAACTCTCAGCAGTGCCTTGCTTTTCTCATTGTTATATAACAAATCATATTCATTAGGTCTTATTCTGAAACAAGTAAAATATAAAAGTCTGATTCATCTTACTGTTGAACAGATCATCTTAAACCTTATAAAAACCCAAGTATGTTCAACCTTATAGCATGAATACTGCTATAGCAAAATGAAAAAAGACATATCTATGAGAAAGATGTAGATTACATTTCTACCTACTTTTGAGCAATATTAATGCATTCATGAAAGAGAATTGTAAAGTATTCAAGAAATGAAATTGGATTTTATAAGAATACATGTTTATTAAAACATATTGATACTTGTTTAGTGATTATCTTTTCGTGTTTAAGATTACAATACATATCAAGAAGAATTTATAGCAGGAAATTAAGTTTTTATCATCAACAATAAATTATTTAAGTATTTTTTACTAACTACGTTGGTGCTGTGGTTTAGTGGTTAAAGTGACTGTCTCGTAAACAGGAAATTCTGAGTTCAAATCTCAGCAGCTCCTAAATGTTTTCTCCATGCTATAGGAATAATTTTCATCAAACAAGTGTTGAATACAATTTACGAATAAATGTCCGGTTCTATGAACTTTAGAATAAGTTATCTGAAGATGAAATAAAATACTTGGTATTATGAACAGTTTTGGAGGAATGCATTCACTGAGATAGGGTAAAAAAAATGACAAAGAACAAGAAAGAGCTGAATGATCACTCTATTGGTGAGTTCAACTAATCCATTCTTCAGCAAGGTATATTTAAAAATTCTATGAATAGGGTAAACTTTAAATTAGAGATGTGTTTTTGAATAAGTGAAACGTCTTCATCTAAAGTTTTTGAGTAGAGAAGTGTGTGAACTTAGAAAAGAATATGAAAGTGAAAAAGCAATATTCTCTTGAATAGGAGTGGGTGGAATTTGCATAATCGCTTTATGCAAATCTCCGCGAAATGGTAACAAATCTCCGCGAACACGCAGAAATTTCGCGAACACTCGGAATTGCTTGTTCGCGATGCTTTTTTACTGGTTGCAATCGCTGTTTGCGTGCTAGGGGAAAAATATCTCACGAACCCGCATTTGATAAGGGCGAACAAGCAAAAAATTTCGCAAAGTTGCGGACGCAGGCTTTTGGGCAATTTGTTGTTCTCTCTGTAACGCGAAATTACCTAAATTCCGCAAATTCCGCGCACAGAACCAAATTTACACCCCAGGCCTACTCTTGAACACCATAAAGAAAAGTGTTTCAAAATTCGGATTCAAGGGGGTGCTGTGGCTTAGCTGGTTAGAGCGTCTGTCTAGTAAACAGGAGATCCTGAATTCAACTCTCAGCAGTGCCTTGCTTTTCTCATTCCTATATAACAAATCATATTCATTAGGTCTTATTCTGAAACAAGTAAAATATAAAAGTCTGATTCATCTTACTGTTGAACAGATCATCTTAAACCTTATAAAAACCCAAGTATGTTCAGCCTTATAGCATAAATACTGTTATAGCAAAATGAAAAAAGATAAATCTATGAGAAAGAGTAGGTTACATTTCTACCTACTTTTGAGCAATATTAATGCATTCATGAAAAAGAATTGTAAAGTATTCAAAAAATGAAATTGGGTTTTATAAGAGTACATGTTTATTAACACATATTAATACTTGTTTAGTGAATGATTATCTTTTCGTGTTTAAGATTACAATACATAGGAAGAATTTATAGCAGGAAATGAAGTTGTTATCATCAACAATAAATTATTTATGCATTTTAACTATTAACATTGGTGCTGTGGCCTAGTGGTTAAAGTGCCTGTCTCATAAACAGGAAATCCTGATTTCAAATCTCAGCAGCACCTAACTGTTTTCTCCATGCTTTAGGAATAATGTTCATCAAACAAGTGTTGAATACAATTTACGAATAAACGTCTGGTTCTATTAACTTTAGAATAAGTTATCTTGAAATGAAATAAAATACTTGGTAATATCAACATTTTTGGAGGAATGCATTGACTGAAATAGGGAAAAAAATGACAAAGAACAAGAAAGAGCTGAATGATCACTCTATTGGTGAAATCAACTAATCTATTCTTCAGCAAGGTATATTTTAAAATTCTATGACTAGGGTAAACTTTAAATTAGAGAGGTGTTTTTGAATAAGTGAAGCGTCTTCATTTAAAGTGTTAGAGTAGAGAATTGTGTGAACTTAGAAAAGAATATGAAAGTGAAAAAGCAATATTCTCTTGAACACCATAAAGAAAAGTGTTTAAAAGTTAAGACTCAAGGGGGTGCTGTGGCTTAGCTGGTTAAAGCGTCTGTCTAGTAAACAGAAGATCCTGAGTTCAACTCTCAGCAGCGCCTTGCTTTCTCACTGTTATATAACAAATAATTTTTATTAGGTCTTATTCTGAAACAATTAAAATATAATAGTCTGATTCATCTTACTGTTGAACAGATCATCTTAAACCTTATAAAAACCCATTATTTTTAAGATTACAGAATAAATACGTTATTGCAAAATGAAAAAAGACATATCTATGAGAAAGACGTAGATTACATTTTTACCTAGTTTTGAGCAATATTAATGCATTCATGAAAAAGAATTGTAAAGTATTCAAGAAATGAAATTGGGTTTTATAAGAGTACATGTTTATTAAAACATATTAATACTTGTTTAGTGATTGATTATCTTTTCGTGTTTAAGATTACAATACATATCAAGAAGAATTTATAGCAGGAAATGAAATTTTTATCATCAACAATAAATTACTTATGCATTTTTTACTATAAAGGTTGGTACTGTGGCTTAGTGGTTAAAGCGCCTGTCTCGTAACAGGAAATCTTGAGTTCAAATCTCAGCAGCACCTAACTGTTTTCTCCAGGCTTTAGGAATAATTTTCATCAAACAAGTGTTGAATACAATTTACGAATAAACGTCTAGTTCTATGAACTTTAGAATACGTTATCTTAAAATGAAATAAAATACTTGGTATTATGAACCTTTTTGGAGGAATGCATTGACTGAAATAGGGAAAAAAAATGACAAAGGACAAGAAAGAGCTGAATGATCACTCTATTGTTGAATTCAACTAATCTATTCTTCAGCAAGGTATATTTAAAAATTCTATGAATAGGGTAAACTTTAAATTAGAGATGTGTTTTTGAATACGTGAAGCGTCTTCATCTAAAGTGTTTGAGTAGAGTAGTGTTTGAACTTAGAAAAGAATATGAAAGTGAAAAAGCAATATTCTCTTGAATAGGGGTGGGTGGAATTTGCATAATCGCTTTATGCAAATCTCCGCGAAATGGTACAAAATCTCCGCGAACACGCAGAAATTCCGCGAACACTCGGAATTACTTGTTCGCGAAGCTTTTTTACTGGTCGCAATCGCTGTTTGCGTGCTAGGGGAAAAATATCTCACAAACACGTATTTGAGAACGCAAACAAGCAAAAGATTTTGCAAAGTTGCGGACGCAGGCTTTTGGGCAATTTCTTGTTCTCTCTGTAACGCGAAATTACCTAAATTCCGCAAATTCCGCGAACGGAACCCAATTTACAGCCCAGGCCCACTCTTGAACATCATAAAGAAAAGTGTTTCACAATTAGGATTCAAGGGGGTGCTGTGGCTTAGCTGGTTAAAGTGCCTGTCTATTAAACAGGAGATCCTGAGTTCAACTCTCTGCAGTGCCTTGCTTTTCTCATTGTTATATAACAAATCATATTTATTAGATCTTATTCTGAAACAAGTAAAATATAAAAGCCTGATTCATCTTACTGTTGAACAGATCATCCTAAACCTTATAAAAACCCAAGTATTTTCAAGATTACAGAATGAATACTGTTATTGCAAAATGGAAAAAGACACATCTATGGGAAAGATGTAGATTACATTTCTACCTAGTTTTGAGCAATATTAATGCTTTCATGAAAAAGAATTGTAAAGTATTCAAGAAATGAAATTGGGTTTTATAAGAGTACATGTTTATTAAAACATTAATACTTGTTTAGTGATTGATTATCTTTTCGTGTTTAAGATTACAATACATATCAAGAAGAATTTATAGCAGGAAATGAAATTTTTATCATCAACAATAAATTATTTATGCATTTTTTACTATTAATGTTGGTGCTGTGGCTTAGTGGTTAAAGCGCTGGTTTCGTAAACAGGAAATCCTGAGATCAAATTTCAGCAGCACCTAACTCTTTTCTCCATACTCTAGGAATAATTTTCAACAAACAAGTGTTGAATACAATTTACGAATAAACGTCTGGTTCTATGAACTTTAGAATAAATTATCTAAAAATGAAATAAAATACTTGGTATTATGAAAATTTTTGGAGGAATGGATTGACTGAAATAGGGAAAAAAAAGACAAAGAACAAGAAAGAGCTGAATGATCACTCTATTGATGAATTCAACTAATCCATTCTTCAGCAAGATATATTTTAAAATTCTATGAATAGGGTCAACTTTAAATTAGAGATGTGTTTTGAATAAGTGAAGCGTCTTCATCTAAAGTGTTTGAGTAGGGAAGTGTATGAACTTAGAAAAGAATATGAAAGTGAAAAAGCAATATTTTCTTGAATAGGGGTGGGCGGAATTTGCATAATGCGGTAAAAAATCTCCGGGAACACGCAGAAATTCAGCGAACACTCAGAATTGCTTGTTCGCGATGCTTTTTTACTGGTCGCAATCGCTGTTTGCGTGCTAGAGGAAAAATATCTCACGAACACGCATTTGAGAACGGGAACAAGCAAAAAATTTCACTTAGTTGCGGACGCAGGCTTTTGGGCAATTTCTTGATCTCTCTGTAACGCGAAATTACCTAAATTCCGCAAATTCCGTGCACGGAACTAAATTTACAGCCCAGGCCTACTCTTGAACACCATAAAGAAAAGTGTTTCAAATTTAAGAGTCTAAGGGATGCTGTGGCTTAGCTGGTTAAAGGGCCTGTCTAGTAAACAGGAGATCCTGAGTTCAACTCTCAGCAGTGCCTTGCTTTTCTCATTGTTATATAACAAATCATATTCATTAGGTCTTATTCTGAAACAAGTAAAATATAAAAGTCTGATTCATCTTACTGTTGAACAGATCATCTTAAACCTTATAAAAACCCAAGTATGTTCAACCTTATAGCATGAATACTGCTATAGCAAAATGAAAAAAGACATATCTATGAGAAAGATGTAGATTACATTTCTACCTACTTTTGAGCAATATTAATGCATTCATGAAAGAGAATTGTAAAGTATTCAAGAAATGAAATTGGATTTTATAAGAATACATGTTTATTAAAACATATTGATACTTGTTTAGTGATTATCTTTTCGTGTTTAAGATTACAATACATATCAAGAAGAATTTATAGCAGGAAATTAAGTTTTTATCATCAACAATAAATTATTTAAGTATTTTTTACTAACTACGTTGGTGCTGTGGTTTAGTGGTTAAAGTGACTGTCTCGTAAACAGGAAATTCTGAGTTCAAATCTCAGCAGCTCCTAAATGTTTTCTCCATGCTATAGGAATAATTTTCATCAAACAAGTGTTGAATACAATTTACGAATAAATGTCCGGTTCTATGAACTTTAGAATAAGTTATCTGAAGATGAAATAAAATACTTGGTATTATGAACAGTTTTGGAGGAATGCATTCACTGAGATAGGGTAAAAAAAATGACAAAGAACAAGAAAGAGCTGAATGATCACTCTATTGGTGAGTTCAACTAATCCATTCTTCAGCAAGGTATATTTAAAAATTCTATGAATAGGGTAAACTTTAAATTAGAGATGTGTTTTTGAATAAGTGAAACGTCTTCATCTAAAGTTTTTGAGTAGAGAAGTGTGTGAACTTAGAAAAGAATATGAAAGTGAAAAAGCAATATTCTCTTGAATAGGAGTGGGTGGAATTTGCATAATCGCTTTATGCAAATCTCCGCGAAATGGTAACAAATCTCCGCGAACACGCAGAAATTTCGCGAACACTCGGAATTGCTTGTTCGCGATGCTTTTTTACTGGTTGCAATCGCTGTTTGCGTGCTAGGGGAAAAATATCTCACGAACCCGCATTTGATAAGGGCGAACAAGCAAAAAATTTTGCAAAGTTGCGGACGCAGGCTTTTGGGCAATTTGTTGTTCTCTCTGTAACGCGAAATTACCTAAATTCCGCAAATTCCGCGCACAGAACCAAATTTACACCCCAGGCCTACTCTTGAACACCATAAAGAAAAGTGTTTCAAAATTCGGATTCAAGGGGGTGCTGTGGCTTAGCTGGTTAGAGCGTCTGTCTAGTAAACAGGAGATCCTGAATTCAACTCTCAGCAGTGCCTTGCTTTTCTCATTCCTATATAACAAATCATATTCATTAGGTCTTATTCTGAAACAAGTAAAATATAAAAGTCTGATTCATCTTACTGTTGAACAGATCATCTTAAACCTTATAAAAACCCAAGTATGTTCAGCCTTATAGCATAAATACTGTTATAGCAAAATGAAAAAAGATAAATCTATGAGAAAGAGTAGGTTACATTTCTACCTACTTTTGAGCAATATTAATGCATTCATGAAAAAGAATTGTAAAGTATTCAAAAAATGAAATTGGGTTTTATAAGAGTACATGTTTATTAACACATATTAATACTTGTTTAGTGAATGATTATCTTTTCGTGTTTAAGATTACAATACATAGGAAGAATTTATAGCAGGAAATGAAGTTGTTATCATCAACAATAAATTATTTATGCATTTTAACTATTAACATTGGTGCTGTGGCCTAGTGGTTAAAGTGCCTGTCTCGTAAACAGGAAATCCTGATTTCAAATCTCAGCAGCACCTAACTGTTTTCTCCATGCTTTAGGAATAATGTTCATCAAACAAGTGTTGAATACAATTTACGAATAAACGTCTGGTTCTATTAACTTTAGAATAAGTTATCTTGAAATGAAATAAAATACTTGGTAATATCAACATTTTTGGAGGAATGCATTGACTGAAATAGGGAAAAAAATGACAAAGAACAAGAAAGAGCTGAATGATCACTCTATTGGTGAAATCAACTAATCTATTCTTCAGCAAGGTATATTTTAAAATTCTATGAATAGGGTAAACTTTAAATTAGAGATGTGTTTTTGAATAAGTGAAGCGTCTTCATCTAAAGTGTTTGAGTAGAGAAGTGTGTGAACTTAGAAAAGAATATGAAAGTGAAAAAGCAATATTCTCTTGAATAGGGGTGGGAGGAATTTGCATAATCGTTTTTTGCAAATCTCCGCGAAATGGTAACAAATCTCCGCGAACACGCAGAGATTCCGCGAACACTCGGAATTGCTTGTTTGCGATTCTTTTTTACTGGTGGCAATCGCTGTTTGCGTGCTAGGGGAAAAATATCTCACGAACGCGAACAAGCAAAAAATTTCGCAAAGTTGCGGACGCAGGGTTTTGTGCAATTTCTTGTTCCCTCTGTAACGCGAAATTACCTAAATTCCGCAAATTCCGTGCACGGAACCAAATTTACAGCCCAGTCCTACTCTTGAACACCATAGAGAAAAGTGTTTCAAAATTAAGACTCAAGGGGCTGCTGTGGCTTAGCTGGTTAAAGAGCCTGTCTAGTAAACAGGAGATCCTGAGTTCAACTCTCAGCAGTTCCTTGCTTTTCTCATTGTTATATAACAAATCATATTCATTAGGTCTTATTCTGAAACAAGTAAAATATAAAAGCCTGATTCATCTTACTGTTGAACAGATAGTCTTAAACCTTATAAAAACCCAAGTATGTTCAACCTTATAGCATGAATACTGTTATAGCAAAATGAAAAAAGACATATCTATGAGAAAGATGTAGAATACATTTCTACCTACTTTTGAGCAATATTAATGCATTCATGAAAAAGAATTGTAAAGTATTCAAGAAATGAAATTGGGTTTTATAAGAGTACATGTTTATTAAAACAAAATATTACTTGTTTGGTGATTGATTATCTTTTCGTGTTTAAGATTACAATACATATCAAGAAGAATTTATAGCAGGAAATGACATTTTTACCATCAACAATAAATTATTTATGCATTTTTTACTATAAACGTTGGTGCTGTGGCTTAGTGGTTAAAGTGCCTGTCTCGTAAACAGGAAATCCAGAGTTCAAATCTCAGCAGCACCTAACTGTTTTCTCCATGCTTTAGGAATAATTTTATATCAGACAAGTGTTGAATACAATTTACGAATAAACGTCTAGTTCTATGAACTTTAGAATAAATTATCTAAAAATGAAATAAAATACTTGGTATTATGAACATTTTTGGAGGAATGCATTGACTGAAATAGGGAAAAAAATGACAAAGAACAAGAAAGAGCTGAATGATCACTCTATTGGTGAATTCAACTAATCCATTCTTCAGCAAGGTATATTTTACAATTCTATGAATAGGGTCAACTTTAAATTAGAGATGTGTTTTTCAATAAGTGAAGCGTCTTCATCTAAAGTGTTTGAGTAGAGAAGTGTTTGAACTTAGAAAAGAATATGAAAGTGAAAAAGCAATATTCTCTTGAATAAGGGTGGGCGGAATTTGCATAATCGCTTTATGCAAATATCCGTGAAATGGTAACAAATCTCCGCGAACACGCAGAAATTCCGCGAACACTCGGAATTGCTTGTTCACAATGCTTTTTTACTGGTCGCAATCGCTGTTTGCGTGCTAGGGGTAAAATATCTCACAAACACGCATTTGAGAATGCGAACAAGCAAATAATTTCGCAAAATTGCGGACGCAGGCTTTTGGGCAATTTCTTGTTCTCTCTGTAACGCGAAATTACCTAAAATCCGCAAATTCCGTGCACGGAACCAAATTTACAGCCCAGGCCTACTCTTGAACACCATAAAGTAAAGTGTTTCAAAATTAAGATTCAAGGGGGTACTGTGGCTTAGCTGGTTAAAGCGCCTGTCTAGTAAACAGGAGATCCTGAGTTCAACTCTCAGCAGTGCATTGTGTTTCTCATTGTTATATAACAAATCATATTCATTAGGTCTTGTTCTGAAACAACTAAAATTCAAAAGTCTGATTCATCTTACTGTTGAACAGATCATCTTAAACCTTATAAACACCCAAGTATGTTCAGCCTTATAGCATAAATAATGTTATAGCAAAATGAAAAAAGATAAATCTATGAGAAAGAGTAGATTACATTTCTACCTACTTTTGAGCAATAATAATGCATTCATGAAAAAGAATTGTAAAGTATTCAAGATTCGGTTTTATAAGAGTACATGTTTATTAAAACATATTATTACTTGTTTAGTGATTGATTATCTTTTCGTGTTTAAGATTACAATACATATCAAGAAGAATTTATAGCAGGAAATGACATTTTTATCATCAACAATAAATTATTTATGCATTTTTTACTATTAACGTTGGTGCTGTGGCTTAGTGGCTAAAGCGCCTGTCTCGTAAACAGGAAATCCTGAGCTCAAATCTCAGCAGCACCTAACTGTTTCCGCCATGCTTTAGGAATAATTTTCATCAAACAAGTGTTGAATACAATTTACGAATAAACGTCTAGTTCTATGAACTTTAGAATAAATTATCTAAAAATGAAATAAAAAACTTGGTATTATGAACATTTTTGGAGGAATGCATTGACTGAAATAGGGAACAAAATGACAAAGAACACGAAAGAGCTGAATGATCACTCTATTGGTGAATTCAACTAATCCATTCTTCAGCAAGGTATATTTTAGTGGAGAAGCGTGGCTCAGTGGTTAGAGGCGGCAGACCTGGAAGCTGAGATCGGCTGTGGACCAGGGTTCAATTCCCCGCCTCGGCGGGTCTCGGGCTCAAAATTCCACAGACTCAACAATTCTCGCTCCAGTGCCTACTCGACTCACGGGGTCACACTCTGCAACTCTGGGCAATAGCGTGCTTAATCTCCACTACGGCCCCTCGCGGCGGGATGCCTGGCTTTCATCTTGTGGATACCCTGCCGGGGTATCTCACAGGGGAATACCAGGATGGGTTCCCTAAGCAAGCGCCTTGATACCTTCGGGTGATACGTGCGCTATATAAGTCGCAATACATACATACATACATTTTACAATTCTATGAATAGGGTAAACTTTAAATTAGAGATGTGTTTTTGAATAAGTGAAGCGTCTTCATCTAAAGTGTTTGAGTAGAGAAGTGTTTGAACTTAGAAAAGAATATGAAAGTGAAAAAGCAATATTCTCTTGAATAAGGGTGGGCAGAATTTGCATAATCGCTTTATGCAAATATCCGTGAAATGGTAACAAATCTCTGTGAACACGCAGAAATTCCACGAACACTCGGAATTGCTTGTTTGCGATGCTTTTTTACTGGTCGCAATCGCTGTTTGCATGCTAGGGGAAAAATATCTCACGAACACGCATTTGAGAAGGACGAACAAGCAAAAAATTTCGCAAAGTTGCGGACGCAGGCTTTTGGGCAATTTCTTGTTCTCTCTGTAACGCGAAATTACCTAAATTCCGCAAATTCCGCGCACGGAACCAAATTTACACCCCAGGCCTACTCTTGAACACCATAAAGAAAAGTGTTTCAAAATTCGGATTCAAGGGGGTGCTGTGGCTTAGCTGGTTAGAGCGTCTGTCTAGTAAACAGGAGATCCTGAGTTCAACTCTCAGCAGTGCCTTGCTTTTCTCATTCCTATATAACAAATCATATTCATTAGGTCTTATTCTGAAACAAGTAAAATATAAAAGTCTGATTCATCTTACTGTTGAACAGATCATCTTAAACCTTATAAAAACCCAAGTATGTTCAGCCTTATAGCATAAATACTGTTATAGCAAAATGAAAAAAGATAAATCTATGAGAAAGAGTAGGTTACATTTCTACCTACTTTTGAGCAATATTAATGCATTCATGAAAAAGAATTGTAAAGTATTCAAAAAATGAAATTGGGTTTTATAAGAGTACATGTTTATTAACACATATTAATACTTGTTTAGTGAATGATTATCTTTTCGTGTTTAAGATTACAATACATAGGAAGAATTTATAACAGGAAATGAAGTTGTTATCATCAACAATAAATTATTTATGCATTTTTAACTATTAACATTGGTGCTGTGGCCTAGTGGTTAAAGTGCCTGTCTCGTAAACAGGAAATCCTGATTTCAAATCTCAGCAGCACCTAACTGTTTTCTCCATGCTTTAGGAATAATTTTCATCAAACAAGTGTTGAATACAATTTACGAATAAACGTCTGGTTCTATTAACTTTAGAATAAGTTATCTTGAAATGAAATAAAATACTTGGTAATATCAACATTTTTGGAGGAATGCATTGACTGAAATAGGGAAAAAAATGACAAAGAACAAGAAAGAGCTGAATGATCACTCTATTGGTGAAATCAACTAATCTATTCTTCAGCAAGGTATATTTTAAAATTCTATGAATAGGGTAAACTTTAAATTAGAGATGTGTTTTTGAATAAGTGAAGCGTCTTCATCTAAAGTGTTTGAGTAGAGAAGTGTGTGAACTTAGAAAAGAATATGAAAGTGAAAAAGCAATATTCTCTTGAATAGGGGTGGGAGGAATTTGCATAATCGTTTTTTGCAAATCTCCGCGAAATGGTAACAAATCTCCGCGAACACGCAGAGATTCCGCGAACACTCGGAATTGCTTGTTTGCGATTCTTTTTTACTGGTGGCAATCGCTGTTTGCGTGCTAGGGGAAAAATATCTCATGAACGCGAACAAGCAAAAAATTTCGCAAAGTTGCGGACGCAGGGTTTTGTGCAATTTCTTGTTCCCTCTGTAACGCGAAATTACCTAAATTCCGCAAATTCCGTGCACGGAACCAAATTTACAGCCCAGTCCTACTCTTGAACACCATAGAGAAAAGTGTTTCAAAATTAAGACTCAAGGGGCTGCTGTGGCTTAGCTGGTTAAAGAGCCTGTCTAGTAAACAGGAGATCCTGAGTTCAACTCTCAGCAGTTCCTTGCTTTTCTCATTGTTATATAACAAATCATATTCATTAGGTCTTATTCTGAAACAAGTAAAATATAAAAGCCTGATTCATCTTACTGTTGAACAGATAGTCTTAAACCTTATAAAAACCCAAGTATGTTCAACCTTATAGCATGAATACTGTTATAGCAAAATGAAAAAAGACATATCTATGAGAAAGATGTAGAATACATTTCTACCTACTTTTGAGCAATATTAATGCATTCATGAAAAAGAATTGTAAAGTATTCAAGAAATGAAATTGGGTTTTATAAGAGTACATGTTTATTAAAACAAAATATTACTTGTTTGGTGATTGATTATCTTTTCGTGTTTAAGATTACAATACATATCAAGAAGAATTTATAGCAGGAAATGACATTTTTACCATCAACAATAAATTATTTATGCATTTTTTACTATAAACGTTGGTGCTGTGGCTTAGTGGTTAAAGTGCCTGTCTCGTAAACAGGAAATCCAGAGTTCAAATCTCAGCAGCACCTAACTGTTTTCTCCATGCTTTAGGAATAATTTTATATCAGACAAGTGTTGAATACAATTTACGAATAAACGTCTAGTTCTATGAACTTTAGAATAAATTATCTAAAAATGAAATAAAATACTTGGTATTATGAACATTTTTGGAGGAATGCATTGACTGAAATAGGGAAAAAAATGACAAAGAACAAGAAAGAGCTGAATGATCACTCTATTGGTGAATTCAACTAATCCATTCTTCAGCAAGGTATATTTTACAATTCTATGAATAGGGTCAACTTTAAATTAGAGATGTGTTTTTCAATAAGTGAAGCGTCTTCATCTAAAGTGTTTGAGTAGAGAAGTGTTTGAACTTAGAAAAGAATATGAAAGTGAAAAAGCAATATTCTCTTGAATAAGGGTGGGCGGAATTTGCATAATCGCTTTATGCAAATATCCGTGAAATGGTAACAAATCTCCGCGAACACGCAGAAATTCCGCGAACACTCGGAATTGCTTGTTCACAATGCTTTTTTACTGGTCGCAATCGCTGTTTGCGTGCTAGGGGTAAAATATCTCACAAACACGCATTTGAGAATGCGAACAAGCAAATAATTTCGCAAAATTGCGGACGCAGGCTTTTGGGCAATTTCTTGTTCTCTCTGTAACGCGAAATTACCTAAAATCCGCAAATTCCGTGCACGGAACCAAATTTACAGCCCAGGCCTACTCTTGAACACCATAAAGTAAAGTGTTTCAAAATTAAGATTCAAGGGGGTACTGTGGCTTAGCTGGTTAAAGCGCCTGTCTAGTAAACAGGAGATCCTGAGTTCAACTCTCAGCAGTGCATTGTGTTTCTCATTGTTATATAACAAATCATATTCATTAGGTCTTGTTCTGAAACAACTAAAATTCAAAAGTCTGATTCATCTTACTGTTGAACAGATCATCTTAAACCTTATAAACACCCAAGTATGTTCAGCCTTATAGCATAAATAATGTTATAGCAAAATGAAAAAAGATAAATCTATGAGAAAGAGTAGATTACATTTCTACCTACTTTTGAGCAATAATAATGCATTCATGAAAAAGAATTGTAAAGTATTCAAGATTCGGTTTTATAAGAGTACATGTTTATTAAAACATATTATTACTTGTTTAGTGATTGATTATCTTTTCGTGTTTAAGATTACAATACATATCAAGAAGAATTTATAGCAGGAAATGACATTTTTATCATCAACAATAAATTATTTATGCATTTTTTACTATTAACGTTGGTGCTGTGGCTTAGTGGCTAAAGCGCCTGTCTCGTAAACAGGAAATCCTGAGCTCAAATCTCAGCAGCACCTAACTGTTTCCGCCATGCTTTAGGAATAATTTTCATCAAACAAGTGTTGAATACAATTTACGAATAAACGTCTAGTTCTATGAACTTTAGAATAAATTATCTAAAAATGAAATAAAAAACTTGGTATTATGAACATTTTTGGAGGAATGCATTGACTGAAATAGGGAACAAAATGACAAAGAACACGAAAGAGCTGAATGATCACTCTATTGGTGAATTCAACTAATCCATTCTTCAGCAAGGTATATTTTAGTGGAGAAGCGTGGCTCAGTGGTTAGAGGCGGCAGACCTGGAAGCTGAGATCGGCTGTGGACCAGGGTTCAATTCCCCGCCTCGGCGGGTCTCAGGCTCAAAATTCCACAGACTCAACAATTCTCGCTCCGGTGCCTACTCAACTCACGGGGTCACACTCTGCAACTCTGGGCAATAGCTTGCTTAATCTCCACTACGGCCCCTCGCGGCGGGATGCCTGGCTTTCATCTTGTGGATACCCTGCCGGGGTATCTCACAGGGGAATACCAGGATGGGTTCCCTAAACAAGCGCCTTGATACCTTCGGGTGATACGTGCGCTATATAAGTCGCAATACATACATACATACATTTTACAATTCTATGAATAGGGTAAACTTTAAATTAGAGATGTGTTTTTGAATAAGTGAAGCGTCTTCATCTAAAGTGTTTGAGTAGAGAAGTGTTTGAACTTAGAAAAGAATATGAAAGTGAAAAAGCAATATTCTCTTGAATAAGGGTGGGCAGAATTTGCATAATCGCTTTATGCAAATATCCGTGAAATGGTAACAAATCTCTGTGAACACGCAGAAATTCCACGAACACTCGGAATTGCTTGTTTGCGATGCTTTTTTACTGGTCGCAATCGCTGTTTGCATGCTAGGGGAAAAATATCTCACGAACACGCATTTGAGAAGGACGAACAAGCAAAAAATTTCGCAAAGTTGCGGACGCAGGCTTTTGGGCAATTTCTTGTTCTCTCTGTAACGCGAAATTACCTAAATTCCGCAAATTCCGCGCACGGAACCAAATTTACACCCCAGGCCTAGTCTTGAACACCATAAAGAAAAGTGTTTCAAAATTAAGATTCATGGGGGTGCTGTGGCTTAGCTGGTTAGAGCGCCTGTCTAGTAAACAGGAGATCCTGAGTTCAACTCTCAGCAGTGCCTTGCTTTCCTCATTCTTATATAACAAATCATGTTCATTAGGTCTTATTCTGAAACAAGTAAAATATAAAAGTCTGATTCATCTTACTGTTGTACAGATCATCTTAAACCTTATAAAAACCCAAGTATGTTCAGCCTTATAGCATAAATACTGTTATAGCAAAATGAAAAAAGAAAAATCTATGAGAAAGAGTAGGTTACATTTCTACCTACTTTTGAGCAATATTAATGCATTCATGAAAAAGAATTGTAAAGTATTCAAGAAATGAAATTGGGTTTTATAAGAGTACATGTTTATTAAAACATATTAATACTTGTTTAGTGAATGATTATCTTTTCGTGTTTAAGATTACAATACATAGGAAGAATTTATAGCAGGAAATGAAGTTGTTATCATCAACAATAAATTATTTATGCATTTTTAACTATTAACATTGGTGCTGTGGCCTAGTGGTTAAACGCCTGTCTCGTAAACAGGAAATCCTGATTTCAAATCTCAGCAGCACCTAACTGTTTTCTCCATGCTTTAGGAATAATTTCATCAAACAAGTGTTGAATACAATTTACGAATAAACGTCTGGTTCTATTAACTTTAGAATAAGTTATCTTGAAATGAAATAAAATACTTGGTATTATCAACATTTTTGGAGGAATGCATTGACTGAAATAGGGAAAAAAATGACAAAGAACAAGAAAGAGCTGAATGATCACTCTATTGGTGAATTCAACTAATCCATTCTTCAGCAAGGTATATTTTAAAATTCTATGAATAGGGTAAACTTTAAATTAGAGATGTGTTTTTGAATAAGTGAAGCGTCTTCATCTAAAGTGTTTGAGTAGAGAAGTGTGTGAACTTAGAAAAGAATATGAAAGTGAAAAAGCAATATTCTCTTGAATAGGGGTGGGAGGAATTTGCATAATCGTTTTTTGCAAATCTCCGCGAAATGGTACCAAATCTCCGCGAACACGCAGAAATTCTGCGAACACTCGGAATTGCTTGTTTGCGATGCTTTTTTACTGGTGGCAATCGCTGTTTGCGAGCTAGGGGAAAAATATCTCACGAACGCGAACAAGCAAAAAATTTCGCAATGTTGCGGACGCAGGCTTTTGTGCAATTTCTTGTTCCCTCTGTAACGCGAAATTACCTAAATTCCGCAAATGTCGTGCACGGAACCAAATTTACAGCCCATTCCTACTCTTGAACACCATACAGAAAAGTGTTTCAAAATTAAGATTCAAGGGTGTGCTGTGGCTTAGCTGGTTAGAGCGCCTGTCTAGTAAACAGGAGATCCTGATTTCAACTCTCAGCAGTGCCTTGCTTTTCTCATTCTTATATAACAAATCATATTCATTAGGTCTTATTCTGAAACAAGTAAAATATAAAAGTCTGATTCATCTTACTGTTGAACAGATCATCTTAAACCTTATAAAAACCCAAGTATGTTCAGCCTTATAGCATAAATACTGTTATAGCAAAATGAAAAAAGAAAAATCTATGAGAAAGAGTAGGTTACATTTCTACCTACTTTTGAGCAATATTAATGCATTCATGAAAAAGAATTGTAAAGTATTCAAGAAATGACATTGGGTTTTATAAGAGTACATGTTTATTAAAACATATTAATACTTGTTTAGTGAATGATTATCTTTTCGTGTTTAAGATTACAATACATAGGAAGAATTTATAGCAGGAAATGAAGTTGTTATCATCAACAATAAATTATTTATGCATTTTTTACTATAAACGTTGGTGCTGTGGCTTATTGGTTAAAGCGCCTGTCTCGTAAACAGGAAATCCTGAGTTCAAATCTCAGCAGCACCTAACTGTTTTCTCCATGCTTTAGGAATCATTTTCATCAAACAAGTGTTGAATACAATTTACGAATAAACGTCTAGTTCTATGAACTTTAGAATAAATTATCTAAAAATGAAATAAAATACTTGGTATTATGAACATTTTTGGAGGAATGCATTGACTGAAATAGGGAAAAAAATGACAAAGAACAAGAAAGAGCTGAATGATCACTCTATTGGTGAATTCAACTAATCCATTCTTCAGCAAGGTATATTTTACAATTCTATGAATAGGGTAAACTTTAAATTAGAGAAGTGTTTTTCAATAAGCGCAGCGTCTTCATCTAAAGTGTTTGAGTAGAGAAGTGTTTGAACTTAGAAAAGAATATGAAAGTGAAAAAGCAATATTCTCTTGAATAAGAGTGGGCGGAATTTGCATAATCGCTTTATGCAAATATCCGTGAAATGGTAACAAATCTCCGCGAACACGCAGAAATTCCGCGAACACTCGGAATTGCTTGTTCACGATGCTTTTTTACTGGTCGCAATCGCTGTTTGCGTGCTAGGGGTAAAATATCTCACAAACACGCATTTGAGAACACGAACAAGCAAAACATTTCGCAAAATTGCGGACGCAGGCTTTCGGGCAATTTCTTGTTCTCTCTGTAACGCGATATTACCTAAAATCCGCAAATTCCGTGCACGGAACCAAATTTACAGCCCAGGCCTACTCTTGAACACCATAAAGAAAAGGGTTTCAAAATTAAGATACAAGGGGGTACTGTGGCTTAGCTGGTTAAAGCGCCTGCCTAGTAAACAGGAGATCCTGAGTTCAACTCTCAGCAGTGCCTTGCTTTTCTCATTGTTATATAACAAATCATATTCATTAGGTCTTATTCTGAAACAACTAAAATTTAAAAGTCTGATTCATCTTACTGTTGAACAGATCATCTTAAACCTTATAAACACCCAAGTATGTTCAGCCTTATAGCATAAATACTGTTATAGCAAAATGAAAAAAGACAAATCTATGAGAAAGAGTAGATTACATTTCTACCTACTTTTGGGCAATATTAATGCATTCATGAAAAAGAATTGTAAAGTATTCAAGAAATGAAATTGGGTTTTATAAGAGTACATGTTTATTAAAACATATTATTACTTGTTTAGTGATTGATTATCTTTTCGTGTTTAAGATTACAATACATATCAAGAAGAATTTATAGCAGGAAATGACATTTTTATCATCAACAATAAATTATTTATGCTTTTTTTACTATTAACGTTGGTGCTGTGGCTTAGTGGCTAAAGTACCTGTCTCGTAATCAGGAAATCCTGAGTTCAAATCTCAGCAACACCTAACTGTTTTCTCCATGCTTTAGGAATAATTTTCATCAAACAAGTGTTGAATACAATTTATGAATAAACGTCTAGTTCTATGAACTTTAGAATAAATTATCTAAAAATGAAATAAAATACTTGGTATTATGAACTTTTTTGGAGGAATGCATTGACTGAAATAGGGAACAAAATGACAAAGAACAAGAAAGAGCTGAATGATCACTCTATTGGTGAATTAAACTAATCCATTCTTCAGCAAGGTATATTTTAAAATTCTATGAATAGGGTAAACTTTAAATTAGAGATGTGTTTTTGAATAAGTGAAGGGTCTTCATCTAAAGTGTTTGAGTAGAGAAGTGTGTGAACTTAGAAAAGAATATGAAAGTGAAAAAGCAATATTCTCTTGAATAGGGGTGAGCGGAATTTGCATATTCGTTTATTTCAATTCTACGCGAAATGGTAACAAATCTCCGCGAACACGCAGAAATTCCGCGAACACTCGGAATTGCTTGTTTGCGATGCTTTTTTACTGGTCGCAATCGCTGTTTGCATGCTAGAGGAAAAATATCTCACGAACACGCATTTGAGAAGGGCGAACAAGCAAAAAATTTTGCAAAGTTGCGGACGCAGGCTTTTGGGCAATTTCTTGTTCTCTCTGTAACGCGAAATTACCTAAATTCCGCAAATTCCGCGCACAGAACCAAATTTACACCCCAGGCCTACTCTTGAACACCATAAAGAAAAGTGTTTCAAAATTAAGATTCATGGGGGTGCTGTGGCTTAGCTGGTTAGAGCACCTGTCTAGTAAACAGGAGATCCTGAGTTCAACTCTCAGCAGTGCCTTGCTTTTCTCATTCTTATATAACAAATCATATTCATTAGGTCTTATTCTGAAACAAGTAAAATATAAAAGCCTGATTCATCTTACTGTTGAACAGATCATCCTAAACCTTATAAAAACCCAAGTGTTTTCAAGATTACAAAATGAATACTGTTATTGCAAAATGGAAAAAGGCACATCTATGGGAAAGATGTAGATTACATTTCTACCTAGTTTTGAGCAATATTAATGCTTTCATGAAAAAGAATTGTAAAGTATTCAAGAAATGAAATTGGGTTTTATAAAAGTACATGTTTATTAAAACATTAATACTTGTTTAGTGATTGATTATCTTTTCGTGTTTAAGATTACAATACATATCAAGAAGAATTTATAGCAGGAAATGAAATTTTTATCATCAACAATAAATTATTTATGCATTTTTTACTATTAATGTTGGTGCTGTGGCTTAGTGGTTAAAGCACTGGGCTCGTAAACAGGAAATCCTGAGTTCAAATTAATGCTGCACCTAACTCTTTTCTCCATGCTTTAGGAATAATTTTCAACAAACAAGTGTTGAATACAATTTACGAATAAACGTCTGGTTCTATGAACTTTAGAATAAGTTATGTTAAAATGAAATAAAATACTTGATATTATGAAAATTTTTGGAGGAATGGATTGACTGAAATAGGGAAAAAAAGACAAAGAACAAGAAAGAGCTGAATGATCACTCTATTGATGAATTCAACTAATCCATTCTTCAGCAAGGTATATTTTAAAATTCTATGAATAGGGTCAACTTTAAATTAGAGATGTTTGAGTTTGAGTTTAAAATTACTTGTAGAGCGCACGTCTACCAGCGGTTTCTTGGCGCTACAACTAACAGGATCCGGGGCTAAAAGCATGGGAGAACTGGAGGAGTGTTATTCAAAGGACTTCGTAAACAAAAAAGTCTTGAGGTGTTTACGGAATTGTGGGTACAAGGTGATGGTACGAAGTTCAAGGGGAAGGGAGTTCCAGAGGGTCGGAGCAAGGGTGGAAAATTTAGAGCCTCCCCAATTCTTTCTCCGGTAGCGTGGGATGGTGAGGAGGGACTGGGAGGACGAGCGTAGTTCCCTGGTGGGAACGTATGGAACAATCTCAGAAGAGATGAACGCTGGTGCCAGGCCAAGTCGGGCCAGAAAGGTGATGGAGGCGAGCTTGAATTGGACCCTGGCTCGCACGGGGAGCCAGTGTAAGGATTTCAGAAGAGGGGTGGAGTGGTGGAATTTTGGGAGTTTGAAGGCCAGGCGGGCCGCCTGGTTTTGTATCTGCTGTAGGCGTCGCAAGCTGTATGCAGGGATACCGGCATATAGAGCGTTGCCGTAATCCAGGCGGGACACCACCATGGCCAGAATGATGAGTTTGAGAGCAGAAAAAGTGAAGAAGCGAGACACCCTGCGTATAGTGCGCAGTGAAAGGAAAGAAGAAGATACCACAGAGCTAACCTGGGAGTGAAGGGTGAGTTGAGAGTTGAGTTTTATGCCTAAAGTTTTGACAGAGGAAGAGGGTACGGGAGAGGGGCCAAGAGAAGGGGGCCAGAAGAGAGAGGACAAGGGGCTGGATGAACCACCCGTCAACACCAGCTCGGTCTTGTCGGGGTTAAGTTTGAGGTGATTGTGGCTCATCCAGTCCCTGATATGGAGCATGACAGATTGAAAGTTTAGAACAGAAGAGGGGGAAGAGGATAGATTGAAAACAAGCTGGAGGTCATCCGCATAATTAAATACGGCTACCTCCATCTGTTGGAGAGAAAAAATAAGAGGGGCGACATACAGATTAAACAAGAGGGGGGAGAGGGAAGAGCCTTGGGGAACCCCGCACTGAACTTTCCGGACGTCCGCTGTAAAATCATGAGATGTGTTTTGAATAAGTGAAGCGTCTTCATCTAAAGTGTTTGAGTAGGGAAGTGTATGAACTTAGAAAAGAATATGAAAGTGAAAAAGCAATATTTTCTTGAATAGGGGTGGGCGGGATTTGCATAATGCGGTAAAAAATTTCCGGGAACACGCAGAAATTCAGCGAACACTCAGAATTGCTTGTTCGCGATGCTTTTTTACTGGTCGCAATCGCTGTTTGCGTGCTAGGCGAAAAAATCTCACGAACACGCATTTGAGAACGGGAACAAGCAAAAAATTTCACTTAGTTGCGGACGCAGGCTTTTGGGCAATTTCTTGTTCTCTCTGTAACGCGAAATTACCTAAATTTCGCAAATTCTGTGCACGGAACTAAATTTACAGGCCAGGCCTACTCTTGAACACCATAAAGAAAAGTGTTTCAAATTTAAGATTCTAGGGGGTGCTGTGGCTTAGCTGGTTAAAGGGCCTGTCTAGTAAACAGGTGATCCAGAGTTCAACTCTCAGCAGTGCCTTGCTTTTCTCCTTGTTATATAACAAATCATATTCATTAGGTCTTATTCTGAAACAAGTAAAATATAAAAGTCTGATTCATCTTACTGTTGAACAGATCATCTTAAACCTTATAAAAACCCAAGTATGTTCAACCTTATAGCATGAATACTGTTATAGCAAAATGAAAAAAGACATATCTATGAGAAAGATGTAGATTACATTTCTACCTACTTTTGAGCAATATTAATGCATTCATGAAAGAGAATTGTAAAGTATTCAAGAAATGAAATTGGGTTTTATAAGAGTACATGTTTATTAAAACATATTAATACTTGTTTAGTGATTATCTTTTCGTGTTTAAGATTACAATACATATCAAGAAGAATTTATAGCAGGAAATTAAGTTTTTATCATCAACAATACATTATTTAAGTATTTTTTACTAACAACGTTGGTGCTGTGGGTTAGTGGTTAAAGTGCCTGTCTCGTAAACAGGAAATTCCAAGTTCAAATCTCAGCAGCACCTAAATGTTTTCTCCATGCTTTCGGAATAGTTTTCATCATATAAGTGTTGAATACAATTTACGAATAAATGTCCGGTTCTATGAACTTTAGAATAAGTTATCTTAAGATGAAATAAAATACTTGGTATTATGAACATTTTTGGAGGGATGCATTGACTGAGATAGGGAGAAAAATGACAAAGAACAAGAAAGAGCTGAATGATCACTCTATTGGTGAGTTCAACTAATCCATTCTTCAGCAAGGTATATTTAAAAATTCTATGAATAGGGTAAACTTTAAATTAGAGATCTGTTTTTGAATAAGTGAAACGTCTTCATCTAAAGTTTTTGAGTAGATAAGTGTGTGAACTTAGAAAAGAATATGAAATCATATTCATTAGGTCTTATTCTGAAACAAGTAAAATATAAAAGCCTGATTCATCTTACTGTTGAACAGATAATCTTAAACCTTATAAAAACCCAACTATGTTCAACCTTATAGCATGACTACTGTTATAGCAAAATGAAAAAAGACATATCTATGAGAGAGATGTAGATTAAATTTCTACCTACTTTTGAGCAATATTAATGCACTCATGAACAAGAATTGTAAAGTATTCAAGAAATTAAATTGGGTTTTATAAGTGTACATGTTTATTAAAACATTATTACTTGTTTAGTGATTGATTATCTTTTCGTGTTTAAGATTACAATACATACCAAGAAGAATTTATAGCAGGAAATGAAATTTTTATCATCAACAATAAATTATTTATACATTTTTTGCTATTAATGTTGGTGCTGTGGCTTAGTGGTTAAAGCACTGGTCTCGTAAACAGGCAATCCTGAGTTCAAATCTCAGCAGCACCTAACTGTATTCCCCAAGCTTTAGGAATAATTTTCATCAAACAAGTGTTGAATACAATTTATGAATAAACGTCTGGTTCTATGAACTTTAAAATAAGTTATCTTAAAATGAAATAAAATACTTGGTATTATGAACATTTTTGGAGGAATGCATTGACTGAATTAGGGAAAGAAAATGACAAAGAACAAGATAGAGCTGAATGATCACTCTATTGTTGAATTCAACTAATCTATTCTTCAGCAAGGTATATTTTAAAATTCTATGAATAGGGTAAATTTTAAATTAGAGAGGTGTTTTTGAATAAGTGAAGCGTCTTCATTTAAAGTTTTAGAGTAGAGAATTGTGTGAACTTAGAAAAGAATATGAACGTGAAAAGGCAATATTCTCTTGAACACCATAAAGAAAAGTGTTTCAAAATTAAGACTCATGGGGGTGCTGTGGCTTAGCTGGTTAAAGTGCCTGTCTAGTATACAGTAGATCCTGAGTTCAACTCTCAGCAGCGCCTTGCTTTCTCACTGTTATATGACAAATCATTTTTATTAGGTCTAATTCTGAAACAATTAAATAATAGTCTGATTCATCTTACTGTTGAACAGATCATCTTAAACCTTATAAAAACCCAAGTATTTTTAAGATTACAGATAAATACTGTTATTGCAAAATGAAAAAAGACATATCTATGAGAAAGACGTAGATTACATTTCTACCTACTTTTGAGCAATATTAATGCATTCATGAAAAAGAATTGTAAAGTATTCAAGAAATGAAATTAGGTTTTATAATAGTACATGTTTATTAAAACATATTAATACTTGTTTAGTGATTGATTATCTTTTCGTGTTTAAGATTACAATACATATCAAGAAGAATTTATAGCAGGAAATTACATTTTTATCATCAACAATAAATTATTTATGCATTTTTTACTATTAACGTTGGTACTGTGGCTTAGTGGTTAAAGCGCCTGTCTCGTAAACAGGAAATCCTGAGTTCAAATCTCAGCAGCACCTAACTGTTTTGTCCATGCTTTAGGACTCATTTTCATCAAACAAGTGTTGAATACAATTTACGAATAAACGTCTAGTTCTATGAACTTTAGAATAAGTTATCTTAAAATGAAATAAAATACTTGGTATTATGAACATTTTTGGAGGAATGCATTGACTGAGATAGGGAAAAAAAAATGACAAAGAACAAGAAAGAGCTCAATGATCACTCTATTGGTGAAATCAAATAATCCATTCTTCAGCAAGGTATATTTAAAAATTCTATGAATAGGGTAAACTTTAAATTAGAGATGTGTTTTTGAATAAGTGAAGCGTCATCATCTAAAGTGTTTGAATGGAGAAGTGTGTGAACTTAGAAAAGAATATGAAATCATTTTCATTAGGTCTTATTCTGAAACAATTAAAATATAAAAGTCTGATTCATCTTACTGTTGAGCAGATCATCTTAAACCTTATAAAAACCCAAGTATGTTCAACCTTATAGCATGAATACTGCTATAGAAAAATGAAAAAAGACATATCTATGAGAAAGATGTAGATTACATTTCTACCTACTTTTGAGCAATATTAATGCATTCACGAAAAAGAATTGTAAAGTATTCAAGAAATGAAATTGGGTTTTATAAGAGTAAATGTTTATTAAAACATATTGTTTAGTGATTGATTATCTTTTCGTGTTTAAGGTTACAATACATATCAAGAAGAATTTATAGCAGGAAATGGAGTTTTTATCATCAACAATAAATTATTTATGCATTTTTTACTATTCACGTTGCTGTTGTGGCTTAGTGGTAAAGTGCCTGGCTTGTAAACAGGAAATCCTGAGTTCAAATCTCAGCAACACCTAACTGCTTTCTCCATGCTTTAGGAATAATTTTCATCAAACAAGTGTTGAATACAATTTACGAATAAATGTCTGGTTCTATGAACTTTAGAATAAATTATCTTAAAATGAAATAAAATAATTGGTATTTTGAACATTTTTGGAGGAATGCATTGACTGAAATAGGGGAAAAAATAACAAAGAACAAGAAAGAGCTGAATGATCACTCTATTGGTGAATTCAACTAATCCATTCTTCAGCAAGGTATATTTTAAAATTCTATGAATAGGATAAGCTTTAAATTAGAGATGTGTTTTTGAATAAGTGAAGCGTCTTCATCTAAAGTGTTTGAGTAGAGAAGTGTGTGAACTTAGAAAAGAATATGAAAGTGAAAAAGCAATATTCTCTTGAATAGGAGTGGGCGGAATTTGCATAATCGCTTTATGCAAATCTCCGCAAAATGGTAACAAATCTCCGCGAACACGCAGAAATTTCGCGAACACTAAGAATTGCTTGTTCGCGATGCTTTTTTACTGGTTGCAATCGCTGTTTGCGTGCTAGGGGAAAAATATCTCACGAACACGCATTTGAGAAGGGCGAACAAGCAAAAAATTTCGCAAAGTTGCGGACGCAGGCTTTTGGGCAATTTCTTGTTCTCTCTATAACGCGAAATTACCTAAATTCCGCAAATTCCGCGCACGGAACCAAATTTACACCCCAGGCCTACTCTTGAACACCATAAAGAAAAGTGTTTCAAAATTAAGATTCAAGGGGGTGCTGTGGCTTAGCTGGTTAGAGCGCCTGTCTAGTAAACAGGAGATCCTGAGTTCAACTCTCAGCAGTGCCTTGCTTTTCTCATTCTTATATAACAAATCATATTCATTAGGTCTTATTCTGAAACAAGTAAATTATAAAAGTCTGATTCATCTTACTGTTGAACAGATCATCTTAAACCTTATAAAAACCCAAGTATGTTCAGCCTTATAGCATAAATACTGTTATAGCAAAATGAAAAAAGAAAAATCTATGAGAAAGAGTAGGTTACACTTCTACCTACTTTTGAGCAATATTAATGCATTCATGAAAACGAATTATAAAGTATTCAAGAAATGAAATTGGGTTTTATAAGAGTACATGTTTATTAAAAAATATTATTACTTGTTTAGTGATTGATTATCTTTTTGTGTTTAAGATTACAATACATATCAGGAAGAATTTATAGCAGGAAATGAAGTTGTTATCATCAACAATAAATTATTAATGCATTTTTAACTATAAACATTGGTGTTGTGGCTTAGTGGTTAAAGCGCCTGTCTCGTAAGGAGGAAATCCAGAGTTCAAATCTCAGCAGCACCTAACTGTTTTCTCCATGCTTTAGGAATAATTTTCATCAAACAAGTGTTGAATACAATTTACGAATAAACATCTGGTTCTATGAACTTTAGAATAAGTTATCTTAAAATGAAATAAAATACTTGGTATTATGAACATTTTTGGAGGAATGCATTGACTGAAATAGGGAAAAAAATGACAAAAGAACAAGAAAGAGCTGGATGATCAATCTATTGGTGAATTCAACTAATCCATTCTTCAGCAAGGTATATTTTACAATTCTATGAATCAGGTAAACTTTAAATTAGAGATGTGTTTTTCAATAAGTGAAGCGTCTTCATCTAAAGTGTTTGAGTAGAGAAGTGTTTGAACTTAGAAAAGAATATGAAAGTGAAAAAGCAATATTCTCTTGAATAAGGGTGGGCGGAATTTGCATAATCGCTTTATGCAAATATCCGTGAAATGGTAACAAATCTCCGCGAACACGCAGAAATTCCGCTAACACTCGGAATTGCTTGTTCACGATACTTTTTTACTGGTCGCAATCGCTGTTTGCGTGCTAGGGGTAAAATATCCCACAAAGACGCATTTGAGAACGCGAACAAGCAAAAAATTTCGCAAAATTGCGGACGCAGGCTTTTGGGCAATTTCTTGTTCTCTCTGTAACGCGAAATTACCTAAAATCCGCAAATTCCGTGCACGGAACCAAATTTACAGCCTAGGCCTACTCTTGAACACCATAAAGAAAAGTGTTTCAAAATTAAGATTCAAGGGGGTACTGTGGCTTAGCTGGTTAAAGCGCCTGTCTAGTAAACAGGAGATCCTGAGTTCAACCCTCAGCAGTACCTTGCTTTTCTCATTGTTATATAACAAATCATATTCAGTAGGTCTTATTCTGAAACAACTAAAATTTAAAAGGCTGATTCATCTTACTGTTGAACAGATCATCTTAAACCTTATAAACACCCAAGTATGTTCAGCCTTATAGCATAAATAATGTTATAGCAAAATGAAAAAAAACAAATCTATAAGAAAGATGTAGAATACATTTCTACCTACTTTTGAGCAATATTAATGCATTCATGAAAAAGAATTGTAAAGTATTCAAGAAACGAAATTGGGTTTTATAAGAGTGCATGTTTATTAAAACATATTATTACTTGTTTAGTGATTGATTATCTTTTCGTGTTTAAGATGACAATACATATCAAGAAGAATTTATAGCAGGAAATGATATTTTTATCATCAACAATAAATTATTTATGCATTTTTTGCTGTTAACGTTGGTGCTGTGGCTTAGTGGTTATAGCACCTGTCTCGTAAACAGGAAATCCTGAGTTCAAATCTCAGCAGCACCTAACTGTTTTCTCCATGCTTTAGGAATAATTTTCATCAAACAAGTGTTGAATACAATTTACAAATAAACGTCTAGTTCTATGAACTTTAGAATAAATTATCTAAAATTGAAATAAAATACTTGGTATTATGAACATTTTTGGAGGAATGCATTGACTGAAATAGGGAACAAAATGACAATGAACAAGAAAGAGCTGAATGATCACTCTATTGGTGAATTCAACTAATCCACTCTTCAGCAAGGTATATTTTAAAATTCTATGAATAGGGTAAACTTTAAATTAGAGATGTGTTTTTGAATAAGTGAAGCGGCTTCATGTAAAGTGTTTGAGTAGAGAAGTGTGTGAACTTAGAAAAGAATATGAAAGTGAAAAAGCAATATTCTCTTGAATAGTGGTCGGCGGAATTTGCATAATCGCTTTATGCAAATCTCCGCGAAATGGTAACAAATCTTCGCGAACACGCAGAAATTCCGCGAACACTCGGAATTGCTTGTTTGCGATGCTTTTTTACTGGTCGCAATCGCTGCTTGCGTGCTAGGGGAAACATATCTCACGAACACGCATTTGAGAACGCGAACAAGCAAAAAATTTCGCAAAGTTGCGGACGCGGGCTTTTGGGCAATTTCTTGTTCTCTCTGTAACGCGAAATTACCTAAATTCAGCAAATTCCGTGCACGGAACCAAATTTACAGCCAAGTCCTACTCTTGAACACCATACAGAAAAGTGTTTCAAAACTAAGATTCAAGGGGGTGCTGTGGCTCAGCTGGTTAGGGTGCTGTGGCTCAGCTGGTTAAAGTGCCTGTCTACTAAACAGGAGATCCTGAGTTCAACTCTCAGCAGTGCCTTGCTTTTCTCATTGTTATATAACAAATCATATTCATTAGGTCTTATTCTGAAACAAGTAAAATATAAAAGCCTGATTCATCTTACTGTTGAACAGATAATCTTAAACCTTATAAAACCCAAGTATGTTCAACCTTATAGCATGAATACTGTTATAGCAAAATGAAAAAATAAATATCTATGAGAAAGATGTAGATTACATTTCTAACTACTTTTGAGCAATATTAATGCATTCATGAAAAAGATTTGTAAAGTATTAAAGAAATGAAATTGAGTTTTATAAGAGTACATGTTTATTAAAACATATTAATACTTGTTTAGTGATTGATTATCTTTTCGTGTTTAAGATTACAATACATATCAGGAAGAATTTATAGCAGGAAATGAAGTTGTTATCATCAACAATAAATTATTTATGCATTTTTAACTATTAACATTGGTGCTGTGGCTTAGTGGTTAAAGCGCCTGTCTCGTAAGCAGGAAATCCTGAGTTCAAATCTCAGCAGCACCTAACTGTTTTCTCCATGCTTTAGGAATAATTTTCATCAAACAGGTGTTGAATACAATTTACAAATAAACGTCTGGTTCTATGAACTTTAGAAAAAGTTATCTTAAAATGAAATAAAATACTTGGTATTATGAACATTTTTGGAGGAATGCATTGACTGAAATAGGGAAAAAAATGACAAAGAACAAGAAAGAGCTGAATGATCACTCTATTGGTGAATTCAACTAATCCATTCTTCAGCAAGGTATATTTTAAAATTCTATGAATAGGGTAAACTTTAAATTAGAGATGTGTTTTTGAGTAAGTGAAGGGTCTTCATTTAAAGTGTTTGAGTAGAGAAGTGTGTGAACTTAGAAAAGAATATGAAAGTGAAAAAGCAATATTTTCTTGAATAGGGGTGGGCGGAATTTGCATATTCGTTTTTTGCAAATCTCCGCGAAATGGTAACAAATCTCCGCGAACACGCAGAAATTCCGCGAACACTCGGAATTGCTTGTTTGCGATGCTTTTTTACTGGTCGCAATCGCTGTTTGCGTGCTAGGGGAAAAATATCTCACGAACACACATTTGGGAACGCGAACAAGCAAAACATTCCGCAAAGTTGCGGACGCAGGCTTTTGGGCAATTTCTTGTTCTCTCTGTAAGGCGAAATTACCTAAATTCCGCAAATTCCGTGCACGGAACCAAATTTACAGCCCAGTCCTACTCTTGAACACCATAAAGAAAAGTGTTTCAAAGTTACAATTCGAGGGGGTCCTGTGGCTTTGCTGGTTAAAGTGCCTGTCTAGTAAACAGGAGGTCCTGAGTTCAACTCTCAGCAGTGCCTTGCTTTTCTCTTTGTTATATAACAAATCATATTCATTAGGTCTTATTCTGAAACAAGTAAAATATAAAAGCCTGATTCATCTTACTGTTGAACAGATAATCTTGAACCCTATAAAAACCCAAGTATGTTCAACCTTATAGCATGAATACTGTTATAGCAAAATGAAAAAAGACATATCTATGAGAAAGATGTAGAATACATTTCTACCTACTTTTGAGCAATATTAATGCATTCATAAAAAAGAATTGTAAAGTATTCAAGAAATGAAATTGGGTTTTATAAGAGTACATGTTTATTAAAACATATTATTACTTGTTTAGTGATTGATTATCTTTTCGTGTTTAAGATTACAATACATATCAAGAAGAATTTATAGCAGGAAATGACATTTTTATCATCAACAATAAATTATTTATGCTTTTTTTACTATTAACGTTGGTGCTGTGGCTTAGTGGTTAAAGCACCTGTCTCGTAAACAGGAAATCCTGAGTTCAAATCTCAGCAGCACCTAACTGTTTTCTCCATGCTTTAGGAATGATTTTCTACAAACAAGTGTTGAATACAATTTACGAGTAAACGTCTAGTTCTATGAACTTTACAATAAATTATCTAAATATGAAATAAAATACTTGGTATTATGAAAATTTTTGGAGGAATGCATTGACTGAAATAGGGAAAAAATTGACAAAGAACAAGAAAGAGCTGAATGATCACTCTATTGGTGAATTCAACTAATCCATTCTTCATCAAGGTATATTTAAAAATTCTATGAATAGGGTAAACTTTAAATTAGAGATGTGTTTTTGAATAAGTGAAGCGTCTTCATCTAAAGTGTTTGAGTAGAGAAGTGTTTGAACTTAGAAAAGAATATGAAAGTGAAAAAGCAATATTCTCTTGAATAGGGGTGGGCGGAATTTGCATAATCGCTTTATGCAAATCTCCGTGAAATGGTAACAAATCTCCGCGAACACGCAGAAATTCCGCGAACACTCGGAATTGCTTGTTCACAATGCTTTTTTACTGGTCGCAATCGCTGTTTGCGTGCTAGGGGTAAAATATCTCACGAACACGTATTTGAGAACGCAAACAAGCAAAAAATTTCGCAAAATTGCGGACGCAGGCTTTTGGGTAATTTCTTGTTCTCTCTGTAACGCGAAATTACCTAAATTCCGCAAATTCCGTGCACGGAACCAAATTTACAGCCCAGGCCTACTCTTGAACACCATAAAGAAAAGTGTTTCAAAATTAAGATTCAAGGAGGTACTTTGGCTTAGCTGGTTAAAGCACTTGTCTAGTAAACAGGAGATCCTGAGTTCAACTCTCAGCAGGCCTTTCTTTTCTCATTGTTATATAACATATCATATTCATAAGGTCTTATTCTGAAACAAGTAAAATTTAAAAGTCTGATTCATCTTACTGTTGAACAGATCATCTTAAACCTTATAAAAACCCAAATATGTTCAGCCTTATAGCATAAATACTGTTATAGCAAAATGAAAAAAGACAAATCTTTGAGAAAGAGTAGATTACATTTCTACCTACTTTTGAGTAATATTAATGCATTCATGAAAAAGAATTGTAAAGTATTCAAGAAATGAAATTGGGTTTTATAAGAGTACATATTTATTAAAACATAATAATACTTGTTTAGTGATTGATTATCATTTTGTGTTTAAGATTACAATACATATCAGGAAGAATTTATAGCAGGAAATGAAGTTGTTATCATCAACAATAAATTATTCATGCATTTTTAACTATAAACATTGGTGCTGTGGCTTAGTGGTTAAAGCGCCTGTCTCGTAAACAGGAAATCCAGAGTTTAAATCTCAGCAGCACCTAACTGTTTTCTCCATGCTTTAGGAATAATTTTCAACAAACAAGTGTTGAATACAATTTACGAATAAACGTCTGGTTCTATGAACTTTAGAATAAGTTATCTTAAAATGAAATAAAATACTTGGTATTATGAACATTTTTGGAGGAATGCATTGACTGAAATAGGGAAAAAAATGACAAAGAACAAGAAAGAGCTGAATGATCACTCTATTGGTGAATTCAACTAATCCATTCTTCAGCAAGGTATATTTTAAAATTCTATGAATAGGGTAAACTTAAAATTAGAGATGTGTTTTTGAATAAGTGAAGCGGCTTCATCTAAAGTGTTTGAGTAGAGAAGTGTGTGAACTTAGAAAAGAATATGAAAGTGAAAAAGCAATATTCTCTTGAATAGGGGTGGGCGGAATTTGCATAATCGTTTTTTGTAAATCTCCGCGAAATGGTAACAAATCTCCGCAAACACGCAGAAATTCCACGAACACTCGGAATTGCTTGTTTGCGATGCTTTTTTACTGGTTGCAATCGCTGCTTGCGTGCTAGGGGAAACATATCTCACGAACACGCATTTGAGAACGCGAACAAGCAAAATATTTCGCAAAGTTGCGGACGCAGGCTTTTGGGCAATTTCTTGTTCTCTCTGTAAAAAGAAATTACCTAAATTCAACAAATTCCGTGCACGGAACCAAATTTACAGCCAAGTCCTACTCTTGAACACATACAGAAAAGTGTTTCAAAACTAAGATTCAAGGGGGTGCTGTGGCTCACCTGGTTAAAGTGCCTGTTCACTAAACAGGAGATCCTGAGTTCAACTCTCAGCAGTGCCTTGCTTTTCTCATTGTTATATAACAAATCATATTCATTAGGTCTTATTCTGAAACAAGTAAAATATAAAAGCCTGATTCATCTTACTGTTGAACAGATAATCTTAAACCTTATAAAACCCAAGTATGTTCAACCTTATAGCATGAATACTGTTATAGCAAAATGAAAAAATAAATATCTATGAGAAAGATGTAGATTACATTTCTAACTACTTTTGAGCAATATTAATGCATTCATGAAAAATATTTGTAAAGTATTAAAGAAATGAAATTGAGTTTTATAAGAGTACATGTTTATTAAAACATATTAATACTTGTTTAGTGATTGATTATCTTTTCGTGTTTAAGATTACAATACATATCAGGAAGAATTTATAGCAGGAAATGAAGTTGTTATCATCAACAATAAATTATTTATGCATTTTTAACTATTAACATTGGTGCTGTGGCTTAGTGGTTAAAGCGCCTGCCTCGTAAGCAGGAAATACTGAGTTCAAATCTCAGCAGCACCTAACTGTTTTCTCCATGCTTTAGGAATAATTTTCATCAAACAAGTGTTGAATACAATTTACAAATAAACGTCTGGTTCTATGAACTTTACAATAAGTTATCTTAAAATGAAATAAAATACTTGGTATTATGAACATTTTTGGAGGAATGCATTGACTGAAATAGGGAAAAAAATGACAAAGAACAAGAAAGAGCTGAATGATCACTCTATTGGTGAATTCAACTAATCCATTCTTCAGCAAGGTATATTTTAAAATTCTATGAATAGGGTAAACTTTAAATTAGAGATGTGTTTTTGAGTAAGTGAAGGGTCTTCATCTAAAGTGTTTGAGTAGAGAAGTGTGTGAACTTAGAAAAGAATATGAAAGTGAAAAAGCAATATTCTCTTGAATAGGGGTGGGCGGAATTTGCATATTCGTTTTTTGCAAATCTCCGCGAAATGGTAACAAATCTCCGCAAACACGCAGAAATTCCACGAACACTCGGAATTGCTTGTTTGCGATGCTTTTTTACTGGTCGCAATCGCTGCTTGCGTGCTAGGGGAAACATATCTCACGAACACGCATTTGAGAACGCGAACAAGCAAAATATTTCGCAAAGTTGCGGACGCAGGCTTTTGGGCAATTTCTTGTTCTCTCTGTAAAAAGAAATTACCTAAATTCAACAAATTCCGTGCACGGAACCAAATTTACAGCCAAGTCCTACTCTTGAACACCATACAGGAAAGTGTTTCAAAACTAAGGTTCAAGGGGGTGCTGTGGCTTAGCTGGTTAGAGCGCCTGTCTAGTAAACAGGAGATCCTGAGTTCAATTCTCAGCAGTACCTTGCTTTTCTCATTCTTATATAACAAATCATATTCATTAGGTCTTATTCTGAAACAAGCAAAATATAAAAATCTGATTCATCTTACTGTTGAACAGATCATCTTAAACCTTATAAAAACTCAAGTGTGTTCAACCTTATAGCATGAATACTCTTATAGCAAAATGAAAAGACATATCTATGAGAAAGATGTAGAATACATTTCTACCTACTTTTGAGCAATATTAATGCATTCATGAAAAATAATTTTAAAGTATTCAAGAAATGAAATTGGGTTTTATAAGAGTACATGTTTATTAAAAAATATTATTACTTGTTTAGTGATTGATTATCTTTTCGTGTTTAAGATTACAATACATATCAGGAAGAATTTATAGCAGGAAATGAAGTTGTTATGATCAACAATAAATTATTAATGCATTTTTAACTATAAACATTGGTGTTGTGGCTTAGTGGTTAAAGCGCCTGTCTTGTAAACGGGAAATCCGGAGTTCAAATCTCAGCAGCACCTAACTGTTTTCTCCATGCTTTAGGAATATTTTCATCAAACAAGTGTTGAATACAATTTACGAATAAACATCTGGTTCGATGAACTTTAGAATAAGTTATCTTAAAATGAAATAAAATACTTGGTATTATGAACATTTTTGGAGGAATGCATTGACTGAAATAGGGAAAAAAATGACAAAGAACAAGAAAGAGCTGAATGATCACTCTATTGGTGAATTCAACTAATCCATTCTTCAGCAAGGTATATTTTAAAATTCTATGAATAGGGTAAACTTTAAATTAGAGATGTGTTTTTGAGTAAGTGAAGGGTCTTCATCTAAAGTGTTTGAGTAGAGAAGTGTGTGAACTTAGAAAAGAATATGAAAGTGAAAAAGCAATATTCTCTTGAATAGGGGTGGGCGGAATTTGCATAATCGTTTTTTGTAAATCTCCGCGAAATGGTAACAAATCTCCGCAAACACGCAGAAATTCCACGAACACTCGGAATTGCTTGTTTGCGATGCTTTTTTACTGGTTGCAATCGCTGCTTGCGTGCTAGGGGAAACATATCTCACGAACACGCATTTGAGAACGCGAACAAGCAAAATATTTCGCAAAGTTGCGGACGCAGGCTTTTGGGCAATTTCTTGTTCTCTCTGTAAAAAGAAATTACCTAAATTCAACAAATTCCGTGCACGGAACCAAATTTACAGCCAAGTCCTACTCTTGAACACCATACAGAAAAGTGTTTCAAAACTAAGATTCAAGGGGGTGCTGTGGCTCACCTGGTTAAAGTGCCTGTTCACTAAACAGGAGATCCTGAGTTCAACTCTCAGCAGTGCCTTGCTTTTCTCATTGTTATATAACAAATCATATTCATTAGGTCTTATTCTGAAACAAGTAAAATATAAAAGCCTGATTCATCTTACTGTTGAACAGATAATCTTAAACCTTATAAAACCCAAGTATGTTCAACCTTATAGCATGAATACTGTTATAGCAAAATGAAAAAATAAATATCTATGAGAAAGATGTAGATTACATTTCTAACTACTTTTAAGCAATATTAATGCATTCATGAAAAATATTTGTAAAGTATTAAAGAAATGAAATTGAGTTTTATAAGAGTACATGTTTATTAAAACATATTAATACTTGTTTAGTGATTGATTATCTTTTCGTGTTTAAGATTACAATACATATCAGGAAGAATTTATAGCAGGAAATGAAGTTGTTATCATCAACAATAAATTATTTATGCATTTTTAACTATTAACATTGGTGCTGTGGCTTAGTGGTTAAAGCGCCTGCCTCGTAAGCAGGAAATACTGAGTTCAAATCTCAGCAGCACCTAACTGTTTTCTCCATGCTTTAGGAATAATTTTCATCAAACAAGTGTTGAATACAATTTACAAATAAACGTCTGGTTCTATGAACTTTACAATAAGTTATCTTAAAATGAAATAAAATACTTGGTATTATGAACATTTTTGGAGGAATGCATTGACTGAAATAGGGAAAAAAATGACAAAGAACAAGAAAGAGCTGAATGATCACTCTATTGGTGAATTCAACTAATCCATTCTTCAGCAAGGTATATTTTAAAATTCTATGAATAGGGTAAACTTTAAATTAGAGATGTGTTTTTGAGTAAGTGAAGGGTCTTCATCTAAAGTGTTTGAGTAGAGAAGTGTGTGAACTTAGAAAAGAATATGAAAGTGAAAAAGCAATATTCTCTTGAATAGGGGTGGGCGGAATTTGCATATTCGTTTTTTGCAAATCTCCGCGAAATGGTAACAAATCTCCGCAAACACGCAGAAATTCCACGAACACTCGGAATTGCTTGTTTGCGATGCTTTTTTACTGGTCGCAATCGCTGCTTGCGTGCTAGGGGAAACATATCTCACGAACACGCATTTGAGAACGCGAACAAGCAAAATATTTCGCAAAGTTGCGGACGCAGGCTTTTGGGCAATTTCTTGTTCTCTCTGTAAAAAGAAATTACCTAAATTCAACAAATTCCGTGCACGGAACCAAATTTACAGCCAAGTCCTACTCTTGAACACCATACAGGAAAGTGTTTCAAAACTAAGGTTCAAGGGGGTGCTGTGGCTTAGCTGGTTAGAGCGCCTGTCTAGTAAACAGGAGATCCTGAGTTCAATTCTCAGCAGTACCTTGCTTTTCTCATTCTTATATAACAAATCATATTCATTAGGTCTTATTCTGAAACAAGCAAAATATAAAAATCTGATTCATCTTACTGTTGAACAGATCATCTTAAACCTTATAAAAACTCAAGTGTGTTCAACCTTATAGCATGAATACTCTTATAGCAAAATGAAAAGACATATCTATGAGAAAGATGTAGAATACATTTCTACCTACTTTTGAGCAATATTAATGCATTCATGAAAAATAATTTTAAAGTATTCAAGAAATGAAATTGGGTTTTATAAGAGTACATGTTTATTAAAAAATATTATTACTTGTTTAGTGATTGATTATCTTTTCGTGTTTAAGATTACAATACATATCAGGAAGAATTTATAGCAGGAAATGAAGTTGTTATGATCAACAATAAATTATTAATGCATTTTTAACTATAAACATTGGTGTTGTGGCTTAGTGGTTAAAGCGCCTGTCTTGTAAACGGGAAATCCGGAGTTCAAATCTCAGCAGCACCTAACTGTTTTCTCCATGCTTTAGGAATATTTTCATCAAACAAGTGTTGAATACAATTTACGAATAAACATCTGGTTCGATGAACTTTAGAATAAGTTATCTTAAAATGAAATAAAATACTTGGTATTATGAACATTTTTGGAGGAATGCATTGACTGAAATAGGGAAAAAAATGACAAAGAACAAGAAAGAGCTGAATGATCACTCTATTGGTGAATTCAACTAATCCATTCTTCAGCAAGGTATATTTTAAAATTCTATGAATAGGGTAAACTTTAAATTAGAGATGTGTTTTTGAGTAAGTGAAGGGTCTTCATCTAAAGTGTTTGAGTAGAGAAGTGTGTGAACTTAGAAAAGAATATGAAAGTGAAAAAGCAATATTCTCTTGAATAGGGGTGGGCGGAATTTGCATAATCGTTTTTTGCAAATCTCCGCGAAATGGTAACAAATCTCCGCAAAC
Organism: Lissotriton helveticus; assembly: GCF_964261635.1. Classification (NCBI taxonomy): domain Eukaryota; kingdom Metazoa; phylum Chordata; class Amphibia; order Caudata; family Salamandridae; genus Lissotriton; species Lissotriton helveticus. Next base: position 74,925,458 of record NC_136073.1, on the reverse strand, counting down.
ACGCAGAAATTCCACGAACACTCGGAATTGCTTGTTTGCGATGCTTTTTTACAGGTCGCAATCGCTGCTTGCGTGCTAGGGGAAACATATCTCACGAACACGCATTTGAGAACGCGAACAAGCAAAATATTTCGCAAAGTTGCGGACGCAGGCTTTTGGGCAATTTCTTGTTCTCGCTGTAAAAAGAAATTACCTAAATTCAACAAATTCCGTGCACGGAACCAAATTTACAGCCAAGTCCTACTCTTGAACACCATACAGAAAAGTGTTTCAAAACTAAGGTTCAAGGGGGTGCTGTGGCTTAGCTGGTTAGAGCGCCTGTCTAGTAAATAGGAGATCCTGAGTTCAATTCTCAGCAGTGCCTTGCTTTTCTCATTCTTATATAACAAATCATATTCATTAGGTCTTATTCTGAAACAAGCAAAATATAAAAATATGATTCATCTTACTGTTGAACAGATCATCTTAAACCTTATAAAAACCCAAGTGTGTTCAACCTTATAGCATGAATACTGTTATAGCAAAATGAAAAGGCATATCAATGAGAAAGATGTAGAATACATTTCTACCTACTTTTGAGCAATATTAATGCATTCATGAAAAAGAATTGTAAAGTATTCAAGAAATGAAATTGGGTTTTATAAGAGTACATGTTTATTAAAAAATATTATTACTTGTTTAGTGATTGATTATCTTTTCGTGTTTAAGATTACAATACATATCAGGAAGAATTTATAGCAGGAAATGAAGTTGTTATCATCAACAATAAATTATTAATGCATTTTTAACTATAAACATTGGTGTTGTGGCTTAGTGGTTAAAGCGCCTGTCTTGTAAACGGGAAATCCAGAGTTCAAATCTCAGCAGCACCTAACTGTTTTCTCCATGCTTTAGGAATAATTTTCATCAAACAAGTGTTGAATACAATTTACGAATAAACATCTGGTTCTATGAACTTTAGAATAAGTTATCTTAAAATGAAATAAAATACTTGGTATTATGAACATTTTTGGAGGAATGCATTGACTGAAATAGGGAAAAAAATGACGAAAGAGCTGAATGATCACTCTATTGGTGAATTCAACTAATCCATTCTTCAGCAAGGTATATTTTAAAATTCTATGAAAAGGGTCAACTTTAAATTAGAGATGTGTTTTTGAATAAGTGAAGCGGCTTCATCTAAAGTGTTTGAGTAGAGAAGTGTGTGAACTTAGAAAAGAATATGAAAGTGAAAAAGCAATATTCTCTTGAAGAGGGGTGGGCGGAATTTGCATAATCGTTTTTTGCAAATCTCCGCGAAATGGTAACAAATCTCCGCAAACACGCAGAAATTCCGCGAACACTCGGAATTGCTTGTTTGCGATGCTTTTTTACTGGTCGCAATCGCTGCTTGCGTGCTAGGGGAAACATATCTCACGAACACGCATTTGAGAACGCGAACAAGCAAAAAATTTTGCAAAGTTGCGGACGCGGGCTTTTGGGCAATTTCTTGTTCTCTCTGTAACGCGAAATTACCTAAATTCAGCAAATTCCGTGCACGGAACCAAATTTACAGCCAAGTCCTACTCTTGAACACCATACAGAAAAGTGTTTCAAAACTAAGATTCAAGGGGGTGCTGTGGCTCAGCTGGTTAAAGTGCCTGTCTACTAAACAGGAGATCCTGAGTTCAACTCTCAGCAGGCCTTTCTTTTCTCATTGTTATATAACATATTATATTCATTAGGTCTTATTCTGAAACAAGTAAAATTTAAAAGTCTGATTCATCTTACTGTTGAACAGATCATCTTAAACCTTATAAAAACCCAAATATGTTCAGCCTTATAGCATAAATACTGTTATAGCAAAATGAAAAAAGACAAATCTATGAGAAAGAGTAGATTACATTTCTACCTACTTTTGAGCAATATTAATGCATTCATGAAAAAGAATTGTAAAGTATTCAAGAAATGAAATTGGGTTTTATAAGAGTACATATTTATTAAAACATAATAATACTTGTTTAGTGATTGATTATCTTTTCGTGTTTAAGATTACAATACATATCAGGAAGAATTTATAGCAGGAAATGAAGTTGTTATCATCAACAATAAATTATTCATGCATTTTTAACCATAAACATTGGTGCTGTGGCTTAGTGGTTATAGCGCCTGTCTCGTAAACAGGAAATCCAGAGTTCAAATCTCAGCAGCACCTAACTGTTTTCTCCATGCTTTAGGAATAATTTTCAACAAACAAGTGTTGAATACAATTTACGAATAAACGTCTGGTTCTATGAACTTTAGAATAAGTTATCTTAAAATGAAATAAAATACTTGGTATTATGAACATTTTTGGAGGAATGCATTGACTGAAATAGGCAAAAAAATGACAAAGAACAAGAAAGAGCGGAATGATCACTCTATTGGTGAATTCAACTAATCCATTCTTCAGCAAGGTATATTTTAAAATTCTATGAATAGGGTAAACTTTAAATTAGAAATGTGTTTTTGAATAAGTGAAGCGGCTTCATCTAAAGTGTTTGAGTAGAGAAGTGTGTGAACTTAGAAAAGAATATGAAAGTAAAAAAGCAATATTCTCTTGAATAGGGGTGGGCGGAATTTGCATAATAGTTTTTTGCAAATCTCCGCGAAATGGTAACAAATCTCCGCAAACACGTAGAAATTCCACGTACACTCGGAATTGCTTGTTTGCGATGCTTTTTTACTGGTCGCAATCGCTGCTTGCGTGCTAGGGGAAACATATCTCACAACACGCATTTGAGAACGCGAACAAGCAAAAAATTTCGCAAAGTTGCGGACGCAGGCTTTTGGGCAATTTCTTGTTCTCTCTGTAAAAAGAAATTACCTAAATTCAACAAATTCCGTGCACGGAACCAAATTTACAGCCAAGTCCTACTCTTGAACACCATACAGAAAAGTGTTTCAAAGCTAAGGTTCAAGGGGGTGCTGTGGCTTAGCTGGTTAGAGCGCCTGTCTAGTAAACAGGAGATCCTGAGTTCAATTCTCAGCAGTGCCTTGCTTTTCTCATTCTTATATAACAAATCATATTCATTAGGTCTTATTCTGAAACAAGCAAAATATAAAAATCTGATTCATCTTACTGTTGAACAGATCATCTTAAACCTTATAAAAACCCAAGTGTGTTCAACCTTATAGCAAAATGAAAAGACATATCTATGAGAAAGATGTAGAATACATTTCTACCTACTTTTGAGCAATATTAATGCATTCATGAAAAAGAATTGTAAAGTATTCAAGAAATGAAATTGGGTTTTATAAGAGTACATGTTTATTAAAAATTTGTATTACTTGTTTAGTGATTGATTATCTTTTCGTGTTTAAGATTACAATACATATCAGGAAGAATTTATAGCAGGAAATGAAGTTGTTATCATCAACAATAAATTATTCATGCATTTTTAACTATAAACATTGGTGTTGTGGCTTAGTGGTTAAAGCGCCTGTCTCGTAAACGGGAAATCCAGAGTTCAAATCTCAGCAACACCTAACTGTTTTCTCCATGCTTTAGGAATAATTTTCATCAAACAAGTGTTGAATACAATTTACGAATAAACATCTGGTTCTATGAACTTTAGAATAAGTTATCTTAAAACGAAATAAAATACTTGGTATTATGAACATTTTTGGAGGAATGCATTGACTGAAATAGGGAAAAAAAATGACAATAGAACAAGAAAGAGCTGAATGAACACTCTATTGGTGAATTCAACTAATCCATTCTTCAGCAAGGTATATTTTAAAATTCTATGAAAAGGGTAAACTTTAAATTAGAGATGTGTTTTTGAATAAGTGAAGCGGCTTCATCAAAGTGTTTGAGTAGAGAAGTGTGTGAACTTAGAAAAGAATATGAAAGTGAAAAAGCAATATTCTCTTGAAGAAGGGTGGGCGGAATTTGCATAATCGTTTTTTGCAAATCTCCGCGAAATGGTAACAAATCTCCGCAAACACGCAGAAATTCCGCGAACACTCGGAATTGCTTGTTTGCGATGCTTTTTTACTGGTCGCAATCGCTGCTTGCGTGCTAGGGGAAACATATCTCACGAACACGCATTTGAGAACGCGAACAAGCAAAAAATTTAGCAAAGTTGCGGACGCGGGCTTTTGGGCAATTTCTTGTTCTCTCTGTAACGCGAAATTACCTAAATTCAGCAAATTCCGTGCAGGGAACCAAATTTACAGCCAAGTCCTACTCTTGAACACCATACAGAAAAGTGTTTCAAAACTAAGATTCAAGGGGGTGCTGTGGCTCACCTGGTTAAAGTGCCTGTCTACTAAACAGGAGATCCTGAGTTCAACTCTCAGCAGTGCCTTGATTTTCTCATTGTTATATAACAAATCATATTCATTAGGTCTTATTCTGAAACAAGTAAAATATAAAAGCCTGATTCATCTTACTGTTGAACAGATAATCTTAAACCTTATAAAACCCAAGTATGTTCAACCTTATAGCATGAATACTGTTATAGCAAAATGAAAAAATAAATATCTATGAGAAAGATGTAGATTACATTTCTAACTACTTTTGAGCAATATTAATGCATTCATGAAAAAGATTTGTAAAGTATTAAAGAAATGAAATTGAGTTTTATAAGAGTACATGTTTATTAAAACATATTAATACTTGTTTAGTGATTGATTATCTTTTCGTGTTTAAGATTACAATACATATCAGGAAGAATTTATAGCAGGAAATGAAGTTGTTATCATCAACAATAAATTATTTATGCATTTTTAACTATTAACATTGGTGCTGTGGCTTAGTGGTTAAAGCGCCTGTCTCGTAAGGAGGAAATCCTGAGTTCAAATCTCAGCAGCACCTAACTGTTTTCTCCATGCTTTAGGAATAATTTTCATCAAACAAGTGTTGAATACAATTTACAAATAAACGTCTGGTTCTATGAACTTTAGAATAAGTTATCTTAAAATGAAATAAAATACTTGGTATTATGAACATTTTTGGAGGAATGCATTGACTGAAATAGGGAAAAAAATGACAAAGAACAAGAAAGAGCTGAATGATCACTCTATTGGTGAATTCAACTAATCCATTCTTCAGCAAGGTATATTTTAAAATTCTATGAATAGGGTAAACTTTAAATTAGAGATGTGTTTTTGAGTAAGTGAAGGGTCTTCATTTAAAGTGTTTGAGTAGAGAAGTGTGTGAACTTAGAAAAGAATATGAAAGTGAAAAAGGAATATTTTCTTGAATAGGGGAGGGCGGAATTTGCATAATAGTTTTTTGCAAATCTCCGCGAAATGGTAACAAATCTCCGCAAACACGTAGAAATTCCACGTACACTCGGAATTGCTTGTTTGCGATGCTTTTTTACTGGTCGCAATCGCTGCTTGCGTGCTAGGGGAAACATATCTCACAACACGCATTTGAGAACGCGAACAAGCAAAATATTTCGCAAAGTTGCGGACGCAGGCTTTTGGGCAATTTCTTGTTCTCTCTGTAAAAAGAAATTACCTAAATTCAACAAATTCCGTGCACGGAACCAAATTTACAGCCAAGTCCTACTCTTGAACACCATACAGAAAAGTGTTTTAAAGCTAAGGTTCAAGGGGGTGCTGTGGCTTAGCTGGTTAGAGCGCCTGTCTATTAAACAGGAGATCCTGAGTTCAATTCTCAGCAGTGCCTTGCTTTTCTCATTCTTATATAACAAATCATATTCATTAGGTCTTATTCTGAAACAAGCAAAATATAAAAATCAGATTCATCTTACTGTTGAACAGATCATCTTAAACCTTATAAAAACCCAAGTGTGTTCAACCTTATAGCAAAATGAAAAGACATATCTATGAGAAAGATGTAGAATACATTTCTACCTACTTTTGAGCAATATTAATGCATTCATGAAAAAGAATTGTAAAGTATTCAAGAAATGAAATTGGGTTTTATAAGAGTACATGTTTATTAAAAAATATTATTACTTGTTTAGTGATTGATTATCTTTTCGTGTTTAAGATTACAATACATATCAGGAAGAATTTATAGCAGGAAATGAAGTTGTTATCATCAACAATAAATTATTCATGCATTTTTAACTATAAACATTGGTGTTGTGGCTTAGTGGTTAAAGCGCCTGTCTCGTAAACGGGAAATCCAGAGTTCAAATCTCAGCAACACCTAACTGTTTTCTCCATGCTTTAGGAATAATTTTCATCAAACAAGTGTTGAATACAATTTACGAATAAACATCTGGTTCTATGAACTTTAGAATAAGTTATCTTAAAACTAAATAAAATACTTGGTATTATGAACATTTTTGGAGGAATGCATTGACTGAAATAGGGAAAAAAAATGACAATAATACAAGAAAGAGCTGAATGAACACTCTATTGGTGAATTCAACTAATCCATTCTTCAGCAAGGTATATTTTAAAATTCTATGAAAAGGGTAAACTTTAAATTAGAGATGTGTTTTTGAATAAGTGAAGCGGCTTCATCTAAAGTGTTTGAGTAGAGAAGTGTGTGAACTTAGAAAAGAATATGAAAGTGAAAAAGCAATATTCTCTTGAAGAAGGGTGGGCGGAATTTGCATAATCGTTTTTTGCAAATCTCCGCGAAATGGTAACAAATCTCCGCAAACACGCAGAAATTCCGCGAACACTCGGAATTGCTTGTTTGCGATGCTTTTTTACTGGTCGCAATCGCTGCTTGCGTGCTAGGGGAAACATATCTCACGAACACGCATTTGAGAACGCGAACAAGCAAAAAATTTAGCAAAGTTGCGGACGCGGGCTTTTGGGCAATTTCTTGTTCTCTCTGTAACGCGAAATTACCTAAATTCAGCAAATTCCGTGCAGGGAACCAAATTTACAGCCAAGTCCTACTCTAGAACACCATACAGAAAAGTGTTTCAAAACTAAGATTCAAGGGGGTGCTGTGGCTCACCTGGTTAAAGTGCCTATCTACTAAACAGGAGATCCTGAGTTCAACTCTCAGCAGTACCTTGATTTTCTCATTGTTATATAACAAATCATATTCATTAGGTCTTATTCTGAAACAAGTAAAATATAAAAGCCTGATTCATCTTACTGTTGAACAGATAATCTTAAACCTTATAAAACCCAAGTATGTTCAACCTTATAGCATGAATACTGTTATAGCACAATGAAAAAATAAATATCTATGAGAAAGATGTAGATTACATTTCTAACTACTTTTGAGCAATATTAATGCATTCATGAAAAAGATTTGTAAAGTATTAAAGAAATGAAATTGAGTTTTATAAGAGTACATGTTTATTAAAACATATTAATACTTGTTTAGTGATTGATTATCTTTTCGTGTTTAAGATTACAATACATATCAGGAAGAATTTATAGCAGGAAATGAAGTTGTTATCATCAACAATAAATTATTTATGCATTTTTAACTATTAACATTGGTGCTGTGGCTTAGTGGTTAAAGCGCCTGTCTCGTAAGGAGGAAATCCTGAGTTCAAATCTCAGCAGCACCTAACTGTTTTCTCCATGCTTTAGGAATAATTTTCATCAAACAAGTGTTGAATACAATTTACAAATAAACGTCTGGTTCTATGAACTTTAGAATAAGTTATCTTAAAATGAAATAAAATACTTGGTATTATGAACATTTTTGGAGGAATGCATTGACTGAAATAGGGAAAAAAATGACAAAGAACAAGAAAGAGCTGAATGATCACTCTATTGGTGAATTCAACTAATCCATTCTTCAGCAAGGTATATTTTAAAATTCTATGAATAGGGTAAACTTTAAATTAGAGATGTGTTTTTGAGTAAGTGAAGGGTCTTCATTTAAAGTGTTTGAGTAGAGAAGTGTGTGAACTTAGAAAAGAATATGAAAGTGAAAAAGGAATATTTTCTTGAATAGGGGAGGGCGGAATTTGCATATTCGTTTTTTGCAAATCTCCGCGAAATGGTAACAAATCTCCGCGAACACGCAGAAATTCCGCGAACACTCGGAATTGCTTGTTTGCGATGCTTTTTTACTGGTCGCAATCGCTGTTTGCGTGCTAGGGGAAAAATATCTCACGAACACGCATTTGAGAACGCGAACAAGCAAAACATTTCGCAAAGTTGCGGACGCAGGCTTTTGGGCAATTTCTTGTTCTCTCTGTAAGGCGAAATTACCTAAATTCCGCAAATTCCGTGCACGGAACCAAATTTACAGCCCAGTCCTACTCTTGAACACCATAAAGAAAAGTGTTTCAAAGTTACAATTCAAGGGGGTGCTGTGGCTTTGCTGGTTAAAGTGCCTGTCTAGTAAACAGGAAGTCCTGAGTTCAACTCTCAGCAGTGCCTTGCTTTTCTCTTTGTTATATAACAAATCATATTCATTAGGTCTTATTCTGAAACAAGTAAAATATAAAAGCCTGATTCATCTTACTGTTGAACAGATAATCTTAAACCCTATAAAAACCCAAGTATGTTCAACCTTATAGCATGAATACTGTTATAGCAAAATGAAAAAAGACATATCTATGAGAAAGATGTAGAATACATTTCTACCTACTTTTGAGCAATATTAATGCATTCATAAAAAAGAATTGTAAAGTATTCAAGAAATGAAATTGGGTTTTATAAGAGTACATGTTTATTAAAACATATTAATACTTGTTTAGTGATTGATTATCTTTTCGTGTTTAAGATTACAATACATATCAGGAAGAATTTATAGCAGGAAATGAAGTTGTTATCATCAACAATAAATTATTTATGCATTTTTAACTATTAACATTGGTGCTGTGGCTTAGTGGTTAAAGCGCCTGTCTCGTAAGGAGGAAATCCTGAGTTCAAATCTCAGCAGCACCTAACTGTTTTCTCCATGCTTTAGGAATGATTTTCTACAAACAAGTGTTGAATACAATTTACGAGTAAACGTCTAGTTCTATGAACTTTAGAATAAATTATCTAAAAATGAAATAAAATACTTGGTATTATGAACATTTTTGGAGGAATGCATTGACTGAAATAGGGAAAAAAATGACAAAGAACAAGAAAGAGCTGAATGATCACTCTATTGGTGAATTCAACTAATCCATTCTTCAGCAAGGTATATTTTAAAATTCTATGAATAGGGTAAACTTTAAATTAGAGATGTGTTTTTGAATAAGTGAAGCGTCTTTATCTAAAGTGTTTGAGTAGAGAAGTGTTTGAACTTAGAAAAGAATATGAAAGTGAAAAAGCAATATTCTCTTGAATAGGGGTGGGCGGAATTTGCATAATCGCTTTATGCAAATCTCCGTGACATGGTAACAAATCTCCGCAAACACGCAGAAATTCCGCGAACACTCGGAATTGCTTGTTCACGATGCTTTTTTACTGGTCGCAATCGCTGTTTGCGTGCTAGGGGTAAAATATCTCACGAACACGCATTTGAGAACGCGAACAAGCAAAAAATTTCGCAAAATTGCGGACGCAGGCTTTTGGGCAATTTCTTATTCTCTCTGTAACGCGAAATTACCTAAATTCCACAAATTCCGGGCACGGAACCAAATTTACAGCCCAGTCCTACTCTTGTACACCATAAAGAAAAGTGTTTCAAAATTAAGATTCAAGGGTGTTCTGTGGCATAGCTGCTTAAAGTGCCTGTCTAGTAAACAGGAGATCCTGAGTTCAACTCTCAGCAGCGCCTTGCTTTACTCATTGTTATATAACAAATCATATTCATTAGGTCTTATTCTGAAACAAGTAAAATATAAAAGTCTGATACTCCTTACTGTTGAACAGATCATCTTAAATCTCATAAACACCCAAGTATGTTAAACCTTAAAGCATGAATACTGTTATAGGAAAAAGAAATATCTATGAGAAAGATGTAGATTACATTTCTACCTACTTCTGAGCAATATTAATGCATTCATGAAAAAGAATTGTACAGATTTTTGTAGGAATGCATTGACTGAAATAGGGAAAAGAAAATGACAAAGAACAAGATAGAGCTGAATGATCACTCTATTCAACTAATCCATTCTTCAGCAAGGTATATTTTAAAATTCTATGGATAGGGTAAACTTTAAATTAGAGAGGTGTTTTTGAATAAGTGAAGCGTCTTCATCTAAAGTGTTTGAGTAGAGAACTGTGTGAACTTAAAAAAGAATATGAAAGTGAAAAAGCAATATTCTCTTGAACACCATAAAGAAAAGTGTCTCAAAATTAAGACTCAAGGGGGTGCTGTGGCTCAGCTCGTTAATAAATTCATGTATTTAGACTTTATTAAAACAGTACATAAATGCAATAAATATACTTTTCCCATCCCATACCGACTTATTCTTCATTCAACCTTCTCAAAATCATCTCACCTGCTTGACTCTTCCCCATTCACTTGGTGACCTCCTTCTTCTCCACATTCTCACCTTCACTTGCCCTCCAAGCATCCTCTGTTGAATTTCCTTCATTGCCTCCCGCGCCCCACTTTTAGTCACCCGTTTATCGTTCTCCCCCCGAGGGACGGATCTGCCCCTATGTGACTCACCACCCCTCCAAAGTACCACCAACCAGGGAAACCCCCGCAGGGCGGTTCCCTGCCCCACTCCCCCAGTTCCTGGGCACCTTTCGCCTCCTGTCAGTCGACCTTGTGGCACCCAGTGGACCACCAATCCACCACCCAAACTTGTGTCCTGAATAAATTACTATTGTTGGGACCATCGTTGGTCGCGAAAGGTGCCAAACCTACGCAGTACCACGTGTTCCCCCACTTCCTGTGGACCTAACGCTTCCACACTCTGTGGCAACCCAGTGGATGACCATCACCACTTTAACGTGCGTCCCGTACAACCATTAACATTTACGGGCCAATTCTCTTCAGAAAAAATGCCCCCCATCGCGGTGAACGACCATCCACCAATGGGGCCTGCGCCTCGTGTAAACAAGTAACACTTTCGGGCCAATGCTCGTCCGGGAAAGGTGGACCCATTGCGGTGAACGACCATTCACCACCTTTAATAGCCTCCCGTGTAAACAAGTAACAATTTGGGCCAATCCTTGTCTGTGACAGGTGCCACCATCGCGGTGAACGACCTTCCACCACCTGTACCTGCACCCGAGTAACAAGTAAAATTGTGTCGGGCCAATCCTTGACCATGGATGGTGCCTCCCTTCGCGGAGAACGACCATCCACCACCCAAACCTGCGTCTCGTGTAAATCAATCAATCAATCAATCAATCGGAGTACTTGTAAAGTGCGCTACTTACCCGTGAGGGTCTCAAGGCGCTGAGGGGAGGGGGTGCCGCTACTGCTCGAAGAGCCAGGTCTTGAGGTGTCTTCTGAAGGCGAGTAGGTCTTGGGTCTGCCGTAGGTGGGTAGGGAGGGTGTTACAGGTCTTGGCGGTGTGGTAGGAGAAGGATCTGCCACCGAAGGTTGTTCGTTGGATGTGGGGGACAGCGGCGAGGCTGGCGGAGCGAGGCTGGTGGAGCGGAGCTGGCGGGTGGGGGTGTAGAAGCTGAGTCTGCTGTTCAGGTAGGCTGGTCCGGCGTTGTGGAGTGCTTTGTGTGCTTGGGTGAGGAGCTTGAAGGTGATCCTCTTGTCGATGGGGAGCCGGTGTAGGTCTCTCAGGTCGGGGGTGATGTGGCTGTGGCGGGGGACGTTGACGATCAGTCGGGCGGAGGCGTTTTGGATGCACTGTAGTCATCGTAGGTGTTTGGATGGGATTCCTGCGTAGAATGCGTTGTCATAGTCCAGTCTGCTGCTGGCGAGGGCCTATTTCACCGTTCTTCTTGTTTCGGTTGGGATCCACATGTAGATCCTTCTGAGCATGCGGAGGGTGTTGTAGCAGGAGGAGGAGACGGCGGTGACCTGTTAAGACATGGAGAGGGAGGAGTAGAGGATGAATCCAAGGTTGCGTGAATGGTCGGTGGGTGTCGGTGCTGTTCCCAGTGTGGTCGGCCACCAGGAGTCATCCCAGGCTAAGGGGGTGGGTCCGAGGATGAGTACCTCTGTCTTGTCCGAATTCAGCTTCAGACAGCTGTTCCTCATCCAGTCGGCGACGGCCTTCATTCCCTCGTGGAGGTTGGTTTTGGCGGTGTGCGGGTCCTTTGTGAGGGAGCGGATGACCTGGGTGTCGTCGGCGTAGGAGATGATGTTGAGGTCGTGCCACTTGTGTGAGGGGGGCCATGTAGACGTTGAACAGTGTTGGGCAATCGTTCCAAATCCATCCGATAAAATCCCTAGTCCAGTACCGATCATCACAGAACACCTTGCTGTACTCCCATCGTCATCAGCCTTCAACCTCCTCCCCCCACAAAGGGCCCTCCAGACACCACCACTGTGACCGCCCCCAGTCCAACGTCCAGCCTTCGCATGAGACCTATAATGACCAGCATAACTGACATTCTACCTTCCAAATTTGGAAAAAAACAAATTCCTCCAGCCGTAGGCCTTCCCTCTCTTGCCACCAATCACTGCTGTCTCATGCCCTCTCCCTACTTCCCCCTGATCCTTCGACACCCGCTCTCCTCTCCCCCGAAAACTGCTACCAACTCAAACACGCCAGTCACTAAAGAGCTTGTCTCCACCGCCACCTTCCCCTTGTCTGCCGCTCCACATTGAACATAGCATCCTGTCTCCAGGGTTTTTCACCACCCTACTCCCAGTTCCACTAACCCTTGAAGTATAACAGATTGTCAGTATCTTTACGACACTAGCACTGTGTGCCGGCTCCCTGTGTCATACCTTCTCAACCTTTCCCGCACATACCCTAACTCACACGCCTACCATATCCCGCAGTTCACCCCGCTTAAAAAAGCCCTCACTCCGGTGCAGCAAAGCTGCACCAGCCATGCCTGGACGTCTGCAGTCTGTCTCCCTGGTACCTCGTCCCTGGGTACCCTTCGCGTAGCTCTCCTGACCCTTTATTCGCTGCCGTAGGCCTCCCCTTCCATTCCAACCCCTGGCTCGAGTGCCCCCCCACCCTCAGAGAAACTGCGTCACGAAGCCACAAACCCCCCCCCCCTTTTCAAACATCACCCTATACTACCCATGAGACCACCCTGGACCCAACTGTAGCTTACGGCGCCAAAGCCCCCCTCAGCAGGAGCCCGTCCCTCCCCTGGAGCATAAGTTCCACATCCAATGCACCCTCTTGGCCTCAGTGGCTGCGCCCACCAAAAGAGCACAGCCATCCATCAAGCCATCCTCCGGCCTGGTCGCCCCCCTGCTCCTCTCCTGCCACTGCAGCCCTGCTTACCTGCTTCCTGCTGACAGAGTTCCGACGCCGCCAGCAGCGCCCCAGCCGCCGCTGGGCCGCCCGCTCTGCCGGTCCCGTTCCCGCGCCTCCTGCCTGCGGCCCCGCCCCCCCGCCACACAACTGGTTAACCCCTTCCCGCCTCCCAGCGGACCCGCCCTCCCTGCTCCCCTCTTATGACGCCCCCTCAGCGACCGCGCGCAGCGGGAGCACCAAATGAGCGCCGAAGGTGCGCCAAAGGTAAGCCCGTCTGCGCGCGTCTGCGCCTGGACCGCGCCCAGCGCCAGGACCCCTGGCCCCCGCAGACCCCAGCCCACCCGCCGGACGTACGACGCCGCCACCCTCAACGCCGGCCGAACCCCTGGATGCTACCGAGCCACCCCGAGACGCACCCACGGACCCTTCATCTGCCAGGCCTGCAAGTTCTCCTGCACCCGGACCTGCACTGCACCAGCACCCACCAAGCCGAACTCCAGCAGCAGCCACCTGAAGTGCATCCTGCTCAACACCCGCTCCGTCCACAGACACGCCGTCGAGCTCTGGAACCTGCTCGACACCACAGCCCCCGACGTCGCCTTCCTCACGGAAACCTGGATGAACGCCTCCTCAGCACCCGACATCGCCATCGCCATCCCCAACGGCTACAAGATCATCCGGAGAGACCGCGCCAACCAGACGGGAGGAGGCATCGCCATCATTCACAGGAACACCATCCGCATCACGACCAACACCGACGACACCATCGCACCCGCCGAACACCTGCACTTCCAGATCCACGTCAACCCCAAGACCACCCTCAGAGGCACCCTCATCTACAGACCCCCGGGACCACGCACACAATTCAGCGAGGACATCGCCGACTTCATCAGCCCGCTCGCCCTCCCCTCAGCCGACTACATCCTCCTCGGGGACCTCAATTTCCACCTGGAGAACAACGACGACCGCAACACCACCACCGTGCTGGAAAACCTCGCAAACCTGGGACTCAAGCAACTGGTGACGACCCCCACCCACCTCCCCGGACACACACTCGACGCCGTCTTCTCATCCAGCAAAGACATCGCCTTCAGCCACGCCACAGGACTCCACTGGACGGACCACAGCTGCGTCCACTTCACCTTCAGAAGAACGACGACCCACCACCACCAGCAACAGGTTGCCCGAAGAAGCTGGAACAAGATCACAACCGACCAGCTCGCCGCTTCCCTGAGTCAGCACCCTCCCGCCAGCTCAGCGAACCCCAGCCAGGCCGCCGACAACCTCACGAAGTGGATCAGCAACTGCGCGGACGAACTCGCCCCTCTGAGGCCCCCGCCCAGCAGACACGGCAGCAAGAAAGCCCCATGGTTCACCGACGAACTCAAGAACTCCAAGAAGAACTGCCGAGCACTCGAGAAAGTCTGGAGAAGGGAACCAACACCGGACAACATGACCACCCTCAAGCTTGCCACCCGGAAGCACCACCAACTGATCCGCGCCACCAAGAAAACTGCATTCAAGGACCGACTGGACAACAACGCACACAACTGCAAGGAACTCTTCAACATCGTGAAAGAGCTCTCCAACCCCAACACCGGAAACAACAACATCACCCCATCGCAAGACCTTTGCAACTCCCTCGCCTCCTACTTCCACAACAAGATCGCGGACATACACAACAGCTTCAGCAGTCAACCATCGCACACAACGACGGCAGCAACGCCGCCCACCACCACCCTCCGCGCCTGGACCCCGATCAGCACCGACGACACCGCCCGCATGATGAACTCCATCCACTCCGGATCTCCGACCGACCCCTGCCCTCACCACGTCTTCAACAAGGCCGACGCTGTCATCGCACCCCACCTGCGGGACATCATCAACACCTCCTTCGACACCGCCACCTTCCCGGAGAGCTGGAAGCACGCCAAACTCAGCGCTCTGCTAAAGAAAACAACAGCGGACCCCAGCGAACTCAAGAACTACCGCCCCATCTCGCTCCTCCCGTTTCCAGCTAAAGTCATCGAGAAGACCGTCAACAAACAGCTGGCCGCCTTCCTCGAGACGAATGGATCCCTCGACCCCTCACAGTCTGGCTTCCGAGCCAACCACAGCACCGAGACCGCCCTCATCGCTGCCACCGATGACATCCGAGCCCTGATGGACAACGGGGAAACAGCGGCCCTCATCCTCCTGGACCTCTCCGCGGCATTCGACACTGTCTGCCACCGCACCCTAGTGCAGCGTCTCAGCAACATCGGAATTCAGGAGAAGGCACTGGAATGGATCGTCTCCTTCCTCGACGGAAGAACACAGAGAGTCCGTCTACCACCGTACAAGTCAGAGGCCACCAAAGTCATCTGCGGCGTCCCTCAAGGATCCTCGCTGAGCCCCACCCTCTTCAACGTCTACATGAGCCCCCTCGCGCCCATCGCACGCCAACACAACCTGAACATCATCTCCTACGCCGATGACACCCAGCTGATCCTCTCACTGACCAACGACCCCGCCGCTTCCAGAGCCAACCTTCACGAAGGGATGAAAGATGTAGCCGAGTGGATGATGACCAGCCGCCTGAAACTGAACTCAGACAAGACGGAAGTCCTCATCCTGGGCTCCTCGCCCTCCGCCTGGGACGACTCCTGGTGGCCCCCCGCCCTGGGCACCGCACCCACACCGACAGACCACGCACGCAACCTGGGCTTCATCCTGGACTCCTCCCTCTCCATGACCAGACAAGTCAACGCCGTCTCCTCGTCATGCTTCAACATCCTGCGCATGCTACGAAAGATCTTCCGGTGGATCCCCACCGAGACCAGGAAGACGGTCACCCAGGCCCTTGTCACCAGCCGACTGGACTACGGCAACGCCCTCTACGCCGGAACCACCGCCAAGCTCCAGAAGAGACTCCAGCGGATCCAGAACGCCTCGGCCAGACTCATCCTCGACATCCCCCGATGCAGCCACATCTCCGGACATCTGAGAGACCTGCACTGGCTCCCCGTCAACAAGAGAATCACCTTCCGTCTCCTCACCCACGCACACAAAGCCCTACACGACCAAGGCCCGAGCTACCTCAACAACCGCATCAACTTCTACGCTCCCAAACGCCACCTCCGATCAGCCAGCCACGCCCTCGCCGCCGTCCCCCGCATCCGAAGAACGACAACAGGAGGAAGGTCCTTCTCCCACCTGGCCGCCAAGACCTGGAACTCCCGACCGACCGACCTGCGCCTGACCCAAGACCACCTTTCCTTCAGGAAGAAGCTCAAGACCTGGCTGTTCGAGCAGTAGCAGCACCCCCCCCCCCCAAGCGCCTTGAGACCCTCCGGGTAAGTAGTGCGCTCTATAAATGTCCATGATTGATTGATTGATTGAGCCCGTGCCGTGCAATTGGTAAGCCAACCTCGTCCCCGAGGCACACACCCCCCCTCGGGGTTAGGCGAACACGACCATGTTCCCCCTTAAAGGAGCTGCACATACATGACGGCAACGTCTCTAAGTGACCCAGTTCCCCATGCTCCGCCGGCCCTTGCCATAGTCAGCCTACATCAGATCACCTGCCTCTCTAGACCCTTGTAGACTCGACTCCATACTTGACTCCCCTCCATATAACCTCCTATGTCAGCGCTGTTGTCACGGCTTCTTCTGAGACATCGAGTGCCATGGACAAATGGCCTCCAGCTAACCGGAACGGACCTCCTGGCCCAACACGGCCACCCCCGTTTTGCCATGGTGACCCAGTTTGCCCCCCAACGGGTGTATGACTCTATCCGGCACTGGATTTGTCGGTCTCCCTTGTCCCAGAAGGGACCTGCCTGTCACATATCCCAATGAAAACCCCGCACCCCCCAGATCAGACTTCTCTGCCCCTCCTCTACTACGTAAGTGAACCCTTCATCATGCCGCCAAAGTCGCTAACACACCCCAGCTGCGGGTAGAGTCTGCAAATTGCGTTGGCGCTTGAACTTACTTCTGACCGGACTATTACATGTCTTGGTCCCGGTGAAACCCCCTCCCATTCCGTGCCATTCCACCGTTGTCCATGGCTGCTGCAGGGGCAAGTGCCCGGCCCCTGCTCCCCACATCACCATAAGCCATCCCACTGTTTCTGAGACCAATGACCATTGTGTGCCAACTGGCACCCCCGGCCCCATATGTCACTCTCTTCCCACATAACAGCAAATGATCAGTGACCCATTGAGTACTCTCTCCTGTCCCCTGGGCACCACAATGTCCATTTGGACCCATGCCTCCGCCCAATTCCTCACATACCCCAGCTGAAACTCTTTCATTCGCCCAGCGTCCCCCGTCCCAAGGCCTCCGCCTTCGTTCTGTACCTGAGTGTCCTTCCGAGACCTCCTCCTCCGACTGGGAGTTACCGTTCACCCGCTTTCTTTCGTGCTCAGCACTGACTGTGGCCGCCCTTGACTCCTGTAAGAAACAACGAGAAGAGTCTGGTTACCTAAACTCCCCCAACCCCCCTTCACTACCCCCTTCAGCATCATCCCCTTGGGCACTTCATCCTCCAGACACCAATCTCTTCCCCGTCACACACCTTCGCAGTCCTCCAACTTCGTCCCTCAACATCAATGCCAACAAATCCCGCAGGTCACCCACCAACAGGCACACCATCATCCACAACTGCATTCATAACTTGTGTAAGATTCTTAATATTGTAATGTGCGCTGCGCGATCCCTCATCAGTGTACAGGCCGCCACTGACCCCCCTACTGCTTCGGGCCAGCGTCTCGAGGCCGTTGTGCTCCTCGGCGGTGGTGCCCCCATTCTGCCTGCCCCAATCGCCGGTCCTGGCTCCCCCTTCCAACAGGTTGCGCCAACCTGGTGGGTCCCAAGCACCACCGAGCCGTGTTTGCAGTCCCTCAACCTTAATCTGAAAGACCGACTAGCAGCTGAAAAAAGCCCTCAGGGCCCCTGAAGCCCCCCTCCCCTAGACTTACTGCGCTGGTCAAAAAAGACAGGGGGCCACACCCTCTCACCACAGGGAAACCGCCGCCTGCCCGAGCCGCAGCCCCTGTGCATGGCACTAACCCCTCCAAGCTGGACCCACGAACCAGAGAAACAGAAGGGGGAAGGGGGCTGCTGACCCCCCTCTGCCAACACCCGGTGCGATAGATAGATAGAGTGAGGGTGATAGATAGATAGAGAGAGGGTGATTGATAGATGTGTGTGGTTGTGTGTATGTGTGTGTGGGTGTGTGTGTGTGGTTGTATGTGTGTGTGGTTGTGTGTGGTTGTGTGTGTGGTTGTGTGTGGTTGTGTGTGGTTGGGTGTGATTGTGTGTGTATGGTTGTGTGTGTGTAAGGTTGCATGTGCGGCTGTCTGTGTGTGTTTGTGGTTGTGTGTGTGGTTGGGTGTGGTTGTGTGTGTGTGTGGTTGGGTGTATTGTTGTGGTTGTGTGTGTGGTTGTGTGTGTGGTTGAGTGTGTGGTTGAGTGTGTGGTTGTGTGTGTGGTTGTGTGTGTAGTTGTGTGTGTGTGTGGTTGTGTGTGTGGTTGTGTGTGTGGTTGTGTGTGCGATTGTGTGTGTGTGTGTGGTTGTGTGTGTGTGGTTGTATGTGTGTGGTTGTATGTGTGTGGTTGTATGTGTGTGTGGTTGTATGTGTGTGTGCGTGGTTGTATGTATGTGTGTGTGCGGTTACAGAAGGATGTATGTGGAAGAGAGCAGCAGATCAGCACAGCAGAAGAGAACAGGGAGTTAAAGAAGGAGGCGGTGGAAGAGAGCAGCAGATCAGCACAGGAGAAGAGAACAGGGAGTTAGAGGATGAGGCGGTGGAAGGGAACAGCAGATCAGCACGGGAGAAGAGAACAGGATGTTAAAGAAGGAGGTGGGTGGAAGAGAGCAGCAGATTAGCACAGAAGAAGAGAACAGGGAGTTAAATAAGGAGGTGGGGTTAAAGAGAGATGCAGAACAGCATGGGAGAAGAGAACAGGGAGATAGAGAAGGAGGCGGGTTGAAGAGAGCAGCAGATCAGCTCTGGACCAGAGAAGTGAACTGGGAGTTAGGGAAGGAGGTGGGTGGAAGAGAGCAGCATAACAGCACAGGAGAAGAGAACATAGAGTTAAAGAAGGAGGCGGGTGGAAGAGAGCAGCAGATCACCACAGAAGAAGAGAACAGGGAGTTAGAGAAAGAGGCGAGTGCAAGAGAACAGCAGATCAGCACAGGAGAAGAAAACAGGGAGTTAAAGAAGGAGGCGGGTTGGAAGAGAGCAGCAGATCAGCACAGGAGAAGAGAAGAGAACAGGGAGTTAGAGAAGGAGGCAGGGTGGAAGAGAGCAGCAGATCAGCATGGGAGAAGAGAAGAGAACAGGGAGTTAGAGAAGGAGATGGGTGGAACAGAGGAACAGATCAGCACAGCAGAAGAGAACAGGGAGTTAGAGAAAGAGGCGAGTGGAAGAGAACAGCAGATTAGCACAGGAGAAGAAAACAAGGAGTTAAAGAAGGAGGCGTGTTGGAAGAGAGCAGCAGATCAGCACAGGAGATGAGAAGAGAACAGGGAGTTAGAGAACGAGGCAGGGTGGAAGAGAGCAGCAGATCAGCACGGGAGAAGAGAAGAGAACAGGGAGTTAGAGAAGGAGGTGGGTCGAAAAAGACAGGGGGCCACACCCTCTCCCCGCAGGGAAACCGCAGCCTGCCGAGCCGCAGCCCCTGTGCATGGCCCTAACCCCTCCAAGCTGGACCCACGAACCAGAGAAACAGAAGGGGGAAGGGGGCTGCTGACCCCCCCCTCTGCCAACACCCGGTGCTCACCCCTCACTCCACGGGAACCGCCCGGCACCCCACCCACGGGGTGTGTGTCCTCTTGTGAGGGGACCCCACATTCCTGCAATGACTGGATAGGCCCCTTATCCGGGGCTCCTGGCCAAGGTCCCATGAAAACAAGCATTTGCAATGCAATAGGTCTCGCATTAGGAAAGTTTGAGCTATTGGTCTTGTAAATGACACATTTTTTATTTATGTGTTGGTTTTAAAAATAGCGAAATTAATAGCTTTGTCATTTACAATGCCAATACTTTTATCTTTTGCAAATGTGACACCTATAGCATTTGTAATGCAACATGTTTTGTATTTACGTGACTTAGATGTATTGATATTACAAATAATAATGGCTTTTAATTTTTTTAATAATTAATACTTAAATAAAAGTTATTGAAATTTAAAATGGCAATAGCTTAAACTTTTGTAAATAACTTTTGTGAAGATTATGTTTAGTGTATTTTATTGTGACGAAAATCCAAGAACAGAAGTGAAATATTAACATCTTTTTGTGACATTTGTAATAAAGCTTGAAACATTGAGAAAACATATTTGAACCAGTTGTTGTTGAATGGTTGCACAGATTGATACTGTGGTGGTGCTGAGTGATGTTGTGGTGGCGACGAGTGAGGCTGTGGTGTTCAGTGATGCTGTGGTAGTGCATAGTGATGTTATGGTACCCTTGAGTGATGCTGTGGTGCCCCTGAGTGATGCTGTGGTGCCCCTGAGTGAATCTGTGGTGGTGCCGTAGATAGAGTGAGGGCGATAGATGGATAGAGTGAGGGCGAAAGATAGATAGAGTGAGGGCGATAGATAGATAGAGTGAGGGTGATATATAGAGTGAGAGCGATAGATAGAGTGAGGGCGATAGATAAATAGAGTGAGGGCGATAGATAGAGTGAGGGCGATAGATAGATAGAGTGAGGGCGATAGATAGATAGAGTGAGGGCGATAGATAGATAGAGTGAGGGTGATAGATAGATGTGTGTGGTTGTGTGTGTGTGTGTGGTTCTGTGTGTGTGGTTGTATGTGTTTGTGGTTGGGTGTGGTTGTGGCTGTGGTTGTGTGTGTGGTTGTGTGTGTGGTTGTGTGTGGTTGTGTGTGGTTGGGTGTGGTTGTGTGTGTGTATGGTTGTGTGTGTGTAAGGTTGTATGTGTGGCTGTCTGTGTGTGTTTGTGGTTGTGTGTGTGGTTGGGTGTGGTTGTGTGTGTGTGTGTGGTTGGGTGTATTGTTGTGGTTGTGCGTGTGGTTGTGTGTGTGGTTGAGTGTGTGGTTGAGTGTGTGGTTGAGTGTGTGGTTGAGTGTGTGGTTGTGTGTGTGGTTGTGTGTGTGATTGTGTGTGTGGTTGTGTGTGTGTGTGTGGTTGTGTGTGTGGTTGTGTGTGTGGTTGTGTGTGCGATTGTGTGTGTGTGTGGTTGTAAGTGTGTGGTTGTATGTGTGGTTGTATTTGTGTGGTTGTATGTGTGTGTGTGTGCGTGGTTGTATGTGTGTGTACGTGGTTGTATGTATGTGTGTGTGCGGTTACAGAAGGATGTATGTGGAAGAGAGCAGCAGATCAGCACAGCAGAAGAGAACAGGGAGTTAAAGAAGGAGGCGGGTGGAAGAGAGCAGCAGATCAGCACAGGAGAAGAGAACAGGGAGTTAGAGGATGAGGCGGTGGAAGGGAACAGCAGATCAGCACGGGAGAAGAGAACAGGATGTTAAAGAAGGAGGTGGGTGGAAGAGAGCAGCAGATTAGCACAGAAGAAGAGAACAGGGAGTTAAATAAGGAGGTGGGGTTGAAGAGAGCAGCAGAACAGCATGGGAGAAGAGAACAGGGAGATAGAGAAGGAGGCGGGTTGAAGAGAGCAGCAGATCAGCTCTGGACCAGAGAAGTGAACTGGGAGTTAGGGAAGGAGGTGGGTGGAAGAGAGCAGCATAACAGCACAGCAGAAGAGAACATAGAGTTAAAGAAGGAGGCGGGCGGAAGAGAGCAGCAGATCACCACAGAAGAAGAGAACAGGGAGTTAGAGAAAGAGGCGAGTGGAAGAGAACAGCAGATCAGCACAGGAGAAGAAAACAGGGAGTTAAAGAAGGAGGCGGGTTGGAAGAGAGAAGCAGATCAGCACAGGAGAAGAGAAGAGGGAGTTAGAGAAAGAGGCGAGTGGAAGAGAACAGCAGATTAGCACAGGAGAAGAAAACAAGGAGTTAAAGAAGGAGGCGTGTTGGAAGAGAGCAGCAGATCAGCACAGGAGATGAGAAGAGAACAGGGAGTTAGAGAACGAGGCAGGGTGGAAGAGAGCAGCAGATCAGCACGGGAGAAGAGAAGAGAACAGGGAGTTAGAGAAGGAGGTGGGTCGAAAAAGACAGGGGGCCACACCTTCTCCCCGCAGGGAAACCGCAGCCTGCCGAGCCGCAGCCCCTGTGCATGGCCCTAACCCCTCCAAGCTGGACCCACGAACCAGAGAAACAGAAGGGGGAAGGGGGCTGCTGACCCCCCCTCTGCCAACACCCGGTGCTCACCCCTCACTCCACGGGAACCCCCCGGCACCCCACCCACGGGGTGTGTGTCCTCTTGTGAGGGGACCCCACATTCCTGCAATGACTGGATAGGCCCCTTATCCGGGGCTCCTGGCCAAGGTCCCATGAAAACAAGCATTTGCAATGCAATAGGTCTCACATTAGGAAAGTTTGAGCTATTGGTCTTGTAAATGACACATTTTTTATTTATGTGTTGGTTTTGAAAATAGCGAAATTAATAGCTTTGTCATTTACAATGCCAATACTTTTATCTTTTGCAAATGTGACACCTATAGCATTTGTAATGCAACATGTTTTGTATTTACGTGACTTAGATGTATTGATATTACAAATAACAATGGCTTTTAATTTTTTTAATAATTAATACTTAAATAAAAGTTATTGTAATTTAAAATGGCAATAGCTTAAACTTTTGTAAATAACTTTTGTGAAGATTATGTTAAGTGTATTTTATTGTGACGAAAATCCAAGAACAGAAGTGAAATATTAACATCTTTTTGTGACATTTGTAATAAAGCTTGAAACATTGAGAAAACATATTTGAACCAGTTGTTGTTGAATGGTTGCACAGATTGATGCTGTGGTGGTGCTGAGTGATGTTGTGGTGGCGACGAGTGATGCTGTGGTGTTCAGTGATGCTGTGGTAGTGCATAGTGATGTTATGGTACCCTTGAGTGATGCTGTGGTGCCCCTGAGTGATGCTGTGGTGCCCCTGAGTGAATCTGTGGTGGTGCCGTAGATAGAGTGAGGGCGATAGATGGATAGAGTGAGGGCGAAAGATAGATAGAGTGAGGGCGATAGATAGATAGAGTGAGGGTGATATATAGAGTGAGGGCGATAGATAGAGTGAGGGCGATAGATAGAGTGAGGGCGATAGATAGAGTGAGGGCGATAGACAGATAGAGTGAGGGCGATAGATAGATAGAGTGAGGGCGATAGATAGATAGAGTGAGGGTGATAGATAGATGTGTGTGGTTGTGTGTGTGTGTGTGTGGTTCTGTGTGTGTGGTTGTATGTGTTTGTGGTTGGGTGTGGTTGTGGCTGTGGTTGTGTGTGTGGTTGTGTGTGTGGTTGTGTGTGGTTGGGTGTGGTTGTGTGTGTGTATGGTTGTGTGTGTGTAAGGTTGTATGTGTGGCTGTCTGTGTGTGTTTGTGGTTGTGTGTGTGGTTGGGTGTGGTTGTGTGTGTGTGTGGTTGGGTGTATTGTTGTGGTTGTGCGTGTGGTTGTGTGTGTGGTTGAGTGTGTGGTTGAGTGTGTGGTTGAGTGTGTGGTTGAGTGTGTGGTTGTGTGTGTGGTTGTGTGTGTGATTGTGTGTGTGGTTGTGTGTGTGTGTGGTTGTGTGTGTGGTTGTGTGTGTGGTTGTGTGTGCGATTGTGTGTGTGTGTGGTTGTGTGTGTGTGGTTGTATGTGTGTGGTTGTATTTGTGTGGTTGTATGTGTGTGTGTGTGTGGTTGTATGTGTGTGTGCGTGGTTGTATGTATGTGTGTGTGCGGTTACAGAAGGATGTATGTGGAAGAGAGCAGCAGATCAGCACAGCAGAAGAGAACAGGGAGTTAAAGAAGGAGGCGGGTGGACGAGAGCAGCAGATCAGCACAGGAGAAGAGAACAGGGAGTTAGAGAAGGAGGCGGTGGAAGGAAACAGCAGATCAGCACGGGAGAAGAGAACAGGTTGTTAAAGAAGGAGGTGGGTGGAAGAGAGCAGCAGATTAGCACAGAAGAAGAGAACAGGGAGTTAAATAAGGAGGTGGGGTTGAAGAGAGCAGCAGAACAGCATGGGAGAAGAGAACAGGGAGGTAGAGAAGGACGCGGGTTGAAGAGAGCAGCAGATCAGCTCTGGAGCAGAGAAGTGAACTGGGAGTTAGAGAAGGAGGTGGGTGGAAGAGAGCAGCATAACAGCACAGCAGAAGAGAACGTGGAGTTAAAGAAGGAGGCGGGTGGAAGAGAGCAGCAGATCAGCATAGGAGAAGAGAACAGGGAGTTAAAGAAGGAGGCGGGTTAGAAGAGAGCAGCAGATCAGCACAGGAGAAGAGAAGAGAACAGGGAGTTAAAGAAGGAGGCAGGGTGGAAGAGAGCAGCAGTTCAGCACAGGAGAAGAGAAGAGAACAGGGAGTTAGAGAAGGAGGTGGACGAAAGAGTGGGAGGGCAATAGATAGAGGGATGGAGGGCGATAGAGTGAGGGCGATAGATAGAGGGAGGGCGATAGATAGATAGAGGGAGGGGGATAGGTAGAGGGAGGGCGACCGTTAGATAGAGGGAGGGCGACCGATAGATAGAGGGAGGGCGACCGATAGAGGGATATAGATAGATAGATAGATAGATAGATAGATAGATAGATAGATAGATAGATAGATAGATAGATAGATAGATAGATAGATAGGTAGAGTGAGGGAGGGCGATAGATAGAATGAGGAAGGGCGATAGATCGAGTGAGTGAGGGTGATAGAGTGAGTGAGGGCGGTAGAGTGAGTGAGGGTGGTAGAGTGAGGCCGGTAGAGTGGTAGAGTGAGGGCGGTAGAGTGCTAGAGTGAGGGCGGTAGAGTGAGGGCGGTAGAGTGAGCGCGATAGAGTGAGGGCGATAGAGTGAGGGCGATAGATAGATGGAGTGAGGGCGATAGATATATAGAGGGAGGGTGATAGATAGATAGAGGGAGGGCGATAGATAGATAGAGGGAGGGCGATAGACAGATAGAGGGAGGGCGATAGATAGATAGATAGAGGGAGGGCGATCGATAGATAGATAGAGTGAGGGAGGGCGATAGATGGATAGAGTGAGGGAGGGCGATAGATAGAGTGAGTGAGGGTGGTAGAGTGAGTGAGGGCGGTAGAATGAGGGTGGTAGAGTGAGGGCAGTAGAGTGAGGGCGGTAGAGTGGTAGAGTGAGGGCGGCCGAGTGAGGGTGGTAGAGTGGTAGAGTGAGGGCAGCAGAGTGAGGGCATGAAGGGGGTAGAGTGAGGGCGGTAGAGTGAGGGCGGTAGAGTGGTAGAGTGAGGGCGGTAGAGTGGTAGAGTGAGGGCGGTAGAGTGAAGGCGTGAGAGTGGTAGAGTGAGGGCGTGAGGGCAGTAGAGTGAGGGCGGAAGAGTTTTAGGTTGGTAGAGTGGTGAGGGTGTGTGAGAGGGTGAGAGTGTGTGAGAGGGTGAGAGTGTGTGAGAAGGTGAGGGTGTGTGAGGGTGAGGGGGCGTGAGGGTGAGGGTGTAAGGGAGGGTGAGGGGATGTGGAGGTGAGGGGGGTGAGGGTGTGTGAGGGTGAGGATGAGGGTGTGTGAGGGTGAGGATGAGGGGGGGTGAGGGGGTGTGAGAGTGATGGGGTGTGAGGGTGAGGGGGTCTGTGAGGGTGAGAGTGTGTGTGAGGGTGAGAGGGTGTGTGAGGGTGAAAGGGTGTGTGAGGGTGAGAGGGTGGGTATGGGTGAGAGGGTGGGTAAGGGTGAGAGGGTGAGCGAGGGTGAGGGTGTGTGTGAGGGTGAGGGTGTTTGTGAGGGTTGAGGGGGTGTGAGGGTGAGGGGGTGTGAGGGTGAGGGGTGTGAGGGTGAGGGGGTGTAAGTGTGAGGGTGTGTGAGGGTGTGTGAGGGGATGGGAGTGTGAGGGAATGGGATGGTGAGGGGATGTGAGGGTGAGGGGGGTGAGTGTGAGAGGGTGTGTGAGAGTGAGAGGGTAAGTGAGGGAGTGTGAGGCTGGGTGAGGGTGTGGGTGTGTGAGGGTGAGGGTGTGTGTGAGGGTGAGGGGGTGTGAGGGGGTGTTGGGGTGGGAGGGTGAGGGGTGTGAGGGTGAGAGGGTGTGTGAGGGTGTGAAGGTGAGAGGGTGTGTGAGGGTGAGAGGGTGTGTGAGGGTGAGAGGGTGTGTGAGGGTGCAAGGGTGTGTGAGGGTGAGGGGATGTGAGGGTGTGGGGGTGTGAGGGTGAGGGTGTGTTTGGGTGTGTGAGGGTGAGAGGGTGTTTGAGGGTGAGCAGGAGAGTGTGAGCTAAGGGGGCGGAAGAAACGTCTGCAGGGGAACAGAGACAGAAGAGAGATGCACAGAGACAAAGGGGATGAGAGGAAAGGGTGAATGGGGTGTGAGGGTGAGGGGGTGTGTGAGGGTATGAAGGTGAGAGGGTGTGTGAGGGTGAGAGGGTGTGTGAGGGCGGAAGGGTGTGTGAGGGTGAAAGGGTGTGTGAGGGGGTGTAAGGATGAGTGGGTGTGAGGGATAGGGGTGAAGGAGGGTGAGGGGATGGTAGGGTGAGGGTGTGTGAGAGTGAGGGTGTGTTTGGGGGTGTGAGGGTGAGGGTGAGGGGATGTGAGGGTGAGGGTGTGTGAGGGTGAGGATGAGGGTGTGTGAGGGTGAGGATGGGGAGGTGTGAGGGTAAGGATGAGGATGAGGGGGTGTGAGGATGAGGGTGTGTGAGGGTGAGGGGGTGTTTGAGGGGTAGAGGGGGTGTTTGAGGGGTAGAGGGTGTGTAAGGGTGAAAGGGTGTGTGAGGGTGAAAGGGTGTATGAGGGTGAGTAAGGGTGGGTAAGGGTGAGAGGGTGGGTAAGGGTGAGAGGATGAGCGAGGGTGCCGGTGTGTGTAAGGGTGTGTGTGAGGGGGTGTGAGGGTGAGGGGCGTGAGGGTGAAGGGGTGTAAGTGTGAGGGGGTGTGAGGGTGAGGGGGTGTGAGGGAGGGTGAGGGGATGGGAGGGTGAGGGAATGTGAGGGTTAAGGGATGTGAGGGTGAGGGGGGTGAGGGAGAGAGGGTGTGTGAGGCTGAGAGGGTAAGTGAGGGGGGGTGAGGCTGGGTGAGCGTGTGTGAGGGTGTGTGTGAGGGTGTGAGGGTGAGGGGGTGTGAGGGTGTGTGGGGGTGTGAGGGGGTGTGAGGGTGAGGGGTGTGTGAGGGTGTGAAGGTGAGAGGGAGTATGAGGGTGAGAGGGTGTGTGAGGTTGAGAGGGTGAAAGGGTGTGTGAGGGTGAAAGGGTGTGTGAGGGTGAAAGGGTGTGTGAGCGGGTGGAAGAGAGCAGCATAGCAGCACAGCAGAAGAGAACATGGAGTTAAAGAAGGAGGTGGGTGGAAGAGAGCAGCAGATCAGCACAGGAGAAGAGAACAGGGAGTTAGAGAAAGAGGCAAGTGGAAGAGAACAGCAGATCAGCACAGGAGAAGAAAACAGGGAGTTAAAGAAGGAGGCGGGTTGGAAGAGAGCAGCAGATCAGCACAGGAGAAGAGAAGAGAATAGGGAGTTAAAGAAGGAGGCAGGGTGGAAAAGAGCAGCAGTTCAGCACAGGAGAAGAGAAGAGAACAGGGAGTTAAAGAAGGAGGCAGGGTGGAAGAGAGCAGCAGTTCAGCACAGGAGAAGAGAAGAGAACAGGGAGTTAGAGAAGGAGGTGGGTGGAAGAGTGGGAGGGCGATAGATAGAGGGATGGAGGGCGATAGAGTGAGGGCGATAGATAGAGGGAGGGCGATAGATAGATAGAGGGAGGGGATAGATAGATAGAGGGAGGGCGACCAATAGATAGAGGCAGGGCGACCGATAGATAAAGGGAGGGCGACCGATAGATAGAGGGAGGGCGCCCGATAGAGGGAGATAGATAGATAGATAGATAGATAGATAGATAGATAGATAGATAGATAGATAGATAGATAGATAGATAGATAGATAGATAGATAGAGTGAGGGAGGGCGATAGATAGAGTGAGGGAGGGCGATAGATAGAATGAGGAAGGGCGATAGATAGAGTGAGTGAGGGTGATAGAGTGAGTGAGGGCGGTAGAGTGAGTGACGGCGGTAGAGTGAGGCCGGTAGAGTGGTAGAGTGAGGGCGGCAGAGTGCTAGAGTGAGGGCGGTAGAGTGAGGGCAGTAGAGTGAGGGCGGTAGAGTGAGCGCGATAGAGTGAGGGCGATAGAGTGAGGGCGATAGCTAGATAGAGTGAGGGCAATAGATAGATAGAGGGAGGGCGATAGATAGATAGAGGGAGGGCGATAGAGGGAGGGTGATAGATAGATAGAGGGAGGGCGATAGACAGATAGAGGGAGGGCGATAGATAGATAGATAAAGGGAGGGCGATCGATAGATAGATGGAGTGAGGGAGGGCGATAGATGGATAGAGTGAGGGAGGGCGATAGAGTGAGTGAGGGTGGTAGAGTGAGGGCGGTAGAGTGAGGGTGGTAGAGTGGTAGAGTGAGGGCAGTAGCGTGAGGGCGGTAGAGTGGTAGAGTGAGGGCGGTAGAGTGGTAGAGTGAGGGCAGAAGATTGAGGGCATGAGGGCGGTAGAGTGAGGGTGGTAGAGTGAGGGCGGTAGAGTGGTAGAGTGAGGGCGGTAGAGTGGTAGAGTTAGGGCGGTAGAGTGAAGGCGTGAGAGTGGTAGAGAGAGGGCGTGAGGGCAGTAGAGTGAGGGCGGTAGAGTGGTAGGTTGGTAGAGTGGTGAGGGTGAGAGTGTGTGAGAGGGTGAGGGTGTGTGAGGGTGAGGGGGTGTAAGGTTGAGGGGGTGTGAGGGTGAGGGTGTAAGGGAGGGTGAGGGGATGTGGGGGTGAGGGGGGTGAGGGTGAGAGGGTGTGAGGGTGAGAGGGTGTGTGAGAGTGAGGATGAGGGTGAGGATGAGGAGGTGTGAGGGTGAGGATGAGGGGGTGTGAGGATGAGGGGGTGTGAGGGTGAGGGGGTGTGAGAGTGAGGGGGTGTGAGGGTGAGGGGTGTGTGAGGGTGAGAGTGTGTGTGAGGGTGAGAGGGTGTGTGAGGGTGAAAGGGTGTGTGAGGGTGAGAGGGTGGGTATGGGTGAGAGGGTGGGTAAGGGTGAGAGGGTGAGCGAGGGTGAGGGTGTTTGTGAGGGTTGAGTGGGTGTGAGGGTGAGGGTGTGTGAGGGTGAGGGAATGTGAGGGTGAAGGGATGTGAGGGTGAGGGTGAGAGGGTGTGTGAGGGTGAGAGGGTACGTGAGGGGGGTGAGGCTGGGTGAGGGTGTGTGAGGGTGAGGGTGTGTGTGAGGGTGTGAGGGTGAGGGGGTAGATAGAGGGATGGAGGGCGATAGAGTGAGGGCGATAGATAGAGGGAGGGCGGTAGATAGATAGAGGGAGGGCGACCGATAGATAGAGGGAGGGCGACCGATAGATAGAGGGAGATAGATAGATAGATAGATAGATAGATAGATAGATAGATAGATAGATAGATAGATAGATAGATAGATAGATAGATAGATAGATAGATAGATAGATAGATAGATAGATAGAGTGAGGGAGGGCGATAGATAGAGTGAGGGAGGGCGATAGATAGAATGAGGAAGGGCGATAGATAGAGTGAGTGAGGGTGATAGAGTGAGTGAGGGCGGTAGAGTGATTGAGGGCGGTAGAGTGAGGCCGGTAGAGTGGTAGAGTGAGGGCGGTAGAGTGCTAGAGTGAGGGCGGTAGAGTGAGGGCGGTAGAGTGAGGGCGGTAGAGTGAGCGCGATAGAGTGAGGGCGATAGAGTGAGGGCAATAGATGGATAGAGGGAGGGCGATAGACAGATAGAGGGAGGGCGATAGATAGATAGATAGATAGAGGGAGGGCGATCGATAGATAGATAGAGTGAGGGAGGGAGATAGATGGATAGAGTGAGGGAGGGCGGTAGAGTAAGTAAGGGTGGTAGAGGGAGTGAGGGCGGTAGAGTGAGGGTGGTAGAGTGGTAGAGTGAGGGCAGTAGAGTGAGGGCGGTAGAGTGGTAGAGTGAGGGCGGTAGAGTGGTAGAGTGAGGGCAGCAGAGTGAGGGCATGAGGGCGGTAGAGTGAGGGTGGTAGAGTGAGGGTGGTAGAGTGGTAGAGTGAGGGCAGTAGAGTGGTAGAGTGAGGGCGGTAGAGTGAAGGTGTGAGAGTGGTAGAGAGAGGGCGTGAGGGCAGTAGAGTGAGGGCGGTAGAGTTGTAGGTTGGTAGAGTGGTGAGGGTGAGAGTGTTTGAGAGGATGAGGGTATGTGAGGGTGAGGGGGTGTAAGGGTGAGGGGGTGTGAGGGTGAGGGTGTAAGGGAGGGTGGGTGGATGTGGGAGTGAGGAGGGTGAGGGTAGGGGGGTGTGAGGGTGTGTGAGGGTGAGGATGAGGGTGTGTGAGGGTGAGGATGAGGAGGTGTGAGGGTGAGGATGAGGGGGTGTGAGGATGAGGGTGTGTGAGGGTGAGGGGGTGTGAGAGTGGGGGGTGTGAGGGTGAGGGGGTGTGTGAGGGTGAGAGGGTGAGCGAAGGTGAGGGTGTGTGTGAGGGTGAGGGTGTTTGTGAGGGTTGAGTGGGTGTGAGGGTGAGGGGGTGTGAGGGTGAGAGGTGTGAGGGTGAGGGGGTGAGGTTGAGAGGGTGTGTGAGGGTGAGAGGGTAAGTGAGGGTGTGTGAGGCTGGGTGAGGGTGTGGGTGTGTGAGGGTGAGGGTGTGTGTGAGGGTGAGGGGGTGTGAGGGAGTGTTGGGGTGTGAGGGTGAGGGGTGTGAGGGGGTGTGTGAGGGTGTGAAGGTGAGAGGGTGTGTGAGGGTTAGAGGGTGTGTGAGGGTGAGGGTGAAAGGGTGTGTGAGGGTGAAAGGGTGTGTGAGGGTGAGGGGGTGTGAGGGTGTGGGGGTGTGAGGGTGAGGGTGTGTTTGGGTGTGTGAGGGTGAGAGAGTGTTTGAGGGTGAGCGGGAGAGAGTGAGCTAAGGGGGCGGAAGAAACGTCTGCAGGGGAACAGAGACAGAAGAGAGATGGACAGAGACAAAGGGGATGAGAGGTAAGGGTGAACGGGGTGTGAGGGTGAGGGGGTGTGAGGGTGAGGGGGTGTGTGAGGGTGTGAAGGTGAGAGGGTGTGTGAGGGTGAAAGGGTGAAAGGGTGTGTGAGGGTGAAAGGGGGTGTGAGGGGGTGTAAGGATGAGGGGGTGTGAGGGATAGGGGGTGAGGGGATGTGAGGGTGAGGGGGTGTGAGGGTGAGGGTGTGTGTTAGAAAGGCGATCCCGGGGGAGGCAGAAGATGTCTGACTGACCACCCCTAGGTCCACCCCTCCGTCTAGAAGTAGCCGAGCGTTATCGAGAGGCCTCCTGGGTGAGGGTCCTCTCCTAGGATCATACAGCAGAGTAACCACACCACTACAAATGGACACCACACAAGAGGATAAGTTCTTAGGCTTTATCAAGAATAAAAGTTGCTTGTCTTCAGCGATATGTACAGGCAGATCGAGGGATCTGAAAAGTCTCTTACATAGGGGACAGGGTAGCGGGACAGTCTCAGTACTGGTGAAGGACGGGATACCCTGTGCACAGCTCTCAATCCTCGAGCCGGGGGGTTCCGAGAGGTCGAGTCGCGGCAGCGCCAGCAGAACTCGACAGATGGTCTTTAACGGAGAGGGGGCCGCGGCAGCGCCAGCAGGCCTCGAGGGGGTTTCGGCGAAGATGGGCCGCGGCAGCGCCAACAGGCTCCAAAGATGGTTCAGCTAAGATGGACCGCGGCAGCGCCAGCAGGCTCCAAAGATGGTTCAGCTAAGATGGACCACGGCAGCGCCAGCAGGCTCCAAAGATGGTTCAGCTAAGATGGACCGCAGCAGCGCCAGCAGGCTCCAAAGATGGTTCAGCTAAGATGGACCGCGGCAGCGCCAGCAGGCTCCAAAGATGGTTCAGCTACGATGGACCGCGGCAGTGCCAGCAGGCTCCAAAGATGGTTCAGGCTTCAGGGTAATGAGTTCTTCTCGGGTCAGCCGCGACAGCGTCAGCAGGGCTCTTGACTCCAGGATACAACTGGCATCCTACTCCAGGGCTGGCCCAGATATAGGACTGGAGTCCTTTGATGTCCGGACCCTCGCGCCTGGGGTCAGAGGGGTCGGGATGGTGGTGTCCAGACACCCAGCAGGGGGGTGGAGCCAGCGCCCAGGGAGGCCGGAGGGCGATCGATACCAGGCATCCGGGGACGGCTGGAGGGCAATCGAAACTCCCCTCCTCTCAGATCCGTTGAGTGGCCACTCTACCACCCGGGGGGATCTTGGTGCCTCGATGTCGGGGCTTCGCTGGGGCCTTGGCCGGGGCCAAGGCCACGTGCTCGGGATGTGGTGGGCCCCAGATGGAGTCGGGTCTGTAGGGGTGATCCGGAGGGGTAGCCGGACCGGCCGTGGTGGGGCGTGCAGGGTACGCCATGTTCCAAGGGGGAGATCCGTGGTTTGCCAGGGTGGTTGCTCTTATCGGTAGTTCGTGTAGGGTCGTGCCCAGGGGGTGACCGTGGCTCGATGGAGGGCCGATGTCGTCCTGGGCCCGCCATGCGGGAGGGGTAGGACCACGCCATGAGGCCGGGTCCAACACGCGTCCCCCCCAGCTGAAGGCAGGGGAGAGTCACCCATCTTCTTGGGGGTTCTCCTCGCCGAGGCGGAAGAACCGGGACAGGCCATCCGCATTGGCGTGGTCGTAGCCAGGGCGATGCTCCACAGTGAAGTCCATCCCTTGGAGGGAGATGGACCATCGCAGTAGCTTCGGGTTCTCGCCCTGCATCTGCATCAGCCACCGCAGGGGCCGGTGGTCGGTCTGTACCCGTAAGTGGGTGCCGAAGAGGTAGAGCCGGAGTTTCTTTAGGACCCACACGACGGCGAAGGCTTCCCTCTCGATGGTGCTCCATCGTTGTTCTCTAGCCAGCAGGCGCCGACTGATGAAGGCTACAGGAAGGTCGACTCCCTCAGGGTTTACTTGGGATAGGACCGCCCCAATGCCGTGCTCCGAGGCGTCGGTTTGGACCACAAACTCTCGGCTGTAGTCGGGGGCCTGGAGCACAGGGGCGGTGCACATGGCAGTCTTTAGAGTCTCGAAGGCTGCTTGGCACTCGGGGGTCCAGTGCACCTTCTGTGGTAGTCTTTTGGAGGTCAGTTCTGTGAGGGGCCCCACAATGCTCCCATAGTCTTTTATGTAGCGCCGATAATATCCAGTGAGCCCCAGGAAGGCTCGGACTGCTGTCTGGGTGACCGGGGGCTCCCAGGCCCGGATGGCGTCAATCTTTGGCTGGAGGGGAGCTACCTGGCCGCTCCCTACTAGGTGCCCCAGATAGGTCACGGACCCTTGGCCTATCTGGCACTTGCTGGCTTTTATTGTCAGTCCGGCCCGTCGGAGGGCCGTCAGGACCTCCCAGAGGTGTGTCAGGTGCTCGTCCCAGGGGAGGCTGTATACCGCAATATCGTCCAGATATGCGGCACTGAACTCTTCTAGCCCCGCCAGCACTCTATTCACTAGTCTCTGGAAGGTGGCCGGAGCGTTTTTCATGCCAAAGGGCATTACTTTGAAGTGGAAGTGGCCGTCGGGGGTCGAGAAGGCAGATCGCTCTTGTGCACCAGGGGTGAGGCCGATCTGCCAATAACCGGCCGTGAGGTCGAAGGTGCTGAGATACTTGGCGGCCCCCAGGCGATCGATCAGTTCATCTGCCCGGGGGATGGGATGGGCGTCGGTCCTGGTGACGGCATTCAACCCCCGGTAGTCGACACAGAACCGGAGCTCCGGGGGTGCGCCGGGGGCGGCGGCTTTAGGGACCAGGACAACGGGACTGGCCCAGGGACTGTTTGAAGGTTCGACTACCCCCAGAGCTAGCATCTTGGCGACTTCGGACTGAATGCAGGCCCGTACTCGGTCGAGAACTCGAAAAGCCCGGTGTCGTACAGGCGGGCTGTCCCCGGTGTCGACATCGTGGACACACCACCGGGTGACCCCGGGAGTGAGGGAAAATAGGTCTGCAAATTGCCCCAACAGCTTTCGGCTGTCTTGGTGCTGTCCGGGGGTCAGGGTAGAGGAGAGCGTGACCCCTTCGACGGAGCCGTCCTTCTCGGTGGTGCTCAGGAGATCGGGTAGGGGCTCGGAGTCGTCTTCAGCTCCGTCATCTGTAGCTAGCAGCAGGCTCAGTTCAGTGCGGGCAAAGTGAGGCTTGAGCCGGTTGGCGTGTAGAACCCGGAGGGGGTTCCGGGGGGACTCCATGTCCACCAAGTAAGTGACGGGGCTCTTGTGCTCCACCACTTTGAAGGGCCCCGTCCATTTGTCCTGGAGGGCACAAGGTTCGACCGGGGACATGACCCAGACCTGCTGCCCCGGCTCGAACTCGATGGACGAGGCGTTCTGGTCATACCAGCGTTTCATCTCCTCCTGACTGGCCTCCAGGTTGGCCTCGGCAAGTTCCCGGAACTTCCGAGTCTGGTTGCGGAGGGTCAGCAGGTACCGGTAGACATCCGGTGGAGCATCTCGGACAGCCGTCTCCCAGCCTTCTTTGACCAGGCTGAGGGGACCTCGGACAGGATGCCCATACAACAGTTCGAAGGGGCTGAACCCCAGGGACTTCTGGGGCACCTCTCGATAGGCAAACAGGAGGCAGGGCAGCAGGACATCCCATTTGCGTCGTAGCGGCTCTTCTAAGCCCTTGATCATCCCCTTCAGTGTTCGGTTAAACCGTTCTACAAGTCCATTTCCTTGGGGGTGATACGGGGTGGTGAACTTATATGTGACCCCGCACTGTTGCCACAGGGACTGCATATATATAGATATAAAGTTTGCGCCCCGATCACTCACGACCTCTCGGGGGAAGCCGACTCTGGAGAAGATCCCCATTAGCGCTTGGCCCACCACGGGGGCCGTGATGGTTCGGAGGGGGATGGCTTCTGGATAGCGGGTGGCATGGTCCACCAGAACGAGGATGAAGCGGTGTCCCTGAGAGGTGCGGGGGTCCAAGGGCCCCACTATGTCGATCCCCACTCGCTCGAAGGGTGTTGTTACCACGGGAAAAGGTTGGAGCGGGGCATTGACTTTCCCCCCGCTCTTCCCGCTGGCTTGACAGGTCAGACAGGTTCTGCAGTGATTGTTCACATCGTTGCGCATTTTCGGCCAGTAAAAATGGGTCACCAGGCGGCTGTAGGTTTTGTCCTGCCCCAGGTGCCCGGCGAGGGGCACATCGTGTGCCAGGTTTAAGAGGAAGTCTCTGAATCGTAGGGGGACCACCAGCACTCGGCTGGCCGCCAGTTCGGCAATTTTCTGCTCACTGTATAGGAGATCGTGGTCCCAATAGACCCAGTGGGACCCCGATGGGTCTCCGGCAGCTTGCGTGGCGGCTTGTTGTCGGATTCCCTCGAGGGAGGGACACGTTTTCTGTTCCTGCCGGAACTGCTCGCGGGTAGGGCCACCTTCTTGGCGCCATTGGGCTAGTTCGGGAAGGTGGCCGAGCTCGGTGAGGTCTTCGTGGTTGGGCCCCTGGTGCCCGGGTTCAGGGTCGGAGTCCTCGGGGACGGCGGGTGGCGGAGGTGCGGGCCACTCCGGTTCTTCAGGCGGGGTGTCTTCGTTCAGGGCGGAGGCCCGGGCGGTCATGGATCGAGTGGTCGCACAGGCCCACTCGGGAAGGCCTAGCATCCCCAGATGTTCTCTCCGCTCGACGTGGGCCCAGGGGGAACTTTCCAGGTTGTTCCCGAGGAGGCAGTCCACGGGGGCATCGTCCCGGAAGGTCACCTTCAGCATGCCCGACACTCCTCCCCATTCGAAGGGGATACGTGCCATCTGGCACAAGCTCTCTGAGTTGTCCGCCGACCGTACTGGGCACAGGACGTTGGGCAAAATTTGTTCAGGGGTCACCAAATGGCAGCGGACCGCCGTTACGCTGGCTCCAGTGTCACGGAGGGCTTCGGCCCGGTGTCCATTAATGGTGACCCATTGGCGGTACTTTTGGGTGTTGCCTGGGATCGGGGCTCGGGGGATCATTTCTCTTTCACCCAGGCACACCAAGGACATATCGGTGGGCTCCCACTCGGCCTGCTCGGGGTCGTCGTCCTCTTCCTCGCCTCTTTCTTCAGCCAGGGCTGCGGCCGCGATCTGGCGGTTGGGAGGACCGGTGGTGCCGGGTCGCTGGTTCATCGGGCAGAGAGGATCATTAGCATAGTGACCCGGCCGCTGGCATCTGTGGCAAGTAACGTTCGGGCGGGGCCCCGGTCAGGCTGGCGGGGCCCCCCTTCGGCCCAGGGCTGGCGAAGTGGAGGTAGGGGAGGATCCCGTGGGGGCGTCTCGGCCTCTGCTCTGGCCTCCTCCGCCGCCTCGTGGTCGGTGGTTCCCCGGGGATCCCCGGCCGTAGTCTCCCATCGGACTCCGGGGGACTCGGGTGCTCACCCATCTATCATCCTCGACAGCGAGTTTTCGTGGCTCTGTCAGTTTGCTGTCGAGGGGATGCTGCCGGAGTTCGATGAAGCAGTTGTTGGAAAGATGTTCCCATATAATGAGGTCGACCAACTGCTGGTAGGTGGTGACCTGACTGCCTTTGATCCACCCCTCGAAGGCTCTGCTATAAAAGTTCACGTATTCCACCCATGTGGTACCGGGGATTTTTTTACAGTCTCGGAATCGCTGCCGGTACATTTCGGGGGTGAGTCCGTAGCGAGTGAGGAGGGCGGTTTTCATGTGTTCGTACGAGGTCATCTCGCATCGGGGAGCTCTAGCAGGGCGTCCCTCCCTTCGTTGACGAACTTCCCCCACAGGCCGGCGCCCCAGTCCTTGAGGGGTACTCGATGGGCGGTCATGGCTACTTCATAGGCTTTGAACCACTGTTGGATGTCGTCGTTCTAATAGTACTCTTTGACGACATCCTTGGGTATGTGCACCTTCGTGTCCACAGGAGGGGGCGAGGTCTTGCCCCCGGAGGCGCTGGCCTCATTCGTCTTGGCCTTGATCTCTAGTTCCTTTAAGCCACACTCATGCTCGAACGTGAGTTTCTTTTCTTCGAGGTCTCTTTGTCTTCGTTTCTCCTCCAGGTCTCCTTCTAGCCGTAGTTGCTCGAGGGCTATTTTTCTGTCCGCCAGCTGTAGTTCTCCGTCTAGCCGGAGTCGGGCTAGCTCTAGTTCGTGGAGCCGGTTCCTCTCTCATTCTCGGGCGTCTTCGTGGGGAAGGCCCGTGTCTAGGTTTGTGGGTCTTTCCCCCGCCGGGGACGCGTCGGTCTCCGGGCGTCCGTTCTGGCCCGGGTTATCTTCATTCTGGGGTGGCGTGTCTTCGGCTTCCACCCATGTTTGCAGGGGCGATTTAAAGTCTTCCTTGGTGCTTAGGCCAGTGGTAGCGATGCCCAGGTCTTTGCAGAATTGTTTCAATTCCTTATGACTGTACTCTTCCATTTTCTCTTTCCGGAATTCTGCAGCCGGTCTGGTTTCTTGAGTAGTCATGGTCGTGGTGTGTTTTTATCGGTAGCGGGTGAATCACTCTCTGTACGATTTGCGTTGGCTCGGATCGCACCGCCTGCCACCAATGTTAGAAAGGCGATCCCGGGGGAGGCAGAAGATGTCTGACTGACCACCCCTAGGTCCACCCCTGCGTCTAGAAGTAGCCGAGCGTGATCGAGAGGCCTCCTGGGTGAGGGTCCTCTCCTAGGATCATACAGCAGAGTAAACACACCACTACAAATGGACACCACACAAGAGGATAAGTTCTTAGGCTTTATCAAGAATAAAGGTTGCTTGTCTTTAGCGATATGTACAGGCAGATCGATGGATCTGAAAAGTCTCTTACATAGGGGACAGGGTAGCGGGACAGTCTCAGTACTAGTGAAGGACGGGATACCCTGCG
Organism: Lissotriton helveticus; assembly: GCF_964261635.1. Lineage (NCBI taxonomy): Eukaryota > Metazoa > Chordata > Amphibia > Caudata > Salamandridae > Lissotriton > Lissotriton helveticus. The sequence goes on along the minus strand of NC_136073.1, from coordinate 74,887,559 downwards.
CACAGCTCTCAATCCTCGAGCCAGGGGGTTCCGAGAGGTCGAGTCGCGGCAGCGCCAGCAGAACTCAACAGATGGTCTTTAACGGAGAGGGGGCCGCGGCAGCGCCAGCAGGCCTCGAGGGGGTTTCGGCGAAGATGGGCCGCGGCAGCGCCTGCAGGCTCCAAAGATAATTCAGCTAAGATGGACCGCGACAGCGCCAGCAGACTCCAAAGATGGTTCAGCTAAGATGGACCGCGGCAGCGCCAGCAGGCTCCAAAGATGGTTCTGCTAAGATGGACCGCGGCAGCGCCAGCAGGCTCCAAAGGTGGTTCAGCTAAGATGGACCGCGGCAGCGCCAGCAGGCTCCAAAGATGGTTCAGCTACGATGGACCGCGGCAGCGCCAGCAGGCTCCAAAGATGGTTCAGCGCCTGGGGGTCAGAGGGGCCGGGATGGTGGTGTCCAGACACCCAGCAGGGGGGTGGAGCCAGCACCCAGGGAGGCCGGAGGGCGATCGATACCAGGCGTCTGGGGACGGCTGGAGGGCCATCGAAACTCCCCTCCTCTCAGATCCGTTGAGTGGCCACTCTACCACCCGGGGGGATCTTGGTGCCTCGATGTCGGGGCTTCGCTGGGGCCTTGGCCGGGGCCGAGGCCACGTGCTCGGGACGTGGTGGGCCCCAGATGGAGTCGGGCGAGGCCACATGCTCGGGACGTGATGGGCCCACGCTGGAGTCGGGCCTGTAGGGGTGATCCGGAGGGGTAGCCGGACCGGCCGTGGTGGGGCGTGCAGGGTACGCCATGTTCCAGGGGGGAGATCCGTGGTTTGCCAGGGTGGTTGCTCTTATCGGTAGTTCGTGTAGGGTCGTGCCCAGGGGGTGACCGTGACTCGATGGAGGGCCGATGTCGTCCTGGGCCCGCCATGCGGGAGGGGTAGGACCACGCCATGAGGCCGGGTCCAACAGTGTGTGAGGGTGAGGATAAGGGTGTGTGAGGTTGAGGAAGAGGAGGTGTGAGGGTGAGGTTGAGGGAGTGTGAGGATGAGGGGGTGTGAGGGTGAGGTGGTGTGAGGGTGAGGGGGTGTGTGAGGGTGAGAGGATGTGTGATGGTGAAAGGGTGTGTGAGGGTGAAAGGGTGTGTGAGGGTGAGTAAGGGTGAGAGAGTGGGTAAGGGTGAGAGGGCGGGTAAGGGTGAGAGGGTGAGCGAGGGTGACGGTGTGTGTGAGGGTGAGGGGGTGTGATGGGTGTGAGGGTGAGGGGCGTGAGGGTGAAGGGGTGTAAGTGTGAGGGGGTGTGAGGGTGAGGGGGTGTGAGGGAGGGTGAGGGGATGGGAGGGTGAGGGGATGTGAGGGTGAGTGGGGGTGAGGGTGAGAGGGTGTGTGAGGGTGAGAGGGTAAGTGAGGGTGTGTGAGGCTGGGTGAGGGTGTGTGAGGGTGAGGGTGTGTGTGAGGGCGTGAGGGTGAGGGGGTGTGAGGGGGTGTGGGGGTGTGAGGGTGAAGGGGTGTGAGGGTGAGGGGGTGTGTGAGGGTGTGAAGGTGAGAAGGTGTGTGAGGGTGAGGGGGTGTGTGAGGGTGAGAGGGTAAAAGGGTATGTGAGGGTGAAAGGTTGTGTGAGGGGGTGAGGGGGTGAGGGGATGCAAGGGTGAGGGGGTGTGAGGGTGAGGGGGTATGGGAGGGTGAGGGGGTGGGGGAGGGGATGGGAGGGTGAGGGGATGGGTGGGTGAGGGGGTGTGAGGGTGAGGGTGTGTTTGGGTGTGTGAGGGTGAGAGGGTGTGTGAGGGTGAGCAGGAGAGAGTGAGCTAAGGGGGCAGAAGAAACGTCTGCAGGGGAATGGAGACAGAAGAGAGATGCACAGAGACAAAGGGGATGAGAGGAAAGGGCGAACGGAGGCAGAATCGGACGTGGGAAGAGAAGCAACAGAGAGCGGGGGACATCGAAAGCAGCAAAGAAGGCGGGTAGCAGGCAAATGGTGGTGCGCGCTGTGCAAGGGGGGCGGGGGAGCGGCAGCCTTTGAAGTATCTGATGCGAGGCACAGACAAATGGTGGTGTGACGTGTGCACGCGGGGAGGGGCGGGGGAGCAGCAGCCTTTGAAGTGTCTGATGCAAATTCTGAAAACCCCGTCCCTCCTCGCCAAAGTTCTTCAGTGCTCTGTTGAAATATCTGTAAATGCACAGTGTGGGAGTAAAGGAAATCTAGGAGCGCAAGCCGGGCAAGTGTGTGCTTGTATCTGGTGTAGTGCTTAGTGAGGTGTGTGTCAACAGCAGCACTGTGTGTGTGGGGGAATGCAAGCGCCTATAGGTCATTGAGCTTGCATTGCTGTTAACGCTGCATATGGATTGGCCTCTAGGCGCTTGTATGAACAGGGTGCTGGTGAGAGGTCTCGATCATGGTACTGTAAACACTTGTATGATGATTGTGTGATGCTGATAAGTAAGTTTTTTAGCACGGCATACTGAATGGCCTCTAGGCGCCTGCATGAACAGGGTGCTGGTGAGAAGTAGTGATTTATTTGCAGTGTAGTCTCAATGCACCGTAGGCACTTGTATGGTAAGCGTATGATGTTGAGAATTACCGAATGATTAGCACTGCATTTTGAAAGGCCTCTTGGCTCAGGCAAAGCGGCGATGATTCTGCAGGTAAAATATGTAAAATGCCTGCCGAAAGGAAAGGAGACCAGAAGTGAGATGGAGAGAGTGGGGGGGGCTGTGGCGAATGGAAGGAAGTGACAGAGAAGGCGAGGGCCTGAGGCAGCAGAAAGGAAGGAGGAGAAAGGAAGATGGAAAGGAGTAAGGAACAGAGGAAGGCTAATGGAGGGAGACAGGAGTACTGCAGTGCTTAATTTGTAAAAAAAAAAAACAAGCGTGCAAGCTAAAGATGTAATATTTCAATTGGTATGCGCCGCTCTTGCCATCATCAGGCAAAGTGGCCACAATCTTGCAGGAAAAATATGTAAAATGCCTGCCGAAAGGAAAGGAGACCAGAAGAGAGGTGAAGAGAGAGGGCGGGCTGTGGCGAATGGAAGGAAGTGACAGGGAAGGCGAGGACCTGAGGTAGCAGAAAGGAAGGAGGAGAAAATAGGAGGGAAAGGAGTAAGGATCAGAGGAAGGCTAATGGAGGGAGACAAGAGTAATGCAGTGCTTAATTTGTAAAAAAAAAAAAAACAAGTGCGCGTGCTAAAGATGTATTGTTTCAACTGGTATGCGCAGCTCTTGCCATCATCAGGCAAAGCGGCAATGACCCTGCAGGAAAAATATGTAAAATGCCTGCTGAAAGGAAAGGAGATCAGAAGTGATGTGCAGAGAGAGAGGGCGGGTGCTGTGGCGAATGGAAGGAAATGACAGGGAAGGCGAGGGCTTGAGGCAACTGAAAAGACAGAGGAGAAAAGAAGATGGAACGGAGTTAGGAACAGAGGAAGGCTAATGGAGGGAGACAGGAGTAATGGAGTGCTTACTTTGTAAAAACAAGCTCTCGGCATTGCTGTGGCGGGGGAGCGGAGCGGGAGAGCATTCCTTTAATGTCTGATGCAGCGGGCTGGGGAGCGGCAGCTTTGAAGTCTGATGCGAGGCACAGACAAATGGTGGTTTGTGACGTGGCTGGTTTGTGCATGCACATAGGTCACATGAACTGTGGCTAATCTGCCGTTTTGGCAGACTTTTCGGACCACTTACTAGAAATCTCGACAAACAAGCATTGCTAAAGCAATGCTGTAGGTCGAGACCTAAAAACCTCCACCAGCCTGTCGTGGCCTGCACCCCCCTTCCCCTCTCCCCCCTCCCCCCCATGCAGCTGCCCTTGTCCCCGCACCCAAGGAGCACACTGTGGGACATACCTCAGATTCCATAAAGATTCCCTTCCACCAGTTTATTTTTATTTATTTTATTTTTATTTTTATTTTTATTTTAAAGTTTTATATAGCGCTGGCTAGACCCAGAGGTATCAGAGCGCTTTACATGATCATGATAGAATAAGTTATAGAAAAAGTGGTCCTAGACGTTAATTCAACTTACGCACTAGTCAACATAAATCAAATAATCACTTTACTTTAGACTACCATTTGATTGAATCATTTAGGTATCTAACAAAAAGCACTCTTACGCCCGAGATAGTTTGTTGAAGCAGGAAAAACACACCTGAAACAAAAGAATTTTACCCAAAGATGGGGAGTTCTCTTATTTACTATACATTTTACAAAAAACCACATTAAATTTTACAATATAAGAAAGTACAATTATTTACAAAAAAGGTTCATTTAGTCACAATTGAACGTGCACCGAAGAGAGTGAAAGTACGTGCTCGTGTGTGAGAAAACGACCAAAGAGGTCAGTGAGGAGATAGAAATACAGTAGCGTTCTTTAAACCACATTTAAGATAAGCGTCCTTAAAGTGGTGGACATGAGCCTGCCCTTACTGTTATTTTGGCAAAAAATGTCATTCTTTCTTGCTAATGATAAATCAAAATGTCCTCCAAATTTAGATCAATGCATCAAAGAAGGGGGGGGGGGGAGAGCAATATAGGTACAGGCTCCAGAAGATAATGTCGACGTTTCGACCCAGAAACAAACAGGGTGGCTGTTTTTCCTCAGAAGTGGGTCTTCATCAGGACAAAGGGAAAGGGGGGGAGGCGAAAACTCAATGTGCACGGAAGCAAAAGGACCCCACTGGTGGGCACCTGCAACAACAAATAGAGATCACGGGCTAAGTATCTTCACAGATGACACATATCTAGTGTCAAATAACCATAGAGAGATTGCAAGCATGGCACTCACCCAACAATGGTGTGCCACTCGGTGCGTGATCAATCAACACCCCACAGCTTGTCAAACAATTCAGTTCAGACGTGCTCCATCCGCACTGTAAATGCAGAGGAAAATAGCCATCAGTGCTCTATGTTAGACAACGCCATACATATATGGCAAAACAAAAGATACACAACCGCAATATTTATTCGCGGCGTGTGGGTAACATCTGCCCATCCTCAGTTATTTTACACATAAAACGTAACATAATGCTATGGTAACTTTTTAACCACGACTACTACACAGCTCCCCCCATTTGGAGGAAGGCTCCCTGGTGCACAGCAGAAAGAAACTGAAAAGTCTTATAACATCAAGTACAGTTCATCAAAAGTTCAATCCATGTGTTCAGGAAAATCCAAATGTTTTTAATTCATATCCATAGATATCAAGATCAGTTCATTAATGCTCGTGGGAGCTTAAACATAATCCACACAAATGAGATGTAATCCAATCATAAATCCTCCCAATGCATTTCGGGCAGATAACGTGCCCTTCCTCAGGGGACAGCTCTACAAACATAAAAGAAAACAGCCTACAGTCACAAAACATGTACAAATGTGACAATTCACTATTCATTGCATCTGGCCAAAAAGTATAATAATGTGAACCATAAATCGAGTAAAAGAAACCCATGAGTCATGCGTGATGAGTACCTTAAACAAGACACGTGTAAAATTCTGCACGTCAGGAATGTGAAAGAACCCCAGTGCAGGAAAGGATTCTAAAACATATTTAAATGTAAAAGTAACAGAAAAAGTCTCAAGAGCGACTTCACCCGTGAGTGAAAAAAGGTCAAACAGCGTGTTGTATAATGGCAAAGATCGCCCACGAGTAAACAGAAAGAAGTACACCATACTCACGGGATGATTACATCCGTGACGCGTTGTGGTAGAAAGCTGTAGAAATACATAACGTGGTGTTAAAACCACACGCGGTGAACTAGAACCACTATAAATGTGCTGCAGTAGGTCCTCGATAGAGGTACTCACAGTTAATGCCGTTAGTGGACTCCCTCGACAGACTGCAAACGTAAAACCTGCCGTGTGTGCGGATCCCAGTGAGGTTAAAGCGGAAGTGAGTTGTAAAAATAAAAAAACGGTGAAGATCGAAAAGGGACTAAGCTCTGAGTTGGGTGAGCGCCATCTTGGGGGGTGTAATGAACAGGAAAAACCAGAAACAAAAATAAAAATCGACAGAGGCTAAAACGATGTACCAGAAGTGTAACGAAGCAAACATGAAACGTTAAAAAATGAAATTGCACTATGAAAAACATGTATCAACAGTATATACGCAGTTGTTCAAAAAACCAGAAATTACAATGTTAAAGATAACACAAAAATTCCATTCGATCATTGAGACCGTGTGGGGTCATCGTCGCCATATAGCGGATCCAGAAGTTCTCTCTTTTCAACAAAGTGTTTTTATTATCATGTGTAGGTATGATTTGTTCCAGTATGAGGTATTTCAATTGGGCAACTGTATGCTTTTGTTCCAAATAGTGCGCTGCTACTGTAGATTTAATGTTGCCAGTTCTTATGTTACTCTTGTGTTCAAGTAGTCGTGTCCTGATTTTCCTCTCGGTGTGACCTATATAACATTTCCGCAAGGACATTTCAACATGTAGATTACATTGGCCGAGTTACAGGTTGCATTAACTCGCAATTTGATGGGCTGTCCCTTCATTGGGTGATTGGTGACGTTACCTGTGATGCAGTTATTGCAATTACTGCAATTATAACAGGGTCTGAGTCCCTTGAATGTTTCAGGATCGTTCAATACTCTGGGTTTAGATAAGATCTCTTTCAAATTGCGTCCCCTTGTATATGCAAACATCGGTGGCTCACTGAAAGCTCCTTGTAAATCTGGTTCCATGCTCAGTAGAGACCAATGGTTGGTGATGATTTTACGATATTGGTTGCTTAATCCAGTGTACTTAGAAACCACCACCATACGTGAATTAGCAGTTTTGGTACGGACTTGCAAAAGATCCTCGCGATTCATGCTCCCACATCGGGTAACTGCCTCATCCAGTGTATGTTGAGGGTAACCTCGTGCTTTGAACCTTTCCACCATGTTGGTCATTTCTTGTTGACACAGTGAATCTGATGAAACTATGCGTTTGACACGCATGAGTTGGGACAAAGGTAAATTCTGTTTCAACCCAGGCCGGTGAAAACTTCGATAATGTAACAGTGAGTTACGATCGGTAGATTTGCGAAATATGGTGGTACTTAGTTCTCCTGCATGCCGTTCCACTTTCACATCAAGGAAGTGAATACACTCTTTATTGAAACTCCAAGTAAACTGCACTCGATCATTTATTTTATTCCAGGTGTCCAAAAAGTCAGTCAATTCATCCTCGGTGCCTGTCCATAGCAAAAAAATGTCATCGATGAATCTCAGATAAAGTTTCCCATGGTTCAACCAGGTGGGTTGATTTAATACATGTGCTTCCTCAAAAGCTTTCATGAAGATATTCGCATACGACGGTGCTGCGCAATTTCCCATGGCAGTCCCGCACAGCTGGTGGAACCATTTGTCAGATACTGTGAAATAACTGTGGTATAAGGTGAATACCAATAGTTCCATTAACAATACCTGCATGTCTGCATCCAGGTCAGAGTTTGAAAGTTCGTATTCCACCGCTGCTATGCCAAGGTCATGTGGTATCGATGTGTACAGTGAACATACGTCCACTGTGCACAATATCAGCTCCTGGTTCCCCAGTGCGTCCGTAGCTTGATTCAATTTAATCAAAAAATCAGCAGTGTCTCTGACATGTGATCTGGTTTTCAGAACAAACGGCTGAAGGTATCTGTCCAAAAATTTTCCGGTTGACTCATGTATACTTCCTTTGGTCGAAACAATCGGTCTCATGGGGGGTCTCGTAGGGTGCTTGTGCACTTTCGGCAACATGTACAACACTGGTGGTTTCGGATTGTACGGTGTTAAATATCGTTTAACTCTGTCATTGATAGTATCACTCTCAAAGGCCTGATTGATGATTCCAATAAGGATCAAAGAGAACTCTTGGGTCGGATCAGAAGGTAAAGATGCATACGTATTTAGATCAGATGTGTGGACCTGTACTTGTTCCTCATAATATGCGGCGTCCATGATCACAAGGGCGCCTCCCTTGTCCGCCGTTTGACACACAATGGATGAGTTGTTCGCAATTCTTTGCAAAAGGTTCTTCTCCTTTTTCTTCAAGTTCTGTTGTTTATTGCTAGATTGAAAAGGTAACTTCGCAATGTCTCTTTTAACTAAATTCTCAAACGTGTCAATAATTTTGTGGCTCACCGGAGCCATGAAGGTGCTGCGAGGGCGAAGCCCACGCAACATATCATCTTCTAGTGTTGGAGTCGTTACCACATTTTGAAAGTAATGTCGTAATCGGATGTTACGAACAAGCTTGAAGGTGCTAACCTCTAATTCCAAAGTGTTAGTTCTCGTGGTGGGTACAAAGGACTGTCCTTTCTGTAACACTAATGTTTCCTCGGTGGTCAATGGTGTAGATGAAATGTTAATCACCAAGTTGTCCTGTGTGTTTATCTCCGACGGTTGCCCTTTTTGGCTTTTGGTTGCTCTTTTTCTACCTCGGCGGGTTTTGCCCCGCCTAGATCTGAAGGTAAATCCTGATCCTGCTCTAAAAAATTAACCGCAGTGTCAGAAGTGCTAGGTTGTTGTTCAGCACGAGTAGAGGGTCTGGTTGCTTTCTGTGTTCGAGTGTCTCCCTCTGATGACGAAGTTTCATTTTCGGAATATGGGTTATAAGGGCGATTAGGGCGTCGGCGAGCGTACACTTCTGCCCAAGTGTACACCTCGCCGAGCTTGTAATCGATGGTATCCCTTTTAAATTTACGGAACTTCCGTTCCTGAGTCTCGCGGGTGTGTTTGTCTAGTTGGACGATGACATCTTCCAACAACTTTGCCAGTTCCGTGGGATCCATGGCATTGTCCAGCTCCGTACGTACATTTTTAATTTCTTGGGTCAAATCTTCAAGGGTTTTCGCCAGCGCCTCAACAATGAGAAGGATCAAATCAAGTGAGCATTTGTTGAGGATGGCGTACCATCTCTCAACAAATTTCACATTGTTCTTGCATAAGAGAGGTTTAAGAGGAACCCGTAGGCCCCTCGGGATCCGTTGGGCGCGGTGATACCGCACGAGAGTACTGGCGTGAAGTTTTTGGTTGCATTCGTTCTTGAGTAAGTAGAGCAATTGTTTGATGTTACTCTCAGCGCTACGGGTGCTAGCCACCGTCGCGACCTCCTCCTGAATCATGCCATAGATTTTGTCTGCATCCCCCGCCGTGAAGGCGAAGGTGTCAGCCTTAAGTTCGGTCATGTTGGATACCACATCGTAATTCATGATTTAAACAGCGTGCCAAGTCCTGGGGACAGAAAAATGGTGAACTCACTAAGAAACGGAGAAGGGCTTGCACAGCTCAAAGAAAACAAAAAAGTTTAAGGCACCATTAAAGTTTGTTGCGTGCTTCCAGAGATATACGCTGTCTGTGCCGATCAGCGTGATCCAAACAAGACTACTACACAGCACCCCCCATTTGGAGGAAGGCTCCCTGGTGCACAGCAGAAAGAAACTGAAAAGTCTTATAACATCAAGTACAGTTCATCAAAAGTTCAATCCATGTGTTCAGGAAAATCCAAATGTTTTTAATTCATATCCATAGATATCAAGATCAGTTCATTAATGCTCGTGGGAGCTTAAACATAATCCACACAAATCAGTGCTCTATGTTAGACAACGCCATACATATATGGCAAAACAAAAGATACACAACTGCAATATGTATTCGCGGCGTGTGGGTAACATCTGCCCATCCTCAGTTATTTTACACATAAAACGTAACATAATGCTATGGTAACTTTTTAACCACCACATGAACCAACCTTCTCACTCACATCTTTACTTATCCCTGAAATCACGACTGTTACTCACCCACGATCAAAGGTCAATCCTAGTATTCCCGTCGTGGATTTTTAGATGTAACTGTAAAAGAAGACGTACTTACGTCAGAAACCTACTAAACGTGCTTCGTCCATACAAAGAAAGTCGCCAAACTTTCCGTTCACTAAGCACGATTCATACTGCCTAGATAGATCCCTAATTACCTTGGTTCAAATTATGGTAGGTGAGACAGACATCCGTTCTCATCACCCTCTCAAGAGCCGTCCACTAGACTCCAAACGCACTCTCTGCTGAAAAAGCCGTGAATGCGGGAAGGAACGCGGAAGCTGCGTCCACGCTGAAGTTAACTAATTGCCAGAGCCGGCATCTATGTCACTCCGGCCCTTCGTGATAGGCTGCCTGGTTGGTTACCCGGCAACCACCAATCGGGCCTGTCCAAGTTGGAATGCCTCATAAGTTGCTAGGCAACCGCCCAAGCGTCCTCCATCTTACAATACACGGGAGCTGATTCTGTCAGAGACGTCCGTTTCCATAAGTTGCACGCAGCCACTTATCTTTCGCAAATAGCCTAAATTACTTAAAATCTTCCTTGGAACAATATATATTCTCCTTTAGAAATATCAAACTGTCCCTGCCACCCAGAATACCTAATCTCCATGTCAAAAGGACCGTGAATGATCGACTCATGTCCACCACTTTAAGGACGCTTATCTTAAATGTGGTTTAAAGAACGCTATTGTATTTCTATCTCCTCACTGACCTCTTTGGTCGCTTTCTCACACACGAGCACGTACTTTCACTCTCTTCTGTGCACGTTCAATTGTGACTAAATGAACCCTTTTTGTAAATAATTGTGCTTTCTTATATTGTAAAATTTAATGTGTTTTTTGTAAAATGTATAGTAAATAAGAGAACTCCCCATCTTTTGGGTAAAATTATTTTGTTTCAGGTGTGTTTTTCCTGCTTCAACAAACTATCTCGGGCGTAAGAGTGCTTTTTGTTACATACCTAAATGATTCAATCAAATGGTAGTCTAAAGTAAAGTGATTATTTGATTTATGTTGACTAGTGCGTAAGTTTAATTAACGTCTAGGACCACTTTTTTTATAACAAATTGATACCCAGGTCCTTTTGACTCCTATTGGGTTACCCCTTGTTACTAACGCTTTCCTTGAGCAGGGATTCCTGCGAGCGGTGTGGTTTTTTGTAATATTCGTGTGTAATTGTCTACCGTTGTGTATGTATGACTGAAGGGATTGTATTTCACATGACCATCATTAGACATATAGGACATGTCAGAAAAGGAAACCTTAACGTATAGTGAGGAATACATTAATAAACTCATTGAGGCCCAGGGTGGTGGCAGCTTCCTGGGACGTACCACTAATCCTATTGATCTTACTCTGAATGACAAAATCAATAAGTTAGAGAGACTAGAGAAGAAATAAATCCGTACTCGATTGCATGGCCATACACTAACACAGTATCTCCAGGCTAATGTGATCCCTGTGGGTCTGCAAGTACGAAATGAGCCAGCAATCTTCATAGATAATCCAAAGTTTAAGGGGATTTTCAGTTTTATAAGTAACAACTGCTCCAGGCACTGGATGGTGCTTGGGGTTGAGACTGCCCTGGAGGAGGTGGAACGTCTCATGAAAGAAATATCTGAACTCAGAAGGGAGATTGTGGATGACAAGGCTTTAATTAATGCAAAGGAAGCTTTGGAACGTTTGGAAAAAACATTAAAAGATTTTGACACTTTTACACAGTCTACTAAATTAGATAAACTGGCAAAAGATCTAAAATTCTTCGATAAAAAGTCAGTATACCCATACCTGGCGGAAGGGTATTACAAGCAGGAGACGCAGGGCTGGTACTCCACCAGGGGACGTGGTGGCTATGGAAAGTACAACACATTTTCGGATTCATCAGCTACAAGTAACTCAGATAACGAACAGGAGAGACCAAGCACTAGTAACACATATCCCGAACACCAGAACACTTTTTTAGAGGAGGACCAATGGACAGGATATCAAGGCAGGGGCCGCCCCTGAGGGAGACCCAGGGGTTGGGGACACCCCAACTGGAACACAGCCAGGGGAGGGGCTGCGAAGAAGCAGGTCCGTTTCAATCAGGAGGCCCATGGGGACATCAGAACCAGGCGACAACACTACCAGTGGTGAATATTGAGTCGCTGCCAAGTCAGGTTAGTCCTGTGATTAATTTGTCACCCTATGTCCTGAAGCCGGAAGAGATGGGGTTACTTGAGAAAGGTATTTCTTTTGTTCCGACTAACCTACCTAATACATTTAACCTAAAAACTGAGCTGCACCAATTTTTTAAAAAAGGTTAGACTTAAACATCATTTTAATAAGATTCCCTTTAAACCAGTGTTTAGTAACACTGGTTTAAGACCACCCTCTACATTTACACCACCTGCCCACATGATGTCACACAAGGTGCTGGCATTCGAACAGGTGGTAATGAGAGATGTTAATCAGGTATTGGCAAAAAAACGCTATACTAAATACAATATCAATAGACAGGAACGACAAGCCCTTGAATCACTCAAACTGAATACTGATATAGTCATAAAACCTGCCGATAAGGGGGGGGGGGGGCGATCATTATCCAGAGCAGGGATGACTATAAATCAGAGATACTATCACAGTTGGGAGTAACTGGTAATTATGTGAAACTACGGGCAGACCCGACTAAAGAAATAGCAACTGAGATCAGATCAATTACCAGTCAAGCTCGAGAGGAGGGCTACCTATCTAAGCATGAGTATGACTACCTGAACAATAACTACCCAAGACTCCCAACCATCTATACGCTCCCTAAAGTTCACAAAAGGTTAAATAACCCCCCCGGGAGGCCAATAATTTCAGGGTGTGGGTCAGTCTTGGAGCCTCTATGTAAGTATATTGATGTTTTTATAAAACCTATTGCGGAGGAGACTGTGTCCTATGTGAGGGATACCATGCAGGCGATACAATTAGTTGATGGATATCCATTTGACCATGCTAATAATCTTTTGGTCACTACGGATGTGACATCACTTTACACTAACATCCCCCAGCAAGCTGCACTTGAGGTGATTAGACATGTATTGGAGGAACGACCAAGACCATGTCAGGTTCCGACTTTGTTCATCCTGGCTCTACTAGAAATAGCCATGAAGAAAAATGTCTTCTATTTTGAGGGGGACTTCTATGTACAGACAAGGGGTGTAGCCATGGGGGCAAGTTTTGACCCAGACTTGGCGATAATTTTTATGAATGCTTATGAGCAGGAATTCATCTACAATGGAACAAACCCATACCGTGGTAACATTTTAATATGGCGTCGTTACACTGATGACGTTCTGATGCTATGGGATGGTAGTGAACAACATCTGACAGACTTCCATGAGTGGCTCAATAAGAGATCGAATGATATACAATTCTCTCTAGACTATAGCAATAACAAGATTAATTTCCTGGATATTAGTATATTGGAGGAAGAGGGCTCTCTACACACCACATTGTACAGAAAACCGAGCGAGAGGAACACTTTACTACGCTACACTAGTCACCATCCTCGCAACCTCAGGGATAATTTACCTTATGGGCAGTTCCTGAGGTTGCGTAGGAATTGCTCTCGAAAGGTGGACTTTTTCAGTGAGTCAGCAGTACTTATGGAACGTTTGTCAGATAGGGGCTACCCGCATAGGCTCCTAAAAAAAGCACGAAAGAAGGCTTGGTTCTGCCATAGGGAGCATTTATTAGAACCCCAACAAAAGAAAGATAACAATGAAAGAATGACATGTGTCACCACTTTTAACACTAGGAGTGGTGACATTAAAAAAGTGATAAACAGCCACTGGCATTTAGTGGCGGATGATGTAGGAATCCCTGATCCACCCATGCATGCATTTAAAAGAGGAAGAAGCATTAGGGACTATGTAGTCCAATCGCTGCTTCCAAGTAAACTTATGGATACTCAGACTACTCTCTGGAACACTCCACCGGTGGTAGGTAGGCCACTTCAAATGTGGTACGTGCAAAGCTTGCCCCTTAACGTTGGAGCTGAAACACTGCATACATAACAACTATACGCACGCGATGAGGCAACACACCAATTGTAATTCGGTTGGGGTGATATATGCCATCCTATGCCCGTGTGGGTTCATGTATATAGGCCAAACCATACAAAGGGTGAAGGCGAGGATCCTGCAGCATTGTTGCAGGATTCGTTGTGGTGTCCAGGCAGCTCCTCTGGTGGAACACTTTCAGAAATTTGGCCACTCACCAGAAAGCCTGCGATGGTGGGTTTTGGAAAAAGTCACCATGAATGTGAGAGGTGGTGACCTTGCAAGCACTCTGAGTGTGAGTGTAAATGGATGCACATATACGACACTGTTAAAAAAGGCCTGAATGAATATGAGGAAACCACAAGACAAATGGCAACCTTGTATAATGGGTGAGTTGGAATGTCTATATAGTGATACCCCTCCCCCACAATCGGGCACTCTGTTCTTGTTTTTTGTGACTGTAATAACTGCATGGTTTTGTTTATTACATAATTGATGTACTATATACATGGAATGTTTTCTGCAAATTTTAATATAATCTAATGCTACTATATATGTGTAATGATATCGTATATAGGGCATAGGACTCATGCTCTAATCTCCAAATATATGCTGTGACATTTGTTTTGTTAATGGACTGGCCATCGGATTTTAGACTTGGAGTGTATAAGGATTGGTGTTATTATTTATATTCATGATTGTCACTATTTTCTTATATCCTCTGTACAACTTCCTTATCATCACTGCCTATTGTTACTATGATATTGAAGCCTTTTAAAACAGTACTCTGATCAGTCGATCATTCACGGTCCTTTTGACATGGAGATTAGGTATTCTGGGTGGCAGGGACAGTTTGATATTTCTAAAGGAGAATATATATTGTTCCAAGGAAGATTTTAAGTAATTTAGGCTATTTGCGAAAGATAAGTGGCTGCGTGCAACTTATGGAAACGGATGTCTCTGACAGAATCAGCTCCCGTGTATTGTAAGATGGAGGACGCTTGGGCGGTTGCCTAGCAACTTATGAGGCATTCCAACTTGGACGGGCCCGATTGGCGGTTGCCGGTAACCAACCAGGCAGCCTATCACGAAGGGCCGGAGTGACGTAGATGCCGGCTCTGGCAATTAGTTAACTTCAGCGTGGACGCAGCTTCCGCGTTCCTTCCCGCATTCACGGCTTTTTCAGCAGAGAGTGCGTTTGGAGTCTAGTGGACGGCTCTTGAGAGGGTGATGAGAACGGATGTCTGTCTCACCTACCATAATTTGAACCAAGGTAATTAGGGGTCTATCTAGGCAGTATGAATCGTGCTTAGTGAACGGAAAGTTTGGCGACTTTCTTTGTATGGACGAAGCACGTTTAGTAGGTTTCTGACGTAAGTACGTCTTCTTTTACAGTTACATCTAAAAATCCACGACGGGAATACTAGGATTGACCTTTGATCGTGGGTGAGTAACGCTCGTGATTTCAGGGATAAGTAAAGATGTGAGTGAGAAGGTTGGTTCATGTGGTGGTTAAAAAGTTACCATAGCATTATGTTACGTTTTATGTGTAAAATAACTGAGGATGGGCAGATGTTACCCACACGCCGCGAATAAATATTGCAGTTGTGTATCTTTTGTTTTGCCATATATGTATGGCGTTGTCTAACATAGAGCACTGATGGCTATTTTCCTCTGCATTTACAGTGCGGATGGAGCACGTCTGAACTGAATTGTTTGACAAGCTGTGGGGTGTTGATTGATCACGCACCGAGTGGCACACCATTGTTGGGTGAGTGCCATGCTTGCAATCTCTCCATGGTTATTTGACACTAGATATGTGTCATCTGTGAAGATACTTAGCCCGTGATCTCTATTTGTTGTTGCAGGTGCCCACCAGTGTGGTCCTTTGCTTCCGTGCACATTGAGTTTTCGCCTCCCCCCCTTTCCCTTTGTCCTGATGAAGACCCACTTCTGAGGAAAAACAGCCACCCTGTTTGTTTCTGGGTCGAAACGTCGACATTATCTTCTGGAGCCTGTACCTATATTGCTCTCCCCCCCCCTTCTTTGATGCATTGATCTAAATTTGGAGGACATTTTGATTTATCATTAGCAAGAAAGAATGACATTTTTTGCCAAAATAACAGTAAGGGCAGGCTCATGTCTACCACTTTAAGGACACTTATCTTAAATGTGGTTTAAAGAACGCTATTGTATTTCTATCTCCTCACTGACCTCTTTGGTCGCTTTCTCACACACGAGCACGTACTTTTACTCTCTTCTGTGCACGTTCAATTGTGACTAAATGAACCCTTTTTGTAAATAATTGTGCTTTCTTACATTGTAAAATTTAATGTGTTTTTTTGTAAAATGTATAGTAAATAAGAGAACTCCCCATCTTTTGGGTAAAATTCTTTTGTTTCAGGTGTGTTTTTCCTGCTTCAACAAACTATCTCGGATGTAAGAGTGCTTTTTGTTACATACCTAAATGATTCAATCAAATGGTAGTCTAAAGTAAAGTGATTATTTGATTTATGTTGACTAGTGCGTAAGTTGAATTAACGTCTAGGACCACTTTTTCTATAAAAATTGATACCCAGGTCCTTTTGACTCCTATTGGGTTACCCCTTGTTAATAACGCATGATAGAATAAGGCCACAAGTAGTATAAAAAGCATATTAACAAAGTAAAAAACAACAATATTACAATATCAAGGAGGAATTAAGCAAGAGATGAAGCAGTGGTGTGCAGTCTAAATATCGAGTTTTTATTTTCGAATGGACATAATATCGACTCCAGAATATCGAGATAGCATTAATGTCGAGGTAAGTAATATCGATGTATTTATTATCGATTGTCATGTATGTTAAAAAATATCGATTGAAAAAATATCGAGTAAGTAATATCGATAGTAAAAAATATCGTTTTTTCTAGTAGTTTAAAAATATCGAAAGTCAAAATATAGGTTTTAAGAATATCGAAAGTTGTGTTATCGACAGTCATGATATCGACTGTCATAATATCGACTAATAATATCGATATAAATAATCTCTAATATTTAAATGTACACTGTTTTATTTTTTTATTACTACATTTATTGTTAAAATATATGTTATTTTTTTATTTATTCATATTGAAATTAAATTTATAAAAAATGTATAATTTAAAAAAATAATTCAAATAATATAATAATTTCTAGGAGCGGGTAGTGGGTTTTTAGGGGAATAGGGTGGGAAGTAATTTAATTATAATTAATTAAATATGTAAATGTATTAATTGGTAGTAATATTTAATTAATTGTTTATTAAATAATACTTTTTATTTATATAAAATTTAATTGGTAATTAATTTAATTTAATTGATTAATTGCTAATTATGCTAATTAAAATAATTTATGTCATGTAGCGGGTTGTGGGTTTATAGGGGAATAGGGTGGGAAGTAATTTAATTATAATTAATAAAATATGTAAATGTATTATTTGGTAGTAATATTTAATTAATTGTTAATTAAATAAAAATATATTATATAAAATTTAATTTGTAATTAATTTAATTTAATTGATTAATTGGTAATTATGTTAATTTAAATAATTTATGTAATGTAGCGGGTTGTGGGTGTATAGGGGAATAGGGTGGGAAGTAATTTAATTATAATTAATTAAATATGTAAATGTATTAATTGGTAGTAATATTTAATTAATTGTTAATTAAAAAATATTTGTTGATTATTTAAAATTTAATTGGTAAATAATTTAATTTAATTGATTAATTGCTAATTATGTTAAATAAAATTTTTTATTTCCTGTAGCGGGTTGTGGGTTTATAGGGGAATAGAGTGGGAAGTAATTTAATAATAAATAATGAAATAATATTATTTATTAAAGGTATACAACGTTTACCACGCAACTTTTACAACGCACTACCATTACAACGAAAATTTTACAACGCAAATACCATTACAACGCATGTATTTACAACGAATGTTTTTACAACGCAGGTACTTTAACAACGCATACCATTACAACGTAAGTATTGGTAAGTATATAATTATATTTAAAATGTTATAGGTTTGGGTTTTTGGGTAAAGGGGTATTTTTAGGGTTCAGGGTCAGTTTTGGGTTTTGGGGTAAAGGGGTATTTTTAGGGTTCAGGGTCAGTTTTCAGTTTTTGGGTAAAGGGGTAATTTTAGGGTTCAGGGTCAGTTTTCAGTTTTTGGGTAAAGGGGTATTTTTAGGGTTCAGGGTCAGTTTTCAGTTTTTGGGTAAAGGGGTATTTTTAGGATTCAGGGTAAGTTTTCAGTTTTTGGGTAAAGGGGTATTTTTAGGGTGCAGGGTCAGTTTTCAGTTTTTGGGTAAAGGGGTATTTGTAGGGTTCAGGGTCAGTTTTCAGTTTTTGGGTAAAGGGGTATTTTTAGGATTCAGGGTCAGTTTTCAGTTTTTGGGTAAAGGGGTATTTGTAGGGTTCAGGGTCAGTTTTCAGTTTTTGGGTAAAGGGGTATTTTTAGGGTTCAGGGTCAGTTTTCAGTTTTTGGGTAAAGGGGTATTTTTAGGGTTCAGGGTCAGTTTGGGGTTTTTGGGTAAAGGGGTATTTTTAGGGTTCAGGGTCAGTTTTCAGTTTTTGGGTAAAGGGGTATTTTTAGGGTTCAGGGTAAGTTTTCAGTTTTTGGGTAAAGGGGTATTTTTAGGGTTCAGGGTCAGTTTTCAGTTTCTGGGTAAAGGGGTATTTTTTGGGTTCAGGGTCAGTTTTCAGTTTTTGGGTAAAGGGGTATTTTTAGGGTTCAGGGTCAGTTTTCAGTTTTTGGGTAAAGGGGTATTTTTAGGGTTCAGGGTTAGTTTTGGGTTTTAGGGTAAAGGGGTATTTTTAGGGTTCAGGGTCAGTTTTCTGTTTTTGGGTAAAGGGGTATTTTTAGGTTTCAGGGTCAGTTTGGTGTTTTTGGGTACAGGGGTACAGGGTAAAAAGTACGTTTATACTTGGTGGAGTTGGAATAGTAATTAGTATGGGTTCAGTGTCCAGCACCTTCCATGAGTTTACAATTGGTGAAGTGGGAATTGTAATTTGTATGGTTTTAATGTGTGGTATGGTTTGGTGAGTTTATAATTGGTGCAGTGGAAATAAGAAAACATTTTTAATACAAATAATTATTATTGGTAGGATACTATAATAAAGTTTTAAAATTACATAGAAAAAGTTTGTATTAATTATAATTATTGTTATTGTAGTAGTTAAAAGATACATACATTTTTTAAATTATTAAAATTTCAAATGCATTTTTAAATAGAATATTTCATATGTAATTAATATTTATATAGAATAATAAAGAAGGAAACATACACAGGGTTAAATGGAATAAATGAAAAACAGTTTATTAACATATAAAAAATAAATTGTAAGTAGAGATGTATTTTTTATTTCTATTGAAAATTGTAAGTAAACAGTTTTTATTATCCAACAAAATATATGAAGTGCATATATATGTTTTTAACAAATAAATGATATTTAAATAATTTTATGTTTATTCACATATATTGTAATTTAAATAGTTAAAGAAACAAATTGGTAATATGTACTTTTCATTTAATAACAATTATTTTATTCACATAGACATTGAATATATTGTCATAGATAAATATGTATATTTGTTTTATAACAGTAACATTTTTGTTTTTTACAAAGTAATCATATTTTTTACAAATTAATATTATGAATATTGAACATATTTATAATATTAATTTTTACATAGATAACACACAAATACATTTTTATATACATACATAATGTTTAAACTAATATTAGCTATTTTTATAAACAAATTATTTGTAACAAGGTTATATATTCAAATTTGTTTAATATATATATATTATAGATTATTTTCAAAATGTATATATAAATAATAAAATATTATTTAAAGTAACAGATAACAGTTGAATAATTATTTGAAAGTAATGAATATTTAAGAAATAATTTTCTACAATTTAAATAATTATTTACACTTAATATAATACTCAGTGTATTTTTTTAAAGTGTTG
The DNA here is from genome assembly GCF_964261635.1 of Lissotriton helveticus. Taxonomy (NCBI): domain Eukaryota; kingdom Metazoa; phylum Chordata; class Amphibia; order Caudata; family Salamandridae; genus Lissotriton; species Lissotriton helveticus. Next base: position 74,867,779 of record NC_136073.1, on the reverse strand, counting down.
GAATATAGAAATTAAAGAGGTTTTTGCTGTATACAGGGACTACTTTTTAACCGCGTAATGTTATTTAGGCTTATTTGGTGCTTCAACAGATCGCGGTTGGATGCTGCTTCGCGTTAGAGAGGGTAAGTTTGTTTTAATTGTATTTTAGAAGTTAATGAAGTTAGTGTTAGTGTATGTGTGGTGTGTTTAAGTTTATGTAGATAGGGTTATTAAGAGAAGATTGTGTTTTCGGTGTTAGGTAGAGTGTACGATATTTCATTTTTACCGCGTTTTAGTTGTAGGTGTGTGACGTGAGCTAATATGTTTAAATGTTTCAAAGATAATATGTTTGGTGTATAAATATGTTTTTTTTATATATGTATGGGTGTTTTTGTGTGGGTGGGTATGTATTTTATTTTTTCCAGGTTATCGTCGCGTTTTACTGTTTTTGAGGAGGTCCTTCTTTTTCGATCAGAGTTGTGTGACGAGTATTATATACTCTTATTTTTGCACACAAATATTTTGGTTTACAAGTTTTCCAGGAGCGTTTTTTTTTTTAAATTACAATTTTCGGGTTTTCAATGGTATATCGTGTGTATTACATTGGAGAGGAGTCGCTATGGATTTGCTTGTATTTTTGCATTTTTTTTTGGGCTTCCATGGATTGTATGGGTTTTTGCAATGGTGTCGTATGGATTGCTTGGAATTGGGTTACGTTTGTAGGTGCAACAGAAATGTAAGTATTTACAAAACTTTTTATGGGTGGGGAAACTGTTTTAATTTTTGCTTTAGTTACGTTGTATGTAACATTTTGTAAATACATTATCTAAATACATTTTATATATGTTAATATTATGTATTTGATAATTTAATTGCAAATTGTTACATGTAAAAATCAAGGAATTTAAAAAAAAATGCTTAATGTAACGTGTATAGTTATGTTATGTTTTAAAGAATAGTTTTTGCAATCATTGATAGATAGTCTAGTCCTTTGCTAGTTGGATAGAGGGTAACTTGACTTTGGAGTGTGTTATATATTTTTTTCCTTTCTTTGGTGAGTTTAGGTCCGATCAAAGTTACTGATTGCTCCATTCGGAGCTCCTGATAACTCTGTTCTTTTTGTAAGGATTGTATTAATTTGTGAAGGGTAGGCGTTCCTCTGCCTGTAGTTGCTTGGAAGGCATTGTGCCATCCTTCAACTGCATTGTTTGTTTTTGCTTCCTTATTTAGTGTGCTAAGGTAGACATTCCACCAAGCTATTTGGTATTTGGGTTGTCTTCTATGGCCTGATCTGTGTAGCCTTCCTACCCATGTGTCTTCGAAGTAGTCAAGCATAGGGCTTAGTCTTTCTTCCTTTCTTTTATAGTAGGGGCTGTCTATTAACAAGTTATAGTGCTCAGTTACATCTGTCAGTGGAACATAGGCTAGGGCGATGAGTTTTTTTATTTGATAAGCAAAAGTGCTATCAGTGGCGTATTGGATACTCAAGGTAGATTGTTGTAGATGCCGCCAGATACATTGGTTAAAATGGTAATAGCAACCTTGTATTGCTGTGTGTGGGTATGTTTTAAGGATGCTGTTTATCATTGCTTTTTCAAAGTCAATGATCATTTTTTGTGGAAAATAGTTGTTAGTATGTTGCTTGACTTCAGTTAGTATTTCTTGATAGGTAGCTTGCTGTTTGTTTGGTAGAAGGGCATAAAGGAATGGAATATTAGCATTTTGGAAATGACCATGGATAGTGTATAATTGATAAAAAGGTTTGGGGCATACAGAAAAAGTACCGTCCATCATCCAAGTTTGGCATTGGGTAAGTTTAGTCATGTTGTTTGCTGTGGCAAACAGTATAATTCTTTTATCTTTAGATTTGTTGTCATAGAGTATAAAATCATCTTTATTGTGAGTTACAGAGAGTTTAGGGGGAATTTGCACTTCTTCAAAAGTTTTTGGTGTGGGAGGAGTAGTGCATGTTGCTCTTTTTTGTCTAGCTATAGTTCTTTTAAGGGATTCGATAGATGGTAATTGGCTAGAAGCATGTTGGGGAAGTACACTTAAATGGTGTTTCAGAATAGCAGTTGTTGGTTGATCAGTACTAGTACTAGCTTCTTTAAGGGAATCTAGCATTTGTCTAATCTCTATTTCTGTTACATTGGGTGGGTGATTATGTTCCTTAGTATAAGTAACAGTAGTTTCCTGAGTTATAGCTCTACCATAACATTTGTTGGCATAATATTTCGTACACTTCCAAAAAACTTTCAAATCTTTTTGTTTCTCTTGAGTGTAGACATATCCCATGTAACAAAGAAGCATTTTCCCTTTTTGTGAATAAATGAATTTAGCTCCTTCAGTCATGCTTGTATTGTAGTGCTAGGAGGTAATTAAAAGAGAATGTCATTACATTTTTTGAAAAAATAATGTTGTATTCTAATAATACAGTTTAACACATTTCTGATTTACCTGTAAATCTTTTTATGATCTCAAGTAGTTCTTTTCAGGTGTTGATGTTCTTCAAACTGTTATTTTCTGTGTATATATTTTTGTACCTGTGGAAGTTGAGAAAATGTGTACAAATATTTTATAACTATTTATGATATTTTGGTAGAGGTTTTTAGCTAGTTTCTATTTAGTTACCTATCTATTAAATGTCGAAGTTACATTTGAATGATATACTTACTTATTTATATTTAACTTTTGATGTCCAGGTGTTGTCTAGGTCTTCTGTATTTTCTTTTTGTCTGTAGGATAAATAGTAAAAAAAATATATATATTTTAGGTATTTGGCTTTTAAACATAGGTGTGAGGTTTGAGAGTTACATTTTCGATGGAAAATAATGTAGTAGTACTTACTTTAGATAGGTGTAGCTGTCTTTATGTTGAAGTCAATACGTTTTCTTTCAGAAATCCTGCAGAGTTTCGTCTTCCTTTAGTTAGGAGATTTAGGCTGCATTTTTAGTTTGCTGTAATCTTGTTTATATAGTATTAGTGTGACACAAGGGATTGTACAGAGTTCCCCTAGTAAAGGTCTATAAAGGAGTCTCGCTCTCAGTGAAGGTGGTGGAGAGGAGGGAGCCAAAGGGTCCCTTTTCGGAACTAAGAAACCTCATACAACTGCAAGGCTGGATGACATATTTCATTCAGCCCTTTGTGATGTATAGTATTAGTCTAATAGTTTCTGAAATAGGATTGGTTGTTTAAATTGATAGTCTGTTTTAATTCGTGGATTTGAATTTTGTAACCTGTTATGCTAATTGCTTTCCTTATATGGGTGACGCCAATTAACGTTTATTTAATGTGTAAGGCCTTATTTAGTATAGGTAATGTTATCTTTATATTTTTAAAGTGGAGGAATATATATAATTTGCAGTAAGAAATGTTTAGCTGTTTGAAACATTGTTTATGTATTATAAAATGTATGTTTGTATTTATTTTGTGTTATAAATGTTAGGAAAATATATAGTATGTTTTATAGCTTTTTAGAAACAATTAGTGAATAATTATGAATAGTATGACTAAATTTAAAGATAATACAGTGATTTATTCAAGGATGTAGTAATTTCGATATTTTAAAAAAACGATAAATTTGCTATCTATATTTTTGTATTCGATATTTTGACAGTTTTTCATTTAAAGATGTGATAATCGATGTTTTAGAAATCGATAATGTTGTTAGTCGATATTGTTGTAGTCGTTGTTTATTTTAGTCGATAATGTGGTTTCGATATTTTTGTGTTTTGTTGTTTAAGTATAGGCATTCGATAATTTAGTAGTCGATAATTTGTCATCGATATTTTGTCCAGTCGATATTCGGTCTGTCGAGGTTATGTCAGTGATCCGAAGCAGTATAATACTGGTAATATAGGTCAATTGGATTACAGTAAGAAGGCCCTATATTACTGTCATATTGATACGCATTACCTATATACTGTGTTAAGTTAGCATGAGCTTATTAAATGCTTTAAACGCCATTTTACCTTTTGCTGCTTCTGCACACGACACATAATTGTTGTTTTAGCTTTCAGCCCAGTAGAGCTGTGTGATTTACTCGAGAATAATATGTTATTGCTCTGATATCAGCTTTGCTTGGTAAACTGTGTCTGTACAGTGAGTGCTGAAGCCTTCAAGGATAACTCGACACAGTGTTGTTGTGAGGTCTGATCTTCGCACCTTCCTAGACATAACATACATGCAAGCGGCAGCCAAATTCTTGCTTTAGGCACGTTTTATATTGCTGCACACAGGGCACACGTTACACTTGATGGTGCTTCGCATGCAGAGAGCTGGTGGAAGATGATGTGATCCCTTCACACTAAGATCTTGAGGTATGGGGCCGCCCTGCTAAAACCCAATGAGACCTTCTTAGATATAATATATTATGCTAGTTAGGGAGGGTGAGAATTAGGTGTTGTTAACCCTTATTCATTTCAGCATTTTTAGTATGTTGTCACCTTTTGTATTCTATGGACTAGTAACTATGCTGATAACTTTGCTTCTGATAATATGTTTGCTGGTATTATCTAAGATACTGCGTTTGAGAACACTGCATTAGTAAATAAATATTTCAAATATGCACGCGTCCTCATTTACTCCACGTTCTGGTTTGAAATGATTGTATAACGAAAGAGTACTCATGTATTCCACGTGACCTGAGGTATTCTAAGTTCATGTTCTGGTTTGTCTAAACATTGGGAGTTTGTTATGACCAATAAGACACTGTAGCTAGCTCGGTAAGGGGATTTTGGGTACTAAGGTGAGTTTTGGCACACCCTAATTCACTGAGGTTCCAAGTTTCTATGCACAGTTCTGTAGGAGAACGGAATCCCTGCTACATGGCGCCCATACGTTGGTGGTCTTATTTCATGGCACTTGAGTAGTACGTCATTCAATCCTTGACCCCTTCACTGTCGTTTCCGGAAAACGGTGGTGTCGGAAAAAACCTACCTATTTGTGAAATAGGTCTTTTCAAGCTTGAATCTTTCGAAACGGTTTCCTTGAATTACATACCCAGTTGTGCTACAAAGTTTCCTTTGTCCTTTTTTTCTTCTGTATTATCATGGCCGCTGCCGTGGACATTCTGCAACATAGTCGTATTGCGGTGCGCAATCATTTGCAGAATTATAATATCCCTGTGGATGGCATGACCGTGATAATGGTGGTGAGTGCGGATATAGCTTACCCTTACGAAATCTTTTATTCGTGGGTGACGTTCCCGGCGGTGGACGGAAATTCAGGTGTGTTCCACACATACACTCCCACCCCTGTGCCGAATGAGTACACACCGTACCGGGCACAGGAAGTACCTATTGATACTTGGCAGCATCGCGTTTGGTTTGGTGGCGCCCTCCCCCATTCTTTGACAGCTCCAAGGTTAGGTCCTTTGTCCATTCCGGGCGCAAATTGGCCTGTTTTGGCTGGATTTTCTCCTCATCCTCAACACGGCAATTGTACCGTAGTTGAACTTCGTAGACCACATGTAGTCTCCATTAGCGTTATTTGAGCGTTGGTGCAATACATAACCCGTAATCTTCCGGGTGGGGCCCCGGGAGGTGCGGCGCTTCCTGCGGGACAGGGTGGTTTGAAGCTCAGTCCCGTGATGGTCAATGCTGTAATGGGTAAGCGTCCCCAAGATAAGGATGAATTTCCTTTCTGGCTTGCTGAGAAATTTGACCAGCTGGAAGCAGTATTTCCTAACACGACTCCTGGTGAAAAACACAGGATTCTGACAATTAGTTTACCCAAAGACTTGGCCCCTGAAATCGGTGACTGTGAGACCTGGCGTAGAACATTTGCGGCGGTCTATGCAAGGTGCTACGGCACTCCGTCTATGACTGTCCTACCTGCGGTCCTTAAGCGTGTTCAGGATGAGCACGGACCTGAGGCTGCGGTTGAATTTGGTATGCGCCTGTGTGGCACCTTTGATGTGGTTTGCGATCTCATTCTTGCTAAGGTCAAGGGAGATGCAGTGAACTTTCAGGTGGCCAATGCTTTGCAGGCGCTCTCCGATGCCGAAAACCCCCGTCAGTTAGCGAGGATTATTGTGGCGGCTTATAAGACCGTGGGCTACAATAGTAGGGGTCTCAAGCCTTTTTCTACTAAAGAGAAAACGCAACCCCAAGGGCAGAAGTCTGACATGGACGTTCAGCCCAAGTCCAAGAAACAAAATTGGCCTAAAAAACAAAAACAGGGAAAGCAACAGCAACAGAAACAGGAGTCTCGTCCTGCGTCTCCATTGCCTGCGCCCCCAGAACGTATTTATGACTTGCGCGATTGCGCGAAGATTAAATCACCTGATCGTTTTCAGGTTTCTGATCAACGCTCTCCTCATTCTTTTCAGGAGTCATCGGCCTCGGCGACCGGTGGTGGAGGAGGCGGAAAAGGTCGGGGTGGCCAGTAAGGACGTGACCAGCCCCACCCAAAAGACAGTACAGGCAAGCAGGACGGCTGTACACCGAAAAGACCCCAGTTTCAAAAGAAGAAGGTCGCCGCTTTAACAGCGAGATATGCCACAGATAGTGAGAACGCGGCTTCGGAATCTGACTTGGGCTCTGACCTTGCTGGACAGCGCGGCGGAGATTACCATAGTGCGAGAGGCCCTGCGTCCACTACTGAAGGTGACAGCGACTGACCGTTATGTTGTAGTTGAAACAGCTGACACTAGAGTTGCTCCCCCTGACAGACTTTATGAAATTGTCCTGTTAATCGAAGGTGACATACAGCGTACTATAAAAGGGATATTTTGGGAAAATCTTTCGTCTACGTACGACATTTTGTTATCGGAGGCTGACTGGCCCCCATCTTTTGTGCTCGCAGCTCCGCGAGGGGGGGAGGTAATCCTCCCTAGTTTCGCGCACACAGTCTCAAAAGAGCATGCGCTGAATTTTGCAGAAGAGTGGGCTAAGGCTCTAGCGCCGGCACTGTACCGTACACACTGTGGTTGGGATAAATTTTCCCCACACCACGAGATTCCTTTGCGGTCTCAGTCACAGCCTCAACCTCAATATCCCATTCGACGTGAAGCTAAGGCTTCCGTTGCGGAAATCCTTGAACAATTGGAATATCAGGGAGTGATTGAAACATGTGTGTCTCCAATGAATAACCCTCTGTTTACTGTGACCAAGCCAGACGATTGTTTTGGATTACCGGCATTTAAACTCGCATTGCCGTACCTGTGCAGTACAGAATACTCACGGCTCTGCCTAGTGCGTAAGCGTTTTAAAACCACGCTTGACATATCCAACGGTTTTTATGCCCACCACTTGGATGGTCTAAGTTCCCAATGGACCTCCTTTACTTACCACGGTGTCCAAAACCAATTTCGGCGTTTGCCTATGGGCTATAGGAATAGTCCTGGAATTTTTACTGCCCGCATAGTCTCTCTTTTAGAGAGAGTCGACCCTGATGCTTGCTCGTATGTGGATGATATTTATCTCACAGACGACGAACTATGGAAGCATCTGTGTAGGGTTGATCACTTAATCTGTAGCTTCGCAGACATGGGTTACAAATTCAATTTTGCAAAATCGCACATTGCAGAATATACAGTGTTGTTCCTGGGCTACGAGCTCCACAATGAAGGTAGAGGATTGGCTCCTCACTTCCTTGAGAAATGTGCACAACTGCGCGCTCCTACAACTCTCAAAAAAATTACAGTCTTTGCTGGGTTTTTTGAATTTCGAGAGAACATACATTCCGGAATATGCCCAGCGTATCAAGCCTTTTTATGCTTTGATACAACCAACTTTTTCCAAATCATGCTGGCTGCCGGAGCACTCAGCTATTCTGCAATCTTTGCAGGCTGATCTGCTCGCTTAGAAATTTTTGCTGACTCGTGACAACCACACCAACCTGGTGATAAGAATCATCCCTGGGACGGTGGGTTTCACGTACCTGACTTTTAATGAAGGTGACACAGTACCTATTGCTTACAAGTCACACTTGTACACATCGGCTGAAATGCGTTTTTCAACTGTGGAGAAAGTTTTGATGGCTGTACAGATGGCGATTCTTAAGGAACGTGCTCTGTCACAGGGAAAACGCATGTTGGTTGTTACCCCGTGTCCTGCCTTGGAGGCAGTTACGAAAGCCAGTGTACCTAATTCAAAAGCTTTGCACCCTCGGTGGATACAATGGGCTGCTTCCTCGGATGTCACGTTTATTTTTGACGCCTCATTGCGGTCGCAGGAGTACTTACAGTATGAATTTGTTCATCCAGCTCCTTTAGCTATGCGACCTTTGGAGGATTTCCATTGCATCATTTACACTGATGGTTCGGCGCAGGTTGCGCATGGCTCTAAACATGCCTACGTTTCCGCATGCGCCATTGTGGTCGGTGCCATGGTGAACGATGAGTTCAAGTCCAGATTCGTGCACACGCAGACTCTAGGGGACTGCACCGCACAATTGGCAGAGCTTCGGGGTCTGATGCTTGCATTGGAGTACGCAGATCCTAGTGTGACGACTCTTATTGTGAGTGACTCCTATTACTGTGTCCAGTCCTACAATGAAAACTTGTTCTTTAGGATTCAAAATGACTTTCGTGATTCCAAGGGTAGCACAATAAAACATAAAATGATCTGGGTTTGAGTGGCTGAGCTTAAAGAGCAGTTGCCACTTGTGTTTGTGATTCATACTCTCGGCCATCAGCGTGTTGGAGTTCACGCTGTGGGTTACTCGCTTGCTGATGAAGCGGCGAAATCAGCGGTATCTACATATTTAGTTGCAGCGGTTACACGGTCCAAAAGTAAGATTGATGATGATATCTTGGCGGCTGTTGCTGCTACTGAGAAGGGAGGTAAATATCCTGCGGGGTTCACTTCGAAGTACACATACCACTTAAGTCCCGATAAGCATCCTTATGTGAAAATTCCCGAAGCTGGGAAGAGGTTGATTCCCAACTCGGACCGCAGAAATACATTGATCACAGCGGCACATGAAGGTGTTGCGTCTGCACATGCGGGCGTCTCGGCCACTGTATCACAGTTGCAACAGCGTTTCTGGTGGCGCGGACTGTACAAACAGACGCGCAATTATGTCCTTCAATGTGACATTTGCCAGCAGATTAAGCCTTCGACTGCTGCGCGTCCATCACAGACACAGTTGTACATTTCTAATAAACCACTAGGATGCGTTTATTTAGATCACTGCGGTCCTTTTTCTTCTGATGCTGCATATAAGTATATCTTAGTTATGTTATGTTATGTTATGTTATGCACTTTTGTATTGCGCACAGCTGCCCCAGCTAAGGGGCGTCCTGGCGCATGGCAGGCAATGTGCAACAGTTAGCAGAGACACAACACGGATAAAAGAGTTTATTTAAAAAGGAAAGTTTTCAGTCCCAGTTGATTCAGGCGCACGCTTTGTCTGGGTCTGGCCCTACCGTAGCGCTGATTCACGGACTGTCATAAGAGATTTGTGCGTCTTTGTAGGGATTTTTGCCTGTGGTACCTTCCATTCGGATCAAGGTCCTGCTTTCGCCTCTAAGGCGTATAAGGATGCCATGATTTCGATGGGGGTCCAAGTCAAGTTTTCGCCTCCATACAGACCTGAGGGTAATAGTATAGTGGAATGAATGAACCGTGACTTAAAGAAATCATTGACAGCCCGAGTTATAGGCACTGGCAGGAACTGGCTGGCCCATCTCAATGGCGTGCAGCGTGCTCTTAATAATCTCCCTAGCAGGTCTCTGGGTGGGCGGACCTCATACGAAAAGCTCTTTGGTATCAAGATGTTTGTCCCGGACCTTGACGGTCTAGACTGCGTGGCCCAAGCCACATCCTTTGACGTAGATGAACATTGCAATGTTTTACAGAATCTACAAAAGACCAGAGACAATCTTGCAAAGGAACATTTGCTCTCCACATCGGATGATACGTTGCTGATCCCGGTAGTTGGCTGGCTACCCCAAGTTGGAGAACTGGTTCGAGAGAAGATCAATAACAAGAAAGAATTTGGTCCTTCCTTTCGAGCTCCGGTTCCTGTCCTTGGCGTGAAGGGCACAAGAACAGTCATTTTACCACCACTTCCAGGTCGTAAGGAAAACAGGTTTATCTCAATTGACAATGTCAAAATACACAGAGTTGCCGATTCTTCTTAGTATGACACGGCAGTCTCCTGTCCTTCGATTGTGAGAAATTCTGTTTTGGCCACTGCTTCTAATCCTGAGCCAGAGGTGGCCATCGAGATGCCTACAATTTCCAGTCCTTTATTAAGTACTTTGCCTGGTACTGACGTTGATGAAATTGATTACACTTACCCTACTGACTTATCTATGCCTGATCTGCAAACACGTTTGGCCACAGAATCCAGATTTTCCTTTGACATTGTTTCCAATAACTCGAAAAAGCCCTCACGTTTTGCAGTTTATACCAGTTTATTTAAAAAACATTTTTTGATACCCCCTTGGACATATATTTGGCTGATACCTTTTTCAATTTACCTTTTTATGTCTGTTGGTTTTGTGTTTTATTTTTTTCAAACTGTCGATGGACACTATGTCGAAGAGAGAACATGCATTCGACATCTAAATGGTACTTTGGCGCCCCTTTCCTCATCACATTCGGCACACAGACTGAAGAGAGACTTGACCTTTGTTAATATCACTGCTTGGCCTGTCCTTGATGGGATTGTATGGGATGCTGTTAAATTTCAAATCCATGGCCCAACTGAGGTTGTTAATGTCCCTAATGTGCTCAGAGTAAACATGGGGGATGTGGTAAAACAAAACATACGTTCTGATGATTGGGATATTCAGGCCGTAGAGGCATTGTTTTCTGATTTGAAATATTATGCTGCCTTTGATGCTGAGGATTTGTACTTAGAATCTGCTAATTATGGTGATTTATTTTGCTTCCAGCATTTTGGCAACCATTATCTGCATAAGACTAATTCCAGAAGGAGTGCTGTAAATTATACACAATGGGATCATTGCCTGGATCCTTTACAAGGCAGTTCGAGTATCTTTTTGGAAAAGGTACACTTATTTTACTGACTTTAATCAGTCCAATCCCGCATCTTTTTATTTTAAAATGACACAGAAGTCCATGTCCAAGGTTAGACTTACCGATACTAAGTTATTATACTCGAAGTCCTTTCTGGACAAGCTAGCTATAGAAGGCTACGAGTTATGGAAGGAAACTGTTGACCTTAAATCTGTTTGGGGTTCTAAAGATTGGCAGGTACAAGGCACTGAGGCTTTGCACCGTGCATGTCTCATCCCAAATCATATGTTGTTTTTAAATTCTACCATTTCTCAAACTACATGCTTTGGATTGGCTACTTCTAAAAGATTAAATTATCCTTCCATACCTGATTTAGAAGAATATTCCGGTTGGGGTCATACAACTGAATATTCGATTAGAGAGTTGCAAACTCTTTTACATAATTCATCCTTTAACATATCCAGTTTGAACCCAAGAGGTTGGCTGATGTGGCACAGAAGTGCTGATTCGTGCCAACGTCGTTTTCTGGGTTTGGCCGATGGATTTACACAAGTCAGGACTGATCCCCGTTTTGAAACTGACCATTCGGTCACCACTTATTCTGTAGGCAAGTTATGTCAGAATTGGCTCAAACATTCTACCTTGGCATCTGTCAAACTGCATTTTTCCAAGCTAACAGATGATGTGGATTTAAATGATTTCATTAAAGGACCGGCTAGAGGTAGATCAAAAAGATGGATTTATGCAATTTACAATGAAATCTGGAAAACATCACAAATTGAGGCGGCTACACGCCTTAGGGCCATTGATAAAGCTAATTTAGAAAAAGTGCTTGCAGTTGTAGATAATAGCATTAACATGCTTTCTTCCCGCATTTACACGTTAGATAATATTGTGTCTTCTGTTGTTGATATTGTGCAAGATGAAGTGTTCGTGTTATACCATGGTCAAAATCAATTGCGTTCCATTATGCAATTTGCGTGGACCCTGCAGACGCTTAAGTCTGGGAAGGTGCCTTGGAATTACATGAACGTCACCTCCCTCTTTGCCCCTTTTAATTTGACTGACAAACAGCGCTTACTTTCAATGAGAGATGCCTCTTTTTCTATGTTACACATTGAAAAATTACAGTCTTTACCGTTTTCTGTGGCAGAAGCCACTGCTGCAACGTGGCTTATCCACGGGTTAATCACGTTACCATTCGCTTTGTTTAAATTTACAAATTGTATGCGATATATTGCGATAGACAGATACGAACCACTTGGTAGTTCTTTTCTACATGAAGCATGGTCGCTTCCGTTTACTTACAGATGCCTGAAAGATGGGAAAGAGGTGTATCTTAAAGGTGAAGAGTGCACAGAAACACCGGATCACTCATTAATGTGTATACACATTCAATTGCATGGTTCTTGCAACCAAGAACGGCCAAATTTAGCCTGTGTTTTGAAAGGTACTCCCGTTCCCGCAAACGTCCCCACTTTCACATTACTGGCAAACGGCAGTTATTTACTTTTAAATAATGAAGATTGTTGTGGATTAATTAGAGGTATTGCTAATGTGGTTACAGTAACTGAACGTGTAGTTTGTTGCAAAAACGTTCTGTATCCTCCTTCACATGGGAACTCGGATGTTTCCATCTGGCCGCGGATTCCAACCTTGACGGCAGAGTTCAATGGAATGAGTAGAATAAGAGCCCTTTTGTCTCAGAAAGAAGTGGCCCTGAGTTCAGCTCGCGAAACATTTGTCCTTCACGTCGCCAACACCCGCACAGAGGTGCAGGCACTATTAAATACTGACTTGCCATTGCATTTCAGCGAGCTGATTCATTTAATCTTTAACGCATCCTCCACTTCCGGCCTCGCACACTTTTTTAAGATAGTTAGCAGTGGTCTTTTAACTTCATTTGAAAAGATATTTGGAGTCATCCCTGCTTTCTTCCATTCTATCTTTTCGAGCTTGTTTGGTGGATTTCCTGTTTTGCTGGCATTGGCTGCAGGCGTTCTGGTGATATTTTGTTTTATTAAGAATGGCTGCCCATCCTGTGTTTCACGACGCGCAACACCACCTTGCACTGTTTCGCAACAGGATGCTTAAATTCTATGGCACGCTGCTACTTGCCACTTTAAGCGCAGCATATGGATTATCTTTTCGATTTTCCTATTTTACATGTGCCCAGCCTGTGTTTCATTGCCTGAGCTGCAATTTCGAGTGGGCCCTTGATTTGTGTCTCTGCAAGACGGTGTCTCCTAACGTGGATTTTAATCGACTAATGAGTCCCTTAGTTGCTCATGAGTTGGTTTGTTCTGACGAAAGGATTATGGCCTTGGCAGCGATGCATGGACTAATGGGTCGTTGGAACATACTCGCAACAGCGCAAGATTTCTTGGCACAAGGCTTCATTGAGAACCCACCGAGTTGTCCTCTGATGGTGTTAGAGGCTCCGGTACTTCAAGAGCATGAATGTTCTTTTCCCCTGTTGAATTGGATGGCTGATTTGTTTTCTGATGATAACAGTGACTTCCTTTTGGAAGCCGTTGCTGCTTATTTTGCATATTCCATCCTTGGCTGAATGGAATGGAAGTTTTTATTAACATTGCACTTTTTTGAAACATTTTTTGCAGAATTATGACTATATTTACATGTCCCGGAACTATTGACTTTGACAAGTTGATTTTTTTCAAATTTAAATTTTTTAGGATTATGTCCGATTTGTTCTTTTCCCAGAACTATTGACTATGCTCAAATTGTCCACAGGATACAATTTTGGATTTCTTTTTTAAGTGACGAAATTATTTTTCTCACTTGCTCAAAATTTGAACTGCCTATTATTCTTGAACTCTGCACTTCAACCTTGAGTCCCTTATAATATTATGTCTGGTCCGGGCTCGAATCATGGGGGGATGTCATATTGATACGCATTACCTATATACTGTGTTAAGTTAGCATGAGCTTATTAAATGCTTTAAACGCCATTTTACCTTTTGCTGCTTCTGCACACGACACACAATTGTTGTTTTAGCTTTCAGCCCAGTAGAGCGGTGTGATTTACTCGAGAATATTATGTTATTGCTCTGATATCAGCTTTGCTTGGTAAACTGTGTCTGTACAGTGAGTGCTGAAGCCTTCAAGGATAACTCGACACAGTGTTGTTGTGAGGTCTGATCTTCGCACCTTCCTAGACATAACATACATGCAAGCGGCAGCCAAATTCTTGCTTTAGGCACGTTTTATATTGCTGCACACAGGGCACATGTTACACTTGATGGTGCTTCGCATGCAGAGAGCTGGTGGAAGATGATGTGATCCCTTCACACTAAGATCTTGAGGTATGGGGCCGCCCTGCTAAAACCCAATGAGACCTTCTTAGATATAATATATTATGCTAGTTAGGGAGGGTGAGAATTAGGTGTTATTAACCCTTATTCATTTCAGCATTTTTAGTATGTTGTCACCTTTTGTATTCTATGGACTAGTAACTATGCTGATAAATTTGCTTCTGATAATATGTTTGCTTGTATTATCTAAGATACTGCGTTTGAGAACACTGCATTAGTAAATAAATATTTCAAATATGCACGCGTCCTCATTTACTCCACGTTCTGGTTTGAAATGATTGTATAACGAAAGAGTGCTCATGTATTCCATGTGACCTGAGGTATTCTAAGTTCAAGTTCTGGTTTGTCTAAACATTGGGAGTTTGTTATGACCAATGAGACACAGTAGCTAGCTCGGTAAGGGGATTTTGGGTACTAAGGAGAGTTTTGGCACACCCTAATTCACTGAGGTTCCAAGTCTCTATGCACAGTTGGATGTATGATGTTACAACGCAGGCTATTACAACGCCTGCCTTCACAACGTGGTTTTTACATCGCATACCATTACAAAGCATAGCGCTTTTGGGTGTTGGATAGTGAATAGTTTAATTTACTATTCCAACTCCAGTCCCCGTGGACACTAGGGAAGGTTATTGGATAGTAAATTAACCTATTCCCTATCTTAGAGCGCCCCCCAGCGCAATGCGATGTAATAGTTTGTGTTGTAATGACCGCGTTGTAATGGTAGTGCGTTGTAAAAGTTTCGTTGTAAGTGATGTTTCCCGCACAGTTCTGTAGGAGAACGGAATCCCTGCTACTATGGTATAGTGAAATGAGATCAGGAGTCAGGCACAGGATTAGGATCCCCAGTAGTAGTTAAGGAGGTGGGTTTTGAGGTCTTTTGTGAAGCTGGCGTACGAGGGGTTACAGCAAAGGTTTTTCGGGAGGGAATTCCACCTTATAGGGGGTGTAGAGAAGGACCAAGATTGTGCTGCTTTCTTTTTGTGCAGAGGAGGGATTAGGAGGAGGGCGTTGGAGCTTCTCAGAGGACGAGTGGTACCAGCGATAAGGAGTCTCTTGGATAGGTATTGCATGGTGTTTTGGTGGAGTGCTTTATGAGTAATGCAGGCCGTTTTGTAAATTGATCTCCTTTAAATAGGAAGCCATTTAAGCGATTTGAGAGCTGGGGAGATATGGTCGAAGCATTTGGAGTCTGTGATGAGGCTGGCTGCAAGGTTGAGCACAGCTTTTATAGGAGCCAGGTGGACCTTGGGGATTCCGTTGATGATGGCGTTGCCATAGTCAATACGTGAGAGAACCAGTGATTGAACTGCAAGTTTAAGATCATCAATGGGTAAGAATGGTTTGATTTTCTTGAGGTGACAGAGAGTGAAGAGGGCTCCTTTGGCAGATTTTTTGAGGTGAACGTTTAGGGTGAGGGCGTTGTCGATAGTAATGCCAAGCGATTTGACGGAGTTGGATAGTGTGAGTGGGCAGTTGAGTGCATTAAGGTCTGAGATCCACGATTGAATGGGGAGACGGTTCTTTTTAGGGGCAAAGAGGATGATTTCAGTTTTATTTGGGTTTAGTTTGAGATGATTTGACTGGAACCAGGATTGAATCTTGTGAAGGGAGTTGTTAAGGTGTAAGATGTCAGCGTGAGTTTTAATCTTGTAATAGATTTGGGTGTCATCAGTGTATAGGTGGTAGTTGATGCCTGCTTGTTTAAGAATGAGAGTGAGAGGTTCCATAAAGAGGTTAAAGAGGGAAGGGGAGAGGATAGAACCTTTGGGGACTCCAAGGGAGACGGGAGAGGGGTTAGAGAGACAATTTTGAATTTTTATTTGCTGAGTTCGGTTTGGATGGTATGAGTTGAACTATTTGAGGGCAGTGTTGTTAACATCGAAACGGATCATAAGAACATTGAGTAAGGCTGAATGGTTGACTGCATCGAATGCTGCAGAGAGATCCAGGAGGATAGGAAGGGAGGACTCTCCATTATCAAGTGACTGATGGATGTCATCAATGACATTGAGCATTGCTGTTTCGGTGCTGCAGCCTCTCCTGAAGCCAGACTGAAGGGGGTCGAGTAGGTTAATGTTTTCGATGTGTTTGTCAAGTTGTAGTAGGACACATTTTTAAAGGACCTTTGAGAGAAGGGGAAAGTTGGTGATAGGGCAGAGATTATAAAGGTCATTTGGATCAGCGTTTGGATTTTTAATTATGGGCGAGATTTGACCCAGTTGAAGGGAGGTGGGGACACAGCCCGTGGAGAGAGGGGTGTTGATCATTTTTGTCCAGAATGGGACGATGATGTGTTCAAGGGAGGGGACAAGGTTGGAGGGTACAGGGTCTTTTGTGTGGGGGGATGGTTTAAGATTGCCAATTATTTTGAGGACTTCTAGCTCTGTGATGGGGAGGAAGTTGAGCAAGGATGCATTGTTCTTTAGTTGTGAGTCAGGGGAGTTGGTAGCTAGAGCAGTGGTAGAAGGGAGGTCAGTGGAGTGATTGGGGGGCGTAGAGAAGAGGGAGGGTGAGAGGGGTTGTAAGGGAGTGGGTTGAAAGGTGGTTTTGTGGGAGAGAAGGATTGATCAATTTTGGCAATTTGTTCCAAGAAGAAATGGGCAATTTCGTCGCATCTGGCCGAGGAGGCTGTCATATTAGGAGGAGCTGGGGAAGTTTGATTACGTATTATATTGAAGAGTTCCCTAGGTCTGTTTTTGGCACGATCTAGTTGAGTGCGGAAGAAGGATGTCTTTTGCTTGAAGATGTGTTTTTTGTACGTGGACCTAGCACGTATAAGTTGAGCCAAATGGGCGGGAGAGGGTTGGTGTCTCCAGGTTCTTTCAGCTAGTCTGAGTGCCCGTCTTTCATTATTTAACTCAGTATTAAAGAGTTAGAGGGGATGTTTCTTTGGGTTTTGAGTTTAGGCGGGGCCAGTTCATCAAGAATACCAGAGACAGTATTGTTGAAGAGTTCAGTGAGCTCATTTGCATTTTGTGAGTCGGGAATGAGAAGGAGTTGAGCTTGGAGTTTAGATTGGAGAGCGTCTGGGGGATACCTTTTAGGTTCCTAGTTAATTTCTTAGGTCTTTTAACTTTAGAGGCGGGGAGGCTTGCCGAGGTATCTATGGTGAACAGTATAAGGTGGTGCTCAGGCCAGTCAATTGGGATGGTATTGGTCACGGATGTCAGATCGTCATTGGACAGAATGAAGTCAAGTATGGAACCTTTGGAGTGTGTTGGGGATAAGCAAAGTTGTTTGAGTTTGCTGATCTCAAGGAGAGTAGTGAGGAGGGAGATAGTGGGGTCATTGGTATCGTTCCAATGGAGGTTAAAATCCCCAAGAAAGATATTTTTTGATTTGGATAAAGCAGATTTCGTCAGGAGCTCAGATAGATCCTCAATGAAGGGCTGTGGTGCACCCGGGGGGCGATAGAAGCTGTGTAGGCGATTCGGGAGGGAGTTTAGGGTTGATAGTTCCGCTTCTAGGTATTTACATGAGGAGTAGCCTGGGTTAGTAACAAGGGATAATTGGAAATCATTTTTGAAGTGCTTGAAACTACGGCACACCCTGTCGCCCGGCCCCCAAATAACTTACAATTGCTTACATCATTAACTGAAGAAATAAAGCCATTGAAAACACAGGGAACTGAACACTCAACTATGAAGGTGAGAGACTGGGAACTTAACCACTAGGCCACAGTGCCTCTCCCCATCGCCGCCTCTGCACTCCAGGCCCCCCTCCCTGCAGGCTTGCTGATCCACGCGAAGGCCTCCCGCCCCCTCAGGCTTTCTGATGCGCTCCTGGCATGCACGCGTCAGCGGTCAGACGAGCAAACAGGCCCTGCCGCCCGCTCCCTGTTCCCCCATTTAGAGTCGCCCCCTACCCGATGCGATCATCATACAGAGTGGTGGCTCTTGCTGACACGCCACCACCGTACCGGCCGCTCCCGCTGGCGCCATCCTGAACGCGCAGGCCAGTCCGTCCCCATGTCCGCTGCAAAACACCAAAACGAGGAAGACCACCCGGCCTGCCGGGCCAAAAACACAGTTCGGCGCGGACGCGGAGCACGATGCCGATGTGGCTGAAAAACGGTGGGTGACCCTCCCTAACATTTCCCTACACTCCTATCACTGTGAAACCCCCTGCCGATCGACCAATTGGCTAGGAGCCTAACTATCTCGACAAACTTTCTTCCACCCCCAGGTATCGCTCAGGCAGAGGCGCAACCAGAGTCAATTTTCAGGGGGTAGGGGGGCTAGGAAAACATTTTGGGGGCTGAACTTCAAGCAGAAGGCAGAGTGGAGCTGCAGGGGCTCTAAGCAGGGGGGGCGGGACAGCAAAGCCTCATTAACAATCAAAAGGTCTTTAAAAGACCTGTGAAGTGCTCGGGTGCTGCTGTGTGTGTGCCCAGGAGCTGCCTCGTCCCGGGCTGCCACACGTGACAGGGGGGCTGAGGCCCTTTCAGTCCAATGGGTGTTGCGCGCCTGTACTCAGGTGTCAGGAAGAGGCTGGATCTTCCTCTCCTGAAACCTAATATACCCACCCAGCTCCCGCCCCTTCCTTTACCCCTCTAATCCCACCCCGACCTTGTCCTTCCGGCCATTGCGCGAATACCCCGGGGGAAGACTGGTCTGTGACCTTTACTTCCCCAGGGGGCCACATTCTTGCCTCAATGCTACACTCTCCGCCTGCGCCCAGTTCATGAAGGAGCGATACCACGGTTCTTGTGGCTGGGGTTCAGGACATTTCCATCGCCTGGTGATTAAGAGCTTTGCAGTGATCAGGTCTAGATCTAAGAACCGGGGGCGTCACCTTATATTTTTTCGCCCTATGGAATAGACCCAGGATGCATAACCCCATGCATTTTAAACCGTGAGTTCGGTGCAACCTGAGAGGTTGGTGGTGACAGCTAACCAGTAAGAGGTTAGGACGGTGCAGCCCCACAACATTTGGATCAAGTCTGCATTTATTAGCTACAGCAGGGGCAGTGCACGCCAGTGCGCCTAAAATATTTATTTTTTGGGGCGTGAGGTACGCCCTATGAATTATGTAGTGATGTATGAGGAGGAACCGGACATTCCTGGGTATGAGTACTGGCCCTGCTATTTATTTATTTATTTAATGCTTTTTTATATTGCGCAGACTTTACCCAAAGGTGTCAGAGCGATCTATAATAGAACCAGTTACATTACATGAGAGAAATGGTACAAAATAGAACGTTACAAAAATAAACAGGAGAGGTAGGGTAAAATCATATAGGCAATAACACAATATCAAACACAGCAATCAAGAGTGGGGAATGAACAAGAAGATATTACAAATTTACAACAATGAACTAACTTCCTGGAGGGGTCTGAGAATGCGGGTATTAGTTCTGAAAGTGTCTTTGGAAGAAAAGAGATTTGAGGTCAGCTTTGAAAATCTGGATGGAGGTGGTGGCACGAAGCAATGGCGTAAGCGAGTTCCAGATTCTCACCGCATTACCTGAGAAAGATTGAGCCATCGATCTTTCCCTTTTGAAGGAGGGGGGCTCAAGCAGAAACGTTTATTTAGGATGCCTTCCCATTCTTTATCAGTACTAGTGCGGCAGAGGTTGGTATCCCAGCGGTTTCTGAGCAGGGTCAGTGGATGTGCGTGCATGTGTAGCGATTCAGCAAACCATATGACTCTGCACACATGACATGGATGAACTGGATAGTGTGGTGTGTTGCAGGTTCCTGTGATATATTCCCCCACAGTGACCTCAGCGCTATAATCATGGAGGCATGCAGTGAGAACTGTCCTCTTGGCAGTCCGTCTTCTGTCACTAGTGTGTCAAAGGGTGCTAATTGTCCATCGCAGTAGAGGTCTCCCAGTGTCTGCAACCCGCCGCTTCCCATGTTAAAAGGTCCATCCTGGTAATGCTACTGCGGCCTTGCAGCGTGCCTAGTAAGGGTAAAGCAGGTGCATAAGGATTGTGGTTCTTGGTAAAAGAGAGGGCCTGTTTGAAGCATTTGAAGGCCACTACCAAAATCAGTTGTTCAGGCGTCTTACCCATCTCCCAGGGTGAAACAGATGCAGACTGGACAGGTGAGACCAGGCCTGCTGGTGTGTAGCCGTGTCTCCCAGATGTTGTCCACTGTTCCACCTGGCCACCCATTGCAGTTGTGCTGCCAGGTAGTAGTGTTCCATGTGGGGGACCGCAAGTCCTCCTTGGTCAACTGGCAGGTATAGTTTGGACTGCGAGACCCGGCATAGCCTGTGGTTCCAGATGAAGTCCCGTATTGTGTGCTCCAAGGAGCGAAATGCGGGAGGACAGATATAGATTGGTATGTTCGTGAAGCAGTATAGAAGCCAAGGCAATGCCACCATCTTTATCAAAGCTATGCGGCCCATGCCTGTTAGTGGTAGATTTCACCAGAAGGTTATCTGTGATCGTATGGCGGTCACTGCTCATGTCAAGACAACTACACCAACAATCAGGAAAATAACAAATCAGGTTTAGCTCCCAGATCTGTGTTTACCCCAACACTTGATCAGATACCACCTGAAGTGGGGATATTTGAAAAAGTGGTATATAACAACCTCTTACATGCCACCAAATACATCCCTAAAACACCTTTCAATATCACACATGATGAGCACTTAGCTATGGATACATTAAGAAAAAACACCAGTGTCACTGTTAAGTGCTGTGATAAAGGTGGAGGGATAGCAATCATGGACACCGAGAACTACATTGATAAAATCGAAAGTATGCTGAGTGACACAAGATTTTACACTAAGATAGCCAGAAATACGACAGGGGCTATTAAATCCAAAATTGGACGGTTAACCGCTCAAGCATACAATGATGATATCATCTGTCGTAAAGAATTTGAATATCTTAATGTGGAATCACCTAAACTGGCATGCATCTATGGAACCCCTAAGGTTCATAAAGATGCGCTAAATCCTCCACTTAGACCCATTGTTAACACCATTGGCTCTGTGACCGAGCCAATCTCAAAATATCTGGATGCCATTTTACGCCCCTATATACAACTGACACCAGGCTATATAAAAGACACTAGTCAAGTAATTAATCTCTTAGAGGATAAGCCCTATAATGCAGAGACACAATGGCTAGTTACCCTTGATGTGGAAAATCTATATTCCAACATACCATATGAAGGAGCCCTTCTTGCAGTTGAGTGGTTTATAGATACTTACCAAGTGGACTGTGACAGTAGATTCATTCTGGACTGTTTATCTATTGTACTCAAAGAAAACATCTTTGAATTTCGGGGGTCCCTATACAAACAAACTAAAGGAGTCAGTATGGGAGCCTCTTGTGCTCCCACTATTGCTAACATTTATGTAGCATTTTTCGAACATCAATATATTTTCAAAGAGGAAGCCCCTTTCTTTGAAACAGTCCTATTCTGGTCACGATATATTGACGACATCATTTTTGTTTGGAATGACGATCTACCAGTCTTACTGGAATTTATACAATGGCTCAATCTTTGTGACAATAATTTGCAATTTACATCTCATTACAGTAAAGTAGAGATTGAGTTCTTGGATATTATGATCAAACACGAGAATAGACAGTTATATGTAGACCTATACATAAAACCTACTGCTCGGAACACTATTCTTCATCATACCAGCTACCACCCATTAATTCAAAAAAATGCAATCCCCTTTGGGCAATTTCTAAGATTGCGCCGTAATTGTACAAAAATCTCGGATTATGATCGAAGAGCTGAAGAAATGAAGGCCAAATTTAAAAACCGCGGATATCCACACCGTATTATCCGTCATGCCTACAAACGAGCACGTTTTTATGATAGGCAACAGCTACTTGCAGGCAATTCAAATACCAATGATCAAAATCTAGTGTTTGTAACAAGACACTCTGTCCTTAATGAGAGGATAAGACAGATCATCTGCTCAAACTGGCATCTATTAAACATCAACAAACAAGCAACAGAGGTTCTACAAAAACCCATGTTTGCCTATCGCAAAAATAGAAATCTTAAAGAGATAGTAGTGAGATCACGAATGCCAAAAGATAAACCACTTCTGCAACGAAGCATTAGTGACTCACATCCGGTTAATGGAAACTTCAAATGTGGAATGTGCAAGTCATGCCCACTTGCCATAGAGGCCAGTTTTTTCTGCCACAATGGAATAACTGTTGCAAATAAGGGCATGACAAATTGCAAAACCAAAAACCTGGTATATGTGCTTCTATGTCCATGTGAAAAGGCATATGTAGGGGAAACTTCTCGTTGTATGAATACTAGACTGACTGAGCATAGATCTGCTATTCGCACACAAAAAATGAGTGCACCATTGGTAAGCCACTATGTAGAAAAACGACACTCACCAGATGATATACGTTGGTATATATTGGAAAAAATTACACCCACAGCAGGCCTCTGCTGTGACAAAATCAGAAAAAAGCGAGAAGTTTACCATATATTTATGTTCAATACTGTCAACAATGGATTAAACTCTGAGATCCCTTGGGATCAAGCAATTATTTAATACAGCAGAACTCTAGATATGGATCATTTGTTGAACATGTGTGTATCAATATTAAGAAACACCAATTAATCTTAATAACCAACACATACGCTTAGCCAAAAATCATGACCCACATTATACTATCATTATGTAGGCACACCACACATGTAGAAATTCGGATAAATAGAAATCTAGAAATAGATGAAGAGTTTGTGAGAATCCGCGATACCATGTGAAATATATAGATATATAGTGCTTACATCATAAACATATTGGAGTGTGGTTACAGCGAATAATTATTTTGTCAGTGTATCCATGGGAACTATTCATACAAAGTCATTTGTACATTGTTTATCATGTTCTATCGACTGTTCTTCATCTCTCTTAGGAGTGGAACATATCATCATTATTATTTATGCTTTTCCCCTTTTATCACTGATCGATAATAAAATCATATATCAGTTTCTGTCTGAAATGCCTTGCATAATTCGATCGTTTTTTCATTTATTTATTTCATTATTATTTTTATATTAAAAAAATTATCTTTACTTCACTGCTGATCGATACAACAACGCTCTTTATTAGTGGCATGTCATCAACATCATCTTAATAATTTATCTAGTTTTTCTATCTTTATTATTTTTCGTGAAAATCCATTTCAGACTCAACTAGTCCCCTCTTTATTTTTTATGCTTTTACCTTTAAACCCTCATATCCGGTCTATAACGTTCCCATTGTCCTATTTTTACTTTAAACATCCGGTCTATAACGTTCCAATTGTCCTATCTCTACCTCAAACTTCGAACCCAATGAATACATTTACCACCTCCGTAATGTAGCGTCAGTCCCATCTCTACATCTACTCTTTTTCTTTTTCTTAATTGATGTCACCTGCATAATATAAAGCAGCCTACTACTGCGAAGCGGCTGTCCCTATTGAGCGTTCTCACTCACAGGCGGTCGACCATTTTTTCGTACCGGGAGTTAGAAACCATCAACGTTTTTCGCACAGGTAAGACAATATTTACGGCGTTAAAGCTCGCTGTGTTTTTGTGAATTTATCAGCATACCTTTAAAGACTTTCACATCACATTTCTTTATATTTATGGGTGCATGCGAAGAAATATTTTTCTAACTAAAACGTACATGATCATTGCGGTATTTATTTAGCTTGCACACACTCTCGAATTAAAATTGTGTTGGTGCGCGCTAATAGCCTTGAAATTAAACGTACAAAAGCGGTGCCATATAAATCTAGTTCTCACAAATTTATGAATGAGTGTAAGCAATAATAATTCCCCTGAATAATAGAAACTTATAAAAGATATATGTAAATCTATTCGCTGTAGATGGATTATTATATAGCGATATAGTTTAAATAAAAGCCTCCAAAAGCGGAAAGTTAATTTTCTCTATAAATATATATCCTTTTCCTATAGATATGGCATTATGATTGTCATCGGCTAAATAGAATCCAACTCTCGGGAAACAAGTTCATAGCCATCTCCAGGTAACTTTTTTCTTGATATGATAGACTCCTGTTAATAATGACACAGGTGTCGTTGTGATTGGACAAAATAACTAAAACATCTTCATACATATGCTTTATCTACAGATACGATTTGATCTTTGTGCTGAATTTATCGTTTACCATCATTACATTTTTGCTATACCTCCACAATAAAGGTATATATGCTTATTAGTTCAACTGATATCACGCAACATGCACTTTAAAGCCGATATTAGTACTATCACCATCTGGTCTTAAAGGAAAAAAATGTTCATAGATATTTCCTATTTCCATCTCTCCTGTCCAGGAAGTTCAGATCTACATTATATCAAGTATCTTGAAAGTATATAAAAAATAAACAGGACGTATACTAAAGATCACTAGGTAATTATATGATATTTTTGACATAATCTGTTTCCCACAGAATCTTTTAATGAACATGCATTTATACATGTTTATGATTATTTAATAGATACCATCTTCATTCATCAACAAATATTACACATACGCTTCTGGATCTCAACCATCTGAGTATTAAGGTACAAAGGAATTATTCATTACATTATTTAATAGTAAGAATCAAGGATGTAAAGATAATTTGTTGTTTAATTATGACTAAGTGGAGACTATATGCACATCTCGGACGCTGAATATTGGCTTAACATCTGAGACTCTGCCGCTCTATATCTTTTTATAGATACCAAGACATTCCAAATATCGATCCACCTGTTTCATGTATGAGCTAAGAATAAGTTTTGAGTTCGCATAAAATTTTGTAAGTATGAGAATGATTATGGGTTGTAACCACAAACCAAGTAGTCAACTTTAGAGAGTTGAAACATTAGAAATCTTTTGGATTTTTCTTGCTGTGCCCAAACATTAAGTTATGTTGCAACTAAATTATGTTGTAAAGCACTGCTATAATTTTGCACATGATGTCCGTGGATCTTCTCAAGGCATTTACCTTAACCTATGTGATAAGCAAAAAAGTCTAAGCATATAGTTATGCCATCACTGAAATATTGGTGCAAATGAAAGGCTCGCTCCAAATATGTTCAGAAACCTGATTAATTTGATGATGTTTTCAAAAACCTATAACCGGTTTTCTTTTAGTATTGATCTGAAACATGTTATGTTTAGATAATAAGAATTGAGATCCCATTGCGACTGTCATATTTGAGAAATGTTTATCCATCTACTGACATACAATATGTATGAACTATAAAATAGAAAGAAAATGACCAAGATATTGATGTTATAGATATGTATATATCTGCTAGACGTGCCCGTTAAATAATGCCCACTGTTCTGCTATATAGATGTGGATATTCCTCTCCATTCTATTGTTTCCTTGCTGCGATTAAGAAGACACTAAATTGATCAAATATATATAATAAATGTATATAGTGAAGTCCACTGTAAATAATATGTTTTTGTCACTGTATATAATACGTCTTTTTCATGTAAAGTTATTGAGATATGTTTTTTATAACCCATAGAGCAGTAGACGGTAACCTGAAGAAGGCTCAAGAGCCGAAACGCGCGTTGTGACATCTACCGCTTTGCCTTCAACACTGTATTCAGCATTATGTCTATTGGTTGTATATTTTTTCCTACATGTTTTTAACTGATCATTTGTTATATAGAAAAATAATCTTAAGAAAACAAAAAAACAAGAGAAATACACAAAAAAAGAATATAATATATGTAAATCTTCAAAGAAATGTTTGATATATACAATACACAATAATAAAATCAAAAGATAAGACTTCAGTGTTTTGAAATGATTTACACACAGTTGGACTTTTTATTTTCAATCTTATACTTAAACTATATCAACTAAAAAATTAAAATTAATTTGATTTTGTCACTTTGCTATAGACGTTTTCTAACTCGGTCACTGCTCATGTGGCATTCCCAACTAGCAGGTCATCAGCTGGGTGGTGTATCCTGACCCCCAGATAGCGTAAGACCATGGGTTGCCATTGTATGCTTTCACCATTGATGGTCATGCCTGGGTCTGAGGCAGATGGATCAAATGGGTTTAGGCACGATTTTGTCCAATTAACACGTAGGCCGTACAGGGACCCGAAGTCAGTGAGTATTTTTGTGACATTGTCTCGAGGTGCCCTGAGTTTTCTGAAGTAAAGGAGAAGGTTATTTGCATACAGCGAGACCAAAGGTATTTCATCTCCTAGTGGTATCCTCCATGTTACCCCTCCCCATCGGTGGACCGCCGCCAGAGGTTCCACAGATAAAGAGAACAACAGCGGTGACAGAGGGCATCCCTGTCTGGTGCCGCATAAAATGGCAACCACCCGATAACTAAGGTCCTGTCTTCACTCTTGCCTGGGGAAGGGCGTATAACAGTTTAACTAGATGTAGGAAGCGATTGCCTAGACCATATCTATGTATGATGACAAATAGGTATTACCCTTCCAGCGCTTTTTCTAGATCGAGAAGCATACATCCCGAGAAGGGCCATTGGCCAGTTGAGTACCTGGCTATACCAAAGAAACAACATAGGTTTTGTGACATGCCATGAGATGGTACAAAGCTATTTTGGTTGGTGTGTACCAGCGCAGGAACCACATGGGCCAGGCGCTCCACCAGCATTTTTGCTAATATTTTGTAGCCAGTGTTGGGAAGTGCCAATGAATGGAAAGAGCCTAGCAGTTCATGGTCTCTGTCTAGTGTGGAACAGGAGACTAGCAGGGATTCCCTCAGTGTATGTGGGAGCAATAACACCTCTTGCGACACCTCGTAGAGTGCCAAACAGATGCCTTGCAAGTTCCGAGGTTTTTGCCTTATAGTACTGCGCCAAGACCCCGTATGGACCGGGACCTTTCCCAGTGGCCAGCATTCTAACGGCTCCTTCAATTTCAATGATTGTGATCGGTTCATCTAGTTCCGCCTACTGCTGTGGAGTGATCTTGGGCAGGGGAGAGGGGACAGGTACTCTTCCAGCTTGGCCGGATCTGTGGTGAAAAGAGAACTGTATAATGTGGTATAATGTTGGATGCATTCAGCATGGATCTCTTGCTGGGTGTGCAGCAAGTTGCCGCTCTCTAAGCATAAAGTTAGGACCGGACGATGCAACAGCTCTTGTCTGATCAGCCAAGCCAGCAAGTGACAAGCGCAGTCTGCAGCAGTGGGAGTGCGAGCAGAATGGGCGGCGTAACACACACAGCGCAACCGCTCCAGTATTTCTGAGTGTTTGCCCTTCGCCTCAGCCAGAGTCCAGGCGAAGGAGCGTCTGATTGGGATGGATCACCTCCTCATCCAGTTGTTCACAGATGCCCCATCTGAGGCCCAAGCATTGGCCACGAATCACCGCTTTGTATGCCTCCCATTCCACTCCTGCATCTGTGCCAGAACCTGTGTTGATGTCAAAGAAAGTGTGGATAGCACTGCTAAGGGCTGCGTGGAAGGGTGGGTCCTAGAGTGCTGACAGCTGAAGACGCCATATTCATGTAGCCTGACCAAAGTCTGGCCATTGGATCTGGAGGAGATGCGGATTATGGTCACAGTGAGTCCGTCCCAGGTGGTCCGTGTGGCAACACAGGGGAACAAGTCCGCTGTGCCCACGAACCGGTCAATGCACACATAAAAGGCAGTGCGGTGGGGAATAGGAGTAGATTTCAGTCGCAGGGTGTTGCACTCGCCAGATGTCTAGTAAGTGCCAGTGGTGTAGCCAGTTGCCCAGTGCCTTAGAATTAGAGGATGCTGCCGTGTGTGTGTGAGAGGGGGGAAGGACCTGTCTAGCGCAGTGTCCAACACTGCATTGAAGACTCCCCCTATTAATCCAGGGAGGGTACTCCAGAGGGACAGCACATTGGATAGGGAGTTCCAGAAGGATGTTGGATTTATTTATTTATTTATATAGCGCACTACTACCCGAGGGCGTCTAGGCGCTTGCAGAGATAGCACACAGAGCAACTGCGAGATGCAAAATTTCCAGTATTTGCAAGGATTACAGTGTAAAGCCAGGCTTGAGTCCTTTCCTAAAGGACAAGAGGTTGGTAGAGTTCTTTAATTGAGAAGGTAGTTTGTTCCATCATCTAGTGGTAATATTAAAGAAGATTTTTCCACCCCATCTCTGGAGACGGAAGGTTGGCACTGTCACTAACCTTAATGAAGCAGAACGAAGTGTACATGCTGGTGTGTACCATTGAAAACATTTTTTCAGGTAGGTAGGACCTGAATTCTGTAATGCCTTAAAGGCAATAAACAATGCCTTAAATCTGATACGCTTCTCAATAGGCAGCCAATGCAAGGTGATCAAAGCATGTTTGGCTGAGGAGTATTTCGTTAAACCAAGAAGCAATCTATTGGTAGAATTCTGAAGTACCTGTAGTTTAGCTACTACTGATTTATTAGCTCCAAACAGTAGCCCATTGCAATAATCAAGTCTGGACAACACTAGAGCTGCCACCACTGCAATCCCACCGGTATAAATGGAAGAATTTTCCTCAAGATTTTTCACATATAATAGGTGGATGCAGTGAGCGTATTTACGTGGTGGGAAAGGAGAGGAAGGTATCTATGATGACTCCAAGTATTCTGGCCTTGATTACCTGGTGTTGGGAGAGTCCCCAACTCCGATGGCCACCATTCTGAGTACCAGAATAATGTATCTCTCCCAAAAAGTAGAACTTCTGTTTTGTTTGAGTTCAACTTAAGATCCTACTCGGCCATCCAATCACTGACAAATCTCATGCACTCCTTAAAATTTTGGTCTATATCAGGATTACTGTTCGAAATCGATACAATAATCCGGGTGTCATCGGCGTATGATACTAATTCAAAACCATGGGTTTTGATCAAACGTGCCAAAGGAGCGACATAAATGTTAAGAGGGAGGGGCTCAATGATGAGCCCTGTGGCACCCCACATCGGAGCAGGAAACATTTTGATTTGAAACCTCCTACTACAATAAATTGCTCGCGATTGAGCAAGAAGGACCTGAATAGTGCTAGAGCCGGGCCTGCTACTCCTACTTGCCATGATCTACCGTGTCAAAGGCAGCTGATAATTCTAACAATATCAGAGCTGCCGATCCTCCTTTATCATCCGCCAGTTTGACTGCCTCCGTTGCTGTGATTAGAACCAATTCCGTGTTATGCTGGGCTCTGAAACCATACTGGGTGGAGTCCAGAACATGATTGTTCTCAATAAAGACCAGTAGTTCTTGATTCGTGTGTTTCTCCAGAACCTTTGCTGGTAGAGGTAGACGGGAGATAGGGCGATAGTTTCCTGCATCTGTTTTTATCCAAGTTTGACTTTTTTAACAGAGGCAGAATTGATGTTTTCTTCCACATTGTGGGAAAGGACCCTGTTTCAATGGCAATGTTAAGAACCTCCATGAGTGGACGTGGAACTGACTCCACTAACAAATGAGTTACTCTAGGAGGACATGGATCCACAGGGGATCCTGATTTAGTGTCTAAAAGAAGTTTTGAAGTTTGTTCTTGAGAAAGCAATGTGAAGTTTGAAAAGCAGAATGGATCGAGTTCAGGACATAAAATAGACTGATCTGAGGTTAAATTTACAGTGTCAATCTGAATACCCTGGGAACTTATAGATCGTAGAGTAAAGTTATTATAAATGGAGGAGACTTTATCGCAGAAAGAGGGGGCCAGAGTATCACAAAAAGCTTGATCTATTGTGCCATCATTGGACTCTTGCAAATGTTTGAGTTTCAAAACCGTTGCAAAAAGCTCTCTGGAATTGTTCTTAACTCCTTCAATTTTTTCTGAAAAATAACTGATTTTAGTTTTCTTAATCAGTTCTTTGTATAGAGCCAGTCTCATCTTATATAATTCTTTCTCCCTGAGATCGTAGTGTAGCATCTTTCGTGACTATGGCAAAGTCTTCTTGAAATCCTTAATTCATCAGAGAACCAAGGTGCAGTGGGAGCTGTCCTGCTGATTTTCCGTTTTCTGAGGAACAGTGGTGTGTGCTGCTGCTGTAATCCAGTTATAATATTGTAAAGAAGCAGCTTCTGCGTCTCTAGTGAAACAGGGCTTGTTCTGACTCAAATGGGTGGAAAATGTGGTTACGTCTGGGCCACAAATAACTTTTTTGACTTCTAACTGGGCCGTGCTTAAAGCCAGGTCATGAGGGGAGAGTGAGAGTTAGCATCACTGCATGATGGTCGGACCAGTGAAGTTGTAAGGTGGTATTATATTTCAACAGGGGGCAGTCAGAGAAAACAGTGTCCAAGAGGTGTCCCACTGTGTGAGTGGGACCGACCACAATTTGTTCGAGGCCTGCAGCTGTCACTAGGTCCAACAGTGCCCGAGAGTCTTTATCGAGGAGGTTATCTAGGTGGAAATTAAAATCGCCCAGGATGGTGAAGTCTTGTGAATTTACTTTATGTTCCAAGAGTTGGCCCATGGTTAGCATAAAGTTTGTTGTGGATCCGGGTGGCCTGTACTCTAGCAGCCCGTTAAATGAGTATAGGTGACTGGCTGCTATCTTAAAAGAAAACACCTCAGCTTCCGCATCCATAGTAGTGTCTTTAAACGATGCTTTCACGTGGTTTCTATAGATTATTGCCAGACCTCCTCCCTTTTTACCAATACGATCCATCCTAGCTATTGCAAACCCCTGAGGAACCGCTGTCACCAGATCGGGCCCTGAGGTTTAGTCAGCCCAGATTTCAGAGACAAGACCAGATCCAGGGCATGGGAGTCTACGAAATGTCCAAATTCAAACTTGTGTTTGATTAGTGATTGTACATTTAACAATGCACATGACAACCCTCGGGTAGGTTTTTTGATCTTAGGATCGACATGATCCCTCCTTGTTTCTACCTGCTGCACCTTATGGCTGTCCATTGGGTCCTTGTTTGAATAAAGCTTACTTTTTATATCTATGAGCCTCAGGTTGCAGCATGAACATGCCTGTTTCCCAATGTCCTTTGTGCCTCCCAGAATTGGCCCAGAACATTTAAAAAACCTAAAAGGTAGTTCCTGGAGCTCACCTCTAGTGTATGAGAGCAAGGTCGTCAGGCTTACCAGGCATATATAGTCCAGAGTAGCACACGGCTGCCGTCGAGGCAGTCACTCATAAAGACGTAACGTCCATTCGTGTCCGTCACTGACTCTTCTGCTGTGAACGGGGTTCATGGTCTTACCCATATGAGTACCCCCTGGCATGCAAAGAGTAGCCTGTGGCATTGACCTGTCCACGCCACCTCTGCCGAAGGCGGTAAGTCTCTGTCAATGTGAGATGCGTTTCTTGTTGTGGCGCAATGTGTGCTGACCTGCGTTTAAGGTAAGCATCGGTGTCGGACCGACGTGCAGGCATGTGCATTCCTCTCACATTCCAAGTAATTATGTTAACGGTCGACATAATTCATATGGGTGGGTGTGTGTGCAGCGAGTGTCGGGGAGGGGTAGCAGTGTTGACCAGGGGTCGCAGGTGGGGGCCACACCTGCTTGTGTTGATGTTGCTTAAACAATAAAATTAACATATTGTGGATCTATAAGCAGTAGTTATAGTAGAAAGAGGAAACCAAAGAAGAGATAAAATGAAATATTGAAACAATTATAAACTGTGACAGAGCAGAGGTACAACAGGTGTCGGCTCAAACTGTGGGAAGAACGCCAAAGCCAACTAGTGACTGATTGCACCGCAATAAGAAGCGGTGTGGTGCTTTGGGAGTTCCGGGGGACGTTGATCTTTGCTTATGATGCGGGCCCAGATGAAGTACCATAATGACCTCACAGTGCCATCTATTCTTTCTGATGGCAGAGCAGGGAAGGTGCACCTGAGTGTGCGGATTTCGTGTCAGCAGACGCTTAGTTAGGTTAGTTGCTTCGAATGCCATAAAGATGTGCAGGGGTGTGTCAAGTAGAGCATTGTGAGGTGTGTGTATTGGCAGGGTCCATGGTTTAAAGCAGCTCATCCACCGTTCGAGGCATTATGTTCGGGAGTAGCCGCATGTCCTCACCAGAGGGCCATATTGTCGATGAGTCGTCTTCACTATGGGAACGCTCAGGTGAGATGTTCAATTCTCTCTGTGGGTGCCCAGTGTTGCCACAGCCTGTAGAGCCTCCCTACGCTCCGGTATCACCTGCTCCAGGCACGGGCCAGCACGGGGCGGGAGGGTTGTGGAAGCTTGGCGCACTGGCATTTCCTGTCACAGTTGTGCTTGTGGTTGCATAGAACGTGTGCACTTCCTACACGACTCATAGGAACCCCTTAGTGGCAGGCGGATTCCACCCATGACCTGTCTTCTTCTGCCTCGTCAAAGTGGGTGGCGCCATCAGCTGTGACGCAGTGGCGGGCTGTAAAGAGGAGGGAATATGGGATGTCCAGCTCTCGCAGCCGTCTCTTCACTTCCAGGAATGACCCCCTTTTTCTCTGTACTCCCATGGCATAGTCGGGGAAGAAGAGTACTGCAGCGTTGTCAACCCGCACTCCTCCTAACTTGTGGATCTCGCTGAGCACTGTGTCGCAGTCCTTGAAGTGTAGGAGGTAGAAGAGGAAGGGCCTGGGTCTGGCCCCAGGTGGTGGGCGCAACGTTGGCATGTGGTGCACCCTTTTAACCGCAAAGAAGGGGGAGAGGGAGCCAGGCGGAAGTAGGCTCTGGAGCCAGGCAGAAGTAGGCTCTGCAACCAATGTTCTGTGTACTTTACTGCATCAGTGCCCTCCGCTACTTCAGGCAGTCCCACAATGCAAATGCGCTGTAGCAGGTGTACATGTTTCGACAGCTCACGTAACATAGAGGCTGCGTTTTTGGTAGTAGGACGGTCTTCCACAAGTGCAATTTCCATGTCCCACACTTTGTCAGCAAGTTTGCGGTGATCCTCATGCAGCAGAGTGAAGCCCACTGTCATTTTGTCTATATGGTCTTCCAGCAAGGTGCATGTTTGTGCCAGGAAGGTTCCCAGTCATTCCACTGCTTTAAGCACAGAGTCTAGCGTTGTATCCAGTACTAGGGACGATACCATGTCAGACTGTCTCACTTCATGATCTTGGTGGGAGGTGATGGTGTCTGGCTGTGAAGGGGCTAACGCTGCCCCCGTTGTCAACCATTTGCGAGGCGGTGAGTCTACGTGCGTGGAAGGAAGGCTTCAGGCTGTACTTACGTAAAATCAGGATCAAACCTGGCTTTCCATTCAATATTAGCTTGTGGGTAGCAGAGGCGCATGCTGATGTTGCGGGTGTCTTGCTGTGAGACAAGCGTGTTCACTGCATTGCTCTCTGCTGGGCTTCTTACGCCGGCACGTCACTCTGCGTTTTTGTGTTCTAAGCAATGTTGGGTGTTTGTGAGCCTTGGACCGGCATGGTCCTCGTGTCTTAGATGTTCTTCGCCCGGATAGTATGCCCCAATCAGGAGAGTCAGATCTGTGCTGCGCATATGTGGAGTCTAGTATGGGCAGCAGGTATGTGCTAGAGAGGGAATTGGTGACTGTGGGTGTCTGCCTGGGAGGCTCACTTCAGCTCCCCCACTTATGCAGGTATGATGTTGTTCGCCCTGGCCCTCAGCTGTTGTAGGCCTAGGCCCGACACGACTCCTGGATCCAACCGCTGCCCGCCTCCCCGCATCTGAGCTTCTGAGCGCGGGGTTGGTTCACCTCTGGAGCCGCCATGATGCACATCCATGTGATGAGAAACCGGTACTTGGTGCAGCCACAATCCACCCCACTTGTGGTGTCACTGCCGGAGGGGTGGGATGGTGTCTTGTTATGGTAGTGGTGGCGCCTGTTGATGTTGCGGATGCCTCGCTGTGAGACGAGCCTATGGTCGGTATGGCCCTCGTGCCTCTAGTGTTCTTCACCTGGATGGCATGCCCCACCCAGGAGAGTCAAATCTGTGTTGCGCATACATGGAGTCTAGTGTGGGCGGCAGGTCCATGCTAGAGGGGGGAGTCAGGGAACGTAAGCGTCTGCCTGTGTGTTTCACTTCGCCCCGCTCATTTATGCAGGAGCTACAGCGAATATGACGTTGTTTGCTCAGGCCTTCAGTTGTTGCAGGCCTAGGCCCGACACAGCCCTCGGACCTGTTTGCTGCATTGCTCCCCTCACCTGAGCTTCCAAACATGGGGTAGTTTTGCCTCTTGGGCTGCCACAATGTGCGTCCGCACGATGAGAAGCAGTATCTGCTGCGGCTGCTCAGCATCTCATGATCCACCTTGTTCGTGGTGTCACAGACAGAGGGGTGGGATGGCTCCATCGCCACTAAGTGCCTCAGGGGCCTAGAGGTTTTCATGCCCGTTTCTGTCAGTGTTGCGGTGCAGCGGGCCACGTGCACCAAGAGCTGCGGTCTTCAAGAGAGGCACTCCGCGTCAGGACTGCCAGGTCATGTAGATGATGCGCTAGTTCACACTGCTCCAGGAGGTGCGTTGGCAGGACTACGGGCTGAAGGAAGTGACCCACAAGGGTCACCCGGGTCACTCTCGACCTCCTCTTGCCTTCCAATAATGAAAAGTCAATGCCGCAGTAGAAAATACAAGTACACTGCAGTGGAGTCCAGTCTGACCAGTCTCCTATATAGGCTGACGAGAGACTGACTCTAACAAGCATAATGTTACATTATATAGGTTGAGGAGCCCACTAAGACCCGCCTATTATGGAAAAGTACTGGTACCTGTCGTAATACAATGGGGGCACAGAACATAAGTTTCGGTTCCGCAGCCTGGTACAAGCTATCTACTATCCAAGGTCACCAGGCCTATCCTCCCTTCTAGACAGGTGGGAGAAGGCCTCTATGTAACAGAAAAGGCATGCGTTAATGAGCAAGTTACAGCATTGGAGAAACTAAACTTACCAAGGACCATTTCTAGTAAATGAGCAAATAACAGTTTCGATTATAATAGAAAATGGCCTCTTCGAAAGCTAAAATGGTGGCACATATGTCAACCTAACTAATGCAACATCTGTATTTACTGATTGCGTCTACACACAATATGCAGTTATAATGTATTAGCCATATAAATGCTAACATAATATTGGGTAAAACACGAGTAAGATAAAGATGTTACGTTTCAATTCTATCACAGTATCAGCACCCTAATGGGAGCAGTAAGGCGTCGGTCCTACGCCCCCTGGTGCTGGGGCCTCTGGCACTGGTTCGCCCCCATAGTTGTAGACAGTCTGCGTCGGCAGACAAGTTATAGGCTCTGTTTAAGCAATGAGTCGCTGTGTGAGAATAACTATGTCATCAAATTACCGGGCCAAGATGCAGAGCTCGCTCGGAACGTGTCCTCCATTTTAGCCGGCTGGCCATGCCCCTCTCAACCTATTGGCTTTGATAGCGCTTGTTTATGGTGCAATGCAGTTCGGAGCAGGACGAATGACAAATCTATCGATGACGAAACCAATAATCTCTTGTGGTCTGGCCAAACAAAGAAAGGGAGGAAAGCAACTAATAGGAGCAAGGCAAATGAGATTGTCACAAAAGCCATCCAATCTTGAGCAAAGATTGGTTCTGTGGCGTATTGTAGGCAATGCTGTCCTCTGCAGACAGCTGAAGCAGTCTGTAGCAAGACAATGCAGAGACCTAGCACCCTGGAGCCACTGCTACGTACGCTAATGCTAGGCATCACCCCTGACTACTGGGTTATCTGTGTTTTGCAATGGTGGTTTCATAAATACCCTTCTGCTTCACACAGCAGGGAATCGGGGCAAAGAAAGTTGTTTTCAAATACATACAACTCTGCTGTGGCCTGAAAACTGTGGATCGGAGCGAGGTGCGGTTTGTTGCACTATTCTTTATATGGAGGGGCTGCCCAGCTGGGGTATGAGGGGGTGTCTGGGTTGGGGGAGGTAAAAGACCGGAAATGCAATGTATGACATTTTGCATACTGATTCTGAAAGATATCCTTAGCGATTTTGTCCCTGAAGGGGCCCAAACAGTCTTTTCTTTGCTCAAACGGGGAGTCAGCAAAAAAGTGTAACCATCCCCGGTGTAAATAAATACAGCTTATTTAAAGTCTATCCGTGAAGCCCAGCATTCCAGGAAGCAGAAAAGCGACACATGGGTAATGCCAACACTAATGAATGTGTGTCTTAATTAAGACCAATCAATGTGTCATTTTAAGCTTCGACCCACGCATCCTTGCAGCTTCTCCATATACTATGGAAGCCAAGGTGACATTTTTGTAATTCCTGTCTACACCTTTCACATCATTTGTGAAGCTTCCAACCACGTTTGTACATTTTTGGAATGTTTGTTGGTAAATAATCCATTTGTTTTGTATTTGAGGCAGATTGCGTTCACTGGCTATATTCATGCGATGCAAATCTTCTGAAGCCGTAGTTTTGACTGCTTTACACACAGATGCAGGTTTTCGCATCCTGAGCCCGCGCAGGCGGTGGTGCCGTGCCTTATGTCAGGCTTCACTGAGCCTCACCTCACGCGGACCAAGCCATGCGGCCAACAGAAGCAACTGCCAGGATCTAAATGGCTGCCAATTCCTCATCTGGAAAAAGAGTGAGCGAGTGAGCCATTGACAATGTGTTTGTCCATGTCATCTGTGTGAGCACGTTTTGTTATCTGTTAATCTGTGCTGCAGATTTCTATGTGATAACTGTGTGTGATATCCAGGGCTGCACTAATCTACATGGGGATTATAGGTCTGGTTTGGCCGTATAACTGTCACTCCAAGTTATGTGATCAACAAAAATGAACTTTTAGAGAACTAATGAGAGAGCTGCTTTTGGTTCTATCCACGTGTTGGTTCCCCTGTGTACATGTTTGATTGGGTCGAATTTATGTGTTTTTTCCCTAAAAGGATTGCTTGTATTGCACTTTTTGTCTCATGGTAAAGTTTATATTCGATACACGACTGAGTTGGTTATTGTGGCAAGCAAATGATCATGGCTGTAGACCTGATCTATTTATGAACTGTTTTGATAAATACATAAGATATAACTTTTTATTGTGAAAAGCATATGTTATAGTCAATAAGAATGTACGCGTTGATTGTTATTACTCTATTTTAAGGCCTACTCGTAGGTATTTTGTTACATGTAATCTCACAGATTACAGTAGTAGGTAATAGTTTTGGTGTTGGTTGCCCCATGTGACAAACCATGGATATAGAAGCTTTGCTCTGTGAGAATCTTTGTTAGGTTATTTTAGGAGAAACAGTATTTTGCTTAGCCAACTGTATTTTTGTAATCCTTTCTAATTTTATGACTATGTGTAATAATAACTCAAGATTTGTAAAGCGCAATTTATCACCCGAAGTGTATCCAGGCAGGGAGATTAAGTGAGCTACTGCCTAGAGTCACATGGTGCTGAGCGGAGGTGCCACCGGTGCCAGATCAAACTGTGAGCCCCGAACTCCGGAGTCAGCCGCCCTAGCTGCCGCTCCACACCTTTATGTTTATGTTTATGTTTATTCAATTTGTAATGCGCACAAATACCCGAGGGTGTCTCGGCGCAGAGGATTTGAACAGTAAACTGAAAGGAAAAAAAGTATTTATTGATCAAAAAGCCATGTTTTGAGCTGTTTTCGGAAAATAAACAAGGTTGGACTAATTTTAATACAAAGAGGGAGGGAGTTCCATAATCTCGCCGTAGCTACCAGAAAACGTCTGTCTCCCATGTATTCGATGGGTGTCTTGTAGAACAGCTTACACTCCAAACAGTAGGCCCGAGTTGGATATGATGACAAATTATAGACCTGATTGTTGCTCTGGGAAACGTTATGTCCAATGGGATGGCCTGCTTATTATGAATCGTTACGACAGAGGCTTTTAGTCCAGGTTATTGTGAAAAGCATTTGTTAAAATTCAATCAGCCTTTAACAGTTCGTCGTTATCATATTGTATAACCAGACAATAGACACATTTTGTTACATATAATCTCACATATTACCATAGCAGGCAAGGGTTTTAGCGATAGTCTCCCTCTTTGACAAACCCTGGAGATTTTCAATGTGACGGTTCTTATTGGGTCCCATTGAGAGGAGTGCATATTGTTTTGCAGGTTGTATTTTTCCACATATTTGTAAGTTTATAACTGTATGCATGACGGTTGCCAGTTTATGTGCCCTTAAACAGGCCAGTGTTAGTTTATTATGAAACAATATAACAAAGCCAGTTGGCCATACCTACTTATAGTGAAACAATTATGCATATATGAGGCAAACTTGGTAACCCTCCGAATCTGGGCTCAAGTTATATATATTGTAGGATGATTCTGTCAGGGAATGCACCATACAATTAAGTATTACTATAAAATGGGCAATAAAGGGGGGGGCGTGGCTTCGTGGGCCAAAATGGCGGACGCAGCTTAGTGGAGCTCCGCTCCGCACAAGTAATATCCTGCAGGTATCCTGTCTCCCCGGACCGCCACGCTGCCCGGAGGGGAGGAATTGTGGACCGGAACTGGTGGCGAGTTTCCGGTGATACTTGCTGAGCTTCAGGGTGCCCGGTGGCGAAGGGGAGAGGCGCGGCAGTGTGCGGCCTGGGCCGGTGCGGCGAAGCCAGGACCTCAAGTTTTGCGTCTCCCGGGTCCCAGAGTGCTGGTGGCGGCCTGCTGGGAGCAGAGTGAAGCCCGGTGGCACGGTTGCCCCTGAACGACTCCAAGTAATCCTTGGGGCCCCCGGGAGGTTCTTATCTGTAGCGGGCTACGGAGGTGGAGGCCCGACCCTTCTCCTGCGGTGGTACTGGGGCCCCTCAGTAGTAAGGCCTAGCGGAATGCGGTGAAGCCGGGGCTGGAGTTTGGCGTCGCCCAGGGAGGCAGCTTCGGAAGCGGTGTTGGGTGGCCGAAATCGGGGGCAGATCGGCACTTGGAAGCGACATCCAGCGAATGCAAGGGGTGTGCCTGGCCTGGAGTAAGGGCCCGCGCCGTCGGGCGTGCAGCCGTAGTGGACCAAGGACCTGGAGTGTGCCAGAACCAGCAGGGACAACATCGCCATTGTGGGCCCCAGAGACCCGGGAGTTCCTGCGGCACCGGTGGAGGCGCGAGGGACAACGAGGCATGGCTGATGGGTATGTAATGCATGGCTGGTGACTTTGGGCTACTGCAGGTGGCTTGAAGGGGCTGCGGTTGCCCTCCTGCCTGAGGTCCAGTGGGGAAGAAGCGGGGCACGGAACCGGACGGCTGGCCTAACTGCCCGGCGCCCATCTTGGGGCAGTGACGTGGTCTGCACACACATCGACGGCCCCGGTGGTGTCGGAAAGGGTGTGCTGGTGGACGAGGCAACTGGGCTCCCAGTGAGTGTTCCCGGCTACTATCCACGATGACAAGAGGAGGGAGTGGCGGAGGGACTGCAAAGCATGGGCCTATCGACAAATTCACGGGACCGAGTGGAAGCGCTGGGGCTGCGGGTGGTCACCAGAACCCGGGGCCAGACAACGCAGCATTGATGGCAGCCATAACCCAATCCAGGGACATGTTGGATGTGAAAATAGGTGCTGTGGGAGCGGACGTTACCCTATTGCGCCAGGATTTGCGCAATGCTGTGGCCCGCATCACGGAGGCAGAAACCAGAATTTCGGGAGTGGAGGATGATGTGGCGGCCCTGAAGTGCAATGTAACCAGCATTGAGAGTATCCAGAAGGGCCTAGCGCTCCAAGCAGAGGATGCGGAAGGGTGGGCCCGGCGGAATAACCTGCGATTTGTTGGGCTCCCGGAGGGCTGCGAAAAAGGTAACATGGAGGGATTTCTGGCCAAGTGCTGGAGAGTTGGCTCCCTCCGGACTCCCTCTCAAGATGCTTTGTGATAGAGTGGGCGCACAGGGCTCTCTTGCAAAAGCCACCAGTGGGGGCCCGACCCCGGCCTGTGATAGCCAAACTGTTGAACTATCATGATCGTGATACCACCTTCAGCAGGCAAGGGCGAAGGAACCCCTCATGTACGAAAATCAGCGGATCCTAATTTTCCCGGACTATACGAGACTAGTGCAACAACAGAGGCAATTGTTTATGGCGGCCAAGGCGCGCCTTCGAGACCTCAAGCTCCCCTATGCTTTGTCTACCCGGCCCGCCTGAGGGTGGTCTTCCAGTCTCACACTCACTTCTTTGATACCCCAGAAGATGTATTTCGATGGACAGATGAGACGGTGAAAGTGAGGGTGCATACCCCGCCGGGCATGGACTCAGACTCTTCACTGAGCGGGGCACAGTCGCAATCCTCCCGGCGATCACGGAGCTAGGGCAATTGGCGGTCCAGATCCAGGAGGCGCTCTACCTCGGGAGGGGCTGTAGAAGGGAGGAAGGATGCCCCTGAACCTCCGACAACTGATCCCTGAACATTTGGCCAGCGGACGGGGGGACCCTGATACTGATGTGATTCTGCAGTAAATGGTATGCCCGGGGCGCCACTGTCGAGTAGATATGGGCATGACTTGAGGCCGCTGGGATTCGCGGTCTATGGTGAATGTAACTATGTGGAGCAGCGGGGTAGGGGGAGATGTTCGAGGGGCGGACTATTCCCCTTGCTTAGGGCTTGTTGGGGGGGGGGTGTTGGGTGTATGGGCTGTTTGATGGGGGATCCATTGGTGTGGACGGCCTCAGGCCCTGCGTATGGGGCTGGGAGCTGTCTATACAGCGACAGGTACTTCTGCGTTTTTGAGGTATGGGGGTGGGGCTGGGGGCGGGGGAGGGGGGAGTTGTTTGCTTTGGAGGGGGAGTTTGTTAGGGTTGAGTCGCACGATAGCTGGGGGGTCTCAATGGTTCTGGTGTACGCACCAACATGGCCCAATTTTGGGCGTTTGCTCTATTTGTTCCCGGATGGCAGCTACAGGGGTTAGGGCTCTAGGTCCCAGAGCATTCCTTCGTGTCCTTAGCTGGAATGTGCGGGGAGTGTTAGACAAGATTAAGAGGGGGGCAGTTCTGCGGCAGGCGAAAAGGGAGCGCGCTGATATCCTGCTACTGCTGAGGTACCGGGTTTTTAGGAAACCGGTGGTGCCAGGGGACAACACCCGAAGACCTCTGAGTTCTCCCTTGTTCCGGACCACAGAAACAAGAGTCTTCTAGTCGCCGTCAGAGATCAAGTTTTTATTGGTAGCTACCAAGTAACACGTGTCCTAGAAGCACGACAAACACGGGTCATGTATTCTCAGGAGACTGTACGTGTTCGTTTTTACAGAACCAGTCTTCTCCTTTTATACAGAAATAATGGCTTCAAGCAAGAATTCTTGAGTTTATGATATGGCTGTAAACATATTTCTGTAATAATACAAAGGGGCCGATTAGGATGGCGGACGGACTTGCGTCCGTCCGCCATCCCAGAGGTGGAGGGACCGTCCGCATGGGCTGCGGCGGTCCCTCCGTGCAAATTAGGATGTGACCGCCACCCTGGCGGTCACATCCTGGATATTTAACATTGCGGCGGGTGCTGCTTCAAGCAGCACCCGCCGCAATGTTAAAAGTGCATGTTTTACATTTACATGCACAAAGCGGCAGGCACTGCGCGGTGCCTGCCGCTTTGTGCATGTAAATACTGGGGGGTACCATAGGTACCCCCCATGTGCACCCCCCACCCGCCTACACCCTGGGGGCCCGCAACGGGCCCCCAAAAGCAAAAGTACACATGCTTTTCCACGGCGGAAAGCATGTTTACAAATGCTTCCTAATTTGGCTGGCGGTGTCTGATAGACACTGCCAACCAAATGAGAGCTTTTCCGCCGCGGTTGTAATCCGACCGCGGCGGAAAAGCAGCGGACAGAAACCAAGACCCACCAGCCATCGTAATGCGGCGGTGGGTCTTTGGTGACTCCGCAGAGGATTTTCCGCCTCCTCCGGGCCGGAGGTGGCTTCCGCCGGCCCGGAGGAGGCGGAAAATCCTCCATCCTAATCGGCCCCAAAGTGCGGCGTCACGTAAGCAAACCCACATTTTAGATGTCCAGTTCGTGACAGATTACCCAGCAGGATCCGGGACTCCCATCAGATATCGATGAAACACCAATAAAGGCAGGTACCACCCAGTCATAAAACTGGCCATAAAGAAGAAGTATGGACAGGTGCATGTTTGTAGAATGCATGTTCTGTATGGGGTGAATGGTTTGTGGAATGTTATGTGTCGATAGTATCGTATTCGGCCACTGGGCGGGGAGCCGCCCAAACAGGTTTGGCTTAAGGCAATTGAGTCAGTTTGGACAGGTCAGGAGGAAGTCAGGGAAGGTGGACGTGTCCTTTTGGATCAAGCTCGACCTTTAATTGACTTAACATGAGGGCAAGAAGTAAGATGGATGCTGTTCACAAAATGGAGTCTAAGGCATTGGGACGGGAACTACGATTTAGGGGTGTTGGCTACCCTTGATTGTCACGCAAATACATAGGAATGATGTCCTAATCATTATCGGTTCACGGACACTAAATTCGTCATGGTACGTTGATATTTTGTGACACGGGTATTGGACCTCGATATTGGGATAACAATAGGGTCCAGATTTTCAGAACCACAGACCCTCCTTTTGCCCTTATGTAAGGCAATAACTCATGTTAATCCGAGTCCAAATCTGTATGAAGGAATTCGTGGAGATGCTGCTGTAACATCATCCTGTTGCTTAGTTCGTCCCTTGACGCAGGCTTCCGTACACATGAAGTAGCACAGAGGCCACAGAGTGCAGGAGCGCACTGGACACATAGGCAGAACATAAACAGAACTATTAAGATCATCCCAATGAAGATTAGCGTTTCCATCCCCAGGCAGCGATCAGTCCCCAGAACCACCCTAGCAAGGACCAATCCCCTTTCTCAACGTGAAGGGAACCAGATATTTCATGTAGTTTAGAGATGGCCTGGTATACTGTCGGTGCATTATCAGGGATGAATATGCAACAACTGGATTGGATGACTCTACACACACCACCACGATCGGCGAGTATGATATCAAGGGCAATTCAGTTCTGAAGGGTCATAAGTCGATCCGACTGAAGCTCGGTTGTCAAATTGCCAAGTGCTCCGGCCGTTGTAGTCACGGCGGATTCAACTATCCTTGCTAACTGGCGAATATTCCTGCTGTTCACCATAGGCCCCCAAAACGGCAGAAAACCTTTTGTGAAGTCAGCGAATTCCTGACCCGCGGTGTCGTCTTTACTCACGACACCTCTAGCTGTCCTTGTCCGATGGTAATCTGCTCGGGCCGTGTAGGTAGGAGGCAGCAGAAATGAGATGAAGCACGTGCCTGAGAAGTCAGGGGGTAACCATGTATAGGCTTGGTCATGGCAGACGAAATACGTGCCTTTGGCTGCTAAGAGTATAGGGGAAGTTCGGGAGGCGAGCACATATGTTTCTGTGCAAATGCTCTTTCCTAACTGTGCAGTGGGATCTCTACCAATACCTTGTAAACATAGGTGACCTTGGTGGGGCACTATCCAAACTGGGCGGGATTTCTTTGCTGCCTGGCTCTTGATCAGGTAAACGCCATGTTTGGTTACGTTCCAACGAGTGTATGGGGTCAGTTCGTCTTTGGGGATAGTCAGATATGTGTCGAACTCTCTACTCATATTTCTTATCCCTGCTATTAGTGCCTTGTTACTGGAATCGCTTTCAGTGGAACGGGTCGGGTATGGTTCTAGGGCGAATAGGAACATGGTCTGAAAAGCCCACAGAGAACCATAATAACTAAATGGCAGGATGAAGTATGGGATACCCTTATCCGTCGTGTGCGGCATGAGTCCGCATATCCAACAGTTTGATGGGTTCATTATAGACTGGTGTTGGTGTAGGAGTTGGATGAAAGAGTTATTTACAAATTCGAGCCTTCTGGCA
Organism: Lissotriton helveticus; assembly: GCF_964261635.1. NCBI lineage: Eukaryota > Metazoa > Chordata > Amphibia > Caudata > Salamandridae > Lissotriton > Lissotriton helveticus. Next base: position 74,823,855 of record NC_136073.1, on the reverse strand, counting down.
GACTCGTGTTCAGGTAGAGGGTGAAAAGAATGTGGTGAGAGAGTGGGAGAAGGCGTCGGCAGAGTGTCATTTGAGAGTAGGGAAACTTGAAATACGAATAGAGCATAACCAATCAAAAGCATCACAGTGCTGCACAGCATTAGAACACATATTATTAAAAATCTTTTCTTGGACAGTATAGTACACAATTGTTTTTCAAAGTTCGTAAGTTTGACAGGTCTCTCTACCCTTGGAAACTCCATCCTCTACTTGCTGCCCGCAGTGGTAGGTTGATTCTGCCAGGGAGCGCGCTCCGTTCGGTCCGGGGTGACTCCCTCGGACCAACCAGAACCGTGGACCTAAAACTTCCTTGGTTGCACTCCCCACACTTCAACCGCGACCCTAGCAGCAGAACCGGATGGCGGTTCGAAAATCAAAAAATGAGCTAGTTCCCTGGGACGAGAGAGCTGGAAGATAAAAAATAGTTCTTGGGGGAAAAGGGAAATCACATTAGATCAAGGTTTTATTAGTCCCTGGGGCTGGATCTCAGGTTGTATCGTCGCTTCTCAGGTATGGTGTGGTCTTTAAACAATGTCTCAGGTTCGGTAGTGTCCAATTGCATAGATGGTGACACACGTCCTTGCAAAATACGATCACTCTCCTTTTCGGTACCAGTCTCTTTTAAACGTGCATCGCTGAAAGGGATGAAACGAGGTACGGATTCGGTCTTAGAGTCGGCAAGTCCTTTATCGACCCACCGGTCGTATGGAAGGGGCAGAGGGACCCGTTTGCAATGGGTCCCATGCACCCAGTTCTTTTTGCCGTCCCCCCGAACCGCTGATCTCGTGGAAAGAAGTACCAGGTATGGTCCGGTCCACCTCGGCTGTCCGTTGTTGGTGCGCTGGAAATTCCGCACCAATACCCACATACCGGGTTTGATTGTATGACCTGGATCGTCAGAGGCTGGCGGAGAGGAACTGTGAACCTGTTGGTGTAAAACACGCAATTTAGCTGTCAATTCGCACAAATAATCAAGCAGTACGGGGTGTTCTATTTCACGGAGTTTCTTTGGTCTTGGCACGCCCCAGACGTTGGCTGGGCGGCCAAACACGATCTCGTGGGGGCTAAGACCTAATCTGGAATGGACGGTCATCCTAGTTGACAAGAGTGCTAGGGGCAAGGCGTCAGGCCATTTAAGACCTGTACTGGCTTGGATCTTGGCTAGCTTGAGTTTCAAAGTGCCATTGTAGCACTCTACTAATCCAGCTGATTGGGGGTGATTTGCAGCGTGGAATTTCTGGTGTATGCCTAGACATTCACACACTCTCTTCATCACTCGTCCTATGAATTCACTTCCATTATCACTCCAGACAATTCTAGGCATACCGAATCTCGGGAAGAACTCTTTGACAAGGGCTTTGGCAGTTGTCATAGCAGTATTGTCTTTAAGGGGGTACGCTTCCACCCACCTTGAAAAAGCGCAAACAACAACGAGCACATACTTTAGATTGTTGCACCTTTCCATGTGAATGAAATCGAGCTGCAAAACCTCGAACGGATACGTAGGAGGCGCAAAGTGACCAGCTGGAGTTGGAGTTCCTTTACTGGGATTGTGTTTTAGGCATATCATACAGTTTCTGACCACATTTTCTGCATATTTTGGGATATTGCTATTCTGCCATACTGGGGCCAGTAGCTTACATATTCCTTTCGAACTGATGTGCGCCATGCCGTGAGCCATTGTTACTACTGCAAGTACGTATGCATTAGGTAGTAGCCATCGCTGGTGTTCCGATAATTCGACCCAACAACCATTCGCATCTAATCTACCCTTACTTTCTCTCCATTCATTCAACTCATTCTCAGTTGCCTCAGCTTGTATGCATTTTACGCTTTCAATGGTGTCCTCACACATTCCCACATCAGTAGTACATCTAGCGGGACCCGCAACATACATTCGACTCATCGTGTCCCTTGCGGTCTCTTTCGCAACCTCGTCTGCAAATGCATTCCCGCGGCCAATATCGTCTTGAATTTTCTTGTGTGCACTGCATTTCATAATGGCAACCTGTAGTGGCATGGTCAGTGACTCAAGGAGCTCATGAACTAGCTGACCATGTTGTATCTTTGCACCATGTGAGGTAAGGAAACCACGTTCACGCCATAATCTCCCAAAACTGTGAGCCACGCCAAAGGCGTATTGGCTGTCCGTGTACACATTCACTCGCTTTCCTTTTGCTAACACGCATGCTCTGGTAAGTGCAATGATTTCCGCAGCTTGTGCAGAGTTGTGGGAAATACGTGCGGTCTCTATAATGGTGTGTAATGTTGTTACAGCATATGCAGCAGTCGTATCACCATTCGGTAACTTGAAACATGAACCGTCAACCCATAAAGTATCATTGCATTCAGGAAGGGGAGTGTCCTGTAAGTCTACTCTCCCTTTTGTCTCTTCTTCTGTCCTAAAGCAGCAGTCATGTTTATCACTCTTGTCTGTTCCTGTCGGAATGGGTAATAACGTTGCGGGATTCAGTGTATCACACCTCTTTATGTGGATGTGGCTTGCTAGCAACGTCAGTTCGTAACTGGATAGTCGAGCACTAGTAAGGTGTTGTGTCTTCGTCCTGTTTAGTAAAATGTCTACTGCGTGCGGAACCATAACGGTCAGAGTATTATTCATGACTAATCCAGCGGATTGTCGGATGCAGACAGCTGCTGCGGCGGTAGCCCTCAGACAACTTGGTAGTGCCTTAGCCACAGGATCCAGAGTTGCCGAAAAATACGCGCATGGGCGCTGTCTGTTCCCAAAATGTTGTGTTAAGACTGATAATGCACAACCTTCCTTCTCATGGACATATAATGTAAAAGGCTTACTGTAGTTGGGGTTTCCCAACACAGGGGCTGAACACAATGCATCACGCAATTTGTGAAAACTCGTCTGACAATCTTCAGACCAGGGCATAGGATTGGGCGTATCTTTACGGAGTAGTGCCAGCAAGGGTTTAGCTAGCAGTGAGAAATTCGGTATCCATTGTCTACAGTACGATGTAATGCCCAAAAAAGCTCGAACTTCTCTCTGTGTCCTTGGGGCACTTAGTTCTGCAATTGCCTGTATTCTTTCTGGTGTCAGTCTCCTTCCCTCCTTCGACAAGACGTGACCTAAGTAGGTTACTTCTTCTCGGCAAAATTGTAGTTTGGAAAGGGAGACTTTGTGCTTCATGTCACATAAGTGATGCAATAATGATAACGTAGCTTTCTTGCAAATTTCTTCAGTGTCCGCAGCGATCAGCAGATCGTCTACGTACTGAATCAGAGTTGAACCACTTTGTAGAACAATCGTGTCTAGTTGTGTTTTCAGGGCCTGACTGAATATGGATGGACTTTCGCAGTAGCCTTGAGGAGCGCACTTGAAGCGGAAGCTTCGTCCTCCTAAATTAAATCCGAAAATATCTCTACTCTCCTCGGCAATCGGGATACTGAAGAAAGCGTTCTTCAGGTCAATCACCGAGAACCAATTTGCTGAAGCTGGAACCATTGTCAATGAAGCAGTAATGTCGGGGACGACTGGAAACTGTGGGATAACTATCTTGTTTACTTCTCTGAGGTCGATCACGAACCTATACAAAGGGGGTTGTGAAGGATCAGTACGTTTTAAGACGGGCAAAACCGGACTGTTGCAGACATTTCCTGTCGTTTCTTCGATGACGTCTTTATCAATCAAATCATGAACAATTTTCAACAATGCTTTTTCGCATTCGCTAGATATTTTGTATTGGGGAATACGTGGCAACTTAACGTCGGCTTTCAACGTTATGACATATGGTGTTATCTCCAAACGACCTACATCATTAGAACCATTAGCCCAGAGTATATCAGGAAGTGACAATAATTCAGTTGGAATATTTTCCTTTGATAAATACATCGAAGAAATGGCCTTCTTGCCTAAAGTAAGTTGTACTCCCGAGGGAGAACAGTACAAGGTCGCATATAACCTTTTTAGTAAGTCCAAACCTAGCAAATTTTCACCACAACCTGTTGTCAAAATGAGGGGTGCTTCTAATTCACATGGGCCAACAGAAAGAGACATAGGACTAGAGATCGGGTTTCTAACAGGGGCGCCAGAGAAACCTACTGAGACATTCATTTCGCCAGACAAAGGTGCGCCAGGAAGTTTCGAGTGCATGATAGAACTTTTTGTAGCACCAGTATCCAGCAGAAATGGCTCTGACACTCCTGAGGCTATTACCTCGACATAAGGTCCATTCTGATCTACCGGAACTGAGACAACTCCCTCTCTTTGTCCATGGCTGTCCTAGCAATCGTTACCCTCATTTTCGTGTTCAGCGTAATAGTCGTCAGCATAGTACTGAGCTGATTTAGACGATGAATTATTCTGTTGGTCAAAGCTATTCATGGACTTCTGAGGCGGAAAAGAAGTTGTATTCTGAGTGAAATTTCCACGGCCTCTACCTCTAGGGGCATGTTGAACACCTCTCCCTCTTACACCTTGACCACCGTTTAAACGTCGTGCAAGAGCCGGACAATTATCCTTAAAATGACCCTCTTCTTTGCAATACGCACATTGATTCGGGCCATATGTAGGACGCTGGTGGGAAAACTCGTTACCTTGCGCGTTCCTCGAATACTGCTGTCGCAGTTGATAGTCGGGCTGACTAGCCGTGCGAGGCGGATAGGCCTGCTGGAGGAGAACCTTAGTTTTCAAATCTTTCGTCTTTTTATCTGCCTTGTCTAGCTCGTCTTTACGCCTATTCTCATAGTACTGGGCTGTAGCTAAAATCTGTGCTGACGTAGAGACAGCCCAAGCACTCTCAGAGTCTTTTAGTTTATTACATAGTTCAGGGAGCAAATTATGTACGAACTTGTCCACAAACAATCTTTGGCCACCCTCGGTAGCCATATCTTGGCCACTGTGGTCGGTGAATGTTTCCTCAAATCTCGTGAAAAAGTCAGACACATTCTCATCTTTCTTTTGTTTACATGCTGATAGCTTGTCCCAATTTACGCGTACTTCAGGCATTATTGTCTTCATGTACGCTATAATTCTACCGGGTAGTTCAGCTATTAACGGCTCAGGTTTAAAACCACCGACTTGTCTAGCATCTGTAGTCGCAATGTTCGCCCATGAGTCACCTAGTTCCTGATCGTGCTCCGTATGACGTATCTTGCTCCATAAAGGATGTGGAACAACGTTCCCAAATAACATGTCTACATCTGCTAAATTCATTATACATGAGCTTGTAGTTTGCGATAACTCCTTATAATACCCAGTTGGGTTCTTACGAGGGTCAGGTAGTGACTGTTTGAGTGCTAATACTTCCGATCTTTTCCATGGGACATGTACCCATACACGCTGGAAATGGGGCAGTATTGGTGGATTAGCATTCGCATCACCTTCCCTCCAAACAGGAGGAACCTCTCTCATGGGGTACTGTTTCGCTCTTTTCCTACTAGACGTACCACATTCAGACGATGACCCAGAGTTACCACCTGTGCTTCGATATGATAATAATACCTCAACTGCTTTGTCGACATCGGGACCTACAATCATGCCTTCCCCGAATTTAAATCGTATACTACACAACTTTCTACAGTTGCTCTCTTGACCATTATCTTCCAAATCCTCACACAGAAAAACACACATCTGTTCAAAAACATATCTTTGCGTCGGTTCATCCCATTGACGGAAAACATTCATGACGGACTTTACATCATATCTGGCTGTATCCAGAGCCCAATTCCGTGCTAACTTATTCAGGCATTCCCTCTCTCGATAATCAGGCATTTGGCTTCGTAACTGTCTTAGTCCCGTATTAGGGGTCGTTTTAGGCGACCGAAAAAGTGGTGAAGGAATGTTAGTAATAGTGCTGGCCGTTTTATGCCAGACGGAAGGTGAAAGTGGAGGAATAACTGGTGTCAGAACAGAGTCACGCAAAGCAGAAACAGAAGCGTTCGCAGAACTAGTATCGGAAGAAATAGAAGGTGCGCTAGGCGAAGTTGTAGAAGGAACAGTAGGAGAAATAGATGTGACTGGTGAGCCTTGAGGAGGCTGCACTAGAGAAATAGAAGCCAGCTGAAGAGTAGCTGGTGAGTGCTGTAGAGGAGCTGGTATAACAGCTACCAGAGGTGCAACTAAAGGTTGCGGAGGTGCTGTGGCATTTTGCGCATAGGGTGGTGGCGAACTCAGCAAATGCGCCATTAATGGATCTTTCTCACGCTCTTTTACTGTCTCTTGCTGAAGAGATGGTAAAACAGGATAGCATTTATCTATTGCCATTTTACGTTGCCTGTGCAACTGCTCACTTATTCGATCCTCTTCGTTGTCTTTAAATTTTATCGCGGCTTGTATTACCGAAATACCCCTTTCCCTCTTATTCTTCTTTTCTAGTTTAATTGCCTTTTGTTTGGCCTCTTTTCGCCATAAGCGGAAAGAGTCAAACATCGCCGGTCGGGCTTTCTTTTTGAACAGTTTGATCTCTAGGTTATCTAGAATTTCTGAGTCGAAACTACCATATTGGGGCCATTTTAAAACACCATCTTTACGGGTGTATTTTATCCACACTTCATTATATGTGATAGGACCTACGCCATGTTTTACATAGAGCTCATACGTTGGAGTTCCAATTGGAGGAACCGGACACGAATCCTCTAATCGGGAGTCCCTATTATAACCAAGACAAAACAAGTTTCCAAGTCTGCTAAAACCAGGCATCTTCGCTGCCTAGTCTAGCTTCAAACTTCAAAGGTTTATCTATTATGATATTTCTCGTGAAAACGCGAGTCCTTCGGCTTTGGGGCTTGCAAGTGCCAAATCAAGTCGTATCTCCAGGATACCAAAAACTAAGGACAAACTAAGGACTGGGAGACGCTCCACTTATACTTAACTGAAGTATTTGAAGATCGGTGACGTCGCTAGAAGACTCGTCTATCGTTTCGCTCTACCAAGGATCACTGGGTCCAAAACAAGGCTATAGTCAGGGCAGCAGTCCTTCGTAGCCGTCGGAACGCGGGGAACCTCGCAGCAAAGACCTTCGGAACCACGTCGACATACAGGGGTCGCTGAAGTGGCTGGCCGTCCTCCGGAATTTTCACACGAAGCTCCTCACGAACATCTGGCTTGGACCGTCGCTGCTTGATATCGCCCCACGTTGGGCGCCAATTGAGGTACCGGGTTTTTAGGAAAACGGTGGTGCCAGGGGACAACACCCGAAGACCTCTGAGTTCTCCCTTGTTCCGGACCACAGAAACAAGAGTCTTCTAGTCGCCGTCAGAGATCAAGTTTTTATTGGTAGCTACCAAGTAACACGTGTCCTAGAAGCACGACAAACACGGGTCATGTATTCTCAGGAGACTGTACGTGTTCGTTTTTACAGAACCAGTCTTCTCCTTTTATACAGAAATAATGGCTTCAAGCAAGAATTCTTGAGTTTATGATATGGCTGTAAACATATTTCTGTAATAATACAAAGTGCGGCGTCACGTAAGCAAACCCACATTTTAGATGTCCAGTTCGTGACAGATTACCCAGCAGGATCCGGGACTCCCATCAGATATCGATGAAACACCAATAAAGGCAGGTACCACCCAGTCATAAAACTGGCCATAAAGAAGAAGTATGGACAGGTGCATGTTTGTAGAAAGCATGTTCTGTATGGGGTGAATGGTTTGCGGAATGTTATGTGTCGATAGTATCGTATTCGGCCACTGGGCGGGGAGCCGCCCAAACAGGTTTGGCTTAAGGCAGTGGAGTCAGTATGGACAGGTCAGGGGGAAGTCAGGGAAGGTGGACGTGTCCTTTTGGATCAAGCTCGACCTTTAATTGACTTAACATGAGGGCAAGAAGTAAGATGGATGCCGTTCACAAAATGGAGTCTAAGGGATTGGGACGGGAACTACGATTTAGGGGTGTTGGCTACCCTCGATTGTCACGCAAATACATAGGAATGATGTCCCAATCATTATCGGTTCACGGACACTAAATTCGTCATGGTACGTTGATATTTTGTGACACGGGTATTGGACCTCGATATTGGGATAACAATAGGGTCCAGATTTTCAGAACCACACTGCAGGAAACTCTCCTGTTAGGCAATAAGACTCTATGCTTACAGCGCTATGGCTACCAGCAGGTTTATCATGTGGGCTTTGCCAGGGGTTCCAGGGGGGTGGCTATACTAGTTCATTGCAGACTTTCCTATACTTTCTCAGCTCAATGGGTTGATCCGCAGGGCCTCTACATATTTGTCAAAGGTATGGTTGGAGAGGAATCACTGGTACTGGGGAGTGTGTATGCTCCGCCTCCTCTGCAGTGGTCGTTGGTGGAGAAACTATTTGCTGTATGGGCTGATATTCCTGAGGCACTTGAGGTGGTAGCGGGGGGACTGGAATGATATTATGGATGGACTCATAGATAGATATCGGCCAGGGGCAGTCGGGTGGCCGGAACATCCACCAAACTGGGGGACATGGCTCGGGGTTTGGATTGGGTGGACACATGGCGATACTTGCATACACATATGCGGGAATACACATACCTGTCAGCGGTCCACAAATCCTTTTCTAGAATAGATTATATATTTGTCCCTCGAGCAGTCATTGGTAGGGTGGAATCGGCGGCTATACTGTCACGCGGGCTGTCGGATCATTCCCCCGTTACCATAGAGCTTACTTTGGACCGAGGACGGTAACCATTTCGATGCCATCTCTCTACATGGCACCTTCAGAATGAGGATTATCAGAAACATATGGGGGAGGCATTAGCGCACTTCTTGGTGGAGAATGTTGGCTCGGTCACGGAGGCTGGGACAGTGTGGGAGGCCCTGAAGCCCACGCTTCAGGGAGTCGACATTGCTTGGTGTGTGGCTGCCCACAGGCAGCGTAGAGCTGACTTAGTACGGGCTGCGGCAGACATAAAGGTCCTGGAACGCCGCTGTAGTGTAGACGGAGAGGGCCAGGCGGTGGGGCAACTTCTCTTGGCACAGCAGTCTTGCTAATAGATGAGGCGCAACAGGTGTGGCTGGCGACGCGCAGCAGGATATATCAGTGGGGGGATAAATCGGGAATGATGCTGCATCGGCTGTGCCAGGGCACGTTCCAAGCACAGACCCTACCAGGGATCCTAGATGTTGCTGGGGACCCGATCACGGACACAAAGGAGATGGCTGAAAGCTTTGCGACATATTATGCAAACCAGTATGCCCCAAACAAGTGCCTCCCAGCAGACATGGTAGATAAGTTTATTGCAGACTTACCACCGCGATAGGTGTGAGATGAGGTGCGAGAGCGCCTCGAGCTTCCGTTGACGGAGGACGAGTTGGGATTGGCCCTGGGGGACCTTAATACCAGGAGGGCGCTGGGACCCAATGGGTTCCCGAGTTAATTTTATAAGAAATACCACCTGCAACTGGGTGTGCATTATAGAGTGGCATTGGAAGAGGCCAGGGAAAGAGGTAGCCTCCCCGCAGATTGGAGGCACGCTGAGGTGGTGGTGTTCCACAAGCCGGGCATGCGTCATACCGGCCAATATCTCTCCTGAATGTGGAGGCAAAGATTTTGGCCAAGGCGCTGGCTAACCGTCTCTTGCCCCACATCGCGGGACTTGTCTACCCGGATGAGGCTGGGTTTATGCCCTACAGGGCGACTAGACACAATATTCGAAGGGCTCATGTGGCGGTGGCGGCAGCTCGGGATATCGGGAAGCAAGCGGCACTTCTAGCTGATATGGACAGGGCCTTCGACTCATTGAGTTGGGTCTACTTGTTCGCGCTCCTACCTCGGCTTAATTTAGGGCCCCACTTCTTGTCATATTTTCGACTCTTATACACAGATTTGACGGCCTTGGTTCGGGTGGCAGGGGCCATATCCTCCAAATTCTCCATCCGGCATGGCACTAGGCAGGGTTGCCCCCTCTCGCCGTACCTGTTCGCCCTTGCCATGGAACCGTTGGCGGCATGGGTGCGCATAGATGCGCAGCTGAGGGGTTTTGAGTGGGAGCATGGACCATCGGATAAAATTGCGCTCTATGCCGATGATGTCCTGTTTTTCCTCACAAATCTCAACAGGTCAGGGCCGCGTCTACTACAGATTATGCAGATATTTGGCGAAACCTCGGGGTCATACATGAATCCTCGCAAATCAACCCTTTGGGTGTTGAGGGAGCGTTCCGGGGTGGGCGACTGGGCATCCACATTCCAACATTCTTATATGATATATGTTCCATTTGTGAAAATAGATTGTGTCCCACTTAAAAATAGATTGTGTGCCTTTCTTTCAAATTGTCTCATAAATTGGACATTAAGAGGACTACTTTTAGCCTGTTTTCCAGTAATAATTCATTGTATTGAATTATTCCCGGACAGAATCATCATACAATATATACTACTTACTGTGAAAAGCATGTGTTAAAAGACAACAGGCGTTTAAGGATGGATTGTTATTACACTGTGGTAAAGCCTGCAGGCAGATATTTGTTGCATTAAATTTCACAGATTACAGTACTAGACAAGGGTTTTGGGGATTCACCAGAAACAAAAGTGGGGATAGAAGATATGCACTACGATAATCCCTTTTAGGCTCGCTTTGGAGAGATATTATTTTGCTTTGCCAACTAATTTTGCATACATTTGTACTTTTTTGGCTGTAGGCTGGATGGTAGTCTTGTAGAATGTTTACACTCAGTACACTAGGCTTGAGTTGACTATGATGACATGCCAATGATAAAGGATAGAGGCCTGAATGTACCTTATGAAAGTTTCAGTAAAGGCTGTAGCCCAGCCATATTGAGTAAAAAGCGTATGTTAAAGTTAATAGGCTTTTATGGGTGGATAGTTATTACTCTGAATTAAAAACTATAATTAAATCCTAAATACAGTATTTTTTCTTACATGTAATCTCACAGATAAATTAGTAGGCACAGGTTTGGGTGTTGGTTACCACCTCTGACAGCATGGGTATAGAAATCTTGCACTGTGAGAATCATTCTTTAGCCTGGTAAGGAGCGATAGTATTTTCCTTTGCCAACAGTAATTTTTTATATATTTGCAACTTTATGACTGACTATATACCCGATAGCTGTCTTTTATTAGTGTACAGGAAAATGTTATGCCAGATGCCATAGGTGTGGCAATTGTATTATGAAAAGTTATTACAAAGGCAGTAGGCCTGGCTTATTTATTGTGAAAAGCATAGAGTAAATCCAATAGACCTGTAATATTAGATTGTTGTCACATTATGTCACAGTCCATATAAAGATATTTTGTTACATGTAGTCTCAGAGATTGCCATAGTAGGCCAGGGTTTGGTGTTGGTTACCCACTCTAACAAACCCAGGGATCAGAATAGCACTGTGTTTATTCTTGTTAGGCCCCATTGAAAGGGACTGAATAATGTTTTGCCAACTGTAATCCTTTACATATTTGTAATTTTACAACTGTATGTATGATGGTTGCCAGGTTATACAAACTTCAGTAGGCCTGTGCTGTTTATATTGTCAAGCTATTGGCAAAGGCTAGAGGTCTTATTGGTTCATTTGAAAATGTCATGTCAGATCCCTTAGGTGTGATCTGTTTATAAGGATAAGTTTTAACTAAGCAAGTAGGCCTTACCTATTGTGAAAGGCAATAGGCTTTTACTGGCAAATTGTTATTACACTGTGCTAAAGCCTGGAGGCAGGTATTCTGTTACTTGGAATCTCGCAGATTACCTTAGTAAGCAAGGGTTTTTGGTGATGCACCTGAACCAATTATAGGGCTAGATGATTTGCACTATGGTAATTCTTATTAGGGCCTATTAATAGAGAGTTTAAATTGTTTGAACAGCTGCATTTTTCACATATTTGTATTTTATTATGGTATACCTGATAGTTGCCTTGTGGGAAGGCTTATAACCAACATTGTAGGTCTGAGTTGTCTATGGTGATAGAACAGCTAGAGACCTGATTGGTTCACTAGGAAAAATTAGTTCTGATACCACAGACCTAATTTGTTCATTATAAAAGTTACGATAAACACATTAGGCATGGCATATTAATTGTGAAACACATATGTTGAAGTCAATAGGTATTGATGGGTGGATTGTTATTTCTCTGTATTAAAGCATATAGATAGGTATTTTGTTAAATTAAATATCACATATCCTGTTGTAGAGAAATAATTTGGTGTTGGTTACTGCCTCTGACAAACCCCAGGGGAGGAGAATTTTTGCAGTGTAATAATTCTTGCTCGAATCTCTTCTTAGCTGTTTGCTGGCACGTTGTAGCAAAGAAAATAATGAAATAATACATACAACCATATTTATAAATATTAATCCATATAAGTATGCCTTTGGCCTTTGGGTCAGCTCTGTTCTGACATTGGTCTGTCTGAGTGTCCTTTACACTCTGCTCCAATCCATGACAGTGTACTGCTTGCGGTAATGGTTCAGTCCACACATCAGTCATTGGCTATTGTGCACTGTGAATGACAGCCTTTTCTGAGCACTTGTGCACATCCACATGAAAGTGAGTTTGCAGCAGAGTAAGGGCTGGTTGGCCAGTCCTTTAGTTTAAAATAAACTACTGTTATAGTTCCCCTTTCATTTCTTCTCTTTTTATTTTATTATTTCTTAAGACAATACTACAGCCCTCCAGGCAGTGCTAATAGGTCACTTGCTTGCTGCTCATTGCAGCAGGTTTTCTTTTTTCTACTTGTATTCTTTTAATTTATCGTGCATATGTTGTTGAATTTGTGTATAGTTAATTTGGATTATTTCAAAGGTCATATCCAAGAATGTGTCATTGGATAGATTAATGGATGCATGAGTGCAAAGATGAATGACAGTACATGTATGAAAACCTACTGAGTGCCTAAATTCAACAGTGACACAAGAGGCACTTTCATTCATAAGCCAGATCTATTGGTATTATCAATGCTTCTCTAGGAGGGGAGCAAGTTTCACAGCTTTCTCCATTATAGGAAGAAAGCACACCCTCTGAGTTGCACTTTCAGCTGCAGAAGTGTGCTGGATTGTAAATGTACCCCTAGTGAACTGGCGCTGAAATCTTTGTTGCAGGAATGTGTATTATTCTGAGCATGTCTATTGAGGAGTTCACTGAGCATCTGTCTGTGGATCCAGAATATGTGGTTCTCTGCTTCTTGGAAGACCCCTAGGCATTTTGTTGTGTTTGGTGGGAGAGCGCTTCTCCTAGGTCTACTGACTCCCTTTGCTTTTTGTTGTGTTTATTAGGAATGCACTTCTACGTTTACTGACCCATAGGCTTTTTGTTGTGCTTTTTTGGAAGGTGTTTCTCTTAGATCTACTGACCCCTAGACTTTCTGTTCTGTTTGTTGGGAGGGTATTTTTGTCATGTCTGCTATCCAGGGTAGGATATCTTGGTGGCCAGATTAGACATCTAGAGATGTGTGCATGAACGCGTGTGTTTTCATGCATGTCTGTCTACAGGTCCCATGCATGCATCTGAGATAGAGTGAGACAGAACAGGCACAAACATAAAGGAGTCAGGGTAACAGTTAAAGCAGATTGATACTTTATACACTATGAAAATGATAGGAAAGGCAGAAATATGAGTTAGGGCGATTGTAAAATTGCAGGACTTTGCTTATGCACATATCAAAAAATTCAAGATAATATTCACAAGTTTCATCTCCCTGGACTAGACTTCACTCTTTTGAGGACCTCCATTGCATACTGCATTCTACTATAGATGCACTGTTTACTCTCAGCTCCTATACCCCATGGACACTCTGTCTGGGTAGAATCATAGAACAGACCTCTTAAAATCACAGAGTATTTTATAAATATAAGTCAGTGCTCAGCATCATCATGGCTCACTCAATGAAACTAACCAACCACATCCAAAACACCTGCCACAGCAGTCAATACTCTCCCCCTCTGTACCACATTTACAGTCTAAATCAGAGGTCTTCAACCATTTCTGTTATAAGAGCTACTTGTGGTCAGTGAAAATCATGCTGCACTACTAATATTATTAGACATGTAATAGTTAATGCATCAAACAAGATTACATTAGTGGCCACCTTATGTAAGATTACCAGCAGCGATCACCTCAGTGTATTAAGCACGGTTGAGATCAGTAATATAAAAAATACTTTATTAATTTGGAAATCATCTACATGGTAATACATGCCAGCCATATCTGCAGTGCCTCTAGTACCAAGTTAATAATATTAGGAATAATCTCACCAATTTGATTTTTATCACTCAAATATATTTTGGAAACTCTACTATTCTTCTCCAAACATAAATTATGAAAATACACACATTATTGTCACGAATACACATTTTACATTTTGGGATAGATCTATTATTGCAACCAAGCAAAAGCTTCTAATTTAGTTCACTGGGCAACACACGGGGAGAGCTATTTGCAGGTAGCTGGAGAAGTAGCAGTAGTTGATGAACTTCATTGGAGAAGCCTGGTCTAAAGTCATTAAATCTAAATCCGTCTTTGCTACATGAAATTCAAATCGAAAATATTGAGATGAACTTCACTGCCATGGGTGGTTTTATAAAGAGAGAAGTTGCCAAGATGCTGGGACCCAGTAGTGTGAGAGGCCTATACACTCTAATTATGGCTGACGTTTACCATCAAATTCTGGGCCGGGGGTCTATCTATTTTTACTGCCTGCATTATAGCCAATGGCACCTTTGCTATCCCAATAGATTCTGCCCTGCTCAGTCCAAACGCTTCTCTCTTTCATTCCCCCAGTTCTCCTTTGCCCATCATCTTACATTCAACTTCTCAATCACCTCCTGAAGGAGTTGATACCCTTTCTCAAATCAGCAAACCCTTCTGTTTCACTTTCAACCTCTTTCATTCTGAAATCCTCATGTCCTACTTGTGTCAAATGCAACCTGTCTCTAACCACTTCAATGTACCTGTATTGCTTCAGTTATGCCACAGTAATACAACTGAACAAACAATGGACAATCCCATCTTTCCTTCCAAATATTTTTGGGGCTCCCACCTGCTATTCTTAGGTCTCGCCTGAGCCAGCGCATGTGGTGCTCTGGCGAGACATTTAGTGAGTGGGCATTTAAAAATGCTACCACATGCTTTTGCTTGTGGGCTCGAGCGTGCCGTTACGGGCGCGGGCTCGCGCTGACGAGCACAGGCGCCATCACGAGGGCACCCTTACAGCCAGCGATCTCGTAAGTGCGCGTGCACCCCTTGCACTTAGCAGTCCCCCTGGGGCACAAGCAGGCATCCACTTCGGCCTGCTGCTCGCAAGCGCGCGCACCACTCGTTTTTTTTTGGCGCAAGAAATTCAGTCTTTACAGGCTGTGTGTTTGTGTTGTTGGTGACATGCGACATAAAGTGGTGCTTAGCGGAAATCAAAGGTGCTCTGTTTCTTGTTCCATGCGAATATTGGCTTCGGGTGTTATAGAACTTTGTTATTTCTAGTTCCTAGGTTGTTTTGATGAAATGTTTAGTTATAGTCTGTTGCTCAAAATCTCCTCATACAGGTGAATGTTGTTGTTATCTTTATGATGTAACAAAAGGCACTTGTGTGTATTTGCAGAGCAAATTAATCTAACTCTTCAGTTATAAAAACTTTTTCAGAATTGTAACGGTCTAGTTTTGCTAAATGACAATTCTCCAAGTATGTGAAAAAACTGAATTTAAAAATAAAAAGCAGAGCTTATATGTTTTACAAAGTCTGAGTAGCCTCTGAAGAAAGACGCTTCTGTGAGAACCGACGTTTTTGCCGCAAATTGTAATCCTTATTTCACATGACACCACAGTTCGCTATCGTGTATCTTCCTTTGCTATCTTCTTTTTTTTTTATTATTTATTTCAAGCAAGTAGATTGAGCCCCAACGGCCAGCAGACCTATATTAATCTCCTCATGTAAACCTGAACAGAGTGTTACATGTAACAAAACGCTATTCCTTTTCAATGTTACAAATATGTGAGATCCGTTTACAGGCCTATAAACCTTTACCAGTTGCTATATTTGAGACCCATTTAGTCTGTAAGACTGTTTTCTATCGTGTTATATATTTAGTCTTTCTCAGTGTCTTAAAATTCATGTAATCTGAATAATGGGCTGCCCGCTTCCCTTGCTCCCACTCTCAGGCTTAACATGCAAATGATTAGGTGAATGAGTGAACTTTAATGACTTGTGGGTGAATGTTCTGGATAATTACTTTGTGATATTGGAGAGCTTTATATATTAGAGAGCAGTTCCAAACGTATTGCCTGTATTCTAGGATGGTATGCATAACCATTGTATGGTCGCTATATGGCAGAAGTATGTGTGTAAGGCTTTTCGAGTTAAACTACAGAATCAGTCAAAGAGCTCAGTAACGCGTGACTAGCAGGACGAGAGTATGGTTAATGCATTTGCTTCTTTCTAATATGCAGACCCAAACACACACGCCTTTCGGAATAAGCATTAGCCAATAGGTCTCGCCTTTGGGACTTTATAAGTGCTTAGCCATGCAGCAGTTGTTGTTACCCCAAGCATATTGTGCTGCATAACTAAATACTTATAAGGTCCCAAAAGCGAGACCTATTGGCTATGCCAATGCTTGTTACTTTAATCTCTGGGTGCATCTCATACTACATATGCTTAATCTCCCTCTATCCTCTCATGATTTTCATTCAATAAGAAGGTTGAATGGCCTTTCTGCTCGCAGCAGTACCATGTTCAAGGTCCTTAGGCCTACCAACCTACACTCCTCAGGCCTACCAACACACACTCATCATATGGCCACTCAGTGAATAGCTACTATCACAAGGTTAGCTGGAAACCCTTGCACAGGATAGATTTCCAGCTCAGGTGTGAACATTCTGAACAGCTGGGCTCTAATTAAAACCGTACCTACACAAGGAAACTACTGGTCTATCGAAGAAGAAAGGCCGTTTAAGGCAAAAACAGAACAGAATCTGTGTCGTCACCGCAACTTGTTCTTAATTTAGGAAGGAATCCCATCAGCCCACCAAGTGGCAGAATTTCATCATCTGGGAGTAGTTGTAACTGGTACAACCGGTACAGCTCTCCCTGTAAGATTGAAAGCTACACTGGGCCATAACACCGGTGATGGATAAAGCCACACCTTATTTTTGGGGGGAGTGGTGCTGAATAAATTTGCAGTGCTTCAAAACATAATAGAATAAGAGTGCAATTTAAAATTGACTACTATGATAACTACGGAAACTTTAATATACGCTATCACAGTGTCAAATCTAAAAACAGTGTGTTGATACTTTGACAGAATAACTATCATTAGTTGGTTTAACGGGTCTACATGTTTCAGCCGTTTTGGTTGATTTTAATCCTGTTGGCTTTCATCAGGACCAAAACATACACTACTGCAAATGTAACAAAAATCGTGCCAAATCAAAATAGTAAATCAAAAATGGTTGGTGTGATACATCCTACCATACTCTGTGAAATCGATACGTTGGACGAGTCTCACAGGAGTCTTAAGTCCTTTCCTAAAAGATGATAACAATACAGAATAGTGAGAAACAAAGACAACAGGTTCTCTAGTTCTGTCATATGTGACTTATTGAGCGCAACCTCACACAGACAGTAGGGCCT
This sequence comes from Lissotriton helveticus, assembly GCF_964261635.1. Taxonomy (NCBI): domain Eukaryota; kingdom Metazoa; phylum Chordata; class Amphibia; order Caudata; family Salamandridae; genus Lissotriton; species Lissotriton helveticus. The sequence continues at coordinate 74,806,291 of NC_136073.1, read as the reverse complement.
AAATACAAGGAAGGGTGATATTCAGGTCCCGAACTACGTTTCCCAGAAAGCCCAGTTACCTGCAGTGACGAGGAGGGACTACCCATAAGAACACGTGGGCAACCAGGAAGAGCGTTGGATATTCCTCCTTCCGGACCTGCATTGCTACAGTTCTCCGTGGTTACCTTCCCGTAGGTGAGCCTGCTTGTGCGCTTCTTCCTGGATCCTGTTTCACCACCATTCGTTGTGTGTCCTCCGTTGGTGAGCCCTCCGTGCAGGCCCTTGTGCGGAGGACTTTTTCTGGGTTTCCTGTCGGCTGTGGATGTTACCGCTGGGTGGGCTCACATATTGTGTCCTCCGTTGGTGAGCCCTCCGTGCAGGCGCTCGTGCGGAGGACGTTTTCTTGATTTTCCTGTCGGTCGTGGATGTTACCGCTGGGTGTGCTCCAATATCGTGTCCTCCGTTGGCAGAGCTGCTTAATTAGAGCTTGTGCGGAGGACGTTACATACCTTCTCAAGGCATTTTTAAATCCTCAGCGTAGTGCACATCTGATTCTTCAGTGGGTCCTCCGTTGGTTGAGCAGCTCGTGAGGCGCTCGTTGCGGAGGACGATTTCAGATCTTGAATTCAGACAGCATTGTCGGCCGCCTCTTATCACGGGGTCCTCTCTTGACGAACTCTGGGCTCAGAGTTCATGCAGAGGACGGTTTTCTATATTACGAGAGGAGAGGGTTCTGGCTAACCTACTTTCAGGTATCGTTTTTGCACCAGTCAGACACCTGACCATCATTCAGGTATTTTCAGCATAATACCTACATTACTTGGGTTAACTAAATCGGATCAAGGTTTAGGTATCCTGTGTTTGCAGTGGGATTGTGATCACGCCTTCAATTGGATTGTGGATTTTCATGGCTTCATTGTCTAGCTTTGGTAGTGATAACAAAGGGTATGTAGTCCAGCAGTCATGACTTTATTTTCCCCATATTAGTCAGAGTTCTTATGATGAATACTCCCATTGTCTATGCCTTGTTTTCTCCTCTGCAGTTGATGGTCTTTGTCCAGCACATCCAGAGGCGACAACAATCCCACCTGCCTGTATATGTTAAGGTCCATGTTCTTTTCCTTTACAGGTACTACAATCAGTAATCAAATAGCCTTAAGATTATGTTTAGGAGGTGTTCCCCACATTAGTGACCTCTGTGCTTTGTCTTTTCAGATCTCCCTCCTTGCAGTTCCCTTCCTTTCCCTCCTTCACTTGATCCTCCTGATGACCTGTGCCATAACGGCAAATTCAGGCAGGGGTAGATCAAGAGGTGGAACCCTTTTCAGCATCAGCCGATCCTGAGGACTTGCGAAGTAACAAGTTCCTGCCAAATAAAGCCTACATATTACAACTAAAGTTCATCAAGTAGACATCAATTTGCTTTTGATCAGGATAATAAAGATGGTGAACTCGCCCATCATTACGTGGGAGAACTCCTCACCTCTCCTGGCAACTGCTCAGGGAGTGAGGCCCGCTCTATATGTGGGTAAAAAGTCAATGGACAGAATAAATATCCCTGTCTTACTTTTTCCCAAACAATTAAAATTAAAACCTTGTTACTAAGTAGAGGCAAAAGACAACAGCTTGGTCGAGAGGCCCACTCTAGATGAATATGCCAATAACTCATCAGGAAATCTTAAAGTTAGGCACCATCTACATGTTTATTTAACATAATTACACCACTAAAGATCAGTACAAGGGCCATTTGTAGAAAAGTGCAGAAAACCCATAACGTCATTCTAGACTTTATGATTAGTGTTGTATGGTCTCATTTAGATATCCTTAGGACTCAAGATACAATTTTTGTGACGTGAGGTTCCATTTGAATATACAGCGAGTCTCACTTATTAGATCTAATCGCTCTCCTAGGGGTTAATTGGTTATAATAACTATACCCCCATATATCGGTTATTGGGTCAACCAATATCTACCGATATCTAGCTATACATATATATATATATATCTAGCTATACATATATATATATATATATATATAGATATATATATATATATATATATATATATATCCATGATCGGACATTGCAGGTAGTGAGATCAACGCTCTTGGTCCTAGCTGGGACATGTATACGTCCACACTGCACACGAGGTAGTGATATATGGCATGACAGCAGACCATGTCTATCTTTCTGTTCTGCTGTACCTATTCCTCTGCTTCCAACATTGTCTTGTGTGTGGCCATACATGCAACATACTTCTATTGTCTGTTAGGCAGACTTACGCTATATCTTGACACCGTCAGCAGCAGACTTTGTATATCTTTCTGGTCTGCTGTGGTAAATAGACGTACTTCTTTCTGCCAACATTAGCATGTATGTGGCATGACATGCAACATATTTCTATTGCCTGTCAGGCGGACCTATGATATACTTTGACACCACTGACAGCAGACTTTGTATATCTTCGTGGTCTGCCGGGGCTAATACATGGATATACTTTGTTACTGCCCACATCAGTTTTTAAAGGGTCATGTCGCTTTTATGGTCATCTTATATATTTGGGTCTAAACAATACAGACATACATTATCAGCAATAATAGTTCAGACAAGACATGAAGGGAGTTGCATCCATTTGTGTACTATCTAATAACAGAAATTGTGTACAAATATCAACTGATGTTAGACGCATACTATTTTTAATATAGCTAATACTATCAACTGGGTTCCTCCAGGTGTCCAATAAATTACCAAACCGACGAGAACGTAATGCATTTACGCTTCTATGTAATCAACAAAAGAGTCTGGCTGTGAAGTACGTTTACCCCGAGTCCTACTGAACAAATCTTCCCAGACTCCTTAGCGGCATGACGTATCAACGTGGAAACGTGCCACGGGTACGCATGCCCGTGAGGAACCAGGAAGTGTGTACGTGAGGAAACTGCGGAAACACGGGCTTGGAATCCCGCGTTGGTTACTTTGTTACTGCCCACATCAGTTTTTAAAGGGTCATGTCGCTTTTATGGTCATCTTATATATTTGGATCTAAACAATACAGACATACATTATCAGCAATAATAGTTCAGACAAGACATGAAGGGAGTTGCATCCATTTGTGTACTATCTAATAACAGAAATTGTGTACAAATATCAACTGATGTTAGACGCATACTATATTTAATATAGCTAATACTATGAACTGGGTTCCTCATGTGTCTAATAAATTACCAAACCGACGAGAACGTAATGCATTTACGCTTCTATGTAATCGACAAAAGAGTCTGGCTGTGAAGTACGTTTACCCCGAGTCCTACTGAACGAATCTTCCCAGACTCCTTAGCGACATGACGTATCAACGTGGAAACGTGCCACGGGTACGCATACCCGTGAGGAACCAGGAAGTATGTACGTGAGGAGACTGCGGAAACACAGGCTTGGAATCCCGCGTTGGTTTGGTTCCCGGTTCCCATCCGAGTAATCAGGTACTATATAAAGAGGCCCTCCCCGTCCGGTCGGTTACCTCCCCTTCGGCTTAGGGGAAGCCAGAGGTACCGTCGAACAGGTGAGGGGGATCTCCACTGGTGGATGGTTTACTTGTTTGATGCAGGCATTTTGACTGATGTTATTCCTGCATGCTCCTAATTCCGATTTACATGTGAGGGCACTGCCATTACTATTGCTTAGTCCCAAGAAGTGTGGTAACACTGATAAGGCAAAGCTAGCTATCTATATATATATATATATATATATATATATATATATATTATATATATATAGGGCTCAAGATACAATTTTTAGGATGTGAGGTACCATTTGAATATACAGCGAGTCTCACTTATTAGATCTAATCGCTCTCCTAGGGGTTAATTGTTTATAATAACTATACCCCTATATATTGGTTATTGTGTCAACCGATATCTATATCTATATATATCCTGTGGCAGGGAAGTGTTGAAGAGGCAGAAAGTTTTGCTTTGACTCTGAATGAAAATGCCCTAAATCTGAAATTTACATGTAACACTAATGCTGAACATATCCAATTTCTAGATCTAGAGCTATATGTACAAAACAACAAAATACAGACACGCACATATAGAAAACCTACCGCAGGAAATTCCCTACTGCATGCGCACAGCTTCCATCCCACACCACTAAAACAGTCAATTCCCTATGCCGAGTGTCTGAGAATGACTCGGAATTGCAGCACCAATGAGGGACTCACTAGTGCCAAACAGGAACTTTTCACAAGACTCAGAAAGAGGGGGTACACCGCTAGCACTTGTGAGCGGGCCGAAGAGAAATGTAGAGGCAAAAACAGAAAAGATCTGATTTTCCCCAAATCCAGGGCAAAAGTAGGGGACGAGAACATTGAGAAAAATCCCCCAAGACTGATAACCGGGTACAACAGATACCACAGTAATTTGAGAAAAATCCTTAGAAGACATTGGCCCTTAGTTCGAGGCGATGCTAACATAGGAAACTTAGTGGGAAAAAGCCCTTCGATAACTTTTCGGAAGGCAAAGTCAATGAGGAATGAAATAGTCTGCAATGCGCCAGTTCTCAAAAAAACAAAGAATTGGCTAGATTCCCAGAAAGGCTTCAGGAAATGCTCCAAGTGTAAAGCGTGCACGCACGGTGTAAACACTACCACAGTGCAGGTTCCATTTAGGACAAAACCTTTCATTTTGAGGGAAGCCTTCACGTGCAAAACAGACTTCGCAATATATGTGCTGGTATGTACATGTGGCAAAAGATATGTAGGGTCTACAATTCATCCAGCTCACGTCCGGATCCTACAACACTTAAGAGCAATCGCCAACAATGATCCGGCGTATCCTGTGGCCAGACACATACATGAGGCTCACCAAGGCAATGTCAATAACATACAATACTTTGTTATTGATAACATTCCAAAAAACCCAAGGGGAGGCAATCGCCCATTGGCGTTACGCCGTTTGGAGTCTAGGTACATCTTACTCCTAAACTCCAAGATCCCATTCGGTCTGAATGAGGATGAAGCCTTAAGTGTCCATCTTTAGCAACAGTATTACTATATGTCCTCTCTTCTCCCAGTACCATTCGTTTAACATCTGCAGTTCACGTACCACAAAACTCACGGGTTTACACAGGGGCACGCTAGAGCACATTACTAGACACTTATGCTATTAATACAGATCACGTCTTCACATTCACTTTTTAATTTAATTATTCACCCACACGCTTTAGTTTGTATTACCACCATGTGTTCCCTAGCTACCAAGTTCTAACACATTATATCGAATTTAATCTCACAGGAAATTGTTCTCGTTTACCCTTCTGGAAAACTCTGGTGAGCCATTAGCGGACCAGTACAGCTTGGCTTAATCAATCTGACGCGCCTACCCGGCTTCGCACGCCCACTAAGGCATCATTACACGTACAATATTATGTGTGCCACACGCACCATCTTAAGTGCTTCGCCAAATCAATGCCTCACAAGTAAATTTTCCCCTTTCAGAATGTGCTCCAATGCTCGGCGCATTTACAAGCGTTTATCACTTATGTTCCATCAAACAAACATCGCATTCGACTGCAGCGGTATTTTAAACACTTACTTTGTGACTGTCTACATTATTTGGAATAGATATTTATTCTTTCTACGCGCACATGTGCAGTACTCAGTCTTTCTCATACCGTCACATCACACAAACATCGCATTCGCCTGCAGCGGTATCTAAACACTTATTTTTTGACTGTTTACAATATTTAGAATAGATATTTATTCTTTCTACGCGCACTTGTGCAGTTCACAGTCTTTCTCATACCGTTAGGGAATCGCAGTGTGTTGAAGGGTACCGCGCGAGCCAGCCGTCTCCGATGTAATTTGTCTCGTGTCCTGTACACGCGCCCAGCGTCCACACGAGGCTTCAGCATTACAATGTAACACAGGCAAACCAGAAGGGCTACCACTGTGGGACCTTTATGGGGAACATCCATTGGAAGAACAGTGGGAAACTGTAGCATGGTGTGGTAATTACTATTTCTTTCGTTTCACTAATGAATATGACTGAGGTTTGGAGTATGACCTTATTTCGGCTGTGAATTAACATGCTGTATGTAAAAAATGGTCATATATAAATATATGTTGAATTATAAACACATGTTGACACAGAGGGGTTTGGTGAATAACGTTACAGGTGAAATAATTTTAAAATGAAAATGATTTCTGAAACAATGCTCACCCTGGGTATAAAATGTGTAAAATAATAATTATGTAAAATGCAAAAAATAATTATGTTAAACAGGTTTAGCCAAACTGTAACCATGGCAAATTTCCAGTTCTAACCTGTACTGTAATTGAAAGACACGCCCAGGGGGTGTAGCATATATAAACGCCCTAGTTTGAAATGCAGATGTAGTGAACAAGGCGGCAACGCCGAAACGCGTCTAAGCAGACACTGATCCTTGAATAAAAGTTTGGATTCAGACCCACGGAGTCAGCGCCTTCTTCCAATCGTACAAGCATGGTATGAAAGAATATATATATATATATATATATATGTATATATATATATATATATATATATGAAAACTGCATTCGTCCAACACAAACCGGCACTCCCCAGTATCTCAGGGCACCACCGATCCAGCAAAAACGAAAGCGAAAATATATATATAACGAAGAAGACCGTTTGGTCGAAACGCGTCGCCAATAAACAACGTCCTAAACACGGACCCTGGAGTGCGAGTCTTTTGTGGTTCCTGCGACAACACCGTGCGGGGAAACCTTTCTGGTATATATATATATATATATATATATATATATATATATATATATATATATATATATATATATATGTATGTAACCACACAGTCCAACCAATTCTAGTCAGAGAAGAACGGCCAGCACTCCGGTGTGAAGATGTATCATAATTTATTTATTCTCCAAACCCCCTTCACCCCTGACAGACGCGTTTCGCAGTTAAGCTTCGTCAGTGTCAGTTTGTGCAAACATACGAACGCCATTTTAAACCCTGGGCTGGGCGCTGAAGAGGCCACAAGGCTGAAATGCATACGCCCATCCGCGCTATTGTGCTTTCCTGCAAATAAAGATTCACGGCTGTGTTCCCCCTAAGTGGCCCCAGACTTTCTTTTGTTGGGAAGTGTTCTTGGTCATATTTCGCACTACGAGCCAGAGTAGTGCTACTGGGACCCCTGCACACAAGTTGGCTCGATCTACTCTGGCGACGCTGTGCTCTGGCACAACTTTCTTTGAATCCGTGTTAACGGAAGGATCGAGCACACCACTGCAGACGGGAGGAAAGGAAGCGGTGATGGAGTCATGGAACTCCGCACTGGGCGACATAGCCCCCGTGGACAAACATACCTGAATGCGATGGTGGTGCAGTCTTGGGGGACACAAGGAGATCTTGTTTGTGGCAGCCAGTGCGGGACACGAGGAGAGAGCTGCCAAACAGTCCTGCTATTCCCGCAGAAACGTGGGGATCCTGGCAATCTGCTGCATGCTGGGATCAGTAGTTCGTCATTACATCAGAGGACCCAAGCAGGTGATACGGATCACAGTTTGGGGGAGGAGCTAACCACAGCATATACCTGAACTGGGTGGGGCAGAACTGGTGAGCGGCGCATTATTCTCCTGTGAAACACGCTGGGCGCTGAAGAGGCCACAAGGCTGAAATGCATACGCCCATCCGCGCTATTGTGCTTTCCTGCAAATAAAGATTCACGGCTGTGTTCCCCCTAAGTGGCCCCAGACTTTCTTTTGTTGGGAAGTGTTCTTGGTCATATTTCGCACTACGAGCCAGAGTAGTGATACTGGGACCCCTGCACACAAGTTGGCTCGATCTACTCTGGCGACGCTGTGCTCTGGCACAACTTTCTTTGAATCCGTGTTAACGGAAGGATCGAGCACACCACTGCAGACGGGAGGAAAGGAAGCGGTGATGGAGTCATGGAACTCCGCACTGGGCGACATAGCCCCCGTGGACAAACATACCTGAATGCGATGGTGGTGCAGTCTTGGGGGACATAAGGAGATCTTGTTTGTGGCAGGCAGTGCGGGACACGAGGAGAGAGCTGCCAAACAGTCCTGCTATTCCCGCAAAAACGTGGGGATCCTGGCAATCTGCTGCATGCTGGGATCAGTAGTTCGTCATTACATCAGAGGACCAAAGCAGGTGATACGGATCACAGTTTGGGGGAGGAGCTAACCACAGCATATACTTGAACTGGGTGGGGCAGAACTGGTGAGCGGCGCATTATTCTCCTGTGAAACACGCTGGGCGCTGAAGAGGCCACAAGGCTGAAATGCATACGCCCATCCGTGCTATTGTGCTTTCCTGCAAATAAAGATTCACGGCTGTGTTCCCCCTAAGTGGCCCCAGACTTTCTTTTGTTGGGAAGTGTTCTTGGTCATATATATATATATATATATATATATATATATATATATATATATATATATATATATATATATATATATATATATATATATATATATATGAAAACTGCATTCGTCCAACACAAACCGGCACTCCCCAGTATCTCAGGGCACCACCGATCCAGCAAAAACGAAAGCGAAAATATATATATAACGAAGAAGACCGTTTGGTCGAAACGCGTCGCCAATAAACAACTTCCTAAACACGGACCCTGGAGTGCGAGTCTTTTGTGGTTCCTGCGACAACACCGTGCGGGGAAACCTTTCTGGCATATATATATATATATATATATATATATATATATATATATATATATATATATATGTATGTAACCACACAGTCCAACCAATTCTAGTCAGAGAAGAACGGCCAGCACTCCGGTGTGAAGATGTATCATAATTTATTTATTCTCCCCCTTCACCCCTGACAGACGCGTTTCGCAGTTAAGCTTCGTCAGTGTCAGTTTGTGCAAACATACGAACGCCATTTTAAACCCTTCGCCCTTACTCATTTCATCAACATAGAAGATGTTCCCTCTATCAAAGCGGTGGCCATCTTGTAGTGTACTATTTACAAGGATTTTACAATGGTGAAAAAATGACAATAGAATAATAAAGTGCTCTAGTGCAATATTAGAATCGTTGACAACAACAAACATTTACATGATTCTTCTGCACACTTGGTTGATGTATCTGATTAACACAATATCGTTACATTTCATATCTGTACGTTTTCAGATTTTGGATGGCTGGATTCGTAAAAAACAATATATATATATGTATGTATATATATAAATATATGTTAATACAAGATGCCTGTGACATGAGAGGCAACACTGCAGGGCTCTCCCATCCGGGCTAGAATGTCGCAGTGCGCTTCTGCACGATGCATGGAGTGATGCGCCCGACGCGTTTCTGGGGGACTCCACCCCCGTCATCAGGGGCTGCTTCCTGTCGACTTACGATGTGTGTCATGCTATTTATGGACATTTTCTTTCAGGCAAACCCATGGACAGCATATGTCCTCTTCAGTTAGGATTATGGGATTTGTAGTCCGTAGGTGAAAAGCACATCGATAGTCTTGGGTCCATAATGCTTTCATTAGATACCTTAAGTAGGCTGCTGTTCGTGCTTGGGCGCGCTGCAAATAAAGTGACGAGTCCTGCGCTCCTTGCAGCCAAAAAGTTTGGATGCTACAAGCTTCATCCCGCTGCTCACCATTACAGAGCAACAGGCGATGGTGCTCTCTCCGCGGCCAAGATGCCTGTGACATGAGAGGCAACACTGCAGGGCTCTCCCATCCGGGCTAGAATGTCGCAGTGCGCTTCTGCACGATGCATGGAGTGATGTGCCCGACGCGTTTCTGGGGGACTCCACCCCCGTCATCAGGGGCTGCTTCCTGTCGACTTACGATGTGTGTCATGCTATTTATGGACATTTTCTTTCAGGCAAACCCATGGACAGCATATGTCCTCTTCAGTTAGGATTATGGGATTTGTAGTCCGTAGGTGAAAAGCACATCGATAGTCTTGGGTCCATAATGCTTTCATTAGATACCTTAAGTAGGCTGCTGTTCGTGCTTGGGCGCGCTGCAAATAAAGTGACGAGTCCTGCGCTCCTTGCAGCCAAAAAGTTTGGATGCTACAAGCTTCATCCCGCTGCTCACCATTACAGAGCAACAGGCGATGGTGCTCCGTTTGCCCAACAAGGAACAGAGTCCTAAAGCACACATCAATCCCGTAAAAGCCTCTGATGAAGGAAGTCGTATCTTCCAGAAACGCGTCAGGCATTACGTTCGGGAGAGACTGGATTTGGAAACAGCAGGCAGAAGTCAGCTCATACTGGAAATAAAGGCTTGCCACCTTTCGCCTGTGTCAGAGTGCAACTCAATTTGTTGGGCAAACGGAGCATGAATATTAGGCGGCTGCCCAAGTCGCCGAGTTGCACCACCCCTACTAACGGTGGGGACCACGCGACCAGGAAGTTGCCGAATCGCATTGTGGGACACCGGCTAGGGATGAGAGCTGGCACTGTTGGATGGGGGCGATTTTGGAAAAGGGGGGTGGTGATGGACAGAGCTTCTGAATGATGCAGAATACTCTTACCAAGTCAAGAGATCATGGTTTTAATCCATCACCGTTTTTTAGCTCACTGCACCATCCCAGCTCAGAACCAGGCTATATGCAAATTAGTCTGTTCCTGTCCCAGTGCATGATGGGAACAGGGCAAACCAAACTACCAAGCCAATTCTTATACTGGGAAGGAAACAAGCTTCCGGGGACCGGTTTCTGGCATCACAGCCTTCTTCGGCCCGGCTTGCTTGAATCCTGATGGTGCAATGAGCAAGGGACTCACGTCTGAGTATACCCTCCCACACATAGTGTGGATAAAACCGATTTTGGAAAAGGGGGGTGGTGATGGACAGAGCTTCTGAATGATGCAGAATACTCTTACCAAGTCAAGAGATCATGGTTTTGATCCATCACCGTTTTTTAGCTCACTGCACCATCCCAGCTCAGAACCTGGCTATATGCAAATTAGTCTGTTCCTGTCCCAGTGCATGATGGGAACAGGGCAAACCAAACTACCAAGCCAATTCTTATACTGGGAAGGAAACAAGCTTCCGGGGACCGGTTTCTGGCATCACAGCCTTCTTCGGCCCGGCTTGCTTGAATCCTGATGGTGCAATGAGCAAGGGACTCACGTCTGAGTATACCCTCCCACACATAGTGTGGATAAAACCGATTTTGGAAAAGGGGGGTGGTGATGGACAGAGCTTCTGAATGATGCAGAATACTCTTACCAAGTCAAGAGATCATGGTTTTAATCCATCACCGTTTTTTAGCTCACTGCACCATCCCAGCTCAGAACCTGGCTATATGCAAATTAGTCTGTTCCTGTCCCAGTGCATGATGGGAACAGGGCAAACCAAACTACCAAGCCAATTCTTATACTGGGAAGGAAACAAGCTTCCGGGGACCGGTTTCTGGCATCACAGCCTTCTTCGGCCCGGCTTGCTTGAATCCTGATGGTGCAATGAGCAAGGGACTCACGTCTGAGTATACCCTCCCACACATAGTGTGGATAAAACCGATTTTGGAAAAGGGGGGTGGTGATGGACAGAGCTTCTGAATGATGCAGAATACTCTTACCAAGTCAAGAGATCATGGTTTTGATCCATCACCGTTTTTTAGCTCACTGCACCATCCCAGCTCAGAACCTGGCTATATGCAAATTAGTCTGTTCCTGTCCCAGTGCATGATGGGAACAGGGCAAACCAAACTACCAAGCCAATTCTTATACTGGGAAGGAAACAAGCTTCCGGGGACCGGTTTCTGGCATCACAGCCTTCTTCGGCCCGGCTTGCTTGAATCCTGATGGTGCAATGAGCAAGGGACTCACGTCTGAGTATACCCTCCCACACATAGTGTGGATAAAACCGATTTTGGAAAAGGGGGGTGGTGATGGACAGAGCTTCTGAATGATGCAGAATACTCTTACCAAGTCAAGAGATCATGGTTTTAATCCATCACCGTTTTTTAGCTCACTGCACCATCCCAGCTCAGAACCTGGCTATATGCAAATTAGTCTGTTCCTGTCCCAGTGCATGATGGGAACAGGGCAAACCAAACTACCAAGCCAATTCTTATACTGGGAAGGAAACAAGCTTCCGGGGACCGGTTTCTGGCATCACAGCCTTCTTCGGCCCGGCTTGCTTGAATCCTGATGGTGCAATGAGCAAGGGACTCACGTCTGAGTATACCCTCCCACACATAGTGTGGATAAAACCGATTTTGGAAAAGGGGGGTGGTGATGGACAGAGCTTCTGAATGATGCAGAATACTCTTACCAAGTCAAGAGATCATGGTTTTAATCCATCACCGTTTTTTAGCTCACTGCACCATCCCAGCTCAGAACCTGGCTATATGCAAATTAGTCTGTTCCTGTCCCAGTGCATGATGGGAACAGGGCAAACCAAACTACCAAGCCAATTCTTATACTGGGAAGGAAACAAGCTTCCGGGGACCGGTTTCTGGCATCACAGCCTTCTTCGGCCCGGCTTGCTTGAATCCTGATGGTGCAATGAGCAAGGGACTCACGTCTGAGTATACCCTCCCACACATAGTGTGGATAAAACCGATTTTGGAAAAGGGGGGTGGTGATGGACAGAGCTTCTGAATGATGCAGAATACTCTTACCAAGTCAAGAGATCATGGTTTTAATCCATCATCGTTTTTTAGCTCACTGCACCATCCCAGCTCAGAACCTGGCTATATGCAAATTAGTCTGTTCCTGTCCCAGTGCATGATGGGAACAGGGCAAACCAAACTACCAAGCCAATTCTTATACTGGGAAGGAAACAAGCTTCCGGGGACCGGTTTCTGGCATCACAGCCTTCTTCGGCCCGGCTTGCTTGAATCCTGATGGTGCAATGAGCAAGGGACTCACGTCTGAGTATACCCTCCCACACATAGTGTGGATAAAACCGATTTTGGAAAAGGGGGGTGGTGATGGACAGAGCTTCTGAATGATGCAGAATACTCTTACCAAGTCAAGAGATCATGGTTTTGATCCATCACCGTTTTTTAGCTCACTGCACCATCCCAGCTCAGAACCTGGCTATATGCAAATTAGTCTGTTCCTGTCCCAGTGCATGATGGGAACAGGGCAAACCAAACTACCAAGCCAATTCTTATACTGGGAAGGAAACAAGCTTCCGGGGACCGGTTTCTGGCATCACAGCCTTCTTCGGCCCGGCTTGCTTGGATCCTGATGGTGCAATGAGCAAGGGACTCACGTCTGAGTATACCCTCCCACACATAGTGTGGATAAAACCGATTTTGGAAAAGGGGGGTGGTGATGGACAGAGCTTCTGAATGATGCAGAATACTCTTACCAAGTCAAGAGATCATGGTTTTAATCCATCACCGTTTTTTAGCTCACTGCACCATCCCAGCTCAGAACCTGGCTATATGCAAATTAGTCTGTTCCTGTCCCAGTGCATGATGGGAACAGGGCAAACCAAACTACCAAGCCAATTCTTATACTGGGAAGGAAACAAGCTTCCGGGGACCGGTTTCTGGCATCACAGCCTTCTTCGGCCCGGCTTGCTTGAATCCTGATGGTGCAATGAGCAAGGGACTCACGTCTGAGTATACCCTCCCACACATAGTGTGGATAAAACCGATTTTGGAAAAGGGGGGTGGTGATGGACAGAGCTTCTGAATGATGCAGAATACTCTTACCAAGTCAAGAGATCATGGTTTTAATCCATCACCGTTTTTTAGCTCACTGCACCATCCCAGCTCAGAACCTGGCTATATGCAAATTAGTCTGTTCCTGTCCCAGTGCATGATGGGAACAGGGCAAACCAAACTACCAAGCCAATTCTTATACTGGGAAGGAAACAAGCTTCCGGGGACCGGTTTCTGGCATCACAGCCTTCTTCGGCCCGGCTTGCTTGAATCCTGATGGTGCAATGAGCAAGGGACTCACGTCTGAGTATACCCTCCCACACATAGTGTGGATAAAACCGATTTTGGAAAAGGGGGGTGGTGATGGACAGAGCTTCTGAATGATGCAGAATACTCTTACCAAGTCAAGAGATCATGGTTTTGATCCATCACCGTTTTTTAGCTCACTGCACCATCCCAGCTCAGAACCTGGCTATATGCAAATTAGTCTGTTCCTGTCCCAGTGCATGATGGGAACAGGGCAAACCAAACTACCAAGCCAATTCTTATACTGGGAAGGAAACAAGCTTCCGGGGACCGGTTTCTGGCATCACAGCCTTCTTCGGCCCGGCTTGCTTGAATCCTGATGGTGCAATGAGCAAGGGACTCACGTCTGAGTATACCCTCCCACACATAGTGTGGATAAAACCGATTTTGGAAAAGGGGGGTGGTGATGGACAGAGCTTCTGAATGATGCAGAATACTCTTACCAAGTCAAGAGATCATGGTTTTAATCCATCACCGTTTTTTAGCTCACTGCACCATCCCAGCTCAGAACCTGGCTATATGCAAATTAGTCTGTTCCTGTCCCAGTGCATGATGGGAACAGGGCAAACCAAACTACCAAGCCAATTCTTATACTGGGAAGGAAACAAGCTTCCGGGGACCGGTTTCTGGCATCACAGCCTTCTTCAGCCCGGCTTGCTTGAATCCTGATGGTGCAATGAGCAAGGGACTCACGTCTGAGTATACCCTCCCACACATAGTGTGGATAAAACCGATTTTGGAAAAGGGGGGTGGTGATGGACAGAGCTTCTGAATGATGCAGAATACTCTTACCAAGTCAAGAGATCATGGTTTTAATCCATCACCGTTTTTTAGCTCACTGCACCATCCCAGCTCAGAACCTGGCTATATGCAAATTAGTCTGTTCCTGTCCCAGTGCATGATGGGAACAGGGCAAACCAAACTACCAAGCCAATTCTTATACTGGGAAGGAAACAAGCTTCCGGGGACCGGTTTCTGGCATCACAGCCTTCTTCGGCCCGGCTTGCTTGAATCCTGATGGTGCAATGAGCAAGGGACTCACGTCTGAGTATACACTCCCACACATAGTGTGGATAAAACCGATTTTGGAAAAGGGGGGTGGTGATGGACAGAGCTTCTGAATGATGCAGAATACTCTTACCAAGTCAAGAGATCATGGTTTTAATCCATCACCGTTTTTTAGCTCACTGCACCATCCCAGCTCAGAACCTGGCTATATGCAAATTAGTCTGTTCCTGTCCCAGTGCATGATGGGAACAGGGCAAACCAAACTACCAAGCCAATTCTTATACTGGGAAGGAAACAAGCTTCCGGGGACCGGTTTCTGGCATCACAGCCTTCTTCGGCCCGGCTTGCTTGAATCCTGATGGTGCAATGAGCAAGGGACTCACGTCTGAGTATACCCTCCCACACATAGTGTGGATAAAACCGATTTTGGAAAAGGGGGGTGGTGATGGACAGAGCTTCTGAATGATGCAGAATACTCTTACCAAGTCAAGAGATCATGGTTTTAATCCATCACCGTTTTTTAGCTCACTGCACCATCCCAGCTCAGAACCTGGCTATATGCAAATTAGTCTGTTCCTGTCCCAGTGCATGATGGGAACAGGGCAAACCAAACTACCAAGCCAATTCTTATACTGGGAAGGAAACAAGCTTCCGGGACTCACGTCTGAGTATACCCTCCCACACATAGTGTGGATAAAACCGATTTGGGTATACTCAGACGTGAGTCCCTTGCTCATTGCACCATCAGGATTCAAGCAAGCCGGGCCGAAGAAGGCTGTGATGCCAGAAACCGGTCCCCGGAAGCTTGTTTCCTTCCCAGTATAAGAATTGGCTTGGTAGTTTGGTTTGCCCTGTTCCCATCATGCACTGGGACAGGAACAGACTAATTTGCATATAGCCAGGTTCTGAGCTGGGATGGTGCAGTGAGCTAAAAAACGGTGATGGATTAAAACCATGATCTATTGACTTGGTAAGAGTATTCTGCATCATTCAGAAACTCTGTCCATCACCACCCCCTTTTCCAAAATCGGTTTTATCCACACTATGTGTGGGAGGGTATACTCAGACGTGAGTCCCTTGCTCATTGCACCATCAGGATTCAAGCAAGCCGGGCCGAAGAAGGCTGTGATGCCAGAAACCGGTCCCCGGAAGCTTGTTTCCTTCCCAGTATAAGAATTGGCTTGGTAGTTTGGTTTGCCCTGTTCCCATCATGCACTGGGACAGGAACAGACTAATTTGCATATAGCCAGGTTCTGAGCTGGGATGGTGCAGTGAGCTAAAAAACGGTGATGGATTAAAACCATGATCTATTGACTTGGTAAGAGTATTCTGCATCATTCAGAAACTCTGTCCATCACCACCCCCCTTTTCCAAAATCGGTTTTATCCACACTATGTGTGGGAGGGTATACTCAGACGTGAGTCCCTTGCTCATTGCACCATCAGGATTCAAGCAAGCCGGGCCGAAGAAGGCAGTGATGCCAGAAACCGGTCCCCGGAAGCTTGTTTCCTTCCCAGTATAAGAATTGGCTTGGTAGTTTGGTTTGCCCTGTTCCCATCATGCACTGGGACAGGAACAGACTAATTTGCATATAGCCAGGTTCTGAGCTGGGATGGTGCAGTGAGCTAAAAAACAGTGATGGATTAAAACCATGATCTATTGACTTGGTAAGAGTATTCTGCATCATTCAGAAACTCTGTCCATCACCACCCCCCTTTTCCAAAAACTGTTGGATGGGGGCCCATCTGAGGGCGCGAACTGTTTTCTCCAGAAATAGTGCGTGAAATGCCAGGACTCTGTATACCACAATGCCTTGCTGGTTAAGGAACCCGCCCATCTGGGGGCGTGTAAAGTCGCATTGGATTAAGAGGAACAGAGTCCTAAAGCACACATCAATCCCGTAAAAGCCTCTGATGAAGGAAGTCGTATCTTCCAGAAACGCGTCAGGCATTACGTTCGGGAGAGACTGGATTTGGAAACAGCAGGCAGATGTCAGCTCATACTGGAAATAAAGGCTTGCCACCTTTCGCCTGTGTCAGAGTGCAACTCAATTTGTTGGGCAAACGGAGCATGAATATTAGGCGGCTGCCCAAGTCGCCGAGTTGCACCACCCCTACTAACGGTGGGGACCACGCGACCAGGAAGTTGCCGAATCGCATTGTGGGACACCGGCTAGGGATGAGAGCTGGCACTGTTGGATGGGGGCCCATCTGAGGGCGCGAACTGTTTTCTCCAGAAATAGTGCGTGAAATGCCAGGACTCTGTATACCACAATGCCTTGCTGGTTAAGGAACCCGCCCATCTGGGGGCGTGTAAAGTCGCATTGGATTAAGAGGAACAGAGTCCTAAAGCACACATCAATCCCGTAAAAGCCTCTGATGAAGGAAGTCGTATCTTCCAGAAACGCGTCAGGCATTACGTTCGGGAGAGACAATATTTGGAAACAGCAGGCAGATGTCAGCTCATACTGGAAATAAAGGCTTGCCACCTTTCGCCTGTGTCAGAGTGCAACTCAATTTGTTGGGCAAACGGAGCATGAATATATATATATATATATATATATATATATATAAATAAGACCATACAACACTAATCATAAAATTATGGGTTGTCTGCACTTTTCTACAAATGGCCCTTGTACTGCCCTTTAGTGGTGTAATTATGTTAAATAACCATGTAGATGGTGCCTAGCTTTAAGTTTTCCTGAGGAGTTATTAGCACATTCATCTAGAGGGGGCCTCTCAACCAAGCTGTTGTATTTTGCCCCTACTTAGTAACAAGGTTTTAATTTTAATTATTTGGGAAAAAGTAAGACAGGGATATTTATTCTGTCCATTGACCTTTTTACCCACATGTAGAGGGGGGGTTCATTCCCTGAGCAGTTGCCAGGAGAGGTGAGGAGTTCTCCCAGGTAATGATGGGTGAGTTTACCATCTTTATTATCATGATCAAAAGCAAATTACTGTCTACTTGATGAACTTTAGTTGTAATATGTAGGCTTTATTTAGCAGGAACTAGAGGACCTGTTGGCTTTGTTTCTCACTATTCTGTATTTTTATCATCTTTTAGGAAAGGACTTAAGACCCGTCCAACGTATCGATTTCACAGAGTATGGTAGGATATATCACACCAACCATTTTTGATTTACTATTTTGATTTGGCACAATTTTTGTTTCATTTGCAGTAGTGTATATTCTGGTCCTGTCAATAGCCAACAGGTTTAAATTCAAACAAAATGGCTGAAACATGTAGACCCGTTAAACCAACTATTGATAGTTATTCTGTCAAAGTATCAACACACTGTTTTTAGATTTGACACTGTGATAGAGTATGTTAAAGTTTTCGTAGTTATCATAGTAGTCAATTTTAAATTGCACTCTTATTCTATTACTTTTTGAAGCACTGCAAATTTATTCAGCACCACTCCCCCAAAAAATAAGGTATGGCCTTATCCATCACTGGTGTTATGGCCCAGTGCAGCTTTCCATTTTACAGGGAGAGCTGTACCGGTTGTACCAGTTACAACTAATCCCAGATGATGAAATTCTGCCACTTCTTGGTGGGCTGATGGGATTCCTTCCTAAATTAAGAACAGGTTGCGGTGACGACACAGATTCTGTTCTGTTTTTGCCTTAACCTCTTCCAGGCTCTTGACGGCTCTCGGCCGTCACGAGTCACGGTGGGCGTGTGCTGATGACGGCCGGGAGCCGTCATGACCACACCCGCGATTGGAATGTTCAGCACTGCGGCGGAATTCACGCCGCAGTGATGAGGTTAAACTGCCTTTCTTCTTCGACAGACCAGTAGTTTCCTTGTGTAGTTACGTATTGTAGGTTGGGGACAGAATACTACTTGGTCTTTAAAAATAAGTTCCCTTGGACCCCTTTATTAAAAGTTTGTGTATCTTCCAATTAAAACCACCCGGATATGGAAGAGGGCTCCAGTAATTTCATGCTTGCTACAGGGGAAGGCAGATGTGAGTGTTTGTGTAGTGCAAGGTGTCCAGAGCCCCCCTCTTTCTGGCCTTGCCCTACTCCAAGCCTAACCACTTTTACCTTATGTTCACACAGTGAAAATTATTAAAAATGATCCTACGTTTGGCAGGTCTGTCTCCTTGTATTAGTTTTAAAATCTATTCAGGGTCTTTTCTGTCCCACCTGGATGATAAGCTAAAGCTACTCATCTCTACGAACACTAAATGCCCTTAAATTTGACCTCTTTACAGTTTCCAAATGCCCATGCTCTCTACTGCATATCACATGTTTAGAATATATGATAATACAACGCTAACGTTTTCGACGCATGGCATTACCACGCGACTTTGACTTCGCATGTGTCTTTACCACGCAGCATTTCACCACGCACGATTATACACCGCCATATTTATGTTACGATACTTCTAACGTAACCAGCGTCAAAACACGTCTTTCAAAATAGAGATAGGACTTCTATGTTGACGTACACGCCACGTCGTTGTTGAGGCTCTTTCCTTTCTCTCCTTTGGCACTGAATAGCGTTTTTTTTTAAAGTTTTCTTCTTTTTTTTTTTAATTCCGCTTGTTTTTTAGGGGGGAGACCCCCCCAGCCCCCCTAGCCCCCTTTTTTATTGTCCCTTTCTCCTAATGATATACACGCAGGACGAAGGAACGAAGACTGGAAGAAATGAAGCTTGCGTTGCGTGGTAAAGACGTTCGTGGAATGCACCCGCAGTGAAAAGACGTTTGCATGGTAAGTGACCCGTTGTAAACGTAACGCGTGGTAATGCATTCGTAGTAAATGATGTTTCCCCTCTTTACCCATTCCACTGACAAGCATCCAATGCATTTTAGATGTGTTCCCCTTCATCTGCCTTTAAATCACTCACCTCTTCAACTATGATTCCCAACTAAACTGTGATTAAGAGCTCAAAACTGCACCCTCCCTCACGTCTCTCTTACACACACTGAAAGTTAATTTATAACAAGTAGTATGTATTATATCTAAGTTTTTAAATGTCTTGTTCTATTGTCCTAACTCACCACAATAATTACCTTCTACCACGTGGCTTAAGGTAACCACCCAGCCACTCACTCCCATATGCACCATTGTTTACTATGTATGGTGTTTCTCTAGAAATGCAACTGTGATTCTATATATACAATGACATTTAAAAAAACAAATTAAAATCAAATATAAACTAAACAATTGCAAGAGGAAAAAACTGCATGTCGGGGGCCAACCGTAGGGAAATTTGTCTTGCTTCTCCTCTAGTAAGAGCAATCTGGACTGCGTTTTGAGGCCATGTCCCCTCTCATTCGAAACAAAAGCTACCCCAGAGCAGTTTCTGCCTCACTGGGACTCTACAGTGATGCAGAGCTAGAGCCCTATTCCACAGTACACACTCTGGGCGCTCATCTGGTAATACCCTAACCACTTATTGCGTGTCGCTGAGGAAGATAGTGGGTGGAACATGTAAATTAATGTCAATCTCTTGTGCCACTCCTTGTGCCACTACTGACGGATACAAACCTTGTTCAAATCAGCCTTGGTCCTGCTCCAATAGGAACAGTTAAACACCACATGCCAGACATTTCCCTTTCATTAAAGGTAAGAAAGCAAATCTAGAATGGTTTTCATCTTGTTGGGCATCATCAGTGAGATGTAGCTTGGTTCCTAAGGCACAGTGAGCAAGCACCACTCATCTGGCCATACATGTTGCACTTGCAGTTCAAACAGAATGATAAAAAATTGATGGGCGGAGTGAATGAATTAATCTCAACCACTGGTAATTACTTTGTGGCTGAAATCAATTCAATTTTCCAATATCAGCTTTTTGTATATTTCACACATGCACCTTCAGAACTGCCTGTTAAATAATATTCTTTGAAAAATTATTTCTATTTTTTCTATTATTTAGCGATAGACTCATTCCGAACTTGCCTGTAGAGATGGGGGTAGGTCTCGCTCCAATAGTGCAATATGGATAGTTCTTTCTGACTTTAACTTCAAAGTTCACCAACTGTCACTGGGGATAACCTTGGGCAAAGCAGAGCAAGGGTAAGGAGCTTCGGCTGAGTGGTTAAGTGTTGTGGATGTTTACATAATGATGCTGGCACTCCTGGAGATAGTAATCACTAGGATAAATACACTTTTTGTAGCTGGTGGTGTGCCTTGTAGGATTAGCACAGTGCTCTTCAAGTAGAACAGGTCAGGGCTTGCCTGAAAAACGAATCACTTCTCTGGATGAGGGCCATATGGTTATGTGTGATGTGTATTTGTAGAGTGTGCCTGTCACCCAGGAGGGCATCCTGACACGTGGAGAAGGGGGTGCGACCTTAGCAGTGGCCTATTGAAAGAGCCAGGTTTGAGAAAGAGGAGCCGCCGGCTTTGACCGTATGCAGGGGACATGGGCAAGCAGTAGGCTGGCAGAGCGAAAATGTCTGATGGGGGTGTGGAAGCGGATGCGGTTGTTATGGTAGACGGATCCTTGGTTGTGCAGTGCTTTGTATGCGAGTGGGATTAATTTGAAAATGGCTTGTTGTTGAATAAGGACCCAATGGAGATCTTTGAGTTGTAAGGATATGTGGGGATGCAGGGTGGGAGGTTAAGTGTGAATTTGGTGACTGCATTCTGGATAACCTGGAATCTCTTGGTGAGTTGTGCGAATATTCTGACATAAAGTGTGCTACTGTTATTCAGCTTGGTGGTGGCAAGGGTTTAAGTCATGGTTTGATGGCTGAAGCCATTTGAACATTTTGCTCAGGAGTTTGAGCGTTTGGAAGCAGGAGGAGGCAACGAGTTGACCTGGCTGGGTATTGAGATTCAGGTGTCTATCATGAACCCTAGGTTCCTTGCTTGGCTTGACAGAGTGAGTGTTGGCCCTAATTCTGATGGCCACTATGCTGAGAACTAGAGCAAGGTCTCTTTCCTGAAGAGTACCACCTTTGTCTTGTCTGACATGAGCTTCAGACAGTTTGTGTTGATCTAATTGGTGACTTCCGACACACAGTCAATGAATTTAGTTTGGGAGTTGGAGGTGTCCTCAGAGAGGGTGAAGATGAGCTAGGTGTCGAGGTAAGAAATGATGTTGAGTCTGTGGGCTTGGACTATGCGGGTGAACAGGGTCACACAGACATTTAAGAGTGTTTTGGTGGAAAGATGAGCCTTGGGGGACTTTGCAGATAAGGTTGGAGGGCGAAGAGTTATAGTAGGCCATGCCAACAGCCTATGTGCTGCCTATGAGGAACGAGATGATCAACCAAAGTGCATTTCCAAATTTTCGTATGAGATCCACTTTGCTGCCCTTATCCATGACTTTTCTGATTTTCAACGTAGACTGTGATAGCAAACTCCATAGGGGTTAATTCTCATACAACAAGGTTGAAAAGCCATTTTCTGAAGGACAGTTCATTATCAGCTGTTTGCAGGGTAAGAGGCAGAGTGTACCAAATTTTGCCCAATTTGTACCCGAAAGATCCCTCTTGACTTCTAGCTCTTTTGACGGGTGGGACCACAGCCCAAAGTGTACTGGAGGATCGGAGAGCTCTACCAGGGTTGTAGGGAACAATCAGCTGTTGGGAGTAGAGGGCCCTTGGTTTTAGAAGGCTCTGTGTGTAATGCAAAATGCTTTGAACTTGATCCTCTCCATGACCAGGAAGGAGCCAGTGGATGAGACCAATGTCCTGGGTCTCAGTGCTTGGATTAGGCCTGAACCCAGATTGGGATGGGTTGAGGAGATGGTTATTGTTCGGGTAGATGGCTAGTCATTTTTTGGACTTTTGCTGGGTAGGCAGGGAGATGGGTCTCAAGTTCGCCAGGGGTCTCTGATTGAAGGTTTTTTAAGTAGCGGCAAGACGGTGGTGTGTTTCCAGGTGTCCGGTAGGGTGACAGTGGTGAGAGAGTCATTTAGTATCAGCATAAGGGAGGTGTAGATGGGGTTCAGTCTTCAACGAGGACAGAGTACCAGCAAGGATCCAAAGGTGCTAAAGAGTGGATAGAGTGCAAGGTGGTTTCCAGGGGGTGAAGGTGGGCCAGCAGGTCAGGATGGTTTCTGATGTGTTCTGGTGATATGGTCTAAGAAAACAAGGAAAGAAGATGCTTCCTTCTAAGAATAACCCTCACCTATGGAGGAATGAGAGAGTCACCTTTGTCCCATTGTTGCCATTGTCACATTGTTTTTCAGGGATACTTGCTAGGAGGATCACTGACAAATGCTTGACCTGATACTCATTAGTATATTGCCTGGATTTTTATACAAAGAAGCAAAATGCATTATATTTCACATCAGTGATATAACTCAATTTGTTATTTTTCTACTGCAGATCTCTGTATGCAACTTCTAGGTCTCAGCCCCTAGGATGCAAGGATTTTTGAGCCCCAAACTATATTGTATTTTGCCATTTGGAAACTCCATTTCCTCAATCCTCCATACAACAAGGTCTTATTAGCGGGCACTTGTTACAATATAGCAGCTTCTTAAGGCTATTGATAGCGGGACCATAAGGCAGCTGTCTACAGTGGTTTCAATGTAACAATTGCACTGACTCTTGGGTTACAGCCTGGTATAACTGAAACAAATGTTGATGCTTTGAGGAAAGGCGAATAAATGTATGCTTTTGCATCGGCAGTGCCCAGCTCCAGCTAGTGGGTTGGAGGCACCAAGGCCTGTGTGCACTGCACAGAGGACCTGCTTATTGGAATTGTAATTTTATTTATATAGAGCTTACTACCCATGACGAGGCATCAAAGTGTTTTCCAATGAGTAGCACGCTGCTCCGGAACCCAAAGAGGATTAGTGGTGGGTTAGCATAGGGAAATATGTGTTAATTTGAGTGGTGGACATGTGAGTCTGTTAGTTGGATTGAATAGGATAATGTAGGGATAAAAGAGAGAAGAGTTTAGAAAGTGTTATTTGGGAGATCATAGTAGTAAGATGAGGCTTGGGATGAATAAAAAGGAGATGGAGGAGGGACAAGTCTCTAGAAAGGGATTAGGGAATTCTTAGTAGTAAAATAAGGTTTGGGATACACAAGGGATGAATTTAGAGAGGGTTGCTTGGGAGATCATAGTAGCAAAATAAGGTTTCGGGTGAGCCAAGGCAGGACGGGGGAAGAGTCTATAAAGAATTATTTTGGAGATCATAGAAGTAGAATGAGGTTAGGGATGAGTCAGAGAGTGGAGGTAGGGTATATATTGAGAGAGGTATAGGGTGAGACAGTAGTGCATTGGAGAGAGTCAAGGTTTCTTTTTATTTTATTTATATTTTGTTTCTTTTCTCCTTCTTCTAAAGTAGGAGTAAAGTAATACATTTATAGCTATATAACTACACAAAAAGTGTGTAAATGTATAATTATTTTACTTTTTTCCTTCTAAAGTAGGAGTAAAGTAATAAACATCTAAATACATAAATAGATAGAAAGGGTGTACATGCATAAGGAAGATAATATATTGAGATTTAAAGTTGTTTTGGACAAACTCTGACTTTCAAGTGTAGCTGTGTTTGAAGCGAATTTTGTTTTAAAATTTTAGCCTTTCCTCAATATTTCAATAGTGAAGCACTTGTTAAAATAGTTATGATATCTGCATATTGTGATAGATGAATAAAAGAGTGACCCATAAGCATCTAATCAAATAACTTATATGAAAGCTATGCAGTAACGCATAAACAGCTTATGCACAGAATGGTGTGTATGTATGTGTGTGTGTGTATATATATATATATATACATACATATATATATATATATATATATCTTCTTTTTCTTTCAAAAGTGGCCCACTTTCAGGCTCCCGGGTGCTCTATGGCGGTGCATCAAAGGTGCGGCAGAGCCAGGCAGCAATTCAATCGTGCTTCCTTTCCCCGCAGGGCGTGTTCCTCGTGCACTCCCAGATAAATCAGCCATGTCCAGCCAAATGATGTAGTTCAAGATTGCTTTTAATAGCAGCAAGCCAGCAACACAACCCAAGGGGGGTCCCAAAACGTGTTTTCCCCATGCAATTGTCCATTAATCACAGCTACAGCCGGAACTGCTGAACAGAATTACACCAAATTTGGCAGAAAGGTAGACCTTGGTTCAGAGTTGAGCCTTTTGCTTGAATGTTGAAAATCCGTTCAGTAGTTCCTGAGTAAATCAAAATCACATATATCTATGGCCACTGTGGATCCGCGCACCCTAAGCGCACCCTGCCGAGCACGAGCTGTATTCTAATTGGCTGTCAACACTCCAAATCAGGAAGTATTGGCAGCCATCTTGTGCCTCTGTAGAACCGAGGCACAAGAAACCTAATAAAAAAACATGCAAAACGCAAAAAGGGGACAGGGTAGAAACACCCCGATCCCCTAGGCCTGCACATGGGATCTCACAAGAACCCCCAAGGCTGTGATGTATTCCTATAGGTTCTGTATCGATCCCCCTATTCCTGACCCTATTCTGGTTAACAAACTAACAAGTTAACTAGCAGCCATCCCATGAGGCAGAAAACCCCCATGATGCAGGAACCGTTATCTGATAAAGCCACACTACGGCACAGGAACGTGTTATCTGATTAGGTCATAACGCTTGCCATCTAATTAGACAAGCGATATTCCTCCAGCCCCTGATAAGGCATACGGAGTTCTCAAAACAAATCAAACCTATGACAACCTGGGAAAAACCCTGCGGCCATTGTTTTGATTTCACCGAGAACTTCAGCAAAAGAATGTGCTAACGACCTGGTCGTATGACATCCTTATTGACGCATCTATGTCCATCCTTACGTCAATCTCGGCACCTTAAAGGTATAAATATTACCGATATTGCCCTATGCAAACACACGCGGTGGTGACGAGATCGGAGCAGCCAGACTTGCCGAAGCCCAGAGCAGAGCAGACCCCGCTGGCGCAGCCCCGCCTTCCTGATGCGCTGAGAACGAGAAGCTGTCTATTCTCCTGCCGAGAAATCCAGCTCCGGCGCTTCCGGGTAGCCCTCGCAGGCAGCCTGGAATATCGAGGCCAGAGACGAGAGATACCATCCCTCATCCATCCTAGACTCCAGGTACAGAACTGAATAACCCCTCACAGAGAATTCTTTAGTCAGTCACTTGGCAAAACAAACTTAACTTAAACTGTAACTTTCTATTCCCGCCCACGCATTAGACTTAGGTCAGGTACACGGGGTAGGCGTAGTTAGAAACACCAGTTGAGTACGAGTAGTCAAATGTATATGTGTATGTAATATATCCTATTCATTTTAAACCTTCATATGGCTTAGAAACCATATCAATGTTTTTACAGTATTATTTTATACTTCTGCTTTTAATGTATGCACTTTACTTAACCATAAGTATTGCAATAATATCGATCCATTTCTCTTGTATGAGAAAAGAGACTGATCAATAAATAACATCTTTTATTGAACACGCCCGTCTCTTCCTTTTCTCTACAATCTGATGAGACTAAGAATGCACGTACTGACTGAGTAAAATAAATTGCCTTTTGTTCACACGACTCTCGAGATACACTCTTGATTAGGGGAGAGCAAAGTTGTCATGTTCTATGGTTGTCAGAAACTAAATCCCTTCTTGTCTATCCAGGGAGGTTCAACTCCTCCTTGCCTATTCGAGAAAGTTTCTAGTGAACTCTGAGCTAGCTGGCAAACCCAAAACTTTAAGTCTAATATCGACAGTAGTAGACCTAGTTAACGTCTGGTCTAGGCCTATACTATTGAAGGTATTATTCCAATGCGCAGAGCCTATTGGGATAATAGGAACTAAACTACATGGCGCCCAACGCGTTTGGAAGGGCGATAAAACTAACGTAAGACATTTAGAGAAACTCAGTCGTGCTTTCTCACTCAGACCCCTTTTCCCATAATACTCCAAAGACGTCTGGAGTGGGTGAAAGGTAATATCCGCCAAACCTCGCAGGAGGAAACTCCTATGTATGGTACTTGGTTTAGTCAACGTTGAAGGATAAACCGTTCCAAAATATTGTGCATCTAATCTTTGTTTTCATAAGAAACCTGATCTGCAAACAAACAAAGTAACCATCCTGTCGGTAAAATGGTAGACAGTGATGATGAAAGAGAGACAGTTAGGATAGCAACTGAACTCGCAGCAGCTGATAATGCACTGCAAGACACAGACCCGGATATAATACTCATCCCGGTCATCAAAAGGAAATCTATAACCTTAAAACTTATAGAAAATGGACTGACACCTAGAGGTGGCACAGTCATATTCGTGATTGAGGCACACGAATATCGGCAGACAGAGGTATACTATTCATGGATACATTTTCCAGCAGCAAATGCTGTAACAAAGTACTTCCACTATTACAAAACAGAGGAACCTCCTAATGAGTACACTCCTTTCGAGGAGGTGGAAGTACCACTTAAATTTCAAGAGCATCTGCTCTTATTTAATGGCACCCTAAAACATAATAATCACATCACCAGGCTCGGTCCTTTAGGTAGACCAGGAGCAACGTGGCCGGTCCTAGCCGGATACACACCACATCCAGACATCGAAAGAATGCCTGCACCAGAGCTTTTAACACAGCTAAAACAATTAATAAAATTACATAGACAATTAGTCCAATATGTGATGCGGACTTCAACAATTCAGCCAGCAATTAAAATTCCACAGCTGACCCCTCATCAGGGGAACGCAAATAAAATTACACCACAGAACATACAATCCTGCCTAGGTAAAGTACCAGCTAAACGGGAACAAATACCATTCTGGTTAGCACAAAAAATCACCCAAATAGGGGCTGTGTTTCCAGACACGACCCCGTTAGAAAAACACAGGATTCTGACTATCTGTCTTCCAATGGGAATCGCACCACACATTGAGGACTGTGACACTTGGGGTACAGTCTTTGCTTCCATCTACACAAAAACGCACGGTGTTCCATCCATTTCGGTAATACCAGATGTGCTAAAACAAATTCAAGACGAATATGGTCCAGAACCCGCTTTAACTCTTGGTATGAAATTACTAAAAGACTTCAAGCAGGTCTCGGCTATATTATTAGCCAACATAAAGGGAGAAGCAGCGAACGTGGCGATCCGCCAGAGGCTAAAAGAGACAGATATAGCAGACCAACCAGCTGAAATTGCTAGAATCATAGAAAAATCCTATGAGGAACTAGGTAGAGATAGTTTAGGTGGAATACCAGTAAAACCACAACTGATTGAAAATCCTGAAAAAATATTTTTTAATAATAATTCAACATCACAAAAAAAGAGCTGGGATGGAAACAAACAATCCAATCCTAAAGAAAAGAAATTCCAGTCCAGAGGAAGGTCTCCGCGGCGAAGAGAAAAGTCTCCGAACCAAAGACACAGGTCACCCCAAAGTGACCCCTCTGGGAAAAGATATAACCTTAGAAATAGGGATAATATAAAGAAACCTGATAGATATCAAGACATTGATACACGTCCCTCTCAATCTTTTCAGACTTCCTCGCAGAAATCGGAAAGAAGAGGACGATCAGAACAAAGAGAAGAGCACGCCAAGTCCAAAGACAAGGAACCTGCTCAGCTAAAAAAGAAATTACAATTTCCAAAAAAGAAGGTAGCCAGTATCAAGGTAGTTAACAATGCCGAGAATACTGAGGACACAACTGAAAAACGGAGAATGGGCTCAGACAATGCTAGACAGCGCAGCAGAAGTGAGCATAGCTCGCAAAGTCCTTATGAATCATCTGGAGACAGTGGACACGAATGAATATCTTCAAGTGGAAACTGCAGACACCAGAGTTAGCAAACCTCACAAAATATATGAAATAACTTTACGTATAGAAGGGGATAAGACTAGAAAAATAAGGGGACTATTTTGGGATAATCTCTCCAAGGGCTATGACATCCTTCTAGCTGAAAAAGACTCATGGCGAAGAAATAATTATGCCTGCCTTCTCAAATCATATCCCAATTCATAAAAAATATACACTTGCCAGAAAGTGGGCAGTAGCTCAAGCTCCTGCTTTATATAAAAATCATGTAGGATGGGATGAGGACTCTCCTCCTCACAAAATCCAGTTAAAATCACAACCTACTGCACAAAGACAGTACCCAATTAAGCAAGAAGCTAAAAAACAGGTAAAAGAAATCCTAGATCAATTAGAATACCAGGGGGTGATTGAAACTTGCACCTCACAAATGACCAACCCTTTGTTTCCGGTCTCCAAACCAGACAATTCATATCGTCTAGTTTTGGATTACCGACACCTTAACTCATGTTGCAAAACTTTTGCAGTGCAAAACTCGCATAGTACTGCACTAATGAATAACATAGTGCGCAAAAAATACAAAACAACATTAGACATCTCTAATGGATTCTTTTGTCAAAACATAGCACCAGAGAGCAGATATTTGTCTGCATTCTCAATAAATGGCACTCAAAAACAATTCTGTCGGTTAGCCCAGGGGTACAAGAACAGCCCGGGAGTATTCTCAGCGAGAGTAACAGAATTACTACAAACATATGACGACGAAGCATTATCGTATGTCGACGACATATACTTAACAGATGATGACTTGGAGACTCACTTGAAGAGAGTGAACACCATAATACTTGGGTTCGCAGCAGAGGGTTACAAATTCAACTTTAAAAAATCCAGAATTGCCCATCTGACAGTCCTGTTCTTAGGATATGAATTATCAAGTGAAGGCAAAAGCCTGGCTGACAATTTTCTAGAGAAATGTGCCGTACTCCAAGCACCTAGAACACTAAAAAACCTACAGTCAATTCTAGGCTTCCTAAATTTCGGAAGAACATACATTGCAAATTACGCAGAAAGGGTCAAACCCCTTTATGATCTAATAAAACCAGATTTTAAAAGAACCAATTGGACTCAAATACACACAGAAATTCTGAGCTCCTTACAAACAGACATGCTAATTAAAACAAAATTAGAAACACGTGATAACACACGCAATCTTGTGATTCGAGTCATCCCAGGAAGATGCGGGTTCACATACCTGACCTCTAATGAGGGAGAAAAGGTACCAATTGCATTCAAATCACACTTGTACACAGAAGCTGAACAGAAATTCAGCATTAAAGAAAACATTGTTCATGCAGTTCAAACCGCAATAGCTAGAGAAAAATATCAAGCGGACGGTAGACACATCACAGTCAGAACAGCAGAATCAGCCTTTGAGGCATTAACAACACCGTGTAATTTACCAACAACAACCTTGAATCCGGAATGGATACAATGGGTGAATTCAATTACAACGGACAAAGTATACTATTACTTTGATCCAGAACTAAAGGAATTGAAAAATCTAGAATATGAAAGAACATTCCCTCTGCCTATCGACATTCTGCCCTTACGACAATACGCTTGTGTAATCTATACAGACGGACATGCTCAACCCTCCGTTTGGGGAGAACAAGCATACAACCCAACATGTGAGATTACAAAAGAAGTGTGGCGCGGAGGTAAACTAAGACCTCTATTAACAAAAACACACTCAGTAGAAACTAATTCAGAACAACAGACTGAAATAATGGCATTGAAAATGGCGCTAGATAATGCGGATCGCGAATTCCCGACACTTATAGTGTCAGATTCATATTACTGCGTCAAATCATATAACAACGATTTGCAGACATGGATTCAAAACGGTTACAAAGATGACACAGGTGCAACAATAAAGCAAAAACTGCTTTGGGAACAAATAGCTCTTTTACAAAAAGAACTACCAAAGACTCACGTGACACACTCACTGAGTCATCAGCGTGATGGCTTTCACGTTGCAGGGAATTCATTGGCTGAGACAGCCACAGCGGTAGCAACTAAATCGGCTTCCGTAGTTCGAAAAAAGCGTACAGTGAAGTATATTGACGGTGAAACAGTGCTGGCAGTAAAAACGTCATCAAAAGGTGACTGCTCAGCGCTACCGATCAACTATCCACTCAATTATACATACATAATCGATGCAAACTCCGTCCCTTTTGCTCGAATCCCTGGAGTGGGGGATAGAGTGATTCCAAACATGGACAGGAGAAACTTGTTAATCGCAGACGCACATATGGGCGAGGGTCTCAGACACCTCAAACTAAAAGATTCTCTGGAAGAATTACAATCAAGGTACTGGTGGCCAGGCATGAGCCTGCATCACACCATGTTTGTCAAAAAGTGCCCCAACTGCAACAGGAATCGCAGTGGTGAGAGAAACGGTGTAATACCGTGTCGTTTCACTCCAGAAAAAATCAACAGTAAAAAGCAAGGCTTGCGATTAACATATACAGGCTAGTTTCCACTTATAATGTAGATCACCAGCCCTCGGCTGACGTCTGGACTGTTATACAAAGATTTGCGAGTCTAAATGGCATATACGCTAAGAGCATGCTACGTTTGACCATTGTTTTCACTCTAGCCCTCCAGCCTGAGGGGAAACATGGCCAAATGAGCATAGCACAGCGGGAATCTTCTCACTTCCTTCCTGAGGGATACAGGATGGTGTAAAGAAAAAACCAAGGCATAAAGCAATCTATAACGGAAAGGATATTAGGTTCGGGAGCTGGGTGGGTCAAACATCTAATAAGTGTCCAACGTAGTCTAAATAACCTGCCAAGAAATTCTCTGAAGGGATTCAGTCCGTACGAATTATTATTTGGAACTAGGATGTTAATCTCTGACCTTGACAGTCAGACTTCAGTGGTAAAGGAAAAAAGCTTTGATATCAAAGATCGTTTGGCTATTTTACAGGACTTAAACGAAACAAGAAAAGACCTGAGCAACATAAAGTTGAAACAGCAGCCAACAACCACTGAAGAACCACCACCTGTCCCAGCAAGACCTGTCTGGATTCCAAAAGTCGGGGATCTAGTCAGAGAAAAGATCGCGGTAAAGAAGGAATTTGGGCCTTCTTACAGAAAAGCAGTTCCTGTCTTGTCTGTCAACGGGACAAGATCAGTAGTACTACCGCCGCTTGCTGGTAAAAAGGAGAACCGAGTTGTATCCATCGACCTGGTAAAACCACAATCATGTGGCCGATAACAAATAGTAGGCCAAGTGGACTCCCCATAAGTATCAGAACACCAAGGTTCGCTACCAGTACAGAGGTCCTAACAAAGAGGCTAATCACATTCGAAACGCCTACAGAAGAACGACAAGGACTATGCAACAATGCAATGGAACTTAGACCTCTGAACACCCAAATAAAAACATTTAGCAGAGACACACCAACCTATAATGAAGTAACAAACGACTATGCAAGAAACAGTAATCCTGAAGCAATTGGAACAATTGACAGAACCGCATCCGGCTACTTCATAAACTTCGATGATTCCTCCGAAGGCTTCACTGAATCAAAAACACAGCCATCATCAAAAACCTTTAAAGATAAATCTAAAGAACTTTTGAAACAACTGAAAGAAACATATCTGATTTCTCCATGGATTGAATTTTGGGTGGGTTTTGGTGCATTTATCCTCATACTTTGGCTCACCATGATACTAACTTTGGGACGCTTCATTGAGGGAAAATATGCTAAAATGGACACAGCAAGTCAGAAAATCAACTTGATCCTCAAACCACACACATCTTCACACGTCGAGAAAAGAGAACTTTCTTCAGTCAACTTCACAGCCAATCCTATACCGGGTGGGGTAGCATGGGACAACACTGACTACGAAATCTATGGTCCGGTTGAAATCCTGAAATATCCACACCAAATTAAAATCTCATTGAGTGACTTCGTAAAATCAAGCACATTTGCTGATGATTGGGACTTTGAAAGTATAAACAATATGATGTCTGACTTAGTGATGTCTGCTAAATTTACCAAACATGATTATTTGCAGGGTTCTACAAATTATGATAGTATGTATTGCTACAACCACTATGGTAACCATTTTTTACATAGATCTGCACAACCTAGAAATGTTTTAAATTATAATCAATGGGAACATTGTGCAACCCCTCCAAAAGGAAGCTCAAGAACCGTTTATGACAAATATTCATACTTTTCAGGTTTTAACATAAGTAATGCTGAAACATTTTATTTCAAATTGTCAAATAAGACAGGGACAAAGACCATGATAACCAACACAAAATTGATATATTCAGACTCATTCTTTGAACAAATGAATACTTTTGGTTTTGATTATTGGGACAAAAATGTTGAATTGAAAAGTGTTTGGGGCACAAGAGAATGGCAAGTACAGGGTATAGAATCTTTGTTTAGACCCTGCATGATCCCAGAACAAATTATATTTTTAAATGACACTGTTCAACAAACTACCTGTCTTGGCTTAGCCAAAATCAAAGACTTAAATAAACCGTCTATTCCAAAACCAACAATGAACAGCAATAGCTCTACAGATGAGGAGATAGACATAAACTATGTATTAAACCAAAACAGAACACATCCAGATTGGAAACAGTGGTTGATCTGGCCCACAAATACTAATAACTGTCAAGACAGATTCCTGAACAAAACACAGGGGTTCAAAATGACCAGGCCAGACCCTAGATATCCCCAAAGACATCACCCAGGGATAATAACCACCTACAGTGTGGGCAAATTATGCCTTCAGTGGCTACAAACTTCCACACTGGCAGAAATTAAGCAACACCTAACTTTACTTACTGATGGTGCTGACTTGCGTGATTTCACTATGGGACCACGCAAACAGCGTCAAAAGCGTTTCTTAGCAGCCTCTGTATATGCAGCATACAATGAGGCCTGGAAGGTTACTCAAATTGAGACAGCAGAAAGGATACGGGAAATTGACCGTATTAATTTGGAAAAATCACTTTCTGTAGTGGACAATGGGTTAATGACTCTGTCCTCCAGAATTTTTTCTCTGGACAGCATTGTGTCTTCAGCAATCGACATAATATCGCAAGACTTACTGTTGTTACAACACGGTCAGTCTCAATTGCGTTCTATTGTACAGCTTGGCTGGACGTTACAAAATCTGCGTTCAGGCTATGTGCCTTGGCGTTTAATCAACACAACGTCACTTTTCAATATCTTTAACCTTACTGATAAACAAATCAGTATGGCCCAGAAGGGTGCTGATTATACAATCCTGAGCATTGAAAAACTCGAAAGATTACCAGTGACAATGTCAGAACGACCTGTCAGTGAATGGATAATACATGGGATAATTAATATTCCAATATCAACCTTCAGGTTTCAATACTGCCAAAAATATATACAGGCTGGCATGTACGAAAAATTGGGAAAAGGGTACATTAAAACAACATGGAACCTGCCCTATTCACATGCATGTGTCAGTAATAAAGGACAGAAAGTGTTTCTTAGTGGCAATAATTGTGCGATGTCACTAAGCGGTACACTTCTGTGTAACGGAATTAGTTTGCATGGAGCCGGTGAAGGGAACTCAAATAACCTTTCATGTCACCAGCTAGGCACACCTGCAACAGAGATAGAACCATTCTTTCAAAGACTCTATAATGGGAGTTACATTCTAATTGTCGACCGCAGATGCTGTAGTCTTATGCCCGGGACTCCTTATCTCGTAACTACGACTGCGAAGGTCAAGTGCTGTGGACGCTTATTGTTCCCCAGCTCCTTTCCAGACAGGGAGGCAAGGGCATGGCCCAACTTGAAAATTACTTCTATTCGAATAGATACTTTAAGCAGAATGAAAACAGTGCTTCTTCAGACGCCGACAAGGCTCACGTCATCAAAAGAAACGTATGATCTCCTAGTCGCAAGGAAGACTGCAGAGATACATTCATTGTTATCGACTAATTCCCCCATACATTTCGCAGAAATCCTGAATGAAATCTTAAATATTTCTGATACCAGTGGAGTCTCAAAAGTATTTAAGACAGTATTTTCGATGGCATTAACACCATTCAAAGCCATACTGGGTATTTTTCCAGATTTCGTCCATTCGATTTTTGGCGGACTTCCCCTCATTTTAGGACTAATTGCAGGAATCCTATTCTTGGTCCTTATATTTCGTTATGGCAAACCATGTCACAGACAAAACACCTGCGACAAGGGAAGAAACAATCCTAGCCATTGGATACCGGGACCGGGTATCAAAAATCCTGGGACTATCCCGGCTTAGAGACCTGAACATGACTTGGTTTCTTTCATTTCGACCAATGTGGCATCGATGTGTTTTACCTGTATTAAGGTGCCTGCTATGCGGAGAAGAATGCGTGTTAGACACCTGTCTGACGCTACAATCGGATGCGCCAATGGATGCAGAAACATTGTTGAGTCCAACAAAGGCTCATGCTTTGTGCTGCCCTCAACGGCTACCAATCCTGATGACGGCATTCGTGGAAGCTTCACCACTACGATTAGGGGGTAGTGAAGTTCAAAATGAAAGCAGCATCGATCAGGTACGACCTTCTGTCAGCAATCCAAATCAGAATGTCAATGGAGACAATCATGCGCACGAATGCATGGTTACACCTATTTCCGAGTTAGTGGAACTCTCCCAGGAAGCTGTTGACAACTTTTTCGAGAGTCTAAATGATATGATGTTCTCACCAGAGCAGAAATAGAGACTTTTGAGCAAGCTCGTACACGGCGTTCCCTGAATTTGGCCTTCAACTAGAAAAGCAAAATACCATGAACATTTTTCCCTCCAGTTCACGGACAGCAATTTTTTCAGCAGCCCCAAAATATTTTTGCATATTTTTCGGGACACTATCTTCTGCTTAAAGTAAGAACTATTCTTAGAGAACTAAGTTTCTACTTTTTAGATAGCTTATAGACATTAGCTGCCCGCTGGTATGTTCATAATTATTTTATTCTGTGATGGAATGGTCTCAAACTTTTTTCTGTATTAAGAGCCATTTCATGTGTAAATTCTCATATACCATTTAGCAATAATGTATACAAATGCGTGATTACTTTAGCATTATTTCACAGCTTGAGTGCATACAATACATGTAAATGCTTTTTTTTCCGTATATTTGATAATTTCAAAATGCATTTATGTATTTTGGGGTGGTAAGGTATACACGATACTCTACCGTATGTTTTACTATGCATAGATTAGTAAATATGTCCATAGTTAGCGTGGAGTGGGTGTGATGTATTCCTATAGGTTCTGTATCGATCCCCCTATTGCTGACCCTATTCTGGTTAACAAACTAACAAGTTAACTAGCAGCCATCCCATGAGGCAGAAAACCCCCATGATGCAGGAACCGTTATCTGATAAAGCCACACTACGGCACAGGAACGTGTTATCTGATTAGGTCATAACGCTTGCCATCTAATTAGACAAGCGATATTCCTCCAGCCCCTGATAAGGCATACGGAGTTCTCAAAGCAAATCAAACCTATGACAACCTGGGAAAAACCCTGCGGCCATTGTTTTGATTTCACCGAGAACTTCAGCAAAAGAATGTGCTAACGACCTGGTCGTATGACATCCTTATTGACGCATCTATGTCCATCCTTACGTCAATCTCGGCACCTTAAAGGTATAAATATTACCGATATTGCCCTATGCAAACACACGCGGTGGTGACGAGATCGGAGCAGCCAGACTTGCCGAAGCCCAGAGCAGAGCAGACCCCGCTGGCGCAGCCCCGCCTTCCTGACGCGCTGAGAACGAGAAGCTGTCTATTCTCCTGCCGAGAAATCCAGCTCCGGCGCTTCCGGGTAGCCCTCGCAGGCAGCCTGGAATATCGAGGCCAGAGACGAGAGATACCATCCCTCATTCATCCTAGACTCCAGGTACAGAACTGAATAACCCCTCACAGAGAATTCTTTAGTCAGTCACTTGGCAAAACAAACTTAACTTAAACTGTAACTTTCTATTCCCGCCCACGCATTAGACTTAGGTCAGGTACACGGGGTAGGCGTAGTTAGAAACACCAGTTGAGTACGAGTAGTCAAATGTATATGTGTATGTAATATATCTTATTCATTTTAAACCTTCATATGGCTTGAAAACCATATCAATGTTTTTACAGTATTATTTTATACTTCTGCTTTTAATGTATGCACTTTACTTAACCATAAGTATTGCAATAATATCGATCCATTTCTCTTGTATGAGAAAAGAGACTGATCAATAAATAACATCTTTTATTGAACACGCCCGTCTCTTCCTTTTCTCTACAATCTGATGAGACTAAGAATGCACGTACTGACTGAGTAAAATAAATTGCCTTTTGTTCACACGACTCTCGAGATACACTCTTGATTAGGGGAGAGCAAAGTTGTCATGTTCTATGGTTGTCAGAAACTAAATCCCTTCTTGTCTATCCAGGGAGGTTCAACTCCTCCTTGCCTATTCGAGAAAGTTTCTAGTGAACTCTGAGCTAGCTGGCAAACCCAAAACTTTAAGTCTAATATCGACAGTAGTAGACCTAGTTAACGTCTGGTCTAGGCCTATACTATTGAAGGTATTATTCCAATGCGCAGAGCCTATTGGGATAATAGGAACTACACTACATGGCGCCCAACGCATTTGGAAGGGCGATAAAACTAACGTAAGACATTTAGAGAAACTCAGTCGTGCTTTCTCACTCAGACCCCTTTTCCCATAATACTCCAAAGACGTCTGGAGTGGGTGAAAGGTAATATCCGCCAAACCTCGCAGGAGGAAACTCCTATGTATGGTACTTGGTTTAGTCAACGTTGAAGGATAAACCGTTCCAAAATATTGTGCATCTAATCTTTGTTTCCATAAGAAACCTGATCTGCAAACAAACAAAGTAACCATCCTGTCGGTAAAATGGTAGACAGTGATGATGAAAGAGAGACAGTTAGGATAGCAACTGAACTCGCAGCAGATGATAATGCACTGCAAGACACAGACCCGGATATAATACTCATCCCGGTCATCAAAAGGAAATCTATAACCTTAAAACTTATAGAAAATGGACTGACACCTAGAGGTGGCACAGTCATATTCGTGATTGAGGCACACGAATATCGGCAGACAGAGGTATACTATTCATGGATACATTTTCCAGCAGCAAATGCTGTAACAAAGTACTTCCACTATTACAAAACAGAGGAACCTCCTAATGAGTACACTCCTTTCGAGGAGGTGGAAGTACCACTTAAATTTCAAGAGCATCTGCTCTTATTTAATGGCACCCTAAAACATAATAATCACATCACCAGGCTCGGTCCTTTAGGTAGACCAGGAGCAACGTGGCCGGTCCTAGCCGGATACACACCACATCCAGACATCGAAAGAATGCCTGCACCAGAGCTTTTAACACAGCTAAAACAATTAATAAAATTACATAGACAATTAGTCCAATATGTGATGCGGACTTCAACAATTCAGCCAGCAATTAAAATTCCACAGCTGACCCCTCATCAGGGGAACACAAATAAAATTACACCACAGAACATACAATCCTGCCTAGGTAAAGTACCAGCTAAACGGGAACAAATACCATTCTGGTTAGCACAAAAAATCACCCAAATAGGGGCTGTGTTTCCAGACACGACCCCGTTAGAAAAACACAGGATTCTGACTATCTGTCTTCCAATGGGAATCGCACCACACATTGAGGACTGTGACACTTGGGGTACAGTCTTTGCTTCCATCTACACAAAAACGCACGGTGTTCCATCCATTTCGGTAATACCAGATGTGCTAAAACAAATTCAAGACGAATATGGTCCAGAACCCGCTTTAACTCTTGGTATGAAATTACTAAAAGACTTCAAGCAGGTCTCGGCTATATTATTAGCCAACATAAAGGGAGAAGCAGCGAACGTGGCGATCCGCCAGAGGCTAAAAGAGACAGATATAGCAGACCA
This sequence comes from Lissotriton helveticus, assembly GCF_964261635.1. Taxonomy (NCBI): domain Eukaryota; kingdom Metazoa; phylum Chordata; class Amphibia; order Caudata; family Salamandridae; genus Lissotriton; species Lissotriton helveticus. The sequence goes on along the minus strand of NC_136073.1, from coordinate 74,767,662 downwards.
ACCAGCTGAAATTGCTAGAATCATAGAAAAATCCTATGAGGAACTAGGTAGAGATAGTTTAGGTGGAATACCAGTAAAACCACAACTGATTGAAAATCCTGAAAAAATATTTTTTAATAATAATTCAACATCACAAAAAAAGAGCTGGGATGGAAACAAACAATCCAATCCTAAAGAAAAGAAATTCCAGTCCAGAGGAAGGTCTCCTCGGCGAAGAGAAAAGTCTCCGAACCAAAGACACAGGTCACCCCAAAGTGACCCCTCTGGGAAAAGATATAACCTTAGAAATAGGGATAATATAAAGAAACCTGATAGATATCAAGACATTGATACACGTCCCTCTCAATCTTTTCAGACTTCCTCGCAGAAATCGGAAAGAAGAGGACGATCAGAACAAAGAGAAGAGCACGCCAAGTCCAAAGACAAGGAACCTGCTCAGCTAAAAAAGAAATTACAATTTCCAAAAAAGAAGGTAGCCAGTATCAAGGTAGTTAACAATGCCGAGAATACTGAGGACACAACTGAAAAACGGAGAATGGGCTCAGACAATGCTAGACAGCGCAGCAGAAGTGAGCATAGCTCGCAAAGTCCTTATGAATCATCTGGAGACAGTGGACACGAATGAATATCTTCAAGTGGAAACTGCAGACACCAGAGTTAGCAAACCTCACAAAATATATGAAATAACTTTACGTATAGAAGGGGATAAGACTAGAAAAATAAGGGGACTATTTTGGGATAATCTCTCCAAGGGCTATGACATCCTTCTAGCTGAAAAAGACTCATGGCGAAGAAATAATTATGCCTGCCTTCTCAAATCATATCCCAATTCATAAAAAATATACACTTGCCAGAAAGTGGGCAGTAGCTCAAGCTCCTGCTTTATATAAAAATCATGTAGGATGGGATGAGGACTCTCCTCCTCACAAAATCCAGTTAAAATCACAACCTACTGCACAAAGACAGTACCCAATTAAGCAAGAAGCTAAAAAAACAGGTAAAAGAAATCCTAGATCAATTAGAATACCAGGGGGTGATTGAAACTTGCACCTCACAAATGAACAACCCTTTGTTTCCGGTCTCCAAACCAGACAATTCATATCGTCTAGTTTTGGATTACCGACACCTTAACTCATGTTGCAAAACTTTTGCAGTGCAAAACTCGCATAGTACTGCACTAATGAATAACATAGTGCGCAAAAAATACAAAACAACATTAGACATCTCTAATGGATTCTTTTGTCAAAACATAGCACCAGAGAGCAGATATTTGTCTGCATTCTCAATAAATGGCACTCAAAAACAATTCTGTCGGTTAGCCCAGGGGTACAAGAACAGCCCGGGAGTATTCTCAGCGAGAGTAACAGAATTACTACAAACATATGACGACGAAGCATTATCGTATGTCGACGACATATACTTAACAGATGATGACTTGGAGACTCACTTGAAGAGAGTGAACACCATAATACTTGGGTTCGCAGCAGATGGTTACAAATTCAACTTTAAAAAATCCAGAATTGCCCATCTGACAGTCCTGTTCTTAGGATATGAATTATCAAGTGAAGGCAAAAGCCTGGCTGACAATTTTCTAGAGAAATGTGCCGTACTCCAAGCACCTAGAACACTAAAAAACCTACAGTCAATTCTAGGCTTCCTAAATTTCGGAAGAACATACATTGCAAATTACGCAGAAAGGGTCAAACCCCTTTATGATCTAATAAAACCAGATTTTAAAAGAACCAATTGGACTCAAATACACACAGAAATTCTGAGCTCCTTACAAACAGACATGCTAATTAAAACAAAATTAGAAACACGTGATAACACACGCAATCTTGTGATTCGAGTCATCCCAGGAAGATGCGGATTCACATACCTGACCTCTAATGAGGGAGAAAAGGTACCAATTGCATTCAAATCACACTTGTACACAGAAGCTGAACAGAAATTCAGCATTAAAGAAAACATTGTTCATGCAGTTCAAACCGCAATAGCTAGAGAAAAATATCAAGCGGACGGTAGACACATCACAGTCAGAACAGCAGAATCAGCCTTTGAGGCATTAACAACACCGTGTAATTTACCAACAACAACCTTGAATCCGGAATGGATACAATGGGTGAATTCAATTACAACGGACAAAGTATACTATTACTTTGATCCAGAACTAAAGGAATTGAAAAATCTAGAATATGAAAGAACATTCCCTCTGCCTATCGACATTCTGCCCTTACGACAATACGCTTGTGTAATCTATACAGACGGACATGCTCAACCCTCCGTTTGGGGAGAACAAGCATACAACCCAACATGTGAGATTACAAAAGAAGTGTGGCGCGGAGGTAAACTAAGACCTCTATTAACAAAAACACACTCAGTAGAAACTAATTCAGAACAACAGACTGAAATAATGGCATTGAAAATGGCGCTAGATAATGCGGATCGCGAATTCCCGACACTTATAGTGTCCGATTCATATTACTGCGTCAAATCATATAACAACGATTTGCAGACATGGATTCAAAACGGTTACAAAGATGACACAGGTGCAACAATAAAGCAAAAACTGCTTTGGGAACAAATAGCTCTTTTACAAAAAGAACTACCAAAGACTCACGTGACACACTCACTGAGTCATCAGCGTGATGGCGTTCACGTTGCAGGGAATTCATTGGCTGAGACAGCCACAGCGGTAGCAACTAAATCGGCTTCCGTAGTTCGAAAAAAGCGTACAGTGAAGTATATTGACGGTGAAACAGTGCTGGCAGTAAAAACGTCATCAAAAGGTGACTGCTCAGCGCTACCGATCAACTATCCACTTAATTATACATACATAATCGATGCAAACTCCGTCCCTTTTGCTCGAATCCCTGGAGTGGGGGATAGAGTGATTCCAAATATGGACAGGAGAAACTTGTTAATCGCAGACGCACATATGGGCGAGGGTCTCAGACACCTCAAACTAAAAGATTCTCTGGAAGAATTACAATCAAGGTACTGGTGGCCAGGCATGAGCCTGCATCACACCATGTTTGTCAAAAAGTGCCCCAACTGCAACAGGAATCGCAGTGGTGAGAGAAACGGTGTAATACCGTGTCGTTTCACTCCAGAAAAAATCAACAGTAAAAAGCAAGGCTTGCGATTAACATATACAGGCTAGTTTCCACTTATAATGTAGATCACCAGCCCTCGGCTGACGTCTGGACTGTTATACAAAGATTTGCGAGTCTAAATGGCATATACGCTAAGAGCATGCTACGTTTGACCATTGTTTTCACTCTAGCCCTCCAGCCTGAGGGGAAACATGGCCAAATGAGCATAGCACAGCGGGAATCTTCTCACTTCCTTCCTGAGGGATACAGGATGGTGTAAAGAAAAAACCAAGGCATAAAGCAATCTATAACGGAAAGGATATTAGGTTCGGGAGCTGGGTGGGTCAAACATCTAATAAGTGTCCAACGTAGTCTAAATAACCTGCCAAGAAATTCTCTGAAGGGATTCAGTCCGTACGAATTATTATTTGGAACTAGGATGTTAATCTCTGACCTTGACAGTCAGACTTCAGTGGTAAAGGAAAAAAGCTTTGATATCAAAGATCGTTTGGCTATTTTACAGGACTTAAACGAAACAAGAAAAGACCTGAGCAACATAAAGTTGAAACAGCAGCCAACAACCACTGAAGAACCACCACCTGTCCCAGCAAGACCTGTCTGGATTCCAAAAGTCGGGGATCTAGTCAGAGAAAAGATCGCGGTAAAGAAGGAATTTGGGCCTTCTTACAGAAAAGCAGTTCCTGTCTTGTCTGTCAACGGGACAAGATCAGTAGTACTACCGCCGCTTGCTGGTAAAAAGGAGAACCGAGTTGTATCCATCGACCTGGTAAAACCACAATCATGTGGCCGATAACAAATAGTAGGCCAAGTGGACTCCCCATAAGTATCAGAACACCAAGGTTCGCTACCAGTACAGAGGTCCTAACAAAGAGGCTAATCACATTCGAAACGCCTACAGAAGAACGACAAGGACTATGCAACAATGCAATGGAACTTAGACCTCTGAACACCCAAATAAAAACATTTAGCAGAGACACACCAACCTATAATGAAGTAACAAACGACTATGCAAGAAACAGTAATCCTGAAGCAATTGGAACAATTGACAGAACCGCATCCGGCTACTTCATAAACTTCGATGATTCCTCCGAAGGCTTCACTGAATCAAAAACACAGCCATCATCAAAAACCTTTAAAGATAAATCTAAAGAACTTTTGAAACAACTGAAAGAAACATATCTGATTTCTCCATGGATTGAATTTTGGGTGGGTTTTGGTGCATTTATCCTCATACTTTGGCTCACCATGATACTAACTTTGGGACGCTTCATTGAGGGAAAATATGCTAAAATGGACACAGCAAGTCAGAAAATCAACTTGATCCTCAAACCACACACATCTTCACACGTCGAGAAAAGAGAACTTTCTTCAGTCAACTTCACAGCCAATCCTATACCGGGTGGGGTAGCATGGGACAACACTGACTACGAAATCTATGGTCCGGTTGAAATCCTGAAATATCCACACCAAATTAAAATCTCATTGAGTGACTTCGTAAAATCAAGCACATTTGCTGATGATTGGGACTTTGAAAGTATAAACAATATGATGTCTGACTTAGTGATGTCTGCTAAATTTACCAAACATGATTATTTGCAGGGTTCTACAAATTATGATAGTATGTATTGCTACAACCACTATGGTAACCATTTTTTACATAGATCTGCACAACCTAGAAATGTTTTAAATTATAATCAATGGGAACATTGTGCAACCCCTCCAAAAGGAAGCTCAAGAACCGTTTATGACAAATATTCAAACTTTTCAGGTTTTAACATAAGTAATGCTGAAACATTTTATTTCAAATTGTCAAATAAGACAGGGACAAAGACCATGATAACCAACACAAAATTGATATATTCAGACTCATTCTTTGAACAAATGAATACTTTTGGTTTTGATTATTGGGACAAAAATGTTGAATTGAAAAGTGTTTGGGGCACAAGAGAATGGCAAGTACAGGGTATAGAATCTTTGTTTAGAGCCTGCATGATCCCAGAACAAATTATATTTTTAAATGACACTGTTCAACAAACTACCTGTCTTGGCTTAGCCAAAATCAAAGACTTAAATAAACCGTCTATTCCAAAACCAACAATGAACAGCAATAGCTCTACAGATGAGGAGATAGACATAAACTATGTATTAAACCAAAACAGAACACATCCAGATTGGAAACAGTGGTTGATCTGGCCCACAGATACTAATAACTGTCAAGACAGATTCCTGAACAAAACACAGGGGTTCAAAATGACCAGGCCAGACCCTAGATATCCCCAAAGACATCACCCAGGGATAATAACCACCTACAGTGTGGGAAAATTATGCCTTCAGTGGCTACAAACTTCCACACTGGCAGAAATTAAGCAACACCTAACTTTACTTACTGATGGTGCTGACTTGCGTGATTTCACTATGGGACCACGCAAACAGCGTCAAAAGCGTTTCATAGCAGCCTCTGTATATGCAGCATACAATGAGGCCTGGAAGGTTACTCAAATTGAGACAGCAGAAAGGATACGGGAAATTGACCGTATTAATTTGGAAAAATCACTTTCTGTAGTGGACAATGGGTTAATGACTCTGTCCTCCAGAATTTTTTCTCTGGACAGCATTGTGTCTTCAGCAATCGACATAATATCGCAAGACTTACTGTTGTTACAACACGGTCAGTCTCAATTGCGTTCTATTGTACAGCTTGGCTGGACGTTACAAAATCTGCGTTCAGGCTATGTGCCTTGGCGTTTAATCAACACAACGTCACTTTTCAATATCTTTAACCTTACTGATAAACAAATCAGTATGGCCCAGAAGGGTTCTGATTATACAATCCTGAGCATTGAAAAACTCGAAAGATTACCAGTGACAATGTCAGAACGACCTGTCAGTGAATGGATAATACATGGGATAATTAATATTCCAATATCAACCTTCAGGTTTCAATACTGCCAAAAATATATACAGGCTGGCATGTACGAAAAATTGGGAAAAGGGTACATTAAAACAACATGGAACCTGCCCTATTCACATGCATGTGTCAGTAATAAAGGACAGAAAGTGTTTCTTAGTGGCAATAATTGTGCGATGTCACTAAGCGGTACACTTCTGTGTAACGGAATTAGTTTGCATGGAGCCGGTGAAGGGAACTCAAATAACCTTTCATGTCACCAGCTAGGCACACCTGCAACAGAGATAGAACCATTCTTTCAAAGACTCTATAATGGGAGTTACATTCTAATTGTCGACCGCAGATGCTGTAGTCTTATGCCCGGGACTCCTTATCTCGTAACTACGACTGCGAAGGTCAAGTGCTGTGGACGCTTATTGTTCCCCAGCTCCTTTCCAGACAGGGAGGCAAGGGCATGGCCCAACTTGAAAATTACTTCTATTCGAATAGATACTTTAAGCAGAATGAAAACAGTGCTTCTTCAGACGCCGACAAGGCTCACGTCATCAAAAGAAACGTATGATCTCCTAGTCGCAAGGACGACTGCAGAGATACATTCATTGTTATCGACTAATTCCCCCATACATTTCGCAGAAATCCTGAATGAAATCTTAAATATTTCTGATACCAGTGGAGTCTCAAAAGTATTTAAGACAGTATTTTCGATGGCATTAACACCATTCAAAGCCATACTGGGTATTTTTCCAGATTTCGTCCATTCGATTTTTGGCGGACTTCCCCTCATTTTAGGACTAATTGCAGGAATCCTATTCTTGGTCCTTATATTTCGTTATGGCAAACCATGTCACAGACAAAACACCTGCGACAAGGGAAGAAACAATCCTAGCCATTGGATACCGGGAATCAAAAATCCTGGGACTATCCCGGCTTAGAGACCTGAACATGACTTGGTTTCTTTCATTTCGACCAATGTGGCATCGATGTGTTTTACCTGTATTAGGGTGCCTGCTATGCGGAGAAGAATGCGTGTTAGACACCTGTCTGACGCTACAATCGGATGCGCCAATGGATGCAGAAACATTGTTGAGTCCAACAAAGGCTCATGCTTTGTGCTGCCCTCAACGGCTACCAATCCTGATGACGGCATTCGTGGAAGCTTCACCACTACGATTAGGGGGTAGTGAAGTTCAAAATGAAAGCAGCATCGATCAGGTACGACCTTCTGTCAGCAATCCAAATCAGAATGTCAATGGAGACAATCATGCGCACGAATGCATGGTTACACCTATTTCCGAGTTAGTGGAACTCTCCCAGGAAGCTGTTGACAACTTTTTCGAGAGTCTAAATGATATGATGTTCTCACCAGAGCAGAAATAGAGACTTTTGAGCAAGCTCGTACACGGCGTTCCCTGAATTTGGCCTTCAACTAGAAAAGCAAAATACCATGAACATTTTTCCCTCCAGTTCACGGACAGCAATTTTTTCAGCAGCCCCAAAATATTTTTGCATATTTTTCGGGACACTATCTTCTGCTTAAAGTAAGAACTATTCTTAGAGAACTAAGTTTCTACTTTTTAGATAGCTTATAGACATTAGCTGCCCGCTGGTATGTTCATAATTATTTTATTCTGTGATGGAATGGTCTCGAACTTTTTTCTGTATTAAGAGCCATTTCATGTGTAAATTCTCATATACCATTTAGCAATAATGTATACAAATGCGTGATTACTTTAGCATTATTTCACAGCTTGAGTGCATACAATACATGTAAATGCTTTTTTTTCCGTATATTTGATAATTTCAAAATGCATTTATGTATTTTGGGGTGGTACGGTATACACGATACTCTACCGTATGTTTTACTATGCATAGATTAGTAAATATGTCCATAGTTAGCGTGGAGTGGGTGTGATGTATTCCTATAGATTCTGTATCGATCCCCCTATTCCTGACCCTATTCTGGTTAACAAACTAACAAGTTAACTAGCAGCCATCCCATGAGGCAGAAAACCCCCATGATGCAGGAACCGTTATCTGATAAAGCCACACTACGGCACAGGAACGTGTTATCTGATTAGGTCATAACGCTTGCCATCTAATTAGACAAGCGATATTCCTCCAGCCCCTGATAAGGCATACGGAGTTCTCAAAGCAAATCAAACCTATGACAACCTGGGAAAAACCCTGCGGCCATTGTTTTGATTTCACCGAGAACTTCAGCAAAAGAATGTGCTAACGACCTGGTCGTATGACATCCTTATTGACGCATCTATGTCCATCCTTACGTCAATCTCGGCACCTTAAAGGTATAAATATTACCGATATTGCCCTATGCAAACACACGCGGTGGTGACGAGATCGGAGCAGCCAGACTTGCCGAAGCCCAGAGCAGAGCAGACCCCGCTGGCGCAGCCACGCCTTCCTGACGCGCTGAGAACGAGAAGCTGTCTATTCTCCTGCCGAGAAATCCAGCTCCGGCGCTTCCGGGTAGCCCTCGCAGGCAGCCTGGAATATCGAGGCCAGAGACAAGAGATACCATCCCTCATCCATCCTAGACTCCAGGTACAGAACTGAATAACCCCTCACAGAGAATTCTTTAGTCAGTCACTTGGCAAAACAAACTTAACTTAAACTGTAACTTTCTATTCCCGCCCACGCATTAGACTTAGGTCAGGTACACGGGGTAGGCGTAGTTAGAAACACCAGTTGAGTACGAGTAGTCAAATGTATATGTGTATGTAATATATCTTATTCATTTTAAACCTTCATATGGCTTAGAAACCATATCAATGTTTTTACAGTATTATTTTATACTTCTGCTTTTAATGTATGCACTTTACTTAACCATAAGTATTGCAATAATATCGATCCATTTCTCTTGTATGAGAAAAGAGACTGATCAATAAATAACATCTTTTATTGAACACGCCCGTCTCTTCCTTTTCTCTACAATCTGATGAGACTAAGAATGCACGTACTGACTGAGTAAAATAAATTGCCTTTTGTTCACACGACTCTCGAGATACACTCTTGATTAGGGGAGAGCAAAGTTGTCATGTTCTATGGTTGTCAGAAACTAAATCCCTTCTTGTCTATCCAGGGAGGTTCAACTCCTCCTTGCCTATTCGAGAAAGTTTCTAGTGAACTCTGAGCTAGCTGGCAAACCCAAAACTTTAAGTCTAATATCGACAGTAGTAGACCTAGTTAACGTCTGGTCTAGGCCTATACTATTGAAGGTATTATTCCAATGCGCAGAGCCTATTGGGATAATAGGAACTACACTACAAGGCGAAATGCTAATTAGCCCCCGGGGGGCCAAATCGCGGGGGCATGTTAAAAATAAAGTGAGGGGGAGGCCCAATCCCCCCCACACTGCCCCAGGGAACGCCACCCCTGGGGCAAAGTATGAATAATTGCTGGGGGCACACGGCCACTCCCGCAGCCCCGGGGACCGCCACCCCCGGGGCTTAAAACTTTAATGTTGGGGGGCCTTTAAGGGGCTCAGCTGTATTTACATTGTGGGCACACAGCCCCCCCCCGCAGCCCGGGGGCCACCCCCGGGCCTTTGTAAAATATGGGAGGGGGGTGCGCGGCTCCCCTCCTGGAGCCATTTATGGCCATGGCGACCGCCACCCCCCAGGGCCGGCTCCTACAGTGTCCTTGCTCTCGCTTCAATGAATCAAAGCAGATTGCTTTTCCACTTGGGGAGCAGCATGTTAGCTGCTCCCCATGTGGAAAAGCAATGCCGGCTCCCGAAGGACGTGGGGAGCCAGCTGAAACCGTGGGGGGAATTGGGGACCCCCCGGTCCCCAACAGCGATGGCCAGCCCTGGGGGATGGGGTCCCCTGGGCTACAAGTAGCCCGGGAAGGGTGCCACGCAGCCCCCCTCTCCAAAATAGTTTTTTTTTTTAACTATAAAGGCTGACCCCGGGGGATGGGGTGCCCGGGGCCATAAGTGGCCCTTGAGGGGGGCACAAGGCCTCCCTCCCCAACATTTAAAAAAAATGAAAAGACCATGCCCTGGGGGATGGGATCCCCGGGGCCGATTGAGGCCTTGGGAGGGGGGCCACGCGGCCCCCTTCCACATTTTTAAAATGAAAAAAAAATAATTAGGGGGCAGGCCCTGGAGGATGGGGTCCCCAGGGCCAAAAAATAGAAAAAGAAGGGGGGCTACACAGCCCCCTTCTTAAAAAAAAAGACAGGCATTGCGCCGGAGGCCAAGCCCCTCCTTCTCCTTGAATACTGGGGGTCCCTGGGGGCCAACTAGCCCACCAGGTACCTCCAGTAAGCATCGCAGAGTTGCGTTGCAGAGTATTGTAAAAAGGGGCTTGGCCTCTGAACACTTCTCTTCAATGCAGACCCCTGGCGCATACTGGAGGTACCTGGTGGGCTAGTTGGCCCCCAGGCACCCACAGGATTGTGGCGGAATTAATACTCTAACTTAAAACGTGCCACAGGGCATGCTTGCAGACATGTCACCTCAGGCCGCGCCCCCTTCGTTCACCACTGTGCACACGCGCCCCGTGGCGCGTTTTAAGTTGGGGAATTAATTATCTTTCAATACTGAGTGTCCCTGAGGGCCAAATAGCCCAACAGGTGTCTCCAGTATACACCAGGGAGCTGCGTTGCAGACAGGTGTTCAGAGGCCACACCCCTTTTTACACCTCTCTGCAACGCAGCTCTGTGGCGCTTATTGGAGGTACCTAGTGGGCTAGTTTGACCATAGGGAACCTAAGGATTGAAGGGGACGTAATCTCTCAACTTAGAACAGCCATAGGGCACGTTTACACAGAGGTGAAGGGAAGGGACGGGGCCTGAGGTGATGTGTGCAAACACGCCCTGTGGCCCGTTTTAAGTTGGGGAAAAAATTTCCCTTCGATCCTGAGGGGCCATGGGAGCCAAGTAGCCTATCAGGTGCTTCCAGGAAGCGCCACTGCGCTGTGTTGCAGAGAGGTGGTGCAGGCCGTGCCCCTTTTTACATCTCTCTGCTACGCAGCTCTGTGGCACTTACTGGATGTGCCTAATGGGCCAGTTGGACTCTAGGGACCCTCAGGATTGATGGGGCATTATTTCCCCAACTTAAAACGCGCCACAGGGCGTGTTTGCAAAGTGGTGAAGGGAGGGGATGGTGTAGGAAAGTGGCTCTATATATACTGGACAAAAGTAAAATCAGTCAAACTACGAATTCCGATTTACTCACCTGTTATCAGGAGAGACCTCAGTGCTGCATGTTTGAGCCCAGTACTGATCCTGAAAAGTAATTTTAACTGTACTTACCAGTAACTTGACTTTCCTTCCATAGGATATCATTGCCTGCTTTTTGCTGAAAAGGTTTCTAAGCGTGGAGTTTTTGAACTTATAAATATTCCTCTAAAATCAGCCGAACTACAAATTCCGATTTACTCACCTGTTATCAGGAGAGACCTCAGTAGTGCATCTTTGAGCCCAGTACTGATCCTGAAAAGTAATTCTACCCATACTTACCAGTAACTTGAATTTCCTTCCATAGGCTAACATTGACTGGTTTCACTTGGAAATTCTTCTAAGTGTGGAGTTTTGAAACTTTAAAATATTCCTCTAAAATCAGCCGAACTACGAATTCCGATTTACTCACCTGTTATCAGGAGAGACCTCAGTGCTGCATCTTTGAGCCCAGTACTGATCCTGAAAACTAATTCTAACAGTACTTACCAGTAACTTGAACTTCCTTCCATAGGCTAACATTGACTGGTTTCACTTGGAAATTCTTCTAAGTGTGGAGTTTTTAAACTTTAAAATATTCCTCTAAAATCAGACGAACTACGAATTCCGATTTACTCACCTGTTATCAGGAGAGACCTCAGTGCTGCATCTTTGAGCCCAGTACTGATCCTGAAAACTAATTCTAACAGTACTTACCAGTAACTTGAACTTCCTTCCATAGGATATCATTGCCTGCTTTTTGCTGAAAAAGTTTCCAAGTGTTGATTTTTGAAACTTACAAATATTCTCTAAAAATCTTGCCAACGATAAAAGTTAACTACTTACCTGTTTTAGATAGAGGTCCCAGTGCTGAACCTAGGAGTCCAGTACTGGATTACAAAAGTAAAGTGAACATACTTTTCCTGCAAATTGAATTTCCTTCCATAGAATAACATTGGTAATTCCAACTGAAAACAAAATTAAGAAAATAATATAAATATATTAAAATTAAAATATAAAACAAAAAAATTCAGTTTCGATATTTTAAAAAACATTTTTTTCCATTTATATTAAAAATATATAATGTAATTAAAAAAATAAAATATGCAAAAATAAACAGGTAAAAAACTGTAGAAAATCAGTATAAAAAATACATATGACTATTATTACATTAAAAAATTATCATTTAAAAAACCTTCGAAATTCACTGAAATAACCATAGGTTTCAGACATGTTATAGTTAGGAATTAGCATCTAAAAAACCTTAGAAATTGTCTGATAGAACCATAGGTTTCAGGGCTGTTATAGTTAGCTGGACATTTCACTCATACAAAACCATTAAAATTCCTCCGTTATAGTTAGTTCTGCCAACTATAACTCGCGCGCCCGCAATCCACTGCTGATGATGTCACATATTACATCATTCATGACATGGTCAGTGACATCACTGATGACATCACTGATGATATCTCAAATGATATCACTGATGACATTATTATTTGTAGTAGCTATAAACACAGGGATTTAAACTGACCAGGATTCAGGGGGTTAAACATATGCATTGAGCTAAAAATCACTTTCAGTAGCCCTTGAAACTACTTGCAAATGCGGTTCCTTCGGTCATGAGTGACATGGTTCTGTTGGACAGTGACTGAGATATGCATGGATAGATAGATAGATAGATAGATAGATAGATAGATAGATAGATAGATAGATAGATAGATAGATAGATAGATAGATAACCAAAACCGAAAAAGTCCAGAAATTCACCAGTTATGATGAGCAACCCACACCATAACGCACAGCCCCACTGTGATTTGCTCTCTGTAGATAACCTTTTTCTTAACACCATTGACCGAAAGGTGTACTGAGCATGGTGGTGAGGGAGCTGTGTTATGGTGTGCATTTTGAGATGTACACCATAACTGGTAAATTTCTGGGCTTCTTTGGTTTTATGTTAATTGCCAAACTTTAACTGTATTTTTGTTCAGTGTTTTTCCTCACTTTTTATGATGTAATGCATTCCACCTGCCATGTATCCATTCTGTGCTACACAGTACTTCGACCAGGCCCTGCACCCAATGCTCTTTGGCCTTGTGCAGCGGTGGTAGGTCTCAGGGCCGGTCTAGCTTAGCACTGGGCTTAATTTGCTAGCTGTTGGCCAGAGGTTTCAAACAACACTAAAGTTATTAGTGAATTAAACTTTCATTGCCCCCATTTATCTCTGCCCCCCCTCTGGCTCTACTTAAACTTGACATAAACAACACTTGCTAAATGCCTGCTAAATCTCATGTGGAGTCATAAAATGGTTCCAGGTTTATTAGCAAATGATCACTTATTTGGCCCCTCTCTTCAAATCAGTCTCACCGTTGGACCTGCATGAAATTGAGTAAGAGTAGGTTAGACATGCTATGTCTGTCGCAAAATGTGTGCTGGGTGCGCGTGTCTAAGTAAGTGAAGAAAGACTACTGACCGATCGTGTGGAGGATGGTGCTGTGCGCATACAAGCCTAGTTCAATAAAATGTATGCGCAATTGTAACAATAGCCATTGGTCAAAGCTAGAAGACATTAAGAAATATACATGATTATCACAAGGCTCATATGATTCTAAAGCATGGAGATTGAAACCTTAATCGGGTATATACCATAATAGGCTAGATGGCGCGGTGGAGTACAACATTGTGCTCGGATGTGAAAAGCCTGGTAAACATCATGATCATATATACAGGACGGAAAATTATTTGTGTGTAATTTAAAAAACATAGTAATAAATTAGCAATCAAAGGACTGGCGCCGATGAACATCTGCTATATTGGATGTGACAGCAGATGACATCACTGTACTCAGTCCTATGTATATGGTGACATAAGTTGTACATTACCCCAACATACATATGGCGCTAACATAGTCAAATACAAGGTACATAACAGACAGGGGGTTATGGGTGTTCTGTGTCAGGACAGAGAAGGTAAATTAACACAGCGAATAACTACCCTTATGAATCATGATAACGTCAATGTAGTATACATTTGGAGTATGAGTATACTGTTGTTTAACTGGTGTTAGCCATTGTTCAACACTCACACCTGTCTACTGATCTCCTCATACTCGTTGAGGCCCCGTGATATAGTTTTTTTTTGTTTTGTTTTTTTGTCCTCATAGTGCCAAAAAAAACTCAAAATGGAATACCTTCCACTACTCCATGCCTTACTTTGCCAACCATCCGGATAGGCCATGGAGAAAGATAGGGCGTTCCCTCCTTGATATCACCGATACCTTCTCCAATGCCGTTCACTTTATCCAGTTTCATCCGCCCTAGTTACGAGGGAGATTTGGACCAGCGGTGTTTTGGCTTAATCATTGGACCCAGTATCTTTTTCCCTCCAAATTAACAAATTTGCCCATGTCTTCACCTTACTTTTTGAATCACAAGCCATGTCACTCTCACTGGTGTATATCACATTTCTTAAAAATTCTGAAAATACTGGAGGATCTTCTGATTTCCAGAGCCTACAAATCTCTCTCCTGGCCAAGATAATCACAAAAAATATAAAATTATACATAGGTGTGTTCATATGATAATCATTTGGTAGACCGAAGAAAATCAGGCCAGTACTTATATCAATTGGTCTCTCCAAAACAGATTCCAAAAAAGCACATACCTCATTCCAATAGGGTTTAATTTCTGTACATTCCTTGAATATATGGACATCATCTGCATCAGGGAATTTACACCTTGGATAGCTGTATACTATCCCCGTTACCTTGGTCAGCTTTTCTGGAGACCAGTATACTCTATAAGCTGTTTAGAGATGATTTCTCCTCAGTGCACCGAGTTTTACTAATTCCTGTAACATTACAAAAGAATCAGACCAAACTTTATATACATCTCTACTATTCTCCTCGTTCTCTCCATATTCCTCGCCCCAGAGTCTGGTTACATCTGTTTTACCCTGTTCTTCCGTATTGAGCAACGATCCATACCAATATGCCACTTCCTTCTTCCAGATGCCATCTCTAGCAAGTTGATCTAATACCTCTGAATGAACTTCCTCGGCCTGCCAAGTCTGTGTTGACCACCAAGATGCAATCTGATAATATTTAAACCTGGTCAACGATCCTTGGGTTAACCTACTCAATACCTCCCAACTCATTAGATTACAACCATCTTGTAGGTCTCCCCACTTCTTTATTCCCCCTATTTTAAGAGGTATACTCCGTTGGTCTTGTAGGCACTCAGGAGTGTTGGGGGAATCCCAAACTGGAGCCTGTGTCGCATAGTATGGAATATCCATTTTTTTTCTTATAAACATCCATGTTTTCAAGGCGGCCCTTAATATTTTTAATCTTACTTTTTTGTAAAATTGTGGATCGCCGTACTTGAACAGGAAAGAGACCTGGCCCTGAGACGTATCTCGTAACATGGCTTTAAACAAAAGACCTAATGATGAAGAATCTGGGTTATTCATCAGGATCCTGAAATTTTTAAAATTAAAAGCATAACAGTAAAGTAATAAATCTGGTAAGGCTAACCCACCCACTTTGAGGCCTCTTCTCAATTTTTTCCAAGCTTTCCTGGAACCCTTTGTTGCCCATATAAAAGTGCTAATTTTACCTTGCAGTTTGGCAATATCTTCTCTCTAAAAGGTTAAAGGAATTGTGTTATATAGAAACGTTATTTTCGGCAAAATTATCATTTTGACAAGGTTTACTCTCCCATAGATGTTTAAGAGGAGATTTGCCCACCTAGTTAGTAAACTGACGACTTACTTTGAAGTCTTCTTCCAATTTACTTTTGGGATGTCCTCTAAATTCTGCACTAAATGAACCCCTAAATACCTCATTCTAGACTTTGCCCCTGGGTAGCTATTGACTTGATTCCACTCCATTATTTCAGTTTTGTCTTTATTGATTGCATATCCTGAAACTATTCCAAATTCTTCCGCCATCTCAAATAACCGTGGTATGATTTCTATGGGGTTAGTTGTATATAAAAGTAAGTCATCCGCATAAAGAGCGGTTTTGAGTTCCAACTCTCCCAACCAATAAGGGCGTATGGCGGTGTCCTGCCTTCACTTGCTAACAAAAGGTTCAATATAAAGGTTAAATATTAACGGTGACAGGGAACACCTCTGTCTTGTGCCTCTCCCTACATTGAACCAGTCTGACAACACTCCATTTACCAATACCTTAGCTTTAGGACCAGGATAAACATTTTTGAGTGCTTGAACAAACTCATCAGGGAATCCAAATCTTTTTAGGGTTTGCCAAAGGTAACCTGATCAAACGTTTTAGCAGCGTCTATGGCTACTATTGTCGGTGTAGAGTCAAAATATCAAGTGTTTAATTTCGACTAGACATAATATCGAGTAAAAAATATAGAATGGACATAATATCGACTAGACATAATATAGACTACCAAAATATTGACTAGAAAATTTTAATATTGAATAGAATGGACATAATATCGAATCAAAAATATAGAATGGACATAATATCGACTAGACATAATATAGACAACAAAAATATCGAATTTTGGGTAAGTTAATATTAATTTTTATTTTTTGTGTACTATAAATCTGTAGCGGGTTGTGGGTTTATAGGGGAATAGGGTGGGAAGTAATTTAATTATAATTAATTAAATATGTTAATTAATCAATTGGTATTTATTTTGAATTAATTGGTAATTAATTTGTAATTGATAATTAATTAATTGTTAATTGATAATTAATTTTAATTAACTATTTATTCACAATTATGTGAATAATATTGTATTTTCTTTAGCGGGTTGTGGGTTTATAGGGGAATAGGGTGGGAAGTAATTTATTTATAATTAATTAAATATGTTAATTAATTAATTGATTGGTATTTATTTTGAATAAATTGTCAATTAATTTTTAATTGGTAACTAATTCATTGTTAATTGATAATTACATTTTATTATTTGATTAATTGATAATTATGTGAATAATATTATTTTATTTTTAGTAGCGGGTTGTGGGTTTATAGGGGAATAGGGTGGGAAGTAATTTAATATAATTAATTAAACATGATAATTAATTAATTGGTATTTAAATTGTTAATTAATTTTTAATTGGTAATTAATTAATTATTAAGTGGTAATTAAAATGTATTAATTGTTTAATTTATAATTATGTGATTTATATTAATTTATTTTCACTGGACTGGGGATATTAAAATTTACCTCTATGCTATCCAATGCTTTCCCTACTGTTGCACTCTCTGGAGTGGGAATAGTAATTTTTACCCCTACGCTATCCAACGATTTCCCTACTGTTGCACTCACTGGAGTGGGAATAGTAATTTTTACACTTACGCTATCCAACGCTTTCCCTACTGTTGCATTCGCTGGAGTGGGAATAGTAATTTTTTACCCCTACGCTATCCAACGCTTTCCCTGCTGTTGCACTCTCTGGAGTGGGAATAGTAATTTTTACGTAGCACAGAAAGTACAAAGTTCCCCAAGAGTGCTAGAAGGAGGGGACAAGGAGTGTGTAACCTAAAGTGGGTAGAGCCAGGGAGCGAAGAGCTCCCTTGTTAGAACTCAGAGGCCTCACACACCCAGCGAGCGAGATGTCATGCTTCATCATTGGCCTCTTGCTCCTCGACAGGCTGGCGCTGCAATGCCTGACGGGCGCCACAAGGGCGCTCTTTGTCGGAGATCTTCAGTTCAGGCCAACGGTTGAGTGCATGTGAGGGGGAGAAATAAGGGTGTAGTCTAGTGGAGAGTGTGAGATTAAAAAAGGTGAGTCAATTCACAAAGATTTTTATTGGCGTGACTGATTCCCTTGATTAAAAGGTGGGAGGGGAGATAGAGGCTGTAGCTGGCACAGGGAAACTACCTCGACCCTCTGATCAGGTCGACATGTTTCTTGCTTAATAGCGCAATTCTTCAGGACCTAAAACAGTAAGTACTACACAGTGAACAATATACAAGTGAAAATGAAGCGATACAACCTCTCAGGGTCTGTAAGGGGGCATACCGGGAGGTTCTGCATTGAAGGGAAAACCTATAAAAAAGGATACGAGAAGTTTGGCCACAAATTTCATACTGGCACCATCAACTCATCCAGAGGTAGGTCACACATAATTCTTTCTTGTGAAAATATATACACACTCCAAGGGGGGATTAAAAGGCAGAAGCCCTATCAGAAGATAGAGTCTTCGCAGGATAAATAGTAAAATTAAAATTAATGACGATGGCAACAACACAAACAACTGCATACAGGCTGATGCTTACCCTAATAGAAGTCCCTAATGGGCCTCGCAGTCTGTTCCCGCTATGATGCGACTGTGGGATAGTCGAAGCGTGTGCACTCTGTCCACGCATGCGCAGTTGACCCGGTTTCCAAACCACGCCCTCCCCGCCTGGCCGCCGAAGTGGAGTGTCGGACAGCATTTAACTCGGTCACACCGGCATGGCCGTGACCAGCTGTTCCGCGCCTGTGTTCGAGCGCTTCACGTGTGGGTAGGTTGCAAGCCAGGGTCTGCACTGCCAACAGGTAAGAGTGCGCTGCTTGTCCCATGCCTTCCTCCCACGAGAGCTAATGTTGACCTTTGGTACTGGCCGACACGGACCACGAGTCGGTGTTGACGACGTCTGGCGAGTTTTTTGGAACAGATGCCCTAGCCTCGCTGACCCGCTCCGGACTGGGTGGGTGCGTGCGGCCGGGATGGGGTTGCATGCCGGGGGCACTCTATTGCGTGCTTATCGAAGGTTACGGACCGATAGTCCTTGAGTACACTTCTCTCAGTGGACACGGTTGCCGTGGTGGCGTGCCCCTGTTTGCGTGCATACCGATATTTGGGGCCTCTCTGCACACCTCCATTTACCCCCGGGGGGCCGAGTGATCTGGTACCTGGCTCTGAATACCCCGGATGTCGGACACTGGTTTTTGGCGGTGCCCCCGCCTGACCACTCGTTAGTGTGGAGCTCCCACAGCTGTATCATATACGCTGGCCCTCTCACTCATCTAAATAACTACCTTGAACCAGTGTGTTTTTGTTTTTTTTTTTGATTATTGTTCCCCCTTAGGGTACCTTCCCTATTGTGCTGCCCCACGGGAACAGACTGCGAGGCCCATTAGGGACTTCTATTAGGGTAAGCATCAGCCTGTATGCAGTTGTTTGTGTTGTTGCCATCGTCATTATTTTAATTTTACTATTTATCCTGCGAAGGCTCTATCTTCTGATAGGGCTTCTGCCTTTTAATCCCCCCTTGGAGTGTGTATATATTTTCACAAGAAAGAATTATGTGTGACCTACCTCTGGATGAGTTGATGGTGCCAGTATGAAATTTGTGGCCAAACTTCTCGTATCCTTTTTTATAGGTTTTCCCTTCAATGCAGAACCTCCCGGTATGCCCCCTTACAGACCCTGAGAGGTTGTATCGCTTCATTTTCACTTGTATATTGTTCACTGTGTAGTACTTACTGTTTTAGGTCCTGAAGAATTGCGCTATTAAGCAAGAAACATGTCGACCTGATCAGAGGGTCGAGGTAGTTTCCCTGTGCCAGCTACAGCCTCTCCCCTCCCACCTTTTAATCAAGGGAATCAGTCACGCCAATAAAAATCTTTGTGAATTGACTCACCTTTTTTAATCTCACACTCTCCACTAGACTACACCCTTATTTCTCCCCCTCACATGCACTCAACCGTTGGCCTGAACTGAAGATCTCCGACAAAGAGCACCCTTGTGGCGCCCGTCCGGCATTGCAGCGCCAGCCTGTCGAGGAGCAAGAGGCCAATGATGAAGCATGACATCTAGCTCGCTGGGTGTGTGAGGCCTCTGAGTTCTAACAAGGGAGCTCTTCGCTCCCTGACTCTACACACTTTAGGTTACACACTCCTTGTCCCCTCCTTCTAGCACTCTTGGGGAACTTTGTACTTTCTGTGCTACATGCTTGACTGGACGTGTACACTGGACCCCATTAAATATTGTCCAGAATTGGTCCCCCTTCTTGTATTGAATAGTAATTTTTACCCCTACGCTATCCAACGCTTTCCCTACTGTTGCACTCTCAGGAGTGGGAATAGTAATTTTTACCCCTACGCTATCCAACGTTTTCCCTACTGTTGCACTCGCTGGAGTGGGAATAGTAATTTTTACCCCTACGCTATCCAACGCTTTCCCTACTGTTGCACTTGCTGGAGTTGGAATAGTAATTTTTACCCCTACGCTATCCAACGCTTTCCCTACTGTTGCACTCTTTGGAGTGGGAATAGTAATTTTTACCCCTACGCTATCCAACGCTTTCCCTACTGTTGCATTCGCTGGAGTGGGAATAGTAATTTTTACCCCTACGCTATCCAACGCTTTCCCTACTGTTGCACTCACTGGAGTTGGAATAGTAATTTTTACCCCTACGCTATCCAACGCTTTCCCTACTGTTGCACTCTCTGGAGTGGTAATAGTAATTTTTACCCCTGCGCTATCCAATGTTTTCTCTACTGGTGCACTCCCTGGAGTTGGAATAGTAATTTTTATCCGTACGCTATCCAACGCTTACCCTACTGTTACACTCACTGGAGTTGGAATAGTAATTTAAACCCCTACGCTATCCAACGCTTTCCTTACTGTTGCACTCGCTGGAGTTGGAATAGTAATTTTTACCCCTACGGTATCCAACGCTTTCCCTACTGTTGCACTCTTTGGAGTGGGAATAGTAATTTTTACCCCTACGCTATCCAATGCTTTCCCTACTGTTGCACTCTTTGGAGTGGGAATAGTAATTTTTACCCATATGCTATCCAACGCTTTCCCTACTGTTGCATTCGCTGGAGTGGGAATAGTAATTTTTACCCCTACGCTATCCAACGCTTTTCCTACTGTTGCACTCGCTGGAGTTGGAATAGTAATTTTTACCCCTACGCTATCCAACGCTTTCCCTACTGTTGCACTAGCTGGAGTGGGAATAGTAATTTTTACCCCTACGCTATCCAACGCTTTCCCTACTGTTGCACTCACTGGGGTTGGAATAGTAATTTTTACCCCTACGCTATCCAACGCTTTCCCTACTGTTGCACTCTTTGGCGTGGGAATAGTAATTTTGACCCCTACGCTATCCTAAACCACATTGATCTGAGTGAACTACCGTCTTAATACGCTTTGCCACCCACGCCGCCAAAATACCAGTAAACAATTTATAATCTGTATTTAATAGTGATATGGGTCTGAAGGATTCAATTGGTTGTGGATCTTTAATGGGTTTTAAAATTAGTGTGACAGTAGCTTCTGCCCATGAAGCTGGGGTCTTTTTGCCACCAATATAGATTTTGTTAAACAGGGTTCTCAACATCGACACTATACTCTCCATAACTAACAGATAAAACTCACTCAGGAGCCCATCCGGTCCTGCAGCTTTCCCCCTAGTCATTTATCTACATTGGGCCCGGATTTCTTCTTCTGTGATTTCAGATTGTAAAAAAACCTTAAATTCCTCTGACAGCTTGGGGAGCATAACAGCATCTAACCATCTCTCCACTTCTGCCTGTTCTAAACTTGTATATTCTGTGTATACATCATTCATAAAACATCTTGCTTCCTCCAATATCTCATCCTCACTACAAGTTGATCTACCGGAACCCCGCAGATTTAGGCTCTTTATAAAATTCCTGGCCTTTTCTGTTCTTGCCTTCCAAGCTAACAAGGAGCCACACTTTTCTCCATATGAAAAGTGCTGGAGCTTACTGACTCTCCACTTATCTAGTAGCTTCTTATCCACCATAGATTGATATTCTGCTCGTAGCTTGTCTAGATCTTTTTCTAGGGATATAACAAGTTCTGGGGTCCCCCTTGCTTCCCCTGAAGCTTTCTGTAATTGTGTTTCTTTATTTTTCATCCTTGTTATTTTCTCCTTCTCTTCATTTCTAATTACTCTTATTCTGCCTACTGACATTGAGCTAAAACCCCTCTTATATAAGCTTTATAAGCCTCCAATACCATCAGGATTTTAGCTGTATCAGTATTAAATTTAAGATACTCATCTGTTTTATTAATCACCTCCGCCATAACATTTTCATCTAATAGAATGGTTCTATCTAAGGTCCATCTCCTTTGTACATTCCTTTGCTTAATTCCAAGATCAGCTCGACTGCAGAATGATCCGATAATATGGCTGGGGCATGTTTTATGTCTATTAAATCAGGACACAATGCTTGCTCTACCAAGAAGAAGTCGATTCTTGAGTTATATGCTTATATTTTTTACTGTAAAAAGTATAATCTTTAGAGGCGTCATTCCGTCTTCTCCATATGTCTAATAGAATAAAATCCTTAATTATATTATTCAGCATTGAAAAAGTTTTAGGTGGGTAATTATACTTAGCTCTGGAGGTGCGTTCTTTTTCTTTATTTAAAACTAAATTAAAGTCCCCCCCTATTATTATCGGCACAATGGAGTTCATCAGACAGGCCTCCAATCTGACAAGAGTTCCTGGATTGTCGTCATTCGGGCCATAATAAACTGCACATACTAAGGGTAAATCTTTAACTGTTAAAGTCGCAACCAACCACCTCCCTGAATAATCAGTCTCTTTTTCACAACCCTGATGCCTGCATTTTTTCTGATAATCAGGGCAACTCCTCTGGTACTTCCCCGTTGTTCGGAGCAAAGAACCTCCTGCACCCACCTCTTTTTTTCAAACCCTAGTCTGCACTCTTGAGATTCTAAGTGAGTCTCTCCTAGACAGAGAAGGTCAGCTTTATTATTCCTCAAAAACTCCCTTACTCTAGATCATTTTCTCTTGCCTCTTAGACCAATAACATTCCATGCTATTAGCTTAATTTTGTGTTGCCTATCCATTTTACCCTTTTCAAAATTAAAACAAAAAACGTATTTTTTTCTTTAAGCACATATGAGGAAAAAAAAATTTTGCTTGCCCCCCTCCCTATTGATGACCCACCCTCCCCAGCCATCAGGAACCCTCTTACTGTCCCCTTTGCGGTTTACCAACCGCCTTCGGGACCTACTCATCGCAGCCGAGACCACAAATCATAAAACATGGCACTTCCTCATTTACTAAATCAGAAAATCACCCCCAGTGTTAACAAATATGTATATATATATATATATATATATATATATATTTTTTTTTTTTTTCCACATTTCTCTCTTCTATATATTTTTTTTTTCCTTTTTAACCTTAATGACCAGTTCATTTTGATCTTCGCACAGCCCATATTTTCAAATAATTCAAGCACTAATCCTTACTATCCCCTCTGTGATATCTTGGAACCTGGAATCTCGGCTCCCGCTGCGCCCCTAGTTCATTGACTTCAAAAAAGAATCCACTTCCTCAGTAGAGCTGAAATTATACATTTTGTATTTCCACATTATCTTTAACATGGCTGGATATCTCATCTGGACTTGCGCCCCCGACTTCTCAGCTCTGGAATTCTTGTACCTAAATCCCATTGCCTCTGTGCAGTTCTCTTCCCGAGATCTGACCTGATTTGATGCGTTATAAGTCCAAATACTTACGCGGGTTCCTTCAGAGCTCTTGCCAGTATCAACTCTTTGACTGAATACGAGAGAAAGTTTATCAATATTTTCCTGGGTGCCTTCCTTGCTGGGTTCAATTTAAAAGGGTCTCTATGAACTCTCTGAATTTCCTTGTCCAAATTAATATCCGGTCTATTCTTTAAGATTCCGTCTCTGAGGATCTGGCAGATGAAAGACTTTAGGTCTCCCCTCTCAGCCCCCTCCGGAATTTTTAGGAGTCTAAGGTGATTCCGTCATGCCTGCATTTCCAGTCTCTCGATGTCATCCTGTAAAGTTTTATTGTGAATCTTTAAACTTTCCAATTCTCCAGTGTTTGCTGATACCGCTTCTGAAAGACTCTTAACCTCGGATTCTAAAACTCCAGGTAAGGGAGGCTATGTCATCTAATTTACTCTCCAAGACCTCACATTTGTCATGTATGGGAAACATCATTTACCACGAAGGCATTACCACTACTAACTTTTACCACGTGACACTTACCACGCAGGGTGCCTTCCACGCAGGGTGCCTTCCACGACGTCTTTACCACGGGCTGGGGGGGAGACGTGGTATTCTTTCAAGTCGTTCTGCGTGGGCTTGGGGGGCAGAGGGGGGGGGGCAGAGGGGGGGGGGGCTGGGGGGGGTCTCCCCCCCCAAAAAATAACAAGCAGGTTACTTTAAAAAAAAAACGAACATAAATTTCAAAGAAAAAGGAAAGAGCCTCCCCCAAAGACGTGCCGTGTACGTCAAAAAAGCAGTCCTTTTTTTATTTTGGTATACGTGTTTTGACGCTTGTTTCAATGGAGGATGGAAGTAAGGGCTCGTAGAGAAAGACGTGCAGGTAAGACGTTTCTAGGCGTAGTAAAATCCTACGTTGTAAATACCAGCGTGGTAAAGCCACTTGCGATGTAAAATTCGCGTGGTAAAGCCATGCGTGGTAATTGAAATCGTGGTATAATCATATATACCTTTCTGATTGGCCTCAGAGGTAGCAAACTTCGAAAACAATTCCCCCCTCAAACTTAACAGAATAGACTCTAGGGGGTCCATTATGATGTCGGGCGGATTGCCTCCGCCAGGCTGGCGGTAGCCACCGCCGGCCTGGCGGAGGCAATCCGCCCGACATCCATTGCCAAATTCCCCCCGCCATATTAGGATGGCGGGGGGGACCGCAGCGGTGATAATCACCGCCCGCCTGTTTTCCGCCCCGGTGGCTTTGCGGCCGGGGCGGAATATGTTTAATATGGTGGCGGTGTCTGTTAGACACCGCCAGCCATATTAGAATGCGCATTCTGGCACGCCTTTCCGTGGCGGCAATGCCGCCACGGAAAGGCATGCGGAGTCCCCCTGCAGGGGCCCGTTGCGGGCCCCCAGGGACTCCGTGGGGGTGGGGGGTGCACATGGGGGGTACCTACGGTACCCCCCCGCATTTCAAAGTGCAACATGCCAGGCACCGCGCGGTGCCTGTCATGTTGCACTTTGAAATGCACAACGTGCACGTTTCACAAGGCGGCGGGCGGAGATTACTGCTCCGCCCGCCGCAATGGCAAAAATACAGGATGCGCCCGCCTGTGTGGCGGGCGCACCCTAATGCACATTTCGGGACCCCCGCCCTCGAGGCGGGTGGTCCCGTTTCCCGATAGGGTGGCGGGCGGGCAAAGCCTGCCCGCCATCCTAATGGCCCCCTAGGTCTGGTATCCTACCCACTGCACCCGAGGCAGGGTCCATCTCTCCTCTGGACACAGAGCTGCAATCTTCCTGCACTATTATCTGAGGTACAGGCGCTCTTGGCAGCAGTACTTCTGTGGAGGTGTGCCCCTCACATACTACTTCTTTCTCACTCCCGTCTCCTTCTTTCATACCGCCACCACCTGCTAATGGGGCGTAACGATTCTCTAATGGGAGGGGAGTGAGAGTCTGCAGGGAGACCTGTCCGCCTTCCAAGGAATTCGTCACCTGCTCCATGAACTTGAAATATGATTTTAGGGAGGGGGTAGTCTTTACCTGAATACGCGCAGCCTTGACCTTGGCCTCTCCTTTTTTTCTACAATCCCCTGCTTTAATTACATTTTTCTTAGGGGTTAGTTGATAGACCTCTCCCACTGTTTTCGCCGCAGTAATTCCTACTATTCCCTTTCCTTTCCCCTTACTCTTCGCCTCTAGCTGTGAGCGGAGTTGATATCTGTTCCTCAAAGGGAGTTCAACCCCTCTATTTAATAGTGATGTTCTACTATTATCTATTGATCTTTCTAGCTCCAGCGACCCCTCTTGCCTCCCCTGCTGCGGCTTATTTTTTCTCTGAGCGATTTTACTCCCTATGGTACACTTCTCTACAAGGTCTGCCAAATCCTGATCCTTTTCCCTTGAGGAAACCTCTGTGTTATTATCTGGTTCCTTTGAGTAAAAAACAGAAGGCAATTTTTCCATCTGCTAATCCTCCTCTACTCGAGCAGACGTGCAGTTTACCCGGGTGCCGGCTTCTCCCTGAAAGGCGTCTCTCCAGTGTACTCTGCTGTCCTCCCGTGCTCGCTGCGGTCCTCTTCCCTGCCGTAGTGAACCGAAGTCGAAGACGAACCCCCCTCCGGTCCGAAAATCGATTCGCGCCACTGCCGCCAGCACTCTCTGCCCCAGCTCCGCTCTTCGTCTAGGAAGTCCGCCGCTAAGCTCCACAGCTGCGGTAGACGGTGTCTCCGCCTCCAAACCCATGCGGCTCGTTAAAGCCGTATTACACGAAGATGAAGGAAAAGAAGGTAAGGTAGAAGACATAAAAATTAAAGTTGTAATGCCTGCAATATACGTCCGCCTACCACGTGTTATAATGATTACCTTTTAGAGAATTTTCTTGCATGTTGCATCGTGCCTAATTGCACATTCAGCTCCTGGTCTCACTGCTGCTGCGGGAGCTCCCGCGAATGGCGTCAACCCGCCGCCATGTTCCTCCCCACTTGCTCCATAGCTAGGCGCCATTCGAGGCCCCGTGATATAGTGTCAAGTAAATGTATCCACCTGCACTCTCGTGTACTGAGTATGTTGGTAAAGTCACCTCCTCTGGGGTTGGGTTTAACCTTCTCTATTACCCACCATTTGAGACTCTCTGGGCTATGTCCAAAGGTTGTAAAATGGTCCACTAGAGGTGTGCACTTTACTTGGCATCTTATGCGGTTGCAGTGTTGTAAAATGCGGCATTTGATTTTTTGGGTGGTCTGGCCAACGTACATAAAACCACAGGGACAGATGATGGCATAGATAACTGCAGTCGTATTGCAGTGACTGTGATCCTGCACTGGGTGGGTTTGGTCATTATGGATGAATTGAGTCCCTTCTTGTGCCAAAGGGCAAGCCTTATATTGGCCGCATCTATGGTGACCCTTGATGGGTGGGATCCCCCATAGTGTAGTTTGATGAGGGGTAGACAGAGTGGGTAACAGTGATTTCACAAAATGGTCCCTCACATTCTTGCCTTTCTTGAACGCGTGTAGGGGTGGAGGCATGTCCCCTAGTTCATCAGAAATCAAGTACCAATTTTTGTTGATAATCTTCTTTATAGCATTGCTTTTGGTGGAAAAGGTTATGGCTCATACTATGCGTTCCTCATTTAATTTGTCCCTCTGTCTGGGTACAAAGAGGAACTATCTGTGATTGGGCCATGCACGTTAGCGTGCTTTTTTGAGGAGTCTGATAGGGTATCTCCTCTCTATCAGTCTGGACATGAGGCCTGTAGATTCAAAGAAGTCCTCTTTCTTGGAACAATTCCGTCGCAGCCTCAAAAATTGCCCAAAGGGGAAATTGTCCCTGAGGTTGCATGGATGGTGGCAAGAGCAGCGTGGTAGTGTGTTCCGTTCGCTGCTCTTTCTATACAGGCTAGTATACAATGTGTCAGATTCTGCTTTCCCCGTGATATCCAAAAAGTTTATGGACCACCTGTCAAATTCAAGGGTGTACTGTATATCATTCGAGCATGTGTTGAGCCAGGTGTGGAATGATCTTAATTGGTCCTTGCTACCCTTTCAGATGATGAGCACATCATCTATGTATCTGGAGAGATAAGTGACATCATAGCAAACATGACCTTGAAGGCACTAGAGGAGGGACTCCTTAACAAACAGCAACATAATTATGGCTTGCGCCCCTATCATGCACTGCTTATGACCTCACATATTACATCACTAATGACATGTTAAATTTTAACAAAAAGGGAGGAGAATATAAGTTGGGCGTTTTCGCAAGGAAAGGTGGATAAACTAGTGGAAAGTCAGTGCATGATGGGGACACAAGTTATAGTTTTTGACTAAACTAGAACTGATGCATTCTGTGTTTTTTTTAATTAAATGTAAGCTCATTTCTCATTCCAACACCTAATCATAACATCATTTTAACCTTTGCTTTATTCAGTTAATATATACATTTTGCTGTCCATAAATCCCACAACAGCCATGAAAACCATAACTCACACTCATATGCAATTCTCATGAACTCAAATTCGATGTGACCAATGCAATTACAAATATCATAAGTAATCTTAAAGATTACATATCACATTACCCTTAACAATCTGAGATGACAATGTATGTAGCATTATTGAGTGGTTTGAGTATGTGTTTTAATGTAATTGCACTGTGCTTTTAGGTACTATTACTTATTGTTACAAATACTGTGAGGTAATAAGCATTGCATTTGGTGCATGAATTGTGGGTTGCATGGCCGATGTTTGAGTTATGAACTGCAGAGCTAACCATAACTTATGAATTTTAGTGGTTTTTCAGCTGCAGTTCAGACCCATAACTGTATTATAACTATGGCTTTTAAGTGAATTTCTAAGTTTCTTTTTAACATATGTTAAGGTGTTAGAACCAAAGCTAAACATAACTTTAATTTAATCTTGTTTCTTCAGTCAGTTTCGGGTTCTTGAGATCATATACTACATCCAACTTCTATGATAGTATACCCTATGTAGCTGTGCGCATTCTTCGACAGTGTAGCGCAGGAGTTGGCCACAGGGCCTGGCCATCAGGGCAAAGCCTTTGCCCAGCCTGCAGTGGGCAACAAACCCAACTTCGGCTACTAGTGGTGCACTGTATGGGAATCATTCACTGGTGCACATTGTAATTAGCAGACTTTGGTGGACGGTGTGAAAAAGGAGCATGGATGGACATTGTAGAACCCATGCACTGGTGGGCAGTGTGAGAAACACTGTTGAGCGGTGTGAAAAGTAGGCACTGTGCTATGCTGGTGGTGCTGCTGACGTGCATGGGTAGTGAAAGTAACAAGCAGGGTTGATCAGGGTAAGAACCAAATGCTAGAGGGCAGGGTTGAGCAGCAGGTACTGGTAAAATGTTCAAGAAACAGTTCATGTGAGCAGCAGCAACGGATGTGCAGTGTGATAAACTGTTGTGTTGTTACTTTAAGTATTGGTAGGCAAATACCAATATTCTATGTTAGAATTGTTAAGATGCAAAGTTACAGTTACGGTTCACTTGCAGTGAACGGTGCAGGACAGCTGGAAGGATGTTATTGAGCTCCAGACAATAAACTTGTACAAAAACTACCTGCCTTGGTGAATTTGTACACAAGAAATTGGCGACGATAGTCTGGAGCAGAACCTACGTGATTGCTGAACTCGACTGCCTGTCAAGGAAATAATTTTCCAGGATTTATTCGGAAATCGGAGGAGTTGAATACTTCTTTATTTATTTGAATCCTGTTACCTTCCAATTGGATACTGCCCGGTCAAGGAAAATTACCAGTGAATTATTCAATTGGTAATCAAGAATTATCGCTGTGCTATTGTAGTGTGTTTATCTAGGTACCTATATCGATACTCCTATTTCTGACCCTTGTCCGGTTAATAATTCACTAATATCCATACAACGGCACAGAATCCCGTTTTCAGATTAAGTCATAGCGCATGCTGTCACATTAAGCAAGCCCTATTCCTCCAGCCCCCTAGAAAGCACACCGAGTTCTCAAAACAAACCAAACCTCCAGCAGACCTGGGAAATCCCCCGTAGCTATTGTTTTGATTTCGTTCGAGAACTCCTGTAAAGAATGCAAGAACGACCAGTTCTTCTGACATCCTTACTGACGTATTATGTCCATCCTTACGTCAAACACGGCACCTTTCAGGTATAAATATACCAACGCTGCCCTAAGCAAAGACACGGTGGTGATGAGCTTGGAGCAGCGCTACTTGCCGGAGAGCCCAGCTGATGCAGGAAGCCCACGGACGCTGCCCCTCCCTTTTGACGCGCTGAGAGAGACGCTGTCTTTTCTCCTGCCGAGAAATCCAGCCTCCGGCGTTTCCGGCTTACCTTCGCGGGTAACTGGGATACCGAGTCCTGAGAGAGAGATACCAGCCCTCCTGCCTTCTAAATCCCAGGTACTGAACTGACTAACCCCTTACAGAGAATTCTTGAGACAGATTCTTGGCAAACAAACTTAACTTAAACTGCTACTTACTTACTCCCTCCCACGTATTAGGCTTAGGTCAGGTACACCGGGGTAGGCGTAGTTAGAAGCACCAGTGGAGTACGATTAGTCAATGTATATATGTATGTATATCTTTTATCCATTTTAAAGTATCATATGGCTAAGAAACCATATCAATGCTTTTACAGTATTATTTTATAATCCTGCTTTTACTGTATGCACTTTACTTAACCTTAAGTATTGCTACTGTAGCGATTCATTTCTCTTGTATGAGAAAAAGAGACTGATCAATAAATAACACCTTTTATTGAACACGCCCATCTCTTCTTTCTCTACAATCTGGTGGAACTAAGTATGCACGTACTGACTGAGTAAAATAGTTGTCTTTTGTTTTCACACGACTCTAGAGATATACTCTTGATTAGGGAGAGCCAAGTTGTCATGTTCTATGGTTGTCAGAAACTAAATCCCTTCTTGTCTATCCAGGGAGGTTAAACTCCTCCTCGCCTATTCGAGAAAGTTTCTAGTGAACTCTGAGCTAGCTGGCACACAAAACTTAAGTCTAATATCGTCAGTAGAAGACCTAGTTAACCTCTGTCCTACGTCTATACTATTGAAGATATTATTCCAATGCGCAGAGCCTATTGGGATAATAGGAACTACACTACATGGCGCCCAACGGTTTGGTAAGGCGATAAAACTAACGCAAGGCATTAGAGTAACTCAGTCGTGCTTTTCCACACAGACCCTTTCTCCCATAAAAACTCCAAAGACGTCTGGAGTGGGTCAAAGGTTAAATCCGCCAAACTTAGTAGGAGGAGACTCCTATGTATAGTTTTTGGTTTATTCAACGTTGAATTGAAGGATACACTGTTCCAAAACATTGTGCACCTAATCTTTGTTTCCGTGGAAACCTGATCTGCAACAAAAACCCTTCTGTCAGGAAAAATGTCAGAAACTGAAGAAGAAAGAGAGACATCTAGAATAGCAGCTCGTCTCACAAGTCTCCTGCAAACTGACCCAGACGCAATACTCATCCCGGTCAGCATAAGAAAAACTATAACTTTAAAACTTATAGAAAATGGACTGACATCAAGAGGTGGTACAGTCATATTCGTAATTGAGGCACATGAATATCGGCAGACAGAGGTATTCTATTCATGGATAAACTTTCCAGCAGCAAACGCTGTAACAAAGGAGTTCCACTATTACAAAATAGAGGAACCACCGGATGAGTACACTCCTTTCGAGGAGGTGGAAATACCACTCAAATACCAAGAGCACCTGCTCTGGTTTAAAGGCGCCCTAAAACATAATGATCACATCACCAGGCTCGGTCCACTAGGTAGACCAGGAGCAACGTGGCCGGTTCTAGCCAGCTACACACCACATCTAGACATTGAAAAAATGTCAATACCAGAACTTTTAGCACAGTTAAAACAACTGATTAAAATACACAGACAATTAGTCCAATATGTAATGCGGACTTCAACAGTCCAAACAGCTATTAAAATTCCACAGCTGACCCCTCATCAGGGGAACACAAATAAAATCACACCACAGAACATACAGTCCTGTCTAGGTAAAGTACCCATTAAAAGGGAACAAATTCCATTCTGGTTAGCACAAAAAATCACTCAAATAGAGGCAGTATTTCCGGATACTACCCCTACTGAGAAACACAGAATTCTGACTATCTGTCTTCCAATGGGGATCGCACCACATGTGGAGGACTGTGACACTTGGGGTACAGTCTTTGCTTCCATTTACACAAAAACACATGGTGTTCCGTCCATGGCGGTAATACCAAAGGTGCTAAAACAAATTCAAAATGAATACGGTCCAGAACCTGCTTTAACTCTTGGTATGAAATTACTGAAAGACTTCAAACAGGTCTCGGCAATATTACTAGCCAACATAAAGGGGGAAGCAGCAACTGTGGCGATCCGCCAAAGGTTGAAAGAAACAGATATAGCAGACCAACCATTTGAACTTGCCAGAATCATAGAAAAATCCTATGAAGAACTAGGTAGAGATAGTTTGGGTGGGAAACCAGTGAAACCCAAACTAACTGAAAACCCCGAAAAAGTATTTATTAAAAATAATCTAAACACTCCAAAAAAGAGCTGGGATGGAAATAAACAATCCACTCCCAAAGAGAAAAAATTCCAGTCCAGAGGAAGGTCTCCTCGGCGGAGAGAAAGATCTCCAGACCAAGGACACAAGTCTCCCCAGAGGGAGCCCTCTGAGCAAAAATACAACCTTAGAAATAGGGATAATTTGAAGAAGCCTGATAGATATCAAGATATTGATACACGTCCATCTCGATCTTTTCAGACTTCCTCGCAGAAATCGGAAAGAAGAGGACGGTCAGAACACAGGGAAGAGCACGTCAAGTCCAAAGACAAGGAACCTGCTCATCAAAATAAAAAGTTACAATTTCCAAAGAAGAAGGTAGCCAGTATTAAAGTAATCAAACATGCAGAGGATCCTGAGGACACAGCTGAAAAACGGAGAGTGGGCTCAGACAATGCTAGACAGCGCAGCAGAAGTGAGCATAGCTCGCAAGATCCTGATGAATCATCTGGAGACAGTGGACACGAATGAATACATTCAGGTGGAAACTGCAGATACCAGAGTTAGCAAACCTCATAAAATATATGAAATAACTTTACGTATAGAGGGAGATAAGACTAGGAAAATAAGGGGTCTATTTTGGGATAACCTCTCCAAAGGCTATGACATCCTTTTAGCTGAAAAAGACTGGCCACCAGAGTTTGTCAGGGAGTGCCCTCATGGCGAAGAAATGATTATGCCTGCCTTCTCAAATCACATTCCAATACATAAAAAATATACACTTGCAAGAAAGTGGGCAGTAGCCCAAGCTCCTGCATTATATAAAAACCACGTAGGATGGGATGAGGACTCAACTCCTCACAAAATCCAGTTAAAATCTCAACCAACTGCACAAAGGCAGTACCCAATTAAGCAAGAAGCTAAAAAACAGGTCAGGGAGATCTTAGATCAACTTGAATACCAGGGGGTGATTGAAACATGCACCTCACAAATGAACAATCCTTTGTTTCCTGTTTCCAAACCAGATGATTCATATCGTCTAGTTTTGGACTACAGACACCTTAACTCATGCTGCAAAACCTTTGCAGTACAAAACTCACACAGTGCAGCACTAATGAATAGCATAGTGCGCAAAAAATACAAAACAACATTAGACATCTCTAATGGATTCTTTTGTCAAAATATAGCACCTGAAAGCAGATATTTGACCGCTTTCTCAATAAATGGCTCGCAGAAAAATTTCTGTCGTTTGCCCCAGGGGTTCAAGAACAGCCCAGGATTATTCTCAGCAAGAGTAACAGAGTTACTGCAAATGTATGATGATGAGGCATTATCTTATGTCGATGACATCTATCTAACAGATGATGACTTGGATACTCACTTGAAAAGAGTGAACACCATAATACTTGGGTTCGCAGCAGAGGGTTACAAAATCAACTTCAAAAAGTCAAGAATTGCCCATCTGACTGTCCTATTTTTAGGATATGAATTATCAAGTGAAGGCAAAAGCCTGGCTGACAATTTCCTGGAGAAATGTGCTGTAATCCAAGCACCAAGAACGCTGAAAAACTTACAATCAATTCTAGGTTTCCTGAATTTCGGAAGAACTTACATTATAAATTACGCAGAGAGGGTTAAACCTCTCTATGACTTAATAAGATCAGATTTTAAAAGAATCAATTGGACTCAAAAACACACAGAAATTTTGAGATCTTTACAAACAGACATGTTAGTTAAAACAAAATTGCAAACACGCGATAACACACGCAACCTTGTGATTCGGGTCATCCCAGGAAGATGCGGATTCACATACCTAACCTCTAATGAGGGAGAAATGGTACCAATAGGATATAAATCTCATTTGTACACAGAAGCTGAAAAAACATTCAGCATCAAGGAAAACATTGTTCATGCGGTTCAAACAGCTGTAGCAAGAGAAAGATACCAAGCTGACGGCAGACGGATTACAGTCAGAACAGCAGAATCAGCCTTTGAGGCATTAACAAGCCCATGTAATTTACCTACTATGGCACTAAATCCAAAATGGATACAATGGGAAAATTCTCTTGCTACAGACAGAGTGAAATACTATTTTGACCCGGAAATGAAAAAATTAAAAAATCTAGAATATGAAAGAAAATACCCTCTGCCAATCGACATTCTGCCCATACGACAGTACGCCTGTGTAATATATACAGACGGACATGCTCAGCCCTCAGTTTGGGGAGAGCAAGCTTATAACGCCACATGCGAGATTACAAAAGACGTGTGCCGCGAAGGTAAATTGAAACCTCTATTTACAAAAACACACTCAGTGGAAAATAATTCAGAACAACAAACTGAAATAATAGCGTTAAAAATGGCGCTAGATAATGCGGATCGCGAATTCCCGACACTAATAGTGTGCGATTCATATTACTGCGTCAAATCATACAATAACAACTTGCAGAAATGGGTTGAAAACGGGTACAAAGATGACACAGGTGCCACAATAAAGCAAAATTCGCTTTGGGAACAAGTAGTTCTTTTAAAGAAAGAACTACCAAGGACTCACGTGATACACTCACTGAGTCATCAGCGTGATGGCGCTCACGCTGCAGGGAATTTATTGGCTGAGACAGCCACAGCGGAAGCAACTAAATCGGCTCCCGTAGCTACAAAAAAGCGGTCAGGAAAATACATTGACGGGGAAACAATGCTGGCGGTGAAAACGTCTTCAAAAGGCGACTGCTCAGCGAAACCCATCAACTATCCACTCAATTATACATACATAATCGATGCAAACTCCGTTCCTTTTGCTCAAATCCCTGGAGTGGGGGATAGAGTAATTCCAAACACGAACAGGAGAGGCTTGTTAATAGCAGACGCACATATGGGTGAGGGTCTTAGACACCTCAAGCTTAAAGATTCTCTAGAAGAATTGCAATCCACATACTGGTGGCCAGGAATGAGCCTGCAACATCACATATTTGCAAAAAACTGTCCAAACTGCAACAGAGATCGCAGTGGCGACCGAGACGGTGTTTTACCATGGCGTTTCGCTCAAGACGGGATTAAACAATAAATATATAAAACCCAGTATGATTAATGCGTCAAATTAACATATAGAGACTATCATCACTTAAAATGTAGACCCCAGCTCTCGGCTGACGTCTGAACTGTTATATAAAGATTTGCGAGTCTAAAATGGCATATACGCATGGAGCATACTACATTCTGACCAATGTCCTGCTTTTAGCTCTCGAGCTTATGGGGGGGCATGGCCAGCATGGGCACTGCATTGCGGGACTCTTGTCACTTCCTTCCTGAGGGAAATGGGATGGTGTAAAGAAAAAAACAAGGCATAAAGCAATCTATAACGGCAAAGGTATTAGGTTCGGGAGCTGGGTGGGTCAAACATTTAATAAGTGTCCAACGTAGTCTTAATAATCTGCAAAGAAATTCTCTGAGAGGTCTCAGTCCGTACGAACTATTGTTTGGGACTAGAATGTTAATCCAGGACCTCGATAGTCAAACTTCAGTGGTTAAAGAAAAATGCTTTGATATCAAAGATCGTTTGGCTATTTTACAGGACTTAAACGAAAAGAGAAAAGACCTGAGCAACATAAAGTTGAAGCAACAGCCAACAGCCACTGAAGAGAAACCACCTGTCCCAGCAAGGCCTGTCTGGATTCCAAAAATCGGGGATCTGGTCAGAGAGAAGATCGCGGTAAAGAAGGAATTTGGGCCTTCTTACAGAAAAACAGTACCTGTCTTGTCTGTCAACGGGACAAGATCAGTAGTATTACCGCCCCTTGCTGGTAAAAAGGAGAACCGAGTTGTATCCATCGACCTGGTTAAACCACAATCATGTGGCCGATAACAAGTAGTAGGCCAAGTGGACTCCCAAGAAGTAGTAGAACACCAAAGTTTGCTACAAATACAGAGGTTCAAACTGAGAGACTAATCACAATTGATAAACCTACAGTGAATCAACAAGGACTATGCAACAAAGCCATGGAACTTAAACCTCTTGAAACCCAAATCAAAATCTTACATCAAGAAACACCAGTCTACAATGACGTATCCACAGACTATGCTAATGAAACAAAGAAAATTCAAAAAGCAAAAAGGAATCCAGAAGCAATTGAAACAATTGACAGAACAGCATCTGGCTACTTCATCAACTTCGATGATTTTTCTGAGGATCCAAGTGAACCTGAGGAACAGCCAACAACAAAAACTTTCAAAGATAAAGCAAAGGAACTCTTTCACCAACTACAAGAAACATATCTGATTTCTCCATGGATTGAACTTTGGGTGGCACTAGGAGTATTCATCCTCATACTTTGGCTCATCCTGGTACTATGCTTGGGACATTTCATTGAGGGAAAATATGTTACAATGGACACAGCAAGTCAGAATATCAACTTGGTCCTGAAACCACACAAGTCTTCACACATCGAGAAAAGAGATCTTTCTTCAGTAAACTTCACAGCCAATCCTATACCCGGTGGGGTAGCATGGGACAAAACTGATTACGAAATCTATGGTCCGGTTGAGCTCCTGAAGTATCCTCATCAATTCAAGATTTCATTAAGTGACTGTAAAACCAAGCACATTCGCTGATGATTGGGACTTTGAAAGTATTAATGATGTGATGTCAGATCTAGTGATGTCAGCTAAATTTACAGAACATGAATATTTACAGGGTTCATCTAATTATGACCAGATGTATTGTTACAACCACTATGGTCACCATTTTCTGCATAAATCTGCTCAACCCAGAAATGTTTTTAATTATAATCAATGGGAACATTGTGCTACTCCACCAAAAGGTAGTTCAAAAACATTTTATGAAAAATGTTCTTATTTCTCAGGGTTTAACACAAGTGATGCAGAAACATTTTATTTCAAATTGTTAAATAAGACAGGAACGAAAACCATGCTTACAAACACAAAATTGATCTATTCAGAGACATTTTTTGAAAAAATGAAAACATTCGGTTTTGATTTCTGGAACTAAAATATTGAAACGAAGACAATCTGGGGTACAAAAGATTGGCAAGTGCAAGGTTTAGAATCATTATTTAGAGCCTGCATGATCCCAGAACAAATTATATTTTTGAATGATACAATTCAACAGACAACCTGTCTTGGCCTAGCCAAAATTAAAGACTTAAACAAACCGTCTATTCCAAAACCAACACCCGACAGTAATAGCACTACAGATGTTGAGATAGACGTATCCCATATTTTAAACCAAAACAGAACACATCCTGATTGGAAGAAATGGTTGATCTGGCCCACAGACACAAATAACTGTCAAGATAGATTCCTGAACAAAAAACAGGGGTTCACATTGACCAGGCCAGACCCTAGATACTCCCAGAGACAACATCCAGGGATTGTAACTACTTACAGTGTAGGGAAACTCTGCCTCGAATGGCTACGAACATCCACACTGGCAGAAATTAAGCAACACTTGACTTTACTTAAAGAAGGTGCTGACTTGCGTGATTTCATTATGGGACCACGCAAACAGCGTCAAAAACGTTTCATAGCGGCCTCTATATATGCAGCTTACAACGAAGCTTGGAAAGTAACTCAAATTGAAACAGCAGAGAAAATACAGGAAATTGACCGTGTTAATTTGGAAAAATCGCTTTCTGTTGTGGACAATGGGTTAATGACTCTGTCTTCCAGAATATATTCACTGGACAGTATTGTATCATCTGCAATCGATATAATAGAACAAGACTTACTGATGTTACAACACGGTCAGTCCCAATTGAGTTCTATTGTACAGCTTGGCTGGACGTTACAAAATCTGCGTTCAGGCTACGTGACTTGGCGTTTAATCAAAACAACGTCATTATTCAGTATCTTTAACCTTACTGATACACAAATCAGTTTGGCACAAAAGGGTGCAGAGTATACAATTCTGAGCATTGAAAAACTTGAGAGATTACCATTGACAATGTCAGAGCGACCTGTCATTGAATGGATAATACATGGGATAATAACTATTCCGATAACAACTTTCCAGTTTCGATACTGTCAAAAATATATACAGGCAGGCCAGTATGAAAGGTTGGGTAAAGGATACATTAAGTCAACATGGAACTTACCTTATACACACACATGTTACAGTAATAAGGGACAAGGTGTATTTCTTAGTGGTAATAATTGTGAAAAATCACTAAGTGGTATACTTCTGTGTCAGGGCATAAGATTACATGGGGCCTGCGAGGGGACTTCAAATAACCTTTCATGCCACCAGCTCGGCACACCTGCAGCGCGAATAGAACCATTCTTTAGACGGCTTTCTAACGGGAGCTATATTATAATTGTGGATCACAGATGTTGTGGCTTGCTGCCAGGAAAACCTTATCTAGTAAGCGTGACTTCCATGGTCATTTGCTGTGAGCGAGTATTGTTTCCGAATGACACTCCAGACAGGGAGGGAAAAATTTGGCCCAGTTTGAATATCGCTTCTATTCGAATTGATACTTTAAGCAGAATGAAGACTGTGCTCCTACATACGCCAACCCATTTGACGTCATCAAAAGAAACGTATGATCTCCAAGTTGCAAGGACAACGGGTGAGATACATGCCTTGTTATCAACAAATTGCCCCCTACACTTCGCAGAAATGCTAAACGAAATCTTAAATATTTCTGATACAAATGGTATCGCGAGTGTATTTAAGACCGTTTTTTCGGGACTGTTAACCCCATTCAAAGCAGTCCTGGGTATTTTTCCAAATTTCGTCCATTCCATCTTTGGCGGACTTCCTCTCCTGTTGGGACTCGTAGCAGGCATTTTATTTTTGCTAGTCTTGCTTCGTTATGGCAAACCATGTCACAGACAAGACTCCAGCAACAATGGAAGAAACGATCCTAGCTATATGCTACCGGGACCGCATAACTAAAGTCCTTGGATTAGCCCGGCTAAGAGATCTAAATATGACCTGGTTTCTTTCATTCAGACCCATATGGCAGAATTGTGTTTTACCTGTATTGAGGTGCATGCTATGCGGCGAAGAATGCGTGTTGGACACCTGTCTTACACTACAATCAGAAGTACCATTGGATGCAGATACTTTGTTGGGTCCAGTAAAGGCTCATGCATTGTGCTGTCCCCAGCGGCTACCTATCCTGATGACGGCATTCGTGGAGACTTCACCACTACGATTGAAGGGTAGTGAAGTACAGGATGAGAGCAGCATCAACCAGGTACGACCTTCTGTAAGCAGTACTGGTCTAAACATCACTAAAAGCGAACATGCGCATGACTGCATGGTAGCGACATTTTCCAACTTGGTCGAACTTTCACCAGAAGCGGTAGACTGTTTTTTCGAGAGTCTGTCTGAAATGATGTTTTCACCAGAACAGAGAGAATGACTTTAAACAAACGAACACACAGCGTTCCCTGAACTCTGAATTAGGCCTTCAGCTTTGGGAAAACAAAGCTACTGTGAACTATTTTTTCTCTCCTCTCCCCTTAAAAGCGAAAACTTTTCTCCCAATCCAAAATATTTACTTTTTTTTTGGCACTTGTCTTCTGCTTACAGTAGAACTATTCTTAGAGAACAGAGCTTCTATTTTTAAGCACTCTAGGGACAATACGTTACCTCAACCTCTAGCTTATGTACAAGTAATTGTATTTATATGTGATGAAGTGGTCTCGCACTTTTTTTTCTGTATTAAGAGCCATTTCATGTGTAATTTTCACAAATCATTCATGCTGATATAAAATGTGCATCTCCTTTTTGAATGATTATACTGCTTGAATGCATACAGTACCTATACTCATTTTCGTGTATTTCGCATATGCCATTTTTCAAATGCAAAAAATATATTTTGGGGTGGTTCGGTATACACATGCACTATTAGTTATGTTTACTATTGCTTAGTTAGTAATTATGGACATAAAAGCGTGGAGTGGGTGTAGTGTGTTTATCTAGGTACCTATATCGATACTCCTATTTCTGACCGTTGTCCGGTTAATAATTCACCAATATCCATACAACGGCACAGAATCCCGTTTTCAGATTAAGTCATAGCGCATGCTGTCACATTAAGCAAGCCCTATTCCTCCAGCCCCCTAGAAAGCACACCGAGTTCTCAAAACAAACCAAACCTCCAGCAGACCTGGGAAATCCCCCGTAGCTGTTGTTTTGATTTCGTTCGAGAACTTCTGTAAAGAATGCAAGAACGACCAGTTCTTATGACATCCTTACTGACGTATTATGTCCATCCTTACGTCAAACACGGCACCTTCAGGTATAAATATACCAACGCTGCCCTAAGCAAAGACACGGTGGTGATGAGCTTGGAGCAGCGCAACTTGCCGGAGAGCCCAGCTGATGCAGGAAGCCCACGGACGCTGCCCCTCCCTTTTGACGCGCTGAGAGAGACGCTGTCTTTTCTCCTGCCGAGAAATCCAGCCTCCGGCGTTTCCGGCTTACCTTCGCGGGTACCTGGGATACCGAGTCCTGAGAGAGAGATACCAGCCCTCCTGCCTTCTAAATCCCAGGTACTGAACTGACTAACCCCTTACAGAGAATTCTTGAGACAGATTCTTGGCCAACAAACTTAACTTAAACTGCTACTTACCTACTCCCTCCCACGTATTAGGCTTAGGTCAGGTACACCGGGGTAGGCGTAGTTAGAAGCACCAGTTGAGTACGATTAGTCAATGTATATATGTATGTATATCTTTTATCCATTTTAAAGTATCATATGGCTAAGAAACCATATCAATGCTTTTACAGTATTATTTTATAATCCTGCTTTTACTGTATGCACTTTACTTAACCTTAAGTATTGCTACTGTAGCGATTCATTTCTCTTGTATGAGGAAAAGAGACTGATCAATAAATAACACCTTTTATTGAACACGCCCATCTCTTCTTTCTCTACAATCTGGTGGAACTAAGTATGCACGTACTGACTGAGTAAAATAGTTGTCTTTTGTTTTCACACGACTCTGGAGATATACTCTTGATTAGGGAGAGCAAAGTTATCATGTTCTATGGTTGTCAGAAACTAAATCCCTTCTTGTCTATCCAGGGAGGTTAAACTCCTCCTCGCCTATTCGAGAAAGTTTCTAGTGAACTCTGAGCTAGCTGGCACACAAAACTTAAGTCTAATATCGTCAGTAGAAGACCTAGTTAACCTCTGTCCTACGTCTATACTATTGAAGATATTATTCCAATGCGCAGAGCCTATTGGGATAATAGGAACTACACTACAATATCTTCATCATTTTGTGTTCCTCATCTAAAGTCGGACTTTCCACTTGAATTCCTACAACTATGTCGAGTCAATTTCATGGTTTAAGTGACTGCTCAAACCATCTGGCACGCATTGCGGAAGCTTCAGTGAGTCTCGGCTGGACTTACATTCCGGAGTCATTCGAGCCTCTTCTTCTTTGTGGTATGTCATTAAGCGCAACGCGTCACGATGCCCAAGGTCAGAGGAACGTGACCATACGTGACACGAACGCGCATCCATTTTGAAGATGAACAACATCACGGAAGTTTATTTCAGCTGTGTTGTATTGCGGGCAGTTGACTGCACATAATTTCAAGTTCTGGTCAGCTGTGTGCTACTGTGGGAAGTTATTGCGTATGATTGCATCAACGGCGCTTCAACGCGAATTGTATGGACTCTCGATATTAAAAAAAAAGGTACTTTAACTCACATTTTCAACAATTTTTTTTTTCTTTCCTTCTTCT
Organism: Lissotriton helveticus; assembly: GCF_964261635.1. Lineage (NCBI taxonomy): Eukaryota > Metazoa > Chordata > Amphibia > Caudata > Salamandridae > Lissotriton > Lissotriton helveticus. Next base: position 74,725,728 of record NC_136073.1, on the reverse strand, counting down.
TCGTTATTTATTACCCCTTTTCGACACAGATGATTTTTCTTCATTCTGAGTGGATTTACGTGCAAAACTCTACAGTACCTTCGTAATTATTTAACCTTTCATTGAACCCCTCACTAATGGCTACTCAAAGTTTTTCAATTTCTACTCCCCACACGTTCTGCCCATCTGGTGGGAGACCCACCCTTAAGTGGTGTGAGTGGAAGGATTACTTTTTGAACTATATAGAGACTATTGGTGAATCTGGTAAAATGCACCCAGCCCAAAAGAAGCGTATTTTGTTGCATTCACTTGGACCTTATGGGTTAAAGGTTTATAACCAAATGTCTAAGAAAGTTGTTGTTGGTGATACTAATGTTTTTCTTGCAGCCCTGAAAGACATTGATACTTATTTTGCTCCTAAGGTATGCATTGGAATTATTAGGTATACATGTTTTCCACGTAAGCAATTGTCTGGGGAAACTGTTGATCAATATGTCTCTGAGTTAAGAAAAACTAGCCATGGATTGCAAGTTTGGGAACCATTTTGATGATTTTATTCGTGATCAAATAGTCATGCATTCCAAAAATCAATCTATAAAAGATCGGTTGTGATTAATGGTGACTCTCCATTGGAGGCGATTATTTGTATTGCTCGTAAAGGTGAAATGTACGTAGGTGTGCTAAAGAACTAATGGATAAAAGCAATAATCCAACTGTTGTGGCTAAAATTAGTACAAAAAATAGTCAAAAGTCTCAAAAACAATATAAACCACAAAACAAATCTAATGTTGTTAGCAGATTCAGATGTTATAGCTGCGATAGCAAAGATCATTTAGCCCACAGCAAATCTTGTCCAGCTTTAAAAAGTAAATGTTCAAATTGTGGTATAGTAGGCCACTATACAAAAGTTAGTAACAGGAAAAAAGTTGGTGTTAAATGTTTACTAGAAGAAGACCTGCCAGATGAGTATGGCAGAGCGTCGGATGATAATGACATGGGTAATGTTTTAAATTTATCTGAAAAATTAGTTCTCAACATTGATGATAAGGTGTTTATGAACAAACCTGAGTGCTCACTTAATATTGGTGGTGTTGAAACAAAACATTTTTTTGCTGATTCAGGGTCACCATACACTATTATTAACGAAGCTTTGTGGAATAAGAAATTTGTACATAGAGTTGGTGTTACCTTACTTGAAGCTGATATTCATCATCAGGGGTATTCTGGGGAAAAAGATTGATATGTTAGGTTATAGGTGATTCACATTTAAATTTAAAGGAAGGTCAGCCAGGGCCAAAATGTATGTTGCAAAGAAAAGTCCACCAGTACTCGGGTGGTTCGACCAAGGAAAACTTCATAATGTGCTGGATCCTGATAGTGAAGTTCAAGTCAAGGTAATTGATGATGGAACTAAAGTGACTGACACTATGTCTGCATTGTTTCCTGAAGTCTTTAACAAGGTTTTAGGCAAATTAAAACATTTTGAGCATCGTATTGTTTTAAAGGAGAACCCTATTCCTAAAATTCACAAGTGCAGGAATTTTCCAATTTTACTTACAGAGGAGGTAACAAATGAGGTAAACAAACTAGTGGCATCTGATGTCATTGAACCTATTAACGGTTCAGATTTCTCCATTAGTTGTTGCTCGACGTAGCAATGGCAAAATTCGTTTGTGTGTCGATCTTAGCCATCTCAGTGAGAACATTGTAATCGACCGTTTCCCATTATCAAAGATCAATGACATGGTAAGCAGTTTAAAGGGTGCTAAGGTTTTTTCAACGATCGATTTGTCTTCTGCTTATCACCAAATACCTTTAGCAGAAGAGTCTAGGAAGCTTACAGCATTTATCATCCCTATTGGCGGTTTCCAATTTAAAAGAATGCCCTTCGGGTTAGCATCTGCATCAGTAGTCTTTCAAAGACTTATGTTTAATTTATTTAACAAGACCGTTAGCACCAGTTTCTTTCAAGATGACATTCTGGTTTTTGGTGATAATAGAGCTTACCATGATGAGACACTTAGGAATGTAATGAACACTTTAAAAATTAAACGTCTCACTGTGGAGTTGTCTAAGTGCAAGTTTGCAGAAGAGAAAGTTTCCTATTTAGGACATGAAATTGGTATGGATGGTGTCAAACCCAAGGATACTTTAGTTAATGTCGTTAAAGAAGCTCCTATTCCAAGTAATAAAGATGAGTTAAGGTCCTTTTTGGGTTGAATATTGCTCAAAGCTCATTGCTCATTTCGCTTCTAAGTGTTTTAATATGAGAAAATTATTGAAATGTAAAGTTAAATTTGTGTGATCACAAGAGTGCCAAGATAATTTCTCAAATCTAACATCAACTATTGACAAAGTTCATGCATTAGATGGTTTCGACCCAAATTTGCAGTTATATGTCCACCGACGCTAGTGGCAAAGGACTTGGAGCTGTTCTGTTTCAAAGAAACATTAATGGAAAATAATTGATTATTTAATTTGCTTCAAGAGCTTTAAGGCATGCTGAGACCAGATACACAGCAATAGAAAGAGAAGCCTTAGCCTGTGCTTGGGCTCTTAAACACGTCAGGGCATTTGTTTGGGCGAAACCTGTCACCATATATTGTGACCATAAACCCTTGGTCAAGCTTTTGACAACTGAAGGTACGGTGAGTGCATCAGCAAGAATTGCTAGATTGTTTTATTCACAAAGTGGTGTATCTTCCTGGCAAAGACAATCTTTTAGCCCATTGTTTGTCTAGATTGCCGGTCAAATTGGAAGAGTGTGAAGATTATATTTACGATAATTTTCAAGTAGCCTTTGTTCATGATGAAGGTGGTTGTGCGGTGAGCAAAGAGGAATGGTTATCGGAATGTAGGAAGGATATTGTCCTCAAAAGTGTAATTGAGTGTATTCATAACAATTGGTCTGATTATTTGAAGAGCGATGAGAAATTAAGACCATTTGGGGAGATAAGATCTCAATTGAGCATGGAAAATGATACTGTCTTCAGAGGTGAGAGGATCGTTCCACCTAGTGGATTACGCAAGGTGATCATTCAGTTATGTCATGATGGCCATTTTGGCATTGTACGTACAAAAAATGTAGTTAGAGACCTGTTTTGGTGGCCTGGAATAGATAAAGAGGTGGAAAAGTATGTGAGGAACTGCATTAATGGTTCTTCAGCTGATAAAACCTTGAAGACTCTACGTCCCCCTATGTTGTAGTATGTACCACCTCTATGTCCTTGGGATTCTGTTGCCATTGATTTATTTGGACCTGTTGGTAATAATCAAAAGTATGTTATTGTTTTACTTGATCTCTTCTCAAAATGGCCAGTTGTAAAAGTGGTTGAAACTATTGATACTTCTGCAATCTTAACCTTTTTGGATAGAACATTTGTATCTGAAGGATTACCTAGAACAATTTTAAGTGATAATGGTGTTCAATTTTTATCTAGTCCTGCTAAGAGTTATTTCAAGAAGGTTGGTGTTTTTCATAGAACTACTTCATTATACAATCCTAGCGACAATGGTGAAGTTGAGAGATTCAATCGTGTGATCAAAGGTGTTGTTCAGTCAGCGTGTAATGCTAGGATTGATTGGGAAACTTAACTGTTCAAAGCGGTTTGGGCTTATTGAGTGACAAAAAATGAGTACACTGGTCTTTCACCTTTTGTGATAATGAGGGGACGTAAACCTAGATCCAAATACAATCCGATTTGGTGTTATGATTCTACTGTATGGCAGTGGTCACCTTCGGCGGTTCATGATAAATTAATTGAACATCACGCAAAGGTTAAGGTTTACAGTGATAACAAGTGTGGAGCCAAAGATGTAAGTGTAGATGTTGGTGATTTGGGTCGCATTAAAAAACCTGGTAAAGTAAAAAAAGGTGAGAGCCAATTCTTTGAGCCTGAGGAAGTGGTGGAAGTATTGAATAATAAGAGTTAGGAGTGGAAAAGTATGGAACATGCATAGCATTGCTTTAACTTCAAAATTGTTTGCTGATGTGAATTCACAAATTAGAACTCCTGGCAGTTTTCATTGGTTGGATGATGATATGGATTATGTGATTCTTCCTCCATCTTCAGCTCATTCCCCAGATGGAGTAGTTAGTTATGGAAGTGGTGTGAATGAAGATGGTGCGATTCTTCCTTCTTCTTCAGCTCATCCACCAGATGGAGTAGCGAGCGGTAGAGTAATACATTTAGAAGAGTATAATTCATCAAGCTCTGGTATTATTGATCATAATGTGGGTAGCTCTAGGAAACCTCCTAAATGGTTGGAGGACTATGTAGTAGAAGGAATCCGAGCTCGGAATTCACAGTGACTGTATAATGAAATGTAATTATTTTATTATTAGTTTTTTTTCATATTATGTATTATTGTTATTTTATTATAAGATTGAGGAAGTGTTGTGTTGTTACTTTAAGTATTGCTAGGCAACTAGCAATATTCTATGTTAGAATTGTTATGATGCAAAGTTACAGTTACGGTTCACTTGCAGTGACCGGTGCAGGACAGCTGGAAGGATGTTATTGAGCTCCAGACAATAAACGTGTACAAACACTACCTGCCTTGGTGAATTTGTACACAAGAGAAACACACTCTATAATTGTGAGAGATTAGTGGTACTGGCAGCGGAAAAGCAGGGACTGGTGACAGTGTTAGAAGCTGGCACTGGTGGAACTCAGTCAATGGCTGGCAGCGTGATAAACTGGTACTAGTGGGCAGTGTAAGAAGACAATGATGGGCAGAGTGACAAGCGGACACTTCTAGGAAGAGTAGGAAACTGGTACGTGTGAGAAGCGGACATTGCTGGGCAGTTTAAGAAGCTGCTACTGGAGGGCATTATAACAAGCACTGGCATAAACAATAGGTCTTGCCTTTGGGACCTTTTTGAAGTGTTTTTCCATTCACCTTTTATGCAGTTCTGTGCAATGTAAATGTGAACTTGTTGAAAGAAAAAGGGTAACATCCTTCCTTAGCAGTATTTAGTATGGCAATTGCAGGGCTAGCTTTAGCATTTTATGAATATCATTATGGATAGAGCTGGAGACTTCGGAGCTGGGGAATTATGTTTGATTCCTTGCGATTCCACAACATCCTGTGATTCTGTGCAAATCAACTACTCTGCCCATGCATAAAACATAAAGCTGATCTCTTGCATGCCATTTGAAGTCAAATAAGCAAGAGGAGCAGGTTTTGTTTGTTTACATTTCAACTCGTGAGCTAATGTTAGATACCCATGACTTAAAGCAAGTGAAGGTCTTACCATGTAATTGGTTGCATGAATTTAAGAGCATGTGTGATTTACAAATCCGTAATTGCATTGCCTTTCCCAATCTCCAACAAAATGTTCTGTTGTCAGTTAAATAATGTATGGTGTTACACAAATTGTAATGTCTTGTGTAACATTTGAAAATTAGGATGTAAATTATTAATGCTACATGTGTTCACAACCGAACGTGGATGTGAGGACAGAAAGAAACGTCTAGCAAATGCAACAAAAATAAAGTGTACCTAAAGGGACCTGATTTGCTTACAAAAATACAACACAAAATACTATTTCGTTAAAAAAAATTCAGTATAAAGCAGAACATTTTAAAGGAATGGTATGTGTAATAATAAATAAAGAAAATCGTCAGTGAAAAGTAAATATGCAATTTGCAAACTAAGAATAATCCTGAGTATGTGTGGGGTTATAAAAGGGCAGCAGGCACTTATTGTGAGTTTTTCCCGAGAATCAAAGCTTTCTCTACAAAAAGAATCCAGTAATAATACTAAAGTGAAACGTAAAGGACACCAAACATGAAGACGTGCTGTGCCTTTGCTTGCACTAATCTGAGACCATGTATGACTAAGAGCACAATGATTGCTTTGCCTTTCCCATTATATAACAAAGTTTCTATTGTAAGACGCAGTAATGTAATTTCTGCTTAAGCACTGATTTACAACTTGTCTTTCCAACAGAATGCAGGAGGAAAGGCATAATCAAATCAAATCATAGAACATTTATAGAGCGCACATATCACTCAAGAGTCTCATGGCGCTGGTGGTGGATGGCATAACAAAGCTTTTAGCAATATCACAATTAATTAAAAAAAAAAATAGTATGGAATGTTTTTCGAAAAGAAAGATTCGGATATGAAAATAAACATGTTAGAATTATGAAATTGATATTTGCCCTCATGGGCTGTTGCGGGACACTTGTTACATATAAGAAGTAAAGGGATTACTATGTCTTGATTACATTCTTAATTACCATGGAGACGGTAGTGTTCATAGAGGACCGAAAGAGCAGGCATCAGAACAATAAAGGGGTGGGAGGAGGAGGATGAGCAACAACAACGGAACGCGTGAAATGAATGAAGGAAGTTCGTTAAGCAACAACAGAACATTTTAGGGTGATGGAGAGAGAAGGGCAAGCAAGAAGAACGGAAGGTGAGATGGAGCATCTAAATAAACAACTCTGAAAGTATGCACACAAAGTCAGTGTCCCCCCCCCAAAAAAGTTCAACAAAGAAAATGATCAACTCCATGGACGCATTTGTTGTCATTGCTAGCACGAAGTTGAGAGCATGCGAGAATAACACAACAGTGAATGTTTGCCTTTCCCAAGATACAATAAAAGTTTCTGTTCCAAGGTCTGTTGTTGGCACAGCAAAGTAATTTGTGCCGTAGCACTGATTTACAACTTGCCTTTACAATGGAATGCAGGAAGGAAGAAAAACTAGATGTAAAATGCACAGTCTACCACCTCTTCCTGTTGAGCTAGCGCAGTTTTTATGCACTCCCAGGCCAGGTGCATGGAGAGGCTTCATGCAGTCCTATGTTTTTGTTATAAGCTGCAAGCGGATGTGCCCTCTATAGTGTCTGAGTGGTGAACTCCATTCCGCTGGCAGAGTTAACGGAGATTTCCGTACTCTGCGTTATGCGGAGCTCGCAGGGTCTTTTCCCTCGCTCGCATTCGTCAACGGCAAGTTGGCGAGCACGAGCGAGGAAAATCCACTTCTCTATGTGATTTTTCCTTGCATGCGATCATCAACATCAAGTTGGCAAGCGCCAGCATGGAAAATCAACCTCCCGGCGAGATTTCTCAACGCTAGCTGTCAAGTTTCTCATTGCGAGTGGTCGCGTATGCTCGCTAACGCTCTAATTGAGACACTGTGCGAGTAAAAATCTACATGGGCAGCAGAAAGGAAGCAGTGCCCACTTGCGCTGTGCATGGTGCCGTTTGCGATGATTGCACAGCGCAGACAAGCATCTGGCACTGAAAATCACAGCAAACAACATTTATCCAACGCACTCCGCCGCTTGTGGAGCTCCGCGTAGCGCGGCAGTTTTTTTTACACTTTGAGGAGTCCCGCGTAGCAGTACTCTGCGAGCTCCGCCCAGGCTTACTCTATACTGCAGTGAACATACTATCCATCTGCTGCTCAGAGCGCGTACTTCACTCATTGCTTCAGCCATTGAGGCGCAGGCTCCATGTTTCATTAATATTCATGGTCAGGAATGGTCTGTGCCCAACAGTGCACACAGCAACAAGTGCTGTAGCTTACATCTGCAAAAGACAGCAGTGCTCTATCTCTGCAGTAAAGTTTCCCCGTTTAATATGGTAGGCGAGCAAAAATTGGTTAAGTAAGGTTAGGGGAATTTGCGCAATGCAGTCTTTTCTCAATCTAGAGCACTTGAATGACTAACGTGCTCCACAGAAACCTCATAGAACAGGGAGAGGGTGTGACATAACAATGAGAGCTTCCGATTATGGAACTGGAAACCGGGATTGAGTCTCCGAGTCGGCACAACATCCTGTGATTCTGGGCAAATATTTTATCTCCCTGTGCCCACAAAACTTGAATACGTCCTTGCATAATGTAAGTGGTGCCTTAGCAAAGTCTCCAATACCTTCGGGTGGACTGCAAACTTAAAATAAGCAGCACGGAGGTAGGAGGAGGAGAGGTGAAGCTGCGAATGGGAAGGGGGCTGTGCGGTGCATCGATGAAAGACCGCAGTGAAGACTATAACTAGAGAGCTGGCAGAGGTTGCAGAAAATCATGTCATGCCTGCAGTAGTGCTTACAGAATAAATAAGACAAACCATGTAATAACAGAAGTAAAAGAGCCAGTCCTCATGGGCAGGCACGGCCCGTGCCGGGCGTTATACTGGGGCGGTGACGTCAGGCAGGGGAGGGTCAGGGTGGTGGGTTGTAAAATGCGGGATATGGACCATTAGAGGTAAGTACCAATAAAAATAAATAAAACAAATTTCGTTGCCCACGCTGCATCACATTTGGCGATGTAGCGCAGGTAACGAAATTAGTTTTATTTCGGTACTTACGTCTAATGGTCCATATCCCGCATTTTACAACCCACCACCCTGACCCTCCCCTGCCTGACGTCACTGCCCCAGTATAACGCCCGGCACGGGCTGTGCCTGCTCATGGGAGGTTACAAATGAAGACAAGGCAGTCCTAAGGGGGGCCTAACAAGCCTATTAACGAATCAGAAGCCAACATTTACCAAGGGCAATGAAATAAGACAATGACAAATATGGGCGGAGAGTGTGCGGAGCTTCAAGTCCATTCTCGAATACAGCATGCCTCGCAGAGCAGCACAAGCGCTGCCCAGGCTCCACCTAAAAAGCAGACATGGGTGGGCAGCCTGAGAAGTTGATCCTGGTAAACAAATTAAGAAGCAGTCACTATTGGCCCGTGTGCGAAAATTGCGCTGGGTTCAGGGTAAGGGATGAGTACAAATGGACATAGTGAGAAGCAGGCACTGGTTGGCAGTGTGGAGAGCAGGGACAGGCGTACAGTGTAAGAAGCTGGTAGTAGTAGGCTGTGTACAAACCCACGATACCAAAGGGGATGATGGACGAATGATGGACAGAGCGTTTGAGCAAATCAAACACTCACCCCCAGTCAACTTATCTGGGTTTAATCCATCACCATTCTTTAGCTCACTCCACCACCCCAGTTCAGACATGGCCATATGCAAATCAGTCTGACCCTGTGCCTCATGGGAACAGTCCAGCCCGAACTGCCAAGCCATGTCTTCCCTGGACCGGAAACAAGCATCCTGGGACCGGTTTAGTATTCATAATCCTCATCAGCCAGGCTATCTTGAATCCAGTCGTAGAGTGAGCAAGGGACCCACGTCTGGGCATACCCTGCCAACTTAGGGCGAACTAGGCGATACCAAAGGGGGTGATGGACGGAGCATTTGAGCAAATCAAACACTCACCCCAGTCAACCGATCTGGGTTTAATCCATCACCATTCTTTAGCTCACTCCACCACCCCAGTTCAGACATGGCCATATGCAAATCAGTCTGACCCTGTGCCTCTTGGGAACATCCAGCCCGAACTGCCAAGCCATGTCTTCCCTGGACCGGAAACACACATCCTGGGACCGGTTTTGGATTCATAATCCTCATCAGCCAGGCTAATTGAATCCTGTGGTAGAGTGAGCAAGGGACCCACGTCTGGGCATGCCCTGCCAATTTAGGGTGAACAAAACGATACCAAAGGGGATGATGGATGGAACGTTTGAGCAAATCAAACACTCACCCCCAGTCAACTGGTCTGGGTGGTAGAGTGCTACCCTTGCTCACCCTACCGCTGGATTCAAGATAGCCTGGCGGATGAGGATTAAGAATCCGAAACCGGTCCCAGGATGCTTGTTTCCGGTCCTGGGAAGACATGGCTTGGCAGTTCGGGCTGAGCTGTTCCCATGAGGCACAGGGTCAGACTGATTTGCATATGGCCATGTCTGAACTGGGGTGGTGTAATGAGTTAAAGAATGGTGATGCATTAAACCCAGATCAGTTGACTGGGGGTGAGTGTTTGATTTGCTCAAACGCTCCATCCATCATCCCCTTTGGTATCGCTGTGTACAAACCCAGCACTTGCGGGCAGTGTAAAAAGCAGAAACTAATGAGAAGTGTGAGAAGCAGGGGCTGGTGTACAGTGTGAGAAGTTTGCACTGGTGGGCAGTGTGAGAAGTAGAAACAGGTGAGGAGTGACAAACTGGTACTGTTGAGCAGTGTAAGAAGCTGGGATTTGTACACAGCAGACACTGGTGGGTTGTGTAAGAAGCTGGCAGTCGTGCACAATGTAAGAATCTGGTACCTGTAGAAAGTGAGAAGTTGGTACTGGTGAGCTACATAAAAGCAGGCACTTGAAGCAGTGTGAGAAGACTGCGCAGGAGAGCAACGGAAAAAGCACTTAAGATGCTGCCACTGGTGGGCAGTGATAGACGTGGATAATGGTGGGCAGTGTCCTAAACTGGTACTGATAATCAGTGTACAAAGCTGGTATTGGTGAGCGGTGTTAAGCAGGCACTGGCTGGCAGTGTGAGAAACAGGCACTTTTAGGCAGTGTAAGAACCCGATACTAGTGGGAAGTGTAAGAAGCTGTTACTGGTAGAAAGTATGATAAGGAGGCACAGGGAGCAGTTTGTGAAAGTGATAAAGGTGGCCAAAGTGACAAGACTGCACCTGTGGATAGTGTTAGAAGTTGGTATTTGTGAATCGTGTAGGAAGCAGGCACTTACTGGTAATGTAAGAAGATGGTACTGGTGAGCAGTGTCACTAGCCGGCACTTGTGAACCGTGTAAGAAGCAGGTACTTACTGGTAATGTAAGAAGATGGTACTGGTGAGCAGTGTCACTTGCTGGCACTTGTGAACCGTGTAAGAAGCAGGCACTTACTGGTAGTGAAAGAAGATGGTACTGGTGGGCAGGTTCACATGTTGGCACGTGCGAACAGTGTAAGAAGCAGGTACTTACTGGTAGTGTAAGAAGATGGTACTGGTGGGCAGTGTCACAAGTTGGTACTTGTGAACCTTGTAAGAAGCAGGTACTTACTGGTAGTGTAAGAAGATTGTACTGGTGGGCAGTGTCACAAGTTGGTACTTGTGAACCATGTAAGAAACAGGTACTTACTGGCAGTGTAAGAAGATGGTACTGGTGGGCAGTGTCACAAGTTGGCACTTGTGAACAGTGTAAGAAGCAGGTACTTACTGGTAATGTTAGAAGGTGGTACTAGTGGGCAGTGTATGAATGTGTAGAGGTGGGCAGCATAAGATATTGGTACTGGGCGGCATTTTAAGAATCTCACTCGTGCATAGTGTACAAAGGTTGAACAGGTGGGCATCATGAGAAGAGGGCACCAGCAAATATAGAAAGGTATTCTCTAGCTTTTGCCAACCCAAAGATATAAGCACAGGCCGATGCCTCTGACACGCAGGCCATCAGGGCTGTGGCACCTCTTCACAGGCCCACTGGCCTTTCATTCATCCATCTCATTTTACCTCTAGGCCAGCCTGCTGCTATGTGAGTGAAACTGCGTGCTCTCCTGGCTCAGCACCACTGATGCCCACTCGTTTCTACCTGTGATAAAAGGGCTTAACATAGGTCTCTGGCAGGCATGTGTGCCCCATATCCCCACCAATTGTTAATCTTAGCCGTTTGTATATCTGTGACCAGGGGCGCAACTAGGGCTTAACTTCGGGGGTGGCTAACATGGCAAATGAGGGGCGTGGCTAAAGTTAATCAATGGGGCGGGGGTAAAATGGCAGACAATCAGGATCAGCAAATGCTCAGGCCAAGCTGATAAACAGAAGTGGCGATTCAGCAATACAAAACTGCACCTTGGTATTCATCATGCACAACATGGAGACGCTTTCCACAGAGGCTCAAAGCAAAGACAGCACTCTTCCAACCACACACCCACAAGGTGTAACCTGCTACTCGCATGGACAAGTGCTTCAGCATCGCACTTAGGAGTAGTAAGTGCTCTACAAATACAATATAATACGCTCTGCATTGTGTGTCTCTCTTGAAACACAATGACTATGTGAGACTGTCTCTGCACTAACATATCTCAACTATTGATGACAAGCGTCAGAATTGGTAGGACTGATATGTCCCATCAAAGGAGAATTCCAAACAGGCTATGGCTGAAGGATGCACTGGTTGACAGTATAGATTGGGGTCACAAACCAGAAGATGGAAACACTTATGGCGAAGATTAGGTAGAACACTGGTTATGGGAGCACACCAGGAAGGGAGGAACATAGATCGAATAGGAGCCACAGTCCCCTGAGTATTCTCACCTGCGACAGCAGTTGGTGAGTTACCTTCACTCCGCAATGCTCTATCACATGTTTGTGTCACTACAGTTTTATTTTATTCCGTATGGGGTTGGCTGTGTGGACCTGAATCTGGGGCTTGCAGCTACTTCACTTCTTTAAATGGAGGTTGACAGTGTCTTCCACCTCAGCAAAGTATCCTGCCTTTCTTCTCGTAGGATCTCTGGCTGGATTCAGGCTGCTGGGAGAATGGTAACACTCTTGTTCTGAATGTTAGCAGTAAAATTCTCTCTGCTAATGCAGAGATCTTTTGGTTCACATTTCTTACTTTGTATTTGCTCATATTTTCTCTAACCTATTCCAGACTTTGCCTCTGACAATGGACCACGGCAACGCATTGGCGCAGTCTTGTGGCTGAGATTTTTTGGGGGGTTCTCCCTTTTCTCTCTCCCTTATCCCTTTTCCTCCCCAAGGGTCAGTGACAGACCTCACCTCAACCGCTGTTGATATTCACCGTCATAGGAGACTGAGTGAATTTGATGGCAATGATGCAGTCTCAGTGGAGAAGTGTGGCTCAGGGGTTAGGTGGAGAAGTGTGGCTCAGGGGTTAGAGGCAGCAGACCCGGAAGCTGAGATCGGTCCTGGACCAGGGTTCAATTCCCCGCCTCGGCGGGGACTTGGGCTAAAAATTCCACGGACTCGATAATTCTCGCCCCGGTGCCTCCTCGACTCACGGGTTCACACTCTGCGACTCTGGGCAATAGCCTGCTTAATCTCCACAACGGCCCCTCGCGGCGGGATGCCTGACTTTCACCTTGTGGATACCCTGCTATCTCACAGGGGAATACCAGGAAGGGTTCCCTAAGCAAGCGCCGGGAAACCCACTGCGGGTAGCTGTGCGCTATATAAGCTCAACTACATTTACATTTACATCCATACTGAATCTCGATCCTAACACCAGGCCCCCCAGGTGCCTTGACGCTCATGTACCATTTCTCTTAAAACGACTGTTGACATGTGTGGACCATGTGCCCACAACAACATGCAGCACCTTTCTTCAAGCATAGTTCTCTGTCTGGGGCCAATGTTCCTCACAAAGAAGCTGCTGCTTTGCCTTGTTAAAACAAGTGAATAAAAATTCAATGGACGGGTATGTGAACTCGCCCCTGCTGCTGCCTGTCCACCCCAGGGTTTGAACTTTGGCCTGGCAGTACAATCTGGTTCGGAAGCTTTCAAGGCCAGCGGAAATACTTGCTACATGGATTGCCTGCTGCCTTGAGCACAAGGGCCTCAGTGAACTGGGCTGACCTAAATATAGGATATTCCCAAAATGACATTCGACCCACTCAAAGGACCAAACCTCTGACCTGCATGTTGGACACATTTGTCTTCAGCATGTAGATAAATCTTCATAGCTAAGATTTAAATGTAAGATGAATTTAAACAAGTATGATATTTAAATATGCCTCATTCCCCTTGATCTACCGTATTTCATGATGTAAGTGATTCGAATAAACAAATGAAGAAGTGAATGAAAGTCAATCTGTGGCCATTTTCAATTTCACATAGGAAAGGTTTGTGCTGCACGTTTGCCAGACTACCACAGGCACGTATAGAGGAATAAAGTGCATTGAAGCTAGCATATACCAGGTCAGGGGAAACCAGAAGGTAATGACCTCAATCTGAGCTCACGGTCCCTCAAATGCAGAGAGTTGGGCGAGTCCTTGACCCAAAGCAAAAGCTTTTTTCGTGCATTCTAGGCTTCCCAGGAGTACTTACTACCTCGATTGCATACCCTGGCCTCTAGAAGTTACAGGATTTTCAGGGAAGGCACTTAATCCTAGATCTGCCATTCCACATAGTTCTATGACCAGATGAACCCTCACCTGGTTTATCCACCATCCGTGTAGTCTCCTCACCTTGTGCAGCTCTTCAGGTTGAGCACATGCTCCATCTTAGTCGTGTGTAGCCTCCGCATCACAGGCTTGAATCCCAGCGCAGCCACTCATCCTTTTATACTCCAAACAACAAAATGAGGGGCACCGAATCTAACGACGCTCCAAGTACCGACTGGATACTAGTAACGACTGTTCGTAAGAAAAATTGGATTTAGGTGTTCCTAAAAAAAACTGTGTCCAAAATGCCCAGGGCAGGCAGGACCTCCCTTTAGAGGTCAGTCACAGAACCCAAGCTCACATAACACGACTCTTGGCGCAGTATGCTACAAACCAATCACTCCCATAAAAAGGTGCCCCCGGCCCTCACAAAGAAGGAAAACAGGCTCTTGGAAAGTTGCTGCCTGCTATTCTGATAGTATTCTCTGGAGTTGGGCTGATCAGCAGCACTGTTCTGACATCTAGCCCCTCCTGAAAGTCTTGCAGTTCAGATAAAGGTTAAAATGTCTCCGGGTTTCTCCATGCATGGGTCTACTCTGCTTCTTCGCCACCGCCCTTGGATGCAAAAAAGAGACAGCTCCATGGCCCTGTTCACCATTCATCTGGTGAGCAGCCCAGTGGATGTGTATTCCATTCAAGTGCAAGACAGCAGGGGGGAAGGGATGGGCAGTGCAAGTGACGCTTTTCCTTTTGTAAAGTAATTCCTGCTGTCATAGCCCAGGGTTTGCTGTCTGTGCACTTGTATGGAATACACATCCATACAAGTGCACAGACAGCAAACCCTGGGCTATGATATCAGGAATTTCTTTACAAAGGAAAAGCATCACCTGCACTGGCCTTCCCGTTCCCCCTGCTGTGCACATCTTCTCACTCCCACCCTATGCTGCACAACACACCGAAAGTGCTTAGGTGAAATCCCCGCATTCATGCAAGGGTATCACCTCTGTGGCAGCCAGTCTCGAACAAAACAAGAGGTGGGGGCAGGGAGGGTTGCTGAAACCTTTCAGAGGCAGGCTGGCTGGGGCTGGTTCTGGGCCTCTAAGAAAGGGTCATTAGAGTCACAAAATCTGGGATGCTAAAGCATCCGATGCTACACGCAGCCTAAATAAACATGTAACTGGGGAAGAAAAGTTTTCATGCTTTAATTATTTTAATGCGGGTCAGGAAAGTGTCATGCGGTCATCTTAGCCCGGGCTGTAGAAGACGAGGAGGGGGGGGGGGGCTGAAGCCCCTTTAGCCCAATGGGTGTTGCGCGCCTGTCTGTGACATACCAGCATCTAAGGCGTCCTTCGCTTCATGTTTACACTCGGGTCCCATCGATGTGCGTTCTGACCTTTTTACCTATCCTTTTCGAAAACACTAGCCCCCGGTGAGAATAGAGTTCAAACGGAAGCTCTCCGGCCCCGCGGCGCCCTCTTACCTTGTCTGCGTCAGGCGCTCCCGCTCTCCTCTCGAGATGTCTCTGGGGCTCCAACTGTCACCTCAGAACTGGTGACCTCATAAGGGCGCCACCTGCCGGCGTCCATAGTTTCTACGTACGAACGGTGACTGGGACAACTGCTGGCACATCATTGGTTAAAGTAGAATGATGTCATTCGGGCAGCATCCGGCTCTCAAAACTATTCAGCCACGCCACCTTTGCTCCTAATCTACAGAATGTTTTTTAGTGCCTATTTAGGCGTTATATACATGTTTTCCATGGGATAAACCACTTCTCTTGCTTCTGCACCAACTCCCATTAAGAAAAGCCTCGTAAAAAAAGATATGGATTGGATATATACATAGGCAATAGAACTCAGGCACCTCACAAACACATCAGCCACAAAATGAAAGACATCAAAAATAATTCTGTGCTTCACCAGTTTAACCCGTGGAAACAACCCACTGGTATCCAACAGAACTTATCTTCCTTCCCATCAGAGCCGATATTTTTTGGATTTATGGGTAGTTGAGAATGGCTATTCTCTCCCTCATATTCTCCCTTTTCTCCTGTATCACCCATAAAGCCAAAAGTGAATTCTTTCGGAACCATACTGATACTACTGGCACCAAACCCGGCACGCAGGGGCGGCTCCTCCACAATGGCGGACTAGTGTCACCCCACTGGCTCAGAGCCAGCAGCTAAAAAAGAAAACGATATTTCATAATTATTGTATTTTTCGGCGGCTGGTGGGAGGGGGGTAGGAGTGGAGTGCATTTTCTAAGTGCGCATGTGTGTTTAGCCAGCTGTCTCAGGCCGGCCAAACACACATGCACACTTAGGTTTCTCTAGCCCGGCTGTATTGAACAGCCAGATTAGAGAAACAGGACAGACACCCAGTTTCTGAGAGAGCATCTTTTCAGCCCGCTCAGGCCAATACCCGCGCTGCTCTCACAGTAGCATGTAGATTGTACAGGGAGTCTGTAATCCTGTCCTATTGTCTGCTGGGATCAAGAAGGAGAATGCAGACAAGGCTTGATGTGGGAGGCGGCCGGCTGCTCAGGATAAGTCTTCCATTTTTTAAAAATGAATAAACTCCCCCGTGTGGTATTCTAGATTAGGTCATTTGTAGACTTATTATATGTCATGGAGAATATTATGGGGATTCTGGGGATAGTGACGTGGGTGAGCTGGAGATCGGTCGTGCCTGCCTGGTCTCCCTCTAGTGGTTGTTAAGCTTTTCTCCATCTGGAATAAATCCTCTCTTTGAAACCTACATTCTCCGTCTTCTATTTCAACATAGTAATTGGCGACGAGGAAGGAATTTTAGGAGGACGCATCGCATCTTGTTGACATCGTGTTCCCGACAACCTACAGATGGGTCAGGAATTGTTCTCCGTGTACTCTAAGTGATACATCTGCGAAATCTCTCTCTGTTGGTGTCACACTTGTTGAGTTTGCTCAAGGGCTTTGGAGGAAGTTAGGCATTGATATTATTGTTCCATTTAACTATCAATCTGGTAAAGAATTGTTTGCTTTAGTTTTGATTGATTATTTTTCTAAATGGCCTGAGGTAAAAATTGTGGGAAAAGTTTGTTCAGAGAATGTTGTTGAGTTTTTGGAGGAGGTATTTTGTAGAGAAGTTTTGCCTGTAGAAATTATTTCTGACAATTGTCCATAATTCGTAAGCAGGGAGTTTGAGTCATTCATTCATTCAAAATACTTTATTCGGTTTACATTTTTAGAAACCATAAAAGTTATATAATCCAGATTACAATATAAACACATAGTAACACACATAAAAGATCGTTGCCCTATAGAGAGACATAAACAGGGAATTGACTTCTTCGTTATGGTGACGTGGATGGCATCTTTAAAAACATTATCATATTAAAAAAAAAAACAATAAAACACGATATCCAGTTAAAAATCTAGGCTTTTTCTACATTTCATTGCACATTTTAGAAAACCGGCCACAAAGGGGATACAGTTGAGGTTCAACAGCTGTAGATAAAAGAAAGCTGGACGTACTTGCTTAAAATTTAACTTTTTTAAAATAGGTTTTAAATAAAGGGATCTGGGCATTTCATAATATTTACAGAGGAACAAAAGTGGAGCAAATCCTGAGGAGACTTATTGTCGCAGCCACAGGATGCTAACACTTTACCTTTGTAACTTCCCCTTGGTACTGCTAGTAACAGATGAAAAAGATTCAATCTAAACCTGGTAAGTAGGAATCGCTCATAAGCTGATATTGGCAGAGACAAGTACGGTTCCATTTCTGGGGAGGTTTTAAGCATCAGGTGTAACCGGACACTAGGCTTCAACAGTTCTTTCTCCTCCCTATCCATAATTTTGTTAAGAATAAAATAATGTTTAATGAGCGTTATATCCTTTCTGGTTATACCTTCAGGTTTTGTGAATAAGTCCAGACGTCCCAAATTGCTAAAACAAGTCATTAAGGGCCAGATGTAGGTCACCAAATACCGCTCGGTAACGGCCGATTTCGGCCGTAACCGACCGGTATTTGGCTTTTAACATGTAGGTGGCTCGGAATTTACAGAATCGGTATATTTACCGATTCGGTAAATTTACCACTTTGGTATTTTTCCGAATCGGTAAATATACAGATTCTGTTAATCCATATGTAGGTGGCACAGTTTGCAGTGCCACAGGCCATTTATGATTTCTTATTTTACCACCCAATCCTATTGGGTGGTAAAATACCGAATTCCAGTGTACATGCACATCTGTGCATGTACACCTATGCCATGTGACACACAGACATGCCCTTAGGGCATGTATGTGTGCCACATGGCACACAAGCCTGCAATTGGGGTGCTACAGGGTGTCAAAGTGACACCCCGTTCCCCCTGCCAGGATTCGGTATTTACCGATTCTGTAAATACCGAATCGGTATTTCACATTGATTCCTATGGGCTTCAAGGCCCATAGGAATCAATGGGAAATACCGATTCGGTATTTACAGAATCGGTAAATACCGAATGTTACAGATTCGGTAATTGAAAAATAAAAATTACCTACATCTGCCTACTTCCAATTTACCTACTCTTAAATACTCATTCGGTATGATTCGGTATTTAAGAGTAGGTAAATCGGATTTACCTACATCTGGCCCTAAGTACTTAATCCAGGGAATTTTAGTTCTATGATCTAAATTTAAAATGTCCCTCATAAGGTTATGTGTAAGACCTAGGTGCTTGTTGAGCCAACATTGAAGCCAAAAAGTCAGCGGGCATAAAGCCAGGGTATCACTTATGTAGGGCAAACCAGTTTCTTCATGGACTAACATATTCGCTGTCCCCTTTGGGACGCTCAGTAATTGTTTTAGGAAGTTATTTTCAGTCATCTGGAGGCCTACAAGACCGGAGTATCCCCAAATATCGCTCCCGTAGCTGGCTATAGATAAACTTTTGGCTCGGTAAATTTTTACCAACGCTGCCACTGGTCGATTGCCCATTTTAGTGGCAAATCCGAAAAGTGCGGCGTTTGCCCTAGTGAATTCGCCCCTTTTTTTATTTAAAAGTGCTGCCCAGTTAAGCCGGTGATCTAAGAGAACACCCAAATAGGAGAAAGTTGAACAGTTGGGCACTCTAGTTCCATTCACCATAAAGGTGTACTTCTTGTTGGAACTAGGCCCCACCTGCATCACATAGGATTTGGTGTTATTTATGGCCAAATCTCGCTTGGTCATAAATCCATTAAAGTCGTCAAGTAGGGTTTGTAAACCCTTAGGAGTGCGGGCGAGGAGGACTGCGTTGTCCACATAAAGCAAAACGGGCAGTCCTCTCCGTCACACATAAGGGTAATCAGCCCCTGTGTCCAGCAAAACTCCTTCTAGGTTGTTGATATATAGATTAAAAAGAAAGGGCGCTAAAATGCACCCTTGTCGTACCACCCTTCCTGTGTTAAAGTTCCTGGATACCTTCAGGTCTATTGTGTATCTGATGTTGGCCTTGGTACCTCTGTGGAGGTCCCTTAGAAAGTGCACCAGGGATCGCTCCACCCCCATGGCCTCCATGGACTGCCACAGCTTTCCTCGGATGACGCAGTCAAAAGCCGAGGAAAGATCCATGAAGGCCATGTAGATTGTCACAGGGTGGGCGATGGTGTATTTACCTAAGATCAGATAGAGGTTAAGACATTGGGCCATTGTCGAGTGGCCTGGCTGGAACCCGTACTGAATGTCCGAGATTATCTTGTGCTCCTCAGCCCAGGTACTCAGTCTCTTTAAGATGGCTCCCCCTATAACCTTTACTTCTGAATCAATCAGGGAAATCGGCCTGTAGTTCACCACACAGTTGCGGTCCCCTTTCTTATAAACTGGTACTATTGTGGAAACTCCCCAGGATGTTGGGCATCCTTCCTTGGCCGCTGTGTTTCCCACTGCGGTCAAGATCAGGGCCCAGAAAGAGGGATTGGATTTAAAAAGGTCCGGAGGAATGCCGTCCGGACCAGGGTGCCTTTTTATTTGTGAGTTGATTTATAGCCACCTCTATTTCTTTCAAAGAAAACATCACTACTTCGCTCCCTAGATTCTTAACGGGTGTCACTGGCAAGATAGACGTGTTCTTAAATATAGAAGTAAAGTGGGACACCCATTCTTCCTCTGTTATGTTGGAGCCCACCACTTTAACCCCTTCCGCATAAAAAGGTGATTGATTGATGGTACTCCAAAATCTACAGCTACTAGATAGGGTCTTGGGGTCTAGAAGCTCCCTCCATAATGCTTCTTTTATTTCCATTTTACGTTTAACCAGTGCATTTTTATAAGTTTTCCACAAGATTCTAATCTGGGAGTTATCCCTGGGCATGGTTTCTAAACCTCCCTTTAATTCTCTTGCTGCTTTTGAGCATAAGTGGCAAAACCATCTCGGATCTTTAGATGGGCCGGGTCTACGTGGGGCTGATAGCAAGCCTTCAACTTTAATAGCAATGCCCTCGAAGGATTTTAATATTCCTTGAGCCATGGAATCTACATTGAAGCAGCAGAAGAATTCTGCCGCACAGGTAGCCTTTAATGTGTCATGAAAAAGGGACAGGATTATTTGGCTCCATTTAATCCGTCGCCCTCCGTCAATTGGTTTTAAGGTGTCGCCTCTTTGTGCTTTTCCCTTTTTTTCCATATACTTCCTCCCATTGTCACACAAACAGGGTTATGATCGCTCTGTGCGGTTGGAGTTATAGAAAAACCCTGTAGGAGGGGTACTATGGACCTAGACAAGAGAATGTGGTCAATGAACGAACCACAGCCTCTACCTTTAAACGTTGGGCGACTTTGTTTGCTGAGTGGGGGAGCAAAACGTAGCTCGGAAAATAAGTCCCACTCATTGAGCATCTCGTTAAGGGCGTTACCTTGTCTTGTGTGCTCAAAATGAAGTCCCGTTATCATTGGGCAACCCATAGACCCCATAGTGTTCAACTTGGGGTCACCACAGGGATGAACATTAACATCTCCTACAATAAGCAGGTTATTAATTTGGGAGCCACAGCCCTGTTTTATAAAAGTATTCAGCTTAGTGATCCCACAGCTCTCATCTTTATGGGTAGCATCATAAAAATTTATCACATGGAGGGTACTGTCTTTTTGTCCCAGGGAGATGACCTGAATATTTCTATTATCGGAAGGGATAGCTCTAATGCTACATCTAAGTGCCAGTGATACAAAAATTGCCAAACCACCCCTGGCCCTTCCGCTGGTGGCATTGATCGCTGGGACAAAATGGGCTTTAAAACCCTCCAGTGCAGAATTACTATTAGTAAGCCAGGTCTCTTGTAAACATATTAACGAGAAGTTACTAACGAACTTTACCCACAAGGGGTCGGTCTCCTTTCCTGCCCACCCCGCGATATTCCAAGAAATTACATTATTTACATGTTTATTCCCCTTAATGCCAGGGGTGACTACCAGAAGGGGGGCAGACAGAACTATTTCAGGGGAATTAATTTCTTGATGCCCATCAGGTGTAAGGGAGACTTGATGATCTAATTTGTCTCCCACTGGTACGGGCTCCGACCCTGAGCTCTTGACCTGAGGAGAATTAATTTTGGATAAAGTATTTCTATCGCAGAAAGTGGGGAGTACATTTGTGCAGCACATTCAATCACAGTCATTGAGACCAGAGAGTGCTGCAAATCTGTTTGACCCCTCGAGGGGTGGGAGAAACCCATATCCGACCCTGGATGGTTCACTTGATTGTCTCGCCCATGATCGGCCCAATCCCTGTTGTATTCTGTGGTGAGGTGTCCTGACATGTTGCCACCCATTCCATGTGTCAAGTCGTGCTTGGTTCGGTGCCCCATAGAAAAAACCTAGGGGTAAAATCTCGATACCCGAGCCCATGTACCCCCCACCGCAGACTACTCCCCTCAGTATCCTTTCAACTGGAGCTGGGCTGTTGAACACAATGCAATCTCCGTTTATAGATTTTCTTGACCTTCCCAGCCAGGACACCTGTCGGGCCATTATAACGTTATGCCCTACCATATTACCTTCTAGGACAGCCAATGAACAACCTTATTTTTTAATTGGCTATAGTCCTCTTTGACTCCCTCATTGAGGGGAAGGTACATTGCCTAACACTAACACCAATGGGGTGGATTGGGGGGGTAGGTCAATAACTGGAGGAATGGGCGTGAAATTGGTGGATTTGTCCCGAATTCTTACCCCCTATATCTGTGCGGGTGAGAGAGTGGGGAGGGGTGTATTCGGTCTAGGGTTTTTACTACTTTCCTCTATGGTAACTTGTTGGCCTGGACCCCCCACTGGGTTGATGGTACCTCCCTTCATCTTGTTCCCCTTATTTTTTTAAATCCTCGGCTCGTTGTCTACGCTGGTTGAAGTCAGACGAGAAACAGAGGGGGGAATTTTGGCCTGTTTATTTGGGTCAATTGAGGAACCCCTAGTCTGTAGGCTAGGAGTTAAATTCACCAACATGAGGGTGTTTTCTGCGGTTACCTTATAAAGATTTTCCATTTTCTCATTAATTATCTTAAGTCTCTCAACAAGTGGAAGCATGAAAGATTTAAGCAACTGTTCCACTTGTGATACAGTGCAAACAGCGTCAGCTGTAGCTGGAGTGAGAGACTGAGAGATGGTGCTTAATATAGGTTTTGGTGGAACTGGCATACATGTGGCAGGTGTATTAGATGTTATAGTTATTTTAGAGGTAGTGGTCTTTACCAATTTATTTGTTGTTTTGGGTACCTTTGATTTTCTACCTAGTTGACGACCCCTTCCCCTCTTTCTTTTACCCGTTAGTTTGGGGCAAATAACTTGATTTTTTTTTTTTTATTCTTTTTATTAAGTAGTAAAACAAGCACAGTCAGTACGTTACATTCAGCTTGGGTCCGCTACAGCACCAGGAATACATCAGGAATTTATACAGTTTTCACATTAATAGCAACAAGAAATACCTTTCAGTCTATGTCTTCCGAGCCGGTCTGTGGGGTATGAGGAGGCTCACAAATGTTGCCCCTAAAAGCATTCCAGCTTGACCACACCTCCCCCCATTTGCGAAGGCATCCTCTCGCTGTAAATACAGTCTTTTCTTGCAGCATGCACCAATCCATGTCGCTTTGCCAGTCTGTTAGTTTCGGTGGATTAGGGGCTCCCCACAGTCTAGCAATGTTTCTCTTCGCCACCATCTGCCCAAGTGTCACCCAGATTCTCCCCTTTGGAGGCAGGTCCGTGGGCTCCCAGATGTTAAGAAGACATCTCTTAGCCTCTAAACGGATCTCCACCTCCCATACCTCCTGCATACACTGCACCACTTGTATCCAGTATCTTTGCACCTTCGGACAGTCCCACAGTATATGGAAGAAGGTGCCTGTCCCTCCACATCCCCTTCTGCAGAGCCCGTCTCCTCCCCTCACCATAGCTTGCAGCCTAGTACAGGAGATATATACTCTATGTAAAATTTTCAGTTGGATTAATCGCATTCGGGCCGAAATGGCCACTTCCCTAGGGGAGGCAAGAGCACACATCCATTCTTCCTCATCTATCTCTAGCCCGTCAGCGACCCATTTCTCCTTTAGGGGAAGGAGCGTGTCGGGGGGGTTATTGATTAGCTTTTTGTAGGTGAGGGAGATGGCGTGGTCTGGAATGTGTCCATCGAGTAATCTGTCCTCAAGTGGGGAGGTCTGAGGCAGTGTAGTGTCAGGTGGAATGTTCGCCTGCAGGGAATGTCGCACTTGCAAGTACCTAAAGTGTTCGGTCTGGGCTAGGTCGTATGTGTCCTGCAGGTGGGCAAACGTGTGGATTCCTTTAGGGCCCCAAAGGTCTCTAATTTGTGAGATCCCTATCAGGTCCCAGTTACGGAACCCCTTTGTGCGCCCCAAGTTGCCTAGTTTTTCAGAGGCCCACAGTGGAGTTGACATAGTAAGGACGCCCGACCACCCTAGTTTCCGCTGAGCGGTGTGCCATATCTGTACTGAGTGTTTAGTCGGTCCCGTGAGTTGGTGTTTACCCAGTTTGGAGTAGAGTGCGATCTCATAATTCCCCCCAGGAAGTAGCCATCTGTCCATCTCGTACCCGGGGTCGTTCCCGTCACTGTATGTACCGTGGTTGATCGCTGAGAGGTGGGCGGCACAATAATATTTGCGGATGTCCGGGAGGGCGATTCCACCGTCGTACCGCCCCAGGGTAAGTTTGCGCAGCGCGATTCTAGGCGTCCCCGCCCATAGGAGGTCCCGCTGCGCCGCTTCAACTGCTGAAAAATACACATTGGGCACTAGGTCTGGATAGTTCTGTAATGCGTAGAGAAATCTAGGCAGCGCCATAATTTTAAAGAGGGCTGCTCTGCCCAGCAACGACAACGGAAGTTGCCGCCAGGATTTAACGTCACGTTGGAGCCGTTTCAGAGGTGGCAGTAGATTTCGTTCGTACAGTAGAGTGTTGTCCGTGGAGACGAAGACGCCTAGATATTTGAAGCCGTCCTCCACCCTTGTTAAGGGACAAGCTGCGGGGAGTCTCGGGGGTCCCCGTGAAGTACGTAAAGGAGGGATTTGCTCCAGTTGATCCGGAAACCGGAGTTACGTCCGAAGCTAGTGAAGATATCAAGTGCCGCCACGATAGATCTACGCTGCCTGGAGAGGTACAGAAGGATATCGTTGGCGTACAGGGAGATCTTGTCCTCCCATCCCTCCGTTCATGCTATACCTTTGAGGTAGACGTCCTGCCTTATCCAGGCTGTGAGCGGCTCGAGGGAAAGCGTGAATAGGAGGGGAGAGGCAGCCCTGTCTAGTCCCTCTCTCAAGGGTGAAGACTTCGGATGCCTTACCATTGACCACCACCTGGGCCAGCGGTTCAGTGTAAAGGAGACGGATCCAGGATATAAAATTTGGCCCAAAGCCCAGTTTACGAAGGACCGCGATCATGTAAGGCCACTCCAGGATGTCAAATGCCATAGTGGCACGAAGAGAGACCACCACTGCATCTTCTTGCAACCTATGTCGTTGCCCGAGTACCCCATTGAGGCGTCGGATATTTAATGCGGTGTTGCGGCGGGGCATGAACCCTGATTGATCCGGATGGACCAGGGCTGACAGGACCGGTTGAAGCCGATTGGCCAGTGTTTTGGCCACAATTTTTGGCTCCGCGTTGAGCAGCGAGATTGGCCTATATGAGGCACAGGATTCTCTGGGTTTCCCTTCCTTAGGTATTGCCACTATAGTTGCTAGGCGTTGGTCTCGTGGCAGCAGTCCCGCCTCTCTACTCTCTTCAAACATGTGTTTCAGGTGGTTGCAGAGGGCATCTGGATTTAGCTTGTAGAGCTCTATAGGGAGGCCATTGGGTCCCAGGGCTTTCCCCGGGCGGAGGTCTGCTATAGCGCGTTGAAGCTCAGCGACCTCGAGTGGGCTCTCAAGGGTTTCTCGGTCTTCCTCCGACAAACAAGGCAGTCGGATATCCGTAAGGAGGGCTACCGAGTCCGCCTCTGGACGGTCGGACTCCCGGCTGTAAACCCGTTCATAGTGGCGTGCAAATTCGGCCACTATCTCCTGGGGTTCTGTCACAACCGTCCCTGAGGCCGTTAGTATTTCCGGCACTACTTTACTGGCCTGTTGGTTTTTATCGAGCCATGCTATAAGTTTCCCAGCTTTGTCGCCCTGGTCATACAGCCTCCCCATCTTGTGCATGGCTACCGTCTTAGCGTCCTGTGTGACTAGGTCCTTATATTTCGTTGCTTTTAGCTGCAGTCTATGTTGTACGTCAGTCGCCCCAGTTCCACTCGCCTCCCTCTCTAACTCTGCCAGATCTGCTTCCACTGCGGCAACCTGCTTTTCTTGATCTTTCCGCCTACCTGCGATGGCCGACAACGCCTCCCCCCGATCACTGCTTTAAAGGCCTCCCACAGGGTGACTGGGGAGTCCACCGACGCCAAGTTATCGTCAAAGTATTGGGTGATGGACTTAGATAGCTTCCTACTAGTCTCCTCATTCTTCAAGTGCCAAGCGCTTATAGGTGCGATGCAACCCTCCCGTCGAGTCCCGAACGTCATGTGGGTACTAACTGGCAAGTGGTCAGATATGCCACGGGTGAGGTGTGTGGCTTCTCGTATCATTGTGTCGTGGTGCAGTATAGTGAGGATATAGTCAAGGCGGGAGAACGAGCGATGTGGCCCGGAAAAAAAGGTGAAGTGAGTGTCCGTTGGGTGCAGGAGCCGCCAAACGTCCGTGAGCCCGAAGGCGTCCAGGAAGTCCGCCAGCCACTTCTGCCCCTGTGGGATGTCCCTTGGGGGTGTCTGTCTAGGGTCCCTGACACTACGGCGTTATAATCTCCTCCCATCACCAATTGACCATCAGGGAGGGAGAGAAGCAGTGCGCCCAAATCTGCGTATGCTTGAATCTGGAGGCCAGGTGGGATGTACACAGAGAGCAGGTTGAGGTGGTAGCCTTCCCATCTGCCGGACACCACCGCAAAGCGGCCCTGAGGGTCTGACTCTGTGTGATCTATGTGGAGGGGCAGTGAGCGACGCAGCAGGACCCCAACACCCCTGGAGCCTGAAGTGAAGCCGGAGTGAACTGCAAGGGTGTACCCCCACCTATTGAGAGCCTGACATGTGTTCCCCATGAGGTGTGTTTCCTGCAGCAGGACAGCGTCCGGCTGGTGCCTTTTAATGAATCTCAGGACTATGGTGCGTTTGAGCCTGTCTCCGAGCCCGTTGACGTTCCAGCTCAGAACTTTGAGGCTTTTTTCCCATTTCCTAGCCATAACCGTTGCTGTGTGACATGACTAGTTCCTGCATTCTGGCGCCCGGACCAATTCTGACAGTGCTCACTATACATGACTGTAAAACTTCCCCAACTCCCCCCCCTCCCAGCTACCTCCCCAACATACATGGTCAACACAATCATTGAGCAGTACAGCGTTTGTGGAACCCATTGTTACCAAACAGTTTCTGACCCTCCCAGCCCTCCCCACCCACATCCCCAACACCCAGAGTACTACCCCCCCTCCCTGCCGCCCTGCTCCGTGGGTTCAGAACTACCCACATCCCCAATTAGCAGAGTGCCTTTCGCCCCGGAACACACCCCAAAAAGGACCCTACAACAATGAACAATCCACCCCCCCTTTAGATGGACCTGTCACGGGAAGCATGCACTGGCCCATCCCCACCCGCCGCCCGCGCCCCCCCCCCCTGCCTCTAAGTGAGGTAGTACATAAGTCCTGCAACGCAGAATTCCAGTGTCTATAGTTGGTTATGATGTCACATGGGCAGCTAACCCCCTAGGTAGAATCTAAGAGTTAAAGACAACAGAGCAATACATAAGGGGACACTTATCAGGTCTGTGAGTCTCGTGAAGGCCGTCTTCTGGCGTCTCTCTATCTTGTCATTCAGCTCGGACTTGCGGAGCGGGATCTCCAGGAGCGTTGACTTTGGCCATCTCGGTCAGATCTCCCAGCCGCGGAGCCCGGAGATGCGGTCTGAGTGTCTCTCCAGTTCTGGGCCTCCGCACCCTCGCCCGTCACGGCCACCTCCTTGTCGATCCAGTCCTGTACCTCCGACGGCGACGTGAAGAAAAAGGACTTTCCTCCCAGGAGAACCTTGAGTTTAGCGGGGTAGAACATCATGTACTTGATACCCTTTTCTCGGCGTGCCGCTTTCACACCCGCAAAAGACCTCCTCTCGCGCTGGACCTGGAGGGTGAAGTCCGGAAAGAATCGAATCACTGCGTTCTCGTAGAGCAGATCCCCAGATTGCCTAGCCGCCTGAAGGACAGCGTCTCTGTCTCTATAGTTGAGGATTTTAGCTATAATTGTCCGTGGTGGCGCTCCCGGTTTGGGTTTGGGGATAGGTGCCCGGTGCGCGCGCTCGACTGTGAAGATGTTAGACAGACGTTTTGGTTTGAGGTGTTTAAGGATTAAGTCCTCAACGAACAGCTCCATACTGGGCCACTCGAGATCCTCCGGAACTCCAACCAGGCGTATGTTACTCCTTCTGGCCCTCCTTTCTTGGTCGTCCAGCCGTATCGCCATCTGGCGGTGTTGATGGACCAGATCATTAACTCTCTGTTCCAGGTGCTGCGTGGATGCCCGCAGGTCCGCAATGTCGGCCTCATTAGCCTTTCCTCTTTTCCAACGTTTTATTGAGATCATCCCGGAGGAGATTCACCTCAATGGCCATCTTGTCGATTTTAGTTTCAAGGGTGGTGCCCAGTGCCTGAATAGCCGTCATGATGCCGGCCAGTGATGGTTCCTTCGGACTTTGCTGGCCGCTCCCAGGTGCCTCCATCCGCGGCGTACCCCTCTGTACCGTGTATTTGTCGAGATTGTTCGATTGTGCGGCCTGACCTTGCTTAGGCCTCATGATGAAGCCGGCGTCGGGGGGCAGAACCGTGGGCCGGGACGGCGCTCACAGCGGGTCGCCTGGTCGCAGCGCTGTTGCTGGAAAAAGGGGAGCACCCTTCGCTCGCCTCTCGAGTTGTCAGCCTCCCACCCAGGCCAGCGGTCAGGAGGGATCGCCGGGGTAGAAGGAGAGGTCCGTGGTCCGGGGGAGGCGATCGGCGTGGGCCCCGGGGCAACACCACCCCGTCACACGTGTTTCCAGCGGTCCACTGGCATAGGCGAACCCACCCCTGCCACGACAGAGGCAACACGATTGTCAGGCCGGGGCTCCGCAGGGTCCCAGCACTCCCCAGGTCAGCTCGCAACTGCCACAGTATCTCAGGCGCCGCACCAGGCCTCCGCCACCTCCTCAGGCCCACTCGCCGCGGTAGTAGGTCCGCCGGCACTTCACCGGGGGCCCTCGGCCCAAGGTGTACCCGCCCTGTAGGGCGCCACGTGGATGATGTCGGGCGCGCCCCGGTGGGCTAGGGTCGCAGCTCCCTGCACGCCGCTTCCGCTCGCCACCGAAGTGTCAAGCCAGGGGTCTTACCGGCTCCAGGTCTATGGTCCGAGGCCCATGCGGTCTCCCCCCAGCGCGGTCCGTGAAGCAGAGGCCGGGCGCCCGCCGCCGGGCAAAGTTCGTCCCGCCCGAGCCCAGGCCTCAAGCCGGGGTCTCTCGTTGCGCGGCACGCCGGCCGCGAGACATGTACGCTCCGGGGCCTCTCCCGGCCCGTTCTGGCGAGGGCCGTATCTCGGTGCCGGCAGGACTTGGAGGGGCCGGAGGCAGACCGCTGTGTGCAGTGTGGTCAGGGGAACTAGCGGACACTGGTTTTCCGCGCGAAGCAGCGGATTATGTGAGGCTGGATCGGGGCTAAGGGCTAGAGTCGGCGGAGCTCTGGGATCAGGCGGCCATTACAGCCGTCGCCAAGCCACGCCCCCCCATAACTTGATTTTTTGGTGTAACAACAGCCTGAGCATTCTTGGTAGTTAACACAATAGGGTGGAAGTCCTCAGAAGATAGGCTACTACAGGATGAAATATTCACCGAGGGGATGGCGGTACACCCATCGGAACCTTTACTTGAGGGTCTTGAGCTGGTCACACTTGGTCTTCAGCTGTCAGTGTGGTCAGGTGTAACAGCATTCCGTATATCACCCAAGGAGGATCGCTTTGAGCCCATAAGTTCCAGGGATAGCCGTTTCTCTGTGAGGGCTATTTCCCGCTCTAGCACAACGGCAGCTCTGGTGATAAAGTTGTCTAGAGTCCCAGTAATACTACCCCCCTTTGTACTTGTTGCAGTATTTCTCCCCTTCCCTGGGTGATGGGCCATTTCGGGCAGAATGTCAATAAGGGGGGGCTAGCTCATCTGGATTAAAATACACACTGGGACAAACAAATAAGTTATATCAGACAAAGGTGGTCGTCCCGAACCCCCTCGTATAGTCTTACCAGCTAGAGGTGCACGTTGGAGGGGTAGCCCGGCCCGGCCTCGTCTGGCCCTGGACGGCCACAGACGGTCCCGCCCTTGTCCCGGGCTTAGCGACGCGGGGGCTGCCCTCAAATTTAAAGCGCCTCCGGGCGCGGAAGTGTCATAGGTGGCTTCCGCCGCAAGGAAGGCTGGGAAGTGTAGTCCCCCCTGCGGCCGCGCGGTGTCAGGCAGTGGCAGCCATGGCAGAAAATGAGGGAGAGCAGCGGGAGTCCAGCGACGCAACATGCAAGGTAGGCGGCAAGCTCACGAGCTCAAATGACCCCTCAGCAGACAGGCAGCCCCGCTCCACCGGGGCTGCGCTCAAATTTAAAGCGCCTCCGGTCGCGGAAGTGTCATAGGCGGCTTCCGCCACAAGGAAGGCTGGGAAGTGTAGTCCCCCTGCGGCCGCGCGGTGTCAGGCAGCGGCAGCGATGGCAGAAAATGAGGGAGAGAAGCGGGAGTCCAGTGACGCAACAAGCAAGGTAGGCGGCAAGCTCACGAGCTCAAATGCCCCCTCAGCAGACAGGCAGCCCCCAGAAGGGACTCAATTTCCCAGAATGCAACAGTCTGTATCACCATCAATCCGGAGCAGTTCAAAGAAAGAGCCTAAGTAAAGTGCTTGTTTTCAGAAGCATTGCCTCTTTACCTCTTTTCTTCACCTCGCTCACCTCTTCCGCCGGCCTTTGCAGAAACCAATTCCGACGGCATCCCCTGCATTCCCTGCCGTCTAGAGCAAGAGCCAAACCGGATTCCTCCACCAGTCAAACTCACAGAAAAATGTCTGAATAGAAGGAGGGAGAGGCCGATGCTGGACACTGTAATAATAAAGCAGACAAAAGCTCCAGCGCTGTGGACTCGGCGTTGTGAGTTTTCACTACACTCACACATCCATAGGCCGCCGCCCCAGCTTCTTTCTCGGCTGCACACCTAAATGAAGCCCACCAGGGGAGCACAATCGTGCCGCCAAAGCTGCCAAAGCCACTGCCAAAAACACTCTTCTACCTGCAAAAAGGAGAGCAGCCCCCGTAAAGATCGAGAAACGCTTCACTGCTGGGTGCCTGATGCAGGAAGCAATTACGGAGCCTGCATTCTCGCCGAGAGGAGAAACGCCAGTCTGCCGAACGCCATCACCATTACTGAGGGCGGGTGGGGATCACCTGAGGGAGTTTGAGTCTTTTCTTGCTAGCTGTGATATTTTGAGAGTTTCAAATTATTTTCCCAAAGCCAATGGTCAAGTAGAACAGTTTAATAGAGTGGTAAAAGAATCTTGTCAGTTGGCTATAAAGAGTGGATTGAAATGGAGGAAAGCATTGCAAGCTACGTTGTTAACTTATCGCACATCGCCTAATTCCGTAACTGGTTTGTCTCCATTTGAGATATTACGTGGCAGAAAACCTGGGTCCAAACTCATGCCATGGTGGTTGAAGGTTACAAATTCTTATGATACAAAATTGGATTTGAATGAAGTTAGAGACCGGGTAAAAAAGTATCAGGATAAAATGATATAAAATAATTCCAAAAGAAAGTCTAATGTTTCTAAATTAAGAGTGGGTGATTGGGTGCGAGTGAAATTTGGTGGACAAGTAAATAGAAGACAGTCTAGATGGTCTGATCCTGTGAGAATTATTGAAATTTTTAGCAAAGCTGTTAGAGTAGAAGGTGGTAAAATTTGGAATTTTAGACGTATTTCTGTGTGTAAATCACATGTTGATGAATCTACACCAAGTGGTTCAACATCCAATTGTCCTAAGTCTCAGTTGGTCAAAGTCAATGATTCTGGAAAATTTTCATCAGATGATTCCTTTGAAAGTATGGATGGACTTTCAGGTTTTCATGAAGCCTTTGATTATTTAGATCTTCAAAAGAATATTGAAAATTAGATTTTACCTGGAAGAAATGATATTAACAAGGAAGTACATGAAAATGTGGTTGAAATTGTATCTGATTATTCATCTAATATTGAACAAGAAATTGATGTTACTAGAAGAAGTTCACATGTTAAGCATTCTCCAATTAAGTTAAAAGATTTTGTTCGTTTTTAGATTTGTTGCATTTTTTTAAAAGTTATTTATTTATTTATTTTTTTAAAAGAGGGGAGGTGTGTGGTATTCTAGATTAGGTCCTTTGTAGAATTATTACATGTCTTGGAGAATGTTATGGGGATTCTGGGGATAGCGACGTGGGTGAGCTGGAGATTGGTCGTGCCTGCCTGGTCTCCCTCTAGTGGTTGTTAAGCTGTTCTCCATCTGGAATAAAGCCTCTCCTTGAAACCTACATTCTCCGTCTTCTATTTCAACACCCCGGGCACCCCTCTGCCCGCCTCACCACTTTTTGTATGCGGCAGCAGCCACTGGTGGCAACCGTAGAGAATGTTCGCGCCACCTTAGCATGAGCTTGCACTTCCTCACCAGAAAATGTTTTAGTTTTAGCATATAAGCCTCCATTATGATCTGTTTCAAAAAGCAGAAACTTGAAATGCAGCATCAACCCCTCAAGATTAATAAAGTTGACTGTTCTGTGCATCGCCAGGTGGCGGACCGCAGTAAGTATCTACAATGGACGGAGCATCTTGACAATGTAAGTGAATAACTGTTAAACTCAGTGGCCCTCCTCTGCTTGAGGTTACCGCTATTTTTAGACGCTGTTCATCTTAATTTCTCTAGTGTGTGACTACAGGTGTCCGCCCCCGCCGGGATCGATGCGATTGCATATTAGCTACGTAGAAGTAAGATCATGTTTATGACTGTTTTGTCTGCCATCAGTGTGTTTGTTTTGTTATGTGCTGCTCCAAAACACTATTGTGTGTTTTTGGAACGCATTGAGTCCCCCTACTTTCATGGCCTGAGGTGGCTTGACTTTTTATCTTTAGTATGACTTTGTGCATATGTTTTTTCTTTACTTCACTCCGTTGTCACTAGCACAGCACTGATTTGTGCACAAATCTGGATGACACACACTTGCCTTAAAGCCAATCTTGGGGAATCTATTCAGAATGGTCGGGCGGCCATTCTCTGCACTTGGAAATGGAAATATGGGCATGATTAAACAAAGTTACGGAGGTCCATTTAACCAGTGGACTAGTACCCACTATAACAGATTGTTGTGGACATTTTCAGGCTCTAATTTGTTTTTTCAGATTCCAAAATGTTGGTGTGAACAGTAAGCACGGTACCCTCGCATTCACAGTACAGCTTAGTGTGTGTGCTGATACTTCACAAGGCCCCCTAGTTTATGGTGGCCCCATTGCACCATTTGGTCCTGAAGAAAGCCTTCATAATTGCTTTGTAAGGCTGAAACATGTAGACCAATTTATGGATATTAAAGACCGAATCAGTTTTAGCAGTATCCACCCTTGTTTTTAATCTTGCCCTAGGACCTAATTAATAAAGTAACTCATTTTCAGCAGAGGATCCTAGAGGCATTTTTATTCTCACATCCCTTTCATAAATAAACCACCTGTTCCTCTGTAATCAGGCGTCAAAGCACACCTGGGTTACATTTGGTAGCCCAGGTGGGAACCCAAAGATGAAGCATGCCACCAACTAGGTTGGTGGGTGAGGGTTCTTTTTAAAATCTAGTGGTTTTTCCTTCCCATTTTCCCCTGGAACAGTGTTGCAGAGTTTTTGAGATTCCCCTACAGGTTTCGTCCCTTTTGTTGTTTGTGCCTTCTGTGACATAGTCTGCCAACTTCGTTCATCCTTTACCAGCTGTGTGCAAAACTCACGTAATTTGCTGTAGAGCAATTATGCAAAATTAGTGCAAAACTAAACAAAATTATGTGTAATTAAGCAAAATGCATCCCGTGCTAAGCTCAGGTATAAAAATCAACCTGAAATGCCATTCGCGTTCAAAACACTGCTGTTTGCACTCAAAAAGTGACATACATGGTACATCTCCTGTTACAATTTCTCCCCGTACTGGTGTCGCAATACGCAATGTTGCATAATAGTGTAATTCCAAATAAATTTTGTTACAGAACATCACTAAAATTACACAAATTACACTGGAATAATTAAGATTTTGCATGTCTATTCTATACATAATCGATTCTAGTTCAAAAGTATGCACAAAGCACGTGTCCAATATAATTAAAACTTCTGGGGACACTGTTCCATTGATAAGCAAGAGTGTCAACAAAACACCAACCGATTTAGCCTCCAGCACCAACTGACGTAGTCTACCTCAAACCTCCAACTCCCCCATTCGCCCTCCATCTAATACACACATGCTGCTTTATCCTTCAACTCTTTCCTTCCCATTCATTTTATCAGGAAACACTGGGAAAATTACCCAATTTTCCTTACTCTACTCATAGCGGGACCACCCTTGAACCGTCCCACGTTACTTTGGCTCCCACACCTGAAATATTAACCATTACTTCATATCTCAAAGATAGTTCTTTTGCAATTTGGCTTCAATCTATTAGTGAGCTCTATGAAGTTACATAAATATTTGAATAACATTTTCACTCCAGGAAAATCCAGTACAACTTACTGTTTCCTCAACCATGAAACCATGGTGAAATATCTTTTTAAGGGGCTGTGAGGTAGTCATTTGGCTCTGGGAAGAGAAGTAATGGTCCTGAGAGATTTGTCCCAACTGTTCCCTAGTTCCTCTTACTCATCTCTGTGCCTCTTCTATTAAGGGCCCATACCCCACTTGTCTGACGAAGAGAAATGGTGGTGTGAAACCAGTGTCCCATCTCCTTGCATAGTTCCCCTGCACTATCTCCCAATCTCGCTTTATATTCCAGTTGTTCAAACGCCTAGTGTTTTGATACATGACCTGACATTTCAAAGACTAGACCTTCCTCTGAAGGGAGTTTTCCTGTAGGAAATGAACCCACCCCTTATGCTGTGGTCATGCCCACATTAAAATAGAGCCCTACCTTCTTTGCCAGACAGTGCTGAGCTCCTCCTTAGGCCATCATTCCACCTCGACTTCTTGCAGGGCCATTTTAGTGTCGGGACCCAAAAAGAACTAGGCCAGCTCCCTAAGCACCCTAAACCCAGCATCCCACTGACCGCAGAAGTCGACTTCACAAGTACAGCGGATTGCCTGGAGCAAGTCCGCTGCAAGGTTTGCATCTGCATAAGGGGGATACTATTTGGGGCACTGACTACCTTTAGGTGAGTCTCGAAATCACCTCTTCAGACGGTCCCATTTGTTTTTAGAAATGTTTTCCATGTTTTTGCCCTTAAGGTATATGAAAATGCATCTTCTGATTCTAAGCCTTGCTGCAAGAAAGGAGTTTGATCAAGTTGAATAGGGGTATTTGCCGTACTTCTCCAAAAAGCTATTTTTATAAAGATGTAGATCAGGTTTTATTATGACAAGTTTAAATAATTTACCCCTCAGTTCACTCTGATGTTCTTGAACTCTATACCTTATGAACCCAATGAAGGGTCTAAGAGCCTGATTGTGACTTTTGACTGAGTGGGCGGCACACCACCGCTGCGGCCCTGCACCTCCAAGAGTAGCTGCAGCCTGCTAGATTACAAGTAATTGTGTGGTCTGGCAGGCAAGCAGCGTGGCAGTCCCAAGGTGCTGCTGTTTAAAGGCTCATTGAAAGCCTTAAACAGCGCCACCGTGGGACTGCCAGTGCACGTTCCTGCACGGGAAGGAATGTACAATGGTGTGCATTCCTGTCCGTGCAGGAACTGGGGGTGCAAAACTACAGGGGGACACAATATGTGCCCTCCTGCATGCACCCCGTGCACAGGGGCAAGAGGGGTCTCTGTAGTGCCCCTTTATTGCCTCACCCCCACCCTTTTCATGGAGGTGCGACCGCCATGAAAAGGGCTGTGAAGAAGCAACTCAATAAATGCTTGGCGGTGCCTCTTCGGCACCGCCAGCATATTTTGACCTCGGACTGCTGCCAGACCTCTACTGGATCCTTGATCCGTGGTGGTAGCAGTGGTTCCGTGGCGGTTCGACAGCCACAATAAATAATAAGTAATGGTCTGTAGCGTGTGTTTTTTTCCAATACAACCACAGTCTAGCCATGTCTCGGGGGAGAGCTCTGGATACACTTCACCAAGAGTGACTATATACACTGTTGAACTCCAAGGAGGAAGAAAAAAATCCCTTATTACTGTGTCCTGAGGAAGGTGTTTTTTAAATAAAGTGACTTACCACCGAAACGCGTCCACGCTGAGCACTCCTGAATCCAACCACAAGACATCTTGGGAAGGAATAGATTTGAATACTTACTAGGAAATAAACTTGATGTAAAGTGTTGGATCAGCTTACGCAACAGCTTGGTTAGAACTGTGCAAAATAGGGTCCCCGTTCATATTTTTTCTCCTTATGTTTCTCCTTGTGTATACTTTGTCAGGTTTTTAATATTAGTATGTATAGTGTTTTATTGTATTTTGTATGTTACATATGAAATGTATATTTCCTTTTTATGTGTTATCAATTATCAAAAGTGCTTTGTGATATCATGTGTTGTTTAAAGAAATTAAATAATCTTTTTTTGTCAAAAATCATTTTATTCAGCATCATACGTAAATACAAAA
This sequence comes from Lissotriton helveticus, assembly GCF_964261635.1. NCBI lineage: Eukaryota > Metazoa > Chordata > Amphibia > Caudata > Salamandridae > Lissotriton > Lissotriton helveticus. The sequence continues at coordinate 74,689,523 of NC_136073.1, read as the reverse complement.
CTCAAAGTACAGTAGGGTGTACAGGACCCAGAGTCAAAACCTTCAGCTACTGGAAGTACAGTTTCACATAGCACCAGGTCTGTTACATAAATAATCTTTTAATGCTATATTTCAACCTTGGTGGTACATTAAAGGGTGGGGCCTGTCAAAGTCGACCTGGATCAGTACTGTATGCATTGTGTATATCGAATGTGAGTGAGTCAGAGAGTGTCAGACATCTGTTTTTTCATTACTTTGCATCAAGAGGGCAGTACATGGGCGTGACTGTGCTACCACACATGCTTTTGACGTTAAAACCTATTCTCAAACATCAGTAGAAAGGGTTTAGCACCAAACATTAACATCACTGAAAAACAGGCGTTAAACAGAGAAATGTTTAATTTCTCTGTGCTTTTCTGACTTTGCATGCGTACTGCACGGTGCAGCACACATACAAAGTAGGATAAGCTTTTTCACTTGTATAAGCATAGTATTTTGAACAATGAGGATACCCTTCCTGTACAAAACCTATGCTAGACTTACCCATACGCCCTAGTGCTATGGTGCTAAGGAGTGTGCTTGGTGCTCAGCAGCTGAAATTTATAGACAAAAATATCAAAATAAGTATGAGTTCTTGGAATCACCATAAATTCTGGGCTCTATATAAATGCCCAAGTGGAAAAAATACTCAAGTCCTCTTTCTACACAATGAAGACACTCTGTCATGTTTTCAACATCACCCATCCTCTTAAAAGTGTATTATGCAAACATGATTCCTTGGAATTTGCCTCTAAACCATGGTATGGCCCTAGAGAATTCAGAACCGAGTGACGATATCACTTCTACCTGCTCAGATATCTTCGCTGCACTGAAGGCTCTCCACTAGTTACCAGTTACTAGAAGGTCTTCATTCAAACAAATATGTATCACCCACTAGGCGATAAATGGTAAAAAAGGTCAGCAATCCTCCAGACGAACAGCATCAAATATTCCCAGTGCAGGAATTTAGATTTAGGATTGGCACCAAAACCAAGTATTCCACCTTCTAAAAAGAAAACAGTGGGAAGGACTAGTTTCTCTATACAGGCTACCAAACAATGGAATTGACTCCAGCACCTGGAGACCCTCACAGGTGATTAGCAGCTCTACACCAATCCCGATTGATTGACTGATGGATTGACTCCCATAAAAAATAAGAGCCACTAACAACAATCTGGATTTAAGAAGATTGGTTAAGAACTGGCTATTCCCAACCTATCATGGAGACTCTGATGCGCTATCTTCTAAAAAAAAAAGCAATATACAGCAAGATTCTAAAAAATACCTAGGATCCCCTGCATTCCCTTACCTCCTCATTCTGCTCCTCAAATTGCATGTCCGTATTCAACCCCTACACAAAATTGCATGGGCTATGGTTTATTTTCTAGATCTACTTGTGTGTACTGCCCACCTCTAGACCCATAACCTAATTTCTTCAAATACTGGTAATCACTTGCCTACTCTGTACTAACAATCATCCTCTACCTTGAGTATCCCCTCAAACCAATGTTTCACGTGAACTAAAAACCTTCCCTCCAGATAGCACTCAAGTCTAACTTCCTTTGGCCCCATCTCAAATATACTGGGGTAATGCATGGAAGGTTTCATTTTAGAACAGAAGCTTCAGTCAGTTAACCAACAAATCACTGCGTTAACCACAAACCATGGGTCCAGAGTAGCATGCTAATAACCATAAAAGTTATTGAGTGCCATGTCCGGGTTCGTAAGCATATATAAACGCAATTACGATGCAATGCCAAATCCACATTGAACCAACAAAACATCCACCCAGGAAATGGCCCTAGACCAGGCAAACACAAAAGCTGCTTATGTTAAAGGTGGTTTCTGCATGATACTCTATGAAATTAACTCATACATCTCAGGCTCATTGGCCAGTCGGTGTGTGTGCAGTTGAAACAACACACTTAGGCTTTGTGGGTCCTTGTCTGTTCCCCTTTTTTTTAACTTGGACACACTTAAGCGTAATGGACTACAGTTCTCGAAGCCTGACTCTTACCCCTGGCCTTCAGTAAGTTCAGCATGCTCCCTGGGGGATGGTTCCTCCCTGAAAGAGGCAGCACTATCAAGAACCCAACGTTTCTTTTCCTGTATCCAACCCGACACTACGTGAGTCCCTCCTTTTATACTCCATGTTTCTCCAGGACCCCACCCCTGCAGATTTAGACCCCCCAATGAAAAGTAAGGAAAAAGTGCTGGCGTCATTTGATGGGATTGGCGGAGAAGATCCTGTTTTCAATGCACTCCAGCAAAATGACTCATTGACTACTGGCGGCCTACCTAGTATTCACTAAGAAGTGTTGGAGTGTAGTGTCTATCTTGATGCCCTATGGGATGGTTATGGCTTTAACTATTTGCTGAACTGATACTTTGAGAAGATCTAACAAACATGGGGTTCTTTGTTGTCATATATTCCCACGAAACCTAGTTCTGCTCTCCATTTAATGGGACACAATATATTTTTCAAGTGTAGTGAAAGAACTGAGACTTCTGAAGGAATGTATAGTGAACCGTGGACAAAAAATTAAGCTCCTGCGTTTCTTGGGCACAAGCTAAAAAAAAGAAAGTCGGCTCATTACACTAATATTCTTCAGCCACTTGATTACCTTTGACATGTAAATCCACAGAAACTTTGAGAGTCACTTCAATGGATAAAGCGCATGCCAACATGCGCTGAGTCTTCAACCCAAGTGTTATTGCCAGGCGGGCAGAAGGAGTCGTTCTGCTGGCCGCTTCTTCCAGAGACCCTTCTCAAGGCAAAGACGTTTCGGTCGTCCAATCCAGCCTAACCCTTCATTCTACCCTGAACGTGGTTGATCCTCCCGCTCAAGAGGTTTCAGAGCTAGAGGCACCAACCCCTCCAACACCTCAAGTAAGTACCCTTCCTCCTCATCCTTCCTCTATAACACAGAGAGTAGGGGATTGCCTAAAACACTTCCTACACATTTGGAAACAAATTACACACGATCCTTGGGTTTTAACAACTGTTCAGGGTTTCAGAATAGATTTCACGGAACAACCCATACAAGTTTTAACTCCCCAAGTGTTAAACTTGACACTAGAGCAACAGTCTATTGTGGCAGAGGAGGTAAATTCTATGTTAATGAAGGGCACCATCGTAGAAGTTCCTTGGGAATGCAAGAACTTCTTGAGCAGCATTTTCCTAGTGGAAAAAGGACAAAGGGTGGAGACCAGTCATAAACCTAAGAGAATTGAACAAATATCTCACCTACAACCACTTCAAGATGGAGTGTATCCATCTCCTCAGGGACATGCTTTTAGAAAAAGACTGGCTAGTGAAACTAGACTTAATAGATGCCTACTGCACGATTCCAATGGCAGAGGAGTCACAATCCTTCCTTCGATTTGCATGGAACGACCACCTTTATCAGTTCCAAGCTCTTCCCTTCGGCCTATCTTCGGCCCCTTGGTGCTTCACCAAAGTAATGAAGGCCATTACCATGGTCCTGAGAGAAAGGGGTGTCTACCTCATAATCTATTTAGACTATATACTTATCATATCTCAAGACCATTCTCAAATTCTGAAAGACTTGAACACTACTGTGGATTTAATAGAGAGTACAGGTTTTATTATAAACAGGGAGAAATCCATCATGACTCCCTCGAGGTCTCTAGAGTTCTTGGGCTTCACGGTAGACACCGTGAAGTCTATGCTCTTACTTCCCACAAAGAAGATATCCAAGATTTGGAAAGAGATGTCATGTTCTGAAACTAGATCTTGTAACCTTAAGGGAACTAGCCAGACTTCTGAGCCTCCTTTCATCATCTATCCAGGCTATCTTCCTGGGCCCTCTACATTATCGAGCCCTTCAAAGACTGAAGGGTAGGGCCCTCTGTTATGGCCTTTGATACAGAGTCAAAATTCACCTAGATACAGAAACCAAGATAGAACTGACTTGGTGGTTAGAAAATTTGGATGCATGGAACGGCAAAGCCATTTTTGGGACTTCCCCGGATTACGTGCTGGATTCAGATGCCAGCCTTCATGGCTGGGGTGCTTGTTTCCAGAATCTGAACACAGGAGGTTTATGGTCCTATTCGGAGAGTTTGCGTTACATAACGTTTCTGAAGTTAACTGCCGGGCTTTATGCCCTAACGAGTTTCAAACAATCTCTTCAAGGGAGGTCAGTCGTCCTCAAGATGAACAAACATGTCAGCCGTTGCCTACATAAATCATCCAGGTGGCACGAGGTCACAAGACCTCTCCAACCTAGCCAAAAAGCTGCGGATGTTCTGCTTGGAACACCAAATTTCATTAAGAGCGGAATACCTTCCGGGACTAAAGAATGTTTGTGCGGATTGGAATTCAAGGTTCCTTGTAGATCATACCAATTGGAAATTAAACAGAAACGTATTCAAGGCTTTAGACTATCTTTGGGGTCCCCTAGAAGTAGACCTCTTCGCAAGAAGACTCACGTCTTAACTTCCCAGTTACTTCAGCTGGATGCCAGACCCGGGTGCTCTGGCAGTGAACGCCTTCCTCCAACATTGGAATATAATTCAGGAATATGCTTTCCCCCTTTGCAATGATCCAGCCCATCCTTTAGAAGTTGAGGACAGAACAATCTTCAATAGTCCTAATAACTCCCATTTGGCCATCCCAAGCCTGGTTCCCAATGACCTTGGAATTAGCTTACGAAATACCCTTTCTGCTCCCAGCTTCCCCAGGCCTCCTAAGACACACAGACGCTTTGGATCATCTGCTTCTTCTGAATGGGACTGTGAACCTTCTTGCCTGGAAAGTATCAGGCGAGTCAATGAAATCTATGGGCTTTCAGCACAGGCGTCCTCTCTTTTCCAAGAATCTTGGGCACCCGGTACACACTATAGAAATTAGGCATCTGGAAAAGATGGGTTCATTGGTGCCTGGAAAAGAACCTGGATTCCGTGGAGGCTCCTATTGTGCATGTAGCTAATTTTCTTGTTGAACAATTCAAAAGAGGTCTTTCCTATAGGTCAATAAACTGTTATAGATCAGTGCGGGTCACTCCCTTTTAAATGATAGAACTATTGTGAAAAAACCTATAATTTGCAGAATCATGAAGAGCATCAGGCTTAAAAGACCTCCTAAACCTAGATACAACACACTTTGGGACGTTAAATTGTTACTTGACCTACTTTGTAACTGGCCGAATAAGAACTTATTAGATAATAAAAGACTCTCCATCAAACTAGCTTCTCTTCTATGTCTAATATCTTGCCGTAGAGTCTCGAACGTTAAAGCACTGGAAATATCCAACAGATCTTATGACGCCTTTAGCGTCAGATTTGAAATCATCAAGAGAACTAAAATGACGTCCGATATGATTTTTTATTCTAGGTTTGACGGTTGTAAAAAATTATGTGTGGTGGATTGCATGAAGGAATATGATTCAAGAATGGACCTTCATCGCACCACTGGCATTAACCAACTCCTTATATCCTTTGTTAAGCCCTTCAAACATGTTTCTTCTTCTTCCATAGCTAGATGGGTTAAACTGGCTATGCATTTGGCAGGCATTGATCTCCATAGATTCCAGGCACACTCTTTAAAAGGGGCTATGGCTAGCAGGTCCTTTTGGAAAGGAGTTACGTTGGATGACATTCTCAAAGCAGCAGATTGGTCAAGTTCCTATACCTCTGCAAAACATTACTATAAATCTGTCGAACACATGTCTGATGTAGTTTTACAAGACTACCAACATGCACAATGTCCGCTCTGGTCTTGTAATGAAATTCGCGATTCCCCTATTACCATGACCAGAGAATCTGGATTTCATTAAAGACACAGAGGCTAACATTATCCCAACCCTCCCTCCAGGGAGTGGATTTTAACATTTCTCTGACTTATTGCACTCCTCTTGCTGTAAGAATTTCTAAGTATAATGTTTTGATTAGAATAGAACATAACTCAGTTTTTCACTGTATTTTGCTTTTTAATATGTGTATTATCGTTTACCACTGATTCTCCTTTCCCCTTTGCATAGGGCGTTAGGTACAATTCCTAATATTTTGTCCTTTTTCAGATAATTCAACTTGATTGGCTCCTCATCACGATTCGCTGCAAGCAACTTTCGACAGCTCGATTTCTTCTGCTTGGAATCCCTCACTGTTTCTAGGAGATGCCTTTCCCTTCATGATGCCATCTTTTAGGGTTCGTTGCCTTTGGAAGAACTTTACCTTTTTGCTCTCATTGCATTTGCCTTTGGAAGAACTTTACCCCTTTTGCTCTCATTGCATTTAAAAGAGGCAGATCTGTGTGTTGCTGTTGCCAACGTTACACTTGTACGTTCTAGAGCTTTGCTTTAAGATGTAACTTTAAATAGCTGTGCTTGAAGTTGCATTAAAAGAATAATGCATAATTTTAGCCTCAGTGTCTTTAATAAAATCCAGATACTCTGGTCATGGTAATAGGAGAATCGCAATTACTTTTGACATGTAAATCCACAGAAACTTTGAGAGAGTGACTTCAATACCAGGCTACAGCTGAACCTCTTTCTCAAATCCATTGCCCCCAAACACCCAGAGCAGGGTTCGGCTCTCCCATCAACGCAGAACTGAACTATCTCAATACCTTTTACACAAGATTTCCCAAAGACTATTTTGACAGAAGGTTGAAAAAGCAGATGTAAGAAGTAAACCCCTTCTACATAGCTCAAATAACTTACACCAGCTCTCGGTGAAAGGCAGACATTCCAGTTTGTCATTATAAACTCTCCTACCCCCATGCCTGTTCTGTTTACTCGCCTGCTGCATGTCCTCTAGGTACCCTGCACCCCCCAAATCTCTTATGCTGCATTCAGTACTCTCAAATGTCCCACTACATGATGGGTCTGCACCATTCCACTCCTGGCAGCTTTAGGCAGGCATCTCACAACATCATCAAGCTGTAGACACGTCTCTCCTGGCAGAGGCAAAATGACAGTAAAGATGATGACATTTGCGGCTTGCATGATGAAAGATGTGTGAATAAATAAAACACTGCAATTCTCCTTCAAAGTACTGTATAGGCGTAGGATTACTTCCTTACCGTTAGTATGTCAGCTTACTGGAACTTTCCATTCTAATAAGCAATCAAAACCATTTCCTGGGAGGGAGGGAAATTTCATTCCATCACCTTGAGATCCTTACGGGTTATTTGCAGCACTTTATAAATCATTGATTGATTGATTACCCAGTCTCACTTTATCACTGTTATTTAGGGGTTCTGCATTGCCACCTCCTTCCCTAAAGCAGCAGACATCAAAGAAGAGGATTTAAAGGTGCAAAGTGATATGTTGCATTTAATTTTTCTTTACACTGCCAGCAAGTTTACATATCTTGCAATAATTCACCCTCCACGCCACCCCCTTAAATGCAAGTCATGTGCTCCCTCTCAGTCCACCATAGACACATGTGGCTAATGAAAAACGATGTCTGTTTTGAGAAAGGGACACTGTGACGCGTACGGTTGTCAATGCATGGGAGAACACAGCCAGATAGTATTCGCTGGTTAGTTTGTGAGGGACAGAAGTGAGCAGGCTAGGTTAATGGGAAGCTGGTTATCCAAGGAAGTATCATTGATGCATTGACTGTTGTTAAAAGGATTGCGCTAACAATCTTGCATCGCTAAAGCACAGATAGTGACAGGAGTGGCCCTTTGGTGATATAGCTCTTAGGAATACGTGGAATCTTCATATACTACCTGGGATCAAACTTGGAGGCGGCAAGCCAAAATGGTGCAACAGATATAATGAAAGCAGAGTATGGATTCGAACCCCAAATGTTACATACCTGTAGGGCGGTACTAAGTTAGCTCTTTTTCTAGGGGGCTGAAGATCCTGTCAATGGGCAGGTGGATAGCGGGGGACAAGAAGAGCTTAAAGTACCCCATCTAATCTTTGAGGATTCCCTGGGGGCCTGATACCGCTTAGGGGGCTCACTGGTGGAGGCCCAAAATAGAAGACTGCTTTGACTTGTGAAGACTCCCAGCTAAAACTTTTTGCTTCAGTTGCAGTCCTAGACTAAAGAATACCCACAAGGTTGGCAACGAAATGGTTGTGTTGGCAACTAACTGGCACATGCATCAACATAGGCTTTTGCGATTCCTTAATTGCGATTATTAAGGAATCGCAAAAGCCTATGCATGTAGAAATCGCTATAAAAATAGCAATTCCTACACATTCCTTAATTGCGACTCGCAAATTGCGAGTCGCAATTAAGGAAAACCGTCCCATTCATTCCTATGGGGCTCCAGGCCCATAGGAATTAATTGGAGATTGCATGAGCAATTTGCGAGTACCAGTAGGTACTCGCAAATTGCTCATGCAATTTCAAGGGTGCAAGGGTGTCAAAATGACACCCTGTTGCACCCCTGAAACTGATCTGTGCACATATGTTGCACACACACAAGCCCTTAGGGCATGTGTGTGCACAACATGAAACTGAAAAATGCACAAAAGTGCATTTTTCAAAGTTTTTGCAAATTACCATGAAGTTCAACTTCATGGTAATTTGCGCCCCCTATTAGCGAAATCGCTATTTTTTTTTTACTTGAATTTATTTATTTAGTATTTTCTATAGCGCCAACATGACCCAGTGTAGGGTGTCAGAGCGCTTTACAGTAGAGTTTCATCAGTCGTTTATGTTTCATACTTCAGTTTAGCATATAGACATATATACATTCAATAATACAGTTGTCAGGCACAGTTAAATTACACGAGCATCTTTGTTCATGATCCAGTGTGGAGTGACATAGCTTTTTAATATAATGATTCATCCGTCATAATGCTTTACATTTCGGTATATCATATAGACATATATACATTCAGTAATAACTTTGGGCAGTTTAGGATAGCAGGCCTCCCCTATGGTTCTTATGGAAGAAATTTGCCCATATAGAATGATTTTACTTCCTTTTTGAAGGTTGCAATGGATGTAATTCTTCTGATGTTTGGTGGGAGTGCATTCCAAATTCTCGGTGCTGCTCCTGAGAATGCTCGGTCATACGTCTTTTTCTTGCAAAATCGAGCCGGTTTCAAAAGAAAGTCTGATTTGCTCCTGGAATGTCTGTTACCTCCTGATGGCGTAAGTTTCTGGGCCAGGTAACCTGGAGTTTTGTGGTGAATTGCATTGTGCGTGATACATGCCAATTTGAATTGAATTCTTGCTTCTAATGGCAGCCAGTTTAGCATTTTCAGGTGAGGAGAGATGTGGTTGAATTTTTTTGAACCCGCTATCAGTCTTGTGGCTGCATTAAGACTAGCTTTCAATGGGGCAGTTGCGATCTTGGGGAGACCAGCTAGGGTAGTGCACCCATATTCTATCCTTGATATGACCAGCACTTGTACTGCTGTTTTAAGATCTGTTTTGCTCAGGAAAGGTTTAAGTTTTCGCAAGAAGCTCAAGTGGAACCTGGCGTTTTTTGCCATTGTATTAATATATGCTAACATATTCAGGTTTTTATCTAGGGTAATTCCCAGTGACTTGGTGGAATCCACAATATTAGGAGTACAGTTTAGAGCTGTGATAAGTTTGGTCCATTCTGTTAAGTTTAGATTGCTTTTATGAGGTGTTATCAGTAAGAATTCGGTTTTCTGTGGGTTTAGTTTCAGGTGATTCTTGGTTAGCCATTGGATGGTTCTTGATAGTGCATGGTTCATTGTCTTAATTTCTTCTGTGGATGCCACCTTGATGTACAGTTGGGTGTCATTTGCATACATGTGGAAATCTATGTTTGCTTTTTGTAGTATTTCAGTTAGTGGTTCCACGTAAAGATTAAATAACGCAGGTGAAAGCATTGATCCCTGTGGAACTCCTATTGTATTGTTTGTTGGGCCAGAGAGGGTTTGGTTGACCATGAATTTTTGTGATCTGTTCTTAAGAAAGGAGCTGAACCAGTTAAGGACTGTACCTTCAAGGCCCATTCTGTTCTTCATCCGGTCTTTAATTTTTTCGTGGTTCACCGTGTCGAATGCAGATTACAGGTCTAGCAAGATTAGCAGGCAGGTTTCATTGTGGTCAAGAGCCAGCAGTGCGTCATCTACGATGTGTAGGATTGCAGTTTCTGTGCTGTGGTTAGGACGGAAACCCGACTGGCAAACATTTAGTAGGTTGAACTCGGAAATGTGTCGACTCAATTTTTGTTGTACACATTTTTCCAGGACTTTGGCTAACATTGGGATGTTAGTTACAGGTCTGAAGTTGTTTGGCACAGAGAGGTTCTCTGAGGGGTTTTTCAGTAAAGGGATGACTTGTCCTGTTTTAAGGCATGCAGGGATTAGACCGTGCGATAGTGAGGCATTTATGATCTTTGTCCACAATGGGATTAGAAGATGGTTTAGAGAGGGCCAGCATTTTGCAGGTAATGGATCATTATAGTGGTTGTTGGGTTTAGTGGACGACATGATCTTTGAGATGTCTAGTTCGTTGACCACTTTAAAATCTGACCATCTGGCATTGTTTTTCGGTTTCTTTCCTTCTTGTTGAGTCAATTCTTCGTCCTTTGAATCCGACGTATTTTCAGAGTCTTCTGCTGCTTTTTTAACTCCTTTTCCAACGAGTTAGCTTTATCTGTAAAGAAGGTCGAAAAATCCTCACTATTTAGGCTATTATAGTTGATGGCTGGTGCTACTTTAGCAGATTTGTTGGATTGTTCTTTCAGGAGATCAAAAAGTTTCTTGGGTCTATTAACCGCACTGTCCAGCTCTTTCTTGATAAAGTCTTTTTTTGATTTAATAATGCTTTTATTGTAAGTCTTCCTCGATTGTCTTAGAAGGGTTAAGTGGGGTGAGGAAGGATGTTGTCGCCACTTGCGTTCTTTTAGTCTCATTGATCTTCTTTCTTCATTAAGGGCATCGTTGAACCATGGATTTTTGATTTTGTCAGTGACCCTTTTCAGTTTTAGAGGTGCTATGTCCTCGAGAATATTAGACATTGTCTTGTTATAGTGCAGTGTGAGGTCATTTACGTCAACCATGTTTTTGGGTACTTGTAAATCTAATGAACAGCGTGTGGCTATCATTTCCATATTGGTTCCTCGTGTGTCTCTCATCCATTTTTTTGTTTTAGTGTCTTGTGAGGACACTTTGGTTTTCTTGAAGGGAATTTCGAATGTAATAATATGGTGATCAGACCAGTCGCATGGTGTGATTACAATGTTCTCTATCGCTTTCTCTCTAGCTAGAATCCAATCTAAGGTGGATCCTTTAGAGTGGGTGGGGAGACTACATCCTTGGACTAGCGATTGTTCTACCAAGAATGTTTTAAGGATGTTAGTTTGACTATCTGCCTGATCTTCCCAATGGATATTAAAGTCTCCTAAGAAGATATTGTTCGATTGTAGGTTGGAGTTGGTGGTAATGATATCTATTAGTTCTTCTATGAATTTGGTCTTTGTGCCTGGGGGGTGGTAAAGAGCGTGAAATTTATAATTTTGGTTGTCATCGGATCTAAGTGACATGCCCATATATTCACAAGATTCTAACGGTTCAGCATGAATTTTTGTGATGGAGATGTTTGATCTGTGAATGCAGGCAATACCTCCACCCCTTCCTCCAGTTCTGTCCTGTCTCATAATCTGGTAGTTCGGTGGGACTAACAAGTCTAGATTTGGCGAGGATAAGTCCGATAGCCATGTTTCAGTTAATATGTTAACATCTGTTTCCTGGTTTAGAATGATGTCTGCTATGTCAGCCGCGTGTTTATTCGCTGAGCGACAGTTGAGTAGTATACATCTTATGTGTTTGTGCTCCTTTATCCTAGCCAAGACTGCTTTTTCAGGCATTAATGTCACGTTCTTAAGGTTGTTGGTGTTGGGCCCTCTGTCTTTGGATTGGGAAGTTCTGCCTCCATTCGTTCTGATTGTTTCGATTGTTTGGATGTTATTTTCTCCTGTCTTATTGAGGGCCGTGGGAGTGGGTTCATATGACGCGAGAATGGATAACAGTTCATTATTTGTCAGGTAGTTGAGTTGAGAGCGAGTGCGGTAAGTTCTGTTAGATGTCGCCATGGGGGTGGACCTATGTTTAGCTAGTGTTTCCCTCGAGGTAGCCTGTAGGATCTCCATTTTAGCAAGCCATTTTTCTGATAGGCACAGCAGGTTTTTCATATCTTTAATCGCGGCTAGCATAGCTTTGTATGTTTTGCTAGTTTGCGAACTGAGGATTGTGGAGTCTCCGTTATTGTGTCCTGGTCTAGATTTTCCCTCTTCTGAACTATGATGCGTGCACGTGGGTTGTTGTTTGGATGTTCCTGTGAGATGGCCAGCTTTGATTATCTCTGCAGTTTCTATGATTGTGTTAGCCAGCTTAGAGCCTGGTCCGCATCTCCCAATGGTGTGTCCCTGTGTGTCCCTTTCTCTGTCAGTATCAGTTGACGATCTTCCCTTCCCATTGAAACCTCTGCTTTTAGGGTTAAAAATGGTGTTAGTGTTAGGAAGAGAGCAATCCTCAGGAGGAGAGTCGGAGGGTGAGGTGACAATTAGGCGTTTTTTGTTGGTGTCTCTACTTTTAGCCTTGCTGGCTTCTTGACATACTTGTTTGGGCTCCTCGTTATGTGACATGTCTTTTAGTGGCTTGGTAGTAGTTGACTGTTGAGGTATTAGTGTCCTTGTAGTTTCCTTTTCAGTGTCATTTGATAAGTTGATTACTTGGGGAGATATTAGGGGTTCTCTCCTTGATAAGTTCATTACTTGGGGTGATATTAGGGGTTCTCTCCTGTCGTTTGTGTTAGCTCGATTACTTACTCTATCACTTACGCTAGGCTGCGCATTAGTGGCTTCATGGTATAAAGGTGGAGGTTCATCATTGGTATTAATATGGCCATCCGACCTACCTTGACTAGACTGTTGTGAAGCGCTCTCTCTGTCAGTTTCTCCTGTGTCCGGTAGGTTCCCCTGGCTGACCGTGGCTTTAGTGGTCATTTGTGGATTGTGTTTTCTCGGGATGGAACTACTGTTAACCTGGTTTTTTAGTGTCGAGAAACGCTCCTCTAAGCGTTCTAGATCTTTGTTGGCAGCTTGAATGAGCATAGTGCCATTTTTGTAACATGTAATGTTCAATGTTGCTCGTAGATATCTAGATGGCGCAATGACTAGTTTAGTTCCATAGGGAATATTCTTAGATTCCTGAATTTTTAGAGAGTTGCTTAGTGTAGTTCTCCATCTGGCCATTCTGTTTGTAAAGAGAATAAAATCAATAATGAACACGCCTTTTTTCAAGTTTATTGTAGGATCCAGGATTAGAGTTTCAGGGTTAATGCATTGCATTTAAGGAATCTCAATTTGGGATTCCTTAAATGCCATCGGAATTTAAGTAATCGCAATTTAGAGATTCCTTAAATTGTGATTTTTGCATTCGGGATGAATCATCCCAAATGCAAAAATACCGGTCGCAAAGGGGCAGTGTTGGAACTGGGGTCACCAGTTCCCCGAGGGTAGCATGGCACGAGCGGGTAGGCATCCGAAAGCTTATGTGTAAAGCGACCACACAGCACACACAACCACTGAGACAGTAAAAATGGGCACGCAATGAGTGACGCCACTCCAGTTAGTTTGTATAAAAATGAGATAACTTTTATATAGAGCAGAGTCAGGGTAATCAAATATTACAGTTATCAATTACTTATTAGTTTTCCTTCAGAATACATATGTTTCAACACCTTGTAATAAAAACTCAGAGGAATAAATATTAAATATCAGATAAATATTGAATATTAGATAATATTAAGTATAGATAACCACACCGTAGCCTTGCTTCTTGTCAGCACCTGTAGGAAATACATTAAGGAGACAACCAAATGACATTGCGTCTCATTGGTTCTGCAGGCATTTTACCCACTTCTCACCAAGCAAGGGTGAGCGTTTTACAGCAGAAAACATGTAAATAAATAACGGTAGGCTTCCCGTAAATACAGCACTAAGTGGGAGAAAAACATTTCATTAAGAATAAACAACCCTTTATGCAGGTATAACCATCTCCTTAATCAGGAATAACCACTTTAGGAATCACTCCCAGTAGGAATAAGCCTTTCCTAGATTAGGGCTACACATTTCATTAGTTATAATACATTTCTGTAGGCCAGATAGAACATTTCATCAGGTAGGAGTAAACATTTCCTTTAACCAGGGTAGCCTCTCTTCAGATAAAAAATAAACAGTTCCTTAGGCAGAAGTTAGAACATTTTGTCAAGGATCAGGCCAGCTCTATGGAAAACAGTAACAGACCCCTATGCAGGGTTAAACATTTCAACAGGTAAGCATGAGCATAAAAGACTTGGCTTTCGCATATAAAACCTTTCCTTATGTAAATAGAAACATCTCCTTGAACAGGAATGAGCTTTCTATAAAGGATCAGGCAAATCCCCCATTTCCTGATGCAGGTCTGGACACGGCATTATCTCCGTCAAGCATGAATAAACATTTCATTATCCAGCAGACACATTTCATTATATAGATGTAGGCATTTCAGGAAACCTGGCATTAGGCAGGAGGAGAAATTACTTCCCTGAATAGGAGTAGAACAGGTCATTGAAGGTAAAACCTTTCCTCAATCAGAGGTAAACATGTCCATATGCAAAACCAACATAGCATGTCTCCATAACCTTTGCTTAAAAAGAATAAACGCTACGCTACTCCGCCATAGCATTTCTTGGAGTAGTCAAACGTACTTAGGGAACACTGCATTAAGTAGAAACATATAACTTTTCAGTATGCAGGAGAGGAAAAACAGTTCATTGAAGACCAGGCAACATCTCATTAAGTTGAGCAACCCTTTCATTATAGCACTAAGGCCGTTGGTTAACCTTTCTTTCAGCAGGGGTAACCATTTCCCTAAGCAGGTGTAGGCCTTTCTTTGAAAATCTCATTATCAGTAATGAACATTCCCTTCATACAGGTAAACCAGATCTTAAGACTGGGACAATTAAGACATCCAGCCCAAGTGAGCAATTCATCTAATTCAACTACCCCATGCATAAGGCTACATTGACTGGTACTTAGCAGTACCCCAGGCAGGGGTTAACTTTTGTCCAATGGGGCTCTCACAGTGTTTAGGGGCCCTGGCCCCGTCCAGCATTCAAAGGGGGCCAAATAGGGCCAACGGGGCCCAGCAACAACTTTCCCCGAGGGGAGGGGCGGTTTCGGGGCCTCCTGCTCACTCCTGGGAGGCCCCGCGTCTACCTGCGCCCTCCGCCCTCCCCCAGGGCTTTACCTTGTGGACTTTGGGCCTATCTGGCCCCTTGCGGAGGTTTTCGGCGTCTTCTGGGGGAGGGCTCGTACTCCTTCCCGAGCCTTCCAGTGTGCGGTGGGCTGGCCAGGGGAGACCCGCGCTGCTCCGGCGCTCTTCTGGGGGCCTCCCACAAGCCGGGAGCCAATGGCAGTGATGCGGGGCGCGGCTTGTGACAGCGCCCCCGTCACGTGACAGGGATGTCCATGGCTTCTGGGCCTAGCGCGGCCCTCCTCGAACACCGGCGGCCCTCTCCCAGCACCGAGGGCCGCCCGGGGCAATCACAGCACCCCACCAGGCAGCGCCTCACAACCAGACTCAACCGCAGTGAGTGGAAGTCAATCTAGCGCTTCGTGGGTCATAGCGCGCAGCGCCAGTTCTTGAGGCCACAGCAAGTCCGGGCAGTGCAGCTCTTCACAGGGGAGTACAGTGCTCTGAAGGACACCACAGGATATAGCGCTTCTAGGATGCAGCGCTCCCAGGCGCCCACATGGCGCCGGGTAGATGCAGCGCTTGGGAGCAGCCAGCAGGCTCACAGGGCGTCTTAGGCAGCAACCTCCTCCAGCACCTCAGTGCTGGGTAGATGGAGCGCTTGGGAGCAGACAGCAGACTCACAGCGCTTCTTAGGGCATATCAGTCTTCAGAACCTCAGCGCTTCTCACAGGGGCTCAGTAGATAAGCGCTTGAAGGGCAATGCAGCGCTTAGGCAGTTTCTTTAATAGCGCTACACCAGTAGTTTATTTAAGGTGAAGGCAGATCAGCAGGACCAACAGGACAGGCCACACGACAGTGGCAATACCAGCAAAAAGGGGTCCCAGGTGGCATCAGGGAGCGCAGGGAGCGATACAGCGCCAATACCGGGTTGCTTCCTCAATAGTACTGTGGTGATTTGGTTTCTTCTCGGCGCTTCATGTTTCTTGCGCCCTTGTAAATAGCAGTCTCTGGAATCCTTGAAGGGGGGGGGGTGGAGTTGATGGCTGATATCCAATCTCCTCAGCCAGTTCCCGTCAAGTGGTCCCAGGGTTCCCCTCCCGCCGGGCCAGGTCAATGGGCTAGCTCAGGATACCTCAACACTTGGAAGGCAGCACCTAAGCCCTGTCACTCCCAGTATCATAGCTCCCTGACTAGGCCCCACTGCCTAAAACTCCTGCGTAGGTTCTCCCCCAGGTCTGTGCTCCCTCAGTCTGACAGGAAAGTTTCCCTCCCTTTCCTTATGTAGTGCCAGTTGACAGTTGGCAGTGGCAGTTGGTGCCACCTCACCTGTTCCAGAAGGTTCCAGGAGGTTCTAGGAGGTTCCACCATTCTGGCTATGGGCAGACTGGCAGGCTAGTATTGATACATTGTTTGAGGGTTCCAGCAGCTCCTGGCCACTAGAATGCGCCTGAAAGGACCACGCTGCAGTAGCAGGGGTCAGGGGCAGCCATGTTAGGGGAAGAGGGCACCTGCACCTTAACATTAGTTTAACATTACACAGGGCATCTCCACTACACAAGGCCTATACCCTTTTATTACAATGGGGGACATACTAAATTAAGGGAATAAAAAGCGAAAAAGTTCTGGGGAAAGGGCCAAGTCCTACACGTCTTCCCCCCAGCCAAAAGCCAGGGTAGACCGATCATCACCTTGATGGGCTTCCCTGCTTGGGGCGGAAAAAGGTGGACGCAGGCCCGTTACTTCAATGTCATCCGCCAGTTCTTCACTAATCAAACCACCCCACTGTTGTTCCCTAGTGGGATGCGGCCAGGACTGACCTCTAGACAATCCTGAAGCCTCTGGCCCTTGCTTTCTCTCAGAGTGGGGGGCAGTAGCCCCAGGCCCGTGGTACCTTTGGACCACTCTCCTACTCAACCTAGAGTCTAAACCCTTAGGTTGAACTGGTGACAGGGGCGAGTCCTCCCTCTCCCTGCACCCCCTCTCAGATTTCCGCACCCTCCCAACTGGAGTAGTACCCATGAGAGTCACAACCGGGGGGACTCTGATTACAGAGGTCCCTCCCGCCAGGTCAGGCAACCCTTGAACCTGGCCACCCAAACCGGGATCTGCACCTTGTGGCTGGTCCGGTGCCAGAGGAGAGTCCTTCTTCCCTCTGCACCTGCTCCCAGGGTTCCGCACCCTCCTACCCAGAGTGGTACCCCTGGGAGTCACACCGGTAGGGTCCTTAGTTACCGGTACCCCACCCTCCAGGTCAGGCAACTCCTGAACCTGAAACCCCAGTCCAGGTTCTACACCCTGTGACTGGTCTGAACCCCGAACCTCGGGTACGCTGCCACCAATAGGAGTACCTGGCACTCAAGATTCCAAGGCTTCCAGCTCTAACTCTTTTAGCTGAAGCCTGTGCGCCAGCTTCCTTTCTTCCTTTGCAAGGCTCTCACTCTCCCTCTCATGCTCTAGAATCTTCGACGACGCACACCCCCCAGATACTGTACTCCCTGCCCAGAACATCTTCCCGGTAGCACATTGTCAGACACAACAATGTTGAGTAGGCCTGGGTCTTCTGGTGTGCCCGCCTCCCTGGGTGTGACCTGCCCCTCCTGTTCCCCATCCCCTCTCACCTCTGGGTGGGCTCCTATCCATGCCCTCAAAGCGGTACGGAGTTCCTTCTTCCCGGTTCTCCGCCCAACAGGCACCACCATCCCCTGACAAAACTCCATTATGCCAGGTGGGGACTCAGATAAATCTGGGAAAAGATACCAGGACGTGGGTGACAGGATTAGGTCAAACAGGTCTTGATACACTCTACAGGGCTAGACAGTGGAGGGGTCAATTACCTAGGCTTGCACACACAATAGGTGAGTAGCCTAATTGCTGTTCACCCTGTCCCACTGGAGGGTGCTGCATGGTCACAGGTCCTGGATCCCACCGCTCGACACCAATATGTTGGAACTGGGGTCACCAGTTCCCCGAGGGTAGCATGGCACGAGCGGGTAGGCATCCGAAAGCTTATGTGTAATGCGACCACACAGCGCACACAACCACTGAGACAGTAAAAATGGGCACGCAATGAGTGACGCCACTCCAGTTAGTTTGTATAAAAATTAGATAACTTTTATATAGAGCAGAGTCAGGGTAATCAAAAATTACAGTATCAATTACTTATTAGTTTTCCTTCAGAATACATATGTTTCAACACCTTGTAATAAATACTCAGAGGAATAAATATTAAATATCAAATGAATATTGAATATTAGATAATATTAAGTATAGATAACCACAGGCCTGACCATAGCCTTGCTTCTTGTCAGCACCTGTAAGAAATACATTAAGGAGACAACCAAATGACATTGGATCTCATTGGTTCTGCAGGCATTTTACCCACTTCTCACCAAGCAAGGGTGAGCGTTTTACAGCAGAAAACATGTAAATAAATAACTGTAGGCTTCCCGTAAATACCGCACCAACTGGGAGAAAAACATTTCATTAAGAATAAACAACCCCTTCTGCAGGTATAACCATCTCCTTAATCAGGAATAACTACTTTAGGAATCACTCCCAGTAGGAATAAGCCTTTCCTAGATTAGGGCTACACATTTCATTAGGTATAATACATTTCTGTAGGCCAGATAGAACATTTAATCAGGTAGGAGTAAACATTTCCTTTAACCAGGGTAGCCTCTCTTCAGATAAAAAATAAACAGTTCCTTAGGCAGAAGTTAGAACATTTTGTCAAGGATCAGGCCAGCTCTATGGAAAACAGTAACAGACCCCTATGCAGGGTAAAACATTTCAACAGGTAAGCATGAGCATAAAAGGCTTGGCTTTCGCATATAAAACCTTTCCTTATGTAAATAGAAACATCTCCTTGAACAGGAATGAGCTTTCTATAAAGGATCAGGCAAATCCCCCATTTCCTGATGCAGGTCTGGACACTGCATTATCTCCGTCAAGCATGAATAAACATTTCATTATCCAGCAGACACATTTCATTATATAGATGTAGGCATTTCAGGAAACCTGGCATTAGGCAGGAGGATAAATTACTTCCTTGAATAGGAGTAGAACAGGTCATTGAAGGTAAAACCTTTCCTCAATCAGAGGTAAACATGTCCATATGCAAAACCAACATAGCATGTCTCCATAACCTTTGCCTAAAAAGAATAAACGCTACGCTACTCTGCCATAGCATTTCCTGGAGTAGTCAAACGTACTTAGGGAACACTGCATTAAGTAGAAACATATAACTTTTCACTATGCAGGAGAAGAAAAACAGTTCATTGAAGACCAGGCAACATCTCATTAAGTTGAGCAACCCTTTCATTATAGCACTAAGGCCGTTGGTTAACCTTTCTTTCAGCAGGGGTAACCATTTCCCTAAGCAGGTGTAGGCCTTTCTTTGAACATCTCATTATCAGTAATGAACGTTCCCTTCATACAGGTAAACCAGTTCTTAAGACTGGGACAATTAAGACATCCAGCCCAAGTGAGCAATTCATCTAATTCAAACTACCCCATGCATAAGGCTACATTGGCTGGCACTAAGCAGTACCCCAGGCAGGGGTTACCTTTTGTCCAATGGGGCTCTCACAGTGTTTATGGGGACCTGGCCCCGCCCAGCGTTCAAAGGGGGCCAAATAGGGCCAACGGGGCCCAGCAACAACTTTTCCCGAGGGGAGGGGCGGTTCCGGGGCCTCCTGCTCACTCCTGGGAGGCCCCGCGTCTACCTGCGCCCTCCGCCCTCCCCCAGGGCTTTACCTTGTGGACTTCAGGCCTATCTGGCCCCTTGCAGAGGTTTTCGGCGTCTTCTGGGGGAGGGCTCGTACTCCTTCCCGAGCCCACCAGTGTGCAGTGGGGTGGCCAGGGGAGACCCGCGCTGCTCCGGCGCTCTTCTGGGGGCCTCCCACAAGCCGGGGTCCAATGGCAGTGATGCAGGGCGCGGCTTGTGACAGCGCCCCCGTCATGTGACAGGGATGTCCATGGCTTCTGGGCCTAGCACTGCCCTCCTCGAACACCGGCGGCCCTCTCCCGGCACCCAGGGCCACCCGGGGCAATCACAGCACCCCACCAGGCAGCGCCTCACAACCAGACTCAACGCAGTGAGTGGAAGTCAATCTAGCGCTTCGTGGGTCATAGCCCGCAGCGGCAGTTCTTGAGGCCACACCAAGTCCGGGCAGTGCAGCTCTTCACAGGGGAGTACAGGTGACAGCGCATCCTGCTTAGAACACAGAGCTCCTGAGGCGAAAAGCCGGGAGTTAGGACCCATTTTTTACCTATTCTTAACTTCACTGCACTGTACTGTTCTCCCAGGCCAAGAGGCTGTGGGGATTTTAAAAATCACTCATTTTTTCGGCGAGTTCATTATATTTTAAATTGTACCTACTAGTACTCTCTGATTCTTTGGGCATTCTTTATTCCCCTGTTTGTGCAAACCGAGGGCCGATTTAGGGCTCTACTAGGTCTGCCACCAGCTTCCCCGGGGGTGACGACTTCGGCCGCCATCTTGGGGCGAAAGGCAGGGTTAGCGCACTAGTGGTCGGGCGAGTGGCGGCCCGAGCGCTATAAAGGAAGCAAGGTGACAGCGCATCCTGCTTAGAACACAGAGCTCCTGAGGCGAAAAGCCGGGAGTTAGGACCCATTTTTTACCTATTCTTAACTTCACTGCACTGTACTGTTCTCCCAGGCCAAGAGGCTGTGGGGATTTTAAAAATCACTCATTTTTTCGGCGAGTTCATTATATTTTAAATTGTACCTACTAGTACTCTCTGATTCTTTGGGCATTCTTTATTCCCCTGTTTGTGCAAACCGAGGGCCGATTTAGGGCTCTACTAGGTCACAGGCAGCTTCCCTGGGGGTGACGACTTCGGCCGCCATCTTGGGGCGAAAGGCAGGGTTAGCGCACTAGTGGTCGGGCGAGTGGCGGCCCGAGCGCTATAAAGGAAGCAAGGTGACAGCGCATCCTGCTTAGAACACAGAGCTCCTGAGGCGAAAAGCCGGGAGTTAGGACCCATTTTTTACCTATTCTTAACTTCACTGCACTGTACTGTTCTCCCAGGCCAAGAGGCTGTGGGGATTTTAAAAATCACTCATTTTTTTGGCGAGTTCATTATATTTTAAATTGTACCTACTAGTACTCTCTGATTCTTGGGGCATTCTTTATTCCCCTGTTTGTGCAAACCGAGGGCCGATTTAGGGCTCTACTAGGTCACAGGCAGCTTCCCCGGGGGTAACGACTTCGGCCGCCATCTTGGGGCGAAAGGCAGGGTTAGCGCACTAGTGGTCGGGCGAGTGGCGTCCCGAGCGCTATAAAATGAATGTGATTTCCCGTCCGTGCAGCGGGCGGGCGCAGCGGGCGCGCCGTTGGTGCGCCAGAGGCAATCCCGTCTGGGCCCGTCCGGGACAGACCGGGCCTAGGGGTATACAACCTTTACAACGCAACTTTTACAACGACCTACCATTACCACCGTTTTTTACAACGCAGGATCCATTACAATGCATACCATTACAAAGCATGTATTTACAACGCAGGTACCTTTACAACGCATACCATTACAACGTAAGTATTGGTAAGTATATCATTTTATTAAAAATATTATAAGTTTGGGTTTTTGGGTAAAGGGGTATTTTTAGGGTTCAGGGTCAGTTTTCAGTTTTTGGGTAAAGGGGTATTTTTAGGGTTCAGGGTCAGTTTTCAGTTTTTGGGTAAAGGGGTATTTTTAGGGTTCAAGGTCAGTTTTCAGTTTTTGGGTAAAGGGGTATTTTTAGGGTTCAGGGTCAGTTTTCAGTTTTTGGGTAAAGGGGTATTTTTAGGGTTCAGGGTCAGTTTTCAGTTTTTGGGTAAAGGGGTATTTTTAGGGTTCAGGGTCAGTTTTCAGTTTTTGGGTAAAGGGGTATTTTTAGGGTTCAGGGTCAGTTTTCAGTTTTTGGGTAAAGGGGTATTTTTAGGGTTTAGGGTTAGTTTTGGGTTTTTGGGGTACAGGGGTATTTTTAGGGTTCAGGGTCAGTTTTGGGTTTTTGGGTAAAGGGGTATTTTTAGGGTTCAGGGTCAGTTTTGGGTTTTTGGGTAAAGGGGTATTTTTAGGGTTTAGGGTCAGTTTTGGGTTTTTGGGTAAAGGGGTATTTTTAGGGTTCAGGGTCAGTTTTGGGTTTTTGGGTAAAGGGATACAGGGTAAAAATTAAATATAATTAAATTTAAATTACATTATATTAATTTTAATTAAATTACATTAAAAAAAATATTATATACTTACCAATATTTACGTTGTAATGGTATGCGTTGTAAAGGTACCTGCGTTGTAAATACATGCGTTGTAATGGTATGCGTTGTAATGGAACCTGCGTTGTAAAAAATGCGTGGTAATGGTAGGCGTGGTAAAAGTATGCGTTGTAACGTCATACATCCGGGCCTAGGGCCAGTCATTATGCCGGTGGCCACTAAATCGCGGATTGTATACACTAGGAGAGATCTTATGGACCATCAAGATAAGGGAGATTCATTATGTTGCCAGTTTGGGAGTTTTGATCACCTATACAGGAGGTGTAAGTTGTGTACTAACCTCACCTTAGCTAGGGATATGGGTAGGCAGGTCCATAGTGATCTCAGCATGGCGCTTTTGAATTGCAGGTCTCTACCGAAGCATGCCATCGAGATCAACCTTATGCTTCAAGAAGGTGATCTCGATGTATTGTTTCTTACTGAAACGTTGCTATCGTCAACTTCTGAGTTCGATATCGCTGCCGCCCTCCCGGATGGATTTTTTATTCAGTGCCAACATAGACAACAAGGGAAAGGAGGTGAACTGGCTATAGACTGGCTATAGTCTACAAAGATAAACTTACCTGCAGAATCGAAGATTGTAATATATCAGATTCAGAAAGTGTCCGGTTCAGCATTTAAATAACATCTAATAAGTCTCTTTCAGGACTCCTCATTTATCGCCCGCCGGGCTGCACAAGACAGTTTATAGGATCCTTATTAGACACTACCTTAGCCGCAGCGGCTTTGTCTTCGAATTTCTTGATCTTAGGGGATCTGAATCTACATTTTGATGATCCGAATGACAAAGTTGCCACAGATCTTTGTTTTGATCTTAAATCTTTTAAGTTGAAGCTCATAAATAAAGAGGCAACACATGTGAAAGGTCATCTTTTAGACCCTATTTTTTCAAATTGTAGTCAACTTAATACTAGCCCCCCTCTACCGGTACCATGGTCTGATCACTTTTTGGTCCCTTTTTATTGGAAAACCTGCACAGGGGCACAACGTGCAGCATTACCACATACTTTAGAAAGGGCTTGGCCCAAGCTATCCCTGGAAAGGCTGACTTTAGCACTTGAACAAACTGTCCCTAATATGGAATCAGATCCATTGGTTGCAGATATAAGCTTTCGTAATTGGCTGGACAACTCTCTGGATGCGGTACTACCTCTTAAAACAGTCACAAAGAAAAGTAGTACATTTAAATCACCGTGGTACACTCCGAAGCTTAGAGACCTCAGAAAAATCTGCAAAACGGACCGCAGATGGAGGAAAGACTGGGCGGTTGATATCAAATCGGCCTACCGATCTGCCCTGAGACTCTATAAAACCGCCATGAAAAAAGCACAGGTGGCTTTTTTTGAGAACAAAATTAATCTATCATCCAACTCTTCGAGGGAAACTTATAAAATAGTTATACAACTACTTAAGGTTCCTTCTCCAGTTAGCACCCTGGAATGCACTGAAGAAAGATGCAATCAATTAGCGGACTTCTTTGACTCTAAAATATCAAGAATCCTTGAGAGTCTTCCGCAGAACGTCTCTGTCTCCTATAACGATATGGACCCGGCCCCTTCTTCTGGTCCCCGGCTGGACTCCTTTAGTTGTATTACCAGGGATGATTTCTGCAAAGTCTTATCTTCCCTGAAAAGTGGTTCTCCGTCTGATCCTGCGCCCATGTATATCCTTAAGCGGATCGCAGACACAATCGCCCCATTGGCAACAGAGCTTTTGAATGCCTCTTTTTCCTGTGTGGTTGTCCCCCCTAGTTGGAAACAGGCCAGGGTCAAAACCCTTTTAAAAAAGCCGGGGCTTGATCCCTCAGATCTGGCCAATTTCCGCCCCATCTCACTGCTGCCTGGCCTTGGCAAAATTGCCGACAAAATGGTCAATCAGCAGCTTTCCGGATTCCTCGAAAATAACCTGCTGCTGAGCAACTCCCAAACGGGCTTTCGTCCGGGGCAAGGCACGGATACAGCCCTGATAGTGGTGGCGGAGGAGGCAAGGTGCATCTTAGATTCAGGAGGATCCGCAGTTGTGATCCTCCTGGATCTAAGTGCAGCTTTTGATACGGTGAACCACGAAATTCTAACCCACCGTCTCGCCAGGTTGGGCGTAACAGGAATGGCCCTGAAATGGCTGGCATCCTTTTTGAATAATCGCTCTTTTAGAATCTGGGAAGGGGGTGTACTGTCTAAATCAACCCCCCTCCAGTGCAGAGTCCATCAGGGCTCTTCTTTGAGCCCTACTTTGTTTAACATATATATGGCCCCACTGGAGGAGGTGGTGGCTCCCTTCGGGATCAAAACAGTCACCTACGCGGACGACACCCAACTAGTCGTCTCGCTAACCCAACAAGAGGGATGTCTGGATAGCCTCTCCGCCTGCCTTGCAGGAATATTTGCCTGGATGTCTAGTTCGCGGCTCAAGCTAAATGGAGCAAAAACGGAGATCATGCTCCTGGGTCATCATTGTACATCTCTCCCCAAAGCTGTCTGCCCCCCCTGCTTGGGTGAGCTGCCCTTACCGAAAGAAAAAATTAAAAGCTTAGGGGTGTGGTTTGAGCCTAATTTAACTTTTAAGATGCAGGCACAGAAAGTTGCAGGCATCTGTTTCGGCCTATTAAGATCAGTACGGAAAGTTCTCCCTCTCCTGCCTCCCCAGTCTAGGAAACTGCTGATTCAGGGGTTGGTTTTCTGTAAATGCTGCAAAAAACTGGAACTCTCTCCCTAGTCGGATTCGTACTGAACCCTGCTATCTTAAGTTTCGAAAGACCTTAAAAACATTTCTTTTCCCCAAGGATACCTAATTATCGGTTCCCTCCTCATTTGTTCTCTGTTCTATTTTTGTTAGCGCTGGGACGCTCTCGGGCAGCCATGCGCTTTATAAATCAAATTTCATTTCATTTCATTTCAGTACAGTGCTCTGAAGGACACCACAGCATATAGCGCTTCTAGGATGCAGCGCTCCCAGGCGCCCACACGGCGCCGGGTAGATGTAGTGCTTGGGAGCAGCCAGCAGGCTCACAGCGCTTCTTAGGCAGCAACCTCCTCCGGCACCTCAGTGCTGGGTAGATGAAGCGCTTGGGAGCAGACAGCAGACTCACAGCGCTTCTTAGGGCATATCAGTCTTCAGAACCCCAGCGCTTCTCACAGGGGCTCAGTAGATAAGCGCTTGAAGGGCAATGCAGCGCTTAGGCAGTTTCTTTAATAGCGCTACACCAGTAGTTTATTTAAGGTGAAGGCAGATCAGCAGGACCAACAGGACAGGCCACACGACAGTGGCAATACCAGCAAAAGGGGGTCCCAGGTGGCGTCAGGGAGCGATACAGCGCCAATACCTGGTTGCTTCCTCAATAGTCCTGTGGTGATTTGGTTTTGTTCTTGGCGCTTCATGTTTCTTGCTCCCTTGTAAATAGCAGTCTCTGGAATCCTTGAAGGGGGGGGGGGTTGGAGTTGATGACTGATATCTAATCTCCTCAGCCAGTTCCCTTCAAGTGGTCCCTGGGTTCCCCTCCCGCCGGGCCAGGTCAATGGGCTAGCTCAGGATACCTCAACACTTGGAAGGCAGCACCTAAGCCCTGTCACTCCCAGTATCATAGGTCCCTGACTAGGCCCCACTGCCTAAAACTCCTGCGTAGGTTCTCCCCCAGGTCTGTGCTCCCTCAGTCTGACAGGAAAGTTTCCCTCCCTTTCCTTATATAGTGCCAGTTGACAGTGGCAGTTGGTGCCACCTCACCTGTTCCAGAAGGTTCCAGGAGGTTCTAGGAGGTTCCACCATTCTGGCTATGGGCAGGCTGGCAGGCTAGTATTGATACATTGTTTGAGGGTTCCAGCCAGCTCCTGGCCACTAGAATGCGCCTGAAAGGACCACGCTACAGTAGCTGGGGTCAGGGGCAGCCATGTTAGGGGAAGAGGGCTCCTGCACCTTAACATTAGTTTAACATTACACAGGGCATCTCCACTACACAAGGCCTATACCCTTTTATTAAAATGGGGGACATCCTAAATTAAGGGAATAAAAAGCGAAACATTTCTGGGAAAAGGGCCAAGTTCAACTTCATGGTAATTTGCGCCCCCTATTAGCAAAATCGCTATTTTTTTTTACTTGAATGCATTGCATTTAAGGAATCTAAATTTGGGATTCCTTAAATGCCATCGCAATTTAAGTAATCGCAATTTATCGATTCCTTAAATTGCAATTTTTGCATTCGGGATGAATCATCCCAAATGCAAAAATACCGGTCGCAAAGGGGCAGATTCTGAGAATCTGCCCGTTTGCGGCCGTTTTTTCCTTTGATGCATGTGCCTGTATGTGCTTGTCAGGAGCCTTGACAGCGATGTTCATAAAACTGTAGGCCGAGGAACTGGTAGCTAGTAGCCTACGTCAAAAAATCATAACTTATTGCTTTTATTTAAAAATATACACATATTTTCACTTTAGCTGCTTATGGACATCAGCTGTTTGGGGTGAAGGCACCATCTAATTCATTTCTATGTGTAATAAAGCACAATGCATTTCTGATTTACCCAATCGGCCCTTCCAAGGAGCTGAAGCGAGGAAAGGACAGAGGATTTATAAGTCATCCATGCTCCTGTGGGTTTGATGAAAGCACAGTACTGTGCTGTGTGTTCAGATACTCATGTGTGACATGACCCATACGTGTTACATTTGTATCATATACAGAATGCAGTTCTGCATATGAGCGTCACAGAAACATTGTGTCAAAGCCATCACTAGTAATTTACATTCACTTTTACATTTACCATATGTCTCTCCTGCCAAGCTGGTCTTCCTTCAAGTATTTCTTTTATCTTCTGATATCCTCCTACTGGAAAACGTAGTGCTCAAGGTAATAAATGTTTATGCATAGTGCCCCAAACTGAAGGGCTTCGAAGGTTTTTGCAGAGGCCGAACGGCCCCCATCCTGCTAGACTTGTCATTCCCGGTGACTTCAATGCAGGTTGGGAGGAAAGACTCTATGGACTCCAGACAATCCTTTTGCATTAGATTCCTGTGTAATCCTTTCCCCTGAAAGATCCCAAAGGAGCGGCAATCACAAATATCGACACCAGTACTACCATGACTTCTGACTTACATACAGCGCTCTTGCTCATCAAAGATATATTCATTACTATTGCAGACTTGCCCCAGTTTCATGATGCTAGACTAAAAGTGATCATTACCCTATGACTATACTAAGAGAAGAAGCCCTACACGAAGAACCTGAATTACACGCGTGCCTGGGAAGCCCAGCAAAAATATTAGGTGTCACAAAGTGTCAAAAAAAGAGGAATTAGAGATATGGACAAATTCAACAGAAACCTTACTTCTTAGACAAGGGGTTCCTGGAAGAAGACTTGGGCAACCACACAACTGCTGCCAGAACAGCTATGGATGTGCAGTTCCTTCTTTGAAGAGACAGTAGATAAGTTCACCTAGTGGACATCAAAAGCACCCAGAAGGAACCCTCCCCAAAGGTGCAAGCAAAAATGAAACCCAGCCCTATGAATAACTTGACCCAATTACGAGTTTTCATCTGATGTCACAGCTAAAACTAGGAATGCACCCACGTCGCCAAAATATAAAAAATAATGACACTCAGAGTAAAGGTTCTCCATGTACGTAACCTGATGGAGGTAGAAGAATGCAGATATGGAATCCATAAGGGACACAGCATTGTTATAAAGCTTCAGCTAGCACATTATATTTCATCTCTCCTGCCAAGCTAGTCTTCCCTCCTTTTTGCTAACTTCTGCTAAAAAATAAATTGGACCTATTGTGCCATTCTATAGCCAATCAGGCTTTCGGGCCATATCCAAATGGAAACCAGTCTACAGCGGCTCATTCCATCCTCAATGAGGGGTATGAACAGGGCTATTCGTTAATTCTGTTTCTTTTTCAGCCTTAAATAAAAGAAAGTTAGGGGGTACCGCGAGGTAGCTCACCTAACTAGTGACTTCCATTTTCAAGTCATGGAAATCGCTGACTGATCCATCATCAGCTGTGACACTTCGAAAACAAGGTTTACTAAAGTGGTTCGCCCTTGCTAAAGAAGACAGTGAATTAAAATGTCTTTCTGTCCATTGTGTGTCAGGAGTCACCCTTTGAGATACTCAGGTGCCATTTATGAGAAGTAAGGCTATGGATTGAAATGCAAACACCTCAAATCCAGAGCCATGGTTATGAGCTTTTCTGTGTAGAACAATTGTTAAAGAGGTTTATTCAATACCTGAAGTCTGTACAATATTACATTGAAAGCATTATTAACATACATAATGATTATTCTGCAACGATGATGTGAAATAAACATTTATTTGATGTTCATAAGTGTTCATGATACTTCCATACTCTTAACCATGTTGCACAAGAGAAGTGGACAGCATGGGGGGGCAGTCAACAGGTATTGGGCCCCTCAGGGAATTTTCAAGGATGTGAATTATATTTCAAGCCAAAAATTGAAAATAGTTTATTAAAATATATAGAGTAGATTATTCAGAAACGCTAGTTCATGGTGAAGAACACTCAAGTGAATCACTGTACGCCTTGCAAGAAAAATATAATAATGTATCCGTGACTTGGTGTTAACACATTAGATAGCATGGAGAATTTTTAGATCCCGAAGTGTCACTGTAACAGGGAGTCTAGAATGCAGGACTAAGAAAGAGTTGGGTGTATGGAAATAGAGATGGTAACCTTTACAACAACATATATTTTAAATACTGATTGCTCATATTTTCTGATATTTTTTGTGATATAAGTAATAATACAACACACACACAAAAGGTAGAGGGAGGAATGCTTGCAATTTGTCTAACCACCGGCAATCGTTCGGGGTAGCATCCCAGCCCATCATTCTTTTGCTCACCATGCCACCTCAGTTTGGACAATGTCATATGCAAATCAGCCTTGCCCTGCTCCTCATGGGAACAGTCCAGCCCGAACTGCCAGGAGTGGCCCTCACCGAACCAAAACACAAGCAACCTAGCACCTTTGGTTGGATTGTACCTATCAAATTAATTCCTTTTTCCACCTTGGTGTGATTAACTCCTGTTCAATTCCTACCTTGGCTACCTAGCATTATTGATTTCTGTGCCATATTGTACCCATATCCCAGATGTCCTTTGTGATTACCATATACATTAGACTTATGTTTATAGCTCTTTCCGCTACTATAACACCATGTATATTCCATTGAGGTGACATGCAGAAGGGATGCAATGGCTACACTGACATACGAAAACACTTACGATCTCATGTACAAAGCGATCTTATGGTCGCAAAGGTCAAGTTTGAGCCTTTGTGACCACAAAAAAACTTTTTTAAATGTACAAAACTCAATTTGCGATTCAGTAACGTTACCGAATCACAACGTGGGTTTAAAACAAAATACAGAATCGTTCTTTGGAAGGGGTGTGTTAAAGGCATCCTTTCCAAATATTTATTCCTTAATATATTTATTAATGTTTTGTGACTGAAATCCAGTTGCAGAATAATAATATTTTACCACCAAATTCAAATTGGTGGTAACCATTTGCAGACAGGAAGGTCAACAGAAAAAAAATTTGGGAGTAAGTAGTGGTTCATAGGGTCACTGCCTGTTCCTAAAAATGTTTGGAAAATTATTAGTTTTCTTTTTTAAAGGCTGCTTTTCAAACAAACAAAAAATATGCTTTGTTTGAAAGCAATCACAGACATGATGGTCTGCTGACCCGAACTGGCCACCATGCCTGTGATTCTAACCAGTCATAGTGGGTCTCAATTTGCGACCAACCTCATACAAATGAATGAGGTAAGTCGAATTGTGACCCACTCAGTGTTTAGCAAACCACCCGCATAGGTTCTTTCACAAAATACCTATGCATTCGGTAAAAGTTGGTGTGCAAACCATGCTTCCATTTTATTATATTCCTAATACGAAATCACAAATTGTAATTAATATTTGATGCAATTTATGATTTCTTATTAGGAATCATTGTGCAGCAGGTGCACAGTCCCTTTACTACCTCCCAATGTATACTCCATTGAGGCTCCATGCCCCAATGTTCTTGCCGGTGCCATATGCAACCCATTAATTTCGTACAACCAACTCTTTCTTGAGCCAACTGCCTAACACCCCCGTTATGTGAATTGACATGAAATTTCAAGCACTCCAAGATCATCAAAAATGACTTCCTTAAGTATTCAGTCTTCTTATTTTCTTTATTTATATACAGTGTCCAGCAATTTTCTGTATCTTTCTCTACACACTGTCCACACGTATCCTCAGGCTGCGCCATATTAGAGGCTTTTATTATCTAAAAGCGTCCTCAATATGTAAAATAAAATCAAAATAATCAAACTGCTGATGATATTCTAAGAGCAAACTATATAAAAGAAAATCAAAATAAGCAGTTCACTAATAGTATTCTAAGAGCGCACTACAAGTACAGTGAATACTGGTTGTGAAAAGCGACCTAAGTGTATTTAAGACTCATTTGTCTGACCGGTTCCTGAACCCATATAGAATGTAAACAGTAACCCTGGGAGATGCAATGTGCACTTGATTGGATATCAACCAAACTTCCTCAGCATCATAAAAAATATATGCAACATCTCTGCTGTCATACATACAAGCATTTGTAGCTTGATCTTTGTACTTTTTAATATTCTTTTCTTTTTTCATTTTCTCTCTGATGGGTGCCAATTGTCAGTGGTGCATTGCTTTAACTGAATAGGCTAATAATTCATATATTTGTTTTGGAATCCTTGGTGTACTGTCATTCTTTTTTATTCTTTTCACTGCTGTTGTGTATAGGTCAGATTGACCAGGTGGCAGTTTGATTAATATAAAATGTTCTCTATATTGAAACATTTGTTTGTTATTCTAGCCCTAATGAAGTCTTGTAGTGTATTTACCTCCTAAGATGAAACACGTGTTGGCTAGTGTGTGGAGAAAGATACAGAAAATTGCTGGACATTATACAAATAAAGAACATAAGAAGACTGAATACTCAGTAATTATTGATTATTTTGGAGTGCTTGGGATTTTTTTTCAATTCATGGACCCTGTCATTGTTCAATATGATATTGTATACTGTGTGTGTGCGTTAAGTAACCCAGCAGCCATTTGCATTTGAACGTCGTTACAGTCATACCTCCTGGTGCACAAATTGTTGGGGGATAAATGCCCTTTGGCTGGTGAGGGTCCTTGGGGGCCAACAACCCCTCCTGTTACCTACAGCAAGTCCCACACAGTAGGATTGCTGATAAGTGATCCAAGGCCCTGCCCCTTTTCTCCACCACTGTGCAAAACACCTCCTGGTGCACTACTGTTTGGGGGATGAAGTCCTCTTAGATGCTGAGGGTCCTTGGGGGTCAACAACCCCTTCTGTTACCTCCAGTAAGTCCCACACAGTGGAATTGCTGAGAGATCGTAGGAGGCCAGAACCCTTTCTCCGTCACTCTGCAAACACACCTCCTGGCACACTATTTGTTGGGGGGATGAAGTCCCCTTGGCTGCTGAAGGTCCTTGGGGGGCCAACAACCCCTCCTGTTACCTCCATTAAGTCCCATACAGCAGGATTGCCGAGAGATCGTCGGAGGCCGACTCCCTTTCTTCACCACCCTGAAAATGCACCTTCTGGCTGACTACTTGCTGGGGGATGATGTTCCTTTAGATGCTCAGTGTCCTTGGTGGGCAAGAAGCCCTCCTGTTACCAGCAGTAAGTCCCACAATGTGGGATTGCTGCCAGGTGGTTGGAGGCCTGTCCCCTTTGCCCACTACTCTGCAAATGCTCCTAGTAGTTAAAAAACATGGAAATTCAATTTTAAAAAACAAAGCTTACAGGGACATTATAGTTAGGAAATAGAATTTTAAAAAAATTAGAAATTCACTTAAAAAACCAAAGGTTACAGGGACGTTATAGTTAGGAAATCGATTTTTGTTAAAACATCGAAATTCACTGTTTATTTATTTATTTATTTGTCGGATTTGTAATGCGCATAGCTGCCCCAGCGACGAGGCGTCCCAGCGCAACCACAGACTCCTAATCGAGGACCAGAAAAGCTAAAGGTTACACAGGGAAAAGCCAGGTGTCATTATTGCTTTTTGAAAGGCAAGATGGTTCTGAATGGCTCTGATGGACACCGGGAGCGAATTCCAAAGTTGCGCAGCTAGGCTACGAAATGAACGGCCACCTGTTCTGGCTTTCAGAATGCGAGGAGTGCAGACCAGCGCTGAATCCGCTGATCTTAAAGGACGCCGTGTACATAGAGCTCCAACAAATTGGCCAACCCCAAGGGCGCTTGTGACGTCAGAATCCTACGCCAAAGGACCCAATACAAGCGGAAGATTCTGGAAAACAGTCAACTCACTTGAGAATTCCAGGAATCCTACCATCGACTCCTATGTAACCGAGGAAGCCTGGGTCAACCACCTTCAGGTACACTTCAATAAAGGGCAACAATTTACTACAACCAGTCGACCAGATAAGGATAAAAAATGCCCAGCCCGGCCATCACAATTGCCCAGTAATTCATTTGATCCAACTAAAAAACAAATAATAAGCAGGATTGCGAAAGGGAAAGCGGAGGGGGCGCCAGGTCCCAATGGGATTCCCCCAATACTTTATAAGCAAAACCCGGAGTACTGGGCAGCGGCCCTAGTGCCACTCTTCAAACAGATATCTGACACTGCAACAATTCCAGCGTCATGGAAAGGCTCTATACTAGCACCAATACACAAGAAGGGCAACGTTAAGGACCCAAACAACTACAGATTAATAGCACTAATCGATAACGAAGCTAAATACTACGCTGGCCTCCTATTAGAGAATCTCCTAGATTGGACGGGAGAAAATGCAGTAATTCCTATCACCCAGACTGGATTCCGTAAACAAATGGGTACAACATCAAACATGTTAGCTCTTTCACTCCTTATCGACACCACAAAAGCAGCAAATCTACCCCTGTATGTATGCTTTATCGATTTCACCTCAGCGTTTGACACCGTTAACAGAAACTTACTATGGTCAAAGCTGGAAAAAAGGAACATTCCATCAGGCCTGCTCACCCAGCTGATCTTACTACACACGGACACATGGGTCCAAGTCAAGCTAGGGCCAGGTGACCTCCTCTCAAGGAAAATAAAGACCACGAAAGGGCTAAAACAAGGCTGCGTCCTAGCGCCAACATTATTTAACATCTTTATGTCCGACCTTGCCCAGCAGCTGGACAAAACTAACTCTCATGCTCCTAGCATAGGCGGTCTCACTCTTTCTAACTTAATGTACGCTGACGACATTGTCCTAATTAGTAGAACACCGATAGGGTTACAACATCTGATTACCACTACGTATAAGTACTCATCAGATAACAGCTTAAGCATCAACCTATCAAAAACCAAAACAATGAGGATCAATGCAAAAACATCGTCAGCTGGATTTCACTGGCACATGGGAGGGACCACACTGGAAACAGTGGAGGAGTACAGGTACCTGGGGGTAATCCTCGACAGAAAGGGCTCATTCCACCAGCAAAAGGAAGCAATAAAACGGAGGGGAATCAGCGTAGGGATCGCGCTAAGGAGCCTCAAAACAAAGGCAGTTGGCCGAAGCTTCACCCCCCTGCTTCAAGTACTTCAGGCAAAACTAACACCGGCCCTAACCTACGGTAGCGAATGCCTCCGAGGAAGGGACGCCCAGCAACTGAACTGCACCATCGCAAAGGCCATGAGAATAATTTTCAGCCTGCCCAATTACACTTCTCAGGCGCAAATTAGGCTGGAATTTGGCCGAGAAATCAAACATTTGAGCGAATGGGTGCCTACGCCAAAAGATGGCACAAGATCCATGGAGGAGATGCCACAAGCCTAAATCACCATCTATGGAAAGAGATGGAAAGAAAGAGCAACAGTGCGGCTGCGATATATCTTAATCACTCCATAAACTCCTTGTGCCTACAAGAAGCCTGGAAGATCGGTGGATCTCATAATACCTTTAAACAGTTAGTTAACAAATCAGTTAGATCTATGTCATTAATTGAGGACAAAGCAAGTCTAGCAACCCGAGCCCACGGCTGGACAGTTATTCAAAGCTACACAAGCAGCCTCTGCCAAAGCTACTTAGGAGTTGGCTTCGCCAGGCGCACAAAGGAGAAGTTCCTACGCCTACGGCTGGGCCAACTTCCCGTACAAAACCATCTCCCTCCATGGAAAAGGCCCCAAGAAACAATCAACTGCCGAGTCTGTGGGAAGGAAAAAGAAGACATCATGCATCTACTATGCACATGCAAAGGACTGGACATTGAACGTAGATACCATCTAAAACAGCACCTCAACAGGCTGGGAATAAGAACACGCCGGCAGGCGGTAAAGGCCTGCTTTGATGGGACAAACACCCAGCTAGCAAGTCACGTTGTCAAATTCTTGGAGAAAGCAGAAAAGAAACAAAAATGACAGAGGGCAGAATCAAGCTGACGCCAATTTACGAAGTGAAACCCAAACGGACATTGACAAGGGATCAATCACTCGTTATGAGTATTGGACCGCCTCCTGAAGGCCAAATAGCAAGGCGGTATATAAGTGCTTCACCTCTTTCTTCTACGCTTAGCCCGAAACAAACTCAAATTCCTGTACTAATTATTACTTTTATATGTAGTCATTCCTATTTTATATTTTTACACACTAACTGTATTTAACTAATGGTTTTATTTGCTAATAATTGCAATGGTTTTAATTAACTGAGCAATAAAGATGATTACTTACTATGTGACAAACACAGCGACTTGAATTGAATACGCTTGGCAGCCAATGAAGTTTGCGGAGCACATGTGAGACTGAGCAGGCTTTCGGGAGAGCCACCAGGATGCGAGCTGCTGCATTCTGTACTCTCTGTAAACGCTTAACATTAGCCTTGTTGGCTCCCAAATATAGGCAATTGCCATAATCCAGTCTGGATAAAATAACAGCCTGGATGTTAGTTTGGCGTACCTTTGGAGGAAAGAAACCCAGCAACAGCTTCAGGCCTCGCAGAAGCCCAAAACACGCACCAGCAACTACCTTTGATTGGGGATCGAATGTCAGACCACTGTCAAACTACACGCCCAGGTTTTTGACTTTCACCTTGGGCAGGGGGGCAGGTTGAAGACAGTCTGGCCAACAATGCTCTGACCACCGTCCCTGGTCCTTCCCGAACAATAGGATCTCAGACTTACTAGCGTTCAACTGCAAGCAGTTTAGCGCCATCCAGTCCGTTATCGCTGAGAGATCCTCTTTAAACTTGTCCAGATTAATGCAGCATTTTTGGGAGAAAGTGATCACCAATTGGGTGTCGTCGGCATACAACACCAATGACAGACCCTTTTCTTTGGTTAGCACATTCAAGGGCTGGACATAGATGTTGAACAGTAAAGGGCTCAACACTGAGCCCTGCGGCACTCCCTGGTGCAAAGCAAACTCCTGAGAATAGAAAGGAGGTACAAGAAGTTGGAAAGACCTCCCCTCCAAAAAGGACTAAAACCAATTCAGCGCCATATCCCTAATGCCAATTTCCTGTAGGTGTCTAAGGAGTATCGCATGGGAGACGGTATCAAAAGCGGCGCTTCAGTCCAGAAGGACCACTGTAAAATCCAAAGGTTACATGGATGTTATAGTTAGACTCAGATTTCACTCGTACAAAACCACTGAAATTCAGCAGTTATAGTTACCTGAGCTAACTATAACTTACGCCCCGCAATGCACTGCTTATGACCTCACATATTACATCACTGATGACATTGTCAGTGACATCACTGATGACATCTCAAATGACAACAGCGGCCTTTCTCCTGCAGGACCTCTCTGCGGCCTTCGACACTGTCTCCCATAACACCCTCATCAGAAGACTCTACAAGATTGGCATACACAGATCTGCTCTCAAATGGATCTGTTCCTTCCTCACAGGATGAACTCACAGTGTCAGTCTGCTACCCTTCACATCAGACCCCAAGAAATTGATTTGCCGAGTCCCACAGGGATAGTCTCTCACCCCACCCTTAGCAACAGATCAATGACACCGCTCGCTAACATCATCCAATCACAAGGCATTAGCATCATCTCCCACGCAGATGGCACCCAACTCATCCTTTACCTGACAGACACGACAATCAACACCAGAACCAAATTTACCTACTGCATGACCATGGTAGCAGACAGGATGTGACAACTCTGGCAAGACAAAAGTATTGGATTTTGGCAACAAACATCCCCTTTGGACTTAACCTGGTGGCCATCGGAGGTAGGATCAATACACACACTCACAAACCACACAAGAAATCTACGGCTCATCTTAGAAAGCAAGCTCAACATGACGGCTCAAAGTCAACGCAATGTGCACCTCCTGCGTCCACATCCTACGCATGCTGTGAAAAATCTTCAAAGGGTTGCCTCATTATACCAGACGGACCGTCCCACAAGCACTTATCTCTAGCAAGCTGGACTACTGCAACAGAGTGAGAGGGAAAGGGAGGCAGACAGAGGGAGAGCGAGGGAGGGAAAGGGAGGCAGACAGAGGGAGAGCGAGGGAGGGAGGTAGAGGGAGGAAGACAGGGAGGGAGAAAGGGAGAGGGAGGGAGAGCGAGGGAGGGAAAAGGAGGCAGACAGAGGGAGAGCGAGGGAGGGAGGGAAAGGGAGCGAGACAGAGGCAGACAGAGGGAGGGAAAGGGAGGGAGAGCGAGGGAGGGAAGAAAAAGAAGGCAGACAGAGGGAGAGCGAGGGAGGGAGTGAAAGGGAGGGAGAGAATGAGGGAGGGAAAGGGAGAGAAAGGGAGGGAGAGCGAGGAAGGGAAAGGGAGGCAGACAGAGGGGAGGGAAAGGGAGGCAGGCAGAGGGAGGTGGAGGGAGGAAGACAGTGAGGGAGAGCAAGGGAGGGAAAGGGAGGGAGAGCAAGGGAGAGTGAGGGAGGGAAGGAAAGGGAGGCAGACAGAAGGAGAGCGAGGGAGGGAAAGGGAGGCAGACAGAAGGAGAGTGAGGAGGGAAAGGGAGGGAGGGAGAGGGAGAGAGAGCGATGGAGGGAAGGAAAGGGAGGCAGACAGAGGGAGAGCAAGGGAGGGGAAGGGAGGGAGAGGGAGGGAGAGAGTGGGAGGGAGGGAAAGGAAGAGGAAAGAAGGGAGAGGGAGGGAGAGCGAGGGAGGGAGGGAAAGGGAGGCAGACAGAGGGAGAGTATGGGAGGGAAAGGAGGGAGGGAAAGGGAGGTGTTAGACCTGTCAGCCCTAGGGTGGTCTTTCCCTATTTTTTCGCCTTGGCCTCATTTTTCCCACCTACTTTTTGTTGGCCTTAGGTCTCTGGGCACCTTCCCATTGTTTCCCAATGTTAAGGTGCAGGTGCTCTCTTCCCCTAAGATGGCTGCCACTGACCCCTGCTACTGCAGCGCGGTCTTTGTAGATGCACTCTAGTAGCTAGGAGCTGGCTGGAACCCTTAAACAATGTTGCGATGCCAGCCTGCCAATAGCTAGTATGAGGGAAGCTCCTAGAACCTTCTAGAACAGGGGAGGTGACACCAACTGCCACTGCCAACTGTCGATATATAAGGAAAGGGAGGGAAACTTTAGAGTCAGAGTAGAGCAGTTGGGGCATCACTGACCTGGGAGACCCACGCAGTAGACTTAGGCAGTAGGGCCTAGTCAGGAACCTATACCACTGGGGGTGACAGGGTTTAGGGGCTGGGGAACCCAGGGACCACCTCAAGTGACCTGCTGAGGAAAACCTTCGACTCCAACCCCCACCCTCCTCTCAAGAAACCAAGGAACTGACTCTTAAGGGTGCAGGACCCAACAAGCACCGAGAAGACAACCTGTCTTTGCCCCTAAGAACTGCTGGGGATCAACCAGGTAACCAGCACCTGTCATCTGTCTTGCATGAACTGCCTGATCTGCTGAGGCGTTATCCTCCTCTCCTATCAACCTGAGGCACCTCACTGTTTGCACTGCCCTGCCTGGTTTCAATGCTGACATTGCTCCAACGCTAGCCCTCTGTGTTGTCTGCGCAGCGCTCCCCTTGACTAGCGCTATCTAGGTGTCCTCCTTCCGGAAGCGCTAGATCCCTGAGACGCCCCACAGCTCCCTAGCGCTGGGCCTGGACGCGCTGCGTCCCACAGAACTGCTCATAGCCCTGAAGCGCTAGATCCCTAGAAGCGCTATCTCTGCCGAGTGCAGTGCTGCCAAAAGCGCGACTCGACCTACCTCTGAGCCGGCTGGTTCCCCGTTGCAGTCCCGCACCCTGAGAGGCGCCGTTCTCGCCGACCTTTGCCCCGGCGGCCCCCGGTGCCAGAGGAGGGCCGCCTTCATGCTGGTGTGGGCCGCGCCCGACCTGAAGCCTGTGAGAGACGTCGTGATCAGTGAACGGGCCGCGCTAGGCCTGAAGCCTGCAGCTCAGCTCACGTGACGGGGGCGTCGGAAGGGATTCCGCCCCCGCCACACCGTGACTGGTCCCCCAAGCCCTGCCTCTAACGCGCCTCCCTGTCAGGCTGCATCTTCCGGGCCGGCCCGTCCATCAGCGTGGCCCCGTCCCCCGCGGTGCCGGAGATACCTGGGAGGGCCCCGGGAAGAGCGAGGGCCCTCCACCCTTATCCGGGAGACGCCGCAAGGGCCCTGAAGGGCCGAAGATCGCAGGTAACCTCTGGGGGAGGAGGGCGGCACGCTCGAGTGGATGCGGGGCCCCTAGAGTGCCTGAAGGAGGCCCCGAGATCGCCCCTCCCCCGGGAAGATTGTTAGTGGGCCCGGTTGGCCCTGTTTAGCCCCATAAGAAGAGAAGGGACTGGAGCCCTGGAAGTCCATTTGGGGCCTGCAGTACAGTAAAGTTAACCCCTGGTTAGGGGAGGGTGACAGAGAGGGAAGGAGAGAGAGGGAGACAGAGAGAGCGAGAGGGAGACAGAGAGAGAGAGAGGGAGACAGAGAGAGAGAGGGAGACAGAGAGAGAGAGAGAGGGAGACAGAGAGAGAGAGGGAGTGAGACAGTCAGAGTGAGCGAGACAGTGGGAGTCCGCCACCACCCTGCTGGACAACCTCGCCAACCTCGGTCTCAAGCAGCTGGTGACCACCCCACCCACTACGCCGGACACACACTCGACCCCGTCTTCTCATCTAGCAAGGACATCGCCTTCAGCCACGCCACCGGACTCCACTGGACGGACCACAGCTGCGTCCACTTCAGCTTCAGAAGGACCACGATCCACCACCACCAGCAACAGGTTGCACGCAGAAGCTGGAACAGGATCACAGCCGAGCAGCTCACGACTTCCCTGAACGAGAGCCCACCCACCAGCGCAACGAACCCCAGCCAAGTGGCCACCAACCTCACGAAGTGGATCAGCGACTGCGCAGACGACCTTGCCCCTCTGAGGACCCCGCCTAGCAGACCCGGCAGCAAGAAAGCCCCATGGTTCACCGACGAACTCAAGTGCTCCAAGAAGAACTGCAGAGCCCTTGAGAACGCCTGGCGCAGAGACCCCACAGCGGACAACATGACTGCCCTCAAGCTCGCCACCCGAAAACACCAACTGATCCACACCACCAAGAAAACTGCATTCAAGGAACGACTGGACAACAACGCACACAACAGCAAGGAACTCTTCAACATCGTTAAAGAGCTCTACAACCCCAACGCCGGAAACAACGACATCACCCCTTCGCAAGACCTCTGCAACTCCCTCACCTCCTACTTCCACAACAAGATCTCGGACATACACAACAGCTTCAGCACCCAACCGACGCACGCCACAACCGAACCACCGCCCCCCACCACCACCCTACGCGCCTGGACCACGATCAGCACCGAAGACACCATCCGCACGATGAACTCCATCCACTCCGGATCTCCGACCGACCCTTGCCCCCACCACGTCTTCAACAAGGCGGACGCTATCATCGCACCCCACCTACGGGACATCATCAACACCTCCTTCAACACCGCTACCTTCCCGGAGAACTGGAAGCACGCCGAACTCAGCGCCCTACTGAAGAAGCCATCAGCCGACCCCACCGACCTCAAGAACTACCGACCCATCTCGCTGCTCCCTTTTCCCGCAAAAGTCATCGAGAAGACCGTCAACAAGCAGCTGGCCGCCTTCCTCGAGACGAACGGATCCCTCGACCTCTCGCAGTCTGGCTTCCGGCCCAACCACAGCACCGAGACCGCCCTGATCGCAGCAACCGATGACATCCGAGCCCTGCTCGACAACGGAGAAACAGCGGCCCTCATCCTCCTAGACCTCTCCGCGGCCTTCGACACAGTCTGCCACCGCACCCTAGTACAGCGCCTCAGCAACGTCGGAATCCAGGAGAAGGCACTGGAGTGGATCATCTCCTTCCTTGCCGGAAGGACACAGAGAGTCCGCCTCCCCCCATTCAGATCAGAAGCCACCGAAGTCATCTGCGGCGTTCCTCAAGGCTCCTCGCTCAGCCCAACCCTCTTCAACGTCTACATGAGTCCGCTCGCAGCCATCGCACGCCAGCACAACCTCAACATCATCTCCTACGCCGACGACACCCAGCTGATCCTCTCCCTCACCAACGACCCCGCCACCGCCAGAGCCAACCTACACGAAGGGATGAAAGAGGTAGCCGAATGGATGAAGAACAGCCGCCTGAAACTGAACTCTGACAAGACGGAAGTCCTCATCTTGGGATCCTCACCCTCCGCCTGGGACCACTCCTGGTGGCTGTGAGAAGTTGGCCTGATATGCAGTGCTCACTATTCTAGTGATCACTATGTATCAGTCCAAACAACCCTTATTGATGATTGGTTGTAAGTCAACCTTATAGACCAGCTATCCTAGTAGCATGGATACGAGCAGTCTAAGGCTAAGACTCTAGAGGGCGTGTTAAGCCAGCTGTTTTACCATCACATTACCCCTTGAACACCAAGTGAAAGGACACCACACAAGTTGTTATGAAAATAAACAGATATTTATTTATAACAAGACTACCCTGAACTCTTTATGAGTCAGGGAGCTAAGCACACAACAAAACTCTTACGAAAATACTTTAAGTCGCACAATTTACACAAATGCCCTAGGGGCACGAAAAACCATATACACAGTAAGTGGAATGCGAACTTGCTAGCAGGTAAGTAATACTTTTCTAGACTTAGGAATCGCTAGGCCTACAATTCTAAACACTGGAGTTAGATGCAGGAGGCCTGTGGACGTCGTGTGCAGAGTGGGAACTCTCACGCGTAAGGCGGGAAAAAGTCTATGGAGGCTAGCAGTTGCAAAGTTACTGTTCTCGGGCGAACCCGACTAGGTGGATCAAAAACGGGAGTGGATCCGAACACTTAGGGTGTTGGACTATGCTGGAGCACCGGAGTACTCAGGTTACCTAGCCCAGGGGCTGCGGCTGCATAGGGTTGAAGTTGCGTCGGAAACCCTCGTTGAAGATCCAGGAGCCTGAAGAAAGAGTTGCTGGCAGGCGGCCAGTGAAGAAAGTTCGGAGTGATCCAAGCCTGGATCAGGGAAGAAGAAACCTGTAAGCAGAGGGGACCAAGTTCTGAATCACTAGCCAGTGATTTGAGTGGGCACCAGGATGGCACCGGACGAAGTCACCTCAGCCAGGTGAGTGGGCGCTGCTGGGCTCTGCAGTCTCTCGGACCAGGAGGCGTTGTCGGTGACCAGGATGGAGGTGCGAGCTGTCCCACGAAGGTACTTGCTGTCGACGTCGCTGGACCCAGGATTGGGCAACAAGTCTTGGCAAATGCAAGGCCCACGCGGTGGACCTAAAATGGCGTCTTGAGTGGACCAGGAGGGTCCAGGGTGCTCCTCTTTTGGAGGGGAGCAAGGGCTAGTCTGGAGCAACCAGACCAGCAGTGGTTGTCGTCGTGGAGCGTCGTGAGGGGGCCACTAGCCAACGGGCAAGCGACCTGGACAACGCGGTGAGCAGCAAAGAGCAGAAGGGCCCCACGCAGATCTCGTGGATGCAGGGGGGCTGAACTTCGGTGCTGGAGCTGCTCAGGGTCGGGGCTTCTCTTACCCCAAAGCACTCAGTCGAGGGTCACTCGGTGGTCGTGCTGGACAAGCGTCGTGCAGTTCTGAAGATGGCCGGTCCCTCGAGGTCTCGTCGCACCCACGGATCACAGCTGGGCTGATGATGTAGCTTGAGGTCAGAGGTGCCAGGGAAGCCGGTTCTCGTCGTGCTGGAGCAGTCTTGATCCGGAGGAGAGACTGGCAACAAACCGCGATGCTTGGTTGGTGCCTGCTGCTGCAGGGTGACTACTCCTTAGTCACAAGGGAGAATCTTGGGAAGAAGTCTTGAGTTCCTTTCGTGGAAAGTAGTTTCAGGATTCAAAGATGATCTGATTTGGAAGGGGGCCAGGTCCTACCTTTATCCTGTAAAAAGGGGCTGGCACGCGACTAAGTCCTGCCCTATGGGTGGGACTAGGAGGGGGGTGGTTACACCCCTCTCCTTTGGCGGGCTTTCCCCAGGCCAGGGGCTGGAGTGCCCCTGGAACTGGTTCCAGCCGGCCTATGCACAGTGAGCACCGGGGTGCCACTTGCAGTCACCTTCCTCTAAAGCCCTGCCTACCTAGGATACACAAAATCCTGTCTGGGACGGTGCTGGCACCGCCCCTGGCAGGAAACCCTTTGTCCTTGCCTCCTGGGCTGGGAGGACTCCCAGCAGCAGGAGGGCAGACTTGTGTCTCGGTGGCAGCATCCATTTTGTGGATGCTAAGGCTCTGTCTGACTTTAACCGGGGTTACAGGTTACATACATGTCGTGTCCCTCTAGAAGGGTGGAATGCTAACCCCGTCGCCAGAATTGGCGAGGGGTTAGTATTCCAATTCGTATGACACCTTACTCGACATGTTTTGATAAAGCGATACCAGAGTTGGCATATAACCGCGAGGATTATAATGCACTTAAGAGTATATGGTATGCGATATCATGGAAACGGCTAAGGGATGGATCCCGAAAGCCGCAGACAGGCTCAGCTCATGCCAGAGCACTATCTCACACAATTCCAAGCACTCTGCCTTCAGGATTGTTAAGGCCTGCCATAGGAGTGACTGATAGGAGATCTGTGTGTCCATTTAGGTTTAGATATAGGAATACTATATCTACAGCAGAGGGTGAGTACACTACTCTGCCCCAGCTGTCAAGCAGCCAGTTGTGTCTGATTTAGTTAGTCAGCCCAGGGGTGGCATAATACATGCTGCAGCCCCTGGGAGACTTCTGGGTGCACCTCAGCCCTGGGTACAGGGACTTGAGAGGGCCCAGTGCCAATTTAGTACCTGGGTACAATTTGGAGTAGAGAGAACAGCTAGGCTGTGGGTCTGATTAGCAGGCCCACAGCCAGGGAAAGTCGTAAACCAGTGAAGCAAAAAGCAAACATCTGGGTGATCATAGGATTGCAGACCCTACTCTCCTACAGTGGCCCCCCGCCCTAGGCAGCGCACCCAAACCAACAGACCACGCACGCAACCTGTCTTCATCCTGGACTCCTCCCTCTCCATGACCAGACAAGTCAACGCAGTCTCCTCATCGTGCTTCAATATCCTACGCAT
Source organism: Lissotriton helveticus (assembly GCF_964261635.1). Classification (NCBI taxonomy): domain Eukaryota; kingdom Metazoa; phylum Chordata; class Amphibia; order Caudata; family Salamandridae; genus Lissotriton; species Lissotriton helveticus. Next base: position 74,645,586 of record NC_136073.1, on the reverse strand, counting down.
GCTACGCAAGATCTTCTGGTGGATCCCCACCGAGACCAGGAAGACGGTCACCCAGGCCCTCGTCACCAGCCGACTGGACTACGGCAACTCCCTCTACGCCGGAACCACCGCCAAACTCCAGAAGAGACTCCAGCGGATCCAGAACGCCTCAGCACGACTCATCCTGGACATCCCCCGCCGCAGCCACATCTCCGGACACCTGAGAGACCTGCACTGGCTCCCGGTCAACAAGCGAATCACCTTCCGTCTCCTCACCCACGCACACAAAGCCCTGCACAACCAAGGCCCAGGATACCTCAACAGCCGCCTCAACTTCTACGCTCCCAAATGCCAGCTTCGATCGACCAGCCACGCCCTCGCCGCCGTCCCCCGCATCCGAAGAGCCACCACAGGGGGAAGGTCCTTCTCCTACCTCGCCGCCAAGACTTGGAACTCCCTCCCGACCCACATCCGCCTGACCCAGGACCACCTCGCCTTCAGGAAGCAGCTCAAGACCTGGCTGTTCGAGCAGTAGCGGACCCCCTCTCCCCTAGCGCCTTGAGACCCTCCGGGTGAGTAGTGCGCTATACAAATGCTTTGATTGATTGATTGATTGAGGGAGAGAGAGAGGGAGTGAGACAGTCTGAGTGAGACAGAGGGAGAAACAGGGAGAGATCGAGGGAGATATGGAGGGAGAAAGGGAGGGAGAGAGGGAGAGAGATGGGGAGAGGGATCGAGATAGAGAGAGAGAAAGAGAGATGTGTGTATGCCGGGTCTGGTGGCTCAGTGGACGATGGCGTCTGCTGCAGGGACCTGTGTTCAATCTCATGGTCAGTTTTTTTTGTTGCTCTAGCCCCGCCCCCTCCCACACTGCTCCCACCCCCACTGGGGCGGCCCTCGGACACAAACCACACTGTAAATTTGGCCCCCGAGAGAAAGTTTGTGAGTACCCATGCTTCAGACCATCCAGAGCACCGCTGAAGACTCAAACTCAACTACCCACGCCACACCCATTTCCACTCCCATTCACAAGCGCAGCCAATTTAAACCTCTCACGCACACATACAAAGCCCTACACAACACAGACTGGAATTCCTCAACAGCCGCATAACCTTTCACCAACCCACTAGACACCCACGCTCCGCCTCACTCTGACTCGCACACATTCTCCAAAACTGGAGGTCGCTCATTCTCCTATATTGCACACAACACATGAACGACCTCCCTCAACACATCAGAGCTTCCTCCTCACTTCTTTGGTTCCCCAAGAAGCTGAACACCTTTTTGTTTGTATAAGCACCTTGGGGACTACACACCTGCCCAAGCGCCGGGATACCAACTCAGGTGATTCCTGCGCTATACAAATCTATATAACATAACATAACGCACCACAATAATAATAAGACTACAATACATAGAAGTCAATTGTAACTTATACTTCTTACATCCACCTAAGACATATCTACCGTGAGTGCTGTCCATCACCAGTACTGTACAGGCAAAAAAACAGAAATCACAAAATACACAGGCATGGAATAACTAAAGAGATCTGTCACACGCTGCTGGACAATTCAGAGGACTCTAATATAGTCCATCACGGCAGGTCCTAAATATTTATACACTCAAACCTTTACTTTACAGCTCACAATGACACTCAGATCTGGGCTGAGAGTAAAATGCCCATCCCAACAGATATCTCCACTTCTCTCTCGCTTCAACTATACCAGCTCAGGACCACAACTATACATAAAATCATGGATTGGACAACCCCATGCAGTAACCAACTAAGCAGACTATATCATAAGAAATACCATAAAGGGACCTGCAGAGCTATTCAAAGCTGCCAGCTTACTTAAATCCATGAAACTGCATGTCTGTCTCTCACACTTCATCATCCAACACACTGCTACACGCTGCATCTCATAACATGATAACCGTAACTTGGAAGTTCTCACTCACAACATGACATAAAAACACTTCTAACATAGGATCACAAAGATAATACCCTTCCAACCACACACCCAACCCTAAGCGCTTCAGTGCCCCACATAGGGGTAGTAACTGCTATATAAGTGCTGCAATACAATACAAATCATGCAATGCAATTCAGATATGGCCTACAGCCCAAATACCTGTGCCTCTGCTAATCTCTGGACAGGCCTATGCTAAGTGGGCACGGGGCACAGAGCATAGTCTGTCTTCATGACATATTCTAAGTACACATTGGAAGATCCTGCCGCTGAGTCCAGTGGGTACTAGGCTTTGGGCTTGGTTTGCCTCCATGCCCTCTGCCCAAGACCCCTGCTTGCACATTACCCACTGGGAAGAGGGCAGGATCACTGATCTTATCTTTTAAATAGGACCATAGAGCATGTAGCCTTTTCTTCCTAAACACGTAAACATTGTCAATGTCTAAAACAGCAGATCTCCGAAAGCCTCTGTGGAATTTTGCCCGCTCCTCTATGTATGTTTCTTGTCCAGCTATGCTTCTTCCAGGCTCTCCCAAAGCCAGAATCCTGGAACCTGGCATGCCCTGATGCACACTGACAGCACTGATGGGTTTCTTGAACCCAGGCATCAGGCACCAGTCTCATCCAACATCTTGGGAGACTAGTTCTCTCTAGGAATAGGTATGAAGCCAGTTGGGCAGGACTGGAAGCTTCTGCTTTCCACACACAAACATAGGGCAGCTAGACCAACACAAACTACATAGTCCAAGCTCCCATCACAAGATGGAGTTTAAAGAAAGAGAAAATATACATTGGCATGAAATTAACGCATATTCCTTAAAGAGGGCTGTTTTGTCTCTTATTGTGTGACGCTAAATGGAAACTAAATAAAGAGTCGAATAAAGAAAAGAAATGTTGCTTCCTGACTCCTCTTGATACAATTAAGGGACCTGCAGAGCTACTCAAAGTCGCCAGTTTACTGGGCATAACCGCCCCCTCTCTCTCACACGTCTTCATCCACCACACTGGTAGGCGCAGTCTCCCAGAACACGATAACCGCATCTCGGTACTCATCAGCCGCAACATGGAAACACTTTCCACATGCAAGCTAACCATGTAGGCAAGTGCTTTAGCACCCTACATAGAGGTAGTAAGCACTAGACTGATGTTGCAATACAACACAACACATTTGTTGCTATGTGAATATGTGTGGTGTCAGTCAGTCAGTCAAAAAACTTTATTCGATCATTTAACCCCTTCGATGCTCATGACGGAACGGTTCCGTCATGAGCGACGGTTGAGCTGTGCTCATGACGGAACCGTTCCATCACGACCACACCCGTTTCTTAGAACGCTCAGCACAGCGCGAAAATTCGCGCCGCGCTGAAGCGGTTAAAATCATAAAAGACAAGATTACATAATTACAAATATTTCAAACTTTCCACTTCATATATATACAATAAATATAATAGAATAAAAACAATCAATGTACAATATTCAAGGGGTAGTATACTATCTATGGCGACATATATACACACAAGTCATTCTAAGTTGATACTAAATTAATATTGTTTGATACCACTCTCTTAGATTTGTTCCGCACAGCAGCCCCCAAAAAACTAGCAACACAGAACATGTTGCGAGTGCTACTTAACTTCTGTAAGTACATGAGGGCTGGCCTTACTTGCAAAAAAGCCTGCCTCTCTCAGAATTGGTAATAAAAATGTTCTCCGCATCTCAGAATAAAACTCGCAAAACATAATAAAGTGCATTGTGTCCTGTGTAGAGAAATTATCACATTGGCAGGGTTTCCAGTTCTCGGGTTTCCCCCAACTCGGGAAATCACCTAAAGAGAAATGGATTAAATTAAAGCGGAATCTGATCAGAAGCTGACGATGAAAAGGACGTGTAACTATTTTCAGATATGGCTCAAGTGATGGGGAAGTTAATAACAGATAATTAGCTTTAACAGTTACTTTTTTAAGTTCCTGTTCCTCACGATCCATACCCAACATATTTTAAAAAGTTATCTTAGTCCAGTTGACGTCCTCCCATCTGATACATTGAGGAGTATTGTAGATCTCAGGCCTCCCCAATTTTGTGAACATTGCTTTCACATATGCAAGCCAGGGGACCATATTAGCCTTATCCAGGGATGTACAGTCCACTAAGATGTGATGATTCAGGGTAATTTCCTGATTTAACCAGGTCTTGACCCAACAGATCAAGGGGGCAACTTTCAGCAGGTCTGTAACATAACCCAGCCCTAACTCAGTATGTACAGTAAAGGTTGGGGTAGACTGGGGCACCGCAAGGAGAGCCCTCAAACTTATTTTCCCCAATGTGTATCTTCTCCTGCGAGGTATAACCCCATATGGAAGAACCATATGTGACTATAGCGAGGCATTTGGATTTATAGATTTGCAGGAGTGCCTCAATAGATTTTGCCCCCAGCCGCTTGGCAAACCCCATAAGTGCAGAAGTGGATCTTGCTAAAGCATTACTTTTAAGGTTCTGTTGCGGACCCCAAGACCCTCTTTCATCAAAGAGTACCCCTAAATATGTAAAAACTGGCACCCTAGATAATTCGGCTTCCTTACAATAAAAAGTTGTTATCTTACGATTCCTGCGGTGTTTCCCCACTACCATGACATGTGATTTCTTAGTGTTTACCTTCAAATCCAATGACTCTATAAAATCCCCAAATGAGTCCAACAGTCTCTGCAGCCCAAGACCAGTCCTTGCCAGCAGGACTGCATCATCCGCGTACAGGAGAACCGGGATCACCGATTCCCCTATACGCGGAACATCCAATGTAGCACCCCCCCAGGCACCCCTCCAGAGCATTAATATACAAGGTAAACAAGAGGGGGGCCAGAATACAACCTTGCCTGACGCCCCTCTTGGAACTAAAGTGACTCGTGCATCTACCTTCTTGTGTGACCCTGTCGCTAATAAATCCTCATGTAGAACAGCTAAAAAGTTAACCAAAGGCGGGTCAACCCCACTATCCAATAAAATTGACCAAAGTTTAGCTCGGTTGACTAAATCGAACGCTGAGGAGAGGTCCATAAAACCCATGTAAAGGGACCCCTCCTTGGCCACTGTATATTTACTTATCAAGAGCTGGAGATTTAAACATTGGTCCAAGGTACTTCTTTTTTCCCTAAAACCATATTGGAGATTTGAGAGGACCCCCCTGCCATCTAACCAATCCCTGAGCCTACCCAAAATGACTCTCCCCAAGATCTTAACTGCTGAGTCTATCAGGGATATTGGTCTATAGCATTAGGGGTCCCCTCTCACTCCTTTTTTTAAAACTAGGACAATAACTGATGTTAACCAAGAGCCCGGAAACCTATTATGGCTGGAAGCATTAAAGACATTAGCTAAAATCTTTGCCCAGAATTGCGGGAAGTGATCATAGAAGTCTGCCGGGACCCCATCCGGGCCGGGGGCTTTATTTTTAGACATGTCCCGGATTGCCTTTTCTACCTCAGCTTCTTCAAAGGTAATTGGGACAAAAGGTTGGTTGGAAATATTATCAACCTCTAATGGTGTAGACCCATCATACTCATATGTCCCCCATAAATGTGCAAGCCACTTTTCATCCGGGATAACACAATCTAAGACTGTGTTTTTTTCCCCCGGAAAAAATGGATGGTTGATAGTAGCCCAGAATTTGCTACTATCACGTAGCACCTCAATTGAGAGGAGGTTATTCCACGCCTCTTCTTTTATCTCTTTTTTGCGCTTCACAATTGCAATTTTATACTGTTTCCTCAAAACGGCTATTAATCCCCTATTTCTGGGTCTATGTTTCAATGCTTTAAAAAGGGCACCATGCGCTTTAGAGCAGTTACTATCAAACCATCTTTCCAACTGGGTAGTTTTTTTACTAGGTTTGGCTCTCAGGTCCTTAGCAATCTGGGTGCAGATAGAAGCATAGGCGTCGATTACCACCGAGCTCCTGGCAGTATTATCCAAACAAATAGCCAGATTTACATTGGCCTTGCTAAAAAAAATCCTCATAAAAGGCATCAGGGACAATCTTAGGCCATTTAAGCCTCCTACCCTGATCTTTAACGGCCAGGTGCCTAGCATCCTCCATCAAAACGTCACAAGAACCAATGCCTTCCTCTAATTCTACCTCTAGAGTAACCGGATTATGGTCACTGAATACTGAGGTTACTGCTTTATATAGTACAACCCTTGAAAACACAGAGGGGGACATGAAGATAAAATCAATGACAGTATCTGTCTCTATACCCTTAAATGTAGCAATCCTCACCCCCCTCGCTAACCTCTGGCTCAAAAAGATTCATAGTAGCCAAGAAGTCCTCCAGGGCCTCTCCCTGTCTATTATGTTCAAAATGGGGAACCACAGCCCCTGTCGGTCCCAAGTGATCTTCAATTTGACAATCCTGACTACATAAATGAATATTAAAATCTCCCATAAAAATAATATCAAATACCAAATTGTGTTTTAATTTATATTCTGACAAAAAACAATCTAAGGAGACTAAGTGTTGATTGAAGAACACACTCTCCTTTGCATTATAAAAATTGATCAATAGGATCTTAGCCAAATTTGGCATTACCCATTCAACAATTAAAAAATGTCTCGAGCCTGTCTCCAGCATTGTTAGTGAGCCTTTCAGTCTTAATGAGAGGAGGAAAATTAGCCTTCCTTTTGCTCTGCCCACCGTCCCTGGGGTAGCAGGTACAACAAAACTTATAAAACCGTCAAAACAGCAGTTCTCAGAAGAGTCCCACGTTTCCTGTAGGGCAATAATGTCAAATTGTTTTAGATAATCCACCCATATAGTATCCTTTATTTTAGCCCTAATTCCTGCAATGTTCCAACTCATCATTTTGATGTTGTTACTGGGTTTGATGGGGAGGGATATTCTTGTAAATGCGAAACACTATCCTGCAGTCAATCATTTTCCTCCAATTCTAACAGAGGAGCAAAATGATTATATAGAGATATATCTTTACTACATGGATTTCTGGGGTTATGCATGAGGGATGATACTGTTGTAGTAGTTTCTACAGTACGTGGCAAAACACCTCCTGGTTTAGATTTTGAATTAACAGTCAGACCATTAGAAAGACCCCCAGGTGCCAATAGATGCCTCTCATCGGTGGGAGCTAGTAAAGGCCTACCATAGACCCTTAGTTGCCCAATTGCTGGAGGATAGAAAAAACCCAGTGGTACTGGTCTAATGCCAGGAGAAACTATCTCAGAGGCATCCCAGAACAATCTGTCAGCTACGCTGGGTCTATTAAAATTGACAACCACGCAGTCTCCTGCAATATTTTTAGGTCGATAGCCTATCTAGCCCACTCTTCTGGCCATAATAATATTGGGTGCTATGTCAAGGCCCCCACTACTGTATTGCATACACCACTTTTTGGACTGTCTTAGGAGATCATGAGTGGATTCAGTCACATTTTCACCTAGAGGGGGAACCCCTGTAAATACTGCAACTAAAGGAGCAGCATCAGGGGGCAAATCCAGATGACTACAGCCGGATTTCTCCTGTCTATTGGGATTACCCATATATATGCCAGTTGTTTTTTTACTTATAATGTCTCTAGACCCTGCCCCCTTCGTGCTGGCTATATTAGAGCTCCCAACAGATTGAAAAAATAGAGTTATCAGACGCGCCCATGTGACTATTTCTCTCTACAGTACAAGGGGGGACCTGAATCAGGGTTGATCTTAAACTACCCTTTTGCCCCTTATTTTCCCCTTGGGTAGTACTACAAACTTTCTGCGCCTGAATATCCTGAGCTTGCAGACCTCTATACTCTTTGATAAATAGATCAATTTGATTACTTTTTTTAACAATCCTGCAACACAGCTATTAAGGGTGTCTATGATGTCCTTAGCTATACCCACTAAAACTGGTTCCAAGCGATATGTAACCAATTTTTCCACCAGGTCACCCAGATTTTGAGGGATATTAAAGTCACTCCCTTGCAGCCCAGATACATGTTTTGAGCGCTTCGTACATTTCTTAATGTTTCTGCGTTTCCCCAGTCTCCGATGTTCCATGGATCCAGGGGCTCTCCCTCAGCCACATGATTTTCCACCACAGGTTCAGTTTCCATTATTCCACTACTAAGTTTAGTCGCGTCCTTTGGAATTGTTATAATCACCTCAGGTTCTAAAGGTACAATAGGTGCGAAAATAGGGCTATTATTAGCGTCTTCAAGAACAGTTACAGGGGTATCCAGGCCCAGTTCCTTCTCGGCATTCGCAATTTCTTTGCTTAGAACACCCACTACAGACGTTAAGTATGATATAATAGATTCTGACTGTCTTGGCACTTTTGCCTTTTTACCCTCCTGGACATCATTACTCGGTTGTTTGCGCTTACCCATTGTTGAGGTTAAGGGGGTGGCCCGGCCTGGCCTCTTCTGGCCCCTGAGGGCAACAGACGGCCCGCCCTTTGCCCAGGCTTAGCCCGTCGCCGCCCGCGCACGTCCCGCGAGGCGTTCCGCGTTCTTCAAGCGCCTCCAAGCGCGGCGGGAGCATCACGAGTGCGCCGAACCCCCGGTGCAGCTGGGAGGTGTAGTGCCGGTAGAAGTGGTGCGCCGGTAGCGCGGCCGTTGTCCTCACGGCCCTCTGTGCCTGCCGGTGAGTTTGATTTCTGCCCCCACAGTGCGCTCGCCGCCCGCGTTCTTCAAGCGACTCCAGGTGCGGCGGGAGCGTCACGAGTGCGCCGAACCCCCGGGGCAGCTGGGAGGTGTAGTGGCGGTAGAAAAGGTGCGCCGGTAGCGTGGCCGTTGCCCTCACGGCCCTCTGTACCTGTTGGTGAGTTTGATTTCTGCCCCCACAGTGCGCTCGACACCTGCGTTCTTCAAGCGCTTCCAGGCGGGAGCGTCAGGAGTGCGCCGAACCCCCGGGGCAGCTGGGAGGTGTAGTGCCGGTAGAAGTGGTGCGCCGGTAGCGCGGCCGTTGCCCTCACGGCCCTCTGTGCCTGCCGGTGAGTTTGATTTCTGCCCCCACAGTGCACTCGCCGCCCGCGTTCTTCAAGCGCCCCCACAGTGCGCTCGCCGCCCGCGTTCTTCAAGCGCTTCCAGGCGCGGCGGGAGCGTCAGGAGTGCGCCGAACCCCCGGGGCAGCTGGGAGGTGTAGTGCCAGTAGAAGTGGTGCGCCGCTAGCGCGGCTGTTGCCCTCACGGCCCTCTGTGCCTGCCGGTGAGTTTGATTTCTGCCCCCACAGTGCGCTCGCCGCCCGCGTTCTTCAAGCGCCTCCAGGCGCGGCGGAAGCGTCACGAGTGCGCCAAACCCCCGGGGCAGCTGGGAGGTGTAGTCCCGGTAGAAGTGGTGCACCGGTAGCGTGGCCGTTGCCCTCACGGCCCTCTGTGCCTGCCGGTGAGTTTGATTTGAATATGTGTGGTGGTAAGTGCATGTGTTTGCTGGTCTGTGCGTATGTTTACTGGAAAGTGCGTATGTGTGCTGTATGTGCATATGTGTGCATATATGTGTGCTTGTCTGTGCATATGATGTGTGCTGGTATGTGCGTATATGCGCTGGTATGTGTGTATGTGAGCTGGTATGTGCGTAAATGTGCTGGAATGCACATGTGTGCTAGTATGCACACATGTGTGCTAGTATGTGCATATGAGTGCTCATATGCGCGTATGTGAGCTGGTATGTGTGTATGTGTGCTGGTATGTGCGTATGTGTGCTAGTATGCACACGTGCTTATATGTGCATATGTGTGCTAGTATGCGCATGTGTGTGCTGGTTTGGCGTATGTGTGCCAGTCTGTGTGTATGTGTGCTGGAATGTGCGTATATGTGCTGGTATGCGCACATATGTACTGGTATGTGCATATGTGTGCTTGCATGCACACGTGTGCTGGTATGTGCATATATGTGCTGGTATGTGTATATGTGTGCTGATATGCGCGCATGTGTGCTGGTAAGTGCATATGTGTGCTCCTCTGTGGAGAGTTCCTTCTCCTCTGAGAAGAGGCATTAGAGTGCAGAGATCTATTGGAGTCCCTAGAAAGAGATCTATCTCTCCTAACTCCAAGGTTAGGCCTACTTAGGGTCAGTACTGGGGGTCCCCCAGATCCTAGCCCAAGCAAGTCTATGTTGGCCCTAGTTAGCCTTCTGACTACCTCAAGACCTTTGTCTGTCTCATCCCCAGAGTTCCTCAGGCTCCTCCTCCTCAACTGCATTTACAGTGTTGTGGAGGTCTGGATCCCCAGTGGTACCCTCTAAGGCTGGCATATTCCCATCTAGCTGAGAAATCTTTCTCGCATCATATGTCTCTAAGAGACCTATCAGAAAGGGAATGGTGGGGTTGGACCCCTGTTTCAATTTCCTGGAGGTACACACTTGTCTCATCTCCTGGAAACTGAGAGCTGCATATCTTGATTTGACCTGTGGAGGGTCAAGATCCACAAGGGGAGTCTCAGTAGATTCTCCTTGGGTAGACATGCTTTTCTAGTGAGGTGTAAGTGGTGCACTTACCTACACTATATGTTTGCCTACTGATCCCTTGCTAGAGTTGTAGTTTAGGGTGTGCTAGGCCCTAGGAGCTACAACAGCTGGTTCAGTAGAACTCAGAGTATTCTAAGCTAAGTTATATGTACCTTAGTACTTATGTGATCTTTCACAAGATATTCTTAGGATATGTGTGGTAAAACAAACAGCAAGCTCAAATCCCAACCGCTGCTCACCAATGTGAGAAGTTGGCCTGATATGCAGTGCTCACTATTCTAGTGATCACTATGTATCAGTCCAAACAACCCTTATTGATGATTGGTTGTAAGTCAACCTTATAGACCAGCTATCCTAGTAGCATGGATACGAGCAGTCTAAGGCTAAGACTCTAGAGGGCGTGTTAAGCCAGCTGTTTTACCATCACATTACCCCTTGAACACCAAGTGAAAGGACACCACACAAGTTGTTATGAAAATAAACAGATATTTATTTATAACAAGACTACCCTGAACTCTTTATGAGTCAGGGAGCTAAGCACACAACAAAACTCTTACGAAAATACTTTAAGTCGCACAATTTACACAAATGCCCTAGGGGCACGAAAAACCATATACACAGTAAGTGGAATGCGAACTTGCTAGCAGGTAAGTAATACTTTTCTAGACTTAGGAATCGCTAGGCCTACAATTCTAAACACTGGAGTTAGATGCAGGAGGCCTGTGGACGTCGTGTGCAGAGTGGGAACTCTCACGCGTAAGGCGGGAAAAAGTCTATGGAGGCTAGCAGTTGCAAAGTTACTGTTCTCGGGCGAACCCGACTAGGTGGATCAAAAACGGGAATGGATCCGAACACTTAGGGTGTTGGACTATGCTGGAGCACCGGAGTACTCAGGTTACCTAGCCCAGGGGCTGCGGCTGCATAGGGTTGAAGTTGCGTCGGAAACCCTCGTTGAAGATCCAGGAGCCTGAAGAAAGAGTTGCTGGCAGGCGGCCAGTGAAGAAAGTTCGGAGTGATCCAAGCCTGGATCAGGGAAGAAGAAACCTGTAAGCAGAGGGGACCAAGTTCTGAATCACTAGCCAGTGATTTGAGTGGGCACCAGGATGGCACCGGACGAAGTCACCTCAGCCAGGTGAGTGGGCGCTGCTGGGCTCTGCAGTCTCTCGGACCAGGAGGCGTTGTCGGTGACCAGGATGGAGGTGCGAGCTGTCCCACGAAGGTACTTGCTGTCGACGTCGCTGGACCCAGGATTGGGCAACAAGTCTTGGCAAATGCAAGGCCCACGCGGTGGACCTAAAATGGCGTCTTGAGTGGACCAGGAGGGTCCAGGGTGCTCCTCTTTTGGAGGGGAGCAAGGGCTAGTCTGGAGCAACCAGACCAGCAGTGGTTGTCGTCGTGGAGCGTCGTGAGGGGGCCACTAGCCAACGGGCAAGCGACCTGGACAACGCGGTGAGCAGCAAAGAGCAGAAGGGCCCCACGCAGATCTCGTGGATGCAGGGGGGCTGAACTTCGGTGCTGGAGCTGCTCAGGGTCGGGGCTTCTCTTACCCCAAAGCACTCAGTCGAGGGTCACTCGGTGGTCGTGCTGGACAAGCGTCGTGCAGTTCTGAAGATGGCCGGTCCCTCAAGGTCTCGTCGCACCCACGGATCACAGCTGGGCTGATGATGTAGCTTGAGGTCAGAGGTGCCAGGGAAGCCGGTTCTCGTCGTGCTGGAGCAGTCTTGATCCGGAGGAGAGACTGGCAACAAACCGCGATGCTTGGTTGGTGCCTGCTGCTGCAGGGTGACTACTCCTTAGTCACAAGGGAGAATCTTGGGAAGAAGTCTTGAGTTCCTTTCGTGGAAAGTAGTTTCAGGATTCAAAGATGATCTGATTTGGAAGGGGGCCAGGTCCTACCTTTATCCTGCAAAAAGGGGCTGGCACGCGACTAAGTCCTGCCCTATGGGTGGGACTAGGAGGGGGGTGGTTACACCCCTCTCCTTTGGCGGGCTTTCCCCAGGCCAGGGGCTGGAGTGCCCCTGGAACTGGTTCCAGCCGGCCTATGCACAGTGAGCACCGGGGTGCCACTTGCAGTCACCTTCCTCTAAAGCCCTGCCTACCTAGGATACACAAAATCCTGTCTGGGACGGTGCTGGCACCGCCCCTGGCAGGAAACCCTTTGTCCTTGCCTCCTGGGCTGGGAGGACTCCCAGCAGCAGGAGGGCAGACTTGTGTCTCGGTGGCAGCATCCATTTTGTGGAGCTAAGGCTCTGTCTGACTTTAACCGGGGTTACAGGTTACATACATGTCGTGTCCCTCTAGAAGGGTGGAATGCTAACCCCGTTGCCAGAATTGGCGAGGGGTTAGTATTCCAATTCGTATGACACCTTACTCGACATGTTTTGATAAAGCGATACCAGAGTTGGCATATAACCGCGAGGATTATAATGCACTTAAGAGTATATGGTATGCGATATCATGGAAACGGCTAAGGGATGGATCCCGAAAGCCGCAGACAGGCTCAGCTCATGCCAGAGCACTATCTCACACAATTCCAAGCACTCTGCCTTCAGGATTGTTAAGGCCTGCCATAGGAGTGACTGATAGGAGATCTGTGTGTCCATTTAGGTTTAGATATAGGAATACTATATCTACAGCAGAGGGTGAGTACACTACTCTGCCCCAGCTGTCAAGCAGCCAGTTGTGTCTGATTTAGTTAGTCAGCCCAGGGGTGGCATAATACATGCTGCAGCCCCTGGGAGACTTCTGGGTGCACCTCAGCCCTGGGTACAGGGACTTGAGAGGGCCCAGTGCCAATTTAGTACCTGGGTACAATTTGGAGTAGAGAGAACAGCTAGGCTGTGGGTCTGATTAGCAGGCCCACAGCCAGGGAAAGTCGTAAACCAGTGAAGCAAAAAGCAAACATCTGGGTGATCATAGGATTGCAGACCCTACTCTCCTACAGTGGCCCCCCGCCCTAGGCAGCGCACCCAAACCAACAGACCACGCACGCAACCTGTCTTCATCCTGGACTCCTCCCTCTCCATGACCAGACAAGTCAACGCAGTCTCCTCATCGTGCTTCAATATCCTACCCATGCTACGCAAGATCTTCTGGTGGATCCCCACCGAGACCAGGAAGACGGTCACCCAGGCCCTCGTCACCAGCCGACTGGACTACGGCAACTCCCTCTACGCCGGAACCACCGCCAAACTCCAGAAGAGACTCCAGCGGATCCAGAACGCCTCAGCACGACTCATCCTGGACATCCCCCGCCGCAGCCACATCTCCGGACACCTGAGAGACCTGCACTGGCTCCCGGTCAACAAGCGAATCACCTTCCGTCTCCTCACCCACGCACACAAAGCCCTGCACAACCAAGGCCCAGGATACCTCAACAGCCGCCTCAACTTCTACGCTCCCAAACGCCAGCTTCGATCGACCAGCCACGCCCTCGCCGCCGTCCCCCGCATCCGAAGAGCCACCACAGGGGGAAGGTCCTTCTCCTACCTCGCCGCCAAGACTTGGAACTCCCTCCCGACCCACATCCGCCTGACCCAGGACCACCTCGCCTTCAGGAAGCAGCTCAAGACCTGGCTGTTTGAGCAGTAGCGGACCCCCTCTCCCCTAGCGCCTTGAGACCCTCCGGGTGAGTAGTGCGCTATACAAATGCTTTGATTGATTGATTGATTGAGGGAGAGAGAGAGGGAGTGAGACAGTCTGAGTGAGACAGAGGGAGAAATAGGGAGAGATCGAGGGAGATATGGAGGGAGAAAGGGAGGGAGAGAGGGAGAGAGATGGGGAGAGGGATCGAGATAGAGAGAGAGAGAGATGTGTGTATGCCGGGTCTGGTGGCTCAGTGGACGATGGCGTCTGCTGCAGGGACCTGTGTTCAATCTCATGGTCAGTTTTTTTTGTTGCTCTAGCCCCGCCCCCTCCCCCACTGCTCCCACCCCCACTGGGGCGGCCCTCGGACACAAACCACCACACTGTAAATTTGGCCCCCGAGAGAAAGTTTGTGAGTACCCATGCTTCAGACCATCCAGAGCACCGCTGAAGACTCAAACTCAACTACCCACGCCACACCCATTTCCACTCCCATTCACATGCGCAGCCAATTTAAACCTCTCACGCACACATACAAAGCCCTACACAACACAGACTGGAATTCCTCAACAGCCGCATAACCTTTCACCAACCCACTAGACACCCACGCTCCGCCTCACTCTGACTCGCACACATTCTCCAAAACTGGAGGTCGCTCATTCTCCTATATTGCACACAACACATGAACGACCTCCCTCAACACATCAGAGCTTCCTCCTCACTTCTTTGGTTCCCCAAGAAGCTGAACACCTTTTTGTTTGTATAAGCACCTTGGGGACTACACACCTGCCCAAGCGCCGGGATACCAACTCAGGTGATTCCTGCGCTATACAAATCTATATAACATAACATAACGCACCACAATAATAATAAGACTACAATACATAGAAGTCAATTGTAACTTATACTTCTTACATCCACCTAAGACATATCTACCGTGAGTGCTGTCCATCACCAGTACTGTACAGGCAAAAAAACAGAAATCACAAAATACACAGGCATGGAATAACTAAAGAGATCTGTCACACGCTGCTGGACAATTCAGAGGACTCTAATATAGTCCATCACGGCAGGTCCTAAATATTTATACACTCAAACCTTTACTTTACAGCTCACAATGACACTCAGATCTGGGCTGAGAGTAAAATGCCCATCCCAACAGATATCTCCACTTCTCTCTCGCTTCAACTATACCAGCTCAGGACCACAACTATACATAAAATCATGGATTGGACAACCCCATGCAGTAACCAACTAAGCAGACTATATCATAAGAAATACCATAAAGGGACCTGCAGAGCTATTCAAAGCTGCCAGCTTACTTAAATCCATGAAACTGCATGTCTGTCTCTCACACTTCATCATCCAACACACTGCTACACGCTGCATCTCATAACATGATAACCGTAACTTGGAAGTTCTCACTCACAACATGACATAAAACACTTCTAACATAGGATCCCAAAGATAATACCCTTCCAACCACACACCCAACCCTAAGCGCTTCAGTGCCCCACATAGGGGTAGTAACGGCTATATAAGTGCTGCAATACAATACAAATCATGCAATGCAATTCAGATATGGCCTACAGCCCAAATACCTGTGCCTCTGCTAATCTCTGGACAGGCCTATGCTAAGTGGGCACGGGGCACAGAGCATAGTCTGTCTTCATGACATATTCTAAGTACACATTGGAAGATCCTGCCGCTGAGTCCAGTGGGTACTAGGCTTTGGGCTTGGTTTGCCTCCATGCCCTCTGCCCAAGACCCCTGCTTGCACATTACCCACTGGGAAGAGGGCAGGATCACTGATCTTATCTTTTAAATAGGACCATAGAGCATGTAGCCTTTTCTTCCTAAACACGTCAACATTGTCAATGTCTAAAACAGCAGATCTCCGAAAGCCTCTGTGGAATTTTGCCCGCTCCTCTATGTATGTTTCTTGTCCAGCTATGCTTCTTCCAGGCTCTCCCAAAGCCAGAATCCTGGAACCTGGCATGTCCTGATGCACACTGACAGCACTGATGGGTTTCTTGAACCCAGGCATCAGGCACCAGTCTCATCCAACATCTTGGGAGACTAGTTCTCTCTAGGAATAGGTATGAAGCCAGGTGGGCAGGACTGGAAGCTTCTGCTTTCCACACACAAACATAGGGCAGCTAGACCAACACAAACTACATAGTCCAAGCTCCCATCACAAGATGGAGTTTAAAGAAAGAGAAAATATACATTGGCATGAAATTAACGCATATTCCTTAAAGAGGGCTGTTTTGTCTCTTATTGTGTGACGCTAAATGGAAACTAAATAAAGAGTCGAATAAAGAAAAGAAATGTTGCTTCCTGACTCCTCTTGATACAATTAAGGGACCTGCAGAGCTACTCAAAGTCGCCAGTTTACTGGGCATAACCGCCCCCTCTCTCTCACACGTCTTCATCCACCACGCTGGTAGGCGCAGTCTCCCAGAACACGATAACCGCATCTCGGTACTCATCAGCCGCAACATGGAAACACTTTCCACATAGGATCAAAACAAAGACAACATACACACAACCACACACCATACATGGTGTAGCAAGCTAACCATGTAGGCAAGCGCTTTAGCACCCTACATAGAGGTAGTAAGCACTAGACTGATGTTGCAATACAACACAACACATTTGTTGCTATGTGAATATGTGTGGTGTCAGTCAGTCAGTCAAAAAACTTTATTCGATCATTTAACCCCTTCGATGCTCATGACGGAACGGTTCCGTCATGAGCGACGGTTGAGCTGTGCTCATGACGGAACCGTTCCGTCACGACCACACCCGTTTCTTAGAACGCTCAGCACAGCGCGAAAATTCGCGCCGCGCTGAAGCGGTTAAAATCATAAAAGACAAGATTACATAATTACAAATATTTCAAACTTTCCACTTCATATATATACAATAAATATAATAGAATAAAAACAATCAATGTACAATATTCAAGGGGTAGTATACTATCTATGGCGACATATATACACACAAGTCATTCTAAGTTGATACTAAATTAATATTGTTTGATACCACTCTCTTAGATTTGTTCCGCACAGCAGCCCCCAAAAAACTAGCAACACAGAACATGTTGCGAGTGCTACTTAACTTCTGTAAGTACATGAGGGCTGGCCTTACTTGCAAAAAAGCCTGCCTCTCTCAGAATTGGTAATAAAAATGTTCTCCGCATCTCAGAATAAAACTCGCAAAACATAATAAAGTGCATTGTGTCCTGTGTAGAGAAATTATCACATTGGCAGGGTTTCCAGTTCTCGGGTTTCCCCCAACTCGGGAAATCACCTAAAGAGAAATGGATTAAATTAAAGCGGAATCTGATCAGAAGCTGACGATGAAAAGGACGTGTAACTATTTTCAGATATGGCTCAAGTGATGGGGAAGTTAATAACAGATAATTAGCTTTAACAGTTACTTTTTTAAGTTCCTGTTCCTCACGATCCATACCCAACATATTTAAAAAAGTTATCTTAGTCCAGTTGACGTCCTCCCATCTGATACATTGAGGAGTATTGTAGATCTCAGGCCTCCCCAATTTTGTGAACATTGCTTTCACATATGCAAGCCAGGGGACCATATTAGCCTTATCCAGGGATGTACAGTCCACTAAGATGTGATGATTCAGGGTAATTTCCTGATTTAACCAGGTCTTGACCCAACAGATCAAGGGGGCAACTTTCAGCAGGTCTGTAACATAACCCAGCCCTAACTCAGTATGTACAGTAAAGGTTGGGGTAGACTGGGGCACCGCAAGGAGAGCCCTCAAACTTATTTTCCCCAATGTGTATCTTCTCCTGCGAGGTATAACCCCATATGGAAGAACCATATGTGACTATAGCGAGGCATTTGGATTTATAGATTTGCAGGAGTGCCTCAATAGATTTTGCCCCCAGCCGCTTGGCAAACCCCATAAGTGCAGAAGTGGATCTTGCTAAAGCATTACTTTTAAGGTTCTGTTGCGGACCCCAAGACCCTCTTTCATCAAAGAGTACCCCTAAATATGTAAAAACTGGCACCCTAGATAATTCGGCTTCCTTACAATAAAAAGTTGTTATCTTACGATTCCTGCGGTGTTTCCCCACTACCATGACATGTGATTTCTTAGTGTTTACCTTCAAATCCAATGACTCTATAAAATCCCCAAATGAGTCCAACAGTCTCTGCAGCCCAAGACCAGTCCTTGCCAGCAGGACTGCATCATCCGCGTACAGGAGAAACGGGATCACCGATTCCCCTATACGCGGAACATCCAATGTAGCACCCCCCAGGCACCCCTCCAGAGCATTAATATACAAGGTAAACAAGAGGGGGGCCAGAATACAACCTTGCCTGACGCCCCTCTTGGAACTAAAGTGACTCGTGCATCTACCTTCTTGTGTGACCCTGTCGCTAATAAATCCTCATGTAGAACAGCTAAAAAGTTAACCAAAGGCGGGTCAACCCCACTATCCAATAAAATTGACCAAAGTTTAGCTCGGTTGACTAAATCGAACGCTGAGGAGAGGTCCATAAAACCCATGTAAAGGGACCCCTCCTTGGCCACTGTATATTTACTTATCAAGAGCTGGAGATTTAAACATTGGTCCAAGGTACTTCTTTTTTCCCTAAAACCATATTGGAGATTTGAGAGGACCCCCCTGCCATCTAACCAATCCATGAGCCTACCCAAAATGACTCTCCCCAAGATCTTAACTGCTGAGTCTATCAGGGATATTGGTCTATAGCATTAGGGGTCCCCTCTCACTCCTTTTTTTAAAACTGGGACAATAACTGATGTTAACCAAGAGCCCGGAAACCTATTATGGCTGGAAGCATTAAAGACATTAGCTAAAATCTTTGCCCAGAATTGCGGGAAGTGATCATAGAAGTCTGCCCGGACCCCATCCGGGCCGGGGGCTTTATTTTTAGACATGTCCCGGATTGCCTTTTCTACCTCAGCTTCTTCAAAGATAATTGGGACAAAAGGTTGGTTGGAAATATTATCAACCTCTAATGGTGTAGACCCATCATACTCATATGTCCCCCATAAATGTGCAAGCCACTTTTCATCCGGGATAACACAATCTAAGACTGTGTTTTTTTCCCCCGGAAAAAATGGATGGTTGATAGTAGCCCAGAATTTGCTACTATCACGTAGCACCTCAATTGAGAGGAGGTTATTCCACGCCTCTTCTTTTATCTCTTTTTTGCGCTTCACAATTGCAATTTTATACTGTTTCCTCAAAACGGCTATTAATCCCCTATTTCTGGGTCTATGTTTCAGTGCTTTAAAAAGGGCACCATGCGCTTTAGAGCAGTTACTATCAAACCATCTTTCCAACTGGGTAGTTTTTTTACTAGGTTTGGCTCTCAGGTCCTTAGCAATCTGGGTGCAGATAGAAGCATAGGCGTCGATTACCACCGAGCTCCTGGCAGTATTATCCAAACAAATAGCCAGATTTACATTGGCCTTGCTAAAAAAATCCTCATAAAAGGCATCAGGGACAATCTTAGGCCATTTAAGCCTCCTACCCTGATCTTTAACGGCCAGGTGCCTAGCATCCTCCATCAAAACGTCACAAGAACCAATGCCTTCCTCTAATTCTACCTCTAGAGTAACCGGATTATGGTCACTGAATACTGAGGTTACTGCTTTATATAGTACAACCCTTGAAAACACAGAGGGGGACATGAAGATAAAATCAATGACAGTATCTGTCTCTATACCCTTAAATGTAGCAATCCTCACCCCCCTCGCTAACCTCTGGCTCAAAAAGATTCATAGTAGCCAAGAAGTCCTCCAGGGCCTCTCCCTGTCTATTATGTTCAAAATGGGGAACCACAGCCCCTGTCGGTCCCAAGTGATCTTCAATTTGACAATCCTGACTACATAAATGAATATTAAAATCTCCCATAAAAATAATATCAAATACCAAATTGTGTTTTAATTTATATTCTGACAAAAAACAATCTAAGGAGACTAAGTGTTGATTGAAGAACACACTCTCCTTTGCATTATAAAAATTGATCAATAGGATCTTAGCCAAATTTGGCATTACCCATTCAACAATTAAAAAATGTCTCGAGCCTGTCTCCAGCATTGTTAGTGAGCCTTTCAGTCTTAATGAGAGGAGGAAAATTAGCCTTCCTTTTGCTCTGCCCACCGTCCCTGGGGTAGCAGGTACAACAAAACTTATAAAACCGTCAAAACAGCAGTTCTCAGAAGAGTCCCACGTTTCCTGTAGGGCAATAATGTCAAATTGTTTTAGATAATCCACCCATATAGTATCCTTTATTTTAGCCCTAATTCCTGCAATGTTCCAACTCATCATTTTGATGTTGTTACTGGGTTTGATGGGGAGGGATATTCTTGTAAATGCGAAACACTATCCTGCAGTCAATCATTTTCCTCCAATTCTAACAGAGGAGCAAAATGATTATATAGAGATATATCTTTACTACATGGATTTCTGGGGTTATGCATGAGGGATGATACTGTTGTAGTAGTTTCTACAGTACGTGGCAAAACACCTCCTGGTTTAGATTTTGAATTAACAGTCAGACCATTAGAAAGACCCCCGGGTGCCAATAGATGCCTCTCATCGGTGGGAGCTAGTAAAGGCCTACCATAGACCCTTAGTTGCCCAATTGCTGGAGGATAGAAAAAACCCAGTGGTACTGGTCTAATGCCAGGAGAAACTATCTCAGAGGCATCCCAGAACAATCTGTCAGCTACGCTGGGTCTATTAAAATTGACAACCACGCAGTCTCCTGCAATATTTTTAGGTCGATAGCCTATCTAGCCCACTCTTCTGGCCATAATAATATTGGGTGCTATGTCAAGGCCCCCACTACTGTATTGCATACACCACTTTTTGGACTGTCTTAGGAGATCATGAGTGGATTCAGTCACATTTTCACCTAGAGGGGGAACCCCTGTAAATACTGCAACTAAAGGAGCAGCATCAGGGGGCAAATCCAGATGACTACAGCCGGATTTCTCCTGTCTATTGGGATTACCCATATATATGCCAGTTGTTTTTTTACTTATAATGTCTCTAGACCCTGCCCCCTTCGTGCTGGCTATATTAGAGCTCCCAACAGATTGAAAAAATAGAGTTATCAGACGCGCCCATGTGACTATTTCTCTCTACAGTACAAGGGGGGACCTGAATCAGGGTTGATCTTAAACTACCCTTTTGCCCCTTATTTTCCCCTTGGGTAGTACTAAAAACTTTCTGCGCCTGAATATCCTGAGCTTGCAGACCTCTATACTCTTTGATAAATAGATCAATTTGATTACTTTTTTTAACAATCCTGCAACACAGCTATTAAGGGTGTCTATGATGTCCTTAGCTATACCCACTAAAACTGGTTCCAAGCGATATGTAACCAATTTTTCCACCAGGTCACCCAGATTTTGAGGGATATTAAAGTCACTCCCTTGCAGCCCAGATACATGTTTTGGGCGCTTCGTACATTTCTTAATGTTTCTGCGTTTCCCCAGTCTCCGATGTTCCATGGATCCAGGGGCTCTCCCTCAGCCACATGATTTTCCACCACAGGTTCAGTTTCCATTATTCCACTACTAAGTTTAGTCGCGTCCTTTGGAATTGTTATAATCACCTCAGGTTCTAAAGGTACAATAGGTGCGAAAATAGGGCTATTATTAGCGTCTTCAAGAACAGTTACAGGGGTATCCAGGCCCAGTTCCTTCTCGGCATTCGCAATTTCTTTGCTTAGAACACCCACTACAGACGTTAAGTATGATATAATAGATTCTGACTGTCTTGGCACTTTTGCCTTTTTACCCTCCTGGACATCATTACTCGGTTGTTTGCGCTTACCCATTGTTGAGGTTAAGGGGGTGGCCCGGCCTGGCCTCTTCTGGCCCCTGAGGGCAACAGACGGCCCGCCCTTTGCCCAGGCTTAGCCCGTCGCCGCCCGCGCACGTCCCGCGAGGCGTTCCGCGTTCTTCAAGCGCCTCCAAGCGCGGCGGGAGCATCACGAGTGCGCCGAACCCCCGGTGCAGCTGGGAGGTGTAGTGCCGGTAGAAGTGGTGCGCCGGTAGCGCGGCCGTTGTCCTCACGGCCCTCTGTGCCTGCCGGTGAGTTTGATTTCTGCCCCCACAGTGCGCTCGCCGCCCGCGTTCTTCAAGCGACTCCAGGTGCGGCGGGAGCGTCACGAGTGCGCCGAACCCCCGGGGCAGCTGGGAGGTGTAGTGACGGTTGAAGTGGTGCGCCGGTAGCGCGGCCGTTGCCCTCACGGCCCTCTGTACCTGTTGGTGAGTTTGATTTCTGCCCCCACAGTGCGCTCGACACCTGCGTTCTTCAAGCGCTTCCAGGCGCGGCGGGAGCGTCAGGAGTGCGCCGAACCCCCGGGGCAGCTGGGAGGTGTAGTGCCAGTAGAAGTGGTGCGCCGCTAGCGCGGCCGTTGCCCTCACGGCCCTCTGTGCCTGCCGGTGAGTTTGATTTCTGCCCCCACAGTGCGCTCGCCGCCCGCGTTCTTCAAGCGCCTCCAGGCGCGGCGGAAGCGTCACGAGTGCGCCAAACCCCCGGGGCAGCTGGGAGGTGTAGTCCCGGTAGAAGTGGTGCACCGGTAGCGTGGCCGTTGCCCTCACGGCCCTCTGTGCCTGCCGGTGAGTTTGATTTGAATATGTGTGGTGGTAAGTGCATGTGTTTGCTGGTCTGTGCGTATGTTTACTGGAAAGTGCGTATGTGTGCTGTATGTGCATATGTGTGCATATATGTGTGCTTGTCTGTGCATATGATGTGTGCTGGTATGTGCGTATATGCGCTGGTATGTGTGTATGTGAGCTGGTATGTGCCTAAATGTGCTGGAATGCACATGTGTGCTAGTATGCACACATGTGTGCTAGTATGTGCATATGAGTGCTCATATGCACGTATGTGAGCTGGTATGTGTGTATGTGTGCTGGTATGTGCGTATGTGTGCTAGTATGCACACGTGCTTATATGTGCATATGTGTGCTAGTATGCGCATGTGTGTGCTGGTTTGGCGTATGTGTGCCAGTCTGTGTGTATGTGTGCTGGAATGTGCGTATATGTGCTGGTATGCGCACATATGTACTGGTATGTGCATATGTGTGCTTGCATGCACACGTGTGCTGGTATGTGCATATGTGTGCTGGTATGTGTATATGTGTGCTGATATGCGCGCATGTGTGCTGGTAAGTGCATATGTGTGCTAGTATGCACACGTGTGCTGGTATGTGCATATGCATGCTGGCATGTGCACATGTGTGCTGGTATGTGTGCTTTTATGTTTTTTGGTATGTGCGATTGCATCATGTGCGTATGTGTGTTGGTATGCACATATGTGTGCTGGTATGCACGCATGTGTGCTGGTATGTGAGTATGTGTGCTGGTATCATGAATGTATGTGTGTTGGTATGGCCACAAGTGTGCTGGTATGTGCGCTGGTATACATGCATTTGTGATGGTATGTGCACATATGCATGTGCGTATGTGTGCTGGTATGTGCGTTGTGCTAGTATCCACACGTGTGCTGTAATGTGCGTATGTGTGCTGCTATGCAATCATGCGTGCTAGGAATGTACCTTCTCAAGAAATCAATGCAGAAGATATCTGACACTGGTTTAAACCCAGCACCGCAGTCTTGCATCCTACTGCGATTGCTAAAATAGTATCACAGTGTTGCAAGTTGTTTGATAATATGAGCGTTGTTACCTACAGTGCCTGAAACAGGAAATTGTGCCCTAACGAATGTCACCGAAACACAACTGCTTGTGAATCTACTAAATGCAAAACCACAGCTTAATGGAAGCCACGATTCCCCTACAGCGCAGTCCTCTGATGACGGCTAGCCGTAAAGCTGCCACCATCTACAGGCCCAGACTGCGGAGTCCAGTTGGCGGCGAGCCACTCGGCGTGTAGCAATTTCCATGAAACACATTTTCTTGGAAACGTGTGCATGGAGACTAGAAGTAATGTCGCCTCTTGTCTCAGTTCCAACCCCTAGCACGACAGCCGCCTGGGGCACCATATCATATCATGGAAAGACATGCAAACATATGCCAGGGAGTGCAGTGACCATGTAATGAGCCTAATGAGGCATCAAGGATTACAGCGTTCACTTCCTCCATTGTCTTGACAAGGCATTTTCATTTATGTGGAATAAACCCTCTGTTCTCCATTCCCTTCACTTGCTCTGCCAAGACGAAGGAAATAAAGGCCCTAAGGACCAGTGACAGTATTTTTTTAATTTTTTTATTTGAATGCTTATCACTTAAGTTTATTTTCATTGGGGGCCAGAAAGAAAGGAGGGCAAATGCCAGTTTTGCATACATGGAAATACCTCCAGGAACATGCTAAGGCTGGCTTCCACTCCTCTTTCCTGGTCAATTGGCAATTAAGAAATGTCTCCTCTTTACTGGTGGGCAGACAACAAGATGGCTTCTGCTCCTCTCTCCTGGCCCTCACACAATAAATGGCTTCCGCTCCTTTGTCCTGGTCAGCAGACAACACGCCTCCTGCTCCTCTGTCCTGGGCAGCTGACAGCTTGTCTTCCGCTCCTCTGTCCTGGTCAGCAGACAGTAGGATGACTTCTGCTCCTCTGTCCTGGTCAGCAGGCAGTAGAATGACTTCTGCTCCTCTGTCCTGTCACCAGACAGTAGGACGACTTCCACTCCTCTGTACTGGTCAGCAAACAACACGTCTTCTGCTCCTCTGTCCTGATCAGAAGACAGTAGGATGACTTCCGCTCCTCAAAACACATCTTCCGCTCTTCTGTCCTGGTCAGAAGACAGTAGGATGACTTCCGCTCCTCTGTGCTGGTCAGCAGACAACATGTCTTCCGGTCCTCTATGCTGGTCATCAGACAACATGTCTTCCGATCTTCTGTCCTGGTCAGCAGACAATAGGATGACTTACATTCCTCTGTCCTAGTCAGCAGACAGTAGGATGGCTTCCACTCCTCAGTCCTGGTCAGCAGACAGTAGGATAACTTCTACTCATCTGTCCTGGCCAGCAGACAGTAGGATGGCTTCCACTCCTCTGTCCTGGTCAGCAGACAATAGGATGACTTCTACTCCTCTGTCCTGGTCAGCAGATAGTAGGATGACATCCGCTCCTCTGTCCTGGTCAGCAGACAGTAGGATGACTTCCTGTGAGAAGCTGGTCTGGTATATGATGTCCACTGATTAAAGTGGGCACCTTGCACCAGTCCAAACAACCCTTATGGTGATTTAAGGGGTCAAAGATAACCTTAGAAAGCTCTCCAAGTGGTATCTGTGGAGAGCAGCCTTCAGGCTTAGTCTTGAAGGAATGTTAAGCAGCTTGTTTTATCAGAATGCATCCTTATTGTATTGGTTAAATGAAAGGAGACTATGAAACACACTATATTGTCCAGAGGTCTACAGTATTACTTGGTGCCCTGCGGAATCCTCCGCTACTCACCAGTATCTAAACACGCCTAAGTGAAGCCCTCATGTGGGTAACCCTATTAGGGAAACGGAGTCCCATCACTCACCAAGGGTGACATGCTTCCCTATCTGGAATCTCCTCCCGGCTGTAACCCCTAGTACAGCCGAGGGCTACCACCCCCTCATTGTGAGGGAGGAGCACAAGGATGTTTTTTAAGGATCTCCTAGGATGCACTAAAATCCAGAATATGATGAGCTGTGGTGTGTTATTTAGTGATGGGCGCAGTGCAAAAAAAGTGAAAAATGTGGATATAAAACTGGCTATTAAGAGGAAATCTTTTTATTATATATCCCTTAGTGTCAGGGTTAAAAACAGTGCCAAGGCAGTTTTTAAAAAAAAATAATAAACTGCTACTGTCTAGTTTAGAGGGTCAGTCTACATGTTTCAGCTACTTGTGACCTAAAGAGTATCTAGCCTTCCTCAGGACCTAAAAAGTATAAGCTACTGCGATATGTGTGTGATATAAAAATATCATGAAAACGTGAAATGTAAATGAAAAAAATAGAAAGATATAACTTATCGCACCACTCGTTTCATTTCAGGGTACGTGGTTTAACCTGTATGAAAAAAACATAAACAACACAGACAGTGTGTTAAGATACTGCTTTAGCAGTGTAAAAAGTAACTAGGAGCTAGTAACAAATACTCAATCTCCCCTTCACAACTGATGTTAACATCTTATAGAAATGTTGTAACTTACCCATAGTGTGCGGGTAAAAGACCTCTCCTCACCTGGCCACTGCTCAGGACGTGAGGCACTGCTCTAAAGGAAATAACACAAAAATCAGACTTTACAAGGATATAGAAGTCTGGTCAATACTTTCAAGAATTGATGCCAAATCAATCCGTATATAAAAACGCGGTGGTAAATGTATAGAGGCTGTTGTAACAAAATGTGTCCCACAAGCAAGGAATCGAAGCTGCCGTCAAGCCAAACAGATTTATGCTTTTAAGGTGCTTAATGCAGTAGCATTATGTCAAGAAAAAGCCCACAACCGGCCAGGGGAGGCTTATGTAAAATAGGAGTCTGAAAGAGTTAACTCAAAATACAATGAGCTCAAAACAGACATTGAGAAAGTAATGGAGAAATCGAGCAAAGCAGGCGACTTACCTATCCGTCGGTAGCCCGGACTTTACTGAGCCATGGATGGAGGTAAACCCAACACGGAAGGAAGTCCTATTTATATGCATGTTAATTGAATAATGGATAACACCAGCGAGATTCTGGTGCGTGTCAATGACACGACCGCAACACTTCAAGATGCTGGGAAGTGTAGTTCTTGATGTTTGTTGTGCCGCGTAAAGTCTGTGCACTAGGCCAGTAGTGTAAATTAGAAATGAAATATTGTTCACCTATGCAGAACTTGTAGAAATAAATTAATTTGCAAAATTAAGACACTGAGAACATTGTTGATGTCAGTTCAAAAGGTATTGTGTTCAATGGTACTACCGAGTTCGACAGTGGTGATGGGAAATGTAGTTCCTGAGAAAAAGCCCAGAATCAAGGTTCGCGATTGGTGTGCATCTATAGCTCTAAAATTAGAAAGATGTTGGTTGTAAATAAACAACTCCTCTGTGCCAATGGTGGTTTCTTTAAAAATCTTGTTGATGATGATGCCAACAAGCACCATTGGAATTAAACTACTGAAGTGCCAATAGCTCATGGGAAATGGAGTTCCAGGGACGCTAGGTTAATGCAACCACCATATTACCAGTATGCTCATGGACAAAGTGATTATAAAGACGTACCAGTTCTAGGATCGCAGCTGGTATGGATCTCATATCGATCCTGACACTAAAGTATAACTAAAAGGATTGTAGCAACTCTAAAGCCATATTTAATGCAGTATTAGGACACTCCAGAGCATGCACTGCAGATGGTAAACACCAGAGCCCCTCAAACGTCTGCGTGCAGTCTTGCTGTAAAAAGAGGGGAGCTACCAAGCTCATGCAGTGTATAATGCATCATTACATGTCAACTGTTGGTGAACTGTAACTGTTCATATTCCATCACATGCTTGTGCTCCAAACGGGATACTAATCCCGTACTGTGCAAAATTAACAGGTCTATTGTGACCACATATATAGCACAAGGGCAAGTTGGAGGGAAATCTCACCAGTACTTGTGGGGAAAGTGTGTATTGACAAACATCACATGTGTGTACATACCTGACTGGCCAACGTCATATGTCTATATGCTAGGTTAGTATTAAATGCACAGACGGCCTTAAAAAATGATGATAAAGTGAGCCCAACATACATTTCTTTTTTTTGGAAATCTTTTTATTAAAATAACCGGCTCTGTTGACAATGACATAGCACATAGCAATTGATGGTAGTTGAACATACAGGCGACAAATAAATACACCTAAATCAGTGCGAACATCATGATCTGTTCAATCAATCTTAAATCCTTACACACCATCAATTCGGCAGAGAAACAGTTTGAGTATCCATCAACTCCCCTCTGTATCTTCTCAACGCCCCCCATAACTTTTCCCACTTCCTGGGGCACCCCCTGCTCTTATATATCACTCTTTCAGCCCTTTGGCACCAGTTTAAGTCATGACCCCACTCTTCCACAGTCACCAGTATGTCACTACCCCATAACTTGGCTACATTTCGCTTGGCGACCATGCTTGCTAACGCCAACCAAATCTTATCCCATTTAGGCCAAGTGTGCCATCGGGCCTCCATCGGAACCTCTGCCCCAATCACCTCGGACATAATATCTGCCAGGCTGGACCAATACGTTCGGATCCTGGCACAGTCCCACAAAATGTGGAAGAAGGTAATTTTTGTTGGTGTCACCTTCTCCACCACAGCCTCGCAGACAGAACTGTGAATCAGCATACCCAATACGGTATTGTGTCGTGCGGGGAGTGTAGGAGCGGTGCAGGATGCGCAACTGAACCAACCTAAACCTTGCATGGATTGCCACTTCCCGGGGGCTCTGTAGGGCCTCTACCCAATCATCTTCCTCCAATAGCCCAATGACAGACTCACATTTTGCTCGGAGAGTCTCCAGGGGATCGGGCAGGTTGTTGATAAATTTTTTGTACGTGAGGGAAATGGCCTTTTTCTATCATCAGATCTAACAATAGCCTATCTTCTAACGGGGCATAGTCCGGTAGCTGATCTCCCTGCTGGATATGTCGGAGGATGGCATGTCTGAGTTGCTGGTAGTGGAGAAACTCCCCCCCACCCCATCTGGAATTCCTTCTGCAAAATAGAGAACTGTAGCATATCCCCTCTTTTCCATAAGTCCCCCAATACGTCAATACCAATCAGGCTCCACTTGCTAAGGCCCTTCAGTTTCGTTACCTCTGGAAGGTAGTCCACCACCCACAGTGGGGTTTGAGCCTTGAGTTACGCCTCCCATCCCAACAACTTTTTCGCCTTCCTTCAGGCCTCCACAACAGTTGCCATCTGAGGCAGCAGATACGGTCTACGTCTGCCCCTGCGATATAGAGCATCCAGGTAAGTGCCACTACCTAAGACCATACGTCTACCCTATATGCTAGTTCATCCATCGGGGCGAACACCCACCCGTTAACGTTCACCAACTGTGCCGCCCAGCAGTAGATCCTAATATCCGGGACAGCCAGCCCTCCCTCGTATACTCCCCGTTGGAGCTTCCTCAAAGCGAGTCTCGTACTTCCCCCCTCCCCAAAGCAATGTGGGAAGCTCCGAATCAATTATCCGGAAGATCCTCTCCGGGACTAGGAAGGGGGTACTTTGCAAAACATAGAGCAGGCGGATAAGGACCATCATTTTGAATAGAACGGCACATCCCATCAGGGAGAGCGGGAGAGCTCTCCAATGTGCCACATCTCCACGTAGCCGCTCCAATTGGGCTAGTACATTCAAACGTATGAACTCTTCCTCTGACGCCGTAATCCAAATTCCCAGGTTTCAGAAGGTCTCTCTCCACACCAGCCCCCTACAGTCCACATCCAAATCCAGAGGAGGCCCTGACAACCGGTGGCCCAAGGATTTGTCCAAGTTGATGCGATATCCAGAGTACTCTCCAAACGACCGCAGAATCAACATAAGTCGTGTAATGGAGACCGTCGGCTCTCGTACATATAATAAGACGTCATCAGCGTATAACGAGATACGCTCCTCCCAGCCGCCCCCTAAGTCAATGCCTCGGACCATGGGATCAGTCCGTACCCACAGTGCCAATGGCTCAAGAGCCAGGGCAAACAACGTCGGGGAAAGCGGACAGCCCTGCCTCGTACCCCGCCCCAATTTGAACTCCCTGGAGAGGGTGCCGTTTACGCGGACCCTCGCAAGCGGTGCAGTGTAGAGTAGCTTCACCCACGTGCTGAAGGTATCCCCAAAGCCCAGTCTGTCCAGAACCGCAGATATATATTGCCATTCCATACTGTCATAGGCCATATGAGCATCTAATGACAGAAGAGCCATAGGCATGGTAGGGCGTGTGGACACCGCCTGTAGCACCCCAAACAATCGCCACAGGTTGAGTCTGGTATTTCTATGGGGCATAAAGCCCGACTGGTCCGGATGGATCAAGGACTAAATCACCGCCCCCAGTCTAGTGGCCAGAATCTTGCCCAGGACTTTGGTTTCAAAATTGAGAAGGGAAATGGACCTGTAGGAGCTACATAAATCTTGTGGTTTGCCTGGCTTATGTATTACTACTATCGTGGCTGAGCGCAGATCACTCAGAAGCAACCCTTCCGCCTTGGCTTTATTAAACATTTTCAGCATATGCG
Organism: Lissotriton helveticus; assembly: GCF_964261635.1. NCBI lineage: Eukaryota > Metazoa > Chordata > Amphibia > Caudata > Salamandridae > Lissotriton > Lissotriton helveticus. The sequence continues at coordinate 74,615,389 of NC_136073.1, read as the reverse complement.
GGGCGACCCGTCCCGAACACACCGAAACGCCTCTGCTGGAAACCCGTTGGGACCCGGTGCCTTCCCTGCCTGCAAATCACCCATGGCCGCTTCTACCTCCTCTACTTTGATGTCGGATTCCAAAAGGTCCCTATCATCAGGGTCCAGTGTCGAGAGGGGTATGTCACATAGAAAAACCGGCACATTACCTCGCCCACTTCTTAGTGTGCGGCTGGTAGATGGTTTCATAGTATTGCGCAAACGCCTCAGCTATTCCTGCACTGGTATCCCGCATAGCCCCGTCTGCCAGCCGGATTCCCGGAACCCAGTTACGGTCCCTATCGCGCTTCACAAGCCAGGCTATCATCATATTAGCTTTATCCCCCAGATCATAGACACGCCGATGCGTAGCAAGGGCATGCGACCTCGCCTGGTCATTCAACACATCCCTCAATTATTTTTCTTTAAGTCGTAGTTTGTGCCTAATTTCCAGCTCCTGTTCCTGCGTTTTCCCCCTAGAACACTCTAAGTCATGAATCTCGGTTTCTAGACCATCAACTTGAGCTTGCTTTGCCTTCCTTCGCCTCCCGGTCTCTGCCTGCACAAAATCCCTGGCCACGGTCTTAAATGCCTCCCAGAGGGTACAGTGAGATTTAATCGAGCTTACATGTAGGACACCCCCGCGCCGCACGGCCACCAGCTGCTGCGTGTGCCCCCTAGCCTCGCTGCCTGCCTCGCTGCCGCTGACCACGCCCCCTCCTTCGAGCGGCGTGGTCCGTGAGAGCCTGCCGGTTTCTCCCGACTGTTTTTCATTTGTTTTGTCTTTTCCTTCCTTTGTGCCTGTTTTTATTTGAATCTGTGCCCGTAATTGTGGTTTTCCTTCCTGTTTGGCCGCTGTCTCGCCGTCCCCGCTCTCCCTCCCCGCTTCCCGCCACCGCCGCTAACCCCGCCCATTTTTCCCTTCTGTACCCTCCCCGCTCCCGCCTCCCAGCTGCTCCGCCCACCCGCGCACTTCGCCTTATATGGCGACCGTGCGACGCAGGTGAGTGTGACCTACTTGTAGGACACCCCCGCGCCGCACGGCCACCAGCTGCTGCGTGTGCCCCCTAGCCTCGCTGCCTGCCTCGCTGCCGCTGACCACGCCCCCTCCTTCGAGCGGCGTGGTCCGTGAGAGCCTGCCGGTTTCTCCCGACTGTTTTTCATTTGTTTTGTCTTTTCCTTCCTTTGTGGCTGTTTTTATTTGAATCTGTGCCCGTAATTGTGGTTTTCCTTCCTGTTTGGCCGCTGTCTCGCCGTCCCCGCTCTCCCTCCCCGCTTCCCGCCACCGCCGCTAACCCCGCCCATTTTTCCCTTCTGTACCCTCCCCGCTCCCGCCTCCCAGCTGCTCCGCCCACCCGCGCACTTGGCCTTATATGGCGACCGTGCGACGCAGGTGAGTGTGACCTACTTGTAGGACCCCCCCGCGCCGCACGGCCACCAGCTGCTGCGTGTGCCCCCTAGCCTCGCTGCCTGCCTCGCTGCCGCTGACCACGCCCCCTCCTTCGAGAGGTGTGGTCCGTGAGAGCCTGCCGGTTTCTCCCGACTGTTTTTCATTTGTTTTGTCTTTTCCTTCCTTTGTGCCTGTTTTTATTTGAATCTGTGCCCGTAATTGTGGTTTTCCTTCCTGTTTGGCCGCTGTCTCGCCGTCCCCGCTCTCCCTCCCCGCTTCCCGCCACCGCCGCTAACCCCGCCCATTTTTCCCTTCTGTACCCTCCCCGCTCCCGCCTCCCAGCTGCTCCGCCCACCCGCGCACTTCGCCTTATATGGCGACCGTGCGAACGCGCAGCGTTCACGCGCAGCGGGCGCGCCGATTGTGCGCAGAAGGCGCGCCAAAGGTAAGCCCTTCTGCGCCCGTCCGCGACCGGACCGCGCCCAGCGCCAGGACCCCTGGCCCACGAAGACCCCGAACGACCCGCCTGACGTACACCGCCGCCACCCTCATTGCTCTCAACACTGGCCGACTCCCAGGATGCTACCGAGCCACTCCGAAGCACACCCACGGACCCTTCAGCTGCCACGCCTGCAAGTTCTCCTGCATCCGGACCTGCCTCGCACCAGCACCAGCCAAGCCGAACACCAGCAGTAACCACCTCAAGTGCATCCTGCTCAACACCCGCTCCGTCCACAGACACGCCATCGAACTCTGGAACCTCCTCGACACCACAGCTCCTGACGTTGCCTTCCTCACGGAGACCTGGATGAACGCCTCTTCAGCTCCCGACATCGCCATCGCCATCCCAGAGGGCTACAAGATCACCCGGAGGGATCGCACCGCCAACCAGATGGGAGGAGGCATCGCCATCATCCACACCATCATCCACAGGAACACCATCCGTCTCACGACCAGCACCGACAACACCCTGACCACCGCCGAACACCTGCATTTCCAGATCCACACCGACCCGAAGACCACCCTCAGAGGCACCCTGATCTACCGACCTCCGGGACCACGCACCCAATTCAGCGAGGACATCGCCGACTTCGTCAGCCCGCATGCCCTCCCCTCCGCTGACTACATCCTCCTGGGGGACCTCAACTTCCACCTGGAGAACAACAACGACCGCAACACCAGCACCCTGCTCGACAACCTCGCCAATCTTGGACTCAAGCAACTGGTGTCCACCCCCACCCACCTCGCCGGACACACACTCGACGCAGTCTTCTCATCCAGCACAGACATCGCCTTCAGCCACGCCACAGAGCTTCAATGGACGGACCACAGCTGCGTCCACTTCACCTTCAAAAGAACGACGACCCACCACTACCAGCAACAGGCTGCCCGCAGAAGCTGGAACAAGATCACAGCCGACCAGCTCGCCACCTCACTGAGCCAGCACCCGCCTGCCAGCTCAGCGAACCCCAGCCAGGCCGCCGTCAACCTCACAAAGTGGATCAGCAACTGCGCAGACGAACTCGCCCCGCTGAGGAGCCCGCCCAACAGACCCGGCAGCAAGAAAGCCCCATGGTTCACCGACGAACTCAAGAGCTCCAAGAAGAACTGCCGAGCCCTCGAGAAAGTCTGGAGAAGGGAACCAACACCGGACAACATGACCACCTTCAAGCTTGCCACCCGTAAGCACCACCAGCTGATCCGCGCCGCCAAGAAAACTGCATTCAAGGACCGGCTGGACAACAACGCACACAACTGCAAGGAACTCTTCAACATCGTGAAAGAGCTTTCCAACCCCAGCGCAGGAAACAACGACATCACCCCATCGCAAGACCTCTGCAACTCCCTCGCCTCATACTTCCACAACAAGATCGCGGACATACACAACAGCTTCAACAACCAACCAACGCACACCAAGACCGAACAACCACCCCCCACCACCACCCTCCACGCCTGGACTCCGATCAGCACCGAAGACACCATCCGCACGATGAACTCCATCCACTCCGGATCGCCGACCGACCCCTGCCCTCACCACGTCTTCAACAAGGCCGACGCTGTCATCGCACCCCACCTGCGAGACATCATCAACACATCCTTCGACACCGCCACCTTCCCTGAGAGCTGGAAGCACGCCGAACTCAGCGCTCTACTCAAGAAACCCACAGCGGACCCCACCGAACTCAAGAATTACCGCCCCATCTCGCTCCTCCCGTTTCCAGCCAAAGTCATCGAGAAGACCGTCAACAAGCAGCTGGCCGCCTTCCTTGAGACGAATGGATCCCTCGACCCCTCACAGTCTGGCTTCCGAGCCAACCACAGCACCAAGACCGCCCTCATCGCCGCCACCGATGACATCCGAGCCCTGATGGACAAGGGAGAAACAGCGGCCCTCATCCTCCTAGACCTCTCCGCGGCATTCGACACTGTCTGCCACCGCACCCTAGTACAGCGCCTCAGCAACGTCGGAATCCAGGAGAAGGCTCTGGAATGGATCATCTCCTTCCTCGACGGAAGAACACAGAGAGTCCGCCTACCACCGTACAAGTCAGAGGCCACCGAAGTCATCTGCGGCGTCCCTCAAGGATCCTCGCTGAGCCCCACCCTCTTCAACGTCTACATGAGCCCCCTCGCGGCCATCGCACGACAACACAACCTCAGCATAATCTCCTATGCCGACGACACCCAGCTGATCCTCTCCCTGACCAACGACCCCGCCGCCGCCAGAGCCAACCTGCACGAAGGGATGAAAGAGGTAGCCGAGTGGATGACGACCAGCCGCCTGAAACTGAACTCGGACAAGACGGAGGTCCTCATCCTGGGCTCCTCACCCTCCACCTGGGACGACTCCTGGTGGCCTCCCGCCCTGGGCACCGCACCCAAACCGACAGACCACGCACGAAACCTGGGCTTCATCCTGGACTCCTCCCCCTCCATGACCAGACAAGTCAACAACGTCTCCTCGGCGTGCTTCAACATCCTACGCATGCTACGGAAGATCTTCTGGTGGATCCCCACCGAGACCAGGAAGACCGTCACCCAGGCCCTCGTCACTAGCCGACTGGACTACGGCAACGCCCTCTACGCCGGTACCACCGCCAAGCTCCAGAAGAGACTCCAGCGGATCCAGAACGCCTCAGCCAGACTCATCCTCGACATCCCACGAACCAGCCACATCTCCGGACATCTGAGAGACCTACATTGGCTCCCCGTCAACAAAAGAATCACCTTCCGCCTCCTCACCCACGCACACAAAGCCCTACACGACCAAGGCCCGAGCTACCTCAACAACCGAATCAACTTCTACGCTCCCAAACGCCACCTCCGATCAGCCAACCACGCCCTCGCCGCCGTCCCCCGCATCCGAAGAGCGACTACAGGAGGAAGGTCCTTCTCCTACCTGGCCGCCAAGACCTGGAACTCCCTCCCGACCGACCTGCGCCTGACCCAAGACCACCTCTCCTTCAGGAAGAAGCTGAAGACATGGCTGTTCGAGCAGTAGCAGCACCCCCCTCCCCCAGCGCCTTGAGACCCTACGGGTGAGTAGTGCGCTCTATAAATGTCTTTGATTGATTGATTGATTCTCTTCAAAATAGAGATCCACACGTTCCCCAAACCGTTCCTGGAACTCCTGATCTTTGAGCTAACATACATTTCTTAGTTCATGTGAGATAATTCAATGTGTTAGTCATACTGATTACTGTGCACAAGAGTGTCCAAAGACACCAGGATAGATTCTGAAGTAGGGTCCGAGGAATCTCATCATTGAGACCTTTTTTATCGCAATGCAATTTATATACCCAACGTTGTTCCTTCCAAAAAAGGAATTTGGATATATCTGTGATATGTGCAGGAATGTTAGGCTGCTCAAGCACAGTCCACCGTAGCTCGTCTGCTGTATGTTTCAAGGGTAGAAAATGGTTGGTAAATTGTGTAGCCTGTTTACAGCATCTGATTGTGCTCTTATGTTCTGAGATACGGAGTTTGACCTTGTGTGTGGTCATCCCCACATAGCGTAACTGGCACGGACACGTGATTAAATAAATCAGATTGTCACTATTACAGTTAGTATGTCGCATTTGGGACCATGGTCTTGTTGTCCCAATATCAATTGTAGTTGAGTGTCTTGTTGGAGGACACGCCAAACAGGTCCCGCATGGATAATGCCCTTGTACTGGCAGCAAGTTCCACAGGGTAGCCTGTGCGGACCGGTTAGGTTCAGGTTTTCTGGTTCGAGTATGCACCAGAGTATCTCTCAAGTTGGAACTCCTCTTGAAAGCTAACAGAGGGGGGAAAAGGTTCGCATGATCAGTGTTCAGGATACTCCAATGTTTATGGATGGTCTGCTGAATCCTGTTAGACAATGCGTGAAAAGTACTCACGCATGTGAGTCTGGATGTGGAGGGCTTAGGTTCTCGTATTTCTAGAAGTGCCTCTCGGTTGTAGTTGACAGCACGCTTCAATGACTGGCGTACAAGTCTGTTTGGGTATCTCCGTTCCTTAAGTTGTCAGGAAAGTAATCCTGCGTGTTCAGTGAATTTATCTGGAGTGGAACAGTTGCGTCTGACTCGAATAAAAAGTCACTTTAAAACAAAGCGCGAACTCAACCTGAAGGCGAGCTTTACAGAGTGTATATTTGTGTAAAACGTGTTTTTTCTGACGGACGCCACTTCTTGTTGGACAGTGCCTAAAAAGTAGGTGGGGTTAGCGTTTGTACCTTTGGCTGAATAGCCCCGGACAGATGCCGTAACTATTGAGACCACATCTGGTTGTAGCGGTGGACCTTACTGAACATACCGGTATCTGGTTCAGTATACACCTTGTTGTTGTTCTTTTTTTGGTTTTTACACTTATTTGCAGTAGCTGTAATAATCTATGGATCCTGACAAAGGACAAGACACCTTTATGGGCCACTGATGGCCGAAACATGTTGATCCCCTTGATGTACCTGTCTTGAATTGTGACAGCCGCATCATTCAGCTTATTGTTGTTTTTTAAACCTGTCATAGGGGAGCTAAATAAAGTTTCGCTGGCTTACTCTTTAGGCAGTTTTCACTCACTTTCACCAGCACTGCACTTTACACCCATTCACACACCAGGCCCACATAGGGTTTTTAGTACAACCCATGTGATCAATTTGAAAAACATGTTAAATATTAGATTACGATGTGAACATTACCAACGCCATCTTGTCCCACTTAGGCCTTTGCGAGCGCATAAGCGGCAGCCATTTTAGACACTGTGGCCAGTTCGTAACATTGCCGATCGCCTGCACGTCTCCCCGACCTCGCAATCATCCCCCACGCGCTGGCAGTCCCCGAAGCACACATGCTAGAGCCATAAATCATCCTCAGCGCGACCCTGCCCCGGAGCCACTTCCCGTGCCGAGCCCACATACCCTTTCATCCCTTGTGCACGAACAAGCCCTTCGACAATCCTCTCCCCTGCACCTGGCTGCTCGATCCGATCCCAGGCTATAACCGACCCCTGCGGATACAGTCTATTGCCCCGTACAGTAGGATTCCGCCTCTCATCAAAGGAGCCGGAATTAATCAATGCCACAACCCCATGAGATCCGACCGATTGCGCGTATTTCAGCTCCTGCCGGAATGCCCAGCTGCGCGATAGCAATCACCTACTAAGACCGGGGTTGGGTACAGTACTATCGATATGTGTGGGAACGGGCCTGAAGCAGGGATTCCAAAGATGGTTTACGATGCATCAAAGTAATGCCAGGAATGTGTTACACTGCAATAAAATGTTACAAATGTGTATAAAAGGGCAGGCCACAGAGATGCAGTGAGAGCACCTCGAAACGACGGCCTGTTCGTCGGTCCTGGCATGTTTTCCTTCGAAGAATAATTCAGTTTCCTGCTTTCCAATTTCCAGCGCCCGCCTCTTTATTTGATAACTATGATTGAACTAGAGGCGACTAACGCCAAGCAGTGCTTGAGGATATCTGGGGAAAATCTGCTACGTTCTTACAAACATCCCTGAGCTGCTCCCTCGTAGAGAGGGGGCTGTAGCCTGCATTTGGACTAGGTTCCTAATGCGAGGAGGCACCCCTATGATAAAGCATGACACCTTTGGTGTGTGAAGGGAGTCGTCCTTAAAAGGGATACCTTTCCCCGATTGGTTGATTTCAACTTTGGTGTCAATCTACTTGTGTGTTACATTTAAAAACTTTCCAGACCCGTGGGCTCTTGTGTGAGTTGACCACAAGGAACCACCCAAGGTGAGTAAGAAGGGACACCACAGAGGAAGGGTGCAGTGTGAGAACACAACTGCGTGCTACGTTCAATTCAATGGGAGAGTTGCGTTGCAGTTTTAGAGTTTAAGGACCCTTCCCAGTGGATTACAAAGAATCCCTTTGGGACGTAGATGATTGGAGAGCCACCACACCCGTGGATACTGAAGTACCAGAGTTACCTATCCCAGGGAAGCTGGGTGCATAGGGCTGAAGTGGCGTCTGAAACTGTTGTCGTTCTCAATGGGAGTCTTCAAAGAAATGCCCACTGCTGGAAAGAAGAAAGGCGTCCGGTGGAACCCACAGGTGGATTCTTGATGAAAAGAACCTGAAAGCAGAGGGGACAGTCGAGGTCACTCAGGAGTGACCAGGGGCTCAGTAGACGAATGCCCACCGATGTCGGGTACTTCAGGTGTGATGATGGAGACCTAGAGTCTGCAGTCACGCGGACCAGGAGACGCTGAGGATAACCAGGAGCCAGATATGAGCTTTCACATGAAGGATGTTGAGTGTTGAGGGGTCGGTGTCCGGCAGGAGTCCCAACAAGCCTTGGCAGCGGAAACCCACAAAGAAGGTCGAGTAAGGTTACGGTCTGGCCCAGCAATGACCAGGAAACTCACCACAGCAAGGGGAGTTAGGGCAGGCCTAAAGCAACCAGGGTAGCCCAATAAAAGCCGTGTTGTACCTCAAACGGACCCACAGGACGAAGGCACAGGAGTTGTGAGGGGACATATACTAGTTTCACAAAGTCACAGCTTGCAGGGCACAGAGTGTGAGGAGGCAAAAGTCCTTTGTATGAAATGTGCGCAGAGGTTGGGGTTATCAATAGCACAATGCACATAGTTGGGGAACGCCAACAAGCAAATACACTTCACTTGCAAGAGTATGCGGTGCACTGGAGTTCGGGTTATGCGGTCATCACCAGGGATACTGGCCTCAGACTTGGTGAGAGGGCAGCTTGACCTCAAGGAACGTAGGAACCCACCTCCTGTGCTGCTGGAGCCTACGGAGGGCGCAGGAGCTCAGGATCAGCAGACCGGTCAGTTGCGGTGCCTACGAATGCAGGTTAGTGACTCCTTCACCCCAAGGGAGATGTCAGTTGTCCTTGATGCTCCACAGGTCCTGCACGGAGCCTGTATGGTGCACAGACGATGCTTTGGAAGGAGAGGGAGACGAAGTGGGGCCCAGTCGAAGTCCAGAGTGTCCAGATGGTCGAAGGTCAGTGGTTTCTTTTTCTTGTCCACGTCAAAACTAGGGTCCTACCGCAAGGTAAGCCCTTTTCTACCCACAGGAGAGGGTTGAACAGATTCAGGGGAGGACAGTGGGGAGGATACTGTCATGTCCATTGTCCAGTTTCGCGCCTGACCAGGAGGCAAAGGCTCCAAGGACTGGTTTGAACTGGACTATGCACAGGGACACTAATTGTGCCCCAGATGCAGACTTTCAGGCACTTTGGAAGTGCACCCACCCAAAGCAAATACACTAAATCCTGTCTGGGAGGTGGTCACACCTTCCTGTGACAGGATGCCTATTGTCCTCTTCGATCCAGCAGGAAGCAGACTCCCCTAGCCAATCACGACGCTGCTGTCACCATGACAGCAGTGCCATGATTGGTCTGAGCACCGTGGGTCGGCGCTCAGACAAGAAGTGGGAGCCTTGGTGAAGAAGATCCACAGGCTCCCACTTCCTGTCTGTTCTTCACCAAGGCTCTGCATTACAGCCTGGTAGAGAACATGCTAAGTGTGCATGACTGTTTGGCCGGCCCAAGACAGCCAGCCAAACCATCATGAGCACTTAGAGAGTGCTCACCACTCCTCCCCTGCTTTGTGGGCAACCACTCTCCGCACCTTCAGAGCCTTCTGAAAAATAAAATATTAATAACGTGGAGTTATTATCATTTTATTTTTCCTGTGGGGCGACACTTCTCCGATGGTTATGCTTATGATTTATGCTGTCAAGTAGGCCCATGAAATGTGTGGCACCGTCAGCCAGTTATAGCGTTTTAGCTTATAGCAAGCTGTATTGTGGGACTTGTAGTTTTACTTTGACTATAGTTAATTGCTAGCTTAAAAATCCCTGCTTGGGAAGTGCTATAGCTAAGAAGCCAAGACTGGCTACGATTGTTTGACATAGTAGGTACCTGCATTGAAAAGATGCTGCAGAGGTATTCAGGATGTAGGAGAAACATGCCAGCAAGTGTTACGGAGTGAGGAAAAACTACCTGGGAGAAAAACGGTTAACTAAGTGGGTATAATGAGGACACCAGAGAGGTTCTTGGAGAAAGAGTGAGGAAGTATCCTCTGAGGAGAGTGGAACGTACTTTAGCAGGCTATTGAGACACCAAAGCCATAACCTACAAGAACGGATGGACGATGACAAGACGTAGCTGTGGTAGGATGGAGGGAGCACCGGCAGGGAGAAATATCTGCAGAAGGAAAAGAGACCACATCGAGATTTGGATGGAGAGATAACTTAAACAAGAATAGCGCAGAGGGAAATTGAGTTGGGTTGGCGAGGAGAGCATGAGGGCTAGGCATGAGAGAAAGTATCTGTCAGGGATGGAATTGAGAGCTTACTTAAAGGTAGTGATAAAGAGACTGCCTACTATGTCTAGGCTGAGAAATGAGGATTTAGATCTGAACTTAAGTAGAGCTCTCAGCAGTGTCAAAATGGGGCTGTTCATGTCATTAAAAATAGAACATAGGCCCAACTGCTTAGTTTGGCCAGCTTGTGAAAATGACCCTCAGTTTCACACATAAGATATGAAATGTCACACATAATCACAATGCAAAATATTGTGTCACACAAAAGTATACTGAAAACTTGGAAGCCCTACCCGTGAGTGGAAAGACTCTTCTTTAGTGACGCTGAGCACAGCACCACAGTATAGCGCGGCGCTGGAGTGTGGCCTGAATCACTATGCAACTGCCCAGCCAGAGAGGCGGCTATGGATGTGCCACAGAATAAATCCACTAGGGCATCTATGCGGTGCCTAGCTGGCATAGAAAGCCTACCACCAACTAGATACAGCCGCCCAATTGCTTGACTTTGTTCACGAGAAAGTGTCACTCATAGTCGTTGAATGTCATTCATAATTACACTGAAATTATGAAAATATCAAACATAGCAATCTGAAACCTTGGCAACTATGTACTTGACTTTACCCCAAGGTATTGTAGCGCTTTACATGAGCGCTAATTACAGCACACAAGGTAACATTCATTTAGGCGCCGGGAGATTAAGGGATCTGCCCAGGTGTCTACCCGCCAATTAGGGCTCTGGTGATCCTGCAACAGAGCGAAGGAGGAGTTTAAACCAACGGACGAGGCAACAACCTGAATTCCAAGCCGCGCGCCGCCTGCCAGAGCCCCGGGCACGCGCCTGCGCACATCTTACGTTCCAGGCAGCGGCAAGTTTAGAACTCGGAAATGTTTCCTACGGGCGCGGACGGAGATGTCGTTAGCCATCGGCAACGCCCGCACGTGCGTACGTCCCTGTGTATGTAGAAAGGAGTACGAGCAGCGCGAGCTCTGTGACGTCGCGTCGTGCGCGCACCCCGTTGCCTTGGAGACGGCGTGCCGCGTCCTGCTGCTTGGAGCAGGTGAATGGGACAAAGCGAGTGAGGAGTCGAGCGACCAGGTGAGGGGCGAAGAGCGAGACGGGGAGAGACAGGGGTGAGACCCCCGGCTTGGAGGTAAGTTGTTGGGTGAAACGGGTGTGACTTGCGGTTGTGGTAGACGAAGTTGTTAAGCGAGTTGTTGTTGTTAGTCGTGGCTGGAAGTTGTACTGTGTGTAAGTAAGACGACGAAAGATTTTGAGGCCACACGGTCTTGGTCATATATTATATACAGTGCTTGTGGGGTATAAAGAGTCAGACAAGGGAATGCGAAGGGGGCACCGGGGCAAGGGCATGAACACCCCCGCCCCTCACCCCCCTCCTGCTGTAAAGGTGTGGGGGGGGGTTGGCTGTGAATATCTATGAGTTTGGGTGTGTCAGGGCCCCGTCACATTCTGCAGGGGACTTCCATCGTTTTGTGTTACGTCGGTATATAGCAGGAACGTAAAATAATTCCGTTAGTGTGGGTGGCCAACGTCCCATCGTGCTTCGCAGGGCACTTTGAACGCATGGAGACACGTTGCATGAGCGGAGACACCCCACCCAGCATATGTGTTGGGGATGGGGGACACTATGACAGGGCGCAGTTTTAGAGTTTCATAATCCCCAATCTCCAGACCTGGTATGTTCGGAGGTGAGACACAATGAGGTGTTGAGTGCCATTCTTAAGTAAAGCACACAAGTCCCAATGTGTTAGAGAGTTTGATTTCGTTCATATGGCCACCGATCCATGATAAATATCCAAATTACATTATCAAGGTCCACAAAACAGGTAGGAAGGACATTTCATCCTATCCATAATCGTCACGAAGCGACTCCATAACTAACACTTACTTATTCCTTCACAAAGTTCTACCTCTTACCACAGCAGACCAAAAAGCAAAGCTAAACCGTACACTGATCAGGAGTCACTGAGAATACTTGCATATTAATATTTTAGATATCGTGCAACAGGATCAATGGATGCAAAGTAGTTCAACTAAATAAAAAGTACGTATAACAAACATTGGCAAACCTAGTATGTGTGGCTTTTCAATGGGACATGCACACAGACAAACTACCTTCTTGCATGTGTTCCTTGTATGCAAACAGAGCAACTCACCTGCAGGCATCCACAGACACACAGACCAGCAGCACACTTACTGATTCCCTGACATAATTGTACCTAACTAAGCACACAACTTAACAGTCATCCCTTGCGCAATAAACAGACCACGCTGATGTCTTAAGCGTAAAAGGCCATTTATTAACCACTTAACTGCGCCAAACGTTCCGTGCTAGTGCGGAACGTTCTATTGCGCGGGCAGGGCCGCGACGGCCAACCGACGTGCGCAGCACTCCAAAGGTAGTGCACGCGACGGCCATTGGCCGTCGGCAGCATCGATGAGGTTAGGAGCAGGCTGCACAACAATAAACATTAACCAATAACATCAACCTCAATGACAAAACCCCCACATCAACTCTTCATCCCTTCACTCACTCCGAACTCACATCTCGTACCACTCCATGACCCATTCCGTTCCTCATCCATTTTACAGATCTACTAGCATCCTCCCCGGTCTCACGTGGCATTCCACTCATGCCTCCAGCTCCCCACCTCATTCACTCTTCTCCCCCCCCCCGAGGGGTGGGTGCGCCTACTATTGACTCCACCACCCCTCCAAAGTATCGCAACCCTGCAGCCCGTCCTAAACTGGCACGCTGCACCAACCCTACGTCCAAGCCCTAGTAACTGCAGGGTGGGTGGGTGGCCTTTCTTAACTGAACCCTCCCAATGGTGCCGAGAGTGCAGGAAGAGGAAGTTTCCTTCCTCCCCTGCACTCTTATACCCACTCCCTAACTCCACCCCTAGCCCAGCCTGGTCCTCCCCTCCGCGAAAGACCCCGGGGGACGACTAGTCTGCGACTTTGCTTACCCCAGGACCCAGTATGCACCAAGATCACCAGACGTGATCACTGATCAACAACACGGACTGATAGCTTTGTAATCACTGATGCACATGCAGACCAACACATACAAACACTCATACAATTCCACAGAAAACACATACGTCACACTGCACATAGCAGGAACATATGCAGGTGGGCCTACACACAAGGCTGTAATAGGCGTCATTCCTCTGAATATCAACCCCCTCTATTGAGGAATTTAAATTCTTAGGAGCTCAATGCGTGGATTACTCTAAGAAATCCTCTTTTCCTGCATGATCACCCTACATGTTTAGCCTTTGGGGGGGCTATATTTTTGCTGACTTGAGAACTTTGTGCACTTTACCACTGTTAATCAGTGGTAAAGTGCCTGTGCTCCCCCTTTAACCATGGTTATGTTGGCTAATTCTGCCTGAACCAGGGTATGCAGGAGATCGAACAACGGTGTCTCCAAAATTAAACCCTCATGCACGTGTAGGGTAGCGTGGTAAGCGGTATATCTTGATTCTCCGCTCTTCTGACACGTGTGTGCATAATCATCGGGTTTTTCGGTATGCAGCCTCCACCAGGAGGATCTTACCCTCGGTAAAAACAGTAGTGACCCAGTGATGTGGAGGGAGTGTAGGACAATAAAAATCCCCCGGAGACCCAGTAAACGGACTTTTATTAAATCTGGGTTCGGGTGGATCCCATTAGGGGAATGCTCCAGTCATGTGCGCTCTGTTGAAAAAGTTAGGTTTTCAGGACGCACTAGCATTCAAAATGATTTAAAATGGCCAACATGTTTCAGCCCTCTATGCCGTGAATCGGACTTTAGGGCTTTCTTCAGGACCCGTGGTGAAAGGTGATAGTGATGCTAAACTATTAAATTTATAGCAAGCAGGTGTGTAGAAAAAGGGAAATTTTCAACCTGTTTCTTGGTTCTCGAGGTCACGATGTACCTATAGTTCAGACATAATGATAAAGGACATACACAGACATACACAAATACACAAAGAAGGGTAAGGGAGACACATAATGTAGTGAATTCACTACTAGTCAATGCAGATTGTTGCAACTTAAAATAGCAATACTTCGTAACCCCCAGTAATTGGCAGTGTCAACTCTCTCTTTCTCCAACAGGCTAATGCATGCAAAAAGTGGTTCATAGACAATAAATCATAGTCATATGCCAATCGTTAGGGTCTAGGGAACCCCACCACTTAGAAGACTATCGTGGTAAGTCACAAGTGGTAATTGTTTGTCATGTGGCATGCAGTCAATACTCATTCGTAAGTGCAATATCTAGTATCTTTAGCATAAAATGGATTGCCCCGCGTAGTGAAAATCTTTCATACCGCCGTGCTCTGTGCGTCAAATTTATACCTGGAATAGACAATAGTTACACCTCCTTTCGTTGTAACCGGGGCATATATATTTATATGCAAACGTTATGCCAGTAAAATAATGCCTGTCCACTAGGACGACTATGGTGAAGAATCGAGATATGTGGCCATTGTAGTTCAAACATCACATGCAGAATACCTCATTCGTGAAAGAAGTCTCTAGTACATTACTATGTTGGGACTGATAATGGTTGCTTAACGTGGTGAGGAAAACAATCATGCCGATGTGCTCTGTGCGCCCTACGCGCCAAAATCATACCTGAGATATATATTAGTTACACCTCCTTCGGGTGTGGCAAGGGCTTCGAGGGGGCTAAACAGAAGGAATAACGCACTGTTAGCGTGAGGCCTGGCTCAGTATACTTGCGGTTTTTGTTGCTGAAGGGTCTCGTGGAAATACCTAACGCTCCTTTCCTCGCGCTTCGCGTTGCGCTTCTGCTGCCTCTTGCGACCCGGAAGTAACAGTGATGAGCTTCCGGGTCGGTATTTCTAGTATTTTCATGAAAATAGAAAGGGGACTTCGTCGTCCTGCGTGTTTTCAATGCTATGGCTCTAAGAATCTTGTTCTTCATGCCGCTTTGTTTTGATGCAAAGTTACTGGTCCAACAAAGGGATATTGTGAAAAATCTTTGAATTATCAATATAAAACAAGGAATATTTGAAAAGGCTAAGTAATTTAGAATTTGCAAAACTACTGGTCCAAAAAGTAGATATTGTGAAAAAATCTTTGAAATATTAATACAAAAAAAGGAATTTTTGAAAAGGCTAAGTAATTTAGAATTTATATCTTTCAAGTCGGGGTACTCAGTTTTTGGTGAAGTAGGTAGTGAAAGGGTACAGAATTCATCTTAGATGTTCCTCAGAAAACAGTCTACGTTAATCGTATTAGAGATATGGTTAATAGTGTTCTGAGTGGCGCTCGTCTTGGGGTCACGCTTCTTATTTCAAAACTTGGAAAATTAAAAAATGTGGTGAATGAAAACTGCGTAATGAACCAAATCTTGGTGATCAGTTGTACAGGATTCGACAGATTAGTGAATTTTAATGGCAAGCAATTTGTTAGCATAAGGTGGACAGATCATTTCTGGTATTTTGACGCAGAGCAGGTTTTGGGATGTCTCTCATTCCAAATGTGCTCACATTTGGTACATAGTTCATCTCTGATGTTTTTTCTCAGTTCGGACTGGTGGTATCTTATATTAAGGAATATGCCTCATGGTAGGCAGTCTTATTTCAACACACTCAGCCACGGGATATTATCATTGAGCCCCCTGATATCTGTCCCCAGACGGTGGACCCAACGTTGCTCTTTTTCAAAGAGGATTCTTTCTGCGTTGCTGTCCTTAGTATCCAGTGTTTCTAGGATGACCCAACTGAGGTCGTCCACTGTATGGTTTTTTTCCAAAAAATGACTAGCCATTTTAGTTGTGGTTTTTTTACATTTGACATTGCTTTTGTGCTCAACGATCCTTTGTTTGGCTTTTCTGCAAGTCATGCCAATATAGTGCAGTTGGCAAGGGCAGGTGATCATGTAAATTACATGGCTCGTATTGCAGTTTGTGTGTCTGAGCATTCTCCATTTAAGATTTGGAAGTAGTTGTAACTCCTTTGTTGGTTGGGTCAATTTACACACTGAACAAGAACCGCAGGGATAATGTCCAATAATGGGGGGGTTTCCCCACAGGTTGGATTGTTGTCCTCGTTTTGTTACAGGTGGTCTCGTGTGCACCAGGATGTCTTTTAGGTTCCTACAACGCCTGTTGGCGAATCTCGGTTTTGGCCAAGAAAGAGCGCCAGAGGTGAGGATCCTCCAATTCTTATTTACAATTTTCTTGACTTTGTCAGTTATTGGACTGTAGGTCGTGACACAGGTAGTGAGATCTTCAGGTTCTGTTTTTGGAAAGGTCTCTAGGAGGCCATCTCTGTTCTGGTGCTGGGCTCTTTTTTGCATTTATTTACCACTCGTTTTGGGTAGTCTCGATGTTGGAGTTTGGTGCAAAGATCTTGTGCTTGCGCCCGATATTCAGTGTTCTTGCTGCAGTTCCTCCGCAGTCTAAGGTTCCTTAGACTGCGGAGGAACCTTAGACTGCGGAGGAACTGCAGCAAGAACACTGAATATCGGGCGCAAGCACAAGATCTTTGCACCAAACTCCAACATCGAGACTACCCAAAACGAGTGGTAAATAAATGCAAAAAAGAGCCCAGCACCAGAACAGAGATGGCCTCCTAGAGACCTTTCCAAAAACAGAACCTGAAGATCTCACTACCTGTGTCACGACCTACAGTCCAATAACTGACAAAGTCAAGAAAATTGTAAATAAGAATTGGAGGATCCTCACCTCTGGCGCTCTTTCTTGGCCAAAACCGAGATTCGCCAACAGGCGTTGTAGGAACCTAAAAGACATCCTGGTGCACACGAGACCACCTGTAACAAAACGAGGACAACAATCCAACCTGTGGGGAAACCCCCCCATTATTGGACATTATCCCTGCGGTTCTTGTTCAGTGTGTAAATTGACCCAACCAACAAAGGAGTTACAACTACTTCCAAATCTTAAATGGAGAATGCTCAGACACACAAACTGCAATACGAGCCATGTAATTTACATGATCACCTGCCCTTGCCAACTGCACTATATTGGCATGACTTGCAGAAAAGCCAAACAAAGGATCGTTGAGCACAAAAGCAATGTCAAATGTAAAAAAAACACAACTAAAATGGCTAGTCATTTTTTGGAAAAAAACCATACAGTGGACGACCTCAGTTGGGTCATCCTAGAAACACTGGATACTAAGGACAGCAACGCAGAAAGAATCCTCTTTGAAAAAGAGCAACGTTGGGTCCACCGTCTGGGGACAGATATCAGGGGGCTCAATGATAATATCCCGTGGCTGAGTGTGTTGAAATAAGACTGCCTACCATGAGGCATATTCCTTAATATAAGATACCACCAGTCCGAACTGAGAAAAAACATCAGAGATGAACTATGTACCAAATGTGAGCACATTCGGAATGAGAGACATCCCAAAACCTGCTCTGCGTCAAAATACCAGAAATGATCTGTCCACCTTATGCTAACAAATTGCTTGCCATTAAAATTCACTAATCTGTCGAATCCTGTACAACTGATCACCAAGATTTGGTTCATTACGCAGTTTTCATTCACCACATTTTTTAATTTTCCAAGTTTTGAAATAAGAAGCGTGACCCCAAGACGAGCGCCACTCAGAACACTATTAACCATATCTCTAATACGATTAACGTAGACTGTTTTCTGAGGAACATCTAAGATGAATTCTGTACCCTTTCACTACCTACTTCACCAAAAACTGAGTACCCCGATTTGAAAGATATAAATTCTAAATTACTTAGCCTTTTCAAAAATTCCTTTTTTTGTATTAATATTTCAAAGATTTTTTCACAATATCTACTTTTTGGACCAGTAGTTTTGCAAATTCTAAATTACTTAGCCTTTTCAAATATTCCTTGTTTTATATTGATAATTCAAAGATTTTTCACAATATCCCTTTGTTGGACCAGTAACTTTGCATCAAAACAAAGCGGCATGAAGAACAAGATTCTTAGAGCCATAGCATTGAAAACACGCAGGACGACGAAGTCCCCTTTCTATTTTCATGAAAATACTAGAAATACCGACCCGGAAGCTCATCACTGTTACTTCCGGGTCGCAAGAGGCAGCAGAAGCGCAACGCGAAGCGCGAGGAAAGGAGCGTTAGGTATTTCCACGAGACCCTTCAGCAACAAAAACCGCAAGTATACTGAGCCAGGCCTCACGCTAACAGTGCGTTATTCCTTCTGTTTAGCCCCCTCGAAGCCCTTGCCACACCCGAAGGAGGTGTAACTAATATATATCTCAGGTATGATTTTGGCGCGTAGGGCGCACAGAGCACATCGGCATGATTGTTTTCCTCACCACGTTAAGCAACCATTATCAGTCCCAACATAGTAATGTACTAGAGACTTCTTTCACGAATGAGGTATTCTGCATGTGATGTTTGAACTACAATGGCCACATATCTCGATTCTTCACCATAGTCGTCCTAGTGGACAGGCATTATTTTACTGGCATAACGTTTGCATATAAATATATATGCCCCGGTTACAACGAAAGGAGGTGTAACTATTGTCTATTCCAGGTATAAATTTGACGCACAGAGCACGGCGGTATGAAAGATTTTCACTACGCGGGGCAATCCATTTCATGCTAAAGATACTAGATATTGCACTTACGAATGAGTATTGACTGCATGCCACATGACAAACAATTACCACTTGTGACTTACCACGATAGTCTTCTAAGTGGTGGGGTTCCCTAGACCCTAACGATTGGCATATGACTATGATTTATTGTCTATGAACCACTTTTTGCATGCATTAGCCTGTTGGAGAAAGAGAGAGTTGACACTGCCAATTACTGGGGGTTACGAAGTATTGCTATTTTAAGTTGCAACAATCTGCATTGACTAGTAGTGAATTCACTACATTATGTGTCTCCCTTACCCTTCTTTGTGTATTTGTGTATGTCTGTGTATGTCCTTTATCATTATGTCTGAACTATAGGTACATCGTGACCTCGAGAACCAAGAAACAGGTTGAAAATTTCCCTTTTTCTACACACCTGCTTGCTATAAATTTAATAGTTTAGCATCACTATCACCTTTCACCACGGGTCCTGGAGAAAGCCCTAAAGTCCGATTCACGGCATAGAGGGCTGAAACATGTTGGCCATTTTAAATCATTTTGAATGCTAGTGCGTCCTGAAAACCTAACTTTTTCAACAGAGCGCACATGACTGGAGCTTTCCCCTAATGGGATCCACCCGAACCCAGATTTAATAAAAGTCCGTTTACTGGGTCTCCGGGGGATTTTTATTGTCCTACACTCCCTCCACATCACTGGGTCACTACTGTTTTTACCGAGGGTAAGATCCTCCTGGTGGAGGCTGCATACCGAAAAACCCGATGATTATGCACACACGTGTCAGAAGAGCGGAGAATCAAGATATACCGCTTACCACGCTACCCTACACGTGCATGAGGGTTTAATTTTGGAGACACCGTTGTTCGATCTCCTGCATACCCTGGTTCACGCAGGACAAGTGATCCCTCCCCCTTGATTATTTGTAATTACCCAAGGAAACTGAGGGATCAGTACTTTCCTTCTCCCCCCCCCAATTGATTAGCATATGTTGGCTAATTGACACATTTAACTTGCCTCTGAGTCCCTAGGATATGGTGTAAAAAGTATACCCAGAGCTGCAAAGTTAAATGTCACTTGTAGACTGCAGCACCTATTGTGATATTAACTATAGTGGCAATGCAAACATGGATTCAAGCATACCCTGTGTAGCCTGCCTCTTGCAGTGTAAATATGAACTTGGCCTGTCAAAATAAACCCTTTTGACAGGATCTAATAATTCATCCTTATGTGAGCCTTGTAGCCCACAAGGTAGGGTGCATTGTATTTAAGAGTGAGACATGTAGTGGGGCGTGGCCTAGAAGTCAAAATGCCATCCGCTACCTCGATGGCGAGATAACCCTTGATTTCGACCAATCGGCAATACAGAAGATTTCTTTCATCCTGAGGAGTGACGGCATAGACGGTGGGCTGAGCCAACAGCTTCCTCTGACCACATAGCACCTGTCAAGATGGCGAACAGGTGATTCAAACCGGGCACAGAGTAGTGCGCCAGTAGCAAGATGGGCAATGCTGGACTCCTGGGGGCCCCGGAGATGTTGGTATCTGGACTCCTGCTGCCCATCCAGCCTAATGGTCCCTCGAGTATAGGAGGCATCAGGCTGGGTGGTCAACTGTGGCAGGCCAGAGCCGCAGACAGGGTTGGCGCACTACTGAACAAGGAGAGAAGTGCTGAGACAGCAGAATGCCACAACTGTGACCAGCGGTCTTCCCTGCATGATCCACTGTTGTGGAACATCAACCGGTCATGCCTGTGAGGGACAGGTCCACTTCCCAAAGCAGCTGTAACCTGACGTGGGAGAAGACACTGGGGGAGGTAGCAAAGCGATATGTAGGTGAACTGAGAGCCATTTGTTTTTGCTTTGCCTACTGGTGGGGAGCTTGAGCCTGCCTGGCCTAGAGCAGCCAATTTTCTCCCTCCCTCTCCCCCACCCTCCCCGGGGAGGGCTTGCAACCGTACAAGGCAGTCAACCAATGTGACAGGATGTGACCATTTGGAAGAAAAAAAAAAGCAGTCGGGGAGGCTTGCTCCAGAAGTACGTTTTGCTGAGGGCCCCTGCTAACCTCTTGTTGGGTATGTGGATATTAATGGTGGCTGGGGGAAATTCAGTGCTGAACTCGTCATCTGTGGGCAGTGGGGTTCAGGCGTAAACAGGAACTTCACACAGTGCTGGCTGCATTGTGGAAAGACAAAGCAGCCCAGTCCCAGGTAAAAACGAAATGTTATATAAAAGCCCAACAAAGCAAAAGTGCAGAATCAGGGAAAATGTCAACAGAAGCCGACGCTGTTGGAAGTGGCCCTTTGTAGGAAAGTAGGATCTGCTTTCATGGTTACCCCCAATTTTTGCTGGTGTCATTCTGTTTTCTGACACGTCTGACTGGGATCATGCTAATCAGGACCCCAGGCACTGTGCTCGCTCCCTAAATTGGACTATGGTAAGTACTTTGGTATCTTCCTGATAGGCTACTGGTGTACCCTTCTAAGTCGCTAGTATATCGTACTGAGATACCCAGGGCATAGGTACACATTAGGGGCCTCCCATGGGCTGCAGCATATATTATGCCAGCCATGAAAGACAACTTAAACTGTGACTACAGGCCTGCCATTGCAGCCTGTGTGAGCTGGTGCTAGCACCACTCTCAACTGATATACATTTCCTTATATCTGAGGTCACTACACTTAAAATCTATGTGACCCCTAAGGTAGGCCTTTGAATCCTGAAGGCAGAGTGCTTGGCTATAAGTGTGAGGGTGCCCTGCATGAGCAGGACACCCCCTAAAAACTCAGGAGTTGATTCTTCAGGCCTTGTAAGTACGGTCAGCCATTTTATACATTCAGTGGACATTAAGTCAATTACGAGATGTCTAACTATATATTGGCTACACCGAAACCGGTCATGTTTGGTACCAAACATGTTGAAATCATGCCCAACACAGATGCCATTGTTGGATGTAGGATCCCATCTACTAGGTGACTCCCCTAGGGAGCCCCCCTCTATACCCCCCTGTATCCCCGGTACCAGCCTTTTCGGGTCTAACTGCAAGCTAGTGCTGCTGCAGACCAAAGACACAATTCTGCGCTCCTGCTGCTGAGCCAGGTTTGAGCAGGGCAAGGTAGGACAATAGGTCTCCTGTCACAGGGAGGTTTGAAGACCTCCCAGACAGTAATTAGTGTATTGGGTTGGGGTGGGGGCACTTGCCATCGCCACCACTGATTTGAATGGCACATTTGGGGCCCTCCTTGCATACTCCAGTTGGAACCATTTCAGGAATCTGTCGGCTCCCGCTCTGGCGCAAAACTGGACAAAGGACATGGGAGTATCCTCCCCTCTGTCCAGCTGGTAGGGATCCCTGAATCTTCCCAACCCTTTCCTTTGTTTACTTAAGGGCTTACCTGTGGGTGGCTCTTCAGAGTCGTCGTGGGACAAGATTCGGATCTGAAACCACTTCATCTTCAACCGTCTGGGCACGTTGGACTTGGCTTTGGGAATCAAGACTGCATCTGGAAGACCCTGCTGCTCCTGGTCTAGTTGTCTTGCTAGTCTTCTGCGTCATCTGTGCCTGTGCTCCATCCAGGTTCTTCTCCAAGCCTGTGGGCATCGAAGTCACCCAAAGGAATCTCCCTTGAAGTGAAGGAGTCACTCCCCTGCATCTTCAGGCACCGCAACAAAGCTGACCGATTAGCTGCTCCTGATGTCCCACGTACTCCAAAAGGCTCAGCAACACAGGTGGTGGTTTTGCCACTCCCCCGAGGCCTGCCCTGTCTTCACAGTAAGTTTGAAGTCAGTATCCCTCGTTGAAACTGCTGGAGCAGTACCCCTGTGCACCGTGTCAACTTGCCATTGCTAAGGTTTGTTGACTTTCTTCTCCAGAGATCTTTGGGCTACAAGAAGCTCCAGCCTCCATCATCTCCTGCTACCAAGATCTTAGTCCTCATCACATCCTCTTCACTGTGGGCCTGCATTCTTAGTGAGCTGCAAAAAATTGCCTTTGCACACATATGCGAAAGTCTTAAACATGTGTAGTTTTAAGGTCACAAAGCACTATTGTTGCAACAAAGACAGCAAAAAGTAACATCAATTCCTTGATACTCCGAGTTCATGAATTTCAAGGTTTATTCGTTCCACAACCAGCCGACACGTGTTTCGTCGCGTTAGGAACAAAGTGTTCGCGACTCCTCAGGGCTGGGAAAGATACAAACATAAAAATACTAAAGCTTACGGTATAACAGTATGTTAAAAGTCAGGCAATTCAATGGCATCTACTTGAATAATTGCTGTGCAACCCAGAGTGCCATACTATCACCTAATGAACCAAGCATGTGTCCATTGAGTGCACGCGTAAAAGTGGTAGGACAAAAATTCCAGATTACAAACCGTCAACACCAGCATAAGCATGGAAGTGTATGACAAACCAGGTGGCATAGGCACAGTGCACTAGGTGATAAGTCTCCTGAGAAAAAAGGGAAGCGTTACCCCTATCCAGCACGTGGTAGCTAACTGTGATCACAACATGCTCCCCAGTGCTAGGAAACTCAAAGTACATAACACACGCCATACCTTGCCTATGTAGCGTAAGTCCAGTCAAGTCTATTAGAAGACATACAAAAAACAAATGGGAACAAGAGGAAAACCTTTCAGTAAACTGTGTATAGTCACTCATGTTGACACAAGTCTGACTTAGTATGACTAAAACTTATAGCGTTCACAAAGATATGTAGTTAAAAGGGGGCTCACCGCACCACCGGGGATATTTCCGACCCGGCGAGGCCCGTGACCGTCTCAACCCGAACACGCACGTGTAGAAGCGCTCTTATGAAGACTAAAAGAAAGATGGGGACAAAAAACCCACAAGAGACATGAAGAGGTGGGTAGCCCCCTTGTCTCTATTTCTAGCTCTCATCTCTACCCGTACAAGTGTATAAAACCCACACAAATGCATGTAAAATTCTTACCCGATGTGTGTGCACCATCAGGTCTTTCTAGAAATGTGGACACCCCAGGAATAGATAATTCCACAATCGTTCACAGGCATTAGAGTTTCTAAAAAAAAAATATATAAATGTAGAGATCTCCTAAATAGACATAAGGGTCATCTCACCAACACTCAGTGTCTATGTGGTTGATAACAACCCTTCATTCTAGACCCCCAGTCCTATAGCATAACGCAGTTTCTATTATCTTTTCAAAAACATATTTACCTCATAAATCAAAGGCTCGTCCACAAGAAACCGGAAGACCCAACGCACTGATTGGAGCGGATAACCCCAACGCTCAAGTCTGTTTAAGAAAAATGAAAAAACGGCATATGTGGTGAGAGCCGTCTGCTATGATGTGTTCCGATAGTGAGCAACCATAGATTCAAAACGCATATTCCCTAAACACTTACATTACAGAAGGGCCGATTTCTTAAAATGTCCAGTCACCCGGTTCACTGTGTTCCGTGTATCGGACACATGACCGGAATACTGGCAACAGGAAGTACTCTCCGAGTACGACTTCCACGCCCCCACTCTTTCAACTAGAAAGCTAACCCTGTCGGATTGCGTATCCCCAGCCGTAATTAACCCTTGTAATAGCCACTAGAAAGGGAAGCTATGCCGCACCACGGCCTCCCTACTTCATGAATACAAAGCCATAGCATGTCGACGATAACTCACTTGCATTGTCGTACGCATCGTATATCCCAGTGCTCCCCGTATTGTGTGACAATCAGAGACATGAGACCCTCACAATTATCCAAGTATATCACCATTACAGCAAAACACCTAAAACAGTTGAAATGTTCGCAACAAAATATCATAAATACATTGTAAAATTTCTCCTCCCATTAATACAGTGTTGTTGGGAATTCATTTTCAAAAGTTACCGATATCTTCACCTAGACAGCCAATTATAAGTGAACGACATTTGCACATTCAAAACCTGAACCTTTCCATAAAGACTTTTTATAACATTTAGTACTTATTTCTCGTATCGCTATTATTCACTCCATTGTTAAACCCCCCTAGTCGCCAAGTGTTGTAGCATGTACCTGTTCAATACCAAAACTCTGCACAGTGTATATCATTAACAACATTTGTATATGATGTGTTAAATCAGAAAACAGCGCAAGTATTCAGTAAATTGACACACCACTCCACAGATCACAATTACCATCACAATGTATCTACTATTGGAGCGTATCTCTAATGTTGAATGACTGAAAAACAGGGAAATCATTAGCCCCTCTTGTACAATGGACCCTCCTCCTAGGTCACAACCCCCCAGAGAGAGCTTGAGGAGGATCCCGAGTAACCGCTCTCCCTCCATATTCTAGTAGCACAGTAATGCACCACGATAAATGCCCCATCCTGTGTACACGTTATTGTGTCACAGTTCTGTTTCTCCTCTCTACACTGAACACAGTGTCAACTATTGTTACAATTCATCAGTGGTATAGAACCGTGTGTAAGACATCCTGTACCTCCTGGAAACCTCAATCCCCCAAAAAAGATTGCAATTCCTGGTCATAATTGAGTCCCTGGCCCACAGTGCGTAGGCGTAAAATCCACATCGCTTCCCTGCGCCACAGGCTCAATTCCCTGTTGCCACCCCTCACACTCTTATGCACTGTTTCTATCCCAAAGAAACGTACATGCCTGTCTTCACCTTGTGAATGACAAGCAGCCACATGTAGTGCCATGGGATATTTCGGGTCTTGTTTCTGTATGGCCCTGATATGTTCAGCTATTCGCTCCTTAAGAGCCCTTATGGTGCTACCCACGTAATACTTTCCACATGAGCATTCAATTATGTAAACTACAAACCTGGTTGTGCAGTTCACATTTTGTCTGATATCATATGTCTCACCATTGATGCCCATCAAGGTTTTTGTCCCGTGTTTAGCCCATCTGCACATAGAGCAGAACCCACATTTGTAAAATCCTGTGCTATGTTGGGTCATCCAAGTGCTGGCTTTGGTGGCCCTAGGAACTGTTGGACTCAATCTATTCCTAAGTGTTCTGCCCTTCCTGAAGGTGATCTGAGGTGAGTGTGGAATGAGGTCCCGGATAATCTGGTCTGTTCTCAAAATGCTCCAGTGTTTCGTGAGACTCTTGCGAACAACGTGATGTAGTGAGTGGAAATCCGTAACAAGACGGACACTTTTATCTGATGTGTGACCACCTTTGCTGATTTAAGCGTGTCCGTGCGTTGAATCTTAGCCTCTCCTTGAAAATCTCTCCCTCATATTTCCCATACATTTCAAAAATTCTGTGTCCTCACTACAATTACGTCTAGCCCTCAAGAACTCGCCATACGGTATGGAGCGTATTTGAGGCTGTGGATGAGTGCTAGAGGCATGTAGGACT
Source organism: Lissotriton helveticus (assembly GCF_964261635.1). Taxonomy (NCBI): domain Eukaryota; kingdom Metazoa; phylum Chordata; class Amphibia; order Caudata; family Salamandridae; genus Lissotriton; species Lissotriton helveticus. The sequence continues at coordinate 74,589,235 of NC_136073.1, read as the reverse complement.
GCGTTGCCGGCCGTACTCTTTCTGAAGAGTCTGCTCTGCAACGTATCATTGACCACATACAATTCCACGTCTAGAAACTCAATGCGTGTTTCGCTGTGTTCCATGGTAAACTTTATTTCCCAATCATTGTCGTTAAGATGTTCAAAAAAGTCCTGTAATAGTTCCTGGGTGCCTGACCATAATAAGATGCAGTCGTCAATATATCAACCCCAAAAAATAATGCAGTCGATATATTGAGCCCCCTTGGGTCCCCAAATAAGGTCGGTCTCCAAAGCACCCATGAACAGGTTGGCAAAAGAGGGGGAACATTTCGACCCCATTGCCACCCCCCTCTTTTGTCGGTACCAATTACGCTCAAACATGAAGAAATTATTCTCCAAGATCAATTCCATCATGGACGTAAGCATAATAGTGTGTTGCCACATGGAAGCAGGTCTATTATAGAGGAGTTTGTTAACCGCCTGAATACCCAATGCAGGATTAATGCTGGTATACAGGGATATAACATCCATTGTGGCTAGAATTGTACCCGGTTGCCAGTTCAGGTCCGCCAAGGTACTTAAAATATGCTTGGTGTCCTGTATGTAGGATGGTAAATTACGCACAAGAGGGCCCAAAAAGAGGTCCACATATTCAGCCAACCTCTCAGGAAACAATGGGCCTGCCTGGTGGAAACGGGAGATGTTTATGAACCTTTGGCAAAGTGTAAAGCCAAGGGTATGTAAGCCTAAAGACTTTCAAGTAGAGATACTCATCATCGTTCAAAAGACCTGATTGCTTCCAGGTCATTAGTTTGTCATTAATCTTGGAAGTAAGTGGACCCATAGGGTTATGTGTCAATCTCCCATAACACGTTTGGTCTTTAAGTTGATTGGAAATCTCTTTGTGGTAATCAACCACGTTCATTACCACGACATTTCCCCCCTTGTCCGCCTCCCGAATAATGATGTCTTCGTTATTTATCAGAGAAGCCAGTGCCGAACGCTCACCCTGTGTGAGATTATCTTTGTACTTAAAGGTACGATTGTCATGGGTGGTATTAAGTTTGTCCAAATCCTCCAGAACGTGTTTATAGAAGTCATCAATAGCATTACCCCCAGGGAGGGTGGGAATCCACTTGGATTTTGACTTTAACCCGCTGGCCATGCTGAGATCAGGCTCAATATTTAGTTCATCCAGAAGTCTATCCATATCATATGGTGATTCCTCAAGATCATTCATAGTCAGAAGTAGATGCGTTGCTTGTATATCCTTTATTGATAAAACATCAGAATCAAGCACTACAGGAATATTCTTTGACAATTTCTTAGTCGCTTCTTTATGTGCAAACAATTTTTTCAGTTTTAAATTCCTTATAAATCTAAACAGATCTATCTTAGTTTTACAAATGTCCCCTATGGTGTAGGGATTTAAGCTAAGACCCCTACTCAGTAAGGAGGTCATGTCAGTAGTCAAAGTTAAAGAAGAAAGGTTTATTACCTACACTTCTGATCCCAACGGGGTCAGTTCTTGTTCACCCCTGATCTCAATTTCCTCCGATATTCTTTGGTGTTTGGACCTCCTTCCCCTACGGGTTTTGGATCTGATTTTGTTTTGCCTGTTGCCCCTCCTTATACGCAATACCTCAAGTAAAAAAGCAGAGTTACCCTGTGTAGTATTATCTGAGTTATCAATGTCAGAGCCACTGATACTGTTGACACTAAGCGAGGTGTTGCTAGAAGATATTGAGCTGACTTCAACAGGAGATTTATGATTTTTATCAGTGCGTTTGGTATTAGGTATCATTGCATCATATTTTTGGGCATAGGTGAAAATTCTACCCTCTTGATAGTCCAACTCATCTCTCCTGAGCTGCCTTGCCTTCCTGTTCTTGATGTCTGCTTGGTGTTTAAGTAGGATCCTATCAAGAATTGTATAGTTTTTTACGGTGGCCTCAGGGATTCTTAGTGAGCTGCTTGAGGTCCTCTTGCGACTCGTCCTTCTGAGGGTCTTCTTTGGCTCTAGTGGGCTCCCCTGCTCGGGCCTGCTCTGGCACTCCTGCACTTGGTGAGTCCCTTGGACCTTGCTGGTTCTGACACTGCACCTTCTTTGTTCTTCTCGTCAGTTGCTGCTGCCAAGTCTTGTTGGTGCTCCCGCCGGACACCGACCCCCTGGTTCTCGACTTCTGACATGGGACAGCTCGTGAACGGCTCCTGGTCTTCCACAGTGTCGCCTGGTCCTCACAGCTGCAGCGAAAAGGTCACAGTCAACTCTCCTGCATCTTCGTTCATCGGTGGTTATTGGTCTTCCGTGCCTTGGTCAATCCCGTGTGGCATATGTTATGTTATGTTATGTTATGTTATGTGGTTTTTATTAGGCGCACAGATGCTCCAGCTAAGGAGCGTCCTGGCGCCCGACAAGGCAGCTACACAACACAACTAAATAAAACAGCACAAACAAAATAACTAAGGGAATAAAAATGTTTTCACGGCGCGACGAAAAGAAAGCAGATCGCTCATGGCGCGAATTGCCGGGGATAAAGAGTTCCACAAAGCAGCGGCCCGCACTCGAAATGAGCGTCCACCGGCCCTGCCTCGCTTAAAGCGCGGTACCACGGCCAATTCGAGGTCTGCCGATCTTAAGGGTCGTGCTGGGATGTAGTTAGCCATGAGGGTCGTAAGGATCGTTGCCGGGGACCCCTTCAAGATCTTATAGGCGACGCAGAGGACCTTAAACTGAATCCGCTGCGCCACCGGGAGCCAATGCAGCGCTCGTATGGTGCTGGAGGTAGGGCAGAATCTTGGAAGGCCTACCACCGCTCTCGCTGCTGCATTCTGGATCCGTTGCAGGCGCCCGATCTCAGCTACGTTCAACCCGGCCAGCAAAGAACTAGCATAATCCAGCCTGGAGATGACGGTAGCTTGGATCATGAGTTGCCGAGTGGGGGCATCGAAGAACTTTAGCACAGGACGGAGCCCACGCAAGATGCCGAAGCAACAAGCGGCCGTGCGTTTAGTGTGGCATGCAAACGTAAGAGAAGGGTCCAACCAGACCCCGAGGTTCTTAAGCTCGGCGACTGGGATGGGAGCAGGACCCAACTCCTCCGGCCACCATCTCTCTCCCCACAGTTCCATAGACTCTGTCCCCCCTGCTCTCAGGTACTCCTCTTCAAGAATCCACCCTTGGATTCCACCAGACTCTTTCGCCTTCTTCGCGAGCGGCATCTTCACTGAAGTCCTCCATTGTTGGCCATGGCGGTTTCTGACGTCACTTCACACCTATACACCCGGTTTCCCTGGTGTATGTATCCTGGTTCCTGGGGTATCCACGGGTGGGATGACTCTCCAACCTTCCATCTTCCATGGGGTTTCTTCAGGAAAGGTTCATTTTTCTTGAGAACTGCAACAGCGACTTCCCATTGACTTGTATTGAGTATGCGGTCGGGTGTCTACTCTGCACACGGCCTCCGTGGGATCACTTACCTTGGGTAGTTCCTTGAGTCCCCAGCTCTTCTATGTCTTCTGGGTCTAGTTCCGACTTTGGTCGCGATCCGTATTCCACTTTCTTAGTATATGGTCTGTTCTCCCCCTGGAGACCACTGTGTATTTGTGCTACTTATCTGTTCTACTATAGAAGTATTGTGTGTATTGTGATTATCTCCCCAGGTAGGAGATGAACCAATGTGTTAGTGAGAGTTTATAATGAATACATATTGTTATAACTACACTGTGTGGTTGTTTTTCACTTAACCTACACAATATGATTAGTACTGGTGAAAACAAGCTGCTTTACATTCCTTCTGGACTAAGCCCGAAGGCTGCTTTCCACAACTACCACTTAGAGTGCTTTCTATCATTGTCCAACACCACTAACATCACCATAAGGGTTGTCTGGATTAGTGCAGGGTGCTTCAATTATATAAGTGTGCACCATATACTAAGCAAGCCTTCTAAACCCTTTTTGCAGGGTTACCTCAAACTTTTTGCCTTCCTCCTCGCCTTTTTCTGACCTTGTTTGCTTTAGGACAGTGGCAGACAGCACGGATCTGGAGTGGTGAAGGGGAGGAAGGAGGGGGAAAGGAGGTATAATTAAAATAAAAATTTCACTTGCCTCCTTTCTAGTCTGTCCCACATAGTCTCTTCTCCGCCAAACAGGAAGCAGCCAGGCTTCTCTGAGCCAATTACAACACTGCTATGCACTGTGGTTTGGCACTCAGACAGGGACTGTGGGCCTGGGCATGTTCTCTGTGCAGGCTGTAATGCAGCCTGCATGGAGAACATGCTAAAGTGTGCATGATTGTTTGGCCAGCCTGAGAGGGCCAATCAAGGCATCATGCACACTTTAGTGTGCCCACCGCTCTTCCCCTGCTCTGTCAGCACAGCACCCCAACCCACCTGCAGCAGGAAAGAATAAATTGATAATAACATCGCATTATTATTATTATTTTATTTTTCCTTTCTTTAACTGCTCCACAGTTTATTTACTTGTAAGTCCCTTGTAAATTGGTATATCATATACCCCAAGCCTGTAAATTAAATGCTACTAGTACGCCTCAGCACTGTTTTGCCACCCACAGCAGTAGCCTTTCAAACCTGTCTCAGGCCTGCCACCACAGGGCCTGTGTGCATAGTTTACTGCCTCTTCAACTTGGCAATTCAAACTACTTGCCAAGCCTTAAATCTCCTTTTATTACACATAGGTCATACCTAAAGTAGGCTGTAGGTAGGCCAACGGGGAGAGTGTTGTGTAAGTAACTGGTGGGATATGTTCTTTCATGATTTGCCTGTCCTGGTTGTGACAGACAGCCTATTTCATTTTTCACTACTGGGAGGCCTACTCCGCTCATAGGTTAGCCTTGGGAATGCCCTTATATACTTTTAAGTGGTAATTCCTGATCAGAAAAGAGAAGCGTTGCCATGTTTGGTATGTTTTAAATGGCAGTGATAAATCCTACTTGCTGGTGAAATGGGCGTTCACATTACTATTTTAGATATGACACTTATAGAAAGTGGGCGTTTCTCAGTGCTTATAATCCTTGGTGCTTTATAGCCTGTCTCCAATGCACATCTGGGATGGGTGACAGCTACAGTTTGTGCATCCTCCCCAGACAGCCACAACATAGAAAGGGCTGGGTGTGACTGGGGATACATCTGCATTCATCTGAATACTGATAGTCTTCCTCTGCAGAGAGAGGGAAATGTGGTTCATACTTCCATCTGAATATGTTGTGACCTGCCCTCACACAAAGCACTGACTTACCCTCCAGGGTTAGCCTGGCAGACATGGATCTGGGTTGAAAGGGATCCTTGTACACTTCAGAGAAGCACTTTTGGGTCTAAGTACCGGGTCTCTGACCCCCTAAAACGAGACACTTTTGGGACCTGTAACCAGACATCGCTGGCTCTACTACGGCACATTGCCAGAAGGAACTGCTGTGCTGCCAGGAGGGACTGCCACTTTGCTACCTGTCTGGTTTTTCTGACCTGCTTCCTTTTTGCTGTGCTGAGACTCTAGGTGTTCCCCACAGGCTTGTTAGCTTGCCCCCTGTTTCTGATGCCTCACATTCAGAAAATACTTCAAACTCCCTGATTGCAGAAGAGGCTCTACAACTGTTGAACAGTCCACTCTGACTCACATATGCAAGTAACTTTCTTTGAGATCAAGTAGTCCCCTCCTATCTGCAATGACAAGGACATTTTGTTCTACAGCGACTGGCACTTTTCCCTTCACCAAGGATGAAGCGCTCTCTCTTTCAAACAATCGGCTGAATGTTTGCCGATCACCGCCGTGCTCTCAGTAATTTCTGCACCTACAGCACAGCTCACTGCACAAGTGTCGCCCTGGTAACGAGGGGTGTGTTCCGAAGTGCGAGGCTCATCAACCCTTTCCGCACACCTGAGCCGCACGTGCTTGCAGCGCCCTCTGCTGCCGGAGATCTCGATTAGCTGATAACCTGGGCCCGCTCCCAAGGCCCACCGACAACCTGCCACAGCTCAGTTCCTGGATTGACCCAGGAGCTGCAGGTTCCAAGTTTTTCGCAACGATTCTAAAAGTACAGTGCTTGCCGACTCACGCTCCCTCGCAGACGGCTTCCTCCACGTAGTACAGGCCGATGGACCCCCTGATTCACCACCCTTCAGCTCCTCCAAGCTTTGGGGGTCATTTTGTACTTTGGATACCAGGCAATAGCCCCTATGGAGGGCTCCCCCTTTTCAGCGCTTGAGTATTCTCTTTGGTCCAGCATGACGATGCACGAACAGTGAAGTACGAGGCGAGCCCGAGCATTGCATTTTACTCTTGTAACCTGAAACATTGATATCTTGAAAAGTAAATGTAGTATTTACCTCTTTTTGGTCTTATTTTGGTCCTAATACAAATATCTATTTTTATAAACCTGTGTTGAGACTTTTTGTGGTGTATTCATTGTGTTACTGTGTGTGTGTTGCACAAATACTTTACACATTGCCTCTCTTGATAAGCCTGCAAGCTCTGTGCAAAGCTACCGGAGGATGAGCAGAGGTAATCTGAGTTGTGTTTCTAACTTGCCCTGACTAGAGTGGTGGGTTCTGCCTGCCTTGGGAGTATATAATAGCCAACCAGGAACCCCTTTTCTAACAGACGCCAAAGACCAATCCCCATCTGCTGACTGATCCTGCACACCATCAAGGATTCCAGGTTATTGCTAGAGAGTAAAATGGACAGGATCAAAATAGATGTCGCTCTGATAAGACAATATATGCTGAAAACAACTGAGATAATTAAGGAGGCTGAATTAAGGAGATGTAGAAAACAAATCCCACACCTTGCAAAGAGAACTGCATCGCCTTGCACAAACCATTAGATTCTTGGAAGAAAAAAGTGAAAGACGCTGAAGGGAGGAAACTCAGAACTAATGTGCATATGGTTGGGGAGCCCGAAGGTGCAGAAGGCTTGTCGATGGTACAATTCCTGCTGAATTGGCTAAAAACATGGATCCCAGCAGACACATTTTCTTAGAGGGCACTAGCGGCCCTTCCCCTCTTGGGGTTCTTCCGAAACCCATTATCTTATGTTATTTAGCTACATAGACAGAGGTATAATTCTAAGAGAAGCATGAATCAGAGACATAATGTTGAAAAGTAGGAAAATATTTTTTTCCCCAGACTACAGTTGCCTGGTGCAGCAAAAGCATGCTCATTGTTGGCGGTCAAGTACAAATAGGCCTCATACAACTAGACCATGCATTAATTCTCCCGGCCAAAGTGCGTGTCTCCTTGCAATATAATTTCTCCTTCTTTGACACAACAAAGGCAGCGTGGGACTGGTTGAAGGGGAGGGGTCCCCTAGGTGGTTACAGAATGTGTTGAAGCAGCCTCACAAGAGACAGGTTGGGACCATCCACACATCAGGGGCATGGCACTGCAGGTGCGGCAGAGGATTCAGGAAGCATTTGCTCCCCTCTAGTTAAGACAAGGGCTTTGGAGACACTGGGGAGGCTAAGGGGACCTATTGATTTGCCAACCCTTTAGGTGCTCTCTGAACATATATATATAGGCAGCGGCCCGGAGCTGGGGGTCTGTGAGTTTGAATATGGAGGGGGGTGGGTTCAACAGATTTTTCCACAGTTAAAAGCATGGGTAGTTTTAGACCCGCATAATGAAAGAACTGAGGGGGGGGGGGGCAGAAGGGGTAAGTATAACTATTCAAAACTTGATGATTGTCTTCACATGGTCACACGGATCTTAAACATTACTGCAGGACCGGGACAGAAGAGCACATATCATGCTCGGATTGGATTGTATCCATTAGACACCACAACACCACAAGAATGGTAAAATCTTGAGTTAAAATGTCAACGAACGGAAGGGGGGCGGAGCTTGCCAGCAACCAAAATGGTCGCATAAGGCCGGAGCTCCGCCATACACAGACTAAATATCCTGCATTAACCGAAATCAGAGCGTTTAATCGCGCTCCCTTCCCTCTTCTCACACTGCCCCGCGAACGGAGTATCCAGCGACACCCGAATCGCGGAGATCGCATGAGTCGGTGAGAGCTGGCGGCCGACGAGGCCGGGGATCCAGGAAGGCCGTGACGCCGCGGGCGCAAGTTGACATCAAGTCCGAGCGACGTGGCGTGGCGTGCGGGCACAGGATACGAGAGCAACTCGGGGCCCCGGACCACGAGACTGCCGACTACAGCGGATCGCCGCGCCTGGGACGGGAGGCCGGGGGCGAGGTCTGCTGGCCGTGAACGGTGAGACTCTGCCCGGGCTGCGGCCCCCCACCCCCGCCGCCGCACCGGCGGGGAATCGGTCGGCGGCCACGTGTGGGCCGCGGTGGTGGAGGTGTCCTGTCGTTGCCGAGGCCGGACGGCTCCCTGTGTGCAGTACCCCCGGTTGGCCCATGACGCTGTGACCCCGGGTGGCCGCTGGGGTTTGCTGCGGAGAGGCGGCGGATTCCCCTACAAGAGGCCGTGATAGGGAACGCATGCCCCGGTGAAAGAACAGTGGAAGAAGGTCACACGCAAGGGGGGAGAGAGGGCCCCTATACACGCCAGATCTATAGCGCTGGCTGCGTGACTGTGGCACACGCGCTTCGTGCGAAGGCCGTTTGTGTTGCACTGCTCGACGTGCGGGCGGGAGGCAGCTGGGCCCCCCCCGGAGAATAGCTTGGCGGACGACCAACGGCTGGTGCGCTACTACAAGAAGCAGCCTGGGAGCGCGCGGCTGCGGTGGGCCTCATCTTCTGCTGCGCCCGGCTGGAGGCGACCATAGACTGATCTGCGGAGGCCTTTGTATGTCCATGGCTGGGGGAGTGCGGCGGCAGCCTCACCTACGGCGGTGAATGGGTTCAATGTAAGCGGAGAGAGTGCGGATTTGCCGGCCACTCCTCATAAAGCGCACCCTAGGTGGGAAGCTGTGTACATTTACCTGAGGGAGAGTCGACGGGCAGAGCGGAGTTGTGGCCTGCACCGGTCGCGATAGGGAGCCTGACTACTGTGCAGCGGCGGCTGCCTGGCGACAGAGTCCTGTAAAGTTGCCCCCTCGCGAAGGGGCCCCCTGGAGAAGCTAAGACACCTTGTGTTGAGTTGAGGGACCCCCCCCGGTCCCGGGAGACCCCCCCATTTCTACCGGGATAACTTGCACGACCCATCCTTTGACGAGTGGACAAAAAGGCGCACAATGGGCAAAGGGGATAAAACGCAGAGTAGGCTACCCTTTGCGCAAAGAAGGCTGCAACAACACAGCCCGCTCCCAGAGAGCAGAGATGCTGCGAGACCTGAGGAGGCCCAGGTGGCGATTTCAGACATTAAGGACATGCTATTATCCATGGAACGAAGTCTCCAGTCTAGCATCTCCGTGCTGGGCACCAAAATGGATGCTATGACCTACAGGATGGACCGCATGGCGGAACGCCTGGATAAGCACGCAGAAAAACATGATATGGCGGATAGGAGGATGACGGAAGTAGAAGAGGCGCAAACAGACCTGGACACGGCGCATAAAAATATGGAGAGAATGATGCAAGTCCTGCAGGACAAGGCGGAGGACTTAGAGGCGCGCTCACGTCGCAGTAATATCCGCATCACGGGCCTGCCGGAGAGCACACACATGGGCCCTATGGAGCTGTTCATGGAGAAACTACTCACCACACTCCTGGGTGACGGAGTATTCTCGGACATGTTCATTGTGGAACGTGCACACAGGTCTCTAGGCCCGCGACCCAAGCCGGGTGCGCCTCCTCGTCCCATAATAGCGAAGCTGCTTAATTACCGGGACAGAGACACTGGTCTTAGGTTGGCCAGAACCAAACAATCGCTTCAATATGAAGGTTCAGCAATATCGATATATCCGGACTTCACGGCGAAGGTTCAAGAAGAGCGCAAGCAATTTATTCCTCACAAGAAGCGCCTTAGGGAAATGGGCCTAGACTATGCGCTGCTATATCCTGCCAAATTACGGGTCAACAGAGGACGTCACTCGCACATATTTACGGATCCCAAAGAACTGCAGCAGACTATGAAACGTTGGTCGAGGGACCAGAACGCGGACAAAGCCGGAGGGCCGGACACTGGAGAGGGCAGCAGTCACCTGGACGACCAGGAATGATGGATCACTGTGATATTGGTGGCAGGCCGATCTCCGGGGAGGCACCTGGCGGCTGCCACTCTCTGGTGCCATGCGGTGGGATCCCCGGTGGTGGCGGACTCGTCTCCGAGAGCTGAAGATTGCTGGCAGATAAGTGGCTGGGGGGGCTGGGGGTGGGGGGGGTGTGGGGGTGTCGGGCGCTTGCCCACTGTTTGGTATTTTACTGTTCTGGATACCGCCACACTGTATTGATCTGAGCAGAGGGTGCATGTAGTGTGGAGGACATGGTGAAGGGAGAAGTAACGGATATCTTCAGTAATGTTTCGGCACAAAATACGTTGCTCTGATTACACGAACTGTGCATGGCGGAGGCAGGTGGAGGGCCGCACAAGTAGGCTGAGACTTTGGAAGAGACTATGCCACAAGGCAACCTTGGCCCCTGTGCGCTAAGCATGATTGAACTTTTAGTTCTTGACGTTGGGGAGTTGTTATTGGGGAGGGGTGGGGGGGGTAAGGTATCTGACGGGCCAGGTTGGGGTTGGTCTGCTGTGGGAGGGGGTGGGGGAGTTGGGGCAAAGATGGAAGAGTTACTGTATGTTTTTCCAGCTAGAACGATATATTCATGCTACATTAGACCGGCTCACTACTACCGCTCAACCTTAATACACAGATGACCAGTGCTACCGAAGTAACTGCAGAAGGCGCCAGGGAGACCCTTAGGGCACTGACGTGGAATGTGAGGGGTCTGAACGATCATCGGAAGCTTAGGAAGGTGTTGAATTATCTGCAGCGACATCATGTGGATTTGGCACTCATACAGGAAACACATCTCCCACTTGTAAGCAGAATGCTTCTCAGCAGGGGCCTGTCGGGTAACACCACAGTGGCAGGATTCACGACACACTCCAGAGGGGTACTGACATGGATAAACCCTAGATCTAAATTAACGTTGTCCTTGCTGAGGGCAGACCCTGAGGGCAGGTACCTAATATCGAGATGCACGGGGAAAGGGCATGACCTCATCGTGGTTAATGTGTATGGGCCTAACTACGACTCCCCAGACTTTTATGAGACTCTAGCGGAGTTCTGCCGAGAATACTCCATGGCGCATATGCTGTGGGGGGGAGACTTCAACCTGGTGATGGATCCAGAATTAGACAGGTCTTCAGGCCCTCCGCGACGACCCTCTGCGGCGGCTATGAAACTCCAAGCTGAACTCCTATCTTTAGACCGAGTGGACGTGTGGAGATGCAGGAACTCTAACAGGGGTGGATACACACATTACTCAGCCTATCATGATATCCATACCAGAATAGACTACTGGCTGGCCTCCTTCTCCCTTTCTAGACACCCACAAACATGTACGGTGCTGTCACGCTCCCTTTCGGAACACTCGCCGCTCCTTTTGGTTCTGGAGACTCCACTTAACAGAATTCCTCCTTTATTTTATTTATTTGAGTATTTTGTAGAGCGCACAGCGGCCCCAACGGGGCGTCCCGGCGCTGAAAACTCTGAAAGTTGAAGCTGGAGGGTCCGATATCCAGATTTAAGAGGAGAATAAATGTGTTTTCAGAGATTTACGAAAGGCTGATTCTGTTGGGCAGGTGCGTAGGGCAAGGGGGAGCTTGTTCCAGTGCTGAGTGGTACAGACCTCAAAGGTTTTTCCGCCTGCACGGGAGCGTTTAAATCGGGGGGTTACCAGAAAATGAAGAGTATTGGAACGTAGTGTCCTAGAGTTAGCGTAGGGTCGCAGGATGCTTTTCAGGTGTGCCGACCCACTGCCTTTGGATGCTCGGAAGGCCAGTGTCATGGCCTTAAACACACATCTTTTGGCTATGGGCAGCCAATGCAGTTTACGGAGATGAGGGGAAATGTGGTGTTTAACAGGGATTCTCTCAACCAGACGGGCGGCGGCGTTCTGGACCATCTGAAGTTTGTGGCCGAGGCCTGCTGTGATACCAAGGTAGAGGGCATTGGCGTAATCAAGATGGGATGTTATGAGTGCCTGGATCACAGTCTTACGGCAGTCCGCCGGTAGGTAATTGATAAGTCGTTTTATGGTCTTGATCTTTGCGAAGCAGGAGGCGGCTACAGTTTGTACCTGGGTGTTAAAGCTAAGTTGGGTGTCCCATCTTACTCCTAGGTTTCTTACCGAGTCTTTGGGGGTGGGGGCTAGACTCAGGTCTTCTGGCCACCAGATGCTAGAATCCAAGGGAGATGGAGAATTGAAAAACAGGAACTCCGTTTTTCCAGCATTGAGTCGGAGAGAGTTGGCATCCATCCAGCTCGAGATGTCCCTGAGACAGGATTTCAATGGGTCAAAGGCGGAGGCAGAAAGGGAATCAAAGGTGAAAAGGAGCTGAATGTCGTCCGCGTAGGAAGTGGATTTGATCCCCGTTTGGGCAATCAGTTTGGCCAGGGGGGTGAAATACACATTAAAGAGGAGTGGGCTCAAGGAAGAGCCCTGTGGGACTCCCCATTTAAGTGGTCTAGCAGCGTAGGTGTATGGAGGTGTGAAGACCTGCTGTGTGCGGCCTGAAAGGTAGGATGAGAGCCATTTCAGGACAGCGCCACCCCGCCCAAGATTCTCCAGTCTTTTCAGCAGGATATTATGAGAGACGGTGTCGAATGCTGCTGAAAGATCCAGCAGCACTAACACCGCCCTCGACCCTTGATCAAGCGTCCATCTTACCGAGTCGGCCATTTCGATAAGGGCCGACTCGGTGCTGTGGCCCGACCTGAAACCGTGCTGGGAGTCGTGGAGTAACCTGTTGGTTTCGATGTAATTCGATAGCTGAGAGTGAACCAGTTTTTCCAGGATCTTGGCTGGGGCAGGCAGGAGAGAGATCGGCCTGTAGTTGCTGGGGTCGTCTGGATCCAGGTTGGGCTTTTTGAGGATGGGGACTAATGAGGCATGTTTCCATTTGGCCGGGAAACAGCCTGTTCTGAGGGAGACGTTCCAAATGAGGTTGAGATGGGAGTTAAGAATGGGGGCAAGATTTTTATACTGCTTGGCTGGCCAAGGGTCTTTCGGAGAGCCCGATTTGCATTTAAGAAGTTCAGCCATAGAATCAGCTTCTGATATAGTAGCAAATTCAAATAGGGTGAGTTGCTGAGGAGAGGGAATGGTGAGTTCCTCTTTTTGCCCTACAATGTTGGGGGTAGGGAAGGAGGAGTAGATAGCCTCGATTTTATCCTCGAAGAATTGGGAGAGTTTGTCGCATAGCACCTGGGTGGCGGGCAGAGTGCGGGTCAGCGCATTGGGGTTAGTGAAGGATTTCACTATATTAAAAATTTCCCTGGAGCCATTGCTGGCTGATTTGATTCTTGAGGCTAGAAAATCTCGTTTGTGCTTCTCTATCATTCTCCGGTATTCTTTGAGGGCTGATTTGTAGGTGGTTTTGCTCTCCGGGGAGTAGTTCTGCCTCCAAAGACGTTCGAGGGATTTGCAGGAGCCCTTTTTTTTCCGGAGCTCGTCGGAGTACCAGGGTGCAGAGGGTGCTGCCCTGTAGGTTTTGGTGGGTTTCAGGGGGGCTAGAGCGTCTAGAGCCTGGCTAATCCATGCATCCAGGTGGTCAATCTGTGAGTCACGTGGCGATTTCCCCCGTACTCGTTATTGGATGAAACCTTCCGAGGGGAATTAGCTGCGGAGATTGATTCCTTCTTTGATACGAACATAGGATCGGTAGACCGCTTCCAAACCGTGTGGGAGACGTTTAAGGTATTTATACGCGGCATTGCTATGGCAAAGCACTCGAGCGTCCTTAAATCTATTCGCCAGCGTCTGAAACTTCTGGAGACGCAGCTAGCAGAACTAGAGAAGAGATAGTTGAATGGCTCTGATCCTAACACGGCGGAAGAAATTAAGACCCTCATTGCTAAATTCAATGAAGAGGCAGACCGGGAAGTACGCCACGTGGGGGAAGTATGCGACGGCGCGGACATATGGAGAGGACGAGCGTCCGAGCTCCCTCTTAGGGAAATTACTGCATAACAACAAGCGCACCCCGACATTATCAGAGCTGGAAACGGCCACTGGGGACACCGTCACGGCAGATGAAGAGATACTAACAGAGTTCAGGGATTATTACTCAAGGTTGTACACGTCCGGGACGGAGAATCTTGAGGCAGAAATAGACGATTACTTAGAACATATCCAACTGCGTTCTTAACAAATTCGCAACGGGAGTACTTGATGTTCCCTATACAGAAAGACGAGATATTGGAAGCCTTAGCAAGCATGCGTACGGACAGCGCCCCTGGGGCAGATGGCTTGACAGTGGGGTTTTACAAAGCGTTTACAGACAAACTGATTCCCCACTTGTCTACTCTCTTTGATGATGTATGTGTGGAGGGCAGTATGCCACAGTCGATGCGAGAGCATTAATAGTGACCATTCTTAAACCTGGCAAACCCCCGAACGCCTGCGGTTCTTACAGACCGTTATCTCTACTGAATGTGGACGCAAAATTATATGCCAAGGTACTGGCTACACGGTTGGCGTTATTGGCCCCTGAGTTGGTGGCGCTGGAACAAGCGGGATTTGTGCCTGGCAGAAACCTCACTTACAATATTCGCACTGTTCTGGGAACCATACAGCATGTTAGACAGGACACGAAGGCTATAGCCATCTTCCTAGACATGGAGAAGAAGGCCTTTGACTCAGTGGAGTGGCCATTTATGTTGAGGGTCCTGCGACGGTTGGGACTAGGCGAGCCGTTCCTGCAAATGATAAGGGCATTGTATTGGAGGCCAATGGTCAGACTACGCATAGGCGATCGAGTATCTGACTCTTTTGAGATCAGCAAGGGCACTAGACAAGGATGCCCGCTCTCGCCACTATTATATGCATTGGTGGCTGAACCTTTGGCATGTGCGCTGAGGGAATATCATCGGCACCAGGGGGTACGTTTCCCAACGTATAAAATCGTCGTCTCGACCTATGCGGATGACACTTTGTTGTATGTCCGTAATCCAGAGGTAAACTTAACTCCGATATTAAGGGAAGTGGTACGCTTTGGCGCGCTCTCTGGGCTCAGAATAAATTGGGCAAAATCGGTGGCGTTCCCGTTGGCCCCAGTGACGGAACGATTTGATATGGAATACCCGCTACAATGGTCGGCGGAACCGATGCGCTATCTGGGTATCATGAGCCATACGGATGCGGAGGTCCTTTTCCGCGATAACTATGGCGTTGCGTACAGTAGACTGGAAGAAGACGTAGAAAAGTGGTGCAAACTCCCGCTGTCCCTCATGGGCCGCATAGCCATCATAAAAATGGTGGTGCTACTTCGGTTTTTATTTTTATTTAACAACATACCCCTTGTGCTATCGAAGGCCTTCTTCAAAACCCTGACAAAGCTCTTGATTCGGCTGGCCTGGGGAGGGAAACAACCAAGAGTGAAATGGACGACGCTTACACTGGCATACGAGATGGGTGGCCTGGGGGCGCTGGATATGGAAAGATACTACAGAGTTGCACAGGCAGCTCACCTGCACATGTGGATACACGGTAGTGCGGACATACCCCATGTTCGCATGGAACGACTTTTTGCGGACCCGATCCCGCTGCCAGCCACGATATGTGCGCGGCCGGACCGCAGGATTGGAGTCCTGGACTCGATCACCACCACCAATCACGCATGGCATCCGCTACTGCAGGCCAGAGACGGTGTCTTGCTGTACTCCCCTTTAATGCCTATAGAGTGGGCACTGTGGCTAACCCCAGTCGAGGAGAAAGGTGTTGTCCGAGCGCTGCACGGGATAGGGATCAAAGTAGCGGGTGATTTGTTTGCAGACGGCACGGTGAAAACTTGGGATCAAATTATACAGACACCCGGCGAGACGTCGCAGTTACAGCGCTTCCAGTTTCACAGAATTCGCAGTGCGCTGCTGGACCTCTTGGGTCCAGACCTGGAAGAACCTCAAGAGGTACCGAAACTTACCCACGTCATCAAAACAGTCTCCCCTCAAAAATTAATAACGAGCCTCTACAAAGCAATCGGAGCACATAGAGAACAGCAACCCTCGAAAGCCAGAATACCATGGCAGAGGGACTTGCAGATCACGATTGATGATGACATGTGGAAGTACTGCTGCATGAGCACCAAGAGGCTGTCCTTAAATGGCAGACACAGGCTAATACATTTTAAATTCTTGCAAAGAGTGTACTACACTCCGGAAAGACTACACAGGTATGGCCTCAGACAAACCGCTGATTGTGAGAGGTGCCATGTGCCAAATGCAGACTTCATACATCTGGCGTGGGGATGCCAGAGAATCCGCAACTTCTGGGACGATGTATTCGCGGAAATGGGTGCGATATTAGAGACGGAGCTGCCAGTGGATCCAGCCCTGGCGCTCCTTGGCCACTCCAGGTGTTTGCCCGTGGCGGTAAGACGCCTCAAGACATGAGCATGCTGATGGCTCGTCGTGTAGTGGCACAGTGTTGGATGAGGGGACCGCTGCCAGCTAAGAGGCGGTGGGCGCATGACATGCTATATTGCTGCACGCAGTCGGAACATTATAGCGAGCTACTTCCGCCTACGAGTCGCCCGAAGAACTTCTGGAGCCTATATCAGACCTTTAGGAGCACTAGGGAGGCAGTCACTGACCCACAGGAAGACAGACGAGAGGAGGCGGGATCGTAGAGTAGTTAGGTTGGTAGAGACCCTTACACACCCATAGCGTGAGAGCTCCTAGGTGGATGGGGAAGGAGGCTAGCCATGAGCTACAGGACACAAGGCGGGTTGGCGGTAACTTGGGCACGGCAGTTCGGGGGGGGGCTCTTGGGTTCTCTGATTGTTAGGATCACGTATGGTCAATTCAATATACAATGACAGGGGGGGTCACTACACTTAGTATAGGACCTATAAGAGAATGTGGGATAACAGGACAGGGCGTAGCTTGGGGAACAAGTTAATTGAGTTGGGAGGGGTGGGGTTTACATACAGGGGGGGGCAGTTTAAGAGGTAATGCATTGGCGAGCGTAGCTACAGGACGCACAAAATCACACCTATGACCTATACTATACTAGAGACTCATTCAGAAGAGAG
The DNA here is from genome assembly GCF_964261635.1 of Lissotriton helveticus. Lineage (NCBI taxonomy): Eukaryota > Metazoa > Chordata > Amphibia > Caudata > Salamandridae > Lissotriton > Lissotriton helveticus. Next base: position 74,572,135 of record NC_136073.1, on the reverse strand, counting down.
TGGCCCTATTAGACACCACGGGACCTAGATAGTCAGGGATTGAGTGCGACAACAGACAATCCGGATTGGTAATGAGGCCCTGTGTTGAACGCGCCGCCGGGCCTCAGGGATGTCGGCGAATTGGCTGTGTACCATCGGACTGCAACTCAGTCCAGCTATTAATGTTTCGCTGCCGGCCCCTGGGGTTGTAGGCTGCAAGCTGTGTATAATCTTCTGATGGTAAATAAAGGTGTTAATAAAAATAAATAAATAAGTAAAATGTCAACGGATGACTTAAAAAACTCAAAAGGGGAGTGGTGCCGCAATATCTACGTGGACAAGGCCCAAGTGTAGTCCTCTGGCAGGAAACTGAATTGGCAGGCAACTACTGCAAATGATTCAGTAGAGGACTGTATGTAATCTTGGCACACTCCAGTTTCGCAAGTGGGTCAAGAGGAGTAGCTAGGACTAGTTATTACAAATTGAACAGACATTGTTCGACCCAAGCAGCAGATAAGTGTAGATACAGAAGATGTTGGGTAGAAGATCTAGATTTGTGTTAAATGTGTATGCACCCTCCACATTGCAGAAGATAGTCCTTGATAAGTTAGGCCTTATTCTATTAGGCGCCAACTCCTCAATCCTCATTTCATGTAATACTGGGCAGCTTTAATGATATTATGGACAGACCCCTGGACAAGTCGACTTTTGCCTCAGGGGCTTTTGGTGGACCCACTAGACTGGTCCAATTTGCTCATGCTTTAGGTCTGACAGATAAATGGAGTACAAAGCATCCAACAACTAGGCAGTGCTGCTTCTTTTCAGAGGCACGCAAGACTTTTTCCAAACTCAATTATGGGTTTGTCACGATAAGTGAGAAACCCCGATCTGCTAAGAGTGGAATACCTAGCAAGGGGAATCTTAGATCATTCTCCCCTATGGATCACTGAGAGAAGGGAACTGTTCCCGGTGGGGTAAGTGGAGGCTGCCTTGGTGGAAGCTCCAGGATAGAGAGGTTGTGAAGGCACTTTGGGCAGCCGCCAAAAAATACTTTGCGGAAAACATGAAATCAGTGGATTAACTGAATAAACTCCTGGATGCGTACAAAGCAGGCCTTAGAGACAGGGCACAAAACATTATGTTCCAAAAGTGAAAAACGGAAGACTCAACATATATGAAGCCTAGAAAGAGAGATATTTTTACAGGAAAATATTTATATAGACTCCGGTCACAGGCCAATCTTCGACTTCTAGAGGTCATGAGGGGGGACTACCATGCATTGACGCATGAGGTGGCTAAACAACACTTTCATGCAATGTAACATAGACCATTTGAAGTGGGAGACAGGGAAGGCTGTCTCTTGGCTGAGCAAGAGAGAAGCCAGCGCGGAATGATGGAGTAGTAGAAAACGAAGACCAATCCATAGCACTTACGTTTCCATAGTACTATAGTTTATTATACAGTATTAAGGTGAATAGCACTACCGAGGAAATGATGGCCTTTCTGGGAAAATTGAAGATGCCCAAACTCGAAATGGATAGTAGAGAGTTTCTGGAACAAGAAGTAACATTGTTGGAACTCTCTGAGGTGATAACTGAAAGGAAGAGCAGGAAGATCTTGGGACCTAACGGAATCTTTGTGAAATACTATAAAAGGCATTAATCGGTGCGGGTCTCTACCTGCTTACTATGTTTAGGGCCAGAGAGTATGGGGGACTGACACACGATTTCCAGCATGCAACTGTCACAGTAATTCCTAAGAAAGAGAAACCCAAAAATGCTTGCACTTCTTATGAACCAAGTTCCTTGTTAAACACGGAAATCAAAATCCTAGCGAAAACTATGGTTTCACACACGGTGTAGGCCCCCGGTGACCAGATGGGATTCATGCCCCAGAGGTCCACTCGACTCAATCTGAGAAGATTGAATACCTGGCGAGACAAGATGAAAGATATGCAGCTACTGCTGGTCATTATGGCACATTATGATGCATCCTACAAAATACTCTTTGACCGAAACCCAACTCTTTTTTTTTTTTTTACAAGATAGAGTGAACCCTGCGACTGCTACTTTGTGAAAGGGGCACATGTAGAATCACTCTTTGTACCATACAACGTTAAGTATACAATGGCTGTTTCTCACTCCCGGATATAAGAGCCTTGCAGCTTCAATTATATTAGTGACTGGGATTTTGCTTATGGGGGGAACCAGCGACGAGACTGAAACAGATATCAATGGAACATTCACTCTTGAATCTGTATTTTTTTGTACAGAACACTATTTAGAAGGGCTGTGGTCAGCCACACTAGGATCACTCTGACAACTTGGGATAAGATCCTGACATACATAGGATGCAAGATAAGCCCACAGGACCCCCGCAAGGGTACTAACTGCAGAAAGTGGGTGACTAACAGAGTTCAAAAAGTGGGACCACATTGGTATTTCAAAACTGGTAGACGTCATTCACAACAATATCATAAAACATTTTGAGGATCTGAGGGAGGAATGCTTCATAGAGTCTATTATGATTTAACCAGATTATGCAAAATGGGAATGGCACATTCTTCGATGCAATGATACAGATGGGGTTTCTTTCATTCAATCTGGGAATGCCCAGTGAACCAAAATTAATGTACTGAGATAACAGCCGTATTGCTGGCGATCCCAGAGGTCTCCGTACCTAGTAATCTTCAGTTCATGATCTTGGGGATTTCACGTGATGTCAACCGGCCTTGAAGGCAGATGCTGTTCTCTGCACTGGGTTTTGTGTTAACAAAATGAGACCTGGATAAAATGTGGAGTAATCCTGCTGCCTCTACTAAACTAATGTGTCCACAGGAATGACTGCTACCATGGTGGCAGAGAGGGCTGTTTGTGAGGGGTGAGGTTGCCCAAACAAGTTTGTAAAGATATGGGGAGGCTGTAGGACCTATAATCATATAAATTGGGAGACCTGGACTTCTTGAGGAAAAGATCCTTAAAATCTCATAGTAATGCCACATGACTTCATAGGGTTGAAGGGTTGATTGATGGGACACTAAAGTGGAAGTCGGAGAAGGTTGTGCCAATGTCAACATGAGTGGAAAATACTGTCTATGTTACTGATTGTACATGATTTGTGTACTATTGATACTGTGTGTGTGCCAAAGTATGTCCTTACGATATTATAAATGATATAAACATTTTTTTAAGTGGGACATGTAGAAAATTGGTATTACTACATTGACAAGGGCCTAACTGAAAGCTATTTTCACGGTGGCAGTCCTAGCTGTCCTATATAGAAAAACAGAGTACAGATTAAAATACTAATACTGTATCTCAAGAATGGAACAAACTAGAAAAATAATTAACCAACTATTTTTAACAGTTATTAAAAATCCAATTCAATGGTGAAGTCATTAAAAAAAATTAATAATTAGGAACGGTAAGTTTTTAGAAAGTTACTCTTTACCTGCCTAAACTATCGGAAGTCTAATTAGCATAAGTCCGTTCCAACCCTCAGCCTGAACAGGTGTGAAAAAGGTTTGAAAAGATTCACAGCAGCAAGCAATAGGCTGATCTGCATAGGCATGGATGACCCTGAAGTTCAAAGAATATTCAGGGTGGGGGCTGTGTGTCTCCTTTTAAAATAAGTGTTAAATTATGCTTGGCAGGTCAGTTGAGCCACATGTAACACTACTTGAAAATGAGAGAACAGGATCCCAAGACAATTCTTGTGTATTCACTGTCTGGCAGGAGCCTTTTTTTGGGGGGGTGGGGGGGACTTCTGCCTCTTGGATTGTTGGGTGTACAGTGCCTGCCTCATATTGTATTTTAGTGTTAGATGTGGGAGAAAACTAGGATTACCATAGTACGCCCCACATATACACCCAAAGCCCAGGTTTAGTGTGGCCAAATACTTTTGTCATCTTGTAAATACCCTGACGTGTGGCATTTTGGTTGTGTTTGCAGTAAGGTAAACAGAAAATACTGAAAAAGTGGCTCGGTTTGGCCACAGAAACTTTTACCCCATTGTTTAGGGCATGCCCAGGAGTCAACCCACCCCCTAGCTGGTGGTGCGATGCATAAACATGGCACCTCCAGGAACCCACTTCATAACACTTTCTGGACCTGCAGAAGATCAGAAGAGGATTGGACCTGCTGTCTGTGACCTCAGATGACCCTGAAGGACTGGGCCTTCTCCCTCTTGGTCCCAGGACATACAAGTCGATTCCAAGGGTCAATTGGCTGACTTCCTGTGTGGCTACAGGGCGACAACAAGCTATAAGAGGCCTTTCCCTGGATGTACCCAGTTGACCGTGGCAATTGGACCCTGCTGTTGGCCTGTGCCTGACGTCCTGTGAGTCTCCAAGTGCCTCCGCTGAGGTCGTAGGGGGCTTAGAACTGTACTCCTGTGGTATATTTACACAAAAAAGACCAGACAGAAGGTAAAATCTTTGACCAGGACAAACTAAGTTGTATTGTATTGTATTGTATTGTATTGTATTGTATTGAATATTTGTATAGCGCATAAAACTGTCACCCTACGGGTATCCTGGCGCTCGACCTTGATGGTAAACAGCACGTTAACAGCCTAGCGTTGATAGAGGGAGGACTAGTCTTCCATCTTAGGGAACAGCCAAGTTTTCAACTCTTTTCTGAAACAGGTCAGCGATTGGGCCTGTCTAATGGTCTGGGGTAAATCGTTCCATTGTCGTGTGGCTGCTACACCAAACGCTCTGCCCCCCCATTGGTTGGTGTAGTGGACCTGCGCTCCATCGTTGGTAGCCATCAATTGTGCCCAGGTCCTGGTCTACAGTGACCATTGACAATCATTTTAGCTCTGTGCTTATGGAGCTATTTCTACTTAAAAATTTTACATTCATATCACTGGTTCCACTTATTGGATTTTTGTAATTTTGTTGTCATTTTGTTTATTAAATTTTCCTCTATTTTGCGAATTCGGTTTGGGATTTTTATTGTTTTGCATTTTGATTTTACTACAGTTTAGGTACAACATAAATACTTAACACATTTCCCTAGGTTAAGCCTGTCTGCTCTGTACCATAGCTACTAGAGTTTTGAGCTCTGTTTAATTTAGTGACTTCAAGGGTTCACTCTTACAGGGGGTTATGATCATTCCTTGAGCTGGGTAGTCACCCAGCCCAAATAATAATACTAATTCTTACAAACACCAAATGCCCATTCAGTCTTGGGCTCCCGTTTTTAAAAATCCCTTCTACTAGGCGATGGAAATTTCTACAGTCTCCATGTTCAGCCAAACCATGCCATTTTAGGAATGATCACTCGTAGGTAACCAGGGCTGAGTCGGGGTTCACGCGGGTGGATGGCGACCCCCCACTTATTTTACAGGGAGCTCGATAACTGGAGCAAATGGAGCCACACATTCACTCTTTGGCCTCTCTGGGGCGACATCTCCCCCCAGAGAGGCCAAAGAGTGAATGTGTGGCTTCATCTGCTACGGGGTGAGCGTGGAGAAGTGTGGCTCACTGGTTAGAGGAGGCAGACCTGGAAGCAGAGGTCAGCCCAGGACCAGGGTTCAATTCCCGGCTCGGCGGGGTCTTGAGTCCTAAAATGTCCATGGACTCGACAATTCTCGCTCCGGTGCCTACTCGATTCAAGGGTTCACACTCTGCGACTCTGGGCAATAGCTTGCTTAATCTCCACAACGGCCCCTCGCGGCGGGATGCCTGGCTTTCACCTTGCGGATACCCTGCCGGGGTTATCTCACAGGGGAATACCAGGACGGGTTCCCTAAGCAAGCGCTTAGAAACCGCTTGGTGATTTGCGCTATATAAATTCCTGTACAATGAGTCTGATGGTGCAAGCCACCTTTCGTGACGTCACTTCCTGTCGTGACGTCAGCGTCCCCCCACTTCTTTTTTTAGCACTAGTGCCCTGTAGGTAACCATGCAGTGGACTCGGTATATCGATTTCATTATACATGTGGAATGCTGCAGTTTAGTAACCACATCTCTGTAGGGCTAACAAGCTCATGAGGCATTTAGAGTAGCTAGATCTCTCTATGTACACTGAACAACATCTAGTAAGTCTTCAGCTTTCCTTATCCTGCTCATTTTTATAACGTGTTTTGCATACATTGGGCTAAATGAAGCAAAGACTACAACTCCCAGAGTGCATTGTTTTGGTAAATTAGAATTTAGGACTAGACCATAGCACATATCGAGGGATCTGGCAAATTTAGTTGCACGCTAGAACCTACGTGGATTAACTCTATCAACTTTAATCTTTAACACTGAACACATTTGTGTTTTTTCTAGTTACAACTTCACTTAATTCTGTTTCCTCTATTCAAAATGTGTTCCTTGTTTAACATTTTGAAGTAAACCTTCAACTTACAATGAATGTATTTTCAAACCTCACTGGAGACTTGAAAGGTCACATGGAATGCGCTGCATTAATGGGTAGCTTAGAAAAAAACAGATAAACCTCCTTGAAATCGTGCATCGACATTGTTAACTGAACAACACGCATTGTTAACAGCTAATTTCTGGCTTCATTAATTTCTGTGAGAAGATGACTTCTTTCTCCTAGCGCCGCCGATGAGAAGAGAGACGGTGCCTGCACTTCCAAGACGCTCGGTCTGAACTCCATTCCTGCCTGCAGCACTGCTCTTCCCAGCTAACCTCAAAGCTGCGATTCCAGCATCACGTATTCTTCTATTTCCGCACGGATTTGGCATGAATGAACAGCGTTCATGAAGCCCAATCCAAGAATGAGGGCCCGTAAATGTAAATGTAAATATATAGCGCAAATCACCGACCCGGTATCTAAGCGCTTGCTTAGGGAACCCGTCCTGGTATTCCCCTGTGAGATACCCCGGCAGGGTATCCACAAGGTAAAAGCCAGTCATCCCGCCGCGAGGGGCGTAGTGGAGATTAAGCAAGCTATTGCCCAGAGTCGCAGAGTGTGACCCCGCGAGTCGAGTAGGCACCGGAGCGAGAATTATCGAGTCCATGGAATTTTTTGAGCCCGAGACCCGCCGAGGCGGGGAATTGAACTGGTCCAAGGCCGATCTCAGCTTCCCGGTCTGCCGCCTCTAACCACTGAGCCACGCTACTCCCGTGCCAAATGAATGCTCGGAACTCTAATGTAGCTGCTCCCAGATAACTCTCAGTAACCTCTGCAAAGCACATGAAACGTTGGCATGGGAGCCATGAGGCCTGCAAAAAATGGAAGATGAAACACCCAATGATATGTAAAGATTCAGCAATCAAAACCAAATCTTCACCGTCCTTAATCTATGGGGTCAGTTTCTGCAGAGCAGTCTGGATCTCTCAAGAGCCTTTTCAAAGCACACACAGCTGTGGCATGAGAGCCTGCAGAAAATGAGAGAGTACACACCGAATAATGTAAAGATTGAGCAATCAAAACCAAATCTTCACCATCCTCAATCTATGGGGTCAGTTTCTGCAGAGCAGTCTGGATCTCTCAAGAGCCTTTTCAAAGCACACACAGCTGTGGCAGGAGAGCCTGCAGAAAACGAGAGAGTACACACCGAATAATATGTAAAGATTCAGCAATCAAAACCAAATCTTCACCATCCTTAATCTATGGGGTCAATTTCTGCAGAGCAGTCTGGATCTCTCAAGAGCCTTTTCAAAGCACACACAGCTGTGGCATGAGAGCCTGCAGAAAACGAGAGAGTACACACCGAATAATATGTCAAGATTCAGCAATCAAAACCAAATCTTCACCATCCTCAATCTATGGGGTCAGTTTCTGCAGAGCAGTCTGGATCTCTCAAGAGCCCTTTCAAAGCACACACAGCTGTGGCATGAGAGCCTGCAGAAAATGAGAGAGTACACACCGAATAATATGTCGAGATTCAGCAATCAAAACCAAATCTTCACCATCCTTAATCTATGGGGTCAGTTTGTGCAGAGCAGTCTTGATCTCTCAAGAGCCTTTTCAAAGCACACACAGCTGTGGCATGAGAGCCTGCAGAAAATGAGAGAGTACACACCGAATAATACGTAAAGATTCAGCAATCAAAACCAAATCTTCACCATCCTTAATCTATGGGGTCAGTTTCAGCAGAGCAGCCTGGATCTCTCAAGAGCCTTTTCAAAGCACACACAGCTGTGGCATGAGAGCCTGCAGAAAATGAGAGGGCACACCGAATAATATGTAAAGATTCAGCAATCAAAACCAAATCTTCACCGTCCTTAATCTATGGGGTCAGTTTCTGCAGAGCAGTCTGGATCTCTCAAGAGCCTTTTCAAAGCACACACAGCTGTGGCATGAGAGCCTGCAGAAAATGAGAGAGTACACCCGAATAATGTAAAGATTGAGCAATCCAAACCAAATCTTCACCATCCTCAATCTATGGGGTCAGTTTTTGCAGAGCAGTCTGGATCTCTCAAGAGCCTTTTCAAAGCACACACAGCTGTGGCATGAGAGCCTGCAGAAAACGAGAGAGTACACACCGAATAATATGTAAAGATTCAGCAATCAAAACCAAATCTTCACCATCCTTAATCTATGGGGTCAATTTCTGCAGAGCAGTCTGGATCTCTCAAGAGCCTTTTCAAGGCACACACAGCTGTGGCAGGAGAGCCTGCAGAAAACGAGAGAGTACACACCGAATAATATGTAAAGATTCAGCAATCAAAACCAAATCTTCACCATCCTTAATCTATGGGGTCAATTTCTGCAGAGCGGTCTGGATCTCTCAAGAGCCTTTTCAAAGCACACACAGCTGTGGCATGAGAGCCTGCAGAAAATGAGAGAGTACACACCGAATAATATGTCAAGATTCAGCAATCAAAACCAAATCTTCACCATCCTTAATCTATGGGGTCAATTTCTGCAGAGCAGTCTGGATCTCTCAAGAGCCCTTTCAAAGCACACACAGCTGTGGCATGAGAGTCTGCAGAAAATGAGAGAGTACACACCGAATAATATGTCGAGATTCAGCAATCAAAACCAAATCTTCACCATCCTTAATCTATGGGGTCAGTTTGTGCAGAGCAGTCTTGATCTCTCAAGAGCCTTTTCAAAGCACACACAGCTGTGGCATGAGAGCCTGCAGAAAATGAGAGAGTACACACCGAATAATGTAAAGATTGAGCAATCAAAACCAAATCTTCACCATCCTCAATCTATGGGGTCAGTTTTTGCAGAGCAGTCTGGATCTCTCAAGAGCCTTTTCAAAGCACACACAGCTGTGGCATGAGAGCCTGCAGAAAACGAGAGAGTACACACCGAATAATATGTAAAGATTCAGCAATCAAAACCAAATCTTCACCATCCTTAATCTATGGGGTCAATTTCTGCAGAGCAGTCTGGATCTCTCAAGAGCCTTTTCAAGGCACACACAGCTGTGGCAGGAGAGCCTGCAGAAAACGAGAGAGTACACACCGAATAATATGTAAAGATTCAGCAATCAAAACCAAATCTTCACCATCCTTAATCTATGGGGTCAATTTCTGCAGAGCAGTCTGGATCTCTCAAGAGCCCTTTCAAAGCACACACAGCTGTGGCATGAGAGCCTGCAGAAAATGAGAGAGTACACACCGAATAATATGTCGAGATTCAGCAATCAAAACCAAATCTTCACCATCCTTAATCTATGGGGTCAGTTTGTGCAGAGCAGTCTTGATCTCTCAAGAGCCTTTTCAAAGCACACACAGCTGTGGCATGAGAGCCTGCAGAAAATGAGAGGGCACACCGAATATTTTGTCGAGATTCAGCAATCAAAACCAAATCTTCACCGTCCTCAATCTATGGGGTCAGTTTCTGCAGAGCAGTCTGGATCTCTCAAGAGCCTTTTCAAAGCACACACAGCTGTGGCATGAGAGCCTGCAGAAAATGAGAGGGTACACACCGAATAATATGTAAAGATTCAGCAATCAAAACCAAATCTTCACCGTCCTTAATCTATGGGGTCAGTTTCTGCAGAGCAGTCTGGATCTCTCAAGAGCCTTTTCAAAGCACACACAGCTGTGGCATGAGAGCCTGCAGAAAATGAGAGAGTACACACCGAATAATATGTAAAGATTCTGCAATCAAAACCAAATCTTCACCATCCTTAATCTATGGGGTTAGTTTCAGCAGAGCAGCCTGGATCTCTCAAGAGCCTTTTCAAAGCACACACAGCTGTGGCATGAGAGCCTGCAGAAAATGAGAGAGTACACACCGAATAATGTAAAGATTGAGCAATCAAAACCAAATCTTCACCATCCTCAATCTATGGGGTCAGTTTCTGCAGAGCAGTCTGGATCTCTCAAGAGCCTTTTCAAAGCACACACAGCTGTGGCATGAGAGCCTGCAGAAAATGAGAGAGTACACACCGAATAATATGTCAAGATTCAGCAATCAAAACCAAATTTTCACCATCCTTAATCTATGGGGTCAGTTTCTGCAGAGCAGTCTGGATCTCTCAAGAGCCTTTTCAAAGCACACACAGCTGTGGCATGAGAGCCTGCAGAAAATGAGAGAGTACACACCGAATAATATGTAAAGATTCAGCAATCAAAACCAAATCTTCACCATCCTTAATCTATGGGGTCAGTTTCTGCAGAGCAGTCTGGATCACTCAAGAGCCTTTTCAAAGCACACACAGCTGTGGCATGAGAGCCTGCAGAAAATGAGAGAGTACACACCGAATAATATGTAAAGATTCAGCAATCAAAACCAAATCTTCACCATCCTCAATCTATGGGGTCAGTTTTTGCAGAGCAGTCTGGATCTCTCAAGAGCCTTTTCAAAGCACACACAGCTGTGGCATGAGAGCCTGCAGAAAATGAGAGAGTACACACCGAATAATATGTCGAGATTCAGCAATCAAAACCAAATCTTCACCATCCTTAATCTATGGGGTCAGTTTGTGCAGAGCAGTCTTGATCTCTCAAGAGCCTTTTCAAAGCACACACAGCTGTGGCATGAGAGCCTGCAGAAAATGAGAGAGTACACACCGAATAATACGTAAAGATTCAGCAATCAAAACCAAATCTTCACCATCCTTAATCTATGGGGTCAGTTTCAGCAGAGCAGCCTGGATCTCTCAAGAGCCTTTTCAAAGCACACACAGCTGTGGCATGAGAGCCTGCAGAAAATGAGAGGGCACACCGAATAATATGTAAAGATTCAGCAATCAAAACCAAATCTTCACCATCCTCAATCTATGGGGTCAGTTTCTGCAGAGCAGTCTGGATCTCTCAAGAGCCTTTTCAAAGCACACACAGCTGTGGCATGAGAGCCTGCAGAAAACGAGAGAGTACACACCGAATAATATGTAAAGATTCAGCAATCAAAACCAAATCTTCACCATCCTTAATCTATGGGGTCAATTTCTGCAGAGCAGTCTGGATCTCTCAAGAGTCTTTTCAAGGCACACACAGCTGTGGCAGGAGAGCCTGCAGAAAACGAGAGAGTACACACCGAATAATATGTAAAGATTCAGCAATCCAAACCAAATCTTCACCATCCTCAATCTATGGGGTCAGTTTTTGCAGAGCAGTCTGGATCTCTCAAGAGCCTTTTCAAAGCACACACAGCTGTGGCATGAGAGCCTGCAGAAAATGAGAGAGTACACACCGAATAATATGTCGAGATTCAGCAATCAAAACCAAATCTTCACCATCCTTAATCTATGGGGTCAGTTTGTGCAGAGCAGTCTTGATCTCTCAAGAGCCTTTTCAAAGCACACACAGCTGTGGCATGAGAGCCTGCAGAAAATGAGAGAGTACACACCGAATAATACGTAAAGATTCAGCAATCAAAACCAAATCTTCACCATCCTTAATCTATGGGGTCAGTTTCAGCAGAGCAGCCTGGATCTCTCAAGAGCCTTTTCAAAGCACACACAGCTGTGGCATGAGAGCCTGCAGAAAATGAGAGGGCACACCGAATAATATGTAAAGATTCAGCAATCAAAACCAAATCTTCACCGTCCTTAATCTATGGGGTCAGTTTCTGCAGAGCAGTCTGGATCTCTCAAGAGCCTTTTCAAAGCACACACAGCTGTGGCATGAGAGCCTGCAGAAAATGAGAGAGTACACACCGAATAATGTAAAGATTGAGCAATCCAAACCAAACCTTCACCATCCTCAATCTATGGGGTCAGTTTTTGCAGAGCAGTCTGGATCTCTCAAGAGCCTTTTCAAAGCACACACAGCTGTGGCATGAGAGCCTGCAGAAAACGAGAGAGTACACACCGAATAATATGTAAAGATTCAGCAATCAAAACCAAATCTTCACCATCCTTAATCTATGGGGTCAATTTCTGCAGAGCAGTCTGGATCTCTCAAGAGTCTTTTCAAGGCACACACAGCTGTGGCAGGAGAGCCTGCAGAAAACGAGAGAGTACACACCGAATAATATGTAAAGATTCAGCAATCAAAACCAAATCTTCACCATCCTTAATCTATGGGGTCAATTTCTGCAGAGCAGTCTGGATCTCTCAAGAGCCCTTTCAAAGCACACACAGCTGTGGCATGAGAGCCTGCAGAAAACGAGAGAGTACACACCGAATAATATGTCGAGATTCAGCAATCAAAACCAAATCTTCACCATCCTTAATCTATGGGGTCAGTTTGTGCAGAGCAGTCTTGATCTCTCAAGAGCCTTTTCAAAGCACACACAGCTGTGGCATGAGAGCCTGCAGAAAATGAGAGGGCACACTGAATATTTTGTCGAGATTCAGCAATCAAAACCAAATCTTCACCGTCCTCAATCTATGGGGTCAGTTTCTGCAGAGCAGTCTGGATCTCTCAAGAGCCTTTTCAAAGCACACACAGCTGTGGCATGAGAGCCTGCAGAAAATGAGAGGGTACACACCGAATAATATGTCGAGATTCAGCAATCAAAACCAAATCTTCACCGTCCTCAATCTATGGGGTCAGTTTCTGCAGAGCAGTCTGGATCTCTCAAGAGCCTTTTCAAAGCACACACAGCTGTGGCATGAGAGCCTGCAGAAAATGAGAGGGTACACACCGAATAATATGTAAAGATTCAGCAATCAAAACCAAATCTTCACCGTCCTTAATCTATGGGGTCAGTTTCTGCAGAGCAGTCTGGATCTCTCAAGAGCCTTTTCAAAGCACACACAGCTGTGGCATGAGAGCCTGCAGAAAATGAGAGAGTACACACCGAATAATATGTAAAGATTCTGCAATCAAAACCAAATCTTCACCATCCTTAATCTATGGGGTTAGTTTCAGCAGAGCAGCCTGGATCTCTCAAGAGCCTTTTCAAAGCACACACAGCTGTGGCATGAGAGCCTGCAGAAAATGAGAGAGTACACACCGAATAATGTAAAGATTGAGCAATCAAAACCAAATCTTCACCATCCTCAATCTATGGGGTCAGTTTCTGCAGAGCAGTCTGGATCTCTCAAGAGCCTTTTCAAAGCACACACAGCTGTGGCATGAGAGCCTGCAGAAAATGAGAGAGTACACACCGAATAATATGTCAAGATTCAGCAATCAAAACCAAATTTTCACCATCCTTAATCTATAGGGTCAGTTTCTGCAGAGCAGTCTGGATCTCTCAAGAGCCTTTTCAAAGCACACACAGCTGTGACATGAGAGCCTGCAGAAAATGAGAGAGTACACACCGAATAATATGTAAAGATTCAGCAATCAAAACCAAATCTTCACCATCCTTAATCTATGGGGTCAGTTTCTGCAGAGCAGTCTGGATCTCTCAAGAGCCTTTTCAAAGCACACACAGCTGTGGCATGAGAGCCTGCAGAAAATGAGAGAGTACACACCGAATAATATGTCAAGATTCAGCAATCAAAACCAAATCTTCACCATCCTTAATCTATGGGGTCAGTTTCTGCAGAGCAGTCTGGATCTCTCAAGAGCCTTTTCAAAGCACACACAGCTGTGGCATGAGAGCCTGCAGAAAATGAGAGAGTACACACCGAATAATATGTAAAGATTCAGCAATCAAAACCAAATCTTCACCATCCTTAATCTATGAGGTCAGTTTCTACAAAGCAGCGTGGATAAGATCAGATTTGAAACTATGAGGGACTCAACCACACAAGCTCCTGAAGGGGGCTCTTGATGAACCTCTGCACTGTCCATGGTGTCTACAGACTCCCGACAGGTACAGTGAGTATCGGGGAAGGGTGTGGGGTAGTAGGGGCCTGAAACAGAGCATCAAAATAAATATCACTGATTGTGACTGCAGAGCTCGAGGAAAGTAACCCTTGGACCCTGGCCCTCCACCTGGAGTGAACATAGGATGTGACAGCTGTACGGGCAGACACAGTGCGGGAACAATGAAAGGACCCTGCACATGGCAGACTTTTACATTGGGCAGCAAAAACTAAAGCATACCTAGGCTCATCTGGCAGACTGAAGAGTTCACAATCGACCTGTCTAGACCCGAGGGGTGGTCTAAAACAGGGGAGGGTCCCCTTCATCCAACCTCACCACCATCAAGAGGATATGACTTCCTCCCTTCGTGCTTAGCTGGGGTGTGGGAAATGCCCACATTTGGAGGTGGACAGAGCAGGACACCAACTGGTTGCCTAGTTCACTAGAGATGTACATGATTACAAACAAAAGCCGCAGTGGCACTATGGGCAAATCACCGAGAGAAAAGAAGACAAATTGCAGAAAATACCCTAAGTGTGATAAATACACCTGTAGGCCTCTGTTTCAAATCCCAACCTCAATTTTGAAGCACTGCACATCAGGATAATGGTGATGACAAGTAGGACTCAGTTTCCACAGAGAGCCTCACACCAAGGTCGAAGTTCCTAATGGAGGCCTTGTATCGATTACATGAAAAAATGGATAGTATAAAATCCACACTCATAATTCTTGATGCAAGGCTGGAAGAAAGGCAGCAAGAATATATGTGACTGAAACAGTCGCTCATGAAGTAGAAACAAAAATGGTGGCCATAGAGGAGTTTGTTAGTGTCTTTTAGTGTGGTGAACTAATAGAGTTGTGATTATTAGGAATGTGCCGTCACTTCAGTATTTCAGATAGAGGAGGAGCAGATGTAAAGATTGAAGAATGTGGAAAGTGCTCCAAAGTTGATTGATTGGTGAAAGACAGGATAATCTACAATTCTGAAGCAAATGGAGGATTTCATCACTAAAGAGCTGAATCCTTCTGACAGTGGAACAGCCATGCAGCAACTTGCTACAAGGGGTGTGGAGGCAGGTTATAAGAAGCATTAGCAAATCCAATAGTTCTCACCTATGTGAGAACTGTTGGCTTTGCTAGTGTTTTTCAGCCATATTGTACAACAGTGTGGCTGCTGTTCAGCATGGCTAAAAGCCAGTGTTGTGGTGTAGAGTAGAATGGTGTAAAGCAGAGTGGCAAAAACAGCAGTGGCGTAGAGTGATGTAGATTGAAATTGAGTGACATAAAGTAAAGTGACGTGGTGTAGATTGCTGTAGAGTGCCATGGCCTTAAATAGAGTGGCACAGAGTAGAGTGGCACAGAGTAGAGTGGCACAGAGTAGAGTGGCACAGAGTAGATGGCTATAGAGCAGATGGCTATAGAGCAGAGTGGCATGGAGCATAGTGGCGTGAAGTAGAGTGGAGTGGAGTGAAGTGGAGATGGAGCAGCATAGTGCAGAATGGTGTAGAGTAGTACAGTTGTGAGTATAAGTAACTAAATCGTCAACAGAGACCGCAGATAGGGTGAAAGCAACATAAAGAAGAAGCTGTATGACAGTGTTAAAAGTAGGAAAGCTCATTGCATGTCCAGGAATAATACTGAAGCCCTTATAAAATACAAAAAAGTGGTGCATTGCAAAAGGACGAGGAAGAAAAAGACTAGGAAGAGCACATGTACTTGGTCAATGCTCCCTGGAGGAGCAAACACAAAAAAGAAAGGGATGCCGACAGTAGCTAAGCAATCAAAAGATTGCAAATGAGACAACAAAAACAATTAATGGTATGTTGTAGGCAGGTTATTGGCCTGCCGAATTGTAAACAATATGTCTCTGCACATGCACTGTGTAGACCAGACCTAAAAATATAGGTACATTTCTAGTGGTTCTGCACAGTAAGACTCTTGGGGAAAGAACAATACGACTTTTTTGTGTATAGTGTACCATCGAGTAGGCAGTGTCCTTCTTTGTCTATCTTGTCTCCTAACTTTGCTCATGGCTACAGAATTTTGGTTTGAAAGCTTGCAGTCTTGTGTTTTGACTAGGCAGTAATCCTGCATACTTCCTTCGTTTACAGTGAGCAGCGCCGTTTTGGGGTTTAGGAAGAAGGCTGATATATATGGTTTAATTTTGGTGCAAGCCCAAACCCACTTTCAAAATTAAATACTACTAAGTTGTTTCTACCACAATGTCCTAGTGAGATTTTTTTTTAAGTCATTGGATTGGGCAAAAAGGCTTGATTCTCATTCACTCTTCCAATGGAACATATGCTTACTATGAATCCCATCTTGTGTCAGTAATTTGAAGTTGCAGGAGGGCAAGGGCGCATATGGCTTGCCCATCAACTTTGTTAGCTTCACAGTGAGTTCCCTATTCAGAACATATTCTTTAACAGGCAGAATTTTTCTTCACAGGCAATATAGAAACTTTTCTCACAATCAGTCCTTTGAGTAATGGAGGCTCTTCTTAGCATTTCATGTCCCTTGCTAATGCTTCTAGGCGGGTCTTATTAAGGCATGTTTAAGGTCAGAGTTAGCAAATGTGAACACCTTATATTTGGGAGGACGTAGAACAGGATATAAGTTGTATCCTTGAGACAAGGGTCTTTCTACAGAAGCTATGTTCGTATGTAAACATATCAATTATCTTTCCATCATGTTTGCTGGTCCGAAATACGAAATTAGGGAAGCAGGGTTTGGTTCAGTCCGTATTACATACCTATTTTTGCATCATCAAGTCAAACATAAAAGACGGATTGTACAGCCATACCCAACACGTAGTGCTTATAAATCACAATAAATCCTAGCACAAGACATCCTATCAGACAAAGAAACATTTTCAAGAACAACCGAGCAAACACGGTAATGTTTATGCTATTTGTGTGATATAAAGAGGAGGAACAGTGGTGTTGCCTCATACCTTGACCCATCTACCACATTTGAAAAAGTGGCAATGCATATTTGGTCCAGTTTTTATGTAAACAACAAAAACTAGTGAAATCAGTTTGTATCATGTTTCCTGTGGTGCAAATGCCACTGACTTTGATTACTAACAGCTCCCTCACGTAAGCATCAAAAGTGGAGAAAATGAATATGCGTTTTCCTTTGCACCAGTGCAATATTTGTGTAAAATGTCTTTATATAAAAAAAATCTCTTCGGTCTTTTCAAGATTCCTTCATGGACTAGGCGTTCCCTTCTCTGTTGGCCATGACGCGGTCTGTAGTTTGTCCTAAGTGTCCAAATTTTAGGATTTCAGCAACCATGTAGGTAGGCTCTTGGATCTTGCTTTGGTTTAGCACTTAACATTCCTCCCTGCTCAGAAATGCAAGAAATACCAGAACAGGGTGGCAGGGGCTCTAACCAGGCGAAACAGATGTAAATGTAAATGTAAATGTATTTCGATTTATATAGCGCACAAATCACCCAGGGGTCTCAAGGCGCTTGCTTAGGGAACCCGTCCTGGTATTCCCCTGTGAGATACCCCAGCAGGGTATTCACAAGGTGAAAGCCAGGCATCCCGCCGCGAGGGGCCGTAGTGGAGATTAAGCAAGCTATTGCCCAGAGTCGCAGAGTGTGACCTCGTGAGTCGAGTAGGCACCGGAGCGAGAATTGTCGAGTCCGTGGAATTTTTGAGCCCGAGACCCACCGAGGCGGGGAATCGAACCCTGGTCCACGGCTGATCTCAGCTTCCTCCGGGTCTGCCGCCTCTAACCACTGAGCCACGCTTCTCCACATGATGCGGTTTCCAAGTCTGTCTTGCCCACATCAGACCATCGAGTATAATTGAGCCCTGTTTTTTTGACGTTTTACCTATCATGTGAAGGAGAAGCATACAGAAAATCCCTGCAACAGGTTAGGGCATCTGCCTGCAAAGCTTTGTTATTTTGCTTTTTCTGATGTTATGAACATATCAAGACAAGGCATTCCCTATTGTTGGATAGCGCTTCCATGGCCCCGTGATTGGCTTCCATTTCTGACAGTAGTTCTGGTCTCTGCTGAGGCTCTCTGCTGTATCATTTCTGGCCCCCACATGATAGTCTGATAATAACTGGACTCCGTGTTCGTTTGACTGTGTGCCATGTGCCTGAGCATCCAAAGGCATCTTGAGGTAATTCATCCTCACTTGTTTGCATATGTAGAACACGGGTGTCATGTCTGCCCCAGAACCATCTTTTGTTTCATCATTGGTCTGAATGACTTGAGTGCCATGTAGACTGTTTTATGTTGTATCAAGTGGGGTGCTGCTTACTTGCCTTCATTTACCACTTGCTTTTGCGGCGTGAACCTATGTGTGATCCCCTGTTCATGAAGTATGTGTATGTGATGGATATATGACCATGGTTAGTTCAAGGACCAAGTCTAGAAGGACCTGACTTTGCAAAAGTTCAACATATTTCCTACTGTGTGAGGTCTGTGTCCGCAGAGGAGCTAAGCGTATGAAGTTGCTCTTGGAGCTTTTCTGGAGTGATCTCCTATGTAGTTTAAGGAGTGGTGTCATAATGATACGCTGGCACATTGGTGCAGTTGAGTTTTCAGATGCCTTACAGTACAGTGTTGTAGTTGCAGCGATTGTTTTGGCTTTTGATCCAATGTTTGCTCCTTTTCCTTGAGAGGTTTTGCCATGACATTGCTGAATTCAGGTCTGCTCCCAGGTGCAGATTTGAGAGAATGGATCAACGAAAGCATAAGCATGTGAGTATATATTGGTAGACGTATGGGTGTGTAAGTACGTGGATGACATAGTACGAGGGTTTGAGTTCACGAATTGATTGAACTTAAAAACATTCATTGGCTGTTCACACTGTTAGCTATTTGGGTTGTTTTTGTATTACTGACTTCAAGGGATTTAGTGCGTTTTGTAGATAGTCTTTTTACTCCTGTTTGTGCTGTAACTGCACGATTAAAAGAGCGCTTTCGGCTGAGTAGCGTAATAAATCCCATGTTTTGTGGGGATCAGTGCCTCTCTATTCAGGTCAGAGGATTTTTGTAATCCTCATTATGCAGTTGGAGCATTCAGCGGTGACATCACAGCACAAATTAATTTAATATGGCAAGGGAAGAAGAGAACCGCCAGTATGAAATGAAGGCATACTTTTGGGAAGAGTTCCTGGCACAGGACGGAGCGACACTTTTCAGTGTTGAAGCACTTAGGTCTCAGTTTGATCCCCTGATGTCTCGTGAACTGAGAACCCTGAAGACCCCTGTGACGGGGGATGATTCCTGTCACAGGGGGACGAGTGTTACATTGCCTTGTTGAAGCTATTGGGCCTCAGTTTGGTCCCTGGTTTCTCGTGACTTGATTCCTGTGGTGTCTTGTGAGGGGGGCTTGTTCCTGTCATAAGGGGACAAGTGTTACATTTCAGTGTTGAAGCACTTGTGTTTCAGTTTGACCGCTGGTGCCTTGAGAATCATGTGGGGGGGGGGGGGGGCTTGTGACGGATGGGTGTCCTATGGGGATTGTATGAGCCTAACTTGCTTCAAGTATCACTTCATCGTAAAAGGGAGGAGGATGAGTACTGAAGGTAGCTCCTGATGCCTCCCTGCAGAGAGTAAGGGCCACGCAGCAGGGTGTAGTTCCCTGTCCCTTCAATGTTGGGTCCTGAAGTAGCACTAGAGTGTTTGTGTGCACTGTGCATTGGATGGACTAGATGCCATACATAACCCAGAGTCCCTCTACCTGGTGTTTAGGCAGTCCTTGAACTGCTGAAAAAAAATCTTGCAACACCCCCTCACACCCCAAAAAGAGCAGCTCAGCCCCACACGCCATGCACCAACACTACTTTGTTAGGAGATTACATGCTTATGGTTGTGGACAACACTCCTTCATGGAGGGAGACAGTTAGGGAGTCCATATCAGGAGCATATTGGTCACTTCCAGGATCCAAACACTCATGGGCACATTACGCACACACAGCCTTATCGTGACACTATCACATACATGATAGTAGTGTTGGGATGTCACTTGAAACCCCTGAATTTTACTTTTACCAGACAACCTAGGCTACCCTGCTGCCTAACTCTTGTTGCATCCCTAACTCGGCACGTCCACCGACTATGGGCATTGGGGACTATTTCATGGAAAAGCTGGTGCATGTTGGAGGCTTATGAGGATTGAACGTTGTTTCTTATTCCCTCTTCTTGAGATCAACTTGTGGATTGGGCTACAGACAACACCTACCTATGTACCATCGGGGCTGGGGCCTGGCCTGCCCTTAGGAAGGAGGACAGCACCGACCTCCGACAAAGGATATAAGGTTTACCAAGTGTCCAACCTACACCCATAGCGTTCTGAACTTAATTGTGACCTACATGTCTTGCCCACTTACAGTTCTCCTCCCAGGCCTTGGTTACGATGCTCCCAGCCAGGTCCGAGCTATTCTATTTCCAATGGCAAAGGGTTCAGGGCGCAAAAAGGAAATAGGGAGCGACTCCAGCTGGACTGGTGCCCCCAGTCTACCTGTTGGGATCCTCCACACGTCCTGTCCATCCCTGGTGAGCAGTTATCAGACGGAGCTATCCCAGGGGTGTGCCCCGTGAAGAACAGCTGCCCCATTTTGTAATTTACTGGACGTTTAAATGAATTCTTAAAGTACGGTAATACCTACTTTTGTAGAATCAGTTTTTATTTGTGTTGCTGTTTGCATTGTTCTTTACCATGAACTTTACTCTCCTGTGGCTAACAATGTTTTAGTTTCTGTATTTATTAGGCCACGGCAGTGATCTTGTTTTTATAGTGCACTGGTTTTATATGTATACACTGGCTCCTTCACTCGCATGCCATCAGACTCACAGAGGAGAATACTATGGCTCCAGTGGCCTACAGCCAGACCCTTTGGAGGGTCGGTCTCTCTGGTAATATTCTGCCCCACTGGCCGTAAGACCTCCTTCTCGTTCTTGAGGATACCTGACAGTTATCTAAACCCCACTACACCATGTTCTGCACTCCCACCTAGTGCGGTTAGCATATGGATTTATCTTACATCCGGCTTTTTCAACGAGTAGCTTGTGAGATGCCTGTAAGTAGCTCTCCTATGTGCAGACCAGCCTACTAAATTAGAAGTTTGTGCTTGCTAAAGTTGACAGACATGTGTGTACTTTCAGAATGCATCAGCTGATGTTTATAAAATATATATAAAACTGATATTTGAGAGATAAATCACGTGGCATTGGGGAAAGTTATTACTAATACGCATGGGGAATTGCAGCTATAGCCAGGGCACAAGTCGGGCATACACGCAGGTAGACTGCGTCCACACACTATTTTCACAGGGTGGACGCCATCCAACCTGTCAAGAAGTTGGGCCCCACTAAAATATGCTGAACTTGGCCTGGTGTTATTTTCAGACACTGAGACACATTCTGTAGCACCTGCATTTGTCTGCTTTACTTCTGTGCAGCAACCTGCATGCTGTGGAGAGGCTTTTTATTTTAAATTCCAGCTTGGCCCAAAACAAAGGCTTAAGGGCCATCAGGACTCCTTTTGTTGGAGTATTCAAGCTGGGAGCTACCTGGAGCCTCACACCTAGATGCAAATGTAATGGAGGTGAAACAAAGATGCGCAACTTATTACTTTAAAAGTACTTAAGAGAGGCATGGTTTTGACTTTGTTCATACCCTTTACATAAGAGATATGTATACACTGTAAGAATGGCATTTGTGTTGGTCTGTCTAGAATTTACACAAATAACAATTTAAATACCATGATTCTGTTTTGTTTCTTTGATAGCGCTACTCATCCCAATGCAGGGTGTTAGAGTGCTTTACTTCA
This sequence comes from Lissotriton helveticus, assembly GCF_964261635.1. Lineage (NCBI taxonomy): Eukaryota > Metazoa > Chordata > Amphibia > Caudata > Salamandridae > Lissotriton > Lissotriton helveticus. The sequence continues at coordinate 74,550,280 of NC_136073.1, read as the reverse complement.
TGCATACACATTGTACAATGAAAATAAATCATGTAAGTGTGTGAACTGTAAATCATTCTACAGGATCTGTTACATAAGACAGTGAGAGTTATCAGGTGTAAGAGGCATGTCCTTTATAGCTCACTGTGCTGTAATAGAAAAATTACCATTTATGACCTGCTCTTAATAAAAAAATAACTGTGTCAAAAGAAGTAACCAATTTACCCATCTACATAAAAACAAATTCTGTGATCTGTATGTTACATGATGCGCTTTGCAGGAGACAAATTAACCCTGTATTCTACTTTGAGTCAAAACTGGGACTAGATAAATCACAGATCTCTACAGCAAATGTGTTAACCTCCAGGGTTATTTTACCATTAATATTAATCCCTGAGATTTATTGGCCACACAAAGAGTTCTGCAGTAGGTGCCTTCACACCATAAGATTTAGCAACATATCAACCAGAACAGATTTACTGCCAAATTTCTCCTTGTGCCAATTTGTTTGTGGCACAGTTTAAAAAGAATGTTTAATTTGAGGTCCAGATTTTGCGTTGGGGTTGTGTCACATTTTTAATCCAACCCCAGCGCAAAATCTAATTAGTTAATTCTTGTAATGCTGTCAAATATACTCATGATAGACCTGCTAAACCTGTGTGTAAGGTGTTATCTGTTACATCTTGTGATGTCACTTCCTGTGAGGTCATGGGTTGTGATGCCACTTCTTGTGATGTCGCTTCCTGTGATGTCGCTGCATACAGGCTGACTTAGTCGCCCACTTTTTTTTTTTTTTTATGGATTGTGCCCTGGCTGTGGCTGTTATGTATTACCCATGTACAGAGGCATTCCAAATTGACAAATCACGTTTTAACATTACATTACTTTTTGCAAGTATGCCTTTATGCCCTGGGGCGATCGCTGGTAGGGATCTAGGTGACCGCTGATGTAATCTTGTCTGATATGGTCACTATAACAAGACTAATTATTAGTAGTCCCGGATATTTTTCATGGATAATAAGTAGCTCTTATTACATAAAAGCTGGCAGGCCATGCTTTACGTTCACCCTCCTAGTAAGGAGATGCAGTGACGTAGATGCCGCCGTCACGTGCTGGCACGAACGCTGCTGCCCTCTCAGGGTTAAAGGGTGACGGTCTCTCAATTGGGATAGAGGTCGCTGTGCACGTGCCTGGCACGGGTTTCCAAGCACCTCCAAATGGCGCTGGGCCTGGGCCGGGCTGAATGGACGAGTGCGAGTTGTTCTCAGAAAACAGGACTGGGATTTATTTTGGAGACTCTCGGGACGCCGTTGCCATGGCAAGTGCTGTTTCCCCCAATTACCCATCCCTCGTTCCCCCCAGCGATGGGGGCACGTTTTGTTGCCTTCAATTCTCACTTGCTCAGCTGCTCCGCGGCTGGAAGCCCGGCTTTCGCCGGAGCGGCGCGGCGGGGAGAAGCCGAAGCAGTCGGGAGTATGTCGCAGTTTGAAAATGAGAGGCGCGCTTCAGGCCCGTTCCCCAGCTGTCGGAGTCTGGAGCACTGGACAGGTTCCCATTATCGAGTGGCGGCTGGGAGCCCTGCCCGCGTCTCAACAAAATAAGTTTATTCGTGGATTGCAGCAACTGCGGCGTGCCAAGAAATCCAAGCCTCGCCTTACCTAATGCGCCATAACCAGTGCTCGGGGAAAAAGCTGCTGTTTGAGGAGCTTTTTTACAGTATCTCGAGCAGCGTGCGGATAAATGCATTTTTATTTAAGCTTCCAGATAATGTAGCATCAGCCCCAGGGATTCTGGGTAAAAAAGGAACTGTTCTGGAGATACTTCATTCACTAGCGCGTCCTCATATATTTCCAAATTAATGAGATTTAAAGGATGTCATCACAGAGAAGGCCCTTCTTATCGAATAAAAAAACACGCAGATATTTTTCAGAGAACCACATATGTTCCTCCTTTATCTTTGACGTGAGGTGAGACAGACCCCCCATCTACCCTCCCCCCCCCCCCCCCCGCCCACCATGTTTGTCTTTTGTCTTTGTGGGGTAATGTCTCACAACCTGCATCTTTTCTCCAGCCTTCTCTTCATCGCTTTTCTTATATTCAATTTGGTTCCTCCCCTTCTTTCTCAACTTTTGTTTTCTTTACCTCATCCTTTACATCTGCCTATACCCTAGAAGAACTACTCACTGCCTTTCTCCCAGTACCTCTACCCATAAGTATAAATGTGTGCCTCTCTTCATACCTATACCTCAGTTCTGTTGCTCAGTGCTTGAAATAGAAAATAGAAGTGCAGGTGCTCTGTACCAGAGTACCTGCTTGTTTCTGAGAAGTGCCAGAATTCTCTAATTAAAAGTAGTACATCTCTCTTGAGAAGTGCCGGTACTCTCCTTCTCAGAATAAAAAAGTGCTGGTACTCCGTAACAGACAGTTTCAGCCCATTTAAAGAACTACTGTTGCTCCCAGCTGTACCATAATACCACTACTCATACCTAGTACCCTAACATGTATCCTAGCACCTCTACTTATGCCCATGCCATAGAGCGTCTACTCATGCTTTTCCCTTGTTTTCTGACCCCTAGCTGTACCTCAGTACCTTTGCCTGTACGTATACCCTAGCACCTCTACTCATGCCCATGCAATAAAGTGGCTACTCATGCTGTTACCTAATATTTCGACCCCCAGCTGTACCTCAGTACCTCTGCCTGTACGTATAAACTAGCACCTCTACTCATGCCCTTGCCATAGAGCGGCTAACCTTGCCATTACCTAATATTTCGACGCCCAGCTGTATCTCAGTACCTCTGCCTGCACGTATACTCTAGCATCTCTATTCACGCCCATCCCCTAGGTCGTCTATCCATGCCTTTACTTTGTATCCCGACCCCTAGCTGTACCCTAGTACCTCTACCTGAACCTGTAACCTTACACCTCTACTTGTGGCAATATCCTAGAGTGGCTATCCATGCCATTACCCACTAACTCAACACCTAGCTGTACCTTGGCACCTCGGCTTATAGCTACATCCTTGCATTTCTGCTCATGCCCATACCCTAGAGCTTCCACCCATGCCATTACCCATTACTGCTACCCAATCCATATGTAGTCCTAGTGGGACAATAATTTTGTCTGTGTTTAGATTTTTTTGCCACTAGCCTTTAATTGCATGCATCATCCTAGTCAAAAGAGGACTACTAAAAAATGACAGTGACAATGGGAGGCGTGAAGTTTGCCGGTTCAGCACCCCAGTGTATACTTGATTAAACTATCCAGCTTCTAAGTAAAAGCACATGACACATAGTTGGCATCTCTATGTGTGTCAATGCCTCTGCTGAGGGGGACAGGTAGAGGCTGACTTGTGTAATTGATCTGGCAGCAGCATCTTGGGTCAGGCCTAAAGGATCTGCCCAATGTTACTTTCTAGGGAGCAGGATTAGGGATAACACAGTCAGGCCCTCTAACTTTATGAATATTTCTTCCAAAATATGTTCTAGATTTTATGTGGGACCCACCTCTATTTGATTTAAATCGCTTGAATGGCTCAAAAAGATCAAAACTTGTGTACGTTTAGGGCCGTCTGTTGAAGCATTCAAATCTCACAGTAAGTTTCATCATTAGTACCCCAGATATGGTGAAAGATGGTTTTCCAAAGATTCCAGTGTAACACTTGGATCTTGCCAATGCTTGGCCTCTGGACATGTAGTCTCACCGCATGGCCAAACTATTCTTGCGAGGTAAAGGATTTCCACTCCACACTGACCAGCGCATACAAACCAGCATATTTTGCTAGTTGGTGTGGCTTTAGACAAACAAGCATTGGTAAAGCCAATAGGTCTCTCCTATGCAAGAGCTATTGGCTTTGCCAATGTGTTTTAGGTATCAAACTAATTTGTTTATAAACATGATCTTAGTTGTAATATTTTTATTTAAGAAAAATATATTTATAATATGCAAATAGATACAAAAACCCCCCACAAAACTATACTATTCACTAACTACCCACATTCTCGTCTTTAAAGTGAAAAATAGCGAGGAGTGAAGAGCAAAAACGAATTGTTTTTTATTATCTAAGAATTAAAACAGGTAAATGTGCACAGATATAAATTTATGCTTCTTGATTATTTTTTTGCGGGGGCAGGCCCCTTGCCCAACCAACAGCGTCACTGGAATAAACACTTTATAAGGATGAAAGACCTTGTTCAACTTTGTTTAGACATTAGTGGCCTTGCAGAGGTGCCCTGTCGATGCTTGAGAGCTCATGTTGATTGGTGTCCGTTTATAACCTGAGGCTTAGCTTGTAGTGTCGCCAAATATTTTCAAGGGCACACGACCTCACATAGCTGAGAAGGTTTAGTATCGGCACTAAATTGTTAACCTAGTCCTTGTAACAGCAGACCTTGAGCAGTGGGAGAAGAGACTGGGACAAAGATCTGCTGTCATTTGCAGAAATGCAGCGGGCACTTCACTAAATTTCACAAGCAAACAGTATAACATTTTAAAAAAAGAAACAGTAAGCTGGGCTGCTTGACTCCAACTGCGAATGTGGCACTCTCCAAAAGAGATCACTTTAAGGCACAGAGCAGTGATGTGAATTCCAAAAGAGGTCATTTTAAGGCACAGAGCAATGATGTGAATTTTATTTTTAAGTATACGGTCTCGAAGTTATGAAAAAGAAGTAGAAAAGTTAAAACCAGAAAAATAAGCTAAAAGGGAAACATAAAAGTAAAGAATTGATCCACACGACATAGGAAAACGTCTAAACTGTGCGCTGCAAAGCAGCTTTAGCGCAACAAAAGTCGCTGGACAAGAAGCCTGCATAACATAATAATCAGGCAGTTAACTTTGTCCATTGAACTCTACTGCACGCAACGCAACTGTGAAAAATTACCAAGGTGTCATTCATTCAGAGAAAGAGCATGTGAGACAATAAAGTGGCACTGGCTTGGTGCACACAGCAGCCATCGGAGCCTGCTTTCTGAACTCTGTCTTACATCTACCAGGCCTCGCATTTAGCGCTATGAGGCAGGACTGTGGAGAGTTAAAAAAAACACACTAACATAATTTAGCAATTGCACTCCAAACATGGAAGCACTTCACAATAAAATCAACAAAAATGATGCCTGCAAGGTGGGTGTGCCATGTAAACAAAAAATCCACATGCTTGTTGCATGATTATTACATCATATCTAAATCTGCATACAATAACAGTTTACATTTGATGAAAACAACATTTCTGGAACAATCGCTTAATATTTTTCGATTATTTTTTACTATACTGGTCCTCGTTATTAATCTACGATTGTATGGAGCCGGAGGAGGAATTGATCCTCCAGCGCTCCACGTAGGTAACAAGGCAAGAGATATACTTTTAACGAACACCAGAAAGCCAAAATAAGGTCATGCTGGGTCTTATAGAGAGCCAGTGTGAAATCAAATTGGAAATGCATTCGAGAAACTGGTTTTCCAAAAATGAAAAGATAACGAACTTTGATAATACACATTAGTTCGTGGAAAAGAACTAGATGAAATTCTTAAGTACATCTATTTACAAACGCAATGATAATTCACAAATATGGGCTGCTATGAGTTGTGCAGCAGGACCAGTGTGTCTACTGCTCTTAGTAAATACAGTGTAGGAGGCCCCATGTGCATTGCCTGCTACTGCCAAAATGTAAGCTGAACTTAGTGATTCTAGACAGATGTGAACCACTAATCTCCTTTCAACCCCCCCAAAAGAAAACTAATATACAGCCCTGCTTGTCCCAATTCCTAAAACAGGTACCAGCACTCGTAACAAAAATTGTCTTGTCGCTTATCACCACTGCTGTAGACACGGCTGGGTAGATGGTCATGCCGGTCACAACAGCTGCTCTGCTCCAAGGGTTACCAATCCTGCAACAAGTCTTCCCTTATGCAGACCCTTGTGGACCTTAACTTTTTAGAGCTGAAGGCTGCGCACATGCACCAGGCTAAGCTAAATAGGCAAATGGTCTGTCCTCTCGGCTGCCATGATGGGGTCAGACAAAATATTCAATTCAACTTCGCCAGCAAAGCGGGGATAAGGAATCATTACTCTCCGCTCCTACCCGCAACATGGCCACTGTGGATTGCACATGCAAATTACTGCAGAAGAAGTGCCTTGTAGATAAAAGAGGCTCTACTCATGGCGCAAACACAGAAGTAGAAGAGGTGGGTCCCAGCTGTGAGTGAAAGGAGTTAAAGTTGCTTTTTCTCTGCTGCACTACTTTCTTAAACAAGCAACGTAGTGTGCAGAAAATATGAAAGGAAAAAGTTAAATAGGGGTAAAAAATGTATAAAAAAAAAATCACGGGAGAGGGCAACGCCGCTGAAGAGGTGAGAGAAGCGCATAACGGAATCAGCTGGAGAACATACACTCGTGGAGTGCTTTGAAAAAAACTCTTAGCTGTGTGTACAAGCAGCGTTGAGTGCGGGGGCCATTTACACGGAGAAGATGAAGGAGAAACACGAGAAGTAAAGAAATAGTACTTGGCCATAAACATGTTAACTGCGCCGACGCGCAGCGGACGCGCCAAAAGCGAGCCCATCTGCGCCCGTCCGCGCACCGCCTGCATACAGGGCCAGCCACTATGCCGGTTTTGGAGGAAATTTAGACAATCTCCGACAACTGCATGTTTCTCCCCAGGTAATGGGTAAGCTGGAGGAGGCTGATGGGGGTGCCCAATTAGTAACAGGGATAGGGACAGTAGGTAATTCGACCAGTATGGACTCCCTTAGATGTGGCCTGCTTAATGTAAGGTCCCTTTGTAAACATCATCTGGAAACACAGATGCTGCTAGAGTCTCATGATCTGGATGTCCTAGCGGTGACAGACACTTGGACCCATCCAGACTCTGATTTAGAATTGGGGTTAGCCTGCCCTCAGGGCTACAAAACCTTTTATAAGCCTCGCTCCTGAGGTGGAGGGGTCGGGATCTTTAAGGAGGTCTGGAATCTCTCACCTGTGGATATTGACTAGGTCGATGGGGTTGAGCTTTTGGGCTTTGCCCTAAAGGACCTTGGGCATCAGGTACTGACAGGTATAATTTGCTATAGGCCGCCGGGGGTAGCCAGCCTGCTTCAACAGAAAAATCTGATTGATGTGTTCAGTAACATGGCTCTCACTCATGCTAGACCTCTTATACTAGGGGATTTTAATTCATGGACTAATGGGAGTATGGGCCCAGGGTATAACAACCTTCTACAATCATATTTAGATGTGCCCCTTAGTCAGTGGGTGGTAGAGCATACCCTGGATTTGATATTTGCCAGGGAAAACTCTTTGGAAGCTGTGGAGGTGTCTCCGGTTGGCTGGTCTGATCACTATCTGATAAAATTAGCTGTGGTTGATGTCAAACGTAATCACCCCGCTGGGAAGGAGACAAGACGTCTCCGCAGTAGGGATTGGAATGGTCTGCTGAGGAAAGCTAGCTCTTCCCCAGTATTCCATCTTGAAAGCTTGGTGGAGCCGGGGGAACAGGTGGAGGACAACTATGCCACCTTTTGTTCCTACATTAATGATCATCTTGATCAGATCGCCCCTTTTAAAATGATAAAAAGAGATGGCAAACCCTCAGCACCTTGGTACAATACTAATTTGAAAAATGTAAAACTTGGCTGTCAACAGGCAGAGCGGAAATGGAGGAAGGGTTACTCTGTTATTGATAAATCTATCTGGAAAGAAAAAAATTCCAGATATAAGAAAAGCATTATCTCTACTAAAGCAGAGTATTTCACAGATGTAATTTTGAATGCCCCCAATTGCTCTAAAAGTGTCTTTAAGGTATTGAACGATATCGCCAACCCGGACTGTACTAAAAATAAGATTCTCCCCTATGCAGGAACTCTGCGACAGTCTGGCCTCCTTCGTTGACAATAAGATTAATACAATCATTGAAGGATTAGAGGAAAACAGTATGGGTGATAAGATTAATGATCTCTCAATGGCTGGGCAGAAGGACTCGGGAGTGTTGAGGGAGACCTCAGCTCAGATGCCTCTTTGGGACCACTTTGACACTCTTTCCACCGATGTGTTTGAGCAGATTGCGCTTGGAGTCTCTTCTGGCTCACCTCTAGACCCTCTTCCACACAGGGCCTGGAAAGCATTCGGTGCCGAACCTTTTCCTCCTCTCAGACAGCTGTGCAACCAATCCTTGCTTAGTGGGATGGTTCCCTTCTGCTGGAAGCAAGCAGTGGTCTCCCCTTTATTGAAGAAGCCTTCATTGGACCCAGCCTGTCTTAAAAATTACAGGCCTATTTCACTTCTAGATTAAAAGAGCAAGGTTCTCTTGGGAACAGTTCCAACACACTGATATCAAGAGTATTCACTGATATGTATCATTCAACCGGACTTCCCATACTAACTCATTCAGTCACACATATAATCACCAATCGTCAATTCGATTAACAACCAAGGACCCTACTAGTCAATTATGACATACAATACTCCCAAGAAAACGTATGTATAAGGAAAAAGAGATACATTTTATTAAAAAATGTTGTGGAGAGTTCCACAGTATACACATTGAAAAACACAATATCATAAACAATAAAAGAAATGAATAAATAAGAGAGACATCAAAGTAAAGTGTGTGCTAATAATAACATCCTTAATCAGTTGCTCCACATGGAATTCATTATATTCTTTCATGAGTGTCCATAAATCATATCCTCTATTAGACACAAATAAGTTCCTTGGATGCAACCCTGTATGTAGCTACGATGTGTCGACTTGTTTCGTGGCAAATTTGTTAATTCAAGCCACCTTCTTCAAGACAAGAACATATAACGGTCTCCCTTGTTAAAAGCCACGAAAAATCCTCTCGATTTTCCAGGGTAGCGCAGAGATTTGTATGTATCAGTTTAGGTATAGCGGGGCTCCTTACGGCTCCAAGCACTTGTATATGCAATCTCTCTAATAAGTAGGCGTTGCCATCTTCTTTAAATAATGGTTTACAATTGGAGGGACTCCTAAAATCTCCTTTTTCAAATGTTCCTCTGTAGTGGTCTGGGACTAGCTGTCTGTTCGGTATATTCGTCTATTCTGTACATGCTAGTATACACCGTTGTTTGGAGGGACCGTATGCGCGATTCCAAGTCGGACGAGATTCAACCAACAGTTCCTATTAAAAGTGGACGATATCGGTGAATCCATACATATGGCGGTATTCCACCTCCCCATGCGACCCAGTGCTTGCCTCCATATTTGAAACGCCACCCGTGTGGCTGAAGGCAGCGCGCCCCGTAACGATGCTGAGTAAAGAATAGTGTGTAGTGTGTAGGACCCCAAAAGTGTACGCTCCAACGAATAAATACGGCGAGAGGGTCACCCCTGCCTGGTGCCGCGTCTGATAGAGAAACTGGAAGAGACCGCTCCATCCACCCGAACTGATGCTGTCAGGTCTGTATATAGGAGTGTCAGGTATGACATGAAATGGAGGCCAAGATTAAGCCGGTGTAGCAGTGCGAACAAATAGACCCAGCTCAAAGAGTCGAATGCCCTGTCCATGTCCGCTAGGAGGAGTGCCGCCTGCTCCCCGGTCTGTCGGACAGCTGCCATCACGATATGCGCCCACCGTATGTAATGCCTGGTCGCCCTCTGGGGCATAAATCCGACCTGATCTGGGTGCACAAGTGCGGAGATGTGAGGCAGGAGCTGATTGGCCAATGCTTTGGCCAGGACTTTGGCCTCCACGTTCAGAAGGGAGATGGGACGGTAGGAGGCGTGCTGCTCCGGGGGCCGACCTGGCTTATGGAACACCACCACTTCCACATGCCTCCAAACCGGGGGAACCCTGCCTTGTTCCCTGGCCTCTTCCAATGCCGCCCGGTAGTGAGGGGCCAGCTGCAGATTGTATAGTTTGAAGAATTCGCTTGGGAACCCATTGGTTCCAGGAGCCTTCCTGGAGTTGAGCTCACCCAGAGCCGTGCTGTGTTCCTCATCTGTCAAAGGGAGTTCCAGCCGGTCACGCACCTCATCCGACACCGCTTTGGGCGGCAAGTCCGCTATGAACTTGCCCACTATATACTCCGGTAGGCACTCCGGGGGGCATAGAGCTCCGCATAATATGTAGCGAAACTTTCCGACTATGACAACCAGGTCCTTAATCGGAACTCCCGCCTCATCTAATACTCCCCGGAGGGCCTGGGCGTGGAAGGTGCCCTGACAGAGTCGATGCAGCATCTTGCCGGACTTGTCTCCCCATTGACATATCCTGCTACGCATTGCCAGCCAAATCTGTCGGGCCTCGTCCATCAGGAGGGGAGCATAGGACTATTGCGCCAGAAGCAGCGGCCTCACCGCCTGCCCCTCACCTGCCTCCCAGCTCTGGCGCTCAAGCGCCTCTATCTCTGCCTCGGCCCATACCAACTCTACCTTGCGCTGCTTGCGGGTCGCCACGCACAAGGCTATATCCACTCCCCACAGGGTGGTCTTCAAAGCCTCCCACAGTGTTACGGCACTGTAGACACACCTCTCATTGACGATGAGATAGTTTGCAATGGCCTCGCTCATGTGTTTCCCGCAGTCCTCCTTTTGTATGTGCCACACCGAGAGGCGCCAACGGAATGGCTGCCGCCCCCTGCCCATCTGCAGTTTACCGGTCACAGGGGAGTGATCCGAGAGCCCGCAAGGAAGGATCTATGTCCGACGCCACCCTACCAGCCATTACTCGAGGAACAAAAATGTAATCGAGTCTGGAGAAGGATTTATGGACCGCTGAGAGATATGTGTACTCCCGTCGTCCCCATGGACGCGCTACCATGTGTCCACCCAATCTAGGCCCACCACCATATCATGTAGTTTCGTGGGCTTGCCACCGCCTGGCCCCCCCCAGCCCTGTTCCTGTACTTGACTACATCCATGACATCATTCCAGTCCCCACCCACCACAGATGTTGCATCTGGCATGTCAGCCCATAGGGTAAACAGCTTCTCAACCAGTGACCACTGTAAGGGGGGGGGGGGGGGGCGTAGACGCAACCCAGTATCAGGGGATCCTCCCCCACCATGTCTCGGATGAACAGGTAGCGCCCCTGCGTGTCAGCCACTGTTTGTAGTGTACGTATGGGATTCTACGGTGCACTACGATTGATAACCTCCTCGAGCCCCTCGTAAAGCCGCCAGGAAAAACCTGCTGGTACCCATATCGCTGCAGACACAGGGCCTTCGTACCCATTAGGTGGGTTTCCTGCAGCAAGAGGATGTCGGCTCTGGCCCTCTTTGCCTGTCAAAGAACAGCTCCACGTTTAATTTTGTCTAGAGCCCCGCGCACGTTCCAACTGACAATGCGGAGGGTGCCCGGGGACACCCGACCACCTTCAGAGCGACCAGCCATTAGGGAACGGGCATTGCCATAGCATGGATGGAGGGCCGTGAAAGCGAGTGCGTGTAGTGTAGTGGACCCATCGTTGATGTGCAACTCGTACCCCAACAAACCCCCCACCCCATACCTCAAGAACGCTGAAGTATCTGTCACGGCAGGGTGGACTCCCAGTCCCCAATGGGGAGACCAGGGCCACCACAGCCAATGGATCCCCAACTTACAGCCCATGGCCTCCGGGCCTATCCCCAACCAGCATCCAACAGGAGGGGAATCAGTCCACGTTAAGACTCCCCCAACAAATTTAATCCAAAGCATTCACCCAAGCAGCTAGAAGAGCACAGCGGCACCACCTGGAGAGTATAGGTCAAGGTTCCAATGTCTGCTGGCCAGGAACACAGCCCCCGCGGGAGGAGGCCCCACACGACTTGGAGCGTCGCCGGGATCTCCATCGTCTATCACCCCTTCGCTGCTGTCCTCGAAGTCCCCTTGGCGCGACTTTACTCGAGGAGGAATCCGACTCCCGCCCAAGCGGCATGTGCACCCTCACTCGAACCGTTTCATCTGTCCATTTAAAGACTTCCTCCGGAGTATCAAAGAAGTGGGTGCGGGAGCGGTACACCACTCACAGGCAAGCCAGGAACAAGTGGGCGTACGGGAGCTTGAGGTCTCGCAGTCAGGCTTTCGCGGCCATGAATGATTGACGTTGTTGCTGGACCAGCCGCGCGTTGCTCCGGAAATATTAGGATTCAAGCATTCTCATTAAGCTGGGGTTCTTTAGCCCTGGCCTGTTTCAGTATCGTATCTCGATCAAGATAATTTAAGAGTTTAGCTATCACTGGCTGCGGGCAGGCTCCCACTGGGGGTTTCTGGATCAGCGCTCTATAGGCCCACTCCACAACGACGCACCGGGACATGGCCTCCGGAGGGAGCCAGCTCTCAAGCCATTGGGTAAGGAAACGATCCATTTTGCCCTTTTCGCATCCCTCTGGAAATCCAATGAATCTCATGTTGTTCCGCCAGGCCCATCCTTCTACATCTTCAACCCGGAGCGCCAGACCCTTCTGAATATTCTCCATATTCGTTACCTTTTGCTTCAGAGTCGCCACATCGTCCTCCACTCCTGAGATCCAAGTCTCCACCTCCGTAATGCAGGATACTGCATTCCGCAAGTCCTGGCGCAGCAGCATGAAGTCCGAGCCCACCGCCCCAATCTTGGCATCCATTATGTCTCTGGATTGGGTAATTGCAACCATCAGGGCCGCATTGTCCGGAACGGCCTCCTGTTGGCCCCCCAGTAGCACCAGCTGCCGCACCTGGGCCAGTGAATTTATCGATGGGTCCATGCTTGGTCGAGCTCCTCTGCCCTTGTCCCTCGTCATGGCCACCCTCAGTGGCCGCCCCGCAGATACGAATGAAGCCAAGCCAGGTGGCAATGCGGCGACTCCCTCCGAGCAGGAACGACCCGATCAGTCCACGTGCCGAGCTGTCTCCAGAGGGGAGGCGCCCCCGACCCAGGGCCAGCAAGCCTCCTCAGGAGCCCACGTCTGGGGCCGCGCAGTCCTGCTGTAGGCAATACACCTGGGGCCCCGCGGACCGACCGGCCGTCGATAAGGGTGCCCCCAGGTAGGAGAGCATGTGCTGTCCGACTAGCTGCCGACGCGTTCGCGCGCCGAGTCCACAGGAGGAACCCACCCACGCCGTTAGCGTCACACCCGGGGGGGAGAGAGAAGAACGGTAGAAGGCAGGTCTGGTAGCAGGTCCCTGATCTCCTCTCCATGCGGCTCAGTTATGCCGCCGATCCCCTGCAGCAACTCCCAGTGTGGGGAATGGAGCTGCCCACCCCTGTCGCTGTCCTCACCCTCCACCGGGGCTCCAATCACTGAGGAGATATCCCGACAGGGGGTACCGCACCTCCCTCTCCACTCCTGCTGCCAGCCACACCACAGAGTCACCAAGCGGTAGATTCGGAGACCACCTCTGGGCCAGCCCCTGTAGTCTAGCCAGAGCCCTCCACAGGTATCTCCAAGGGCAGCCTCAGAGCCAGGGCCAATTTCACCACCTGCTGGGCCCTCCCGCGGTGCGCTCACAGTCCGACTGACTGCCGATGTGCTTGCGCCTGTGGACGGGAGGGGGGGCCCTACCCAGGCTACAGATACCAACTGTCAGCCACCAAAATCCCCCGGCTCGGGGGCCTCGCAGTCTGCCGGAACACCGATGTAACGGACCCCCGAAGGGGGAAAAGTCAAGCGGGGAAGGGGTAGGGCTGATGGTAGGCCTCACTGCTCCACACCACGCGGCTCGATTCCGCCGCTGATCTGCCCAATCACCCCAGACGTGGGGGGAAGCACCACCTCACTGCACCACCGACCACTGCCTCTGCCGAGGTGCTGGTCTCCAGGGAGCGTCCCAGCGGCCGAGGATTTTCGGGTGCGGGTCCCCGCTCCTGCCTCTCCCACCCGCTCCTCACCTGCGCGGCCTACGTCGGCCTCTGTGTCTCCTCCTCCGCTCCCGGCACAGGTCACGCCGAATTGTCACCAAGCCGCAGCTACACTCTCGGCTGCCGTCACCGCCCCTCAGCGCGGCCAGGCCACCCCTTGCAGCCCACAGCCGTTATCAGCCGATCAGGATCGCTTATGTCCTCTGGCTCCCAGGGCGCGATGCCCCGGCTCCTCCGCTTCGCTGCCAGACCGCACTCCACACGGGTCCCGCCCGCTCGAACAGCCGTTGTCCCAGGTGCCTGAAAATCGCACCAAGTGTCCCCGGGGGTTTACTGAGCTGCTGGGTCGTCACTGGAATCCCTGAATAGTCAAGAGAGCAAGGATAAGTGTAGGATAATTAGCGGGCTGGACGGAGCTCGCTCAGCACACGTCCGCCATGATGGCTAGCCAAGCTACGCCCCGACACACTAGGAGTTTGCTTGCCTTGTCCCCCACTTCATTTAGTTTGTGCTGGGTTGCCAATGCTTGCATCCTTCGCACTGTCTTCCTGTATGTCCCTCAACTCTTTTTGTCGCATTTGGAGCTGATGCTATATTGGATATCTTGGACTCCAGAGCTGGATTTAAAATCTTTGCCTCTTTCCTGGATGCCCAAATCACACATTGACCCGGGAGTCCACCGAGTCCACGTTTTCAGTGAAGAAGTGGTCACCTCCCTTCCTAACATCTTCTGATAATTTTTCATCCGTTAGATACCATGGATCTATCCTCGGGGGTAGGGCATAGTCCCTCCTAGGGCCTCTCGGGGCCACCTCAACTGGTGCGTGGGGTGACACCCCCTTGCCACATGTGGAGCCTCTGCGAAGTCCCCCAGGCCCTCTTGTCGGTGTAAGTATGCAGTCTAGTTTGAACAGGCTGCCATTGGCTGCCGATAGGTGTGTGTACTGTTTGGTAGTGGGGTGCTGACATCTCCAGATATCACTGAGGTCCAAGGCCACCAGAAAGTCTCTTACGTGGCCCGCTTTCTTCCCAGTGGTGGACCCACCCATAATGTCCAATTCCGTAGAGACTATATGGTTCATGTCCTCCAACCCCTGAGGCCCAATAATCAGGCACCCCTCCCGGAGCTCTAGAAGTCTGCACCCTAACATATTAATGGTGGGTGTCTCAGCCTCGGTCGGACATACACAGAGCAGAGATTGAGTTGTCTCCCCTCCAAGCGGCCACTTAACACACTGTCTCCCCCAAGTGGGTCCGTCCACTCCTCATTCACTTGAAGGGGAAGGGAGGCTTTGCATAGGATTCCTACCCGCCTCAACCCAGTGGTGTACCCTGAGTGTGCCTGCAAAATGTAGCCAAAGTGATTCAGTGCCTTACATCGATTACCTCAGAGATGTGTCTTTTGTAACAGGATTACGTCTGGGGCGTGTCTTTTAATAAATTGCAATAAGACTGTTGCTTGATTCTACCATTTAGACCATTTACATTGCAGGACCATATTTAGGTCTCGTCCTTTACCATTCCGAAGGAATGGGAAATGGCCGAGAATTCAAGTGCTCGAACTGATTGTCAAACCACCGCTTTTTTTCGTGGCGTTTTCTTCGAGTGCACGTACAGGCACGCGCTTTTGGCCCATACACTTTCATGGCCATCTGTTCCTCAATGTCCCTCCCACCCTTCGTCAGGCTAATGGCCCTCCCCCAGCACAGAGCGCGCATCGCGGCCGCACAGCACATCAAAGGGCTTCTCCCAGCGTGTGCTGTGCGGCTTCTCCTCCCCTAATTATGTGGCCGGCCGTACTTGTGTTTCCCGGCCACTCTTGTATTTAATTAGCAGCAGCAGCATTTCTCCTGCGCCAGGCCACATCAAAGGCTCTGTGCCACTTTCACCCACACAGCAACACTTTACAGACACGCAACGCCACTCACACCCACGCAAGCCCACTATCATCCACGCAACGCCACTCACACACGCAACGCCACTCACACACGCAATGCCACTCACACACGCAACGCCACTCACACACGCAACGCCACTCACACACGCAACGCCACTCACACACGCAACGCCACTCACACACGCAACGCCACTCAGCCACGCAACGCCACTCAGCCACGCAACGCCACTCAGCCACGCAACGCCACTCAGCCACGCAACGCCACTCAGCCACGCAACGCCACTCACACATTGTGGGTGCAGATTGTGGGTGCAGATTCAGAGTGCAGATTGTGGGTGCAGATTGTGGGTGCAGATTGTGGGTGCAGATTGTGGGTGCAGATTGTGGGTGCAGATTCAGAGTGCAGATTCAGAGTGCAGATTCAGAGTGCAGATTCAGGGTGCAGATTCAGGGTGCAGATTCAGGGTGCAGATTCAGGGTGCAGATTGTGGGTGCAGATTGTGGGTGCAGATTGTGGGTGCAGATTGTGGGTGCAGATTGTGGGTGCAGATTGTGGGTGCAGATTGTGGGTGCAGATTGTGGGTGCAGATTGTGGGTGCAGATTCAGAGTGCAGATTCAGAGTGCAGATTCAGAGAAAACTCAGCAGCACCACCACCATTGCAATGCAATAGGTCTCGTTTTAACGCAAATTTAAGCTATAGGCCTTGTAAATGACAAAGCCTTTTATTTATGTTCCAAAAACCAGAACGCAAAAATAAAGGGCATTATCATTTACAATGCTAATAGTTCAGACTCGCGTTATTGCGAGACCTATTGCATTTCCAATGCTTGTTTTACATCTGTCCTTCTGTTATCTTGGGCTGTCACAGTGTGGGCCAATTCTGTCTCCCATCCTCCCCACCTGGTTTTCTGCAGCTTCCTATTTCCCGGGGGACTTGTGTAATGCATGGTGTCTAATGCTCCTCAATTTCACTTGAGCACTAGGTTTAAAAAAAGTAAAATTCTAACTGAAACCCCATACCCCCAACCATCACCCACCTCCCCTCTCCCTGCTACCCTGCTGAATTGACTATAACTTCTCTACTTGCAGAGAGCGTATCGCCACATTAACAGTTCACACTAAATACACTACTGTGAGGGTTGCCTAAGCTGCTCTAAGTAGGTATAAGCAATCGAGCTTGTCTAAGACCCATTCTTAATTAGATTTGTGATTTACTATCTAGATGTACGCTCTGGAGCCTTCACTAATTGCAGTGTCATTGCTCCCATCTGGAACAATTTCGGAACTCGGGTCCTTTGCCTACATCATGCGGTATCTCCTGGGTGTCTGTCACTTATCACGTAGCACCCGATTCTGGTCCCTGTGTCCCATCATCATTGTGTCGGGTTTCCGGCGAGGTTCCTGTTTCCTGGTGGCCTTGTTGCGCTTGTGTCTTCCCGTCGTGGTTTAATTCTCTTCTTGGGAGCCTTGGTCCTTTGCCCCCATGTCAGGAGGCCATACGCCACCCCTCCAGCCACTCCAATGCTTCCTCAGGTGTAGTAAAGTGCCATGTGTCGCTCTTTGATATTATACAGTGTCTGGCAGGGAAGAGCCTCAAGTATTTTATGTTTCTCTCTTTTGCAATTCACGATTTACGCCTTCAAAGTTCATCCGTTTTTGTACTTGTAGTGTAAAGTCATGAAAGAAGGGTATTTGTGTATTTTCTCACAACTGCGTTTATTGACTGATTAGGCATAGCATATGTACCGTGCTCCACAATCAGGAGGACACTGTCAAGTGGCAAACATATAGCAGAACGTAAATATAGCCTAGACGCCTAAATCGCCCCCCTCCCACACCCCCTTACCCCACTAACCACCCAAAACCCCCGCTGCCCACCCCTTATCCCACCCTAACCCAACGCACGTGTTCACTTACAACCGCAGTATACAATTAGAGCACAGTAGGCATCGAATACCCTCCTAGGCCCCGAGGTCACCATCTGCAGGCAGTCCATCATCTAAGTCAATTGGGGGCTCCAAGGTCAACCCTCTGTAATCCGCCCACCGCTTCCAGATCTTGCGATGTTTCCGGGGGCATCCCCTGGCTTCAAACACTGGTAATTCTAACCCCATGAGAAAGTCCAGTCCCGCTTTCCAGGCGCTAAGTGGAGGAGCACGGTCGCTTTTCCATGCCCTCGCCAGATCCCGCTTGGCTACCACTAGGCCCAGCAACAGGAGGTGGCGTTTGTATATGTTCCCACCCACATTCTCCAGGACATGCAGAAGACCCAACCTGGGCGTACGAGGAAGGTCCCACCCCAGTACCTCTGACAAACAATTCCACACCCCATTCCAGAAACGGGTCAGACCCACACAGGACCACACAGTATGTAGCAGCGTGCCCCTCTCAGTCCCACAGCGCAGGCATTCCGGAGTAGCAATGAGGCCAGCCTTCCACAGTCTCTCTCTGGTGTAATAGGCCCTGTGTAGGTATTTGAACTGTATGAACCGGAGTCGGATGGCTATGGCAGCCCCACGGGGGGACTCCAGGGCCTCCCTCCAGTCATCCTCATCCAGAGGGCCAATGTCCATCTCCCAGGAGGCCCTCAGCGACAGGAGAGCAGAGGAGCAATGAGTGACAAGCGTTTGGTATATTTTGGAGACTTTCTTATCCCCCAGATCTCCCATGAAGAGCTTAGCTTCCACTGGGCTAAATTCGGGAAGTTGGTCTAGCCCCACCAAACTAGGTGCAAGCGCATGACGGAATTGTAGGTATTTAAAGAATTGGGTCTTGGGCATGGTGAACTCGGAGCTGAGATCTTGAAAGGATTTGAGGGTAGTCCCAGTAAGGACATGACCAAGTGACGAAATCCCAATAGAGTCCCAGCCACCAAACCCCGACAGCGAGGCTAGTGCGGGGAGCTGTCCATTGTTCCATAGTGGGGTTTCCGCTGTCAGCCTACCCCACCAGCCCATGCGGCGCAGCACTTGTCTCCAGATCATGAAGATCACCTGAGTGACCTGCGGCAGTCTCCTCCGCCGCCCGGCCGAGTACAACAGCGTATGTAGCGTGGCATCGCCCATCAAGAAGCGTTCCAGTGCATATGCTGGGTCGTTGTGATCGCCGTACCACCACTCGTTCAGAACCAATAAGTGGGAGGCCTGATAGTAGGACAGAAGGTCCGATGTAGCCAGACCTCCACAATACGTGGATAAGAAGCAAGTCCGCAGCGCCACCCTGGAAGCACCCCCCGCCCACAGAAAGCGGCCCAGCACCGAATTTACGCGACGGAACCACTGTGGGTCGATCCTATGTGGATGGTTCTGCAGTTGGTACAGGAGCCGTGGGAGGGCGACCATTTTAAAGATTGCGGACCTACCATAGATATTGAGAGGCATGCGAGACCAGGTTTTGATGTCCGATTGGACTCTATCCCACACCGGCAGCACGTTGCGCTCCCATGCAATTGCGGCAGACTCAGACAGGAAGACTCCTAGGTATTTTAGACCACCGACCGCCACCTGTAAGGTCGATGCCCAGGGGTATGTCTCCGACTCTCCGCCCAGCACCCACAGGGTCGATTTGCGCGGGTTGAGGAAGAGTCCCGACACCTCTCCAAATATACGCATTATTTCAGTATTCGAGTGCCAGAGCGGTTAAGATCAGTCATAAAGAAGAGGACATCGTCCGCGTATAGCGCGATTCTGTCTGAGAGACCCGCCCCCCCCACACAAAGCCACGAAGCTGTGCATCAATGCGCACCCACGCGGCCAATGGTTCCATGGCCAGTGCAAAGAGGTAAGGGGATAGGGGGCATCCCTGTCTGGTCCCCCTGGCAACTGAGAATTTCTCCGAAATCGCCCCTGAGATACGCACCGAGGCGATGATGTCCGTATATAGCAGCCTGATATATGAAACAAACACCGGGCCCAGGTTGAGGCGCGGCAGGAGGGCGAAGAGGTACGTCCAGCTGACCGAGTCGAACGCCCTGTCTATGTCTGCCAGCAGTAGCGCTGCCCGTTCTCCAGTCGCCCCCATAGCGTCCACCGCCGCCTGTGCGCGTCTGATGTTTTGTCGCGTCGCCCTATGCGGCATGAAGCCCGCCTGATCCGGGTGGACCAAGTCTGCGATATATGGAAGAAGGCGGTTCGCCAATGCTTTGGCCAATAATTTGGCTTCAAAGTTGATCAAAGATATGGGGCGATACGACTCATGTCGGTCGGGGGGCCTACCCGGCTTCTGAAAAACTACAATTTCAGCCTGACGCCAGTCCGCCGGCAAGCTACCACGTTCCCGTGCTGCGTCCAACGCCCGCCTATAGTGCGGTCCCAGCTGCAGGTGGAATTTCTTGTAAAATTCACTGGGGAATCCACTCGGCCCGGGCGCCTTACCAGTGTTGAGTTGCCCTAGCGCATCTCCCAGTTCCTCCGCCGTCAAGGGGAGGTCCAGGGCTTTCCTGGCATCGTCTGATATCGCACGGGGGGGAAGGTCAGCAATGAACTTGTCAATCGCATCCGGTGGGAGGCTGTCCCGGTGAGCATATTGCTCCGCATAATAGCTGGCGAAGCTCGCCGCAAGAGTCGCAGGGTCCGTTATGGCAGTCCCCTCCCCATCGGTGAGGCCCGGTAGAGTGATCGGCTGCAGAGTTTGTTGACACAGCCTATGGAGCATGGTGCAGGACTTATCGCCCCACTGGTACACCCTGCTCCGTGTGGCCAGCCACGCTTGTCTAGCCTCATCCATTAAGACCGAGGCATAGGATTGCTGCGCTTGCAGGAGCAGTCGTATCGCCACGTCGTCACCATCCCCCTGGCACCGTCTTTCCAACACCTCCACCCGTGCCGCAGCCGCGACAATGGCCTCCCGACGACTACGACGGGCAGCGGCACACCATGCAATGTCAATGCCTCTCAGGGTGGGCTTCATGGCCTCCCAGACCGTCACTCCATCCACCCCCTCCGCCAGATTCTCCTGCCAGTAGCGGGCAATTGCGCTGCGCATATGTTGTGTATAGTCCGCCTGCTGGACGTGCCACGAGGACATCCGCCACCGGAACGGCTGACGTGTCTTGCGCAATTCGATCTGTATCACAACAGGGGAGTGGTCAGATAGCCCCCGAGGCTGAATTGCGGCCTGCTTCACCCTGTAAAGGAAGGCTCCCGGTACAAACACACAGTCCAGCCGTGAGAAGGAGCCATGCACAGCAGACACATACGTGTATTCACGCGTCGCGGCATGCAAGTGTCTCCAGGCATCCACCCAGCCCAACCCGTCAATCATCGCTTTTAACCGTGTAGGGGAGGTCGCCGCCACTGTCCCCTGTGACCTCCTACGGTCCAGGCACACATCCACAACATCATTCCAGTCACCACCTATCACGGCCAAGGAGTCTGGGATCTCGGCCCATAGTTCAAACAGTCTTTCTGCCAAGGACCATTGTAGAGGGGGGAGCATACACACTGCCAAACACCACCGGCTCTGTACCAATCATGCCCTTAACAAACACATACCGACCCTGGGGATCAAGCCAGTGACGCTCGTGGGTATAAGACAACCTCCGATGGATAAGAATGGCCACCCCCCTCGAGCCCCTGGAAAACCCCGCATGAAATACTTGATGGTAACCAAATCGCTGTAGGCTCAGCACCTTTGTCCCCAGCATGTGCGTGTCTTGTAGTAGCATCACGTCAGCCGAGTCTCTTTTACCCCAGCGTAAGACTGCCCCACGCTTAATTTTGTCCAGCATCCCCCTGGCATTCCAACTTAATGTTCGCATAGAATCTCCAGCGAGTTCCTGCCTTGAGATATCAGCCATTGTCCCGATGGAAAAGTCTCTGAGGACCCCAGGACCCAACCCAGGCATCCAACACCATATACGTCAATGCAGTAGAGATCACGTGCACCCCTCTCAAAACCCCCCCCCATCCCTTCCCCCCAACACTGTACCCCCAACCGCCCAACACCCATTCCCCACCCCCCACCCCTATACCTCATGAAACACTGAAGTACCTGTCGCGGCATGGGGAGCTTCAGCGCCCAAAGCTAACCATGCCAATGGATCCCAATTACTCCCCCCAACAAACAGGACCTTCCCTCAGGGCCACCCCCCTACCGTGGGAGGACTAGGCCGCCCTACAGGTCAGTACCCCGAACCCCATTGTACCACAATTTTCCGAACTCAAGTAGAGCGAGGCAGTCAGACACCTCCAGCATTGCCCCCCTTGATCCAGACCAAGATCCAGGTCACACCGCACCAGATGCTATCCGCTCGACCGATGGAGCAGTCACATAGGGCCCTCTGTGGAGTCCATCAAGGGATAGGGGCTAAGTAAGGAAGGCTGAACTCCCATGATGCTCAGTTCTCTTTTCCCGACTGATCAGTATCGGGCTGCGTCTCATCCGGCAGGCCACTGCGGGACAGGGAGCGTCTTCGTGACCGAGATTTCCTGTGTCGTTTACCCCTGACGGCAGAGTCACCCCTCTCCTGCGACGATCCACGCGATGGTCCAGAGCCCAGGCCCGGCTGGGCGTTCGGTCGGAGCCTGATCGTCTCATCCGTCCACCTGAACACTGCCTCCGAGGTATCAAAGAAGTGGGTCTTGGACTGAAAGACAACTCGAAGACGGGCCGGATACAGCAATGAATATTGGATCTTCAGACCACGCAGTTTGGCCTTCGCCGCCAGGAAGGAGTGACGCTGCTGCTGTACCTGTTTAGTGTAGTCTGGGAAGATCATGATCTTGTGATTATCAAACAGCAGAGTCTCTTTGGCCCTCGCTTCCCGCAGTATAGTGTCTCTATCGTGGAAGTTCAGGATTTTAGCTATGACTGGCCGAGGCCGTTCTCCCACCGGCGGTTTCTGCGTCAGGGCTCTATGCGCACGCTCCACTACAAAGCAGCGCGACAAGACGTCTGGGGGAAGCCAGCTCTCTAGCCACTGTGTCAGGAATTTATCCATGGGCCCCTTCTCGCAGTCCTCCGGAAAACCCACGAAGTGTAGGTTGTTCCTGCGCGCCCGCCCTTCTGCGTCCTCAACACGGAGCGCCAGCCCTTTTTGAATCCTGTCCATCTCCGCCACTTTCTGTTTCAGGGTGCCCACATCGCCCTCCACTCCTGTGATCCTGGTCTCGGTCTCCGTGATGCGAGCGACAGCGTTGCGGAGATCTTGTCGTAGTAACGTGACATTGGCTCCCACTGCACCGATTTTAGCGTCTAACATGTCCCTTGATTGTGTGATGGCTGCGGCCGCGTTGTCGGGTCCCGTGCTCTGGCCACCCCCGGAGGCCCCGGACGCCCCGCTGGGTCCAGTAAATTTGTCGATCGACCCTTGTTTGGCGGAACCACTGCCCCCCCCGCCTCTGGTCATGGTCAGGATGGTTTAGATGGGCTGCTCCGTGCCCGTGGCAGACCCTCCACTCACCGCACCTCAAATCGAAAGTCCACCCGGAGGGCCTAGACCCACCGAAGCCAAGGCCGGGGGGCCTGCAGGGTGCCTCGCCACACCGGACCGCCGCTACAGAACACCTCCAATGTCCAGGCACCCAGCGGGCAGATGCCACAGTCGTCACTCGGGCCAGGGCCACAGCAAAGCCCCAGGGCCAGGGCCTCAGGCAGGGCGCCCACGCCCCTCCAAGAATTGCCGCACTAGATCCGACCCCTCACCTTCACGGGGTCGCGAAACTACAGGCCCCGGCCTACGAGCCTCACACCGGCCGCCGCCGTCTACACAGCTCCGGGCTCCCGCCTATATATTTGTGGGTTAAGACGGGCACAGCGGGGCACTCAAACTCAAGGCGACCAGGTGACGCTGTTTCTCTGGGCCACCCCGGCCCCCAGTCAGGTCTCGGCACAGGAAGGGCGAGGCAGGCCCCGGGGCTCCGCAAGCCGCCTCACCAGCACAGCCAGCAACAAAGCACTCCCCAAGATGGCGCGGGCACCCCACTGCTCCCCGGGCCACAGGTCTCTTCGCGCCTGGGGGCTACACCGCGGGAGCCCGCACACTCAGGCTGTCAGGCAGAGCGCGCCCTACCTTGCGCCGATGGTCTGCTCCCAGCTCCGACGCAGCAATGGCCTCCGGCAGCACGGGGGGACCCGACCGGCGCTCCGGTCCGTGGAGCCCGCCACCGACACCGACTCTCCACAGCTCCCAACAACGTCGGTGCTCTCCAGGCGGCAGGAAGCTCCGCTACTCTCTCTCCGGCCGCCGTCCGCCAACCATCTACCGGAACACAGGGCCTGCCGGCGAGCCAGCCGGCCGACGCTCAGAACCCCCGGCCGGGAGCTGCTCAAAATCAAGCCCCCGGCTCTCCACGCTGCAAGTAGGCCCAGGAGGCGCCACTGCCACCAATCTCACCGGCCAGGGACCAGGGACCCCAAAAGTAGCACCGGAGGGTGCACACTGTCCACTGCTGCCGCAGAAATCGCTGTGTGGCCAATGTTAGGTCCGGGGGTCAGGATAAATGTACAAATTAATGACGGGCCGGCGGGAGCTCTAGGAAGCTACGTCCGCCATTGTCGCCCTCGTAGCCACGCCCCCGTATTTGTGTATTTTCAAAGCGTATCTTGCCTCTAGTCCTAGCAGCTTGACGGTTGCAATAGTTGAAGAGTTTAGCAATTCTTGTTCGTGGGGGAGCACCCGACTTGGGTGGGGGCATCGGCGTCCAGTACGCCCTCTCAATCGAGAAAAATGTGGATATTCTTATAGGTTTCAGGGTGTTTACTATAAAGTCTAACAAGAAGAGGTCTACACTCTGACCCTTGGACCCCTCTGGGACCCCACCACATGGATGTTGTTTCTTCTCGCTCTCCCTTATTGATCTTCGAGTTTAGCATCCATTGTCCTGGCCTGCTGCGTCAGGGACTGTACTTGGGCCTTCATATGTTTAGACGTGGACTAGAGTTGGAGTATTTGGGTCTCTGCCGTTGTGACTTTTTCAGTTAGTTTCTGTAGGTCTGCTCCAATTAGGGTGACCACCGTTGTCACCAAATCTATCTTGGGTTCTAGAGTGACTTTAAGGTCTACTATTGTTGCCATGATTGCTCCCAATGAGGGTTCTGCCACCGCTTCTCCATCTAATGTTATGGTGGATTTTGGGACCGCATAGTTGTCCTTTTGTTAGAGTGGCAAGCCCCGGCCCTTTTGGTTTGATTATCTCCTCTCGCTATGTGTGTGCAAGTTATATCTCCTCTGATCTGTCCCAGCTCCTCAGGGCAGGCCTCTGGTGGGTTTCCACAGTAATGCTGCTCCGATGCGTTATGATGTTGTACTCCAGTGGCCTGATCTGTTGCCCCTGCCTCTCAGGGGGTGGGGGAAGTGGAACCCGGAGGAATGACTGGCCCCCTCTACTAGAGGTTGTGACTCCTGCACTTTCTTCAGCGCCAGCGCCAGCACCAGCACCAACAACCCGCCTTCAAGGGGCACTGTGGCTTCTGTGGATATTGCCTCTTTTTAAGTCCAGAAGTTTTGTTCTATTAGCCCCTCTGATCTAGAGTAGAGCTGAAGCCTGGGGCATTTGGTTTCCGATCTTGGCTTTATTTACATCGGATGGGGGAAGGGCGGCTCCTATGGTTATTTTTCTGGTTGAGGGACAGGGACTAATGCGGATCCCCTCCTCCCTGTAGTCCCTTAAGCTCTGTGGCTGTTTAGGGTGTAAACAAACACACCAGGCATGCCGTGCGCTGCCTGTGATTTCCTCCTCACCTCTTCTTCGGTGCCCTCTGTGTCTGTTATGGCATCACTGAGGGCCCAACGGGAGTTCTCCGTAAGGCCCGATCTGGCCTCCGCCCACCCTGCCGCTGCTGCTTTGCTCAAAACCTCTTGGTTGCGGCCCTCACCCCTGCCACTGCTTTCTGACCTTCTGCGGATTCATTGGGATAAGTGACTCCCGGTTTCCACCTCCGCCACCCAGGGCTTTTAGGTGCAGGACATCTCGATTCTCCTCTCGGGATGCTCGTTACTGCAGCTGCAACACACTGCCTGTCTTGATAGCTGCAGCCCACCGTAGACACCACCCACTCTGCAACAATCTGTATGGGCTCTGTCGGTGCTCGGAAGTCAGATTTAACCCCAGGGCGATCACGTCAGTCGCCGCTATTCTTTACATTGCCGGGCAGATGTCTACAGATACGGATGAAGGACGGATTACGGGGTCAGCTCCCTACTTTAGCGGAGTTCTCCTACAGTGCAGCCATGTTCGATCATGGCCAACACACGCTTTCCTGTTATTAAATTTTAACATAAAATAATCACCTAATAATTCTGTATACTTTTTATTTGTGTTATAATTGTTTATTAACATTTTATATAGATTCATTACTAGGGTAACAATCATAATAATATCTAACATCTCATAATAAATAGGTGAGTACATTAAAATATGGAGGAAAAAAATATATAATAAATGTTATTGCTAATCAATTATATACAAAGAGTAATAAATAAGTGAATAAAAAATTGAAAAATTAAGAGGTTGAACATCTAGATAATTAAGGAATATAGAAGAAAGAGAAAAAAAGAAGAGGTGCAAAGCATTGAAAAGCAAATCACAATAGAACTTGACAAATTCATGAATTAAACTGTTAAATCTCTGGTTAAATAACAATATAATAATATAATAAATCCCTCCGATATTCTTAAATCAGTTCATTGAAATGATATAATAAAACAAAGTTCCGAAGGTTGTAAATTACTTTTTATGTGATGCTGTGTGTATCAATGTTGTCAACCATTCTTCTTGCGAAGGAGGGGATGGAGATTTCCAGTGTCGTAAGATACATATTTTTGCTGTAGGCAATGCTGTATGAAAAGGGTGACGTTGTGGTTTAGAGTGTTTTGGAGGGAGTCTTAGGTCATAAAGGAGAATATTAGCAGGGGTAAGTGGAAGATACAAAGGCATTGTGGATCTTAAGGATTTACTTACACACGTCCAAAAAGATTGTACCATTGGACATTCATAGATAATGTGTGTTGAGTCACAATTAGTGTTAAAACATCTCCAGCAATTAGCATGTGAGAGTGGTCCAGTCTTCTGCAGTTTTGCGGGAGACCAATGCGAATCATGAAGGATTTTAAAGAGACAACATTTTTGTCTAGCTTCACGGGTTCCTTTGCCCAAATCCTCTAATATCTTCTCCCACTCTACAGTAGTGTAACATAGTGAAAGCCAAGCCTACCATTTAAGTTGCAGCGCCTGTGATAAAGGTTGAGAATAAAGGTGTGTCGTAAAGAATTTGTAAAGAACAGATATTACTCCTTTATGGTTGCCCCACATATTCAAATAAGATACGATTTGTGAAATTTGAAGAGCCCCAGAAGATAAACCTAGTTGTTATTTCAAACATTGTTTAAGTTGAATATATTTCAAACATTGATGTAGTGGAAGATTACATTCTTCTCTTAATTGTGTGAATGATTTAAAATCATCATTGTTAAAAATTTGATCTAATGTTTGAACGCCTGCTGATTTCCACAATGGCCAGGATATTACTTTTTTTTATTGATACAAATATTAGTGTTGTTCCATACAGGTGCCTTTTCATGAATATATGGGTTGAAGGCTAATAATCGATGTGCCAGCTGCCAGGATTTTAGCATAGTTGATAAAATTGGGTTTTTGGGTTTCTGACAATTAATTTTAGGCCCATATAAGGCGAAAATACCTGGACCCGAGAATAAGAGGTGTTGCTCTATATAGACCCACTATGGGATATCAGAAATCCCCGGTAGCATGTATGATAACTGAGAAATATGCAATGCTAAATTATAATGTTCAATGGATGGAAGACCCATTCCCCCATAAGAGTGGTGAGCTCTCAGTTTAGCTGCAGCTAAGCAAGGTTTTGCTGAGCCCCATATAAAGGTTTTTATATTGGTGTCTTATTAGTCTCAACATAGATAAGGGAATATTCAGAGGAAGCATACCTTAAGTATATTAAAAAACGGGGGAGAGTGACTATTTTAATGGCTTGAACTCTGCCCCACATGGAAAGATTTAGGGTTTTCCATTTGTCAAAATCTCATTGCATTTGGGTATTCAATGGATTTAGGTTATCTGTAATCCTGCAATCCATTGTTTTATTCACTAGAATACCCAAGTATTTAAGGCGCGAATGTTGCCAATGGAAAGGGAAGCCATGTATGGCTGCTTTCGTGGTTCGATCGGAAATGGGTAAAGCTTCACTTTTGTTCCAGCTTATTTTATAACCTGAGAAGGAGGAAAAGTTGTCTATAATTTGGAGTAAAGATGGGAGTGAGTGAGAGTGAGGAGAATGTTTTCAGCATATAAATAGAGTTTGGATTCACCTATAGGAAGGCATATTCCTGTGACTTCATCTGATTGGCATATGGTGGCTGCAAAGGGTTCCATTGCTGAAAGAAAAAGAACCGGGGATAAAGGACATCCCTGACGGGTTCCACTTCGAATTGGAAGTGGATCAGATAGAAAAACCCCACAATTTACTTGTGCAGATGGATTGTCATATAAGAGACGTACTTTAATAATGAACTGATCCCCTATTCCAAAGTGTTCCAGTACTTGGAAGAGGTATTCCAATTCAGTGTGGTCAAAGGCCTTTTCAGCATCAAATGACAAGGCTAATACGTCTTGTGAAAGGCTTTTGGTAGACCATAGTGTATGTGCCAATGTGCGCTAGTGATTCTTATATGAACTTCCTGGAACGAATCCCACTTGGGTTGGGTGGATTAAGAAAGGTAGTACCTTCTTAAGACGGGAAGCTAGAAT
Source organism: Lissotriton helveticus (assembly GCF_964261635.1). NCBI lineage: Eukaryota > Metazoa > Chordata > Amphibia > Caudata > Salamandridae > Lissotriton > Lissotriton helveticus. The sequence goes on along the minus strand of NC_136073.1, from coordinate 74,521,908 downwards.
ACTGGCAAATATTTTGATATCGCAATTCAAAAGTGAGACAGGGCGGTAACTGGCACAAATGAGAGGATCCTTTCCAGGTTTAGGTAGTACTGCAATTATTGCTTTATTAGAGAGGGGACCTAAGGAATTATTACGTTCTGCCTCTTGAAATGCATTATGGTGAGAGTCAATAATACTATGCCCGGTCCAATGCTAAAATTCAGCTGCAAAGCCGTCTTCTCCGGGGGGCTTTGTGATATGGCAATTTGGATATCACATGCGTAATCTCATCCCTGCTAATCTTCCCTCACGAAGGGCCCTACCTTCATCAGAAAGACGGGGAAGATCTACCTTTGAAAGAAAAGTAACCGGTCCTTTTGAATCTATTTGTGGCCCTGGTGTGTAGAGAGATTTGTAAAAAGAAGCAAATTAATTTACTATGTCTTGTGGTTTGGTAAGTATACTACCCTGAGATGACCTAATAGCTGGGATGGCCATAGCTGTTTACGTTTTTAACATGAAATGTACACACACACTTTTTTTTTCTTAAAGTCAAAATACTTGTGTTTAATATTATTTCTTATGGGGTGTTTATAAAAAAGTCCATGCCTCCATTATGTTCTTTGGAAATGTGTTGTAGAGCCTGTGAGAGGCCATATTTGATGCTTGACTTACACCAAGGCTGGGCTGGAGTACACTTACTACTGTTTTGTCACGTTTGAGGCTGTAGTAACTTCAGAGGTGTTGTTTGGAATAGCAACAGGCTTACTCTGCCTGTCCCTACCTAAAGCCCTCCTTAGTTTTTCCTAACCCCCTCCCATTTTGTAGTAGGAAATCTCCATTCTCTAGGCTGCCCTGCCTTGTCCCTCCCACATTTACTACTAAAACGTAGATTTAAAAGTGCAGAACTCCCTGCCACTTTGACAGAGCTCTCTGTACAGAAAAGATAGGAGAGACAGGCGAAGGTCTCTGCCCGTCATTTAGTGAATTGCATTTTGTAGTACTACTGTAGTACGACTTCAGGCATTAAAAAGTGTGGTTTCTGATTAGGCTAATTAAAATATTGCTTTTTTTAACTGCACAATTTCCACCAACATTTACCAGTTGCACTTTGTATGAGGGAAAATTATGGTGTTTTGACACTGCGTGTCATCTCGATTCAGGTGCAGACTCTCGTTTTTGTCCAAATAGCGACCAGCGCATTTGTCATATTGAAATGGAGTTAAAAATGTTGACATGGCAGTGAAAACTGTTCAAAGCTAAACCTTATACCCTCCTTTAGAGACTGTTAGGATCTTCATTAAATGCTGCGATTCCTGTAATTGTATAATTGAAAACTGTATTTGTGATATTGAAAGAATTAAGCACTAATTGAGGAATGACATGCAGTAGCAGTATTTTCACCTGTTCCGCATTTAAAGGTGCCAATATGTTATCTACTTTCTGCTGGTGATAACTGGTATTAATTCCTCTGCAGCGAAGTGGCATTTCCCCTTTACATGATGTGGCAATCCCAATTAAAAACACATTTTTGGTAACTACATGTAAAACCACTCATCGTGGATTTACCACAAATCTTTTCGCTTCCAATTATCTCAGAATGAGGGTCCTTGTATATGCTTTTTGGTTCTTCTAATTCTATATTTTCCCTTGTAATTCCTGTTTAACATATCAATATATACGTGTGGGGTTCGCCAGCTGTGGTGATTTCCGCCAATTTTCTTAACCTCACTGTAAGGTTTGGCTAGCATGGAGTATTAGAAATGTTAAGACTACCATCTTGTTCCTCTGCATAATTATTTTTGATTATATACCACCTCTTTAGGCGCAATTCCTGTAAAAACTGAAGTGACTAGTTAGTGTCTTATGTAATTCCTGTGCTGTTGGCCCCATGTATGTGGGTGTAGGTAAAAGTGCAGGACTGCGTTTCCTGTGTGTTTGTAAATTCTCAAAAGTCATAGCAGTACTTTGTGGATGATAAACACATTTCCGTCGTCTTTGCTAAACTCTCTGATACTTCTGTAGGTATGCCGACTTTTCTAATTCCAGCCATAATTTGTGGGCGTAATGTATGGAGGCCTAATGAAAAAACAGCCATGAGCATAAAACCTAATACTATGCATTACAGAGCAGTGTGCTTGATTGAATCCTGCATAGTTTCTACAATGATTTCCTGGCGTGCTAATTCTTTGAAGGCCAGATAAAATCTTTCTCTTCCCATTTTTTGTTCCCCTAATGTCGTTTTTTGCCCCTGCTTTGAACTGCTGATGCTTCACTCCCTCTCTAGCCATTTCATTACGCACTGCACTGTTTTTGTTTCCTTTTCTAGAATAAAGAACCATGTCTAGGGCAGATGTCAGCTCGCCGACGCCATCAACAGAGGCTGTCAATGAGACGACCAGCGATGAACTGACTTCTTCCAAATCCACACTCTCATTCGGAAAGAGCACCGTTTCTGGTAGGACATTTTAGGATTTATCTTCTCCGCACTAAGGGTGTGTGTGGATGTCACTCTGGGAGTCCACAGGTTGATGGTCTAAGAAAGAAGGATAATATAGCCAAGACCTTTATAGTTAACACCTGATCTTCTCTCTTGGTGTAGTGCTTTGTTTTAGGGGAACAAATAAGTCTAGGAGCTGTGTTCTTAGAAGGCTGAGAAGACCCATAAGAGGATATTGCTTAAAGTGAGTACTGTGATCATGTACTGAGCCTGATTGTGGTAATGCACTACCTTGGGCCAGCTTGAGTTAGCTTCTCTAGAGCCCCTGGAGGTGAGGGTTGTCGAATTCTGCCTGTGCATCAGTAGCAGCCTGGTAAAGGATCCACCCGTTCCCTGCTTTCAAGGTGCTTGGTTCAGCTTCTCACAACAGCGCCAACATACTTTTTTTTTTTTATCGAACCTTTATTTGTAGCAAATCATAGTACAGTGATGGGCCTACAACCATCGCGGCCGGCCGCTAGTAAAGTCAAAACTTTGCGAGCGATAAGCATTGTGGCAACAATTCAAAATACAGGATAATACAGTAACAGTCCAGAATTCGGATGCGGTATAACAGCTCGAATAAGGATATGAAAGGTTCATTTTACTAATAAAGAGCAAAAAGAAGCGTCACGCAGTCACACGCATTCCCATGATAGTGCGTAAGTCAGGATAGATGAAACAGTGTCTATACGATGAGGGGGGCCCCAGGGGACAAAATATACATAACAGGAGAAGCAAAGGCACAGCCCCAGCATACGACAGGTCCAGACCCACCCTTCAGCGCCATACACACCGCAAGAAACACAGGCAACGACGACAACTGAGAAGAAGAAAGACTAAAGGGCCATAGTAACGAACACAAACATACGCCCCACCTGCAACCCCCCACCCTGCACACCCGCAGAAGGACATGGCCTACCCCCCAGCCGCGTGCCTGTCGCCCTAATAGACCCTGAAATATAGAGAGATAGGAAAGAAAGAAAACAAAAAGAAAGAAAGAAAGAAATGGAGGAGGACCCCCAGTGCGCCGCTCGGCCCCGCCCTGCATCCCAACACTATGAAAATCCCAAAAAGGAGTCAATACCACAAAGAAGATCAATAGAGCCTGGGTATAGGAACAAAGAAATAGCAATCACAGATATCCACGACACCGCCCGTCAACAATAAAGCAAATAGAGGACAGGCCACCTCAGCCCTGACCCCGTCTGATAAGAATACTGCCTGAAGGTCTATCAATAAGCAATGGGAAGCACAGTCTCGAAGGTCCAAACAGGATAGGCGGGCCCGGACAGAAGAAGGCCATAAAAGAGCATAATAATTGAAAGCCATCCAAATACAGACAGTAAAGAGAAGGCAACCACAGCGCCGGTCCCATGAACTTCCAAAATCTGGCACAAAAGAACAGCATCCAAGAGGAGAAAGTCAAATAGTCCGGCCATAGCCGCGAACCCTCGGGGCCAGTCCAAGAAGAAAAACAGCGCTCCACTCCCAGCCGCCAGTCAAACATGTGCCCCGAGGACAAACTCATACAGGCGATCAAAACGGCCAGCACGGGCAAAGAAGTCCGGGCCCCAAGCGGTCCGAGGAGCCTTCGAGGAACCAGAACCTTCCCCACAGAGGCAGCATCATGGTCAGCGGCCGACTCCCAGAGTAGGACCATGGTCGACATAGGTGGCGAAACAGCGAAGGCATCCAGTCCCATACCCAGGACTCGGGCGTAGCAATCAGCAGTCTCCTGCAAAGTCGTTAAGGCAGCCAACACATCTCTGGGTGTGAACTCCGTCGTGCGATGTGGGCATCCCTGTCCCATCTCTACAACAGCCGCCCGGCCCGGACGTGAGCCGCAAAGAAAGGCTCCAGCCGCCATCTTGAGCCGATCGGCGCCGGTCCCCTGCACAGATCCAGGGAGCGGACCGCACCGTGGGGACACCGCAGGATGCATCTCCAGGACAAACAAATTGTGGGGATGGGTCCAGAAAGGAGAGCCACCAAAAGGCTAAAGTCCTGCCGGGCCCCGGGAGTCGCCCACCTATATCAGAGCGATCTCCGGTTATGCCTGGGCAACAAACGTTGGGGAGGGGGCAGGAGTCAATCGCCCCCTCCGACCCCACGCCGTCACTCTGTCCCACGAGGGTCCACGTTGATCAGTCCGTTTCGTTACCGCTGGCAGCGGCCGGTCAGAACATCGGCCCCCACCGGCGAGGCGCCGCTCCACCCTCGACGGCCGTCGATGCCGAGGCCGGAGGCTCCGCCTAATCAACGCCCCGGTCCCACCATCACACGGGCCGCAAAGCAGACGGGGAGATTTCTCAGGATCGGCGGCACGTAGACGCTCCGAAAGCAGACGGTAGGTGTTAGCTTTCTCTCTGGAGGCAAAGGAAAGCACTTTGGGTCAGGATATGCGGCAGGATAGTCGTGCGGGGCAAAGGGTCTCGCGGAGCCGAGCGACTATGCGGCCATTTCAGATGGCTGCTTGGCTCCTCCTCAGCGCCAACATACTTGATAGACTATTTTACTTGAATTTCGCTTGCAGCCCCGCTGGAATTCAGGTAGTCCTTTTAGAGGTTTCATAGCTTGTGAAAGATTTCAAGTTAGTCCTTAACGATTACTGCACTTTGCCTATAGCGTTGACAGTGGTTAAAGCCCTCTGAAGAGGGCCTTGACTGCTGCGAACTGCTTCCTTACAGTTATGACTTGGGGCCACGGAACATAAGCAAGGGCAGTTATCATCTGTTCATGCCTCCTAACAGGTGGACAGTAAGGTAATTAGCACCTACTCCCCCCAAATCTCTCCTAATACAGGCCAGCCTATCAACTGACCCAACTGCTCTGTGCTCCTGTGAACTCCTAGTGGAGGGCGGCAGCAGGAGTAAGTTGCCAGTCTCAGCACTCCAAGGGCGGTTCCAGTGGTGAAAAAGGCCAGAGTGACAATACACAATCGTTGTTCTTAGTGGTAACAAGATAGATCCCCTCAGCAGCTTTTACCGCTAGAGGCAGGTTCATTGCACCCATGAAGGGAGAGAGCCTCTCTGCTAGGAGCAATGCCCTTACAGATTAAAGTAGGCTTTATTTGAAAGTACATAAAGCCATATTGCAAAACTATAGAGAATTATACAAACCCTACGGATAGTTAATCCATCACAAACCATAGATTCTCTTAAGTAATTAAGTCGCGTGTATTTTACGGGTAATATCAGCTGTTACTAAGCCTGAATTTACCACGCATGTTATACAAAGCGTTGACCTTTACAGCCTGTTGTGTTACATTGTTGTACTTTATCACACATATTCTGTGGTAATGACTGTTCTCCAGTATTGGGGTATCTTTTTTCTTTCTTTTTGGGAGGGTAAACCTCGACCCCACCTTCCTTTTTCAAATTCCCCTACCGCCCTTTACTACTACCTGCCCCGGAACCCTAAAAGCCCCTTACCTCATGTTACCACTGTCGACCCGAACTCTAAATCCTTTTTACCAGCCTATCACCCTTGATCCGATAAAAAAAACCTTAGCTCCCCTCCTGTTAAACTGACATAAATATGTTTTGATAAACCGTATCTGCATGGTAGGGTCCCCCTTTGTGTCGGAAATAGGCCTTTGTGGTCCTTACCAGCGAGGTAAAGACTCTTGTTGTATCGTGCTGTGTGGTAAAGACCATGTAGTAAACGTTGCATACCTTTTTCAGGGCCCGAGCCGAGCGGGTTGGGTTCCTATTTGAATGGATAAGAGAGGGGAGAACATGTGGCAGAGAAGAGATGGGAAGGGTAGGGGAGGAGAGGAGAGGGGGGTGTGAGGGGAAGGTAGGAGGGGAGAGGGGAGAGGAGAGAAGAGGAGGGAAGGGGAGGGGAGGAGAGGGGGATGAGAGGGGAAGAGAGGAGAGGAGAGGAGAAGAGAAAAGGGGTGCTATGTTTTGCTTGAGTCTGCGGTTATGAAGCCATGTTTGCAATCTGGAAAGGACGCACGGGTCTGGAGTAAAGCCTCCCTTACAGTACCGGCCGGTTCGGAAAATTAAGAGGCCTCTTGGGAGACTTAAAACCATAATAATGTGTTTTTATTGACGGTGTTTTTTTTGACGTTTCAGCCTCCCCTCCTTTCTAAATGCCAGTGCCCCTCCATTGATTATTTCGGGGGCCCTGGGTGCACTGAGGCTGCTCAGACCAGGGCTGTGGCATCCCTGGCCCTTTCCCACTGCGCCCCGATGGGGCAGAAACTGCCAACAAACTGTTAATCGGTTCAGAGAAGGAAACATTTAAGCTAAGTGCCTCATTGTTTTTTAAGCATTAGCTTCAAATGATGGAGTACTGGGACGGGGTGCCACGGTGTTGGGGCTCTGTTCTCATTAGTCCTCGTGTCTCCAGGTCCCTTGCCTGGAATATTTCCTTGTAATTTAAGTGATGACTGCGGCTGGTGCGCGCGGTAGTATAGGGTCCCCGGAGGGAACCAGGTTAAATTGGATTTTCTGCTGCGGTGTGCCTTGCCAGGACGGGCCCTCTGATGCTAAATTTCATTAATGGAGGAGCTGCCCTCCTGTTGGGGCGTCCCTCGCCATGGCTCGGTGAAAATCCAGGGATTCCGTCCAGGATCCGCATTTATTTATGCGTTTTTATATAGCGTGCACTTTACCCAAAGGCGTCAGAGTACTTCACAACAGAGCGAAGTATATTACATAAGACATTCCAAGTAGCATGCTAGAGATGACAAAACGTTTACCTACAAAACCAAAGGGAATGCTGGACAGAGTGTTGAACATTGCAAGCACTCACCCCCAGTCAAATGATCTGGCTTTAATCCATCATCATTCCTTAGCTCACCCCGGGGGGCGTGGCCAACAGCCGAGCATGCCAGATGTGGACTGAGTTAACTTAGCTCCGTCCGAGAAAACCCCAAAATATTGCTAAATTATCCTGATTCTGGCTAAAAACCCTACCCGCAGCACACCAGAGACGAGGCAAGGCTGGTAACAGAGCAGGAGAGCCGTGGCTGTAACAGAGAGGTCACGACAAACGATTCAACTCGGAGCCGCGGTGAGGCCTGGAGATCAGGGGAAAGCCGTGACCCACAGTTTCGCTGTGCCGGACCGGAAGTGGATGCCCGACGGTGAGCTAGAGGGAGCGCAACCGTACACTGCGGGCTGACCGGCGGGGATTGGCACCGGAACACTGCCTGCGCCCTGGCGCTTATCCTGCTCGATGAACGAGGCAAGCTAAGGACATACGAAGCGGTCGATCCCCGCAGAAGTAAAGGCAGACTCGCGACACACAAACGGAGCGGGGGAGGCGCCCTGGAGCCGGTCGTTGTAAGGCGCGAAGAGGGCGGTTAACCAAGATCGGTGGCACCGACTCGACTCCTGAGACCCCACACAACCAGAGATTGGTGGACCCCACACCGGAGGCCTGCAGGGGCAGAAGAAACTGAAGTAAGGCTAGGGGGAGAGGCCTGGCGGGCAGAATCTACACAAGGAGCGACGGCCGGGGGGACCGGCCCGGCCCTGGGGACGGGAAATAAATGAGGACTTAGAGCTACTACTGTGAAACGTTATACACAGGACCCACAAGAGGGTGGCCCCGTGTAGATCTATACCGGACCAAAGACCCGGAGAGAGATGGGAAAGGCTGGCCGCACCCGGGAATAGAGGAGACCCACTGCTGTGAGGGGAAGGGAACGGGACCCTAGCTTTGACTGAGGCAGCGGACACGCGCTGGGAGCGCCGGAGGCAAGCGAGGCACTGTAATGTTGAGGGGCCCGAGATATATATAACACCACTACCACCTCAAGATCAAGTGGGAGCTGGATGAGGATACACGGGGTGAAGCGGGTCTCTCACTGAGGAAGGCAAGCTACAAATCGAAAACCGACTGCGGAGGCACGTTACAGCCCGAAAATATACCGATTGTGACGCCTTATGGTGGATTGCACTGCTTCGCGGACCTCTGGCGGACTCTGCCTATGTATCACGTGTGGCATTGTGACGGTGGAACTGGGGCTCAACGCACTAAGATTTCGGGATACTGTTCCTTTTGTGGATATGGAGGAGAATGGCAACTGGAGACGACTGTAGAACGGTGAGCGAGTCCTTAAACATAACCGCCCAGGGAGATACAGAGGCGGAAACAAACTCGCATCATTAGACCAGCGGCGGCCCGGGATCACGGCGGTCGAAAACGTGGCGGATCTCGCTAGAGGAGGACACACTACTTGAGCGCGCCCACAGCGGGTCAGGCCCCTGGTGGAGGTACGACAGCCCCCTAAGACAGTGACTGCTGACCCCGGAAAGGTGGGTGGTCGACACCCAGAGGTGGCCTGCGGGGTGAGAAACAGAAGGTCGCAATGGGACGGATAGGCTCCGGCAGCCGGACCCGGTCACCAATGGAGCGGCGCATTCCTCTGGATCGGATGACCAACTAGCGTCCACCAACGAGGATATAATCCCACCGACGGGGATGAGCGCGCAGGACGCGAAGCTGGACCTTATCCTAACGGAAATAAGGGCCTCTAGGGAAGCGCTTGAAGCCAGAATCGACTCGATGTCGACGGGTCTCTCCCTGTTGAAAGATGACCACAAGAAATTGGCTGAAAAAGTTGCGGAGAACAAACTAGCCCTGACCGACCTCATACCACAGCAGACGGAACACTCCACACGCCTGGAGGTATTTGAGAAACAGCTTAAGGGATTGAGAGGGAAAACATCCATTACAACGAAACTTTTACAACGCACTACCATTACGACGCAACTTTTACAACGCAAACCATTACAACGCATAGCGCTGGGGGGCGCTCTAGGATAGGGAATGTATTTAATATACTATCCAACACCTTCCCTACTATCCACGGGGACTGGAGTTGGAATAGTAAATTAAATAAATCACTATCCAGCGCCTAAAAGCATTATGCGTTGTAATGGTATGCGATGTAAAAACCGCGTTGTAAAGGCATGCGATGTAAAAGTATGCGTTGTAACGTCATACATCCGATTGAGAGACAGAGTGGACGATGCGGAGGGACGCTCGCGCCGCAACAACATCTGCATTTTAGGCGTGCCGGAACGAAGCGAGGGGGACCAACCCGACCAGGTTCGTGGAGAACTGGCTGAAGACAATAGTGGATCCTGCGGAACTCACCCAGATGTATAGCGTCGAAAGGACGCACAGAGTGCCGTCGAGACCGCCGAGACCAGGGGCGCCGCCACGACCGTTCATAGCACGCCTCCTACATTTCAAAGACAGGGACACGATCTTGAAAACGGCGAGGAAGACCGGGACGTTCAAATACGACAACCAGACAATTTCGATCTACCCGGACTTCACGCAAGCAGTACAGAAAGCCAGGGCATCATTCTAGGGAGTGAAACGTGCTCTGAGAGAACGTAACATGAAGTATGCGCTATTTTTCCCAGCAAGACAAAAAATTATCCACGGTGGCAAGTCCTATTTTTTCGATGACCCGGAGGAAGCGTCAGAATGGATGGAGGTGACACTACCAACGCCCCTATCGAGAGACAATGCCATGGACACGCGGAAACGGATGCAATCCATGAACGGGGGTAACACCTCGACCCAAGATGGAGCTCCGGAGGTGGGACTACCGAAGGATGGACAAGAAAAGGCATCCGGAGGAGGGGACTCGGCGGACTTGGTGTTGCTTATGACTGATGCACTAGCAGAGCACGACAGGAACATTGACACGGTGTCGAACAGCCAAGACAGCTTAAGTACGGTGGCGTCAGACACGGATGCTAGTCTGCACCGGTCCCCACACATAACGGCTCAGATGGCGGAGGACATGTGAAGGAGGGCGGAACAGAGGCGGACTGGTGATGTATATGCAACACTGGCAAACTGTATGGAGGGTGGGAAAGGAAACCAGGACAAATGTTGCTATTGGGGAACTTAACGGAGGACCTTTGACTGTTAACCACAGAGAAAGAGCGGGTTGGCACACGCCCCCCAGGCGTAGGCAAGACTGCATCTAGTTCATACCCCAGTTGGGTATTATGGTTTGGTCCCGCACAGTTGTGGGGTGGGGACCTCAAGGTTGGGGAGTTGCGCAATAGTATGGCACATAAAATGTACATTTTACTGATATATACATGGGGAGAATGGGCAATGTCTGCGAGAAAGGAAGATTCAAGTCATGTCATTACCTAATCATTATCAGTTCTGCACCTGGAATGTGAGAGGTATGGGGTCGGTCCACAAAAGGCATAGGATAAGAGCTCAGCTAAACAGGAGACGAGCACAGATAGCATATTTGCAAGAAACACACCTGAATAGGGCGGAAGGAGAGAAACTAGCCCGTAAATGGAAGGGTCAACTGTATGCCACAGAATACTCAGCATTCTCGAGGGGGGCGGCTATCTGGATCAGGAATAATGTGCCGGAAAAGCGGGTGGACAAGAATGGGCGATATGTATTTATACGGGGAACACTGGATGGCACATGTATAGTACTGGGCAGTATATACGCCCCCAATTCAGAGCAATCGAGGTTCTTCGATGACATTAGTGGAGTACTGTCAGACTGGGTGGGACACTATTGGGTGATAGGAGGGGACTGCAACGCGGTTCTAGATACTACACTAGACAGGTCACACCCGCCGCTACATGCAACGGAAAGTAGGAAACAGGCCGAGGCGCTGGCACACTGGACAAGCGGATGGGAACTGGACGATGTATGGAGGGCCCTACACACAAACAGTAGGGAATACACGTTTTACTCCCCGCCGCATAGGTTGCACACCAGGATTGACCGAATATTTTGCTCTAGGACACTGCGAGGGTCGATCACCTCAGTATTACATATGGGTAAGACGCTGTCGGACCATAACCCGGTGGAACTGTCTTTACAATGGGGGAGGATACTCACTCCCATCCCGACTTGGCGTCTTTCGCCAGGTTTACTAGAGGACCTAGTGTTCAAATCCTCATTGTTAGACGCCTGCACAAAGTACTTCACAGAGAACAAAACACTGCCAGCAGCAGGCAAATAGAGTGGGACGCCTTCAAGGCAATTCTGCGAGGAGTGGCAATGGGCACTCAAGCGGGGGTGAAACGCCAAGTACTGGAGAAATTGAGGGCAGTAGAGGGAAGCTTAGCGGTACTGGAAGGCGAGGCGGTGGGTACTGACGGAAACCTCACTCAGTTGCAGGAGGCTCATATCCAACATGCAGAAATGCTGGAAGAGCTAAGGTTAATAGATTATAGGGCATACGCAGGCTGACAAAGCGGGTGCACTGTTGGCACGCATGACGCGCAATGCTCCAGACAATGTCCCTATAACCGAGGTGTATGACCAGGCTGGAGATTCAGTGCGTACCCAATTAGATATAAATGACACTTTCCGGACATATTACGCGGACCTGTACGGCCCGCACGCGCCGCTCTCAGAGACAGAGTTTGAGTCCTCCCTGGCCGATACTTGTATACCACAACTGACAGACACACAACAACAGGTTCTCGCTAAGCCCATCACACTGGCAGAAGTTAGGCAGGCCATAAAAGCACTACCGAGGAACAAAGCACCGGGCTAGGATGGGCTACAGGCGGAATTTTACTTGACTTATATTGACGTCCTGGCCCCTCGCCTCCTAGCGCTTTACAAAGACGCGCTGGAAAAGGGTGCACTACCTGAATCGACGCTACAGGCACTAATAGTATCACTGTTAAAGCCAGGGAGGGAAGCGCTACAAGTAGAGAATTACAGACCCCTATCGCTATTAAACACAGACTACAAAATACTCAGCAAACTGTTGGCAACCCGGCTGTCGCAATATATCCCAGATATGATACACCCAGACCAATGCGGATTTGTACCAGGCAGGAGCACCGCATTGAATCTGAGGAGACTAAGTCAACTAATGGCCCGGGGGGAGGACGGGGAGAATAAAGAAGGGTGTATATCACTGGACCTTAAGCAGGCCTTTGATTCCCTAAAATGGGATTATATGCTGGCTGTATTGTGCAAATTCGGCATTCCGCAGGCATACACAAAATGGATCGCTTTACTATACCACAAACCCACAGCACGCGTTAGGATTAATAGATGCATCTCCGCCCAACTCGCAATTGCAAAGGGGACGCGGCAGGGCTGCCCGTTATCACCCTTACTATTTATAATAGCTCTGGAGCCCCTGATGATAAAAATCCGCACACTGGCGGATACCATGGGGATCGCTCGACTTAATACCCACCATATCATTTCTGCATATGCAGACGATATCTTGCTATTCCTTAGCGACATAATGAACCCACTGGAACCGATATCGGAGGTGTTTGAGGTATTTCGAGAGATATCGGGCCTCGCTATTAACGCGTCTAAATCATACGGGTATAGTTTTCACAGGCCCATGACAGTCACGCACATACAATTTGCACCCTACCAATTCCAAATAGCGCCAGTAACATTCAAATACTTGGGTATTCAAATATACAGGGAAGCACAGGATCTATTGGAGGGTAACCTGGGTAAGGCTCTTAACGCGCTAAAGCCACAAGTACGATTTTGGAACACCTTGGTATTATCGGTTGCAGGCAGAGTAGCGATCTCGAAAATGGTGGTCCTGCTCAGACTGATATATTACTTCACGAACGTGCCTGTGCTGGTGCCCATGGCTCTCTTTAAACAATTACACACACTGCTAACGGAATTGGTGTGGGGTACGGGCAGGAGACGTATAAGTTTAGCCAAACTGCAACTGCCAACAGATGAAGGAGGCATGGGAGTACCAGATCTGATAGCATATGGCTATGCGTGCCAGCTTCAATGGTTAGCTTACTGGCTGGCAGGTCGTAACTTGCACGAATTAAACATGTTGGAGGCGGATAGGAATGGGGGTTGCATACACCGACTGTTGCTCCCAAAAGCAAAAATAACAGCATCAACCCCCCCCCCCCCCCTGCTTAAGCTTGCGATACAGCAGTGGAGGGCAGCACTCAGGTACACGGGCAGCCAACAGGCTTACGCACCCACGATACCCCTTCTGGGCATCCCCATAGGAACTGGCACGCTCACAGAACGTAAACTGAATTCATGGCACGAAGCTGGGGTGACGCAAGTGGGGGACTTCTTCTCGGAGGGTAAACTCCTTGCACATGCAGAATTTATGCAATTACACCAGACGCCACGATCAATGTTTCTATTACATGCACAAGTCACACACTACATCTCCACACACTGGGTGAGAGAAGGCACGGAACTGGAAACGACGGCCCTGCTCACCATGCAATATCTCATGAGATCGGGCAGCCATTCAACAAAGTGGCTCACTAAGGATATCAGAGCGAGTAAAGCTTTTCTGCTACAGCCACTTCATACACGTTGGGATGGTGACACAGGCGGAGACATTGATGATAAGGGCTGGGAAAGGATACTAAAGTTCGCCAAGAAAGTGTCACGCAACCCTAAGTTCAAATTCATACAACTCATGATCGTCCACAGAGCATACTTAACCCCACACAGAATACACGCAATGTTCCCTGAGTCGTCCAACCAATGCCCCAGATGCCACCGGGATGATGCGGGTATGCTACACATGTTCTGGGACTGCCCTAAGTTGGGACATTACTGGGCCACAATCCACCACATCCTGACGGAGGTTGCCCCAGGAAGGCCATACGACTCAACACTATACAACATGCTGGGGCTGGGGCACAAAGAAAGGAAGAGGAGTGTAGCAACTAGGTTTGTAGACCTGGCGTTATTATTAGCAAAGCGGGCGATAGCAATGAAATGGAAGTCAGTGAAACCGCCGAGTGTGGAGTCATGGAGTAGCGAGGTATTGAGATGGGGTAAGGCAGAGGGCCAAGAGCTACAAAGAGAGGAGAGAAGAGGCCTACGTAAACACCCAATCTCCATAGGCTGGAACTCAATGGTAGAGGAATTTGATACGTGCGTGAAGGAATGCACCGAGTGAATACCTATGCCAATAGTGGACAGGTTGGTGGGCTGACAAGGGCAGGGGGAAGACCCCCAATCGGGGTGCCGACCATGCTAAGATAAGGGCCGCACACACGTAGTAGTACAGATTGCAGAATTGGAACAAATCATAATTGGCAGTAGCATTGAAATATGGGAATGATACGACGGGTGGCCATTATATTACGGAATATAAAAGAACGGACATTGCTCACGAGAAAAAGATTCTATATCATGTATAAGTGCCAGGGGGGAGGGAGTTTGGTTGAAGCAAAATTGAAACGAAAGTAAATATGTAGTAATATTAAATGTCTTGGGGGGACCAGCGCTAACAAAGTAAACGGAAAAAGTGGTAATATTGTTGTGAAAAATGTTGATGACACCGCACAGTATTCTGTAAATCAGAGGCGGCGAAATGATTGTATATGTACTGGTGACCTTGCTAAGACAATAAACATACTTAAAAAAAAAAAAAATCCTTAGCTCACCCCACCACCCGAGTTCAGACATGGCCATATGCAAATCAGTCTGACCTTGTGCCTCATGGGAACAGTCCAGCCCGAACTGCCAAGCCATGTCTTCCCTCGACCGGAAGCAGGCATCCTGGGACCGGTTTCTGGCCAATCAGCCGTCATCAGCCAGGCTAGCTTGAATCCAGTGGCAAAGTGAGCAAGGGACCCCTGTCTGGGCATACCCTGCCAACTTAGGGCGAACAAAGCAAAACCAAAGGGGATTATGGACGGAGTGTTGAACATTGCAAGCACTCACCCCCAGTCAACTGATATGGGTTTAATCCATCATCATTCTTTAGCTTACTCTGCCACCCCAGTTCAGAAAAGGCCATATGCAAATCAGTCTGACCGTGTGCCTCATGGGAACATACCCTGTTGGGTATGCCCAGACGTGGGCCCCTTGCTCACTTTGCCACTGGATTCAAGCTAGCCTACCGATGCAAGAGTGTTAGGTGATCAGCAAGCAGCAGTCAAGGAAATTAATGGGGGTGGGTAATTGTATTTCTCCAGTGTTGGGGTGTCTTTCATAGATTCACATGCTTAAATATTACCCGTCGTCGAAGTGAGAGTCCCACGGTACATAACATAGCAATAGTAACAACATAAGTATATATACATACAAGAAAGAAAAAAAACATACAGTTTTTATAGATAGACAACATGTCACTTCTATAACATATCACAATCATTATGCTTAGTCCAAACTCCAGCCAATCAGGCATTAGCACCCTCTTAGAATGTTCTCCTCAGAGGCTCAGGCCCTCAGATTTTTCACCACACGTCGTGTGAAGTGAGTCTCCCTGAGCTCTGCTCAGTTTTCTTCTCATTTTCTTCTCAGAGTAGAAGAAAAGCAACGTTCCGTTTGTTGCTTTAAACATCTGCTTTAATTATGCTCCATGAAGGGACCTGCCTTTTACCTTGGTTGCTGGCTCTGGCAGCAGGCATTGTGAAATCAGAACTCGTCTATAATAACCTTATAATAGTTTAGTCTTGACATATTTTCTTTAAAATCAGAGACTTACTGCATCATAAGTCTCCTATAATAAAGAAATTAGAGACTGCTGTTTATACACGAAATACATAATCCCTTGTATCTTAAAGAAATTAGAGACGGGCAAATCTGCCACTTCTCAGCCCCCTCTTGAAGAAGGAGAAATTCAAAATGCTCACGCTCGCCCAAGTGTTGTCTACCCTCCTGGTTCAGGGAGATTGGATGGTAGCGTTGGAATTGCAGGATGCTTATTTCCACATCCCCGTCCTGCCAGCCCACAGATGCTACCTGCGGTTTATTGGAGGCCACAAGCACTTTCAGTTTGCTGCCCTCCCCTTTGGCCTTATCACCCCCACAAGGGTGTTCACCAAAGTGATAGTAGTGGTCGCAGCTCATCTGCAGAAGTCAGGGATTTCACTCTTCCCCTACATCGCCGACTGGTTGTTGAAGGAGGGCTGACCCCGGGCAGGCATCTCCCACCTTCAGACTACAGCAAACCTCCTGCAGTCTCTGGGGTTCACTATCAATGTGTTGAAGTCACACCTGACTCCCTTTCAGACGCTCCCTTTCATCAGAGCTGTTCTGAACATGGTGCAGTTGCTGGTCTACCCTCCCGAGGGGCAGGTCTTGAATGTTCAGGCTATGTTACCAATTTGGGCTCTGCAGTCGGACCTAAAGACCCACTGGGTGCAGCATCAGCAAAATCTCTCTGATATGGTGCCGATCTAGGAGGGAACTGCAAAGGATCTGCAGTGGTAGCTGATGAACCCCTATTTGGTCAGTGGCATATCACTCTCCCTTCTCCAACCAGACTTGACGGTTGTGACAGATGTGTCACTTCTGGAATGGGGTAGCCGCAAGGGGGAGGTGGAGATCAGAGGACTCTGGTCTCCAGGGGAGTCCAGGGCTTCACATAAACCTGCTGGAGCTTCGGTCGATCTAGTTGGCATTAAAGGCCTTTCTTCCTTCGATCAAGGCAAGGTTGGTGCAGGTGTTCATGGACAACACCACCGCTATGTGGTTATGCAAAAAACAGGGCGGGTGGGGTTATAGACCTTCTTCAAAAGGCCCTTCGCATCTGGACATGGTTGGAACGTCAGGGCATTTCCCTGGTGGTTCAACACCTGGTGGGCTCTCTGAACACCAGGGCGGAACAACTCAGCCGAAGATGCCTTGCGAATCACAAATGGCATCTCCACCCAGAAGTGGTTCAAAGTCTCTTTCAGCAGTGGGGAGAGCCTTGGTTTGATCTGTTCGCTACCGTTGAGAATATCTAGTGTCGGCAGTTCTGTGTGCTGGAGTTTCCAAGGGGACTCTCGCTCGAGACTCTTTTAGTCTTGAGTGGACCTCTGGCCTCCTGTATGTCTTTCTGCCTATAACTCTCCTGCGCAGAGTTCTCAAGAAGATTTGGAACGCACAAGCCCAAGTCCTTCTTCTGGCTCTGGATTGGGCACGAAGAGTCTACTATCTCGAGTTGTTGGGCATGGCCATTGGTCCTACAGTCAGACTGCCTGTTTGATAGGAACTTCTGTTGCAGGAACGGGTACGGTCCTGCACGGGAACCTGCGCACCTTACACCTCCATGTGTGGAGATTGAGCGGTGATAGTTAAATGCCTTCAACCTTCCTCTCTAAGTCTGTGATGTTATAATGGCATTTAGGCATTCCTCCACCAAGAATGTTTATGCTTGCTGTTGGGAAAAGTTTGTATCAAGGTGTGCAATTCACAATGTCGACCCCCACACCTCTATCATAAATTATCTTGTTTGCACTGTTTTTGGCCCAGCAGAGCCCTGCTTTGGCCACAGTTAAGGATTACCTATCTGCCATCTCTGCATTTTTGCAGTTGCCGGCCAACCTTTTCTCTTTAAGTCACCAGTTGTGGCTAGGTTCCTTAAAGATCTACCACACATGTTTCCTCCTAAACCCTTTATTACACCTCAGTGGGACCTCAACCCGGACCTTACCTTTTCTTGTGATCTCCATTTGAGCCTCTACATAATTGTCCTGTTAGTCTTTTGACCATCAAAACTGCCTTTTTAGTGGCCATAACATCGGCCAGGAGGTCAGCGATCTTCAAGCGCTTTTGGCATTCCAAACTTATACTACCTTTTACCCAGACAAACTGGTTCTCCGGACATGTGCCTCTTTTCTACCAAAGGTTGCCACCCCTTTCCATGTAGGCCAAAACACCACCCTGCCTACCTACTTTGCTCCTCCTCATCCCTCTAAAGAAGAGGAGAGACTCCACTGCCTGGACTCAAAAAGAGCATTGCCGTTCTACCTTGACAGCATGAAAGAGTTCTGGGTGGGTGATCAACTCTTCATGGGTTTTGTGGGAGCAAAAAAAGTAAAACTGTACAGAAAAGAACCACCTGTCGATGGATTATACTGTCTATTAAGATCTGCTATGCACTGGCCAAGAAACAGCCCCCTGAGGGCTTGGGGGCTCATTCTACTAGAGCCAAGGCTGCGACCACTGTGTTAGTGCATGGTGTTCCTCTCCTGGCTTTCTGTCAGGCAGCGATGTGAGCATCCCTGCACATGTTCACATGACTGTAATGTCTGGACATTCAGGTCCGTCGTGACGGTACTGTTTCTGTTCGGTCCTGTAGGACTTTTTTGTTTGTGCGGATTCACAGTCCCACCTCTGGGGAGCTATTGCTTGGGTATCTTTTCAGGGGTAAGGAATCTGCAGCTAGAAGTCTCCATCAGATGACTATGTTACTTACCTTTGGTAATGCCTTATCTGGTAGGAACTCTATCTAGCTGCAAATTTCTTACTGACCCTCCGATCCTCCCCACTCTGCAAACCGGTTAAGGTATCAGGGGCACCACCTTTCAGGGCCTTAGTCTTTTCCCCACAGTGGTCAGTTCTCATTGTGGCTTGGTGCTCCTGATATGGAAAGTTGTAACTGATATCAGCGTGCCGAAGTGGTACCGCACACATTACTTCCATCACGGACGATGCAGCCAACGTGGAATTGAACCACGCCACCTTCCAGGGGTACTGCTCATAAATCTTCCAGGTCCAGTCTGACGCCTGGGGATATTCAAAGGTTAGTAATCTGCAGCTAGACAGAGTATCAGATAAGGCGTTCTTGAATGTAAGCAACTTATTCTTAAAGGTTTTTTAAAATGTTAGCATAGATATTTTTAATAATTAGAAGTGCAAATCGTTATAATGATTTGCCAGTCTTATCTGTAAAATTACACATTGGATTGATTAATAGACCATTCCTTATTAGCTTATACATAAATACCAAATGTTGGGTGCAGTTTTTATATGAATTAAATCTGCATACTAAATCTTGTATTAGGCCAGCTGGAAGTCAATGATATTGACTCGATGAGTTTGCACCTTAACTTCCAGCTGGTAGAAAACACACAGAGCCTGGGGAGCCTAAGAATGGTGACAACTCTTTGCAGGCCGCGGTCCTGGTTAAGTGAATGGCATTCAAAAACACGTGGGACTTTTCTCTGACTGATTTATATTTTCACTGCTTCTCACAGATGAGGACGGTAAAGCTGTGCAGCAAAAGGAGCCAGGAACAGAACAGGTGGTGGAGGACCTTGTGGACCTGGTAAGTGAAAGAGGAGCAGAAGGGAGCCCTGATGGGATTAGCTTAAGGTGTGATCTCTTGGCGGATTCCTTAAAGTGTGATCTCCCGGCAGATTGCTTAAGGTGTGATCTCTTGGCCGATTGCTTAATGTGTGATCTCTTGGCGGATTGATTAAGGTGTGATCTCTTGGCGGATTGCTTAACGTGTGATCTCTTGGCGGATTGCTTAAGGTGTGATCTCTTGGCAGATTGCTTAATGTGTGATCTCTTAGCAGGTTGCTTAATCTGTGATCTCTTGGTGGATTGCTTAAGGTGTGATCTCTTGGCGGATTGCTTATGGTGTGATCGATTGGCAGATTACTTAAGGTGTGATATCTTCCTGGATGGCTTATGGTGTGATCTCTTGGCGGTTTGCTTAAGGTGTGATCTCGTGGCAGATTGCTTAAGGTGTGATCTCTTGGCAGATTGCTTATGGTGTGATCTCTTGGCAGATTGCTTAAGATGTGATATCTTCCTGGATGGCTTATGGTGTGATCTCTTGGCGGATGGCTTAAGGTGTGATCTCTTGGCAGGTTGCTTAAGGTGTGATCTCTTGGCAGATTGCTTATGGTGTGATCTCTTGGCAGATTGCTTAAGATGTGATATCTTCCTGGATGGCTTATGGTGTGATCTCTTGGCAGATTGCTTAAGGTGTGATCTCTTGGCAGATTGCTTAAGGTGTGATCTCTTGGCAGATTGCTTAATGTGTGATCTCTTGGTGGATGGCTTAAGTGTGATTTCTTGGCGGATGGCTTAAGGTGTGATCTCTTGGCGGATTGCTTCAGGTGTGATCTCTTGACGGATTGCTTAAGGTGTGATCTCTTGGCGGATCTGTTTAATTGAGTCTTCACGCCATACTGTACGTTTGACGGTTCTAGTGGCTGAGGCTTTTTTTTTAGGACTGTTCACACACCATACCCCATATGCACGTTCTTTGAGTTCTCAAAGACACTGCTGTTCATCCTTCTTGGAAAGTAAACTTCACTGGTAATAACTGGAGTGCGCCATTGTCCTCCTCTTGTCCGTGTTCGAATGTGTAGTCACAGGAAGAAGTTTGGGTATTTAGGGTCTCAGCAGGCATTCTAATGCAGGTCCTGGAAGCCGCTTTTAAAAAGTCATTAACGCTTCATTTGCTTGTCAATTCTTCAATTAGTCAGGCACTTCATCGTATAGTCTTTGTTGCTATTAGATATTGGATATGCCCACCTCTAGTCATGCTTCTGCAACACTCGGGACAAAAACACAGCCATAACAATTGCAAAAAAAGCACTGGCAATGTCTCATTTTTAGGTCTTCGCCTGCGTAGGCTGCGCTTGCGCAGTCTCGCCGGCGAGATCTTATGTCTCTCAGTGTGGGGCTTGAACCCGCCCCATCTTCTCCATTGGCTGCCTTCCTAAACGCAGGCTAGCCATTGGAGAAGAGGGGCGTCTGTCCGTTTAAGCCCCGTCATTTTGGGATTCGGGGGCGTGGTTTTTCATGTTCTTTCTCTCCTCTTCCCATTGGCTGGAATTTTACATTCCAGCCAATGTGGAAGAGGAGAGAAAGAAAAACACGCCCCCAGTCGGAAAATGACGGGGCTTTTCGTAGAGTCATTTCTGCTTGACCGCCACCGGAGAAGCAAGGGAGAACATCCGAGTCCTCCGCCCCAGCCGTCGCTCGCCCCCCCCCCCTCTCGCAACATTACGGTTCCAGTACACCGGGTTGCGTCAGAAAATTAAGGCCTGAAATGGTTTGCCTTTCATGGTCCTTAAATGTTCCTAATTTATCAAAAAAAATATGTGTAGGTTTTTGTGGCCGGGGCGCTGCAGTTTTAGAGACTACCAGGGAGACGGGAGCTGCGGCTCAAAGCCTCCAGGTACGTAGCTATGGGAAACGAGTCAGACGGCTAGAAGGAGCTTGGGGATGCCGCTGCCCCCAGGCAGAGGCAGAGAAGGCACCAGAGAGGGAACGGGAGGGCGCCCTGCCCTGACAGCTGCTCATAAACACCGAGCGGCGGAATTACCAGCGGGACGAACACTGCGCATATTGATCGAACCATTACGAGTATGCGACGGCCACCATTTCCCAGCAGCACGGGGAATAGCACAGAGACGGGCGGTTTCCATGACCGAGAACTAAGGCACTCGCCAAGTACAGCCGGTCGGTGCTGCCATGTGTGCGGCCAACTAGAGAGGGTTTTCTCCTTTTCTGAGCAGCAAATACGCCATTAACCCCTGAGGCGAAATGTGAACTGGCGGTGCCTGACCCCAAAATGGCGCCCGCGGTGGACGACATGCCTCGGGCTGAATTCCGGATCTTGTGCCAGGGAACTCTTCCACACTAGCAGCGGGGCACATCCTACCAGCTTCAGTGGGCAATTAATGGGAGCACTCAGTAACTCACAACCCTAGCAAGTTCAAGGCATTCCAGACAGCAATCCCAGTATCTGCCCACATTGACCACATCGGCGGAGGGAGCCCTGGAAGAAGAGAGCCCCGACCAGCGAGGAAGGGAGACCGGCCACACAACAGAGAGAGACTCTCCCCCCCCCCCCGTCCCCCCCCTGAGCCGGTAGGTTTTCTTGCCTCTGTTCCCTGGTTGTGCTCGTGTTTTCTTCGTTTTTCTGCCCTCTGTTCCCTCGTTGTGATTGTTTTTCTGCCCTCTGTTCCCTCGTTGTGATTGTTTTTTCTGCCCTCTGTTCCCTCGTTGTGATTGTTTTTTCTGCCCTCTGTTCCCTCGTTGTGATTGTTTGTTTTTTCTGCCCTCTGTTGTTTTCTTCGTTTTTCTGCCCTATGTTCCCTCGTTGTGATTGTTTTTTCTGCCCTCTGTTCCCTCCTTGTGATTGTTTTTTCTGCCCTCTGTTCCCTCGTTGTGATTGTTTTTTCTGCCCTCTGTTCCCTGTGTGTGGCTCTGTGTGTGTGTGGCTCTGTGTGTTTGTGTGTGTGGCTCTGTGTGTGTGTGTGGCTCTCTGGGTGTGTGTGGCTCTGTGTGTCTGGGGGGCTCTGTGTGTGTGTGTGTGTGTGGCTCTGTGTGTGTGTGGGGCTCTGTGTGTGTGGTGCTCTGTGTGTGTGTGTGGCTCTGTCTCTGTGTTTGTGTGTGGGGGGCCCTGTCTGTGTGTGTGTGTGTGTGGCTCTGTCTGTGTGTGTGTGTGTGTGGTTCTGTCTGTGTGTGGCTCTGTCTGTGTGTGTGTGTGGCTCTGTCTGTGTGTGTGTGGCTCTGTCTGTGTGTGTGGCTCTGTCTGTGTGTGTGTGTGTGTGTGTGGCTCTGTCTGTGTGTGTGTGTGTGTGGCTCTGTCTGTGTGTGGCTCTGTCTGTGTGTGTGTGTGTGTGTTGGGCTCTGTGTGTGTGTTGGGCTCTGTGTGGGTAGCTTTTTTTGTAGGAGGGTCTTGTGAGGGTGGCTCTGTGTGTGTGTAGGTGGGTCTGTGAGGGTGGCTTTGTGTGTGTGTAGGTGGCTCTGTGTGGGTGGCTCTGTGTGGGTGGCTTTGTGTGTGTGGCTCTGTGTGTTGGTGCAAATGCAATAGGTCTCGCATTTGCGAGAGATTAAGCTTTCTGATGGATACATCTGCCAGTGGATTCCTCACCTTGTGAATATCCCCCTGCGTCAGCAACGTTCAGAAAATTCTTTTGCAGCACGCCGGCGTGGACGACGTCACAGGAGCACGGCATCGCGCGCGACTCCACTGACGTCACTGACTCCTTATTAGGCCTACGTCGGCGTGATGGCATCAGTTCCCTTTTTTCCGCATCGTCGACGCTAACGGTTTCTTGGGATCTTCTGTTGTACGGATAGTAACTTTGTTACTTTTGTGGATTTCTGGTTTCTGTATCTGTTTTGGTGTTGCTGTCTTTTTTCGAGATGTCATCAAGGAAGACAGGATTTAAACCACGCGATTCATGTGGGAGGATGATGTCCATTACCGATCCTCATGGTGACTGTCTATGGTGTTTGGGTTTGGATCACGACGTCAAGGGTTGTCGATCCTGTTTTAAAATGAACCCAAAGGCTCTTCGGGAACGAGAGGCAAAACTTCTTGTTGCCAAATTGAAGGGTAAGGATACCGAGAGAGCTTCGAGGTCAAGATCGAGACAGTCGAGGTCAAAGTCAAAGTCGAGGTCGAGGTCCCGGTCGAGGTCGGCTTCGAAGTCGGCTTCGGGTCATGCTTCTGGTTCATCAAAAAAGAAGCATAGGATAACGAAGCACCGTTCGAGACATCATTCCAGCAGGGAGTCGGACTCGAAAAAGAAGTCATCTTCACGAAAACATCGTAAGGGCATGATATCTCCCTCTCCAGCTCGTAATCCTGAAGGTGAGGCCACGCCTTTACAATCTCAGGAGCCTACACCGGCTCCGGAATCGAATCCGTCTCCGGATCCGTATCAGTCTTCGGTGCTTGAAGGAGAAGAAGAAGTTCCTCAGGGCTCGATGACTCCGGTACATCATCCCAAGGAACAAGAGGTACAGGAGGAGTCGAATCCGGTGCAGCCTCCTCAGGAGCAGCCGGTGGGTTCGTACCCTCAATTTCCTGGTCCTGGTCAGGACCCTTCGCATTTTCTAAACGCCATGTATGGCGTATATGCGAGAGCTATGCACCCCTCTGGTGCACCGGCTGGTCCCTTGGGTCCATTGGCTTATAATCTGGGTGTGCCGCAGGCTTATGCTCCGGCTCCTTTCCTGCCGTTTATGCAGACGCCGACTCCACCATGGCTTCTCTCGGCGCCTTCGAGGTCATCGACTCCGTGCACGGCTTCACCGGCTCCGGAGCGACCTCGAGATCCAATTCGAAGTTCGACGCCGGTACCAGCTTCACATTCGAAGGCGGCTCCGGCTCCAGCTCCTAATTTGACGCCAGCTCCGACTCCATCGGAGTCGTTACCGGATCCGACGACTTCGGTTCGAATGGAGTGGTCGAGGCGTAGAGCGCAGCGCCTTTTGGAGGAAAGAAATTATGGAGAAGCTGAGATTGAAGAAGGCGAGCTTCAGGATCAGGAGGATTATTTTGAAGAGTTGCATGATGCAAGTGGTCTGGAATTTTCACCAGAATGGGGGTTGCCCATGGTATCTGATGCTCCTTCTAAGGATGTGGCGCCTTAGCATGTGGTAATTAAGAAGGCTGCAGAACTCTTAAATTTGACTTTGCCATCTGTGGAGTACAAGTCATTCTTACTGAAGTTTTCCATTCTCCATCCTCTGTGGTTGAGACAATTCTTCCATTTACTGAGGCTCTTACTGATCCCATATTGGAGGTATGGAGTAAACCTCTTACTGCTCCTGCAGTTTCAAAGACAGTGGCAAGGCGCTACAGAGTGGCGCCTGGAGATCCCGAATTCTGAGCCACACATCCTTTGCCAGAGAGTTTGGTGGTTCAGGCTGCTTGCTCGAAAAGATCTGCAGGTGCTTTTCCCCAGGTTCCTGGAGATAAAGACTCTAAGAAGCAAGATCAAAATGCAAAAAAAGTGTTTTCGTCAGGCAGTATGGCCCTAAAATCAACAAATGCGACTTGTTTGCTAGGCAGATATATACATGCTTTGATGGATTAAGTGAAACAGCTATCTCCTAAGCTTCCTGAGCAGGATAGAAAGAACTTTAATGAAGTGATATCTGACATGCAGGCTGCAGCTCGGCAGGTCATACAAAGTGGTATGGACACAGCAGATTCAGTGGCTGGGTTCATGGGGTCTTTGATCGCCACCAGAAGAGCTGCTTGGCTAAAGACTTCTGAGTTTTCTGCGGATGTTCAGGCTGCTCTGAGGGATTTGCCTTTTGATAGCACAGGCCTTTTCGGAAAGAAAGCTGATGCTGCTTTGGAAAGGTTTAAGGATAGCAGAGCTACGGCAAGATCTTTGGGTTTGCAAACTAGAGGCTCTGTCGCCAAAAGATACAAGGGTTTTGGAAGGTCTACTTTTCGTACCTAAATGCAGACCCAGCAGCAACAGCAGCAGCAAAATCCTTTGTACAGATCCTACAGAGGCAGACAAAGGGGTCGTTCTCGTGGACGTCAAGCCTCCTCCTCTTCCACTTCCTCCTCTTCTACCCACCCCCCGCCTACAACAGCAAAGCAGCCCTAGATCCACCATTCCGGATCATGCGGGTCCTGTGGGGGGTCGGCTTACTTATTTTCTACAGGATTGGGAATCGGTTACATCAGATCTTTGGGTTCTCAATCTTGTAGAGAATGGGTATGCTCTTCCCTTTCGGGGATTTCCCCCAAATAACCCTCCTTGCCAAGGGTTTTGCTCAGAGGACCACCTGTTGCTCCTACAGGAAGAAGTACAAGCATTGTTCAAAAAGGGTGCAATAGAGGTGGTTCCGGAGCAGGAAAGGGGTCAGGGATGCTACTCCCGGTATTTCCTGATTCCCAAGAAGGATGGCAGACTTCGTCGAATCCTGGATCTCAGGATCTTGAACTTTTACCTAAAGCAGAAGTTCAAGATGCTCACTCTTGCGCAGGTTCTTCAGGCGCTGATGGAAGAAAACTGGATGGTGTCAATCGACTGGCAGGATGCTTATTTCCATATACCCATTCTGAACTCGCGCAGAAAGTATCTCCGCTTCACGGTGGGATCGCAACACTACCAGTTTGCGGTTCTACTGTTTGGTCTTACTACTGCGCCTCGAGTCTTCACCAAGGTGATGGCTGTGGTGGCTGCACATCTCAGAAGGCCAGGGATTCCAGTATTCCCTTATCTGGACGATTGGCTGATCAAAGCAGAATCTCCAGAGATAGTGCTCCATCATCTGCAAGAGACAACTCAGTTGTTGCACAGGTTGGGTTTTTCGATAAATGTACCCAAATCTCACCTGGTGCCCTCCCAGCGCAACCTGTTCATACGTGCGGTACTGGACACAACTGTATGTCGTGCATTCCCTCCACCTCAAAGGATTCACGACATACAGGAAATGATTTGTTTATTTTACAATGGAGCGGTTGTTCCAGTCCTGAAGGTCCTTCGTATGCTCGGTCTGATGGCTTCTTGCATTCTGTTGGTCAACCATGCACGCTGGCACATGAGGTGAGGAAAAGTCAGCCCATAACACACCTGAAGCCCAGGCTGCTGGCGCAGGACGCCTCTTAGTTCCCATCTTGAACGATTACCAAATAAAGAGACGGGCGCTGGAAGCAGGAATACAAGAATAGAGTTTTATTTCTCATGAGGAGAGCCTGTCATTTCGGACACTCGCATAGTGTCTTCAGGAGGTGCTCTAACAAGTTTCTCTGAGGCTTCGTCTTTTATACACATGTTTATGGCACACAAACATTCCTTATTACAATAAGACGCTTCAAAGTAGGGGAAAGGCATGCTTGGAATCCCGGCTTCAGGCCTATTCCCATACCAGTCGCTCAGATGTCATCCTCCCCTCCTGAATGTAACAAGAGATTGTGATCTCTCAGCTGAACATTCCTACAGGACACGAGGGCAGGAGGGGATGATCAGGTCAAAGGTTGGTCAGGTGGTAAGGTCGGACACTTCGGTTGGTGTATCACGGGTTTTGTTATGCTGGGCAGGGAAAAGGGGGATGTATATCCATGAGGCTTGGTCTTAGGACTTGGGACCGGGTCGATAGGTCAAGTGCAGCCGGGGGGGTTGTCAGCTGAGGGGAAGGGTGTTCTTGGGAGGAAATGGGGGTGTGTGGGTCAAGCAGGAGTGCTACTTTTAGAGCAGGGTCACGCAGAGGGAGAGGGTCTTGTGGTCGATGCATGAGCAGTGCGCGCGGGGAGGGGTGTCGGGGGTTTAGCAAACGGTCAGAGAGGCCATGGTGCCTAAAATAGCTGTCGTGTACATGTGTGCATGGGTCTTATGCTGGCGGGATAACACAGTCAGTGTTTCGTAATTATTTGTTCTGCTTACAACAAGGGGTACAGTGAACACAAATGAACGCCGCTTATGTACACATACATTGCCATTTTCAACAGAGGGCACTCCAGTGGTGCCTCCGCAGGCAGTGGTATCAACACCAAGGGGATCTCGGGGGGTCAGTGAGGATCTCCAGAGAAGCTGCGGCAGATCTGTCTTGGTGGGGAGTGGAAGGCAATCTGTCTCAAGGAAAGCCTTTTCAAACTCCTCCGTCGGTGGCCACAGTGATAACGGATGCATCCACTCTAGGGTGGGGTGCTCATCTGGGGGATCTGGAGTTCAAGGTCTTTGGTCTCCAGAAGAAAGTTTTCTTCACATCAACCTTTTGGAATTGCGGGCAATACGTCTGGCACTCAAGGCCTTCCTCACTACCCTTCGCGGTCGGTCGGTTGAAGTCCTGACGGGCAACACCACCGCGATGTGGTATATCAACAAACAGGGAGGAGTAGGGTCGCAGTGTCTCTGCAGAGAGGCTCTGCGTCTCTGGTCCTGGGTTCAGGAACATCAGATTTGTCTAGTGGCAAATCATCTGGCCGGAGTACTGAACGTTCGTGCAGACAGTCTCAGTCGGCAGTTCTCGGCCGATCACGAGTGGAGGCTTCATCCAGAGGTAGTTAGTCATGTCTTTCGGACATAAGGAACTCCTCAGGTGGACCTGTTTGCCACTCACGAGAACGCTCACTGCCCATCATTCTGCAGTCTCCAGTATCCGATGCAAGGAGTGTTGGGGGATGCGTTTCAGTTGAGTTGGGGCTCGCGACTCCTTTACGCATTTCCTCCCATTCTCTTGATTCCTCGGGTTCTGAGGAAGATACGTCAAGACCGGGCCCGAGTTATATTGATCGCCCCGGATTGGCCAAGAAGGGTGTGGTACACAGATCTTCTCCACCTCTCCTCGTGCCCTCCGCTCCGTCTCCCTCTCAGGCAGTCGCAGGGGCAGGTTCTACACCCCCACCTCCAGACCTTACACCTTCATGCCTGGAGATTGAACGGGGCAACCTGAATTCCTTTTCTCTCCCACCTGATGTGGTGGATGTCATTCTATCGGCCAGGCGTGACTCCACCAAGTCCATCTATTCTTATTGGTGGTCTAAATTTGTATCCTGGTGTGGGGAGAATTCTGTGATTCCTTTGAGAGCTCGTTTGTCAGAAATACTTCAATTTGCTCTTTCATTGGCGCATCAAGGTTTTGCTGTAGCTACGGTAAAGGGATATCTATCAGCTTCATCGGCTTTTATCTGTTTACCGGATCAACCATCTTCGTTTAAATCTCCTGTTGTATTGAGATTTTTAAAGGGTTTAACAAATAAGTTTCCTCCTACTCCCTTTATTGTGCCTCAATTCTTGTCGCAATTACCTCGGCAAGGAGGGTAAGCGAGCTTCAAGCTCTTAGTTCAAAGCCCTTGTTCTTGACCATTCATGCTGAACGAATGGTTCTTAGGACCAGGGCTGCTTTTCTGCCTAAGGTGGTAACTCCCTTCCATCAAGGACAGTCCATTACCCTTCCAACCTTCTATCCTCCCCCTCACCCTTCCAAGGAGGAGGAGCGACTTCACCGTCTGGACCCCAAAAGGGCGGTGAGCTTTTTCTTGATAGGACAAAAGACTATTGAGTGGATGACCAGCTCTTTGTTGGATTTGCTGGCTGCAAAAAAGGAAGAGCTGTGCACAAGTGCACACTCTCAAGATGGATCATACTCTGCATCAAAATCTGCTACGCCCTGGCTGGTAAGGAACGTCCAGAGGGTATAAGGGCTCATTCTACTAGAGCAAAGTCATCAACATCTGCTTTGTCTAGAGGTGTACCTGTAGAGGACATTTGTAGAGCGACGACATGGGCCTCCCTCCACACTTTTGCAAAGCATTACTGCTTGGATAGCGAGATGAGGAGGGATGGTCATTTTGCGCGCTCTGTCCTTCAAGATTTTCTTGTATAGAAGAGTGGACACCCTCCTTGGGGAGTGGGAACTGCTGTGGGAATCTATTCACAAGGTGAGGAATCCACTGGCAGATGTATCCATCAGAAGAACAAGTTACTTACCTTCGGTAACGCTTTTTCTGGTGGATACAGTATCTGCCTGTGGATTCCTCACATGCCCACCCGCCTCCCTGTTGTCCACTCTTCTATATCTGAGTTTATGGCAATGTTTATACGCATTAATGTGTTTATATATATATATATGTCATATATGGTGTTTTTCATTATTGGATATTAGTAAGTAAGTAAAATCTCTTTATTCGATTGTTTACATGTAACAATCATAAAAGTACATATCAAAAACGTTTATCACAAAGTACAGTTTATGCAAAAAAGAAAAAACAAAGTATGTTACCACGTAAACACGAGCACAAGCAAAAGTGACAAGTTTATAATTTAAAAGCAGTAAAAATACAATGTTAAAAGAAGAGATGTATATCAGGAACAAAGCTAGTTAGCCTTCCATGCTTTTCCTGTATTTAAGTGCAAGTTTTAGAAAGCTACATAAAAACAGGGTGCTGTCGCTATTTAACATTTGAAGATAATAAAGTGCTGGTCTGTATTGTGCAAAGTGGAGCCGTTGTAGTAAAGGTTTTAAAAACAATTTGCGAGGGACTGTATAATATGAACAGAAGAATAAAAAGTGTGTCAGATCTTGTGGAGACTTGTTGTCGCAGCCACAAGCTGGCAACACTTGACCCCTGTGTGCCCCGCTTGGTACGGCTAGCAAAAGATGAAACATATCAAATCTGAACCTTGTAAGCAGAAATCGTTCATAACCCGACAAGGGCCAGACAAGGTAGGGTTCTATATGGAGGGTCGTTTTAGTGAGAGCATGCAATCTCACACTTTTTTTCTCATACTCTCTCTCCTCCCTTGCTAGGTGCCTAGTTGTCATGAAGGTATTCTTTACGTAGATAACGTCAGACTTAGTTATTTTCGCAGGATCTAGGAAAAGATCAGGCCGGCCTAATTCGGAGAGACATCTACTAATGTATTTTAGCCACGGGATCTTATACTTCCCTTCCCACACTAATGCCTCTTGCAGAATGTTTTTGGTGAGGGGTATATCTGGATTTAGCCAACTGTTTAGCCAGCATAGTAAGGGGTTAACAGCAATCCTGTCGCTTAGATGGGACATACCTAGTTCTGTGTGGACAGAAAAGTTTGCTGAACCCCTGGGGAGCCTTAGGACTTGCTTTAAAAAGTTGTTTTCAGTGGTCTCAAGGGTGTCTGGTGGTTCGGATCCCCATAATTCACTCCCATAGCATGCAACTGCAATGCTTTTAGCTTGATATAACTTTAGAACAGCGGCCACTGGGCTATTACCCATTTTCTTTACAAAATCCATTATACCTGCGTTTACACGCACTACCTCACCCTTTTTCTTTTGTATTGCAGGTGCCCAGGTTAGTTTGTGGTCAAAAAGGACACCGAGATACGAGAAGGTCTTAGTTGTCGGTATTTTTTCGTTGTTTACAGAGTGGGGATATCTTTTTTTTTGGACCTGAGCCAGTCATCATGATGAAAGATTTCGAGTTATTAATGCTCAGTCCACGGGAATTCATAAATACAAAAAAAGAATCAAGCAGGGTTTGAAGGCCGATCGCCGTTCTAGAGATTAGGACGGCGTCGTCCGCATATAGCAGGACGGGCACGCCCTTCCTCCCTATGTATGGGTAATCAGCGCCGGTTTTTAGTAGGTGTTCCTCCAAATCATTAATATAAAGATTAAAAAGAAACGGGGCCAGGATGCACCCTTGTCTAACCCCCCGGTTTATCCTGAAGTCCCTAGTTACTTTCATGTCCTGTGTAAAGCGGACATTTGCTCTGGTGTCCGAGTGTAGATCTGCTAAAAGGTTAATTAGATTTTGCTCCACACCCATTTTTTGCATGACCTCCCAAAGCCTACCTCTGTCAACGCAGTCGAAAGCGGATGATAAATCCATAAAGGCCATATGGATGGACCCTTTTCTGGCCAAGGTGTATTTGCCATTTATTAGATACAGGTTCAGACATTGAGCTATCGTGGAATGACCTGGTCTGAACCCGTATTGGATGGGTGACAGAATGTTTTTTTCCTTGGCCCAAAGTACTAGCCTATTTAAAATAATGCCCCCCACCACCTTGGCGATTGAGTTGATCAGTGATATTGGCCTGTAACATGTTACACTTCTGCGATCCCCTTTCTTGAATACAGGCACTATGGTCGAGGACCCCCATGATTTTGGACAACCTTTAGAGATCCCGGCGTTTATTACTGCGGTAAGGACTGGTGCCCATAGTTGAATGTCTGATTTAAAGAGGTCGGGAGGAAGACCATCGGGGCCCGGAGCTTTATTGCTGGTCAGGCCCTGAATCCCCTTTACTACCTCCCCCACTGTAAAGCGCAACAGTTCTTCATCGGGAGTGTTAAAATCATTGTCCACTTGTGCATCGTCACTTTGAAAAATTGTTCTAAAATGAGTTAACCACTTCCTCGGGTATATTTGACCCAATCACAGAATTACTGGGGTCGTCAAACAAGGGCTGGTTTATAATGTTCCAGAACTTGGAGCTATTACCCAGAATTCCTGGGTCACTCAGAGATTCCCAAATGCTTGCCTTCACTTCTTTTTTCCGGGCTGCTAGGGATGTCTTATAGATGTTTCTCAGTTCTTTTACAAGGGTGGAATCTCTGGGGTTAGTCTTTAGTGCTTTTTTTAAGTTACGTCCAGCCTTTGAGCAGGTTTGGTCGAACCATTTCGGGTGGGGTTCATGATGACCCTTCACTGGTATGGTTAACAGTTCGCCCACTCTATCTACCACAACTGAAAAGGCGGATAGAGTCACTTCAGGCAAGGTGGTAGGAGAGGCACAAAGCGCGAGTTCTTTGCCACAACTATTATTAATTGAGTTATACAGAGTAACACTGTTGACTTTTGACCACTTCAGACGCCGATTTCCGTTTATTGGCTTTAAGCTGCCGCAGTCTTTCCTGGACTTTCGAAGTTCGAAGAATCCTCCTCTGATTTTGATGGAGATGGGATTGTGATCACTGAGCAAACTTGTTTGAATTTCAAAGTCGGTTACTAGATCAACCAGGTCTCTTGAAAGAAGAATGTGATCTATATAGGTGCCATTTCCGGGTCCTTTATACGTGGGAATGTCAAAGATGTAGGAATCCTCTGATATAGACATTGCAACTGTCAGGTTCCTGTCATCAGTTAGGTTATTTACAAGAGTACCACGTGGCGAGTGATCAAAATGGAAGCCAGATCTGTTTTTGCAACCTAAAAGACCGATCGGTGTGTCTACAGGATTACCGCATGGATGCGTGTTAAAATCTCCAGCAATGATGGTGCTGCGGGGCAGACTTAAAGCTTTTGTTTTAAGGAAGTCATGTAGATAGATAATGTTGCTCTCCCTATTTGATGATACAGCATTATAAAAGTTAATAAGGGTCAATGCCCTTTTTCCCCTCCTGAGTACCAGGGTTTGAATATGTCTGTTGTTGGATTCCCTGTTTGAAACCTGGCAATTGAGTGCAAGGCTAACGTAAACTACCAAGCCCCCCTTTGATCTTCCGCTATTCGATGGGGTTGCAGGTAGGAAGAAACTTTGGAAGCCCTCAATATGTACGTTTACGTCTTCCAGCCATGTTTCTTGGAAACACAAAGGGTATAGTCTTTTATGTATAATACCCATGTTGGGTCCTTTGCCTTGGAGGTCAGGCCAGCAACGTTCCAGGACAGAAGTTTTATAGTGCTTGTTGATGTGTCATTTGGGCCTACTTCCTGGGCGTTGGTTGTAGGGGGAGGTGTCACTTGATTCCCTTGGACAGATATTGTATCCGCTTGTATTCCAGTGCTGGGTAGAGAGTTTACAGCGCCGGTGGTGTCGCAGAGAACTTGGTTCTGAGGATGTGGGGGACTAGGTTCATATGGGGGCAATGTGCTCTCTGACTGGTTTACTGGAAGAGCTGCCTCGGGGGTTACACCTGACCCTTGAGTAGGATTATTCGTACACTCTAGTGTGGAAC
Organism: Lissotriton helveticus; assembly: GCF_964261635.1. Classification (NCBI taxonomy): domain Eukaryota; kingdom Metazoa; phylum Chordata; class Amphibia; order Caudata; family Salamandridae; genus Lissotriton; species Lissotriton helveticus. The sequence continues at coordinate 74,488,607 of NC_136073.1, read as the reverse complement.
TCACTAGATTGTTCGAAAGTGCTTCCATGCAAAAAGACTCGAAGTGTGTAGGAGGGGGGGTTAGGGGTGCAGTATGTCAATCAATCTCATCCAGATAGTCTGGGGCATAAAGCGTGTCATATCTGTTTGAGACGGGGACCCCATAGTGCATGTTTAGCTGTTGTGGGTGTGAATAGTGCTGAAACTGTGGGCGAGGTGGAAACTCCCTTCTCTCCTGAAAATTTGCACGATATCTGTTTTGCCTGTTAAACCGTGGGGGTTCGTTCCTGTGGTTTGTATGATCCAACGGGGTGAGCGGGTCATACTGCCATGAGGTTTCCCTAGCTTGGTGATACGCCGTTTGCTCAGGCGGCCCCCCCTGACCATAGGTTAGCTGTGATTGTTTTACATTGTGAATGGGATTATTGACGGGATAAAAGTAGCTCAGATCCATTGTGCGGATCAGGCTATTGGTCGTGCCATTTTTCCAGCTGTTCACAAAACTAGCTGCACGGCTATCGCCGAAGGTAATCACAATGCAGTCACCCTCAGTTGATTTAAATCTGGTGCCCACCCAGTCTACTCTTTTCACATGTGAGATATGGCCAATTATATGTTGTGGAATCGGTCTGTGATTTGTAAGCCAGTGGCTGACCTTATTTTTTAGTTCCGCATGAGATTCTGTTTTCTCGTCCGGTAATTTAGGTACCCCAATCATGACGCTGGTATAAGGGCTAGATTCAGGTGAAAGATTTACGTGGGTTGGTCTTTTGACTGCCACTGGTTTTGGCAATTTGTCCCCTGTTAGCGTTATAGGTATACTCAAATGTGTAGTTTTAGTTTGGCTCGGTAGTTCTGGGTGGGTTGATACTAGTTTGACTGGGGAACTTTCAGCGGCCCATTCACTTTCCTCAGTTTCATTTTCAGGTGGAGTTTGGGCGTTAGACAGGGTAGTGGCCGCTGTGGGGGAAGGGTTAGCCGCCGTGTCTGGATTTACTCTCGGCATAAAATGAGGAGTTTTATCCAGACAGGCTGGCAGAGTGTGGTTATTTGCAGTGTTATGATTAGTTTGCTTTGTCCTTACAGCTTTATTACTAGTTGAGGCAAGTGAACTACGGGCTGGTACAAAGGTGGAAGTGTTTTTTGGTGCATTCAATATTTTAAGTAAGGTGGTAGATGCATCATTTTGAGCCCTTTCGAATTTCCCTAGAGCCTTCTCGATGTTAATGACTCTCTCACTGATGGGCTTCAGGAGGGTCTTGATTAGGGCTTCTAGTTGACCCAGAAGCGGCTCATTGCTTGTTTGTGTGTTGGCTAACTGATCTGAGTGGGCTATAATCGTGACTGTAGGACCTATCTGCTGCTTGCTCAAGGGCGGCCCTAGCTCCTGACTGACTATGGGTGGGCAAGAATTTACTGCTTTAGATGTAGTGTTAGCCAGTCTGAAAGTAGACCAAATATCTTTAACTGAGTGGTGTTTTTTGGCCTTTAAGCGAGAGGTTTTTTTAACTAAGGATGTTTTTTTGATTCGAGAACCACGGGGCCTGTTTGTATTTTTTGACCCTAGTCTCCTAGCCGGGGAGGGTTCTATTCCTGTAGGAGCTATAGGTGTTAAGTCTGCCAGGGTTAAAGGCCCGGGGTCGAAATGATCTGGAGACGGTAGGCGTATATTAGTACCGTTTTCGCTAGGCACCATGAGACTGTTGTACCTACTGCTGCCTGGGGAGGGAATGAACAGGACAGATGGAGTGTTGTCTCTTGTTTGGGGACTTGGGAGCCCTGTGAAGGACAACATTAAAATTGATTCTTGGGAATTCATTGTAGTGTCTTTTGAGTTAACGTTTTCGGTAGTGTGTAGGGAAAGGTCCGGAAAACAAAGGTCTGGCGTTAGAGATAGTCGTCTTTCAGTATCCTGAATAGCATCAGCCACCACACTGATTGTTTTCTGTAACATTAAGTCAATAACAGTTATTGTAGGAAGAGGTGTTTTAGGTGCACTTGTTGTTCTTGTTACCGATCTCGTGGCCACGGGGGTCTTTCGTGTTTTGGACATCTTCACGTTTTTTATCCGAGGTGTGACAGTAATGGGGAGCTCCCTTTTAATGCGCTGCAGGTAGAGAGCAAGGCGTATTAGGAAGCTTTGGCACAGATGAAAGGGGGATGGGCTGTCCCGTCCTCCTCGGTCCCCTGAGGGCCACAGAGGGCCCGCCCTTTGCCCGGGCTTAGCCCGGCGCTGCCCCGCGCGCTCCCGCGACGCGGGGGGTGAAGGCTGTTTTTAAGCGCCTCCTGGCGCGCTCCGCCTCGACGCGACTTCCGGTCGCGGAGGCCGCTGGGAAATGTAGTCTTTCCCTCTCCCCCACTCAGCGGCAGCGCGGTTGTTGTGAGGCTGCGGCGGGGGGAGGAGCTACTCGGCGGTGGAGCTGCAGCGAGGTCGACGGCAATGGCGCTCTTGCGAGGATTCTGCTGGCTGGAATGGCGACGTTGCTCCCAGTAAGTTGCTGGCGTTTAGAAAGTTCACTGGGTACATTGTATATGTATATGTCTACTATCATTGGTCCGTCCGGGTGCCTCGAAGGCACGGAAAAAAGGGCGGAACTGATGTCATCACGCCGACATAGGCCTAATAAGGAGTCAGTGACGTAATGCGCGTGATGCCGTGCTCCTGGGACGTCGTCCACGCCGGCGTGCTACAAAAGAATTTTCCGAACGTTGCTGACGCAGGGGGGATATTCACAAGGTGAGGAATCCACAGGCAGATACTGCATCCACCAGAAAAAGCGTTACCGAAGGTAAGTAACTTGTTCATTAGCATTGTAAATGACAATGCCATTTATTTATATGTTTTGAAAACAAAAACATAAATAAAAATAATGTCATGAGCAATGCCAATAGCTCTAACTTTAACAATGCCGAGACCATTGCATCGTAAATGCTTGTTTAATGGGGGATGCAGTGGGACAATTGGCTTTGCCAACCCTAGTCTGTTTTTGTATTGGTTGTGGCCAAAGCCATTCAGACATGTCCACCCATGAATTCTCATTTAAATCATTTCCTTTGTTGTCTGTTGGGACAGAACCTGTGATTTCTCAACATCAGTCTCAATCTTTGAGTGTTCCAGAAATTGAGAGCTCTTTACTGGCACCTACAGGGGAGGATTCTGTGAAGGTGATCATTTCTGTGCTGCACTGTTCAAGAAACCTAAATAAAATTAAAAAAATCTCAACTCTTGTTTTATCAGCCCATCTGACCCTGGGTCAAGGGTTATGTCTGGAGTTGATACCTGCACAGAAGCAGCGGTAGTATGAGTGATTGTTTGCAGTGAGTCCACCTTTCGCATACCCCCCCAATCATACACATTGTGATTGAGTGACACATATTACAGTTCAGACAAAACGAGTATTAGATCTTCACCAACAGATTTGCAGAACCCACAAAAGGTGATCAGCGTTCCATCCCATCTTGGTCTTTCCATGTTCTTTCTTCATGAAGAAAGTATCGGTGACCCTCCTTCATGAACTGGTGACTTAGCTTCCCATACTCTCCCGTCACGGTCTCCCGCTCCAGGTCCCAGGTAACCCTCCCACACTCAGAGTCAGTACTCTGATCAGTGAGGCGCCAAGTGGTCCCAATTGGTAAACAACTGGCGAGGCCTCTATGTTTTTCCACTTTGGACAGTATCTATGTGGTCTTGAGGTCCAGACCAAATAGATAGTGCTTTGAGTGGAGTTTTTACCTTTTAATCCGAGTTGCAACCTTATGGTGGCAAGGTGCTTGTCTGATAAAGCACCCACTCACCAAATTAATTCTGCTTCTGCAAAAATTAATATTGGTTGGATCCATTACAGCCTTTATAACTGGGATGTGTGGTTAAATAAATCCATGGCTACCATTGTAAGCTTTTTCTGGACAGCATAATATGTTTTTAACATTTAGATGTTATTCATGCCATTTGTAGTAAAAACCTATATATAGTCCAATTTACCATACACTACTGTCGAGCCTCAACCCTCTATTTAAGGTAGATTTAAGCAATACATTTCAAAGATTAACCAGGTTTTATTCACGCTTTGGGTGGTCTAATCGCTGCCTGTCTCCATTTTGATTTAATATGGATAGTAAGCTCCACGGGAGTAGAAGGGTAGTCACACTTTCTCACCCCCTGAGCATCAGCATCCTAAGTTCTTCGCAAATGTAATGCCGCTCTTACTGTTGGTGAAACTGAATAACCCTGGTGTGGCCATTCTTGAGGGTGAGACTCCCCTCCAACCCTTGGAGAACCAGCCACGCTCGATTTCTTCACTCGCTCGAATTCAAGCAAAGCAATAGTACCAACCATACCTGGCACCACCACGCCATTATCGTTACGAATACCAAGAACCTCATCATAGACAAATGGCTCATCTGCCTCCAACCTTGATTCAAGATCTGCAAACTATGCTAGCAGATTACAAGCAAAGATTTCCACCTCAAGAGGTTCCCAAAGAAATGCCGCGCAAATACCTGAGAAGTCCAATTGACCAGTAACACCTACAGTATAAGAGGAGGCTGATCCTATTAACCATTCCTCTTCAGACGAAGAACATGAATAGGGCGAGATCCAGCTGTTGATCCCTGGGAGGACTATATTATTCCTACTCCATCACCTCCGTCACACCATACAGCAGATTCCCCGCCAGAAGATATAGGAGGTTTCCACAACTTAATGGAGAGGGCTTCTAATCGATTTCATCTCCTCATGGAAGTTAAGCATACAGACTGCTTCCTGTATGACTTTAAAGAGGAAGCCAGAAAGTCAATGCGCACAATTCCTATCATTGACTACATTTAGCAAGAAGGTGTAAAGATAATGAGGACCCTCCAACAATACCACCAGTGCTTGCTCGCATTGAGAAAAAATACAGAGCTCCATAAAATTTTCCTTCTTGTTTGACTGGACATCCGAAACCAGATTCTGTTATTTCACAGGCAGCACAAAGGAGGTCTAAGAACCCGTCCACCCCGATCGCCACTCCTCAGACAAGGAAGGGCGTAAGCTAGACATTATTGGAAAGCGTTTCTCCATCATGGCTGTGACCACTATCAAAGCAGCCAACGCTTTGACTATCATTGGACGTTACAAAAGACAGATGTGGTCTGATATGGCTTCTCTACTAGATCTTATTCCGGAAGACAGGAAGCAGGAAGCCAGTAAGATCCTCATAGAAGGAGAATAAGCAGCTTCTGAAACAATTGATTGTGCTATGGACATAGCCAACATGGATTTCTGTCAACTGGCAGGGGCGGCTGTGTTACGTCGACAGGGATGGTTAAAGACAACTACATTCAGACCAGGGGTCCAAACAAAAGTTCTGGATATGGCATATGATGGAGAAGCCTTATTCGGCAAACACATAGATAAAGCTCTTCTTTCCATCAAAAAGGAAACAGACACTGCCAAATCTTCAGGTTCCCTTCAATAAGGAAGGATTCCTTTCAGAGGAGCAAAAGGACGTGGGGTTTCCACTTACAAAGGGAACTATCAAAGAGCACAACAATACCAACCATACCAGTCACAATATAGGCAATCCTATCAACCTGCTGCCCACCATCAACCGGCTACGGCTGGTTTCTCTCGCCAAGGGGGCCGAAAGAGAACATCGATCCAAAGTAGACACAACGGAAGAAGACAATGATTTTACCAGGATACCAGCTTCCCCTTCAATTTCTCCTCTCGTGGGTGCAAAGATATCCAGTTTTCTCCAACAATGGGGGAGTATAACATGGGACAGTTGGGTACTAGATTTGGTCGCCTTCTGTCACACACTTGAGTTCATACAAAAACCTCCAACTCCACCACCCAGGGGAACCCCTCCCCTCATCTTCACTTATTGCAGAAGGAAACAAAGATTATGCTCGCGAAAGGAGCCATAGAGGAAGTTTCAACACTGAAAAGAAGGCAAGGTTTCTATTCCCGTTTCTTTTTGATCAGGGAAAAGTTAGGGGAATGAAGACTGACTTTGGATCTCAGAAAGTTAAACAAATTCCTAAGGAAACAAACTTTCTGAATGGTTACTTTACCCAAGATCTTACGACGTCTCAACAAAAGAGATTTCATGACTTCCCTCGATTTGGAAGACGCTTATTTCACCATCCCTATTCATCCGAAACATCAAAAATTCCTCCGATTCGCATTGGCTGGTACCTACTACCAATTCAAGGTTCTCCCATTTGGTCTGAAGTCGGCGCCCAGGATATTTACAAAATGCTTGGCACCGGTGGCCGCAGCGTTACATTCTCAAGGTTATCAAGTATTCCCATACTTGGACGGCAGGCTGTTAAAGGCTTCCACGGCAAAACAAGCGTCCCAACCCACCAACGCGTGTTTAAGACTGTTCAATAAACTAGGATTGGCGGTCAACGTAAAAAAATCCTCTTTCATCCCCCGTCAAACAGTACCTTTCCTGGGAGCCAGACTGGACACTGTTCAATGCAAAGCATTCTTGTCAGAAGAACATCAAATCTGGCTACGTCTCTTGGCAAAGAGCATTTCAAGAAAAAGCTCAATTTCAGTGGAAAATACAACTCGCTGCTTGGGATGTGCTCGTCAGCGATCAATCTGGTTCCTTTGGCCAGACTCAAAATGAGACCTCTCTACGAAGAATTACAAAAGCAATGGCTTCAAACATCAGGATCTTTCGAAGGCATCATTCGCATTAACCCAGCCATGAAGACCGCAATGAAATGGTGGTACCATACCCCAAACCTTTAAAAAGGATCGACTTTCCTACAGGAAATACCAGATTTCATCCTGACAACGGATGCTTCCATGGATGGCTGGGGAGGCCATTTGCAGGACCTTCAAATGCAAGGCAAATGGTCCAATGCCCAAAAGCAAAGACATATCAACAGCCTGGAGCTAAAGGCCATATTCCACTCCTTACAGGCTTTCCTTTCGAGGATAGCGGGCTCCGCTGTACTGGTACATACAGACAACACAACCAGTATCGGATTGGGCAACAGAACAGGGAATATCTCTCAAAGCTGAGCATGTTCCAGGTCTACACAACACGCTGGCAGATGCTCTCAGCAGAGCGATAGACAATTGCCATGAATGGGAGCTCAATCAAGTCCAGTTGAAGAGAGTGTTTGCTTTATGGGGGAAACCTGCTCTGGACCTGTTTGCTACGAACACCAATACCAACTGCCGGTTCTATGCCAGCATGTACCCCCTCCCAAGATCTCAAGACAATGCCCTTTAGAAGCGATGGTCAAGGATTTATGCCTATTCTTTCCCCCTCATCTCATTGGTTCCCAGAGTACTGACCAAAATGAAGCTGTAAGGGTGTCGCCTGATTCTCATCGCACCCAGGTGGCTCGGGCAGCATTGGTTTCCGGAACTTCTTCACCTCTCAGAAACTAGACCTATTCATCTGCAGCTGCCTCCCGCTCTTCTGTCTAGGGACAACGGTCAAGTGCATCATCCGAATCCAGAATCTCTACATTTGCATGCCTGGCTCCTGAATTCATCGAATTCAAGGACATTAGTATTTTTTAAGGAGTGTAGAGACATACTCTCAAAATCTAGAGCGGAGAGCACCAATAACCATACAAACTAAAATGGAAAAGATTCTGTGTTTGGTGCTATTGAAATAATCTACATCCATTTCAGATATCCACGCAACAGATTTTACCATATCTTCTCTCCTTGGCAAAATCAGGTTTAGTTTTCTCTTCAGTCAAAGTGAATCTGGCGTCCATCTCTCGCTATAGAAGAGCTTTGTGTGGCACTTCTCTGTATGCATCAAGCCTTGTCAAACAATTCATGAAAGGACTATTCTGTGTTTTCCCCCCAGGGCGGGCACCTCACCTGGAAAGGAACTTAAACGTGGTTCTTGCACAGCTCATGAAAAGGCCATTTGAACCCATTCATAAAGTTGATTTGAAATACCTCACATGGAAAGTCGCCCCTCTTCTGGCCCTTACTTCTGCTAGGAGGGTGAGCGAGATCCAGGCTTTCACAATCAAGAAACCTTTCTTCATATTCAAGGAAAATGCTGTGATTTTAAGGACTAATCCCACGTTTATCCCTAAAGTGCCTTTTCAGTTCCACCTCAATGAGCCGGTTATACTCTGTTCTTATTTTCCGCAACCTTCAACTCCTGCGGAGCAGGTGCTTCATACACTTGATGTCAAACGCTGCCTTAAGTTTTATCTTCATAGAACTAAGAACATTCGGAAAACTGATCAACTGCTTGTCGCTTATGGCCAAGGTAGAGAATTTGAATTTTAAAATATTTGTAAAGCGCTCTTATACCGAAACCGGTTCCATGGCGCTAGATAGCCGAGAGTCAGTGGGGAACGAGCTAAGCTGCAACAGACCTGGAAAACAGAAGAGTCTTCAATTGCTTACGGAACTCCAGATAGGAGGGAGACATTCTGAGGGAAAGTGGGAGTGAGTTCCAAAACGATGGGGCCAGCACGGCAAATCTGGCCCCACCAGCCTTCTGTTTCCTAAAACGAGGGACTGACAGAAGGGACAGGTGGGTAGAGCGGAGTTCTCTGGGCGGAACATACGGGGAGATAGCTTCACACAGGAAAGTGGGGGCGGTCCCAGCTCTGGCCTGATAGGTAGTACAGCCCAGCTTGAAAAGCGCCCTCTCTCTCACAGGGAGCCAGTGGAGAGACTGAAGCAAGGGAGTCGTATGATTGGACCTTGAAAGGCCAAAAATCAGGCGAGCCGCCTGATTTTGAATAAGTTGAAGTCGGTGGATGAGGTAAGCCGGGGCACCATTAAGAATAACATTCCCATAGTCAAGGCGCGACAGCACCATGGCCATGAGAATGAGCTTAAGTGCAGCCACAGAAAAGAAACGGGATACCCTCCGGATGGTCCGGAGGGAGAGGAAACAAGCAGACACCACAGAATTGATCTGAGTGTGAAGGGTAAGCTGTGGGTTAATGAAAATGCCCAGAGTTTTAACTTTAAGAGCTGGGAGGGGGGGGGGACCGAGAGAAGGGGGCCAGAAGGAAGGGGACCAAGGGCTGCAACCACCCCCCGTCAAGACCAGCTCGGTCTTGTCCGGATTTAATTTGAGGTGGTTGCAGTTCATCCACCCTTGGATAAAAATCATAACCTTTTGGAAATTAGTGGACAAGGAAGGGGAGGATGAAAGGTCAAAAATGAGTTGGAGGTCATCGGCGTAATTGAACACCGAGACCTCCATCTGCTGTAAAGAAATAATGAGGGGTGAGATGTATAAATTAAATAATAAAGGAGATATGGACGAGCCTTGTGGTACTCCACAGGTTACCTTCCGAGGGGGGGCCGTAAAGTTAGCCAGTTGGACGGCCTGTTCCCTGTCGGTCAAAAAGGAGCGGAGCCAGGCAAAGGCCGTGCCCCCAATGCCCGCCGCTTGGACACGGGTTAACAAGATGTCGTGGTCCACCGTGTCAAACGCGGCGGACAGATCTAACAGGACTAGGGCCTGTGGCCGGCCAGTGTCAATCCCCTCCCTAAGTTGGTCCATCACTGACACCACCACCTTCTCAGTAGAGTGCAGCGGTCGGAAGCCCGCCTGTCGGGAGGAAAGGGCGCCAGTGGATTCTACGAAGGAACTGAGAGACCGAGTGACGTGGGCCTCTGAGACCTTCGCAAGATAAGGGAGGAGAGAGATGGGGCGGTAGTTGGAGGGTAGAGATGGATCCGCCCCTGCCTTTTTCAGAATCGGGATGACAACTGCCGACTTGTGTGCGGAGGGAACAGTGCCGCTACTAAGGGAGTGGTTAATAACGGTCAAAGGAGGGGAATAGCAATGAGAAAAGAGCTCTTTGAGAGCAAATGCTGGACCTATATCCAGGGGTGATCCCGATTTAGTCCGGGCCAGGAGAGGAAGCAAAGAATCCCGAGTGAGGAGGGGAAACTCAGTGAATGAGGGGGTGGGTAGGGTAGGGGGGGCAAGGAAAGAATCCGAAGGTGAAGGGGGAATGTTGGCCTTAATGAGGGCAATCTTTTCAAGGAAATAAGAGCTAAGAGTGTTACATAGCGTCTGAGAAGGAGGGATTTTAAGGGACGCCCGGTCAGAAGCAGCGAGCTCGTAGACCGTGGCAAAAATCTCCTTTGACTGATTGTCAGCCGACAAAATTCTCCCTGAAAAGTAGTCCCTCTTAGCTGTTAGGATGTCTATACTCCTTCATAGACTGAACGAAGCGAGTTTTAAGCTGGGGACAATAGGAGCGGCGCCAAGCACGTTCGGCTCTGCGGGTGGCGAGCTTTTTGTCCCTTAAGGCAGGGGTAAACCAACGGTTGGCCGCATGGGCGCGCTTGATGGTCACTCTCTTGAGGGGGACAGTAGAGTTGCACGCCTTTAGCAGCCAGTTGTTAACGGTAGAGAGTTGGGTAGGGAGAGAAAGGTCGGAGAGCTCAGGACTGGTGGCCGCAAGGGCAGAGCAAACTGCGGGGAGGACCGCCTTGTCCCATTTTCTGGCCCAGATGTTTTTGGGCAGGGGGGGTTTGGGCGGTCGACCAAGGTCGGCCGTGAAGTAAATGAGCCAGTGGTCGGACCAAGAGCACGGGGCAATAGTTGGGAGGTCCATGGGGATGTTAAGAGACCAGATTTGATCGAGTTGGTGGCCTTTAATATGGGTAGCCGTGCGAAGCTGAGGAGTGAAGTTTAGGCTAGTGAGCAGAGCCGTAAACTCCTTGGATCTGGTGTCTTCCGCCTGGTCATTCGGCCAATAATTATGGTCTCCAAGCAACAGTATAGCGGAATTATTCACCACAAGCGTGGCCAGAAGATCCTCAATGGCTGATAGAAACTCGGGAGTGGATTTGGGCGGGCGGTAGAGAAGAATACATGTTAAAGGTACCCCAAAAGAAATGGAGCGGACTACCAGGCAATCCACGGCCGGAATCACGGGGGAGGGTAGGGTTTGAAAACGGAAGTCCGAACGGGTAATTAGGGCCACGCCGCCCCCGTCTTCCCTCCAGGGCGGTCCATCCTAATGGCCGAGTTATTGGGAGGAAGTATAGACAGCAAACATGGGAGCGAGTCATCCCTAAACCATGTTTCCGTCAGGAAAAGCAGGTCGGGCTGTCGTGAGTCGAGCAGATGGAAAAGCTCGAGTTGGTGTCCCACCGCAGACCTGGTATTGAGAAGGATTTCTGAAGCGCCAGGTTTAGGATCGTCAGGGGTGCCAAGGAGAGTGTTGGCAGATCTAGAGGGCATCACAGTGAAGGTAGGACTGGAAGAAAGGAGCTGAGGGGCAGAAGTGTCAGGGTGCAAGGTAACCGGGGTGAGGTTGCGTAGGCCAAGTAAGCCAATGCGTTGCAATACAGAAGCAGGCGGTGAACGAGGGTGCCAGAGTGAATGGAGAATGGCTGAGGAATACCTGAGTGGAGAAAGGGCAGGGTGACCGAGCCCGGGCCCCGACCGGCCGCGGACGGGCGCAGACGGGCTTAACTCTGGCGCGACTCCGGCGCGCCTACGTCGCGCCCGCTGCGCTCGTCCGCTGCGCTGACGGAAAGGAGCCATCTAAATAGTGATGCGGTCAGGGGGAGTGGCTGAGGTGTTCAGGCCAGCTGCCCAACCCAAAATGGCGCCCACAGTCACCGGGGGACGCCGTTAAGCGGACAGCCCACGGAGGTAGGTGGCTTTAGGCAGGCAATTAAAGAGCAAGTGGCGGCTAGTACTCAGCGGGTCCACTGAGAGAATAAAAACGACAATTGCCGCTGCTCGCGATCAGCAGGGCGGGGGGTAGGTAGAGATCTGATAAAATGCTCGCAATCAGCATAGGAAGCAAGATTATTAAAATTGCTAGTGCTCGCGCTCCAAGATGCGCGTTAGCCCGCTGCCACCGGGCTACAAGCTATCAGCAATAACAAAAGCCACTATCGCAAGATGGATATCTGCTGCGATCCAATTCTGTCATATCAAGGCCAACAAGCCTTTGAAAAGGATAGTAAACGCTCACTCTGCCAGACGGTTTGCAACATCAACAACCCTCTTCGCTGGGGTAAAATTGGAAAAGATTTGCTGTGCTGCAACCTGGAGTACCACGTATACCTTCACGTGGAAGAGGTGTGGCGCCGCGGCCAGGGCGACTGACGCTGGAATCTGGGGACCACGGTTCGATCCCCGGCTCCGGCGGCAGGTTAGCCCAGCACCATGTGACTCTGGGCAATAGCTCGCTTAATCTTCCCGACGGCCCCCCAGCGCCTAGAGACCCTTACGGGTGATTGTGCGCTTTACAAATGTGGACTTTACTTTTACTTCACGCAGCACTATTGCCTGGAATCCGCACAAGATGCTGATGCAGCGGTGGGCCAGGCAGTACTTCGCCATCTTTTCCATTAAGGTAAGCCTCTTTCTAGTCTTTGGAAAGAGACTTTCTTTCTTTATGATAGTTGCATAAACTAAGCTATATATATCCACACCACTTCCCACTCAAAGAATGGGGCCGACACATGCTCCGAGGTTCAGGTAAACTTTATTTGCTTCTTTCAGGCCAAGGTCAAATGTCCTGTTAAAAGGTGAAACGCTGGGCAGACGCGTTTCAGCCTGTCAGCTTTCCTCAGTGCCCATTTCACCATAGTTGATGTTACACTAGGGGGCTTAAATTTAAAGATGAAGTCATCGTTTGCTAATTGGTGCAAACAAAGTTGCCCGCCCACCACAACCTCCAGCCGTAACAGTTCCGCGTCACTCCATGCCGGGTTTTGTGCTCTCCTCACTGGTGAATGCTGGTACAGTGAGCAGCAATGTTCAAACACACAGTGGTGTCCCAGTCTCTGCTGGCCTTGAGAGGAACTTTATTTTCCGGCAGGGTCCGCAGGAAGCAGAGATGTTCAAATTACACCCAAACCTCTTCAAGCAGCATACAGCTGCTCCTCTTCTCCCCGGAATGGCCACACAACTACAGTGAGTGATCAGGACCCTCCAGGGGGGCGACGTGCTGTGCTTTCTTCCACTCTACCACTTGGCGCAGGTTTATGCACGTAGCTCCAGACCGAAAGAGCGTGCCGGTAAAGACGGTGCCTGCAAACCGCCTCACATCTCCACACCACTTCCCACTCAAAGAATGGGGCGACACATGCTCCGAGGTTCAGGTAAACTTTATTTGCTTCTTTCAGGCCAAGGTCAAATGTCCTGTTAAAAGGTGAAACGCTGGGCAGACGCGTTTCAGCCTGTCAGCTTTCCTCAGTGCCCATTTCACCATAGATGATGTTACACTAGGGGGCTTACATTTAAAGATGAAGTCATCGTTTGCTAATTGGTGCAAACAAAGTTGCCCGCCCACCACAACCTCCAGCCGTAACAGTTCCGCGTCACTCCATGCCGGGTTTTGTGCTCTCCTCTCCTGGTGAATGCTGGTACAGTGAGCAGCAATGTTCAAACACACAGTGGTGTCCCAGTCTCTGCTGGCCTTGAGAGGAACTTTATTTTCCGGCAGGGTCCGCAGGAAGCAGAGATGTTCAAATTACACCCGAACCTCTTCAAGCAGCATACAGCTGCTCCTTTTCTCCCCGGAATGGCCACACAACTACAGTGAGTGATCAGGACCCTCCAGGGGGGCGACGTGCTGTGCTTTCTTCCACTCTACCACTTGGCGCAGGTTTATGCACGTAGCTCCAGACCGAAAGGGCGTTTCATGTAAAGACGGTACCTGCAAACCGCCTCACATCTCCACACCACTTCCCACTCAAAGAATGGGGCCGACACATGCTCCGAGGTTCAGGTAAGTTTTATTTGCTTCTTTCAGGCCAAGGTCAAATGTCCTGTTAAAAGGTGAACATATATATATATATATATATATATATATATATATATATATATATATATATATATATATATATATATATATCTCTCTCTCTCTCTCCAAACTCTCACTTCTCCAATTCAAGAAAAGATTGTCCGGGCCACTTGAAGTTTTCAATGCGAGTTTATTTAGAAGACTTCGCTCGACGCGTTTCGCAGGTTATTACCCGCTTTTTCACGAGACCGAGACAACTGTTTCGTGTGCAATAAGTACTAGGTCACAAGGTATTGCGTCATACCAATAGCAATAGACAACAGACTCGCTGAGAAGGCTGTGGGCTAAGTTCACCAGGTAACATATTAGTGAGTCATAACTGCTTTAATCACAAAAAAGAAATATTCTTACAATTGATTCATATCATCGTGTAATCATCGCGTAATACGTGTGGATAAATAGCATCAGATTTGTATTGACTTTATATAACGGGTTCCTACCCGTAAATGTGCGTGTCACGCAGAGTAAAAAAGTTTTGCTGGTCAACCTCAAGTTGTATAAAAAATGGAAACCAAAAACATTTTTTTAGTGGGTATTCGTGCAATCGCAAGCTCAGAACATTTGTAAATTAATACATCGGCTGAAATCGAATGTACATTACATAAGTACAGAACTAATCTGTTTTCACCTTAAGGCATAAAGCATAAAGCCCAAGTGGACTAGCCAGGCATTAGCCAGAGATCAAAAATCAAAACAAACTTTATGTTAAATAAAAGCAGAACTCTTCTGCCTTAAATTCAAAGACAAAGCAGAGTGGGCTAACCATTCAATATCCAGACACATGCTTGAGTCACTATTCAAAACCATATGGGCTACGACCAACCAAGTCCTGGTAGTAAGTTCCCGCATATCATACAGCCCCAGTGGGCTTAACCTTCACGAGCTATGCCATTGCAAGCGGCTGCCAGGCAGTTCATACGTGCTAAATAATTCATATTTTTCAGGCATCTTCACATATGTTCTCCACAGTTGTGCGATGAAAAATTGTGACATAGATACATCGTGCCCAAAATACCGCCAGCAGTAATCCCGTAGTTCTGTAAAACAATAACACAAAAACAAAATCATAAGGTGACTTCCTTGTGACTACAATTTAAAATATGCGACATACAGATTCTCAAAAACATATTAAAAACATTCCTGGATGCGGCAAGGTCTGACACTGTGTTCTAACCTAGATGCACCGCTAAATCCTCATGTAAATTGTGCCCATTAGGTTGTGTGGTTTTATATTTGATAATTAGTTTGGACTCTAATCTCCTTAGTTCTTGGATTCTGTTTCCTCCTCTTTCCCTAGTGGGTACTGTTTCTAGGACACAAAATGACAGTAAGTGTGCATTGCTTTTGTGGTGTGTCGAAAAGTGCCGCGCTATCGGATATAGTCTATCTCCATTCGTGATAGCACGCATGTGTTCAAGAACCCTCTTTTTGGCCGGATGCTTAGTACTCCCAATGTAATACAGATTACATGGGCATCTGAGCGCGTAGACCGCATGGTCAGTGAGACAGGTGACGTGTTTGAGGATTTTAAATTTGTCACTTTCTTTAGACACATTTACCTCTTTCTGATTACTACTATTATGGCAGGCTTTGCATCTGCCGCAAACGTAGAATCCTTGGATCGGTTTTCTGGAGCTAGTATTACCTGGTATTAACGTAGAGCATAATAAATCTTTAAGGGATTTAGGTCTCCGATACACAATCTGCGGATGATCAGAAATCACCGGAGCAAGATCTTTGTCAAGTTTGAATACATTCTAGTATTTCCCCATCACTTTTTTCACAATGTTAGATTGCGAATGGTAATCGGTGACAAATCTACTGGTAGTAGTGGGTAATTGCCCCTGATCTGTTCCCTCATTTATTCCAAGCTGCTTCTCTTCCACTTTTGCATTTACAATTTTTATTGCATTAGTGATGCATTTTTGGGTATAGCCTCTTTGTTTAAAGCGCTCTGACATGACTTTATATATATATATATATATATATATATATATATATATATATATATATATATATATGCAGCAAAACTCCTTCCCAAAGAAAAAGAGCAGCGACCTAAGGGGAAACAGTTGGAGGCTTTTAATTGCGGTAAATGGTGGATGCATTTCTGGCAGATGATAGCCTTCGTCAGCGCCCAAAGCCTCCACGAGTGATGCAACACTCTGCTGGTAAGTCCCGCCCCTTTTAAACCTGTTGTTACAAGTCCGCACCGCCCCCTGTATCTTAAAGCAGCACACCTTTGTAGCGCCCAGTCAGTGAGGGGAAACTACAAGTCCCAGAGTCCCCAGTAGTAGGTCCTTGGAGGTGTTGCTGGGGGGATGAAGTGATGACTTTATCATTGTGCGTGCGTGCGGGAAGCAGGGTGTGCCCTCAAAAAAGAAAATCAAAATGTGATGATTTGCTTGTTCAGCTTTGCAGTCCACAAAAAAGCACCTCCTCAGCTCCCCTGTACCGCTTCAGCCTCAGAGTCCAGGGATACATGCGGCAGGGGCTGCAATGACAGTGCACGCTGCCCAGCGCGAGGTTTGGATGACCTCGCAACTACCAAATTTCTTCCTGAGCTCCAAAGCGGGCTTCAGACCATCCAAACATCTTTGGCGACACGAAGAACTGCAGCAGTTCAAGCCAGTAAAGTCCAAAGCCCAAAGCCCAGGGTGAGGCGGGGGTACTCTGTGGTGCGTCTCTGGCTGACGCATGGGTATGTGCAGCAAAACTTCTTCCCAAAGAAAAAGAGCAGCGACCTAAGGGGAAACAGTTGGAGGCTTTTAATTGCGGTAAATGGTGGATGCATTTCTGGCAGATGATAACCTTCGTCAGCGCCCAAAGCCTCCACGAGTGATGCAACACTCTGCTGGTAAGTCCCGCCCCTTTTAAACCTGTTGTTACAAGTCCGCACCGCCCCCTGTATCTTAAAGCAGCACACCTTTGTAGCGCCCAGTCAGTGAGGGGAAACTACAAGTCCCAGAGTCCCCAGTAGTAGGTCCTTGGAGGTGTTGCTGGGGGGATGAAGTGATGACTTTATCATTGTGCGTGCGTGCGGGAAGCAGGGTGTGCCCTCAAAAAAGAAAATCAAAATGTGATGATTTGCTTGTTCAGCTTTGCAGTCCACAAAAAAGCACCTCCTCAGCTCCCCTGTACCGCTTCAGCCTCAGAGTCCAGGGATACATGCGGCAGGGGCTGCAATGACAGTGCACGCTGCCCAGCGCGAGGTTTGGATGACCTCGCAACTACCAAATTTCTTCCTGAGCTCCAAAGCGGGCTTCAGACCATCCAAACATCTTTGGCGACACGAAGAACTGCAGCAGTTCAAGCCAGTAAAGTCCAAAGCCCAAAGCCCAGGGTGAGGCGGGGGTACTCTGTGGTGCGTCTCTGGCTGACGCATGGGTATGTGCAGCAAAACTCCTTCCCAAAGAAAAAGAGCAGCGACCTAAGGGGAAACAGTTGGAGGCTTTTAATTGCGGTAAATGGTGGATGCATTTCTGGCAGATGATAACCTTCGTCAGCGCCCAAAGCCTCCACAAGTGATGCAACACTCTGCTGGTAAGTCCCGCCCCTTTTAAACCTGTTGTTACAAGTTCGCACCGCCCACTGTATCTTAAAGCAGCACACCTTTGTAGCGCCCAGTCAGTGAGGGGAAACTACAAGTCCCAGAGTCCCTAGTAGTGTAGGTCCTTGGAGGTGTTGCTGGGGGGATGAAGTGATGACTTTATCATTGTGCGTGCATGCGGGAAGCAGGGTGTGCCCTCAAAAAAGAAAATCAAAATGTGATGATTTGCTTGTTCAGCTTTGCAGTCCACAAAAAAGCGCCTCCTCAGCTCCCCTGTACTGCTTCAGCCTCAGAGTCCAGGGATACATGCGGCAGGGGCTGCAATGACAGTGCACGCTGCCCAGCGCGAGGTTTGGATGACCTCGCAACTACCAAATTTCTTCCCGGGCTCCAAGGCGGGCTTCGGACCATCCAAACATCTTTGGCGACACGAAGAACTGCAGCAGTTCAAGCCAGTAAAGTCCAAAGCCCAGGGTTTATCCCACGTTTATCCCTAAAGTGCCTTCTCAGTTCTACCTCAATGAGCCGGCTATACTCTGTTCTTATTTTCCGCAACCTACAACTCCTGCGGAGCAGGCGCTTCATACACTTGATGTCAAACGCTGCCTTAAGTTTTATCTTCAAAGAACTAAGAACATTCGGAAAACTGATCAACTGCTTGTTGCTTATGGCCAAGGCAGAGAAGGGACTGCAATAACAAAAGCCAACAAAAGATGGATATCTGCTGCGATCCAATTCTGTCATATCAAGGCCAACAAGCCTTTGAAAAGAATAGTAAACGCTCACTCTGCCAGACGGTTTGCAACATCAACAACCCTCTTCGCTGGGGTAAAATTGGAAAAGATTTGCTTTGCTGCAACCTGGAGTACCACGTATACCTTCACGCAGCACTATTGCCTGGAATCCGCACAAGATGCTGATGCAGCGGTGGGCCAGGCAGTACTTCGCCATCTTTTCCATTAAGGTAAGCCTCTTTCTAGTCTTTGGAAAGAGACTTTCTTTCTTTATGATAGTTGCAAAAATTAAGCTATATAGGTATAAGGCTATATATAGATGAATATATATATATATATATATATATTTGTATATATATATATATATATATATAGATGTGTGTGTGTGTGTGTATATATATATATATATATATATATATATATATATATAAAATATAAACATGTAAAAGACATATGTAAAGCATTTCTAAGTAAGGTATACCTTTGGTTACATTATCTTCCTATGGTTTTTCTCTTGCTATATCGATGTACATTGACTTGTTTGTTACATAAGTAATGTTCTCTGCTTGTAACCTAAACTTTGGGTTCAATATGTGTAAGTCTCCCACCATCCTCAACAGACAAACTGAATCTATGAAAGATACCCCAATACTGGATAAGAAAATAAGTTACTTACCTGTAACTACAGTTATCCAGTATTGGTATCTGTCATAGATTCACATGCACTCACCCTCCTCCCCGTAGAAGCTGTTTCTGTTTACATATCAAGACGATCCCTTCTCACTTGTGCTGGGAAAATCTGAGGGAAACGTGCAGCCCTGCTCTAGGAGTGACCTTTAGAAATTGGTCTGCTCTTTTCAAGCACTCGTGCTTGTGGTGGCATCCACCTTGCGGGAGCGAGCAGCGGCGCACAGCGGCCATCTGTTTCCAATTAGCGTGGCCGCACACGCTTGTTGACATTTCTCTACTCTTGCTTGCCCTCCCTTGTTAATAAAACAGTTTTTTTACTTTAAGGATGAAGCATGTTCAAACCGTAAGAAGCACTCAGCTATTAGTTTCACTTAGAAAAAAAAACATTTATGTGTCTGTGCAATGCAGGAACAATGGCCTAATGCATTTTACATATTAATACAAATACCCAGTGTACTACACAACTATACTACAACTGCAAGCGCTGCCGACATCGGAACGAGGGAACCGTCCGTTCAATATCCTGTGATTCTCGGCAATCTACCCCTGCCTTAAAAAATGAATTTGTCCTTGTATAATGTAAAGCGTGCAAGGTTCTTCGGGCCAAGTTTGTACTATATAAAAATGAGTTCTAAGTTACTTAGAAAATGATTACGTTTTGCGGATGCTGGTTTAAATGTATATTTCTAAGTGGCAAAATAAACGCATTGCAGCAACGCTATTTGTCAGCTCAGGGTTACTTATTTTATTGGTTTGGCTCTGTACATTGTAAAAGACGAATCTGCATAATAAACGGAAAATGAACCGTAAATAAAGTTTATTTTTCCCAATTTTTTGTGTGGATAAAGCTCCCTTCACGATCTTGGAGCAGGCAGTTTGACAACTTCTGGGATTCTCTTCCTCGACAAATGTGTGCGGGGGTACGATGAACACATTAGCATGCAGAATGTACGTTTTTGGTTCCTTTTAGGGTAGATTTCCCAGTTTTCTTTGATCATGCATTTGATGATTCGGTGACTAAATATGAGAGGGTGACTCTCATCTCCCAAATCCCCCTCATTCAAGCTGGACTCCTGCTCTGATGTCCATGTAACAGGGTCCCATGGTGGACTGCTGGTTTCCGTTCCACGGTGCTGGGACATAATGTGAAAACCCAGCTCCGTGGTGCGTCCGCAGCCTCACCCCGTCTTTCTCTCCCTCCTCCATTCTCTCTGTCTGGCACACTCACGCAGGGACCATTGCTGAAAAACACTGCTACTGGCCGCTGCCGACTCCTAATGTGCGTCATTTTAATTTACATTTATTCAATCTAACAACCCCCACCAGAGCCATCTCAATGACTCACCCATCAGATGGCTTCATTTTAATGTTTCTTGGCTCTGTTGGTCAGTTGGCTTATACATTAACTTGCCCATATATGTTGCACAAGGAACAGATACTTAATGCCCCCCACTTGCATGGGCGAGTGAGTATGTGTACTCAGAGTGTAGAGAACAGCGATGGTAAGAGTTCAGATTTCTGCTCTGTATGGCGGGAAAGGAGGTCTTGACGCCTACACACCCGAGTTTTCATCCTTTTCTGGTAGGTAATACACCTACATGGAGACTAGCACCTTCTGTACACGGAGAGGCGGCTATGTGAAGGCTCTGATTTAGAAACTTAGAATACTGCTTTATTCAAGCTTCTAGTGGTTCAGGGGAAACACCCATAGGTATGGCAGAGCTGTGGTATATTTGGAACTCTGTGGAAATTACTACGGGCACCCAGAGAAAATACAACCATCAGTTCAAATAAACAGGAAACCGGCAGAAGTTGGCAACAGTGGAGAAGGCAAACACTTCTGTTCGTCAACACTGAGAATCCGCCATTGAACACGCGTGTTCTTTGAACCGAGCTGGTTCCCCACTGAAAGGTTAGTTTTAAAAGCAAAGTAACTCAAAGGGGTAGTGCACCTGCTGCACAAGTCTGGGTGCACCCTGAAGGTCACGTGGGTTGATGATCTGCTCACACCTGACACGGTACCATTACGGTTTAGTGGTAATTCTAAAGACAGATATAGAAAATTGGCCATGGTAAGCTCAAAATAGGCAGGTCACTATAAGAAATGAAATAAAGACCTGCCTGTGTATACAGGAGAACTAACAGATAGAGGGGTCTGACTCCTATGTTCCGCAAACGTCTCCACCTTTTGTTGCCAATACTACTGCACTTCATATTCTGATGCAGGTTTCCAAGTGCGTTGGACACGCACAGTAGGTAGGACCATTGAATGTGTTTCTCATGTTCTCCAGTGGAAGCACCGCAGGCTGAATGCACCTCGTTGGAATGAAACTCTGGTTTCAGGTGGAGTCACTTCACTTTCTTGGGCCCTGTATACAGGTGAGTCAACCTCCAGGCCACATAAAGCTGAGCTATCCTCCT
Organism: Lissotriton helveticus; assembly: GCF_964261635.1. NCBI lineage: Eukaryota > Metazoa > Chordata > Amphibia > Caudata > Salamandridae > Lissotriton > Lissotriton helveticus. Next base: position 74,467,445 of record NC_136073.1, on the reverse strand, counting down.
GGCCTCCTGCAACTGAACTATCCTTCCACCCTCGTATAGCTGAGATATGATGCTGGCCTTGGACAGCTGAACTATCCTCTTTGCCTCCTGCAAAGGAACTATCCTTCCATCCTTTATTAGCTGAAATATGCTGCTGCCTTGGACAGCTGAACTATCCTCCTGGCATCATCCAACGAATGTATGACGGAATTCCGCATGCGTTTTTCACACATGCAAGAACTCCATCATTTGAACAAATACATCTTTAGCATGCATTTGTTCTGCACGCAAGTTATTTTAACGAATTGCTTTACGGGCGACTGGGTATTGGAATAGTTTAATTTACTAGTCCAACACCACTCCACGATTGCACCCCCCAAGCATTGGCATAGCCAACAGGTCTCACCTTTGGGACCTTATAAGTGTTTAGCCATGCAACCGTTGATGTTGCACCAAGCATATTGTGCTGCATAATTAAATACTTATACGGTCCCAAAAGCAGAACCTATTGGCTATGCCAATGCTTGTTTGAAAAAGGACGTAAATAGGCAATATTAGCATGGCTCAGGGCCATTGTAGCCTATGGCATTTCTGGAATACTGCTTGTTTATTTTACAGTGGGACTCCCATCTCGACGATGGGGAATGATTCAGGCATGTGAATCTATGAAAGGTACCAATACTGGATAACCGTAGGTACAGGTAAGTAACTTATTTTCATATGTCCCGGCGACCCATAGGTCACCCTTTTTTGCTTACCTGCATAATGAAAGCAGTTTGCTGGTTGACTTGGTTGCAATTTGTGGGTTGTAAGCTGAGGATTGCACTTGAGGGTGTGACTGGTGTTGTAGCTTGCCTATCTGCAGATGGTGCATTTATCTAGGAAATAGCCACGTTTTCAACTGTCTTCAGAAGTGTATATGTTCCCGGGTGCTTCTATTGCTGGCTGGAAGTGGGTTCCAGAGCTTGGCATCTTGCACCTAGAAAGCAGTGCCTGCCGCAGATTTTTTGTGGTAAGGCGGTATGATAAGTGGTGCAAGCCTGCAGTGTTTGTTCTGTTTGGTTTGTATTGCTTGAATTTAAGTTGTAGGCATAGCAGTCATTATCCTTGGGAAGCTATGTGGACAATGCAGAGTGCCTTCAACATTTCCTGGTGCTGGAGATCCAGAAAATGTAAATACAATCTCAACCTGTGGCTCAAATGTATACTTCACGAGCCCCTTTATAACAATGTGTGTTGGTTTTGGTTTATCATAAAAGTTGGTCAAGTGTTGACAGTTGATCAACAACTAAAGATTGCGGTATCTGAAGATTTAATAAAGACTATGCAGTCCAACTACTTGCCTGGTGTGTCCTTGGAGGGGGAGGGGGGGCAAAAGGAGAAGATTGTGAAAAGGTAGGGCCGATGTCGACCAAGCGCCTTCAGTGTTTGCCCGGCGTTAGCCGCCTCTCATACCATTCGAGATTACCAATCAAAGAGGCAGGCGCTGGAGACAGGAAGGCGAGAAACAGGAGTTTTTATTCCGACGGAGCAGAACACGTCAAATCAGACAACAGGGTATCTTCTCGAGGTGCTCTAGCCGCATCTCTGAGGCCTGGCCTCTTATACACAAGTTTATGGCTTTATTACATTTATGACATCCGTGGTATTGCTTTGAAGTACGAAAAAGGCATCTTTGGAATCCCCGGTTCAGGCCCGTTCTCACACATATCTACAGTAGGGGTCCCCACCCAAATCTCAGCATGATGGCTATCGCGCAGCTGGACATTCCGCTGGGAACAGGAATGCGGGCGATCGGCCGGATCTAGGGGTGTGAAGGCATTGATTAATCCCCGCTCCTTTGATGTGAGGTGAGGTCCTACTGTAGGGGGCAATAAACCGTATCTGTTGGGCTAGGTGATGGCCTGGGATCAGGCCGGACAATCGGATAGGGAGGAAGAGGTTATCAAAAGGGCCTGTTCTATGAATGAGATGAAAGAGTGAGGGGGTTCAGCACGGGATGTGGCTCGGAGACAGGGTCGCGCTGGAGGTGCGTTTATGGCCCAAGCAGGAGAGACCGGGGGCTGTCGGGGCGCGGGGGAATGCTTGCGAGGCCGGGGAGTGAGGGGGAGAGAGACGCGCTGGCTATCGGGAGTGGGCAGAGAGGCCATGGCAATCAAAATGGTTGCTGCTTACGCGCACGTATGGATCTGAAAAGGACAAGATGGCGCCGATAATGTTTACGCCACAATCCAGATTTTAACAAGTGGGTGTGTCTGGTTGTATACTCTGGCTGGGAGCGAATCGCACATGGTATGCCCACTATTGACTGTCTCGAAGCGGAAGTGCATTTCTACCTTTGTCTAAGTTTCCGAGCCTGCTAAAGCAGTTTTCATTTCATCTTCTGTTGTAAACAAATGTAGGGCCTTATTTAACGCTGGGGGGGAGTGATGTGCCCATACGTGCCATTAGATTCCACTCAAGCGGGACACTCCCCATGTTTGGACTAGGAAATGGCTTCATTGTCTCTGCCTCTGTTTCAATAGTAGTCAATCGGGGCAATACATTCTCCCGATTATTATTTTATTTTTGTTAAATCTCCCGCTCTCCTCTTCTAAAATGTTGGCATCTATGGATACTCCCTCACAACATTCTGGGTGCTCCGGCCGCCATATTACAATTAATGACCTACGTCAAACAGTACATCTGCCACGTTTGCGACAGAGGATTCAATTAGCCAATCTCTGAATAAGGCCCTTAGTCAGCAGAAGGATTCATTTACTCTGTGAACAATTATAGTTTTTCATTTGTTTAAGTACATTTAAATTTGTATTTCTATTAAAAAATAATAAGCGAGTGTTCCCTTTTGACTAGAATGACATTTTTAATTGTAAAGCAACCGTTTTAGGATTCTGCAATATACTGGGATAGTGTTTTAATTTTAATGAAGATACCCATGATGGTGTTACAAGTAAGTAGCGTGTAATTCTAGGCAAAAACAGACTAATGCCCACCCCCTCTCCTACTCTATTATGAATTTCTCTCCCCTGCACATTGTAATAACGTGGAAGTACTGTTGAGATGACATGTCCTTTTTTTTAACAACATTATGTTTGTTCGCAGAGCCAGAACTTCGTATAGGTGGGGTCCTCACACAAACTCTGCTTCAGCCCACCCATCTGATCAGAGCAGCCTGAAAAAAATGAACGTTTATTTAATTCAATGTTTACCTGAATGGAGAAAGCAAAGAAGGCTCTGTGAATAAAGCAAAAGTTAAAAAGTTATGATAATCTCCTCACGCTGACCACATGAAGCACATAGAAGTGCTAATTATCAATAGCAATAGCATAACCGGACAGACAGCAGGCAAGATGAAGCAGAGAGTACCTGGATCAAGGTGCACAGGAGCACCATCACAATGCAAATCAAGCATTGGCATAGCCAATAGGTCCTGCCTTTGGGACCTTACAAGTGTTTTGCCAGAGCTATTGGCTTTGCCGATGTGTTTAAGCTATGTTGTAGAGCAGTGTACCTGCTGTGCAGTATGTTGAAAAGTTATAATAAAGTGTAATAAGCATTTTTCTTACCTTATATATAACCAAGTAAACATTATGTACAAACTAACTACCTTATAAAAAAAAATGTGTAAATGCCTACGCCGTTTATTTTTTGCTGGTGGGGAAAGACAATGGACTATGGAGTGAGCAATGGTAGTGCACCCACCCCAAAGGCGGTGGTAAAAAAACCTAGAGGTATGGTTGGACTCTACACTCAGCTTCCAGGAGCACACCAAGAGGATGGCCGGAACTTGTTTCTGCCCCCTCCGGGGACTTGGGTCCCTGCTGGGGTTTTTTGATCCACCCGTCAGTTGACCGTCCAAGCGGCTATCTTATCTAGACTGGACTATGCCAGCTCGCTCCTCTTAGGGGCTAATCAGGCAGAGGTGGTGCGCCTGCAGCGAGTTTTAAAATGCAGCAGCCAGAGCCCTGCTGGGGCTCCCGCGAAGCCACTCAACAGCCAGTGCCATTCATCGGTTACACTGGTTGCCTATGGCCAAGTGGATCGAATTCAAGGCTCTCTGATTGACCTTTAACATTTTGAAGCTTGTGTCTCCTGGGATTTTGGCCAACTTGCTGGTACCTTATGTTCCTATGCGCCAGCTGCGCTCCTTGGGGCAATACTAGGTTGCTGTTCCTCGAGTGAACCGTCTCCGTGCCGGGGGTCAGTCCTAACCCAGTTTGGCAGCCAAACTGTGGAACTCCCTGCCCTTTCAGATTTGCAGTCTGGATAGACTGCTGGCCTTCCGAAAGGCCATTAAGACATACCTTTTCCCCGTGGCCTAGTTCTTAGCCTCTATGTTACACTGCTTTCTGCGCAAGGATGCCTAGTTTCTTAGCCTCTTTGTTACACTGCTTTCAGCGCCGGTACACCTCTTCGCTGAGGCAGCTGTGCGCTATATAAGCTTAGTTAACATTAACATTAACATTTTGGTTTTGGTTTTTAAAACATAAATACAAGACATTGTCATTTACAAAGGCAATAGCTAAACTTGCGTAAATGCGAGACCTATTGCATTGAAAATGCTTGTTTACATCACTCTCTGCTTACTCCGTGCTGAGTGCCCTTGCACTTTCGTTTTGAAACATTTGACGCATCCACCAACCACACACATGACACCCAAATTCTTCCTGGATGGGTCACTCTATTAAGTCTCCTGCTGCCAACCATAAGCAACAGAGTAGTTTTTTACTCAACTCCAGAAAGTGCTTCAAGACGCATCAGGTGGATGAGGTGCTACTTAATTGTTAGGCCTAATATGAAAGAAAAGGGACTATTTAAACTTTCCACAGGTACTGTATCCCAGAAAACCGGTTTAGCGTTTAGTCAATGATTGGGCACTGTGTAAAAACCGTTGCTGGACATTTTACAAAAAATATGTTCAGGCGGGAAAACAATTATAATAAAAAGCAACTCTACTTAACTTAAACTTTCACGTTTTACTGGCATCAACTTAACTGGTATAGTGTAAACGCTTTTACTGCAGTAGCAACATGCGATTTTGCAAATCTCAGCATTGCTACAAACCTACTTTAACTAGAAGTTCTTTTTTGGTTATATTCTTCAGACATAAAAGGCCTCTTTCAGAAAACAACTTATCTAGGCTTTTCCCCTTTAGGTGACTGACTCTTCTCCAGCCTTACCAGTCTTTCAAGCAGTGATCAGCATGCCCTTAAAGAGAGTACTATGAAGATAAGGATGTTTCTTTTTTTATCAAGCTCGTGACTATAAAAGCAAGGTCAGTAAAATCCTGAGAGTAAAGCTCAAGCTGGCGACCATGGAGGGTCATTAAGGAAAGAATGCGTGGCTGTCCAGCTGCCTTTATCTGTGCTCTAGTTGCATGTATGAATGCTGCGAGTCTGATCAACTGCAAATGGCAAGTTCTCACCACACGCCAGCTATATGCGGATGGCGATGGGAGGGTGTCCGGGGGCCTCGGAAGCAGCCCCGGAAGAGATAGCACGAAAGAGGAGAGACTCGTGTACGAAGGATAACATTCCACAGTGCAGCAAAGCAACTTTAAACGAAATAATAGCGCTTGTCTGCAACCGGGAAAAGAAACTTCATGGTACATATCTTGCAGTTTCTAGAAACATCCTCAGTGTCCCAGCTGTGAAATAGAATTGTCAGCTTCAAAGACTTCTCATCTTATTCACTTTAAAAAATACACCCGATACCAACATTTCTTTCAGGATAATATTGGAAAACGAACTGTGAGAGCTAATAAATAATTGTATGCAGAAAGCACCATGAACAGTAGCTTATACATTTATAACGTGCAATACTGACCCAGTGGGCTTCAAAGCGCCGTACAGTTCTCTGTATACAGTATGCATCATATGGTGGGAAGCATGATAGCAACTGCTTGTAAACAAAGGGATCGGCTGAGGGGGAAAGAGGAATGGAGGAGGGATACTATGTCTGGTTTCTGTCACAGTGGCAGCGAAAGTAACCTGATACTGGAATGCAGCCTACCGTGCAGCTGGCACACTGCGCGCCACTAATTACTGCGCTCGCTCCCGAGATACATAGGCTATGGGAGGGGACATTTAACGAAAAGGCGGGACATACACGAGCCTTTGGCCATTTGTGTGCTGTCTTTTGTGAAAGCCTTACGCAATGGCCAATCAAATGCGTGGGCGTAAAAAAGAAAAAACAACTCAAGGAAAAGCTCAGGGAGTTGGAAGTCCTTACAGTAAACCTCGCAGAGCAGCGCATGCGTGCTGGCCCAGGCAAGACATAAAAAGAATGCATGCCAATGAACAAATAAATACAAACAATGAAAATAGTTTCAAACACAATAGAGAGACACGCAACCATAACTGCAAAGTTTAGAATACATTTTTAGAGAGGAATGGTTGATCTTGCTAGACAGACTTCAGAATAAGCCATCATCCAAAAGTCACGAAATACAATCCCGCCACATATCCCTCATAAGAACTACAGCAGGCAGAGATCAACCCCGGTAAAGCGTCATATAAATCCGTGGTTTCAGGGTCATCCTCAGACATAGATGACCTCAATATAAGAGTGGCTTGGTGAAGATGGGGGGATTCCATGCTGTCCACCAAGACTGCAAATGACCAAATACCTAACTTGGCCGCAGACTCTAGAGAGCAGGCATAACATGCAAGACAATCCCTAGTAGCCTAAAGATATTTACCATGATGTCTACCTTAAATGTTTTGGGAGAAATAAATAACTGATTTAAATGTGGATGTATTTTGATTGCAGGAAACCCACCTGCATAGAGAAAACAGAATAGATTATCCCATGGTCTGGAAAACTTGTATCTTTACCATCCTTCTAGATAAGGATTTACCCTTCTCTTAAAAAATGTGCGAGTCACAAAAATGAAAATATCGTGCCAGACCGGTTCTCGGATGCCTGTGGATCTCCGCAACAACTAGGCAGCTATTGCCCCTGAAAAGAAAAGTTGCTTACTTGTAAGCTTAGTTTTTCAACATGCTTATTCTCGCTTTTTTTTAATAGAATTTAGGATATCTCAGGCCACAAATGTTATCCCGGAATATGTGTTTTTATAGAAATGTCATGTTTTTTAGAATAACTAAAAGCATGCCCAGTAAGGTAACGTACTGTGTATTCAAACATATCTCCAAATTGCGAATACAATTAACTAAAAATAAAACTGCCGAAGAACATTTAGAGTATAAATAAAAGCAGGAAATGTTGTCCTCATATAAACCATTGCAAAACAGTGCAAACTGCACTTGCCCTTAAAGAACTTTGGAAGACTGCACTGCCCACCCACCAGGGAATCATTTAGGCAGTTCGCTGCTTTTGGAGCACAGGGAAGATAAAGATAGATGTCGGAGAGAAACTCCACGGTAAACCAGCATTACGAGTAAGTTGCTCAGCTCTTACTACTTCGCCATGGGATTCTCTCTGTGATTCACAAGGCGTAGAGTAGAGTAACAAGCATACACAACCATGAAAGCACAATCAGGGTCACAGTATAGACTCTTATGCAGAGAAATTGACTTCTGAGGCCTTACTCAACAGTGCATATTTCCAGCAGAGTCCAAACTATAAGGCCATTGACTAACTTCCACGTGTGAGCCCTATAGATATCTGCAGTGGGGGCATTTCTAGTGAATGCAACTATGTTTTCTTTAAAACCTTCTGGCATAATCAGTACCTTCAACCATGATAATCTACTTTAGAGTCACCAAACACTTGCCTGGTTCAAGGCTCCGCTGCAAAGTGGATACATTTTTTCCTGATTGACCGCACCCAGTCCACCCGCTCTCTCCTTTATCACCCCTTCTGTTACCGTCACATATGAGGTTCTCTTCAACCTCCTTTTCAGTGTGCAACAATGACTATTTGTCATCAGATCATTTGTTTGTCTTTGTAGACTAGTTGTATGTGATAACACACACGTTATGCTGCACTTGACTATAACATAGCCTCTTCACTCTCAGTCCATAGTCCTTCCCTTCTTGTGCCCAATAACAAGATGCAAAAAAAGTGGTTGTGATAAACCCATCTTGTAGGAAGCAGGCTCAATATATGGTGTACACCTATTGGCGATACTCCCTGAACTGAGTCCAGGCAACCCTTAGTGATAGTCTAAGAGGTCCATGATAAGCAAAGATTACAAGGGGTAGCTGTGGAGAGCAGCTAAGGCGTATCCAGGAGGGCGTTAAGCGGATGTATTTACCGCACAAGTCAGTCACTGAATGTTACACTGGAAAGAACCACACCAGTGTTAGAAAAAGTACTGTGGTATGTATTACACTCCAACATTAAACTGCTTTGGTATATCTCCTACCCGGAGATATGCAAACACAATAACAATGTCAGTAAAACAGGTATGTAAAACACATAAAACACATAGACCCCTATGGGGGGAGGGGCAAACCATATACTAAATAAGTGGAATGCGAAAGAGGAAACTAATCAAGACTACCACCCAAGGATCTGTATGCCAGGGGCAGCACAGGACTACCCAAGGTAAGTAATTAGGAGTCCCTAGGCGTCCGGGTGCAGAGGTGATACCTTGGGTCAGTGTCCATAGGATAACATGGGGAAGTCCCGGTTAGGATTTTCAGGATTCAGGACCCTTCCCAGAAGACTCAGAGGAAACCCTTTGGAGCCAGGGAGGTTGGAGAACACCCCCACCCGTGGATACCCAGAGAGGCAGGATACCTACACCAGGGAGACCAGGTGTGTAGTTGTGAAGTGGTGTCGGAACTGCCTGATGAAGTCAATGGGGATCTTCAGAAGTCCAGCTGCTACTGTGACCCGTGGACAAGGTCGGTGGAAACCAAGTGTGGTTTCCAGACGAGAAGCAACTAAGGAGAGAGAGGAGAAAGGGTCCAAACCACCTGGAGTCGTCCAGTAGTTGCAGGAGCACAATGCTCACCCTTCTCTGGTTACTTCACGGCAGAAGGAGGTCTTGGAGTTGCAGCTGTGGAGTCCTGGCAATGGAGTAGAATACAGGAACCATACACGAGCTGCCCCACGACTGTCAATGCAGGACGGTCAGTGGCCAGCAGGACCACCAACAAGCCTTGGCAAATGCAGCTAACACGTTGCAGGAAAAGTTGCAAAGAGGAGGAGCAGTAAAGTCTAGCGAACTCACCCAGCACAGCTATGTTAGAGCTGGTCCACATCAAGCAGGAGAGCCAGAAGGAGTAATGTAGACCCCAGGAGAACCCTCTGGCAGCAGGCACAGGCACAGGGAGTTGCAGGGAGGCCTCATCAGCACAGCAAAGATGGAGGCCCACGTTAGAGGTAATGCAAGGAGGACGTCGCCTTTGCAGCAGGGTGATGCTTTAGGCTGGGGCTTCCTGGAGCTCGAAGATCTTCATACTGGAGAGTCGACAAGCCTTGGCAAAGTCAGAATGACACGGTGCACAAGGACGCAGTCCCAGCAGCTCAACGAGAGATTGCAGTCTTTCGAATTGCATAGATTACAGGTCGGGCCTCAGTAGAACTACGAAAGCATTACCTTTGTTGTAGAGCCGTGAAGAGTCTGTGGGACGGCAGGATCCACTGACCGGTCGTTGACGTTGAGGTGCCTGCGGATGCAGGGGAGTGACTTTTTCACTCCATGGGAGCTTCCTTCCAGCTGTTCTTGATTTACACAGAGTCCTTGTGACTCTGAAGGATGCACGGCCACAGATGTAGTAGGATGGATGCAAAGCACAGAGACAAAGTTGCAGTAGGAGCCTTCCTACCAGGAACAGTCTTGTCTTGAGTCCGGCACAGCCCAACAGCAGAGTCCAGTGTCCAGGAGCAGAAGAATCTTGTGGAGGACTCTGAAAACGAATCTTGCAGAGGAATACTTGTTTCAGACAAATCTAGGGTTCCGCCCTCAGGGGAGCCCTTAAGTAACCCAGGAAGGGGTTGTATAACTTCTGTGCTGACCCACCTATCGGGAGGGGGGGTGTCAGGGATGCTACTCTGATTGTCTGACCAGTCAGATGCTTCGAGGGGCCTTTGTTTATCTTGCTTTCAAGATGGCAGAATCAAGCAGCCACCTGGTGGATCTCTGGGCACCTCACTGGGGGAAAGTGCTGGACAGGGGGGTGGTCACTTCCCTGTCCTTTGTATAGTTTCATGCCAGAGAGAGAGCCCAGACCTCCTGAACTGGGTAAAACTGGTTTGTGCAAGGAGGACACTAAATGTGCCCTTCAAAGCAGTCTGGTGGCGCTCAGAAACATCCCCACCCTAGTTCAGAGACACCTAATTCTAAAGGAGAGGTAGCCACACCTCTCCTCTACAGGAATTGCTTTGTTCTGCCTTTCCCTGCCAGAGATAGGCTCACCAGAAGGGCAGAACATTATTTGGGGTCTGCACCAGCACAGGCTTGCACGCAGACCCTTTAAGGCTATGCAGGTAGACATTGGGGGTCCTCTAAGGAGCCCTCTCACCAGAACATGGTACAATGCATCTAACACTCGAATCAGTGTACTTGCATGATTCCAACATGTTTGATACCAAACATGACCAGGTTCGGTGAAGCCATTATGTAGTTTGATATCTCAAGTTTGCCAGTGTCCACTACATACCTTAAAATGGCTTCCCGCACTTACAAAGCCCAGAGAACCTGGTCCGGGGTTGTAGGGTGCCTCTGCTCATACACGGACACCCTTCCACTTAGGACTATGGACACTGCCATTGGGCTGAAGGGACTACCTTAGGGGTGACTTATAGGATTTAAGTGCAGTGACTGGGATATAATGTAAACTTGATATCTGAAGTGAATTTCACTCCTGCTGCAATGGCAGGCCGGCAGACTCAGTTTGGACAAGACGAGGGAAGCAGCCTGTGATGACAAAGTCGAATTACCTGAAATAGCCACAAATAGCATGCTCAAATACCACGTTGCCCACCTCAATGGTCAGCTGCTCATTGACCAAACATAAACACAGAATAAATACAAATAGAGAGGAAACTAAAATCAGCTGTCAGTGTTATATATACAGAAAACAAAATATAGATGGTCGAAGATTTTGGTTGGTGATACAATCACTTTGCTTTTTAGTATTTTTTCAAACGGACGCAGCCAACGCGTTTTGCCTTAACAAGACTTCTTCAGAGCGAGAGATCTTCACCACTCCAGAATATCAAAATTTTTGTTCACATTTGAACGAACGTACGGTAGTCTTTTACTAGTTGTATCATAAGCCAATAGTTTTGGCCCCTTGGATTGTTCCAGTAATATGAAAGCGTAAGCAGTGTTTCGCCTGTGCGTATTCTGTCGCAATCCCTTGATAATCACAGTAATAGTTCACTTCTCCTGGAAAGTAAAAGCAGCGAATCTTGCGGACAGCATGTGCCAACACTGGATAAACGATCGTCAGTCATGGGGTTCCTATTTACAAACCCTCTTTGTCTTTATGCGTGTGTCGTGTTCGACACAATTGCACTCCTAATGTTCTTAGAGATGCCGGTTTCTTGCAAGTTGGCACATGTTGAGCGCTAGATTCGTTGCTTTCACTTTCCAAGAGAAGTGAACTACTAATGTGATTATCACGGAATTGTGACAGTATATGCACGGGCAAACCACTGCTTATGCATTCATATTCCTGAAATAATCCAATGGACCACTGGCACAATACTATTGGTCTGTGATTCAATTAGTAAAAGATTACCGTACGTTCATTCAAATGTGGACAATAATGTCTATCTTCTGGAGTTGTGAAGATCTCTCGCCCTGATAAAGCCTTGTTAAGGCGAATCGCGTTGCCTGCGTCCGTTTGAAAAAATACAATAAAGCAAAGTGATTGTATCACCAACCAAGATCTTTGACCAGCTATATTTTGTTTCCTGTATATATATAACACTGATAATTGATTGTAGTTGCCTCTCTATTTGTATATGTTGTCTGCAGACAGTTTGCTTGGGCTGCCATTGGTGGCATAATACATGCTAAAGCCCATAGGAGACCCCTGGTGTACCAATGCCAAGGGTACATCAGTTTCCATATACTAGGAACTTCCACGGGTATACCAGTATGCCAATTGTGGGATGTAGAAAGTCCTTACCAGTCAATGTAGAAGAGAGAGCACCAACACTGGATCCTGGTTAGCAGGATCTCAGTGTATTACAGTCTAAAACTACTGACACCAGGCCAAAAGTGTGGGCAACCATGTCCGAAAGATCCAACTTTCCCATCTAAACCTAAGATTATATCTCTTATTAATAGTTATAACTTTTGGAAGAATGTCCTGTATCCCCCTTCACTGAGACACTTTCACCCTCCGTTCTCCAAATCACAGTGCCCCCATCCAGCTTCTTCTGGTTTTGTCCTTGACGTATGGTATGATCTATCCTATATCAGAATCTCTCCATTGTCTTTCATGTGAACGTGTCCCAAGGGCCTTCTTTTTCCATCTCGAAACCCTTAGAACAATCCAGCCATTCCTTCAATCACAAAGTAACCATTCTCAACAACCTCTTTTCCAGCCATTTCTAGAGTTTCAACAACTTCTGCTCTCAAGGCCCTGCACAGGTTTCCTACCTTCAGGAAAATTAAATTAAAGACTCCATGCATACCTTTGTATACCTTCTTTAAGAAATAATAGCTATTACTCTGGTGGAAGGCTTCCCACTACACTGGCTCACTCACACTTTACTCCGAAAACTCTTTCTTCATGGAACAGCCATGTTTTCCACATCATCACATCAGATCGTTGCTTCCACTTGATTCTTGGTGCTTCCCTCTAATACTCCTTCCTTCTGTCACAGTGACTAAAGAGCTGCTTTCAGAGCCAATATCAATTCATCAGAACTGTCAAGACCTGGCAGTTTTTCTACTAGCCATCTTCAAACCGGCCTCTATTTATGTATTTATGGCCACTGCTGTAGCATGTGGCTGTTAATAAAAGTTGATATACCACAAAATCTGGATGTATTGTGCTATATGATTTGATTGCAGGCAAGCTGAGCCATTTGTTTTATATCTCTTTAGAAACCCAACATCAAGCAACGTGTGGCATTAAGCGGCATGAAGAATATAGTGTGGACGGAGGAACATGACATGGTCATGGATCGCTTTTTAGAGAACGTTGCCGAGAATCTCCTTGTTGTGTACCTAGACCCAGTTGCAGGGCTGAAGGTTGAACTGAAAATGCCAACACAGGTAATGTATTTTTTATTTTTTGTTTTAGATGGCTTGGCTAGTTGGTGGGAACAGTGAGTAGTTTGAAGTGTTGATTTATTTATTGAGTCACAGCATGGACTGTTCAACAGGGGCATGGAGATTTTTTATATAAAGATGAAACCGTCCTTTCAGAAATAAGCAAAAAAGGGAACATAAGGAGAGCAAAGTCACGAGTTAGAAACTAAACTTCAGTGAGAACTGATGTATTTTAAAGTTTTTCCAGGAGGGTAGCAAACCAGAGTTGAGTCTTAAATCATACGGAAGTCGATTCAAAAGTCTCAGAGCTAAACAAGAGGAGAACTGGACCATCAATGTGGATCTTTTATTTTTGGAATTTCCAGAAATAGATAATTTTTACTTCTAGTTTCCTTTTTTCCTCCTTTGAGGTATAGTTCGCCCTTCAAGTAGCTAGGAAAGCCCAAATGGAGGACGTATTTAGTACATAATGAGGCGAGCCAGTGGAGGTCTTTCAAAATCGGTTTAAAGTTATTCACTGTCTAGCAACTTTAACAAGGCAAGCAGGCATATGACGAATGGCCCTAAGAGAGTCTACTGTTGAATGAGTAAGCCTAGATAAAATAACATTACCTCAATCTAGCTGAGGAAAAACTGTGTTTGTGCAGCTGATCTAGATCCTTCGAAGGAGTTGGAGGGATGCTTAGTTTTGTTAATTTTTTAATAAATGCACAGTAATAGACCAAGGAAGATGTGATGCCAAGTGAGTGTTTCAATCCATCTTTTGTAGATTTGGTGAAATGTCTTTGGAGTGATAGAAGAGAATCACTGGTTTTGTTGGGTTTAGTTTCAAGGAGATAAAAGCCATACAATATATAAGGTTTTCCATGTAGATTTATACACGTAATACGTCTGCACAATCTGAGATTTTGAGATACAATTTTGTCTTGTCTTTATATTGGTGTATGATACTTATTTTTATCTTGAAGCTTTGAGTGTAGTTGCTGCTAATAGAAGTTGAAGAGGGACGGTGATGAGATCGAGGCTTGATGCATGCCGAAGTTAATTAGTTGCAGTGGGATCTCAAAAGTCAGTTGTAACAAATTTGGATCTGCAGAAGAAGAGAGGAAGATACCTAGTTCAGCACTTGCCTCGCATTCTCCTTTGTTGACATAATAATGATGATGATTAGTGTATTATGGTTACAGATGTGAAATGCTGCTGACGGGTCCCGTGGCACTAGAACTTCATCAACTATATTCAGGATATTGTCCAGTATTTTAAGGGTAGCTGTTTCTGATCTCCATTAGGGAACTAGGCAGGTTGGGTGGGGGTTAGTAAATTATTGGCTGAACTGTGTGAGAGAATTGGAGAAATGCCTTTTTGGTGATTTTTCCACAGATGAGAAGTTCAGGACTGTTCTTATGTTTTTGAAATCATGGTTAGGTTTCTGTAGATTACGGGATCTGAACACATTTGAGCATAGAAGGAAACACACTTTCCCCCATGGAATAGATAAGGATTTTTTTAAAAGGGGCATGGGTCAGCAATGTAATTAATTAGTAGCTCACAAACACAGCGCCATACAAACATTGACCATTCACTATTTTTTTTTTTTTTTTTTGGAGTTCAAACTGCTTTTATTGAATATCACAGACAGTACACAGCTTCCAATGCCTACAACCCGGAGGCCGGCAGCATGATGTGCAACTCAGTAATGAAATCGTAATAAGTATAACACAGCTGTGGAACCGGCATCCGGAACCGGCATCCCGGGGGCCCGATAGCATCATGTAGCACTACACAATGAGTGTCCGATATCTAGTACAGAAGACATGAGCCTTAGGATTTAACGCAGTAGAACAGTGTTTTTTGGATTTTTTGTTTGGTTTGTAATCCTTTGAAACAGTTCCCAACTTTAAACAAAACTGTGAGGTCTCACAGACACACTCGGAAGTAGAGTCCTATAACAAAGATATAGTAATATACATCTATAGTCTTTCAAGGCAATGCTTCGACATATGTTAATCGCGGTGGTACCTGTTCACCTGAAGGATAGGGGTGAAGTGTAGCGCCATAGGGCAGTGCCGGGTCCAATAAAAAAGGTGTATAGAAGTGTCAGGGCGGTAGGGAGTAAATGTCAGGTAAGGGTTCGGTGACAACTTCTGCATGCGTAGTGCCAGTGTAAATTGTGCAGGAAAGTGCCATGAAGGTGTGCGAACAGTAGGGCAACATATGGTGCAGTGTGTCAGATTGAGAGGCTGGACGTGGTGTATGCGTCTGCAGGTAGCAGTCCATAGCCTCAGGTGCATTTAACTTAGTTAGTCATTAACAGCCTCTCCCGCGGGGATACCGTCGTCATCCGCCTGGGCAAGCAAATAGCCAACTAACGGGCTCCAGATATCTTTGGGTCGACTAGAGATCGGTAGTAGTTCAGTAAATGTGAGATGTTGTTCCTGACAGTAAATTATATCTGCCAGCCACTCCTTGAATTTAGGGGCTCTGCCTCTGCCCCAGCGACATGCCACTCGGCGCTTCGCCAAAAGCAGTGCCATGTCCACGAATTTCCTGCAGGTTTTCGAGATGTGGGGCGTGTGTCCTAGCAGCGCGATGAGCGGCTCTGCAGCAATGGTTAACGTGGTCATTGCTGTAAGAGCTTCTGTCACTTGCTGCCAATATAAACGGACAGAGGGGCATTCCCAAGCTAGGTGCAGGAAGCCCGCATGCTCAGCATGACAGCGCTCGCATCTGTCATCTTCGGCTAGACGGAATCTGTGTTTTTTAACTGGGGTATATAGTTGGTGCAAGAATTTGTAGTGTATGATCTTAAATCTGCTACCGGCCGATATCCGGGCCGTCAAGGCACAACAGTATTGCCAGTGGTCGTCCGTGAGTTCCGTGGCTAGGTCAGCTCTCCAGCGCGTTCGGGCCCTCACCTCGGGTAGCGTGGCAACAGATCTGAGCTGGCGATAGAGACCAGCAACCAGGTGTTTTTTTTTGTTGTTTTTTTTTTTGGAGGGGGAGGAAGACCTCAGGTTCCTCAGGGAACATAGGGAGGATGTCCTTCATGCCCCGACGGAGACGCAGGTAGTAAAAGACATCCAGCGGGGTGCGTCCGTGGGAGGCGAAAAACTCGTCCGCAGATTTGAATTTACCGTTCACGAAAAGTTCGCCCCACAAGGTGATCCGCAGTCTTTCGCAAAGCAGCCGAAACCCTCGTTCTTGTAATAGGGCAAGGTTAGGATGAAACGTCAACGGCATTCTGGGGGAGTATGGCAGGCAGCAGGACATCCTCTTGGCTATGCGGCGCCATGCATCCAAGGTGCAGGAGACTGAGGTGTTAGGTGTTTGTATTAGTGACTCTGGGCAGAGAATCAGGCCATCAATCCAGTCCTCTACCGCTAGCTGAGGCATGAAGGGTGTAGGGACTAGCCAGTGATATGCATAATGCGCTTGCGCGCATAGGTAATAGGCCTCGAAGTCAGGAACGTCAAAGCCTCCGACCTTGCAGGGCAGGGTCAGTGTGGACCACCTCAACCGTGGGTTCTTACCCCCCCAGAATAGCCAACAGAGTTCTGATTTCAAGGTTTTAAAGAAGAACGCACCCGGATAGTATGGGATGTTGAGGAAAAGATATAGAAACTAGGGTAAAACCACCATTTTGATAAGGGACGCTCGGCCAGCCATGGAGAGCGGTAGTGTGATCCAGCGATCAACTGTGGCTGTGAGTTTAGTGATTGCTACTCCATAATTGGCGCGGAGCGTTTCGTCTTTGTCGCGAGAGATTTTTATCCCGAGATAACGGAGGTCTGACCGACACCACTCGAGCGGATAGTCAAGAGGGAAGTCAGTCACTGCATCGGTTAGTGGGAAGAATTGTGACTTGGACCAGTTTATGTGTATCCCCGACATCCTACCAAATACCACAAATTCTCGTAATAAAGGGTTGAGGTTGATGTCCGGATATTTGACATAGAGGGTGATGTCGTCGGCATATAGAGACACATCAATTTGGCGCTGGAGGCATTGTACCGTGCCCTCTCGATTCAGCTGACGTAGTCTGCAGGCCAGGGGTTCGACCGCAATGGCAAAGAGGAGGGGGGATAGGGGGCACCCCTGACGCGTACCCCTGGTAATGGCGATGGGGTCCGATAGATGACCATTGATAAGGACCTTCGCGGTGGGCTGTGTATAGAGTAGCTGGACCCAAGAAATAAGGAGTCCAGGAAACCCCATGTTCGCCAGGACGGAGAACAGATAGGGCCATTCGACAGAGTCGAATGCCCTGGTGGCATCTAGGAAGACGGCGGCAACTGGTAAGTCGGGGTGGACTGTACAAAGCAGGGAGAACAGGGTGCGTAGATTATGAGAGGTAGAGCGACCGGGAACAAATCCAGCCTGATCGGGTAGAACAATCCTGGTCATGAGGAGGGACAGCCGAGTGGCTAAAACCTTCGCTAGAATCTTAACGTCGCAATTTAGTAGGGAAAGTGGGCGGTACGAACCGCAAGAGCCAGGATCTTTGCCCGGTTTCAAGAGTGAGGTAATGACTACTTCTCGCATGGAAGAAGGGAGGATGCCGTCAGCCAGCGACTCTTCGTACACCTCTTGCAGGACAGGGGCCATGATGTAGATATAAGCTTTGTAGAACTCAGCGGGAATGCCATCTAAGCCTGGTGCCTTACCATTCTTCAGTGACATGATGGCATCTCGGATCTCATCTAGTTCAAGGGGGGCGGCTAGGAAGGCCCTATCACCGTCGCTGAGCCAGCATAGCGCCGCATCTCCCAGGAAATCAGCATATGGTGCATCAGCCGTGGTGTCAGTGGTGTAAAGCGCGCGGTAGTGGGGTGTAAAGGCATCGAGTAGTGCATCTGAGTCCCTGATGATTCGGTCTTGGTCATCTGTTAGTTCTAGGATAATGTTGTGGTCCCGTGGGGCGCGTGTAAGGACCGCAAGTGCCCTCCCCGGTCTGTCCCCCTCGCAATACTTTCTGGACTGCCAATGTTTCCCCCGGAATTTTACTTCTCTATTAGCCTCTTCCTCGTACTTCGATAGCTTGTCTCTAAATTCTGCATGAATATCAGGATTATCGTCATCTACCATGCGAAGTTCTAATGCTCTGAGTTCCCTGTGTAGTGAGTGAATAGTGTTTTGTATATCACGCAGGACCCCGAAACTTTTAGATATACAGTACCCCCTTATGGTGACTTTAAAGGCCTCCCAGATGCATTCGACTGCGTCCACCGACCCCCTGTTCCTGGGAAAGAAAGCGGCAATTTCCTCCCCCAACTCAGCTCGAAACAAACTATCTAGCAGGGTCATCGGCTGTAATCTCCAACTAGGCCTAGGGCTGTCCCACCCATGGACGCGCATGTGTAATAGGACAGGGCTGTGATCAAAATACGTTCTTGGCAAGTGTTTAACCCCCAGGACCCCCGAGGTGACCTCCCTGGTGAGGAGAAAGTAGTCCAATCGTGACCATGTGCCCGTGTGCGATATGAAGTGTGTACCTTCCCTTCGAAGCGAATGTAGGTGTCGCCAAGCATCTACGAGGCCGCCCTCGGCAATGACACCCTCCAGAGCCTCCCTGGCCCTCAGCTTGTAATGATGTGCTCCATCTGATCGATCTAGGTGAGGTATTAGTGCCAGATTGACGTCTCCACCCCAGATGACATGGCGGGATCCTACATCCATGACTTTGCCCCAAAGTGTGGTGAAAAATGAAGGCATATCTGATTTGGGGGCATAGCAATTTATGAATGTGATTGTGTCATGGCCTAAGCGCCCCCATAGTAATGCATAGCGTCCTTCACTGTCCAGTAAGTCTCCGTATTTACGGAAGGACACTGTGCGTTTAAGCAGGATAGTTACCCCTCCAGCATATGTAGAGTAGGAGGAGAATACACGGATCCCAGCCCATTTGCCTGCAAAAGTGGCACCAACCAACGGCGACAGGTGTGTTTCCTGTAGCCTGGCGATGTGAACATTATGTCTGTTAAGATAGGCAATTACATCACGACACTTTCTAGCATTGTTAAGCCCTCTAACATTCCATGATATGCAGTTCAGCTGTGTGTCAGACCCTAAGCCCGCCATTGGCATCTACATAACAGTGCATCCCACCCCAGTGGTGGCAATTCAACAGGTATTGTACCATTTAAAATAGATAATTGCACATTGCTCTTTGTAGCTTGATTGTCTTCCTCAAGTGTGGTCTGGTTCTCCCCAAGCAATCCCATCCCCCCCTCCCACTACTGCATCCCAAACATGCCAGCAGCCAGCTATACCCACCCTCTTCCCCCCACCCTTCCCCTCCTCTTCCCGTAACTTTAACTTCTCAACATAGTGCATGGGGAACACCCGAAAGGGAAACAATGACAAGGGCGCACAGCCACTTCTCCCGTCGACCGGCCTCCCAGTCTATACCGCCCTCGGTGGAGGTCGGGGCAGGGAGAGTGGTCCTTGGGGTACATTACCATCGGTGAGTGTAAGCAGTCCAGTTCAGTAGAGCATGATCGGCATCCCTCACCCTCCCGAAGCAAGGGGCGATGATTGCACCTCAGTTCAGTAATTAGTTACGACAACGCGTGATCATATGTTCATTGCTCCTCCGCTGCTGAGGGTGGGTCGTCATCTTCCGGATTTGCCTCAGCATCACGACCACTTCGCCGAGCCTTGCTGATCGATTTCAGGAAGTCCTCTACTTTCTGGGGGTTTGTAAAAAAACGATGTTTCCCCCGATGGGTGATTCGCAGTCTCGCTGGGTAGAGGAGGGCGTATTCCAGTTGGGCCTCTCGCAGTTTCTTTTTGACAGGAAGGAACTTTCGTCTCTCCTCTTGTACCAAGGGGGTAAAGTCAGGATAAATGGAGAATGCCACACCATTATATTGCAAAGTCTGTTGAGTCCGGGCTGCCCGCAGCGCGACATCACGGTCGCGATAGTTTAGCAATTTAGCAATGATCGGTCTGGGTGGCAACCCGGGTTTAGGGACAGGCGCCAATGATCGGTGCGCCCTTTCTACAATAAACTGCGCCGAAAAGGCTTCTTCCCCTATCGAGCTTTTGAGGAGCTTTTCAATATATATTTCCATTCTGCCCGTGTCTGTGGATTCCGGAATGCCCGTGACGCGTATGTTGTTGCGTCGGCTACGGGCTTCCAAGTCCTCGTTCTTAGCCGCTATAAGTCGGAGCAAGTTGTCCATGCGGGCCAATTGTGTAGTGTGGGACGAGGAGATATCGTCATTGTCTGAAATCCGCTGTTCCGCGGCTGTAATTCGTTCTTCATGCCGATCCACCTTGTGGACTAGGGCATCCAGTCTGGAAGTCATGCCGTCCACCTTCTCCACCACCGTGGCGAACCCCTGTCTCATCTCCTGAAACAGGCGGTGCAGATCAATGTCTCTGGTGGGGGAGGCAATGGCCGACGAGGTAGCGTCGCTGGACCCTGATTCAGCGGGCACTGACTTTGTACCCTTCTTGGCGCTATCAATGCTAATTATAGTTTGGCGATTGTCAGGGCGCACCATTTTGTCCGTCGATCGCGTCCTTACCGCCAACTCGGGTAACTCTGCGCCAGCTCCTGCATGGTAGAGGCCGCGGGGTGGGTCGTCGACAAGAGGCAGATGGTCTCAGAAGCAGATGTCTTAATGCCCACGCACCCCGTGCCGGCAGGGGGTTTCGGCAGTTGGGGTATAAGTCCACAGCCTCTACCCGCGCCGCCAATGCCAAGATAGGGTCGTGCAGAGGCAGTGTACCGGCGCTTTACAGTGGAGGACGTGGACCGCTGTTGTTTCGTGTGTGGGTAGGTGTAGGGTCGGCAGAAAAGCGTTCGGGCGCAAGTCAATGATCTAGAAATATGGCCGCAACAGGTGCCCGACAGAGCCTCCCAACTGATATGACGACCTATTATCCCACCAAAGCGCCGTAGCAGCGGGACTTAGCATGCGCCACAGTACTGTGTTGCCTGCTGTATCGCCTATGTTGCAGGGTGGACGCCAGCGTGCAGGAACAGCAGGTGTTTGGGCCCAAAGCCCCAATATTTCGTACTACAGGCAGTCCGAGATGTCACCCCCAGCAGCACGCCCAACAGTGGAGAGTGCAGGACAATTACGAGAATTCAGGCTCCTCACCCTGCATATAGTGGCGGTGGGTGCGATGGCCGGCTGGCACCTCCCGGTGTTTGAGGGAGCCGCAGCAGCACTCGCGGCTCTCCCCCTCGGGTCTCTCCGTTCCCTTGGCCGCACGAAGAGAGCAGCAGCGCCCGCCGTCCGCAGCGACCCCGAGCAGTGGATCAGGCACTCTGGGTCAAGCCGGCGGGACGGGCAGTTCACAGCTGGGGAGATCCGCCAATCTCGGCAACCCGGAGATTCAGGACCAGTCGCGTCCCAGGCGCCAAATCCGAAAGCGCCGATCAGGCCCGCCGCCTCGTGGCGAGCCCCAGCCTTGCGTAGTCTTCTGCGGCCGACCGCCTCGGGGGGTACGCTCCGGAGGCTCCTCCGGCCAGCTTTCCGATGGCGATCACAGCGGTCCTACCGCATCAGGTGGGCCGAGCTTCGGGTCGAGTGTTGGGGACAATCCACTGCACTGGATGACAGTTTGTTTTAGTAGGTTACTCGCCTCTGGCAGCAGATAATTGCAGGATTATAGTCCAAGGAGCGGGAGCTGCTTAGCTAGGCAGCCATTCTGCTTGCGCGCCCTCTAGCGCCCCCGACCATTCACTATTTAAAATAGACATTGGTGCTTACGTAGAGATTGTGGACAAGAAGTGGATGGAGTAGTCTTTTATTTTTAGTTGAATGTAGTTCCATCCAAAAAGTATGCTGGGAACTCCATACAGTATATAGATTTAAGCCCTGCTTTCTCAATGTACACAGTCACACACTTCAGTTCCTTTATGACAAATGAACTGGTGTCTGACAGTATTTTGTTATTCTCCACCACAGATAATTTGCTTGTCTTTTTTTGTCTTGAGTATGGGAGGAACTTGGTGGTTCTAGGTGACTCAATAAACTCAATCAGAGGCACTATTTCACAATCTCTTCAAGTTAGTGTAAATTACCATACGTGTAGACTTTCCACATAAGCTTGGAACAGTCTCGGTGAGAGGATGTAATCCCCATAGAATTATCTTGGTTTTAAAGAACACTGCTTGGGTGAGATTTTGCTCACATTAGGAATAGCCATACACAACCCGGTAAACACTGTATATGGGTGCTAGGACTTCTTCTTTAAAGGTTCCACCAGTTATTTTGTAAGCTAACAAGTGTCATAACGCTCATTTCAAGAATGCAAATAAAGACAAAGTACTATGACTTTGAAGAATCTGCCCATAATGGGGCATTGCGACTTAAGGTAGCTCAAAGTACCCACCTCCTGTTATAGGATGGTAGGGTGTCAGGATGAGATTCACTGAATTTAAGCACACCTCTTGGATCTCGGATGCTGGAGGGGAAATCGTTTTGTCTTTGCATCTACTTGATTGTACATGTGGACTTCTTTTGAATATTCTCCCTCTTTACACATTATTCCTCTGCTTCTCAGCTCTTTCGAGATTTCTCCATTATGAGAAGTTAAGTCATATTCATGAGTACTGAATATTCAGGTACTTAAAATAAATAAATAATTATCTCATTTAATTTTCAGTTAGTCTATCTGACTTTATTTTCTTTATTTTGTTTAAGTAGCCAACCACGATATTTTTTTCTAAAAGTAAACTATGACTTTTTCACAAATAGTTAAAATCTTCCTGCCGCATATATTTCATGCAGTGCTTGATGAGCCACATCTACTCTAGAAAAGGTCAAGCAGAGTTTCTGACATTTGTTAGAAACTGTTTTACAAGAGGCTGAGAGATGGAGAAAGTGTCTCTCTTTTGAGCAAAAAGAGGTGAGATAGGTACAAAGAAAGGTTCTTCCTCCGTGTCTGCATTGTGGAAACAAAAGAGTTGTTTTTTTCCTTGGTCCATAATGAGGATTACAAATAAGTAATTTTTCCACCATCCAAAACTACATCATTGAAGGCTGCTCTCACTACGCAGAGTTCAACTTGCTACTATCACTTACTCCTTCCTCATCTTCAGATATCTCTGATGGCTACCATTCCAGGCAACAAGCAGTGATTTAATGGCATACGTCTCCCAAGATATGTACACTTCCGTGCACCCTCATGATCCATGGTTTGGGTGGAAAAATAAGGCCTGCCTTTGTTTCCGAACAAATAAATTACCTTTTCATAGGGCAAAGCATGTTTCATTCTATGCAAGCTTGCTCTTATGTAGGTTCTGTCATCTTCATGGGACAGGATGTGAGGGGAGAGGATGTGGTTTAACGTCCAGAGCGGCCGACTTTGAAGCTGGGGAACCAGGTTCGAATCTGGCGGGAGGCGCAAGCATCCTATGATTCTGGGCAATCTCCCTGGGCCTAAAAATCTTTTTAAAAAATGTAACGTGCCCGTTTGTAATGCAACTGGTGCTCATGTAAAGCTCTCTTATACCTTTGGGTCGAATTCATTCTTTATAAAACTGCGGGGGGAAAATTAATACCTGGCTCTTTACATTTGTCCCCATTCAGACTTATCCCAAATCACAGGCTAATACATGTGAGGAAACCCTTGTATTTAAACCCTGGGATTCCGCAAGCCTTTGCTTCTAGATTGTCTTCGGGGTAAAGCCTGCACCTTCCTCAGGAAGATCAACCATACACAGAATGGAGACTTTCACATTTTTTCAATTATTTCCACATTATTGTGGGCTTTTTGGTCCACTTGATGAGGACACTAGTCTCATGTTTGCCTCATATATGTTGCCATATTTAGTATATCTATTTTAACCTGTTGATAACATTTTCCACATTTTGGTCTCCAGGTTAAGGACCACGTAATTTAATTTGTTGAGTTTATCATCAGTTCTGAACGATATTCCCATTTTGTTATCCGCTATTGCCATCAAAGATAATTTACTGGCTGAGGCAGCACCATGTGAGCATTGTTCTTATGAACCTTGTTCTTCCCTCATTATTTAGTTTTGAGTAAGACTTTTTTCAGCATTTTTTTCAGCCCTCTCTATAAGAATACCTTGTATGCACTTCAATTTCATTTCTTGTAGTTGCCTCTGCTTCTGATACAGTACCACTTTACTTCTTTACTAACCTCTCATCTGCCATGTACCTCTTTGTGTCTCAGAAAGGGCTCTTACAAAAACAATTGTGATGTTTCCTTCGATTTTCCAGATTGTGTTAAAGAAGAAAATGGTGACAACAAAAAGATAGTTTCACTTTTATTGCTTTATGATTATTTGCCTGCCACTTTAACAGAGGCAGGACCCTGTGAAAGAAACAATGCAGTTCATTATGGCTGCTAATTTGAGGAAGACTCTTGAATGCTTACTTGCAAATGTATTGTATGCTTTTCACCACTGGACGTAGAATGATTATTCATGAATTCAATGAGGATACCAGTGGTGTAGAACCAAGATTACTAATAAGTTACCATTTTCTTCTCTTCTGTGGTAATGTCATTGATATTCATGGCAAATGAATGATGTTATACTATAAACAGTGGTCAAAGTGGTCGGGATTGGAAGGGCTTGGCGTGCTTCTACTTCTGTAATTTATTAGATTCCGTTCCCCTACTATTTTTTACTTTAAACAGACGTCGAGGGACGGCAGAAATAGCCAAGGCTTACAGATAAGGCTTGGCTGTTCGAGGACGTAGGGGTAAGCAGAGAAGGAAAAGGACTCTGTCTTTTCCTTCTTGCCCAGAGAAGACAAGTACAATGTCCACTTCAACTCCTCTGTTGCTGGCAGGTGCCCCCCCCTTTCTTACTCTTCTTCCCTCTCTTTCTGTCTTGCTTCTCCTAACTTACTGAAAACCGTGACTTCAAGAAACTATTATTACCTTCTTTTCCTTCTTTCTTTTACTTGTCCCTCTGTGATTATGGATCCGAAAAACACTTTTGCTGGGAATGTGATCTTTTTCAGACATTTTTCTATTCCAAAGTGCAGCCTTGGGACTGAGAGAAATAAAAGGTTCAAAATGAGAAAAACAGCGAAATAAAGCAAGATAGAGTGGTCCAAAATGGCCCGATTGATTGTATTCCGACGTAAATTCATTAGCGCCACTTTACAGAGCTGCCAGTGAAGCGCTACTTTTGTTTTCTTTTTTTTTTTTTTTTTTAACTCTTTTTAATAAATTTGCTCAAAAGACCATAACACACATTCTCTTCCACGGGATACTCATCAAAGTCATAAGCACTGAATAGTCCAGCACACGTGCGGGGAACCCAGAGCAATAACAAATCATATGTATGTATGTATATATATATATATATATATATATATATATCTCCACATATATAGGTACTATGCATACATATACATATGCAGCCTAAAAACATATTACTAGGCTCTAATATTGTAAATCCTTTACATTTGAAAAAATAAAGAAAGCACAAATCATGATATTTCCATGATATAGAAAAGGAAAAACTGCTTCCAATTTCCTTTGAAACACAGCCTTTATTTTTTAAAGGTGAAAAGGCAAGACCATAGAGACAGATTAGCCTAGAGAGGCTGCATATAGAACAGTTGGAAAAAACTGGTGCAGTGCCTTTAAGACCTCCAGGAACCCCCAGGCTCCCGTCATGCATCACAGGTGACAGTTAGGCCAGTTCTCTTTTCCGGCTTCTTCTGTGAGGATTGAGGGAGCATTGAGCTCACCAGTTAGTGTTTTTTTTATCACTAATTGTTGGTCTAAAGTGGAATTTTTTGGTTTCAATCAACGTCTTTAGTACTTGGGGTACTACATCTTGTGGTTTTTCTGACTTTTGTCTATTTTTTCCTGTCAAAATGCCGGCCTTATTTAATAAGTGCCCGGCCTGTGGAAAAAAGATGGCTAAGTCAGACCCACACTCGGTCTATATTGCTTGTCTACCTTCATCTCACAAGCCAGACCAGTGCTACTACTGCAGCAAGTTTTCAAAAAGAATCCTTAGAGAAAGGGAGAAGAATAAGCTGCACTCTATGCAGGAGAGAGGAAAAAAAGCAGCAAGTGGACAAGAAGAAATTTTCTCAAAGTAGCCCTCTCAAAAAAGTGTAGAGAAAAAGGTGAGAAAAGAAAACATCGGTCTCGCACGCAGTCGAGGGACAGATCGACGTTCAAAATACCTTTGTGCTCCGAGTCAGCGTCGAAGTTGATGTCGAGGCCTCCTTCGCCGTCAAAGCGAACGACTTCAGGTGAGAAGTCCCATCACAGGCCGAAGTCGACATCTCCGCGTAGGCTGTCCAGGTTTGGCTCGCCTACGACGGCAGGCGGTCGTTGCTCGACGTCGATACATCAACGTCAAGGCCCGCCGTCAAGAGTGTCCGTGGCAACGTCGAGAACACCTTCAACGTCGAGAGTGCCACATGCATCGTCATCAAGTCGAACACCGGGGGACTCGCCGCTGGTATGACGCAGTCGTTCTCCGACTATGCATCAGCACAGGTAATCGCCATCAAGGAAGTCGCCGTCGAGACATACGCTGTTGAGACGCGTGGCGCCGACGTGTCTGTCACCAAGAAGGTCGACGTCGATAGTGCAAGTCACTCCTGAAACCTCACCAGTTCCGCCTCCCATCACTGCAACTAACACCTCCCCGAGATGGCTGGGGAGCATGGAAGATCTCAAAGGTCTTGTTAACAAGACCTTTGCATACTCCTAGCAGATCCAGATCTCCGATAATACAGTCAGTACACTCCTCTGAGAGACGTGAGCGACGTACCACTCCGCAGAGGTCACCGACTCTGACAAGGCGCACATCACGTTCTCCTAGGAGTCGGGCATCCAGATCTCGCCACCGTTCTCCTAGAAGACGAAGCCACAGATCTTCTTTGTGGTCCGCAGACTCCATACCATCCAAGTCAGACTATTCTCCTACTCTTTCTTCCACTCCTCC
The DNA here is from genome assembly GCF_964261635.1 of Lissotriton helveticus. Classification (NCBI taxonomy): domain Eukaryota; kingdom Metazoa; phylum Chordata; class Amphibia; order Caudata; family Salamandridae; genus Lissotriton; species Lissotriton helveticus. The sequence goes on along the minus strand of NC_136073.1, from coordinate 74,440,404 downwards.
GAGTAGAGTATCACCCAATGATGACATTATAACCTTCAATGAGGTCCTGTGTAGGAGAGCTGCGCAACTTCACATTAAGATGCTTGTTTCTGCTCCAGCAACGTCAGTCATCTTCGAAACACTTCATCACAGGTCTTCGTCTATGCCTTTGCTTCCCCTGGTTCCTAGCCTGAACCTGCTCTTCAGAAATTCCTGACATCAGCGTCGGTGGGGGTGGCCCGTCGCGGATCACAAAAAAGTACAAGGCTCCCGAGCCGGACCCACTTTTTCTGAGAGCTGACCCTCCTCCAGACTCTGTAATTGTATCCGCGGCACGGAAGAACCAGACGGGAGCAGGATCATCTGCAGTACCCCCGGATAAAGACAGTAAGGCCATGGATTCCATCGGTAAGAGAATGTGCAAAACCTCAGCATCCTATATGAAGGTAGCCAGCGCCTCGGCCTTACTGGGTCAGTACGACCACTGTCTGTGGGACTCTCGATCCCGCTTCACAAAGAAGCTACCAAAGTAAGACAGACAGTACTTCCTGGAGGTCCTCCATGAAGGGGGTTTAGTGGCCAATCAGGTCATTATTGCAGCAGCTGATGCCTCTGACTTAGCTGCCCATGGATACTCTCATGGGATTTGTGCCCGTCGTTCTGCCGGGCTGAGATTGACGGGTTTGAAGCCCAACATCGCATCCTCAATCTCCCCTTCAATGGCACATTGTCCTTCGGCTCCCATGCTGGTGACGAAATTTCCAGGATGAAGACCGAACTGGACACTGTGAAGGCGATCAGGCTCGAGAAGAGGAAGGACTTCAGGCAACGCTACCGCCCCTACGATCGACGCCAATACCAACAGAGGGTTCAAACCCCTCAGTGGTCCTCCCAGCAACATCAGGGAAGATCACAGTCCAACCAGCGTTGTCCAGGTAGAGGACGAGGAGGGAACTCTAGACAGTCTTCACCTGCTGCCAAGCAACAACAGAAGCAGTGAGTGCTTGCTTCCCCTAACTCCGTTACCCACTTCGGTGGGGGGGGAAGTGTCCGTTTTCATCTGGACGAGTGGACCAAAATAACACTAGACAAGTGGGTGCTCAATATTGTGAGGAATGGGTACTTCATCAAGTTCAAGTCCCCACCACCGGCTATTCCTCCTCGACAAACTGTCATCCATCGCATAAATCTTCTAAGAGAAGAAGTTTCCGCTCTACTCTTAAAGGAGGCCATCGAAGAGGTCCCATGGCATCAACATCGTCAAGGAATCTACCCGATACTTCTTGGTCCCAAAGAAAGGCGCAAACAAGGAGTTCACTAGATACTAGATCTAAGGCTTCTCAACAAGTTTGTTCTGAGGGAGAGGTTTCAGAATGCTGGTGTTACAGCAAATAATCCCACACTTACATCAGGGGGTTTGGATGTGCTCCATTGATCTTCAAGTTGTCTATTTCCACATTCCAGTCTCTCCAAAGCATTGGAAATTTCTAAGGTTCCAGATTCAATCAGACCACTTCCAGTTCACGGTCCTGACTTTCGGGCTGAAGTCAGCACCTCGCATATTTTCGAAGTGCATGGCAATAGTAGCTGCATTCTTAAGGAGGGAACAAAACTACGTCTACCCCTACCTCGACGATTGGCTTCTCAAGAGTGCGTCTTAAACTCTTCTACAGAAACACCTCTCTTGCTGCATTTATTTTCTACATCCGTTAGGTTTGCACGTCAATTTCAAAAAGTCCATCCTCAATCCAACTCAGAGGATCCATTACCTAAGCGCAACTCTGGACACAGTACACAAAAGAGTGTACCCTTTGGAGGAGAGACTATCATCTCTTCTACACAAGTGTCAGACCCTCCTGAAGATACCTCATCCCACGGCCAGACAGGTCTCGTCTCTACTGGGTTTGATGGCTTCGTGCGTTTTTCTAGTCCCAAAAACTAGATTTCACATGAGACCTCTACAGCAAACTCTAGAGGATCAATGGTCGCAAATTTCCAATCCCTGGGAGGACACTATATAACTCTGCACCTGTCTGTCCGGCTCTCCATCAGATGGTGGATGCGACGGGCTCATCTCCTGGTAGGAGTCCCCTGTCAAGGGAAACTGTCCAAGCAGACTCTGGTGACGGATGCTTCCCTTTAGGGATGGAGTGCTCACATGGGCTTACTACAGATCCCAGGAATGTGGTCAGAGAAAAAACAGCTATACCACATAAACATGCTGGAGATCAAAGTGGTGCATCTAGCTCTCAAGGTGTTTTTTCCTTCCATCAAATCGACTGCTCTGCTTGTGTAGACGGACAATACAACAACGATGTACTGTAGTGTGTTTATCTAGGTACCTATATTGATACTCCTATTTCTGACCCATGTCCGGTTATTAATTCACTAATGTCCATACACCGGCACAGAAACCCGTTTTCAGATTAGGTCATAGCGCATGCTGTCACATTAAGCAAGCACTATCCCTCCAGCCCCCTAGAAAGCACACCGAGTTCTCAAAACAAATCAAACCTCCAGCAGACCTGGGAAATCCCCCGCAGCTATTGTTTTGATTTCGCTCGAGAACTCCTGAAAAGAATGTAAGAACGACCAGTCCTTGTGACATTCTTGCTGACGTCTTATGTCCATCCTTACGTCAAACACGGCACCTTTCAGGTATAAATATACCGACGCTGCCCTAAGCTAAGACACAGTGATGACGAGCTTGGAGCAGCGCTACTTGCCGGAGAGCCCAGCTGATGCAGAAAAGCCCACGGACGCTGCCCCTCCCTTTTGACGCGCTGAGAGAGACGCTGCCTTTTCTCCTGCCGAGAAATCCAGCCTCCGGCGTTTCCAGTCGCCCTCGCGGGTAACTGGGATATCGAGTCCTGAGACAGAGATACCAACCCTCCAGCCTTCTAAATCCCAGGTACTGAACTGACTAACCCCTTACAGAGAATTCTTGAGTCAGATCTTTGGCAAAACAAACTTAACTTAAACTGCTACTTATTTACTCCCGCCCACTTATCAGGCTTAGGTCAGGTACACCGGGGTAGGCGTAGTTAGAAGCACCAGTTGAGAACGATTAGTCAATGTATATATGTATGTATATCTTTTATCCATTTTAAGTATCATATGGCTAAGAAGCCATATAAATGCTTTTACAGTATTATTTTATAATTCTGTTTTTACTGTATGCACTTTACTTCACTATAAGTATTGCAATATTAGCGATTCATTTCTCTTGTATGAGAAAAGAGACTGATCAATAAATAACATCTTTTTATTGAACCACGCCCATCTCTTATTTCTCTACAAACTGGTGAAACTAAGAATGCACGTACTGACTGAGTAAAATAAGTTGTCTTTTGTTTTCACACGACTCTAGAGATATACTCTTGATTAGGGGAGAGCAAAGTTGTCATGTTCTATGGTTGTCAGAAACTAAATCCCTTCTTGTCTATCCAGGGAGGTTAAACTCCTCCTTGCCTATTCAAGAAAGTTTCTAGTGAACTCTGAGCTAGCTGGCACACATAACTGTAAGTCTAATATCGTCAGTAGAAGACCTAGTTAACCACAGTCCTACGTCTATACTATTGAAGATATTATTCCAATGCGCAGAGCCTATTGGGAAAATAGGAACTTCACTACATGGCGCCCAACGGTTTGGATAGGCGATAAATCTAACGCAAGACATTAGAGTAACTCAGTCGTGCTTTTTCACACAGACCCTTTTTCCCATAAAACTCCAAAGACGTCTGGAGTAGGTGAAAGGTTAAATCCGCCAAACTTAGTAGGAGGAGACTCCTATGTATGTTTTTTGGTATATTCAACGTTGAAGGATACAGTGTTCCAAAATATTGTGCATCTAATCTTTGTTTCCGTGGAAACCTGATCTGCAACAAAAACCCTTCTCGACAGTAAAATGTCAGAAACTGAAGAAGAAAGGGAGACCGCTAGAATAGCAGCTCGTCTCATAGAGGAAGACACAAGTCTCCTGCAAACTGACCCGGATGCAATACTCATCCCGGTCAGCATAAGAAAAACTATAACACTTAAACTTATAGAAAATGGACTAACACCAAGAGGTGGTACAGTCATATTCGTAATTGAGGCACACGAATATCGGCAGACAGAGGTATTCTATTCATGGATACATTTTCCAGCAGCAAACGCTGTAACAAAGGAGTTCCATTATTACAAGATAGAGGAACCTCCGGATGAGTACACCCCTTTCGAGGAGGTGGAAATATCACTCCAATACCAAGAGCACCTGCTCTGGTTTAAAGGCGCCCTAAAACATAATGATCACATCACCAGGCTCGGTCCACTAGGTAGACCAGGAGCAACGTGGCCGGTTCTAGCCAGCTACACACCTCATCCAGACATTGAAAAAATGTCAATGCCAGAACTTTTAGTACAGCTAAAACAACTGATTAAAATACACAGACAATTAGTCCAATATGTAATGCGGACTTCAACAGTCCAAACAGCTATTAAAATTCCACAGCTGACCCCTCATCAGGGGAACACACAAATAAAATCACACCACAGAACATACAGTCCTGTCTAGGTAAAGTACCCATTAAAAGGGAACAAATTCCATTCTGGTTAGCACAGAAAATAACTCAAATAGAGGCGGTATTTCCAGATACCACCCCTGTTGAGAAACATAGAATTCTGACTATCTGTCTCCCAATGGGGATCGCACCACATGTGGAGGACTGTGACACTTGGGGTACAGTCTTTGCTTCCATTTACCCAAAAACACATGGCGTTCCGTCCATGGCGGTAATACCAGAGGTGCTAAAACAGATTCAAAATGAATACGGTCCAGAACCTGCTTTAACTCTGGGTATGAAATTACTGAAAGACTTCAAGCAGGTCTCGGCAATATTACTAGCAAACATAAAGGGGGAAGCAGCAAATGTGGCAATCCGCCAAAGATTGAAGGAAACAGATAAAGCAGACCAACCATCTGAACTTGCCAGAATCATAGAAAAATCCTATGAAGAACTAGGAAGAGATAGTTTGGGTGGGAAACCAGTGAAACCCCAACTAATTGAAAATCCTGAAAAGATATTTATTAAAAATAATCTAAACACTTCAAAAAAGAGCTGGGATGGGAATAAACAATCCACTCCCAAAGAAAAAAGATTCCAGTCCAGAGGAAGTTCTCCTCGGCGGAGAGAAAGATCTCCGGACCAAGGACACAAGTCTCCCCAGAGGGAGCCCTCTGAGAAAAAATACAACCTTAGAAATAGGGATAATTTGAAGAAACCTGATAGATATCAAGATATTGATACACGTCCCTCTCGATCTTTTCAGACTTCCTCGCAGAAATCGGAAAGAAGAGGACGGTCAGAACACAGGGAAGAGGGAGGCAAGATGGCGGCCGTGGTGCAGGCTGTGTGAGCAGCCTTATCCTTTGCTCCGAGTACCCTGGAGGGGAAGGAGGAGATTTTCGGGCTCTGACTGACTAATAGCGCTGTATGCCGGAGAAAATCTCTTACCGGCGTTTCTTTTGAAGGGGCGCTGACTTGATGCGAATGACTCCGGATCGGCTCTGGTGATTATTTTGCGACCTGTGTGGCTGTCGAGCGGTATCTATTTTTTCACTAGAGACGGTGTTTCCAACGGCTCTGTGAGAGGCTTTCTGTGGAGGTTTTCGCCTGCTTGGAACTCTGCCGCCGCAGCTACTCCGAATGCTGGCTGACCTTTTCCGTATCCAGCGGCGTGCCCCGCTCTGGCGTGTAACAGCATACCTGCTCTGGGCTCAGAGCAGTGTCTATCCCGGACGCGGGGGGTCCCGCAAAAAGAAGATGCAGCCTCAAGCTCCGGCTGGAACTCGCAGCCACAAACCGAATGAAGATGCTGGAAACACCGTAAGAGGGAACGGTAACGGTGATGGTGGCAGTGGCGTTAGTGTGGTGAAAGAAAAGACTATTCCCAGCAAGACTCCCGGTAAAACTGTATCCAGAGTGGGGAGAAATCCACAGAAGGGATGTGCACAACCTCAGAAACCTGTTGAAAAGCCGGTGGGCGCAGGTGTGAAAGGCACCCTCTCTCTGACACTTCCTGAGCTTTTTGTGAAACAATTGGTAAAGAGAAAAAATGAGGAAAGCTCTCAGTCTAAAGAAACTGAGTTACTGACAAACCAGGCTCTAGATATTGCGAACTGCTGCACTATGGGAGATGGAGTCCTGGGAACTCTGAGAGATACACAGGAAATACAGGAAATACAGGAGACTGGTAAAGAGCTAAGCCCTTCATTATTAACCGAAACAATCTCGATAGTAGAAGCGTTACCCCCCCCAGGAGTTGCTGGAAAATTTTTACTCTCTATCTGATTTTTCTACAGATGAGAATACGAATATTAGTAAAGACTGGGGTGAATACAGTAATGAGAGTAGCTCAGTAGAGGGTGAGTTTAGCGGCAGCTTAGGTGCCCCGAACATTTCTGCTTCTACGGTTAGGAGACGAAAGAAGAGGGGCTCTCAACGGGCTTTGAGTAAGGAGAGTGAATCTAATCTACTGGAGGGGGCTGAAGGTGTGTCTTCTAAAGTAAACCCTCAGGAAATAACTAGTACATTTAATACCCTCGAGGGCAATGATCAGGCTGGTAATGTTATAGTCGAGGCTGAACCCCCAAATCACAATCCCAATGAAATTACTTTGATAACAATTTATAATACTATGATGAGTCATAGGGCTGAAAGCAAAGCAGAAAACCAACGTACTCAGGCGCCGTGCTCAAAGGTAAAAAATGCAGTTCGCAGAGCCATTAAATTGTGCACAGAGACAGCTGATAGAGTTACTGAGGCAGAGGCGATGATATCTGCTCTCGAGGATGAGACTGTAGTGCAAAAGCAAGAAGTCGCTAACATTAAGGCCCACAGAGATGATATTTCTGATAAACTGGCAAGCTTGGAGAACCAGGCCCGTAGAAACAATCTGCGGTTCTTGGGTGTACCCGAGAAAAAAGAAGGGGCTGATGTCAGGGGTTTCATCATTGGGCTACTAAAAAATGCCTTCCCTGAACTGACGACGTGGGACTGGCCCAAGGAAGTGCAACGTGCACATAGATTTCCTTTTGTAATTAGAAAACCACGACAAGGCCAAGCGGAATATCCTAGGGCCATTTTGGTTTCCTTTAATAACTTTCTTGCCAGGGAAGCAATTTTTTCATTAGCAAGACCGGATAAAAAAGCTGAAGGTATGAATTGTCAGTTTTTCGTTAGGCCTGATTATTGTCAGGCTACTGTGTCTCAACGATGGCAACTACGTCAACTTATCCCAGACTTCCAGAAGAAGGGAGCCACAGTGTTCTTGCAAAACCCGGCTAAATTGAAGACTATATTTAACGGTCAGACAAAATTTTTCTTTTCAGAAATCAAAGCCAAGGAATATTTGGACACTTTATGATGCTCTATGACATAATGTACATTTTTGAGTTGGCTATGTCATTATACTAGAATATTAGTGTGTTTCTTCTCCTCTTTTGTGTTTCACAGAGATTTCATATGTATGAACTGTTCTCTCTCTACCTCCGGAGGGGTCTCTAGGGCAGGGGACGCGGCACTCCATCTGTACCAGGAACTGGCAGTTCCTGAGCCTCATATGTTGGGGAGGGTGGGGGGGGGGCTCTGGCTGGGAGGGGGGTGGTCGGGTTGGGGATGGGGTTGGTGGTGGGGGTGTAAAGCAGAGGTAGTTACTAGTGTGTGGACATTAAGACACATATTATGTTTGGTTGATTTCTTTGGTCTTTTTTGGTTATTGCTACAGGATGGATAAGAAAATAAAATTTTGTACCTTGAATATTAATGGCCTTAATGACCCGAAAAAGGTAGGGATTCTTCGTAGAATAATACAATTTTTAGGTGTCGATCTCTTGTGTATACAAGAAACCCATGTCCCTTGGGATAAACGAGCCCTTTTAAAAAATCTTGGGCTAGAACTATTAGTCACTTCTAAGCAAATGGGTGTTAAAAGAGGTATTGCAATTTGTATGAAGAAAGGGGTGGGGGGATGTCTTAGCGGATAAATGGGGAAGATGGGGCCTTGTCGAATTAGTTGTGGAAGGGCATAAATTTACTGTTTGTTGTATCTATGGTCCCAATCTGGACGACAACGAAGTTTTTAATACTGTTAATGCAGAAATTTCAACCTGGCCTCAGCCTATAATCCTATGTGGGGATTTGAATATCCATATCGAAGCTAATTGGAATATTAGGTCTGAGAGAAAATATCTCGGCCGTAAAATGAGGATTTATAGAGCTCTAAGAGAACTAGTACTAGGAAACGGGCTAGTGGATGTATGGCATAAACTACAAGCTAATGACCCAGGCTATACTTTTTTTTCGATCCCTCATCGAAAGTTTGTCCGTTTAGACTATTTTTTTGTTTCTTCTTCGTTTATGGAGAACGTGAAGATTGAGGTGTTACCACAATTGGTCTCTGACCATAATCCAGTCATAATGGAATTGTCTTTACCTTCTAAATGTGGGAGATCTAATATACAATGGTCATTTCAGAGAAATTTACTACTTGATGAAGAATATCTTCAATTTATGGCTGGAATAATTAGGGATTTTTTTGAGCGGAACAATGGGACAGCCTCAATACAAGTTGTCTGGGATACTTTTAAGTCTATTATTCGGGGGGAAACAATCAGTTATTCCAATTTCAAACGTAAGAAAAGTCAAGCTGACTTTAAAGATAGACTAGATAAAGTTCGGGAGGCTGAAGTTAACCTCGCCTCTGCCCTTAGAGACAGGCAAGGTTCGGACGAGGCCCAGGGACTTTTAATTATTGAGCGGTCCACTCTGTATTCATATGTAGCAGACCAGGTAGCGGTTAAATATAAACAACATAGAGCCGAGTGTTACGAATATAGTGAGCAGACAGGGAGGATCTTAGCTCAACGGCTCAGACAGAAAGCAACGTTAAATGAAATATTGGGAATTAAAGATTTAGATGGAACATTACAGGAGACTAAAGCAGTGGTACTAAAGGCATTTAGTTGTTTTTATAAGCTGCTATATAACGATACTAATAATGAAATTAATAAAGATAGTGATCCAATGGACTATTTGAGGCATATCGAAAATACACCGCTGATCGAAGAGGACAGAACTCATTTATCAGCTCCTATTACATGGGAGGAGATCGAGCATGCAATTCTTAGTCTTGACGCTGGGAAAGCAATGGGGCCAGACCAAATCCCTCTTGAATTTTATCGCACCTATAGGAATATGCTTAAATCAGAGCTACTTAAGATATTCCATCAAGCTTTTCAAGGGAACCCACCTAGTTCATGGTCCTTAGCTACAATCGTAGTTTTTAGTAAGAAAGGTAAGGATCCCAAAGAACTAGGTTCATATCGACCAATATCCCTCATCACATCAGACAGCAAGATTTTTTCACAAATTTTGGCCAACAGATTAAATAATATGATGCCTGATTTAGTATCTAAAATTCAGCATGGCTTTATCAAGAATAGAGACACGACAGATCATGTAAGGCGTGTCATTACATTGTTAGACTGGGCACAGGCCACGGAATCTCCGGTCGGGGTTATCCTGCTGGATGCTGAAAAAGCTTTTGACAGGGTTGACTGGAGATTCCTGTGGTCTGTTTTGGCCTGGAAGGGTCTTCCGCTAGAGTTTATTATGGCCATACAGGCGCTCTATTTTAATCCTAAAGGAGTGATTCGTATAGGTATTGAAACTTCTGATTCTTTTTCGATCACCAGGGGGACAAGGCAGGGTTGTCCCTGTCCCCCTTTATTATTTGCACTCTATATAGAACCTTATTTGAATAAACTTATTAAAGAGACAGGGATTCCACCAGTAAAAATACATAATGTTGATCACAAGGTTTTTGCCTATGCAGACGATGTTGCCATTGTGACTTCAGATGCTGCTTTAGCTATACCCAAAATTATAAAAATGGCACAGGAATTTGGTTTATTATCAGGATATAAACTTAACATCTCTAAAACTCAAATTTTACACTCATCTGTCGGTCAACCGACAAGTATAGCTCTAGTTCCTACAGGCACATACCTTGGAGTAACTATTTCAGCCAAGGTGGAGGACATTGTTGGGTTAAATTTGGATCCTTTGTTAATTTCTACAAATAGGACATTAGAAAGGCTAAACAATCTGCATTTATCACTCTACGGCCGCACAAATGTGGTGAAAATGTTGATTTTTCCAAAATTTCTTTATTTTTTTCGCACTATACCACTTCTTTTTCCTTCTTCCTTTTTTAACAAAACCGATCGAATGGTATCTAGGTTTTTATGGGGTTACCATCGCACCAGAAGATCTTTAAAGTGGTGTATTTTGCCAAAACTACGTGGCGGCTTGGGAATACCGAGCTTCCGACTTTATTATTGGGCAGTCACACTTAAATTTATGGGGATTTTATTATTCCATGATTTCAGCCTAGAAATATCTACGACACCATCCATATATGAAATGCTGCTGGGGAAGGAGGCGCGGCAATGCTTGGTGACATTTTTTGAACCGAGTTATTACAAGAAAACAAAGTTTAAGATAATGATATCAGTATTTCAGGTATGGAAACAAATAAATAAGAAGTTTCACCTTTTACCTAACTTCAATTTTTACACGCCACTTTATGGGAATAGTCCTCTTTCTGGGATCTTTGTGGATCCCGTTATGTATCTGTGGCAAACCTCGCAGGTTTATTTACTGGGGCAATTATATCAAAATGGGTCTTTGGTTTCATTTGCAGAATTACAGGAAAAATTTGGACTTACAAGGGGTGATTTCTTTAAATTCTTGCAGATCCGTAGCTTTCTGGAAACCAATAATTTATTACATACTGACTTAATGCAGACAAAAGATGTGTTAGAGAGCTGTAGAAAGAAAAATCGAATCTGTGTCGTATACCAACTGCTGCTAGATAAGATGCAAGATGATCTCGTTTTTTATGCTGAGAAATGGCAAAAAAGCTTGGGTATTAAGGAAATAGATGTTTCTAGGGCTTTTGAGATATGTAATAAGGTCTTAGTTAATGGCTCTCTTAAAAGCCAGCATTTTATGTCTGCTTTAGACTTATATTATACACCGTCAAAACTCGCAAAGTGGAAAGCATTAAAAGGTACAAATTGCAGCCGTTGTGGGTTTTTTGCTGCTGATTTAAACCATATGTTTTTTTGTTGCCCGAAACTGATCCAATTTGTATCTAAAGTTCAAGAATTTCTAAATATTGTTATTTATTTATTTATTATTTATTTATTTATTTTTTGCATTTGTAATGCGCGCAGATACCCACAAAGGGTTTCCCGGCGCCAGGACTAAGAACCAAACAGCACAGAAAACAGGACGGCCAGAGACCAAATTATTTATTGAAAAGCCAGGTTTTAACGCTTTTCTTAAAGCTGGCAAAGTTTTCCTCCTTTCGTATAGCTGGGGGAAGGGAGTTCCAGAGGACTGGTCCCAGATAGGAAAAGGATCTCCCTCCCACTCTGGCCAGTTTAAATCTGGGTACCGCAAAGTTTGCTGCATTTAGAGAGCGGAGATTACGTGCAGGAAAGTAGGGCCTGACTAATTTTTCCAAATACTTTGGTGCGGTTCCTGCCTTTATTTTGAACATATAGCTCAGGGCTTTGAACCGAACCCGGTTCTCCACCCTGAGCCAATGCAGGTCCTTAAGGTACTTAGAAATCCTCGCTGTCCTGGGGATTTTACACAGCAACCTGGCTGCGGAGTTCTGGACAAGCTGAAGCCGTCTGATCACGGCTAAGTTGGAACCCAGGTAAAGGATGTTACCGTAGTCAAGCCGAGATGTAATGAGGGCATTGACCACGGTCTTCTGGGTATCAGCAGGCAACATCCAGATAATCTTCCGCAGCCATTGGAGGATAGTGAAGCAAGTACTAGCCACTTTGTTGACCTGTTGTTTCATCGATAGTGTGTCATCGATGTGCACCCCTAAGTTTCTGACCTGGGTAGCTGGAATAGGGAAAGCGCCCAGGGATGGCGGCCAGTGAGTATCCTGCCAAAGGTCTCTGTTTTTACCTAAGAGAAGGATCTCGGTCTTCTCCCCATTGAGCTACAGCTGGTTCGTAGACATCCAGCTGAAGACTTCATGAAGACCTAGTTTCAGCGCAGAAGGGGATGAAGGATCCGAATTAGTAAGAGAAAAAATAATCTGCGAATCGTCCGCATAGGTCATTAGTTCTAGACCAACTCGCTCCGCTAGATCGGCGAGAGTGCGGAGATACAGATTAAAAAATAACGGACTCAAAATTGAGCCCTGAGGCACGCCATGGGGCGAATAAAAGGTGTCTGACTGGGCCTGTGAAGACGAGATCTGAAACGTCCGGTTGCACAAATAGGATTCAATCCAGTCCAGCGCTGCCCCTCCGACACCATCCTCACTCAGTCTGGTAAGCAGTCTGTCGTGTGAGATGGTGTCGAAGGCCGCACTCAGATCGAGTAGGACAAGTGCAACCGTTTGCCCATCGTCCATGAGCCCCCTAATCTTCTCGGTGACTCCCAGGAGGGTGGATTCGGTGGAATGGCCAGCCCTGAAACCTGACTGGGAGAAATGGAGCAAGTTGTTGTTCTCCGTAAATGTGGTAAGTACACCGTGAATATGTTTCTCTAGAATTTTTGAGAAAGCAGGCAGCAGGGAGATGGGGCGGTAGTTGGCCAACACCTCAGGATCAGCAGAAGGCTTCTTCAGCAGAGGGCTGACCATGGCGTGTTTCCAGGACGCTGGAACTTTTGCCAGATGAATAGAGGCATTTAATGTCTCGGAAATGATATTCAGAGCAGAGTCATCCAGTTGGCTTAGAATGCTGATAGGGAGAGGGTCACATGGGGAGCCTGACTTAATAGAGGTAGCTAGGGATTTCAAAGTTTCCAAAGTAATGGGTGGCCAGGAGTCAAGCCGGCACCCTACTGACCTAACTGGAGGCGGATCCTCTCTGCCATCCCTCGTAGGAGGATTGATATTGGCAATGATAGTCTCAATCTTTTCCACAAAATAGGTGGCAAGGTCTTGACATTTTTGGGTGGTAAGGGGGCATGCAGCAGCCATAGAGTTTGCTCCAGCTAGTTCTTTAACAGTATTAAAGAGAGTCCGTGCTTTATTAGCAGCAGTGTTAATGGTCTCCGTTACATAACCGGCTTTGGCTCTCGTACAGGCCGAGTGATAAAGGTTTCTGGCCTTACGGTAGATCTCTTTTTTTAGAGGGTCATAGTGTTTGCGCCATTTCCGTTCAAGTGCCTTACATTTAGTCTTTTCTAATTTAAGATCCTCAGTGTACCAGGGAGCAGGTGGGCGATGTACATTCCCTCTACACCTGGCAATAGGTAGACAAGTGTCAACTGCCCTCTCCAACCATGTATGGGTTTCAAACGCATTTTTATCCATATCGCAACCCATGACAGGGGGGGATTTCTTCAGTGCATTCTGCAGCTCAGTCAGATCCAGCCTTTTCCAATTTCTCATGAGGATCGGGGGCCGGGTGGAACATAGCTGCGTAGGTTCTCTGAGGGTAATGCTGAAGAGAGTTAGAAAGTGGTCAGACCAGCAAATGGGGTCAGTTTTAAGCCATTTTAACTCCTGTATGTTTGATATAATAGGGTCCAACAAATGTCCTGCTTTGTGAGTAGGGCCCTCATTGCGCAGTGTCATATTCAGAGCGGTGAAATCCTCCAGGAGGTTCATAGCTGTACTATTTGATTTGTCCTCCAAGTGGAGATTTAGATCACCCAGTATAGTTAAGTTTTGGGCGTTGAGAAAATAAGGCGAAATGAAATTGGCCAAGTTCGCAGCCCAAGCATTACTATTTCCAGGTGGGCGATAAATTAAAAAACCTGAGAACATAAAATTTGGGTTAAGTGAAATTTAAAAAAATGCTGCTTCGCATCCAGGAATATTAGCCAATTCAAGGTCGCATTTAAACTCGCTGTTGAAAATCACGGCAATGCCACCTCCAACATGTCCCACTCTATCTACTCTAGCAATAGCATAGGTCGTAGGCAAGGCGGCGGCTACATCCGGACCTGCACTTTCATGCAGCCAGGTTTCCGTTAGAAACACCGCACATGGTTTTTCCTCGGCTAATAGATGGAAAATATCTGATTTATGCTGGGGTAAAGATCTACAGTTGACGGTATAGAATGTGAAAACGCAGGGGTTTTGATCAGAGGATTGAATAGGTAGCTTACGACTACGTGTAACCTCTGGGTGGGGCTGAACATTGGATAGAGTAAAATCACAGTGAGGACATGCTTGTGTACCTGTTAGGGAAGGTGTTAAAACGGTACATTTTCTGTTGCTACTAGGGCGAAGAGCTCTTAGCTGATCCGCAGAGATCATACCTGTATCAGCGTTTCCTGCCCCGTGACCCTTACGTAACTAATGTGATCTTATCATTTGCACTTATAATTCTTGGAGTTCAAACTGAATCCGTAGTGCTGTCAGCAGCTGAAGAAGGTTTTTTATTCATAACTATGGCAGTATTTCGATCTTGCATAACCTCACGTTGGTTAGATAAGGACCCCCCAACTTTTAGTCATTGGCAATCTAAACTGTTAAATATATATAGGATGGAAAAGGCTGTTTATAAATTTAAAGGACGGAAAAGAAAGATTTTTGCTCAAAAATTATGGTCTCCGATTGAAACCTGGATTTGAAAAAGCCATTGATGTATTACATTTTAGCCATTTGATTATGGGATATGGGGGGAGGGGCCTCCCCCCAATTGAAGAATTCTAATGAATCTGTATGTGCCTTAGTGTTTATTAGGCAATACTAACTGTTTTTTTTTCTTTTTTTCTTTTCTTTTTTTTTTCTTTTCCCTTTTTTTTTCTTCTCTATTCGTTTTTAATCATTTATTGTTGTAAATGTATTTGTAAATGTAACCTGCCTCTGCTATAAAAACTAATAAAAAAAAAATTTAAAGAGAAAAAACAGAACACAGGGAAGAGCTCGTCAAGTCCAAAGACAAAGAACCTGCTCATCAAAGTAAAAAGTTACAATTTCCAAAGAAGAAGGTAGCCAGCATTAAAATAATCAAACATGCCGAGGATCCTGAGGACTCAGCTGAAAAACGGAGAGTGGGCTCAGGCAATGCTAGACAGCGCAGCAGAAGTGAGCATAGCTCGCAAGATCCTGATGAATCATCTGGAGACAGTGGACACGAATGAGTACATTCAGGTGGAAACTGCAGATACCAGAGTTAGCAAACCTCATAAAATATATGAAATAACCTTACGTATAGAGGGAGATAAGACTAGGAAAATAAGGGGTCTATTTTGGGATAATCTCTCCAAGGGCTATGACATCCTTCTAGCTGAAAAAGACTGGCCACCAGAGTTTGTCAGGGAGTGCCCTCATGGCGAAGAAATGATTATGCCTGCCTTCTCAAATCATATTCCAATTCATAAAAAATATACACTTGCAAGAAAGTGGGCAGTAGCCCAGGCTCCTGCACTATATAAAAATCATGTGGGATGGGATGAGGACTCTCCTCCTCACAAGATCCAGTTAAAATCTCAACCGACTGCACAGAGGCAGTACCCAATTAAGCAAGAAGCTAAAAAACAGGTCAGGGAGATCTTAGATCAACTTGAATACCAGGGAGTGATTGAAACATGCACCTCACAAATGAACAATCCTTTGTTTCCTGTCTCCAAACCAGATGATTCATATCGTCTAGTTTTGGACTACAGACACCTTAACTCATGCTGCAAAACGTTTGCAGTACAAAACTCACACAGTGCAGCACTAATGAATAGCATAGTGCGCAAAAAATACAAAACAACATTAAACATCTCTAATGGATTCTTTTGTCAAAATATAGCACCAGAAAGCAGATATTTGACCGCTTTCTCAATAAATGGCTCGCAGAACAATTTCTGTCGTTTGCCCCAAGGGTTCAAGAACAGCCCAGGATTATTCTCAGCGAGAGTAACAGAGTTACTACAAATATACGATGATGAGGCATTATCTTATGTCGACGACATCTATCTAACAGATGATGACTTGGATACTCACTTGAAAAGAGTGAACACCATAATACTTGGGTTCGCAGCAGAGGGTTACAAATTCAACTTCAAAAAATCAAGAATTGCCCATCTGATTGTCCTATTTTTAGGATATGAATTATCAAGTGAAGGCAAAAGCCTGGCTGACAATTTCCTAGAGAAATGTGCTGTAATCCAAGCACCTAGAACACTGAAAAACTTGCAATCAATTCTAGGTTTCCTGAATTTCGGAAGAACTTACATTATAAACTATGCAGAGAGGGTTAAACCTCTCTATGATCTAATAAAACCAGATTTTAAAAGAATCAATTGGACCCAAAAACACACAGAAATTTTGAGATCTTTACAAACAGACATGTTAGTTAAAACAAAACTGCAAACACGCGATAACACACGCAACCTTGTGATTCGAGTCATCCCAGGAAGATGCGGATTCACATACCTGACCTCTAATGAGGGAGAAACTGTACCAATAGCATACAAATCACACTTGTACACAGAAGCTGAAAAAACATTCAGCATTAAGGAAAACATTGTTCACGCGGTTCAAACAGCTGTAGCAAGAGAAAGAAACCAAGCTGACGGCAAACAGATTACAGTCAGAACATCAGAATCAGCCTTTGAGGCATTAACAAGCCCATGTAATTAACCTACAATGGCACTAAATCCAAAATGGATACAATTGGAAGATTCTCTTGCTACAGACAGAGTGAAATACTATTTTGATTCAGAAATGACAAAATTAAAAAATCTAGAATATGAAAGAGAATATCCTTTGCCTAGCGACATTCTGCCCATACAACAGTACGCCTGTGTAATACATACAGACGGACATGTTCAGCCCTCAGTTTGGGGAGAGCAAGCTTATAACGCCACATGCGAGATTACAAAAGACGTGTGGCGCGGAGGTAAATTAAAACCTCTGTTTTCAAAAACACACTCAGTGGAAAATAATTCAGAACAACAAACTGAAATAATAGCGTTAAAAATGGCACTAGATAATGCCGATCGCGAATTCCCGACACTAATAGTGTGCGATTCGTATTACTGCTTCAAATCATACAATAACGATTTACAGAAATGGATTGAAAACGGTTACAAAGATGACACAGGTGCAACAATAAAGCAAAAATCGCTTTGGCAACAAATAGTTCTTTTAAAGAAAGAACTACCAAAGACTCACGTGATACACTCACTGAGTCATCAGCGTGATGGCGTTCACGTTGCAGGGAATTCATTGGCTGAGACAGCCACAGCGGAAACAAATAAATCGGCTTCCGTAGCTACAAAAAAGCGTTCAGTAAAATACATTGACGGGGAAACAATGCTGGCGGTAAAAACGTCATCAAAAGGCGACTGCTCAGCGCTACCCATCAACTATCCACTCAATTATATATACATAATCGATGCAAACTCCGTTCCTTTTGCTCAAATCCCTGGAGTGGGGGATAGAGTAATTCCAAACAGGAAGAGGAGAGGCTTCTTAATACAAGAAGCACATATGGGATTGGGTTTAAGGCATCAGACAGTCAAAGAATCTTTGATAGAATTAAAATCAGAATACTGGTGGCCGGGGATGAGCGTGGATAATCACAAATTTGCAAAGAATTGTGAAAACTGCAACAGAGATCGCAGTGGCGAACCGGCCGAGGTAGTGCCAGAACACACAATAGAAAGCATAAAGCGATCTATTCGCATGATTAAACAAGAAACATGCGTCCCAATGCGTCCAATGCCCAAGTTAGGGTCATCAAGAAAATGCAGACAATCCAAAACGCTGCAGCCAGACTTCTTTCAGATACTCCCAAATTTAAGCCAATAGCCGAGACCTTAAGAAGCTTTCACTGGCTCCCTGTTAGGAACAGAATCAAATTTAAAACATTATGTATTGTCTACAAATCGTTACATCATCAAGCACCCCAATTTTTGAGAGACCACCTTGTTCCTTACGCTCCTTCTCGAACACTCCGTTCAGCAACACAGAATGATTTGGTAGTACCTCGGACCAAGCTGGTCAACTGGGGAGACAGACGCTTCCTGGTCACTGCCCCAAAGCTATGGAACACTCTCCCACAATCCATAAGATCCAGCCCAACCCTTATTTCTTTCAGGAAGAAACTGAAAACTTGGATATTTAATCTCTAAAAATTCAACAGAGTTACACAGGAGAGCAAACAAATGTACAGCGCCGAGACGCCTGCGGGCAATTGTTCGCGCTTAACAAATGTTAAAAATAAATAAATAAATATTATTTGAGACTATTTTCACTTATAATGTAGACCACAGCTCGCGGCTGACGTCTGAACTGTTATACAAAGATTCGCGAGTCTTTATCGGCACATACGCAATTGGCATGCTACATTCTGACCAGGGTCCTGCTTTTAGCTCTCGAGCTTATAAGGAGGCCATGACCAGCATGGGCATTGCATTGCGGTACTCTTGTCCCTTTCATCCTGAGGGAAACGGAATTGTGGAAAGATTGATTAGGGGAGAGCAAAGTTGTCATGTTCTATAGTTGTCAGAAACTAAATCCCTTCTTGTCTATCCAGGGAGGTTAAACTCCTCCTTGCCTATTCGAGAAAGTTTCTAGTGAACTCTGAGCTAGCTGGCACACATAACTTTAAGTCTAATATCGTCAGTAGAAGACCTAGTTAACCACAGTCCTACGTCTATACTATTGAAGATATTATTCCAATGCGCAGAGCCTATTGGGAAAATAGGAACTACACTACAGTACTACCTGAACAAGCAGGAGGGCACCAGATCCAGACACGTGTCGCTGGAAGCACAGGCGATTTGGAAGTGGCTTCTAGCCTAGCTTGAGACAAGAAGATTTCTGCAATTCCCTTACCAGGCGTGCTCAACGTCCAGGCAGACGGCCTAGGCAGACATTTTCGCAGAAGCGCATGACTGGGTGTTAAAACAAGAAGTGGTGCAAGACCTCTTTCACAGCTGGGGAACACCCGACATAGATCTCTTTGCGGACGCAGAAAACGCAAAATGCTGCGTCTTCGTCTCCAGATACCCGCAACCAGGCTCCAAGGGGATTGCTCTGTTGATTGACTGGTCAGAGACATTACTCTACGCATTTCCACCAGTCCCCCCTCATTCCCTTGGTGATCAGGAAACTGTACGAATCCAAGACAGAGATGATCCTGGTTGTGCCAGAGTGACCTCTCCAATGGTGGTACCCGGACCTTCTTCATCTGTCCAAAGTACCACACAGGAGGTTACCATATCATCCGGATCTGCTGACCAAGGCGGGCGGCAAGGTGTTCCACCCCAACCTGCCATCCCTGAGGTTAGCAGCATGGCTCCTGAGTTCATCCAATATGGACATATGTCTCTCTCAAGACTGAATGCAGATCTTGAAGGAGGCATGGAGACCTTCTACGAGAAAGTCTTACTTTTTTAAGTGGAAGCGTTTTTATATGTGGTGTACTGCTGAGGGTCAGGACCCTATTTGAGGTCAGGAACAGGTACTGTTACCCTACTTACTGTATTTGGCTAAAGCAGGTTTTCAATATTCCTCTATAAAGGTTCACCTGGCAGCGATAACAGCATATAGAAAGTCGCCCACTCAGGTGTCTTTCTTTCAGATGCTAGTTGTCAAGGACTTCCTGGAGGGTCTAAAAAAGGTCTACCCACCAGTTAGGTCTCCATCTCCTCCCTGGGAGCTTAATGTGGTCCTCTCTAAGTTAATGGGTCTCCCATTCAAACCTATCCACAAAGTCTACCTGCAACATCTTTCGTGGAAGACTGCATTTCTCGTGGTAATCGCACCTGCTCGCAGGGTGAGCGAGATACAAGCCTTGTGCTCTTCAGAGCCTTTTCTCATTTTTCATGCAAATAGAGTGGCGCTTCAAACTCACTAGAGGTTCCTTCCTAAGGTGGTCTCGGAGTTTCACATCAACCAGTCAATTACTCTTTCTGCTTTATTTGGAAACCCTGTCACTCCTGCTGAGAGAGCATTGCACTCTCTAGATCTCAAAAGAGTGTTAAAATGTTATCTAGATAAAATAAAGAGTGTATGGAAGGCAGACACGCTGATTGTCAATTATGGTCCATTGAACACTGGTTTTCCTGCCTCTAAAAGGTCCACTGCTAGATGGATAGTGTTATGTATCATGTTATCCTATCAACTGGCACACAAACAGCTCCCGGGCAAGCCAAGAGCTCATTCTACAAGGGGTAAAGCCGCTACTGTAACGATGCTTAGTAATGTACCTGATCAGGAAATATGTAAAGTGGCAACATGGCGTTCGGTACACACTTTCGTACGCCATTATTGCCTTGATTCTGACACTCAAGCTGATGCTAGGTTTGGACAAGCATCCTTGAGAAACTTGTTTGGGTAATATATGTGTTGTTACCAGATTGGGTTATGTTGGTATTCGTCCGCAGGCTATGGGGATGGGCTTGCTACTCTAGTCAGTGCTTATGACTTTTGATGAGTATCCCCTGGAAGAGCAGGATAAGTTGCTTACCTGTAATGCTAGTTCTTTTCGAGAGTTATACTCATCAAAGTCATAAGCAACCCTCCCTCCTCCCCGCACGAATACCATAACAATAGATATGTATCTATTACTTACACTGCTATATGCCGTCCAAAAAGAACTGACCTGTCACCTGTGGTGCATGATGGGAGCCTGGGGGTTCCTGGACGTCTTAAATGCACAGCGCCAGTTTTTTCCAACTGTTCTATTTGCAGCCTCTCTATGCTAATCTGCCTCTATGGGCTTGCCTTTTCACCTTTGAAAATAAAGGCTGTGTTTAAAAGCAATCTGGATGCAGTTTTTGCTTTTCTATATCATGGAAGTATCATGATTTATGCTTCCTGTATTATTTCAAATGTAAAAGATTTACAATGCAATTGGTGCACATTTGAGCCTAGTAATATGTTTTTAGGCTGCATATGTATATGTATGCATATTACCTATATATGTGGATATGTATATATATATATATATATATATATATATATATATATGTAGGTATATGCATATATTGTGTTATTGCTCCGGGGTCCCCGCACATGGGCGGGTCTATTCAGTGCTTATGACTTTGATGAGTATCCCCTGGAAGAGAATGTGTGTTATGGTCTTTTGAGCAAATTTAATAAAAAGAGTTAAAAAAAAAGAAAGACAAGAAAACAAAAGTAACGATGAGTATACCCCTGGAAGAGAACTAGGATTACAGGTAAGTAACTTATCCTGAATCACTTATGTTCGTACACGATGAGGCTTCAGTATTACAATCATATGCGTAAGAGGAAATAGACTGAAGATCACCGGTGGTTTCCGATACATACTTATCTAGCGGAACAGTTTCACAGTGAATATGCTTAAAACAGGTTCATGCCTTGCCAACCCTATGTCGCCCTAGCATGGCTCTTGTCTTTCTTTGGACAACATTGATTTCCCTGGGTGGGGAAGTGCACCATTCCGGGAGGTACAGTGCAATACATGCTTGCCTGGTGAATTGGAAAACAAATTGTGTACAGACTCTGTGTTCAGGGATGTATTCTTTTTAAACCATGCTGCTCGCGTTTTGTAAGGATATAAGCAATGGACATTGAAACGGATCCCTTCTGGGCACTGTAGTCATGTCCTTAACTTTTTCAGGCAAAAACACTAATTGATTTCTGAATAATGAGTGTAAAAGTGCTAAGGTAACCATGTTGTCCCTTCTTACATTTCACATGCTTTACTTAATCTTGCATTCCCTAGGAGTGTTTGTTTTTTCCAGGATGTTATTACTCTTTTCTAGTGCGTTATGTGAATGGAGTCACATCCAGGTGTTCATAGTGGGCACAATTGGGTTGTAGTTGAAGACAGTGCAAGTTCTCCAGTATTAGGGGTGTGTTTCATAGATTCACATGCCTGAATCATTCCCCGTCGTCGGAGTGGGAGTCCCACGGTACATATAAAGCAGTAATATGCTATAATTACATTGGAAAAAACACTAATTCCCAACCAGGAAGTATAGTAGCTCAAGCTACCATAGAAAAAACTTCCACCTTCGTTACTATCCCAGTCATTATGTATAGTCTAAAATCCAGCCAATCAGGCGCCAGCACCCACCAGAACCTTCTCCCCAGAGGCTCAGGCTCTCAGATTTTTTACCGCACGTCGTGTGTTAGGGAGTCTCCCTGAGCTCTGCTCAGTTTTCTCAACTTTACTTCAATTTGAACTAATTTCAAGGATGTCTTCTAAGAAGTCTCTCTTCAGAGCCTGTGATTGTTGTGGTGAGCTTCGCCTTTTTGAGAAAGATCCACACAAAAAGTGTCTATATTGCCTATACCCAGATCATCAGGCCTCTGACTGTAAGATCTGCAGAACCATACCTCAAAAGACTCTCAGGGATAGAGAGGGTCGTTTACTTCTGTGGTTGAAAAGACTAAAGGACTCTTCTAATCCTGCATCTGAGGTGGGCAGCATTGCCTCTGGTTCAACTGCAGCCTCTAGGAAGAAGCCTGCGCCTGAAGGAATGTCATCACCTAAGGCAAAGGTGACTAAAAAACAACCACCTACTAAGGGACTGGATAAGCCTTCAACATCCAAGGCTGTCCCCACAGGCAAAGGCTTGGAGAGCACTTCTGACCTTCAAAAGAGAATTACCATCAAGATTCCTCAGTCATCTGAGAGGAATTTACCACAGACCTCATCTCCTCAAACGGCGATGTCCACTTCAACCTCCTCGTCGACGAGAGCGACGACTACAGTGACATCGACGGTAACTTTTTCCTCACCTAAACCTCGTATGATTATGTCATCGTCGTTGTCGTCACCAACTATGGTATTTGTCTCTGTGAAGCCTGTTCCGTCGACGTCCGTCGTTGACGCCTCGTCGTCGACTCCTCTGAAGGCTCTACCGTCGACAAAAAAGAAATCGTCGTCGACGGGCTCCACACCGTCTACGAAGGTAACACCGTCGGCGAAGATTGACCCGTCCCCGAAAGTAACACCGTCGACGAAGAGTGATCCGTCGACGAAGAGTGACCCGTCGACGAAGAGTGACCTGTCGACGAAGAGTGACCCGTCGACGAAGAATGTCCCGTCGATGAAGAGTGTCCCGTCGACGAAAAAGAAACCGTCGACGAAGGATGCCTCGTCGACGACAAAACCATCGGAAGGGAATCCTCCGTCGACGCCACAATTATCATCATGCGCGGCACTACAGGTTTGGTCTCCGTCGACAGTGTTTCTAACACCACAACAAGCATCAGGGCAAATACGTGAAACAACAATGCAGTTTTCACCCCTTTGTATTTCACCTCAAAAGGTGTCTTCTGAAGTGCCAGACCAACCTTTGGACACTGAAAGTGAGGATGAGATGGTCCAGAATACATTTGGACAAGCAACTAGCCCATCGGAGTTGCATATCAAACTTCAAGAAGAAGAATATGATGTTTCTCAATCTCCTGTTCATATATCGACACCAGTGGAAGATAACCCGGTTGCTCAAGTGCCTATGGCTTTACTATCCAATTTACAATATATGTTGGATGATTACTATAGGAGGTTCCCACCATCAGAGTCAGCAGGTTCTGGGCCGACAACTCCAACTTCTGAAACACCTCCACCCGTGCTTCCTCCGGTGCATCCGTCTTCACAATCACAACCTACTCAAGAAGGAGCTCCGCAGTCTTCGGAGGATGAAGACCAAAGGGAAGAAGGAGAAGTGGATGATTTGTCGGAGTGGGAGAACTATCAAGTACAATCTCCTTCAACATCTCCTCAGACTACGTCGGCCTCCCCTCTGGTGGATGTGGCTAGTTTTCACTTACTAATGGAGCGTGCAACCAAACGTATTCATATACAAATGGAACATACGGAGCAAGACTGTTTCTTGTACGATTTCAAGGATCAGCCCAGACGACAGATAAAGACAATACCCATCATTGATTTCATCTGGCAAGAAGGGATTAAGGTAATGTCAACGCCGGCCTCCATTCCTCCGGTCTTGCCACGCATAGATAAAAAGTATAAAGCACCTGAAAAATCGCCTGCATGTCTGATCGGACATCCAAAAACTTGACTCAGTAATTGTCCAGGCGGCCCAGAAGAGGGCCAGAAATCCATCCTCTGCAGTCACGGCACCGCCGGACAGGGATGTCGGACGCCTAGACTCAATCGGAAAGCGTGTTTCCACCATGGCTGCAACAACTGTTCGTGCTGCCAATGCATTGGCTATTTTAGGGCGGTACGACCGCCAAATGTGGTCTGACATCGCACCATTTATCAATCTCCTCCCTGAGCAATCCAAAGCTGAAGCACTTCAAATTCTTCAAGAAGGCCAAAGAATCTCTGAAGAGATTATCGATTCAGCTATAGATGTCGCATCTACAGGATTTCGACAGTTAGCAGGAGCTGCTGTCCTGCGCAGACAGGGGTGGTTCCATTTAACTTCTTTCAGGCAAGAAGTCCAGAACCTCCCTTTCGAGGAGCAAGAGGAGGAGGAACGTCCTCCAATAGAGGTGGATACCAACAACAATCCACATACAGACAAAGTAACCAGCGCTATCAGACACAGCGCTACCAGTCTTATGGACAAAAAAGATCAACCTACACCCAGAACAGGGGTAAGACAAACTACCGCGGCAAAGACAAGCGCCAATGAGTCTTTTCACCTGCCACCACCACTTCACCACCCTCACAAAAAACTTGGCGGAAGAATATCGAAATTTTACTCCAACTGGCAGTCAATAACAACAGACAAATGGGTCCTGGAAATTGTGGCCAGGGGCCATGCCCTAGAATTCGAAAAATTCCCTCCAAATGTTCCGCCAAAAGGACAGCCTCCAGCTCACCTAAGGGAGCTGTTTGCCCAAATCAAGGTGATGTTACAAAAAGGAGCGATCGAGAGCGTTCCACAGAAGATGAGAGGAATGGGGTTTTACTCCAGGTTCTTCCTGGTAAAGAAAAAGAACGGGGAGTGGCGCCCGATCCTCGATCTTCGCGCTCTGAACAAATTTCTAAAGAAATTGACATTCCGGATGTTGTCACTTCAGGAAATTTTACATCTTCTAGCAGCAGGAGATTGCATGGTCACCTTAGATCTCCAAGATGCATATTTCCACATCCTCATTCTACCTCGTCACAGGAAATTCCTTCGCTTCAGGGTGGCTGGCAGGGACTACCAATTCAAGGTCCTTCCCTTCGGTTTACGGTCAGCTCCAAGAGTATTTACGAAAGTGTTAGCTCCAGTGGCTGCGCACCTCCGGCTGGAGGGAATACAAATTTTCCCATACCTAGACGACTGCCTTATAAAGGCCAGTTCTCACGAAACCGTTCATCAACACCTTCAACAGTGCCTGCACCTATTTCAGTCTCTAGGCCTGACAATCAACTTCAGCAAATCCCAAATGCAATCGTCTCAAAGAAGGGCCTTCTTAGGAGCGACTCTAGACACTCAAAAACTCAAAGCTTTCGTCTCAAAAGAGAGACAGATAAAAATAAGTCGGCTAGCGCAAGATCTGATGCAAAGAAAGTCAGCTTCAGTCCGACTGTACAAGTCTTTTCTAGGGATGGCATCGGCTTGTATTCCATTACTTCCAAATTGCCGGCTCCGAATGAGGCCGCTTCAGGAGGAACTGACCTTACAGTGGCAACAGGTTTCGGGCACTTTCGAGGACCTCATTCAAATCACGCCACTCATGAAGAAGACTTTTCTCTGGTGGACACAGCTAAGTCATCTGAGGCAGGGGTGAGCGTTCCTTCAAGACGCACCGAGTCTAACCATCACTACAGATGCGTCCCTCGAGGGCTGGGGGGCTCATCTACAAGGCCTCACGATCAGCGGCAAATGGACTGCGCAGCAAAAACGGTGGCACATCAACCGTTTAGAACTGAGAACCATTTTTCTTGCACTCAAGGCGTTTTGTGCCATCATTCAGAATGCCAATGTGTTGATACGAACAGACAACACAACAAGCATGCACTACGTCAACAAGCAGGGAGGAACACGATCTCTTCTCCTGTCTCAAGAGGCGCAGGATTTATGGTCATGGGCTCTTCACCACAATGTAAATCTGCAAGCAGTGCATGTTCCGGGGACAGAAAACGTCCTCGCGGACGCGCTCAGCAGAACAACGTCACCACCCACGAATGGGAGCTTCACCAAGAGGCAGTGGAACACCTATTTCATCAGTGGGGTTGGCCAGACCTAGATCTATTTGCGACAAGGACCAACAGCAAATGCCAAAGCTTCGCAAGCTGGCATCCCCACAAGAACTCTCTGGGGAATGCGTTCTCCATCAATTGGTCTCTGACGTTTGCGTACGCTTTCCCACCGATTCCACTAGTCCCCAAGGTTCTGCGGAAGATGAAGAAGGAACCTTGCCGACTCATCCTGATTGCGCCCAGATGGCCGCGCCAATATTGGTTTACAGAGCTCCTCCTACTGTCAGAGTGCAAGCCAATTCAGTTACATCCAATCCCGAACTTGCTCAGCATTCAGGAAGGACAAGTCTTCCATCCGGACCCAGCATCTCTGAGATTAGCGGCCTGGCTCCTGAACACCGTGAGTTTGCACACCTGAACATCCCGGAGGACTGTAAAGAGGTGTTGGCCAAGGCTAGAGCGCCTGCTACCATCAAGACGTACAGTCTGAAATGGAAGCGCTTCTGCATCTGGTGCCGTTCAGCAGAGGTTCACCCTTTTTCAGCAAAACCTGAGGAAATTCTTCCTTTTTTCCTGCAGTTAGCACGAGTAGGTCTGTCTCATGCTACCTTAAAGGTGTTTCTGGCTACAATATCCAGATATCGACAGGATGGGACCAATTCTCTGTACTCAGCAAGGATTATCCAACAATTCTTCAGAGGCCTCTTTAGAAAGTTCCCTCCTGTACGCCGTCCACCTCCTGCGTAGCATCTGAATGTGGTCCTAGCTCAACTCATGCGTCACCCATTCGAGCCCATCCATAAGGCCGACTTGAAGTACCTTTCGTGGAAAGTATCACTGCTCTTGGCTTTAACATCCTCCAGGAGGGTTAGTGATATCCAAGCTTTCACTGTGCATCATCCTTTCCTGCAATTCACAAGTGACTCTGTGATACTTCGCACAAATCCAAAATACATTCCGAAAGTACCTTCGGATTTCCATCTGAATGAACCTATTGTTCTTAAGTCGTTCTTTCCAGACCTGCAAACACCTGCGGAAAGAGCGTTACACTCGCTTGACATTGAAAGATTTCTTAAATTCTATCTACAAAGAACGTCTACTGTACGCACTTCTGACCAGTTGTTCATTACCTACGGTGCGATTCGTATGGGGCAGGCAGTTTCAAAACAGACTATTTCAAGATGGGTCTCTGCTGCCATTGCCTTTTGCCATGCACAGGCTGGGAGTCCTTTACTGTCAGCAGCCCGAGCGCACTCTACAAGAGCGGTCTCTTCATCTACGGCCTTATTTGCTGGAGTCCCTCTTCAGCAGATCTGCAAAGCGGCTACTTGGGCTAGTCGCCATACTTTACCAGACATTACTGTCTAGAGTCAATCAGCGAGGCTGATACTTCTGTGGGTCGAGCTGTTCTACGGAATCTGTTTCACTAAGGTGAGCCTCTGTTTTTCCCCACCTCCTTGTTTCTGCTGTCAGACGCTTCTTATGTTCTGTTCACACATATTTCCATGATTGCATTATGTTATGCTTAATACGATATGTGTATTTTCACTTTGCATTGTTATATGCGTTACTTGCTGACAAGCTTGGCTTCATTAGCGTCTGCCCAGCAAGGATATGTACTGCTAGCTACTCTGATTCAGGCATGTGAATCTATGAAAGACACCCCTAATACTGGAGAAGAACAATAGTTACTTACCTGTAATCTGTGGTTCTCCAGTATTGGTGTCTTTCATAGATTCACATGCAACCCGCCCACCTCCCCTCAGAGGCTTTTAGGATATACGGTTTTTGCCTACACTCCTGCGAGAAAATCTGAGAGCCTGAGCCTCTGGGGAGAAGGTTCTGGTGGGTGCTGGTGCCTGATTGGCTGGATTTTAGACTATACATAATGACTGGGATAGTCACGAAGGTGGAAGCTTTTTCTATGGTAGCTTGAGCTACTATACTTTCTGGTTGGGAATTAGTGTTTTTTCCAATGTAGGATTACCATCTGCTACCTAACCTTTTCCCTCCTGAGGCGAAAGCCGGGAGGTCTCCTTTCTTTTCTTGGCAATTTTAAAATCGAGTGTGTTTGACTTGCGTGTTATTCACCTTTTAAAATAAATTGTGTGCAGCTTAGGATCGCGCTTGTGCTGTAAGCGTGCTGCTGCCTTGCCTCAGACTTCCCAGCGCTTGTAAGCGCTTCGCCTGCTCCCTCCTCCTTGCTTGGGGTTTCAGACCGCCCTCGGGCGAGTATTGACGCCGAGGGCTGGGATCTGATTTCGGCCGCCATCTTGGGGGTAGGACTCTCCGCCCTCGCGCTCTAGTAGCGCTATAAAAGGGAATTGTGACATCCTGCGTGTGATTACCATCTTCTACCTAACCTTTTCCCTCCTGAGGCGGAAGCCGGGAGGTCTCCTTTCTTTTCTTGGCAATTTTAAAATCGAGTGTGTTTGACTTGCGTGTTATTCACCTTTTAAAATAAATTGTGTGCAGCTTAGGATCGCGCTTGTGCTGTAAGCGTGCTGCTGCCTTGCCTCAGACTTCCCAGCGCTTGTAAGCGCTTCGCCTGCTCCCTCCTCCTTGCTTGGGGTTTCAGACCGCCCTCGGCCGAGTATTGACGCCGAGGGCTGGGATCTGATTTCGGCCGCCATCTTGGGGGTAGGACTCTCCGCCCTCGCGCTCTAGTAGCGCTATAAAAGGGAATTGTGACATCCTGCGTGTGATTACCATCTGCTACCTAACCTTTTCCCTCCTGAGGCGGAAGCCGGGAGGTCTCCTTTCTTTTCTTGGCAATTTTAAAATCGAGTGTGTTTGACTTGCGTGTTATTCACCTTTTAAAATAAATTGTGTGCAGCTTAGGATCGCGCTTGTGCTGTAAGCGTGCTGCTGCCTTGCCTCAGACTTCCCAGCGCTTGTAAGCGCTTCGCCTGCTCCCTCCTCCTTGCTTGGGGTTTCAGACCGCCCTCGGCCGAGTATTGACGCCGAGGGCTGGGATCTGATTTCGGCCGCCATCTTGGGGGTAGGACTCTCCGCCCTCGCGCTCTAGTAGCGCTATATAAAGCTCCTCCCTCTCTCCGCGCAGCGGATGCGTATTGCGGACGCGCCGGAGTCGCGCCGGAGTCGCGCCAGAGTCCTGCCCGTCTGCGCCCGTCAGCGTCCCGGAGGCGTTTGGCGTGGCAGGTTCTCTTGGTCGACACTTCCTACTCCCTTGCAGTATTATGCTGTCATATACATCCAAGGAGCTCCACTCCCTACGCTCTGGCAATAGGTCCTGTCATTCAGTTTTTCCTGGTCGCTACAGGGGCAAACACAAATGCCCAGTTTGTAATTGGCATTTTACCAGCGTTCTCCCTCACAATACCCACACGAAGGGCTGTAGCATTAAACATCTTTGCTTACTCCTTAATACCAGGTCACTGCACAGACATACTCAGGAGATTTTTGATTTGCTCTCTACGAATAACCCCACTTGTCTTATACTCACCGAGACATGGCTGAATGAGTCCTCCCATCCGGACATAGTGGCAGCCATTCCCTCTGAGTATAACATCTATAGACAAGATAGAATTAAGGGAAGGGGGGGAGGAGTCGCCCTTGTTGTGAAAAAATCTTTCACGTGCGCAGTGGTGTGCACGGAAACCATCACGGGTGCTGAATCCCTTGCCTTTACCCTGTCCTTATCACCTCAACAAACGGTGAAGGGTCTCGTAGTATATAGACCTCCGGGCCCTGTGGGTTCCTTTTTTGAGGATCTCCAGCAGGTCCTGTCGATACTAGTTCTGAGATCGGAGCAGTGCATATTGGTGGGAGATTTTAACTTCCACATGGAAGATCAGATGGACCAGGATGCCAATAAGCTGTTCGATATCACGTCTGCTTTGGGATTGCTCCCTTACCTTTCTGGCCCGACACATGACAAAGGCCACACATTAGATCAGGTTTTCTCTACCTCCCCAGTTGCGGTTACCGCACTCCTGCCGGTACTGTGGTCTGATCATCATCTTGCCCATTTCCAAATATCTAGTACTGAGAAACCATCTGCCAGGGCCTCGAGACAGCTGGGTAGTAGCTATAGGGCGTATCATCGGGTGACTCCTGACCTGTTAGCTCAGGCCCTGGTGAATCACCCTCCCTCTTATACGGGTGATCTGGAGCATGATCTGGACACCCTGCAGTCCTGGCTCTCAGTTAGATTGAACGAGCTGGCCCCTCTACAGCCGCCTAGATCTGATACTAAACGCTCTACGGCCCCCTGGTTCTCGGCA
The DNA here is from genome assembly GCF_964261635.1 of Lissotriton helveticus. NCBI lineage: Eukaryota > Metazoa > Chordata > Amphibia > Caudata > Salamandridae > Lissotriton > Lissotriton helveticus. Next base: position 74,410,035 of record NC_136073.1, on the reverse strand, counting down.
GAGTTGGCCCTCTCCCGGAGACAATGCAAAGTCGCCGAACGGGCCTGGAGAGCCCAATATGATGATGAGGCAAAACGGACCTACAAAGCCATGATGAAATCTTATCATGGTCTAATCCTGCAGAGTAAGAAGGACTACTTTGCTAAAAAAATTGAGGAAGCAGCCAACTCCTGTAAGGAGATCTTTTCGATTGTGCGAGAATTTACGACCCCGCGTTCGACCATAGATCAGGAGATTTCGGATGAGACCTGGGCTGACACTATTGCTAATTTTTTTACGACTAAAATTAGACAGATTCAGGACTCTTTTCTTCCGAGACCGACAGCTGCTCCTCGTATATTGCCGAATGAGATAGCCCACCAGCCGATCCCTGGTCCGGTTTTGTTGAACTTTCCGCCTCTCACGATCTCCTCATCTTTAGCTTTGATGAGGAATCTTAAATCTGGTTCACCATGTGATCCCTGCCTGGCAAAATTTTTAGCTAGAATGGCTGATGTTGTTAATCCCCTAGTTAATCCTATTCTCAACCTTTTCTTGAGTAAGGGGATCCTGTCTCAATCCTGGAAACAGGCCATGGTGATCCCTCTCCTTAAAAAGCCCAATCTTGCCCCGGAAGCCCCGTCCAACTATCGACCAATTTCGCTCCTCCCTGCACTTACTAAAATCCTCGAGAAGCACGTCCATAGCGTGCTTTCTAACTTCCTGGAGTCGAATGAGCTGCTCCATGCGTCGCAATCGGGCTTTCGATCTAACCTAAACACCGAGACGGCGCTCTTGGAAGTCTCAGAGATTGTGAAGGAGGTGCTGGATGATGGAGGCAGGGTGATGTTAGCCATGTTAGACTTGTCGGCGGAGTTCGACACCGTCCCCCATGAGGATCTCCTCATTAGACTACATGACATCGGTCTAGGGGGGACGATGCTCAACTGGTTTCGTTCCTTCTTAGCCAACCGCCGTCAAACGGTCTGGGCCTCGTCTGGATCTGCCGAAATGCCGCCATTGGGAGTCAGAGTTCCTCAGGGCTCAGTTTTGAGCCCTACCCTATTTAACATCCTCATGACCCCTCTGGCGGATCTGGTGGAGTCCTACGGGGCCCGGATAGTCTCATACGCTGACGACACCCAGCTTCTTTTCACCTGCTGCAAGAGCGAAGAATTCGATGGGGAAAGTATCCGTGAGTGCCTTGGGGCTGTTTTCAATTGGTTCCATCTGAACAGCCTCAAGTGCAACTCGGATAAATCTGAGATACTTTTCTTTGGATGCCCCGTGGATCCGGACTGGCATGATTGGTGGCCTGCTGACAAGTTCCCTCCAGCCCAGTCTTCTAAATGGGCCAAGAACCTGGGAATTAAAATTGACAACGGGCTCACGCTCAAATCCCAGGTGGCAACCTTGACTGGGACCTGTTTCGGGATCCTCAGGATGCTCCGAAAGTTTTTCCCTCTGCTGTCTGAGGAGCATCGGAGAATAACAGTTCAGGCCCTCATTGGATCCAGATTGGATTATGCTAATATTCTGTATCTGGGTCTCCCAGAATACCTTTTACAGCGCATGCAGGTGACCCAGAATGCTGCAGCATGAGCGATTTTCGGTCTGCACCGTCGAGCCAGTGCCTCTAACCTGTTGCAATCCCTCCTTTGGCTTCCTATACGGAAGAGGATAATGTTCAAGGCCTTGACATTAGCCCACAAAGCACTGCATGCCACGGGTGCAAAATACCTACAGAAGAGGCTGAACTTTTATCAGCCGACACGATCCTTACGATCGGAGTCTTTAGCACTTGCTGTAGTTCCTCGTATAAAGAGGGCACGTCTGGGTGGGCGATCTTTTAGATTTCTGGCCCCTCAGTTATGGAACTCTTTACCATTGGTCTTACGATCCACATCCAATTTGTTAGCTTTTAGGAAGGGTCTCAAGACTTGGTTATTCGCTGGGTAGAGTTTTGTTCCCCCCTTTTTTCTGTTGTTCTGTTTACTATTATGTTCTTTTTTAGTCTCTTTTCTGGGTCTGGAGCACAAAGCGCCGGGACACTCCTTTGGAGTAGCCGTTGCGCTATACAAGACCCATTAATAACATAACATAACATAACATTATAGCATATTACTGCTTTTTATGTACTGTGGGACTCCCACTCCGACGACGGGGAATGATTCAGGCATGTGAATCTATGAAAGACACCAATACTGGAGAACCACAGATTACAGGTAAGTAACTATTGTTCTTTCTCTTAGTGGGGCAGTATAGTGTTCAGTGGGGGAGAGGATGTGGCACTATGACCAGAGCTGCCGAATTTTGAACTGGGGAACTAAGTTCAGCCTTCATGACCAGTCCACTCTCCTGAGGGAGCACATTCCTTTGCTAGACCTTAGACTGCCCCAGCAAAACCTCAGAAGCCCTGCTGTCTTAGCACCCGCAGGTGGACCATATCAGTGGCAAGTGTGGGTTAACTTTGAAGGCCTGTCCACCACAATCCATGCTGAAGTTCATCTCCAGTCTTGCAGCAGGCCTATGAAGCTGCGCATCCTAGAGTGAGGGTGACTCTGTTACTGAAGTCACAGGACCCTTGAGCAGGGCGGCTCTAGGGCGTTGCAACCGATGTAATTGCATCGGGTGGTAGCTTCGGGTGGGGGCATCATGTTTGCAAGTATATTATGTTTCTAAAAAGACCTGCTGCCTCCTTTCTGGCCTCCAGAAATTTTCGGCAACAATGCAAATGTCATGATAACTCCAATGATTAATGTTCTTCCTAGAAAGAGGTAGAGTTTTGTCAACTGGAAGTTTTGACCTGTGGAAAGGTATCGCAGATGGTTAATGTGCCCGCTGCAAAGAATATGTACCATGCAGATCACAAAGTGCACATAATGTAAAGAGGTCAGTGGGTTACTGCTTTTGTCAGTGAGATCCTTTTGTTACTTGTAGTTTATAAGCCAAAATCCTAACATAGAACAGTGAGCTATAACTGTCATCGGAGAGCTGCATGCAAACTGCAAGGTGTTAATTAGAGAGTTATGGTGTTTTCCCCAGTCTTTGATTATCCTAGGGTTGCAAAAAAAGGTTCATTTGGATAGAAATCAGTTCTGGTTTTTGAAGAGAACGAGAGTGTGGTTATGGAGACTTGAGAGACACTGTTAAAGGGTGGTAGTGAGGGAATCAGTGGCGGAGGGAGTCATTGGGGGCACAAGCAAACATTGTCACGCAAGGCTCCGCCATCGCTAAAACTGGTCCTGCACCTGAGGTCTGTCCTCCTCCCTCATTGGTACCTTCATTGCCTTGTTTCAGCAGTAGTAGCTGCAACTCACCAGTGGCGGCAATGCAGGATTTGTACGCCCTCTAAACTAAGTTCACAAACTTCACTGTCTCTCTGCTTCATGCACAAGCACCTTTAACATGTGCTGCCTGCTTTGGGGACACGTGAATTATGCAGCAATGGAGGACAAAATTATGCCGCACTGTTGACTAAATTATGCAGCATAAAAAAGGCTGCAGCGTAAATCAGTATATTTTGCGTTTCTTCTTAGGGCCTGATTCTGATGCGGTTAGGAAAGCATTCCCACCTAGGGCCAGATTCTGATGCGGTTAGGAAGGCCTCCTAATGGCATTTGCTCCTTCCAAATCGGATCAGGAACATGTCTTCACGACCCAGGGCCCAATTATGATGCGGTTAGGAACATATACTTCCATTGAAGTCGGATGTATGACGTTACAACGCAGGCTATTACAACGCCTGCCTTTACAACGCGGTTTTTACATCGCAATCCATTACAACGCATAGCGCTTTGGGGTGCTGGATAGTGAAAAGTTTAATTTACTATTCCAACACCAGTCCCCGTGGACACTAGGGAAGGTGTTGGATAGTAAATTAAACTTATTCCCTATCCTATAGTGCCCCCATCGCAATGCGTTGTAATGGGTTGCGTTGTAATGACCGCGTTGTAATGGTAGTGCGTTGTAAAAGTTTTGTTGTAAAGGTTGTTCACCATTGAAGTCAATGGCAGTCCAACCAAATCGTATCTGGAAGCATCCTGATGCATCGTACTCCGTCAGTCGGACTCTCCCGATCCGAGTGGGTCGGAAACCATTTCCAAACCGATTCCGTCGGGAAGCTTCCAACCCGCATCAGAATCAGGCCCTTAGTGTTAAGCTGCTCTTGGTGCTTTTGTGGTTTGTAATTTCCTTCTTAGCTCACAGGAGACCTCCGCAACCTCCTTCTGCAGTTTAGGTAGACTTGTCAAGGGGAGGTTTTTACAGTGCAGGAGAACTAGGGTTACAAGGTCTGGCTGTGCAGCTCCTTCCCTGGGCAACAACGGGCCAACTTCAGTTCTTCCTGCAAAGCTCTACACACACCTCCTCTTCTAGGCAGCCTTCCCATTGCACAGGGGTATCTCTACCACCGCCCCTGAAATGTCAATTTGCTACTTCTCTCAAGGTAGAATCAAGACAGCTCTTTCTAACACAATGTGGAACTTCCACGTTGCTCTTCCTAAATAATACAAGGTATGTTGTCAGGCAGCACCCCAAAGCTAGGGCTCAGATGTTTTTCTCCACATTTCTGGCACAAGTCAATGAGAAATCCTGACCAATTGTTTTACTTTTTTTTACAGGCATGGATTGTTTATTACACAGGCCCAGACCTCTTTCAGGCAGTTTCTACGTTTGTAAATCTCCACCTTTCCTATCTTTACTAAAGGGAGATCTTATTAGTTGTAGTAAATTAAGGAGGGATCGTGAAGTCAATGAAAAATGGGGCATACTTACAGCAAACTCGGTGGGGTTTATAGAGGAGTAAGGTCGTGTAAAGGAGGGGGTAAGAATGGGACATGCACCCCCCCACAAAAGAGTAAGCACATTGCTATTATCAAACAGCTCTTCAAAAGTTACTGCAGCCAAAAAGAAGTACCCAAAACAGTAGCAGATGTACTCCAGCTCCGACTTGGAGTAAGTCCAACACCACACATGGCTAACCACTGGTACTGCAACACCCTCCCATTGAAAATAATGGAGGTAGGGATGTAAAGTAATAACCCATAGAGAATAATGTTAAATTATTTCAAACTGTTCAAAATATAAATTAATTTAATTTAATATAAAAAAGTTATCTAGCACTAAAACTAATTTACTATTTTTGTTAAAAATATTTTAATCTTTTCGTTTAACTTTAAATGTAATAACATTCATATTTATTAAGTACAAATAAATTGTTTTTAAATATTCCTACACACCACTTTTAATAATAAATACATAATAAAAATATTATTACTTTGGTGGGATTTATTTTAATTTAAACTCCCCCAAAATATTTTTAATTCATTTAAATTGGTTACGCATTTAATTCAAAATTAACTTGCTAGTGCCTTTGCACTGTTTAGGGGGTTCTGCATTTAAAATAAATGTATAAAACTAATCTACATTAATATTTATCATAAACATATTTTTACTAATGTTTGAAGTTTAATAAACTTTTTCCTTTGCTTCAATATAGCAAGGACTCCACCATTGGTAAAGATATTTTTATGGGAAATATTAGTGTTCATTTTATATATTTATTTTAAATATTGAGCAAAGTAAAAAAACTACAAAGGTATTAACTTCATTTTTAATGAACAATTTAGTTAATTTAAATACAATAAATTAAAACAATATTTTCAAAGATGTATTTTTTTTTTATTTTTTTAAAACCTTTATTGTACAGGGAAGGCTCACAAATACGGGCCTACAACCCAGCGGGCCGGCCACCACAGATAAGGAGCATAATCAACAATACAGAAACGCATACAGAATATCACAACAAATCATACAGGAAATCAGGGCTAAAAAACATATAGCAACCAGCAGGGACAGGATACGAGAAGGTTGATTTTCTAATATATAGAAACGGGTACAACAGGATAATAAACAGGTAGGAAGTCTCGGAGGGCCGTGGTGGGCCGCGGTGGGCCGCGAACAGCTATGGTAAAAGATACAGGATAACTCAATAATGACAAATACCTATCGGTAAGGGCAGAATATGAGTCGCACCAGAAAAACAGTGGCAACTGCCGTTCAACGCCACCCACCACAATAAGAACATATCATATCAAACAGAGTCGAAAAAAGCTTATCAAATAAAGCCCTCCGTCACACAACCCAGGGAATAAGGAAAAAAAAAAACCACGAGAGGGGGGAGGAAGGGAGGAAAAAGAGGGAAAAGGGGACAAAAAGCGAAAGGAAGAACGCCACCTCAAGCACGCGCCCCATGGCAAACGAGGCCGGAAACCACAAATCGGTATACAGAACCGGTAGTAACCAGAGCAAAGTTAAATAGTGAGCCAAAGTCACAGTAAGACCCAAAGGCCAGCGCATCAAGAACAACCCACCCAGGGGGACACATGCTGAGACCGCGTCCCGAAAAAGAGGACACACAAGAGCCATAGAACCAAAAAAATAAGATAAAGGAGGGGAAAAACCCCCCCCCAAAGAAATGACAGACCCCCCCCACCCAGCAAGCCCACCCTGCACCCCTGCAGAAGGCTATGACCCACCCCCCAGCAGCGTGCCTGTCGCCCTAATCAGAACCCGAAATATAGAAGAGCTAAAGCAAGATAGAACCATAAAGACAAAAAAAGGGGGGGAAAAGAAGGAATAAGGGAGAAAGGAACACGGGAGAGGGCCATACAACAGAATCAACGGCTCCCACCCTCCCGTCCGAAACATCAGTGTCCACGGGAAGACGAAGAATTGAAGGATACAGAACAGGAATACGACAAAAGTCCGACATGGTCATACCGTACCAATCGATCATCCAACCATTGCAAGACAAAAGTACACAAAGGCAAGATCGTCTCATCCCTGTCCTTTTCTTTCCAAATCTGTAGCAGTCCGCCTCAAGAAGAACCAGTCCACAAGGAACAGGAGGCAGAGAACAGGGAGGTCAAACTTCAATCCGCATAAGATGTTCCGTGCATCACTCGAATGATCCGGAGCAGTCAGAAACCATTGTACACAAGGCAGGCACAGTTCCGAAGATGATCTGAGGAAAGTCGACCCAGCGGAGTCAGCACAGGATCTACGATCGGCCATTCGAGGAGATGAAGAACAGGAAGAACCACCAAGACCGGCCCGGACAGGACCCGGCCCACCGACCCACAGCACAGGAGAGGACACATCACGAAGGAGGGCAGCGGAACTCCGCACATCAGCAGAAACGGCAGCCACCGGGTCCATAATTTCCAGGATAGAACCAGCCGCACCTGGCAGCGACGTAGCCGCACACGCCAGGGCTCAAACGGCCCAGGGAAACGAGCCTCCTCCAGGTTAACAGCGGGTGCGGCCACAGGAGTACCCCAGGAGCGCAGGGCGGCGAGGATGTCCGTAAGTGTAGGAACACCTTTACAGTATCCGGTTTCTGTGCCACATCGTGGACCACCGCCGCCCATCTCGGCCCGGCTGAGATATACAGGGTCGGCCGCCATCTTGGAAGCCCGGCGGGGTCGCAGCGATCCCCGACCCCTGACCGGGCCACAGCAAGGCAAACGGAATTCAGTCAACCACCAGCAGAGGCACGTCCAGAGCAGGAAGGGGGGCCACCAGAAGACGGAGGATCGCCGGCCCCCAAATGCCGCCGGCCCCGTTCTCCGAGTCCGGGCGGAGGCACTCAAAATGGCCGGACCGGAGAACAAAGGGGGGGACAAGCCACAATTACGGTCAGTCCCGACAACAGAAGGCAGCGCCTCCACCCCAGGCCGCGGGACCGCCTGATCAAACCAGAAAGCCGCGACCGGCCTCTCTGCACAACCGCCTCGTCGGCCGAGTCCACTGCGCCATCAAGGGCCGGCCATAGCGTAGCGCCCCGTCCGGGCGCCGCCAAGGAGACTCAGGCCATTCCGCTCCGGAGGTCCCGAAGCGAGCGAAGGCACAGTTCCGGAACCACGGCACCCAGAGACAACCGGAACAGACGGTTAGTGTCTATAAATCGCCGTAGATCCACAGTGTAGCAGAAATTGTCTTCCCGGGGCAGGATAAAGGCAGGATTTATGTTTCGAACAGGAAAGTTGACGGAGCCGAGCTAAAGCGCGGCCATCTCGGACGCGAGCTTGGCTCCTCCCCTATGTGTATTTGAAAAAATGATCACCTAAGTAAAATGTTTCTAGAACTAATGTAATATAAGTTACAAGAATGTATGTATAGGGTTAATCAAAATGAATGTATAACAAAAAGTTACATTTATTTTTAACTTTCAAAAAGGTTATTCAAATATCATTAACTTCAATTTAATTTATATATATTTTTAAAAAGTAAAATAAATAATTTTTATTTAGTATTTTTTCCTATACAGTGCTATTTGGGGGTCCCTGCTTCCATGTTTTTCCATGGTACAGTGTTGCACAATCAGTGATTGAAATACATAAACCTCCTCTAAAGAGGTCGGAGACCTAGTTGGTGTGTATGGTTACTGCCAATTATGTCAGTATGTACCAAGAAATTAAGAATGAAAAATTTCTTTCTATAGTCCCCTCACTCACCGGGGTTTCCCCACGGTGACATGCTTCATCATTGGGGCTTCCCAATTTCTCTACGAAAAAGGGGCGTGCTGCGACAAAACGGACTACGCAGGAGCACTTTTTACGTGAAAGGCTATGTGTGGTGTAAGGTGTAGTGATGGTGGAGTGGGTGTGGGTTTAAAAATACCGTGCTAGTGGGCCTCAACAATTTATTTTGCTCCTAGTCTGGTATATTAAAAAACGGGGGGTGACACTGCTATCTGGCCTTAAACTAGGGCTAGATCAGTGTTCTATGGTCAACATGTTTCAAGCTCCCCAAGCTTTTCATCAGGACCATACAGGGTCCAGCCCTGTATTTTCCACTCCTATATCCCAATATTAGGGTTTTTTTAAAAAAATATAGTGATCATACTAAACGCTGTAATTATTTAAACATGCGTTTTGCATACATACAATTTGTATCCTACTCGTATTTCTGAAAAAGAGAATGACACTGATTAGTGGCAAACATCCCCCCTCAAAGGAGTAGGGGTTCACACATGCAGCTCACTTCGTCTAGGGCAATGGTGTGCCTTGGGCACCATAATGGTGCGTGCAGGCTTTCCAAACTCGTGAAGATTAAAAAGGTTCTGTGAAAAGGTGGTAACGTGATTGGCACACAAATAACACAGAACTTAATGTGACTATTGACAAGACACACAACATATATACACAAAATGTTCTCATGGCAAAAAGGTATATTTACATATGCAAGTGCTCAATTACACTTCATGGTCTCTGGCGAGGGCAGGATCGCCTCGTGGAAACGTTGCTGTAAAATTTTGGTGATAGTTACTTTCCGTTTTCACCCAAAGATTTGCGTTACCATTTTAAGGAAATCAAACCCTTTACGAGGTTAGGAACAACTGTATTGCTTCGCGTTATTGTACTTACTTCCTATCGGCAAACCCGCTCGGTACTACCTGATCAATCCTCACCCGACCGCATACTAATGCTGGAGAGGAACGCCGGTGTATTTGGAGTCACCGCGCTTCCGGGTCTAGTGCGTCTAGAACGTAATTTTTCTTTCTTAATTTCTTGGTACATACTGACATAATTGGCAGTAACCATACACACCAACTAGGTCTCCGACCTCTTTAGAGGAGGTTTATGTATTTCTAATACTGTTTGGAGGCCGACCTAGTTTGGTTTAACCTCCTTCCCTCCCTCCTATGTTCTTCTGCAATCAGTGATTGGCCATGTGTTGTACTGTGTAAATTTTGCACCCCCACCTTTTTTCAGGTAGTGGAGACATGTTAGTCTACACTTTTGATTATCTTTGCACTCGTGACTTTGAGAAGCCCAAAGAAGTAAAGTTACTCAAAAGTGTAAAAATAATCATATATGTGTAAATTATTGCCCACAAGCCTAAATTACTGTTGCGAATAGTCCCATCAGTGTTTGTTACTTGGACTCTGCGCTCCATTTTTTCAACCCACCCCTGGATTTGAGGGTTTATTTTCTTGCCACTTTAGTTATGAACAAAAGGTCTGTTATCAGTAGGAACATAGGGGCCTGATTATGATGGAGGTGGGACTGCCACCGTCTGTGGCGGTTCCACCGCTATTGGACCATGGAGGTCCACCCGCCACATTACAATAGCAGGCGGATAGTTGTCGGTCAGAGAGACCGACCGCCATGCATTGACAAGCTCAAGGGGCCCGTCAGAGGGACTTGAATCCCTAAAACAGTGGTGGTGCCTCTTCAGGCACCGCCATAGTGACTACAAAGTCCCTTTCTGCCAGCCATTTCATGGCGGTTAACCCGCCATGAAAAGGCAGATGGAAAGGGACTTTTGGGGCCCCAAGCTGGCCCCCTTTCGACTCCTTGTTCTCAGCCTTGGTTTCAAGGGGGCACCGCATGCTGCTTGCCACATAGTGCAGGCATATGCAAAATGGGTATTTTTTGTACTGCGGCGTGTGCTTGTAGACCCCAGCACATGCCGCAGTACAAAACAATCTTGAAGGCGTCGCATCGTAATCCCTATGGCGGGATCACCAACAGCTAGTCGGGCGGTCCCATTCCCGACAGGATGGCATTCGGACCAAAGTCCAACCGCCATCATAATCAGGCCCATAGATATTGTAATGCTGAGTCCTGTGATATTTTTTTGTATTGCTCTTTGAATCCAGAGCTTACCTGTGCATTGTTATTTATTTGCAGCCAAACTCCAGTCAGAGCAGTGCACTTGGTCTAAAACACCTCTGCTAAATAACACTTTAGAGCAAAAATAAAAGTAGGAAATGGCTTCCTAATAAGAACTTTGAAAGACTCCACTATACTATCATGCCCTGCAGGTTGTCAGACACTTTGTTTTTCTGCCCAATGAGGAAGGTCCCAAATTCTTTTCACCTTTTTAATATTTTAATTTTGGCTTGGGGAAGTTGGTTTCACTTGACGTATTTTATTGTGATCTACCTATTCCATCCTTTTATCTTGGAAAAAGTGTTTTTTGACTGGATATAATTTCACCTCCTTTTTCCCCTCAGCCAACATAACTTACATTTTTGTCCGCCCTGTAGTGGCAAGATGTCATCAAAGGATGGCCACGATGACTGTGTGGTTTGCCGTCCTGACTTTCACTCAACCAAGGATTGTGACGTTTGTTGAAAGATGTTCTACAAGAGGCTGAATGAGAGGAAAGGTGTGAGCCTCAAGTCAAAGAAAGGGGATATCACCAAATGAGTCTCAACTGGCCTTTTTCCGGAGTTTCAGAGGCAAGAGAGACAGTTTCCTCCTTTCTGACCTGGTATGACCCCGCATCTGCAACTTCTGGAGGTCTGAGAGGACCTACCTTCTAAAAGTCACTGCTGTTTCCTGGCGAAAGTGCAGGTGGCCGACGTCGAGAGGATCTGAGGAAACACATACAAATTCAAAAATCAAAGCACTGAGCAGCAAGATATTCACATGTTTTGTTGTTGAGATGTTGGGTATACCAGTCCTTCCTCTCATTCCTCAGATTCCAATGTCTCCCAGGGTGGATCTTCCCCCAGACAGATGCTGTTCTTCCAGGACAGAAGGTCGACACTGTTGGTAAGAAAAAAAATAAGGTGATTGGTGACTAACTAGACATGGTTTCGAATTATTTAGAATTACATTTTAAAAGGTGAGTATTAAATAAAATCTGTTTCAGGATTCTACACGTGCACACATTCTTTCTAGCTTTTTAAAAACTCGGAGAGAATACCCATGACTTGCGGACCTTTATGACTTTAAATGCTTGCTTTTTCGGATTCATTCAGGAAGCGTCTTCTGAGATCTCTTACACTGCCTTTTAATTTACCTTTCTTAACGTAGGGGCCTGTTTTAACCCTGCAATATCTCTTATACCCTTTTTATCTTACCCTGTATTCAGCTCAAATTTGATTTCAACCACCGATAGGAAAGACAGAATGATCATGCAAATGTTGCTTTAGTTAGAATAACATTGTTCATGGATTTTCAGAATTTTATGAGCATATTTTCGATGTACAGTTCTGATGACCTTGGAGGTATTACTCCTTTGTTTCGGGATAAAGAAACAAGATCTTGGGTTATTTATGAAAGATGATCAGTTTCTAACAATGATCTCTGCACATTCCACAGTTGCTCTCCTTGGGTAGGACCACGGACATTTGTGGCTTGTTGACCAACTATTAGAAAGTAAGGCAGAAGACAAACAAGAAGTGCATTTCATTACATCATTTGATGCTTTCCGTGCCCATTTATTAGAGTGATCAGACTTTAATTTAGTAACACAGAAATGTCATAATGCATGTGTGTATATATGTATAACCAAGCATGCATCTGTGACCGCGACCGCCTCTGAGGAAGAAGGATTTTGCCTTCGAAACGCGTCAGGCACATCGCGATTGCAGCTGTCAAATTATACCCACCAGCATCATCCTGCCTGTACTGCTCATTAAAGGCTTGCACCTTAAGTCCAGCGTTTGAGTGCGGCTCAATTTTGGGTATGGCAACGGAGCATTCAATTTTGGCGGTGGCCCGCCGTCGAGTTGCACCACCCTGCGAACAAGGGAGCCACACGGCTGGATATATGCCAAGCCGCCCATGTGGAATGCTGACTGCGGATTAAGGCACGTTGTTGGTGGGGGCCCATATACGGGCTCAAAAAGGACAGAAATTAGTGCACCATCAGCGGTTTAACTTTGGGACTGCAATATCCATTATGCTCTGGGACATTGGACCCGCCCATCTGGGGGGCATACTGTGAGCATTAATGGATGTGGAACCAAGCACGCATCTGTGACTGCGACCGCCTCCGAGGAAGAAGGATTTTGCCTTCGAAACGCATCAGGCACATCGCGATGGCAGCTGTCAAATTATACCCACCAGCATCATCCTGCCGCTACTGCTCATTAAAGGCTTGCCACCTGAAGTCCAGCGTTTGAGTGCGGCTCAATTTTGGGTATGGCAACAGAGCATTCATTTTGGCGGCGGCCCGCCGTCGAGTTGCACCACCCCGTGAACAAGGGAGCCTTGCGGCTGGATATATGCCAAGCCGCCCATGTGGAATGCTGACTGCGGATTAAGGCACGTTGTTGGTGGGGGCCCATATACGGGCTCAAAAAGGACAGAAATGAGTACACCATCAGCGGTTTAACTTTGGGACTACAATATCCATTATGCTCTGTGTCATTGGACCCGCCCATCTGGGGGCGTACTGTGAGCATTAATGGATGTGGAAACAAGCATGCATCTGTGACCGCGACCGCCTCTGAGGAAGAAGGATTTTGCCTTCCGAAACGCGTCAGGCACATCGCGATTGCAGCTGTCAAATTATACCCACCAGCATCATCCTGCCTGTACTGCTCATTAAAGGCTTGCCACCTTAAGTCCAGCGTTTAAGTGCGGCTCAATTTTGGGTATGGCAACAGAGCATTTATATATATATATATATATATATATATATATATATATTTTTTCAGCCCTACTGGAGTGAAACTGTGTTCGAATATATATATATATATATATATATATATATATATATATATATATATGAGCAAGCCTCGTGTGAGAGGTTAAACGCGTTATGACGGATGGCTGGTGTAATTGCACAATGAATCACTGAAGAATCGGCACAAAACTTGGCCTTACTCGCGTTATTCTTTTGAAAAAGATGGTGTGGTGAATAACGGTTTCAATATATATATATATATATATATCTTTTCATTTCCTGCACATTCTGTCCTGCTGACGCTTTAAACAATTAAGTTCATTCTGATTGGACATGACAATTCGACAACGAAAGAGGACTCGCAGTTCTTACGGAAATCCCAATGTTGCATTCTGCGATTCCGAGTTCAGTGAGGCAAGTGGTGGATATTTCACAGAGCCCCTCCTACGATCCTGGCTCAATTGCGTTATGATCTAATGTCCTCCACATAGGTATTTCCACCACCTGCTCGGATCTTATACGTTGTGGATGATCACTGTCCTCTTAAATCACCGACAGTCATGTCACCAAGGTGCCCCAAATTTCATCGCCTCAGGGGGTCCTTCGTCCAGCCCCAGGACCCATATATATATATATCTATATATATTGATATATATATTGCGAACCTGGCCAAAAAAGCAGTTAAGCTCTGTACATGGTCTGTGTCTAATGTTAATGCTTGTTTAAGGAGTGAACCACAGTATTCAACAGGCCTTGTAGGGCAGATCACAGATCATATTCGAAAAAGACACAGCAAAAATGTTTGAGAACTACCACAACACCTGCCTTTAACCTTCTAAAGACAGGTGCACCTCAGAAGTGTCTATGCTCCTGCTTTGCAATCAATCTCAAACATTGCACATAGAGGTAGAAAAATCCCAAACACCCTAAACAGGACAGAGTGCCAGTCAAGCATTGAAGTAGTGAGCTGACAGCGCCTAAGCCCTGTGCCAACCTGATGTAGCCTGTATTAAACCTCCCTCTCATTTATAACCCCCAAATAGATATTGGCCGGTTACGATTTTTACTTTCTACTCAATTGGAAGCCTACCACATTAGACAAAAGATCCCTAGAGAAAATAGGGCATGGCTCTTGGTTGTCATGAGTATATCTCCTCCGCCCTTAGGACATCATTCTTCACTCTAGTGCTTTTCAGGAGTTGGGTGCCCCTGCACCCTCCCATGAGACTTGGGTGCATTGATCCAAAGTGACTGTTGACCTGACGTCTGGTCCAGCTATTAGGAAGTATGCCTCCTTCCCCACCCCTTCTGGGAATCATCTGTATTATCAAGCCTTCCATTAGCTGTAAAAAAGGCACACCATGACTACTAGTCACATGACAATCTCAAACAACTTTAACATCACTAGTCTAATATTAAAACTCATAACATTTTTTTTCCCTCCGATTGAATCCCAGATGCCAGCACTCTGTGACAGGTATCACTCAGCTACTCCGTCAACCTGCAAAATATGTCAGGCTCAGATCCCAGTGTCAAATCTCCATTCATAATCTTTGCTGAGGTCATTATGGAACACAATCATTGCTCTTCTTTTGATCTCCTGTTTGCTGCAACCCTGTGAGGAAACTCTTTTGGTCGGCTGGTATAAATCCACTGTTAAAATAAAATTATCTTAGGAACCTGACACGCCTTTCAAGTCATTTAGAATTATTTCTAGTAGAAGAGATTCAATGTATCCCCCCATCTGGGTGTCCAGTTACCTGTAGTCTCCAGCTTTCCCACTACTTTTGCTTTATTAGAGTGGGTGAATGGTCACTTTGGCAAGGCCCCCCAAATGTTTCCTGTCTGGTGAATGACTGAAAACTATTATTGAGTATGACAGAAACACTTTTCTGAGCTCTTTTGGTTTCATACAATCCATTCAATACCAAAAATCCCTGTACCCTGGACGTTAGTTAGCATCCGTCTAGTAGACATGAGAACATGATTTGCTGGTTGTTCGCCCGTGAGGTGCCTTCCTTTCCACCACACATTTTTTACTATTATTTATCTTTCAAGTGTGGGTGGATGGACTGTCTTAGTGGGGCAGACATCATTGGATATGTCGAGTTGAACTCTGCCCTGAATCTCCTGCTTGCAGTTACAAACAGTGTTTTGTTGTGGACAGTGAGACATTAGAGAACACACACCTAACCATAAATTAAGAGGGGGTGTCGCTCTGGAACTAAATAGTACATTTTTCCAGCAAATCATGTCTACTAGACGGATGCTAACTAACGTCCAGGGTACAGGGATTTTTGGTATTGAATTTAATTGAGCGGAGGGCTAATCCTTAAGTACCCGCTTATCCCTCTGAGCTCCTTTTTGTTATTTCATACAATCCATAACATCGGGCCATATTGCCTTTATCAACCCTAAAGTTTCAAGTTCTGACAGTACTTTTTGGTGTAAATTGGTCGGCATTCATTTATTCTCCTGTAATCTTCTCTAGTTAAGCTAATCTGTTAATGTTTTCTGGCACAAATAATAAAAACATATTGGCACAACAGCCTTCTGCACTGTAACATTGAAAAGTTCCTTTCAGTGACCTCCTCAGCTTCCTGCCTTGCATTATTAAAGCAATTGCGAGCATAAGAAGTATTTCCTCTCTCCTTAGTTACTGCATCTTACTGTGTCACATGATTACCTGGCCCCTGCCTCAGGCCTACAGCAAACACAGCACAGGATCCAACAAAAATACATAATTTCCTCAAGCCTCACAATTCTTCCATGCAATTTCTCTTTCAATCAACATGCTTAAAAGTGTTTTGTTTCCCTGCTTTTCAATCTCAGACCAACCAATTAGACCCTCGGCCTTTTGTTGCTCAGCTGCATCTCTGTTTGTCTTTGTGTACTGATCAGACCACCTTACAATGGAGCTCAGTTCCAGAGTTCTTACTTGCCACAGATTAGCAAGCTGTTTTCTGAATTCAGTGTGCATTCTTTCTTCACCATTATAAACATAAAAATCAGTAGGAATACTCCTTGCAAAGTCTTCTTTTTGTAATTTAACTTGTGCTATTGTTTGGAGGAGAGAGCCTGTAATGTTGAGTGGCTATTCTTTGATTTAGCTTGTGTTCCTTTTTCTTGTCTTTTGACAGAGCGTGGATCAAATTATGTATTTCATCCGCAAAGAAAATGCCACGCTTAGGCCGGAAACATTGGAAGACAATCTACAATTTGGCTCCGTGCGGGGAGGACACATCGAGGCCTTGCTGCGACTCATGAATGGGATCTATGCCCCGCAATTCTTCAGCATCACCTCTTGGCCAGAGAGCATAAAGAACCACTTCGCTGCCCAGCTGCATCGCTTTCTTGCATCTCTCACTGGTAGTGCCTCTGATTGTTATCCTTTCCCACTGAAATAGAATCCTAGCATCCTCTTAAATGTACAGGCCACCTTGTCAACCTCTTCATTCCTGTTCAATTCCTTACTTAGACTTGCTTGTTATTCTCCAATTACTGTTTGGTGGTGTATGAGGTGGTCTTTTGCCTTTTGGGCTTTGTCAGAACATTTGATTGGTAAAAAACAGACCGAATTGCAGAATAAATTCCCTCTCTGGGCTGTTTCCCTCCCAAGTTAGATACTATTGTGGTTGAAATTAGAGTTTGAAGCCTGAGACAGATCTCACATTGGATAACTAATGTAGCAATTTCCCAGGCTCACTAGAACATAAAGTGAAGGGTTTGTGTTGATGAGTATTCCTCAGATTCTAGACTACGTTGATTGTAAAACAAATGAATCCCCTAATGGGACCCCACCACACACAAAAATGTCCAGTGTGAAGAACCATATGGACAGGAGGGCCATGGATGAAATCTTGATATAAGCCAGACATATAAAGTAAATACGGTTCTGCTTGACGTTGTCTCATGTGCTAAACTAAGAAATATGATCAGGGAATTCTTTGAGTTAAGCCAAGTGTAAGACACTATTTAGCAATTATTTAACATATATATCAGGGGTGAGTCCCCCATGATTCTAAGAACTAGGAGAACGATACAGAACTGATTGGAATGGATGAAACTGAAATCTAAAATTTGAGTATGTTTCTGAAGCAAAGGCTGGGTGAGAAAGAGAATATTCATAATTTAAAAACTAAAAAATAGGAAAGCATACTGGAAACAACTGAGCCACAAATATATATCAAGAAAAATAGAGGCAATAGCACAGATGATCAACTACAAATCATGACTGCATGCATTCAACCTCATAATGGGCCTGCCTCATAATCTCTGGTGGATCCTAAGCATGTTCTCGACTGTGTTCGCATGATGAATTTGCTTTGTCTGCACACACAATTGCAGAAGTAGAATTACTAATTCCCACCTCAAAATGAAGGGGTTGTAGGCAACATGCTGTGTTTAAAATGTTCAGTTAAGCCTCCCCGAAACCGCTCGTGGCTCTCCGAATTGCGCAGCCAGCCCTGCGTAGGGTTGTGGGCCTGGCGCTGTGTATACCTGGACCCTCTCTTTAATCTTTATATGGAAAATAAAAACAGATTTCCAAATAAAATGAAGGGGGAATAGAAATGCTAAATACTATATTGAGTGCTATAGAAATTTATAATGAAGCGCTATTTGCAGATGTCCTGTCTCGAACTATGAGAGGCCATTTTTGCAGTCCTTGAAGAAGCAGCAAAGATGGGGATGCTACAATCACTCTATAAAGTAATCTCACTAATAAACGCTGAAAACACCTTTCTGAGCACCATATTGGATAAAAGACTTACGAGCAGGAAACATCTTGGTGCAACCTCAGTGGTTTTGTGAAGTCTAGGAATGTGGCAGTAAAATTACTGAGGATATTTCCACTCCGTGCTGTGACTAAGGACGGTGTTGATGGACAACACCAAGCCTTGACAATGACACCGAAAAGACCCGCAGCACATGAAATTGGTAGGCTTGGAGGAGAAGTCCTTAAAGGGCTACAGAACAGGTCTCCATTCTGTTGTATTTTCTGTCAATGGACTGTTTGACAGTGAGACAGAAGAACTCGTTAGAGGGACGGGTTGGGAGGGTTCCTGTGGACTGACACTAATTAGGGGCTTCGGTTGGAGTACAGAAGGATCTGTCATTTTATTAACATATAGGATAAAACAGATATTGGCTAACTCCCTGAACCACAGTTTGATCTTTGTGGTTCGCCTTCATTGTTACCTAACAAGTATGTATTTTTCCACCAGTTCTGCACCCTAGTAGAACGGCTATTTGGATACGGCGGATCCTCAATCAGGCACAATCTACACAACAAAGGGAGCTATTCACATTTCACAGTAATTTTCCTGTTGTACTTCCAATAAATCCAAAATCTTTCTCTGATTTGCTTTTGCCTCTTCCAGACACACGTTACAAGCTGCAGGGTCACACTGTCCTCTACATTCCCATTGAAGCCATGAACATTCAACCTGAGAAGGCCATTCAGGACAAAGAACTGGTCCAGCGGTTGGAAAGTAAGTGACCTGTACCATTATTTAATGGTGCTACTGGTATGGGAGCTTTGGCTTTTATAAGGGATTACTGGCATTAGGGAGTTTAGTTTTTCTGTCTATAACAATTACCTCACTACAGTATGTAAGACTGATGTGCTGCATCTGCTACATTCATTAACTCTCTTGGGCTCGGTGTGCATAATTTAGAACACTACAGGCCAGATGTCCCTTCAGGCATCATAGGCCAGGCCTTAGGCATCAGTGCCATGGGGGTACGCTGCCCTTTAAAGGTATCACGGGGTCATCCCCAGAAACATTGTCCTGCTGCTCAGGGACAAACATTAGGCCACTGTGGGTGAGCTAAAGCAGTTTGTTCACTTGTTGCAGCAAGGCCCATCTGCTCAGTGACCGTAAACACTTCAGCATGCTGATAATATAGCACCCACCTGCCTTTTGAAGCGAGTTTCACTATGAGGTCTGAGCAAAGTGGAGGAGTATAAATATGGTCCGGCATTGGGGATATTTGGTAATAGAACATTTGGTAATAGTATTAGGAAAGGGTGTAAAAGTGATCAGTTGTTTTCAATGAATCTGTTCAGCACAGAGACAGCTTTTTAGTTGGTTTGAAGCATTTGCAATGAAATATTCATGGTTTCTATTAGAACTATGTCACAAGTGTGGGGAGCTATTGATCACGTCTTAGTCTGAACTCTTGAAGACTTTGCTGGTTTTGTCAGAATTGAGAATGACAACTGAGATTACTGTAATGTCTCTTTTAGCAAAAATTAATTAATTGCCCTGCATGAAGCCTATGGAAGGATGAGTCACTGCTGAATTCATTGCAGCTTCAGCAGATGTCCACTGCTATTGCCCTTGCATTGCCCTAGCCTAGTGTGAGGGTGACATACGTATACTGAACAGACATTAACCCGCGTGAGAGAGCTCAACCAGCCAAGGACCAAATTGACCTCTGGCTGTTGTGGCCTCTTCTGTTGACACACAGGGCTGCATGCCGGAGCTCCCCTTGGCTCTGGCCTCTTTCTTAAACCTCCATTTCAGGGCAGTGTGAAAAACTGTAGTGTGTGTGCAATGAACCCAAGTAAGAGTAAAGCCCGTAAAAAACACCACTGTCCCTTTAAATTCTGTCTAAATTATTATTGTGTTATGGTGGGTTTGATGTAAATGGATACATCTCTGCCTGTGGATCACAGTAGTCCATGTCAAGATGAGTTTACTAGAGAGAGAAAGCCCTTGTTATGGAAGCGAATCTAGAGACAAAATCTGGTATGCAGAAACTGAATATGAGACGTAACTCTGGGCAGTTGAAAAGAACGATTTGACATCTTTGCTTAAACCCTGTATAATCATCGTTAAAAGTTATAAGACTATAAGGATAACAAGTTAAAAAACTACTTTCAATCTGAGTCCACCCACACCATTGCACTGGGCTTCTGACGTAGATCAGATATCTGACTACCTCTCAAGAAAAAACTGATTGTTAGGAACATGTTTAAGGCAAATCTGTCTCTGAATATAGAATACAAAAATGGGATCTCTTAATTTTTTAAAAAACTTTATTTAATTTTTGTACAATACCACACATACAAAGCAATCTACAGTTACATAATATTTAGTGCGTTTCGCCCTTCATTTAGTACAGACATCAAGTAGTCACCAGAAGCTACATTATTACATACATATTTGAGGAAGGTGAACTCGACAGGAGGAGGTCAGGACTTCTCCCATTGCAGGACTGTGGCACTCAGCATCTCTCCGTGGACATGTTATTGGTACATGCAGTAGTGCCTGCTACCAGGGTTGATTGTTGGCAGTGGTTTTGAGTGTAAGGCAATAAACTCTCAGCGGTTGGCATATGTCACAGGCCTAGAGGTAGGTGGCTGCAGAGTTGCATAGAGCTCGCTGTTTGTGTCACTGTATATTAGGCTGTTAAGGCGTGCATTTCTAGTGGGTGGCGGCTTCCTGCCCACTGAATGGCAATTTCTCTTTTAACAAGTAGTAGGGCAATGGCAATAAAATGGCGCAATGTAGTAGGGATGTCATGGATGTATCCCAAGAGTGCTAGCAGTGGGGAGGATCCAATGGTGATTTGAGTCATAAGTGCTAACTTGAAAAAAATATCCTGCCAGTATGATGCTATCTTGCTACAGGTCCACGTCATGTGGGCAAAGTCCGCTAAAGGGGAGTGGCAATTGGGACAATCGCGCGTGTGACTTGGATCTATTTGATATAATTTAGCGGTTGTAACATATGCCCGCCAAAGAAATTTCAAACGTAATAATGAATGGCGATGATTAAAGGATGCTAATCACGTTTTTGCACAGCATCTGAACCATTGTGAGTCGGATATAGGGTGTCCTAGATCCTGCTCCCAGGCAGCACGCAGCTTGGCATCCCGGGTAGGTAATGTAGGAAGGTGGATACCTGACTATGGTTAGCCCCAACTTTTTGCCTAGTGTTTAGCTGGTTTTCGACTTAGTTGGCCTGGAATCCTGCTATTCAGGACCCCAGGCTATCTGCTCCCTCTGTAAAATGGAATCCATGTACTGTAGGTACATACCAAATTGGATATTGGGTCACCCTTGTGAGTCCCTGCATAAGTGTACCCTAGGTACCCAGGGCATAGATGCACCCAAGCCTACCAGGGGCTGCAGCATATATTATGCCACCCCTGGCTGGCCACCTAAATTGACACAACTGGCTGATCACTCAGCTGGGGCAAGGTCGTGTAATCACCCCTTGCTTAGGTATAGTATCCCTATAGGCAGGCCTTAACAATCCTGGAGGCAGAGTGCTTGGTTATGTGTGAGATGGTGCTCTAGCATGAGCTGAACCTGTCTGCAGCTTTCGGAACCATGTCCTTATAGCTGTTCTATGATATAGCCATACCATATACTCTTAAGTGTATTATAATCCTCGCGGTTGTATGCTAACTTTGGTTTGGCTTTATCTAAACATGTTGTGTAAGGTGTCATACGCTTTGGAATACTACCCCCTCGCCAATTCTGGCGATGGGGTTAGCATTCCACCCTTCGAGAGGGAGAAGACATGTTGTTGCTGACTATCCCGGTTACAGTTAACCAGAGCCCCAGCGTCACAAAATGGACGCTGCTGCCACAGACACGAGTCTGACCTCCTGCTGCTCAGAGTCCTTCCAGTCTCGGAGGTTTGGACAATAGGTTTCCTGCCTGGAGAGGTGTGAGCACCACCCCAGACAGGACTTTGTGTACTGGTGACAGGGAGGGCTGAATAGAATGAGACATACCCCAGTTCAAACCGGTTGCTGGGGCACTCCAGCCCCAGCTCTGGCGCGAAAATGGACAAAGGAAAGGGGGTGTAACCACCCCCCTTCCTGGTCCCACCCATAGGAGGGACCTAGAAAGTAGTCCAGCCCCTTTTAGTTGTATAAAGGTAGGAGCTGACCCCCAGGATTTTTAGATTTGATCCTGAACTGAAACTTGAAACGAAACTCTCGACGTTCTGCTGAAGCTGAAGGCTGAAGAATCTCCCTTGTGGCCAAGGAGTGACCACCCTGGGCAACCAGGCACCATCCAGCAAAATCAACGGCTTACTTTGTAGACGTTTCCCGCCGGAACCCAAGCACAGAGCCTGACAAGACCCAGACTTCCAGATCTCTCTGACCCTCTCTTCCCGTCTGCAGCATAGCTGAGATCCGTGGAGGCGACGAGACACGTGGGACCGGCCATCTTGAAAAGTCCACGACTTGCTAACTGTGCAGCTTCTGAGGAATCCTCGAAGCTGTGCACTGGGGATTGAGAAGCCCCGAATCCGAGCTCCTCCTGCACCGAAGATCAGCCCTCCACACTCCACGAGTTCTGCGTGGGGCCTTCTGCTTGTGTTATGCTCGACGCGTTGTCCGGTTACTGGCCCGTTGGCTAGTAGCCTCTGTGACGACAATCCTTTTGAACCAACTCGCTGGTCTGGTTGCTCCAGACTGGCCCTTGCCTCCCTGCAAAGGTGAGGCACCTCAGACCTTGCTGGTCTGCATCAGAAGCCTTCTTTGTATCCTGCGTGGGTTGCCTTTGCCAAGGCTTGTTGACTCCAATCCGGCAGTCGACCCCTCCATCTGCGAGAACCTTCGTGGGACAGCTCCTCTCCAGCATCTGGTCGTCCTCGACGCCTCCTGGTCCGCGTGGCTGAAGAGACAAGCTTCACGACAGCACCTGATTGCTCCTCGACGTCATCTGGTTCCTTCCTGGTTCCACCCGGTCACTAGCTAGCGACTCAGACTCTGTCCCCTCTGCTTTCAGGTCTTCTTCATCCTCGATCCACCCTTGGATCCACCCGGCAGCATCTTTCTTCACAGGCTCCATAGACTTCAACGACGAAACCCGACACATCTTCACACCTACCCGCTTCCTGTGGGTGAGGTAACTCGAGTACTTCGGTGCTCCCAAGGGTATTGACTATCCAAGTGTCTAGGTTTTTAGTGGTTTCCTTCTAGCTAGACCGGAAGTGTCCTAAATCCTTCTTTTTCTAAACTCTAAGTTCCCATTGACTTAACATTGGCTTTCACGTGTGTGTAAAGACACTGCACGCGCCGCCTGTGGGCCTCCTACTCCTAACCTAAGGGTCAGATAGTGTTGCCCCAGCGATTCTCTAGGCCCTAGGCCTTTCCTTTTCTCCAGTCGTGGTTCTTATACATCTTACTTAGTATATGGTTTTACTCGCCCCTAGGGCCTAACTGTAAATTGTGCTATTTAAAGTATTCTGATTAAGTAACTTGTTATGTGCTTTGGCCCACTGAAGTCATAAAGAGTTCAGAGGAGTGTGTTAGTAAATAAATACATATATTTTTTATATATATCCTGTGTGGTGTCCTTTCATTTGATATTCAAGGGGTTACATATGGTAAAACAGCAGGCTTTACACGCCCTCAAGAGTCTTTTAGCCTAAGACTGTTCTGTCCACGCTACCACTAGGATAGCTGGTCTATAAGGTTGACTTACAACCATCACCATAAGGGTTGTTTGGACTGGTGCAAGGTGCTCACTAGAATAGTGAACATCATATACCAGGCCAACTTCTCACAGGTAATAAGACTAGGCTTGTGTGGTAAAGTTTAGAGATAAAATTATCCCGGTCAGTGTCTTTAATAATCAATGTCGGGGTGGGAAGTCGTCCGGTTCTAAGGGTAACAGGGAATCTGGGCTGTAAGTGCCCCCTGCAGACGCTGCAACACAAAATGGTCCATCAAGTGGTCGGTTTGGAATCGTGTATCTTCTGTTTGTGAGAACACATGTCTGTTGGGGAAGAGGTCCCCAATAGTGCTCAATGAATATCTAGAAAGGGTGCATTGGACCAGAGCTTCTTGCTTGATAAACAGCCACGGCTTGGGAGCTAAGGGGAGAACTGGTGAATACAACAAATGGCCACCAGTCATACATATCAGTCGCTTGCAGGCCCAACTAGTTGTGGATACAGTTTGGATATCATGTGGATCGCACGGCAAACCACCGACAGGATTACTGCCAATGGTGTTTGGGCAGCCAAGTCAATCTTAAGCTTGGTGTAGGAGGAAACATCCATTACAACGCAGTCATTACATCACACTGCTTTTACAACGCAACTGCCTTTACATCGCCTGCCATTACAACGCATGCCATTACAACTCATGTCACTACAACGCATGTCACTACAACGTATGCCGTTACAACGCATACCATTACAGCACATGCCATTACAATGCATTATATGGTAAGTAATGGAGATTTTTTAGTTTTTGGGTGGGTATGGGTTTTAGGGTAGATGGGAATAGTAATTTTTACCCCTACGCTATCCAACACTTTCCCTACTGTTGCACTCACCGGAGTGGGAATAGTAGTTTTTACCCCTACACTATCCAACACTTACCCTACTGTTGCCCTAAAAATATTATGCATTGAAATGGTATGTGTTGTAATGGAAAGTGTTGTAATGGTAGTTTTTAAAAATGCGTGGTAATGGCATGTGTTATAAAATCATGCGATGTAATGGTCGTTGCGATGTAAAAACTGCGTTGTAAAAGCATGTGTTGTAATTGTTTGCATTGTAACATCATATATTTGGTGTAGGGTATCCGGGCGTCAGGGTGGTACCAGTGCAGAGCAAAACTACGTTGTGCACTAGATAGTTGAGGTGGAAGTTGGGGACACTCGAAGCCTCTCTGCTTGTACGGAAGGACCTTTGTGTCCCATCCATCTCTCTGCTGCCTCCCCTTTCCCCCCCTAAGATAAGGCATGTGAGGGTGGTGCGAAGCTTTGCAAAGAATGCGTTAGTCAGTGGGAAAGGATATTGTGAAAGAGATACAAAAACTCGGGAAAGGCTACCATTTTGATGATGGCTATACGGTCCGTCATCGAAAGGGGGAGTTGTAACCAGAACTCTACTCGAGCGGGCAGTTTGCCCACAGCAGGGCTGTAATTAAGGTAGAAGACTTGTTCCTTGTCTCCATAGATATGTAACCCCAGATATTTGGTAGAGGTGTCGCACCAGGGCAAAGCGAATTCACTGTCAGTCCTACTTGTAGCTGTCGTTAGGGGTAATAGATCGAACTTTCCCCAATTTATATGTAATCCTGATAGGGCTCCATACCGGATTATCTCCCGCAGGATAGATGCCATATTTTCGCTTGGGTGCTACACACAGAGGATGATATCATCAGCATGGAGTGTCATTAGGAGTGGACCAGATTTCAATTTCAGGCCTCTGTGAAGGTGGTGTGCCTGAAAGCGACGTATCGGGGTCTAGAGCTATAATGAATAAGAGGGGTGACAGAGGGCATCCCTCTCTAGTTCCCCATGAAAGGGGGAAAGGAGTAGGTAGCACCTCATTTAGACGAATGCATACTGTGGTGTGCGTATATAGCAGTG
The DNA here is from genome assembly GCF_964261635.1 of Lissotriton helveticus. NCBI lineage: Eukaryota > Metazoa > Chordata > Amphibia > Caudata > Salamandridae > Lissotriton > Lissotriton helveticus. Next base: position 74,384,261 of record NC_136073.1, on the reverse strand, counting down.
TATAAGGGATGCGATGCCCAGGGGGAGACCCATTTTCCTCAATGTGTCATGCAGTAAAGGCCATTCTAGTGAGTCGAATGCCTTTTCAGCGTCTAATAGCGCCGCCACGGCTGGCATGAAGGGACATATTCTGTGCCGCACTGCAAAGAGTGTACGTAGATTCAGGGTCGTAGATCTGTGCAGGACAAATCCTTACTGGGCAGGAGATAATATTTGATCCATTAGGAGAGAGAGTCGGGTCACTATGCAAATATTTTGTTATTGAAGTTTAGCAATGAAAGCGGCCTATAAGAACCACATTGCTGTGTTTCCTTCCTGGGTTTGGTGAGTAGTATGCTCACCGCTTCTCAGAGAGTGGGCAGGAGTATGCCATTTTCCAGCTATTCCCTGTAAAGTTCTAAGAGATGTGGGGCTAGCAGTTGTTTGTACGTTTTATAGAAAATCCCTGAAAACCAATCAAGGCCCTGGCGCCTTCAAGCCATCCATAGATTCTTTTGCTTGGATTATTTCTTCTACCATGAATGGCTCCCCAAGAAGTTGCTGGTGTGCGGTGATAAGCCACACCATAGCTATTTCTTACAACTATCTAATTCTATCAGTGGCGCGTTCCATTACTTGGAAAGTATACAGATCAGTATAGTAAGTAAGTATTTCATTCTGAATACCCAGTGCATCTGTAACATACGTGCCATCTGATCGTCGGAGGGGGGATATATAAGATTGGCCCCTGGAGGGTTGCCGCATCCTGGCCATTGTGCAACCCAGCCTCTCTCCCTCCCCGTACCTCTTGGCCATCGTGAACTGCCCGAAGTCAATGAGCTTCTCTCTCAGCCGACTCTTGAAATTCGTCCAACAAGGGGGCTCGGCGGTGTAAGTGTGGTGACAACTGTTGTAATGTCTCGGACTGGTCAAGCTCAGCTAGCTTCTTATCAATTTGAAACAGGGTTTTATGCAAGTCTCTCAAAATCCCTGCATGTTTGAAAATACAAATCCCTTTCATATGTGCATTGAATGCTTCCCAAAGGGTGGTCCAGGACTCAACAGTCCCTTTGTTTATTTTTAAATATTCTATTACAGCAGTGCAGAGCAACATCCGAAAGAGTTCATCTTGGAGCTCCATCCACAGGACTCTCTTCTGCCTTTCAACCCGCTCTAGTAATATGTACCTTCAGTACTACTGGGGAGTGATCCGGCAGTGTGCTGGGAAGATCCGATATGGAATTGATCCAGGGACGCAAGGACCCAGTAGTCAAATCGCAAGTTCAGGTGTTAAGTTGTGCAGAATGATATGTGTATGCGGGTTGGAATGGGTTCTTCTGATGCCAGACATCGACTAGTTTATGTGTAGCAAAAAACTCCTATAAAGTGCGCCAAGAATGAGTTTTGGTGCTCAGGGTATTCGCAGTGCTGTCCAGTCCAGGGTTAAACAATATGTTGAAATCTCCTCCCACACAGATGTGTTCCACATATACTAGGTCAATCTGTGTTTGTAGGTGTTGGTAGAATTACGGGTGGTCGGTGTTCGGCACATATATGATTGGTAACATGATGTTTGTTCATAATAGCTTGCCAGTCACTTATAGATACCGCCCCTCTACATCAGCGTGAACCACTGATAATTGAAACGGCATTCGCTTATGTATCAGTGTGGAGATTACTCTTATGTATGTGCTATACCTGGAGAAAAAAACGACGTGGCCCCCATGTGGATGCGAAGGCGGGAGGTGGAGTGGGGGATTAATGTGGCTCCTGTAAAAAGGCAAGATCGACCTGATGCGCTGTAAATATTGTAATACCTGCTTGCCCTTATGCTGATTGTTCAATCCTCGTATGTTCCATGTTGCTAGTGTTATGTCTGCGAAGGGGTGGACCTTGTTGTGTACTGTCACTGCATATTAAAAAAGAAAAGTGAATGCAGCTGAGATAGGTGGTGTGGCACTGTCAATAAACTGTGAATCTAAAAGCATCAAACATACCCAATACTCATCACATTTTACCTCTTCACCTACCCACCCACACCCAGTCTCGTTACACCAGGGGAGAGCCCACCCCAGCAGACTTACTCAGGACATAATCTCTCTCAACATAGAGTGATAACAAATCACACTCCAGGGTGGCAACGTCACGTTGAGACCCCACATCCTGTAGGAAGAAAAACAGATCATTATGATTGTCTTATACTTAAAAATGAACATTATCCGAGGTATTTTAAAGGCAGCCAGCAACAGAAAATCAATGTGCACGAATCTTATGCACAGCTAATACATAGTTTCACTTTAGGGCTCTGACAATCAGCCAGTAGAAGAGAGATCAGCGCTGGAGTGGACATCTGATGGTCATCTTCCGGGGATTCGTGCCGCAGCATGCTCCTTGGAGTATTGGCGATAGAAGTCCTGCACAACTGTTGGAGTGTCAAACAAGCGCGGTTTGCCATTCACCTCTTCTTGCAGCTGGGCAGGATAAACCATCCCATATCGAAGCCCCAGATTGTGCAGTGTATACTTAACACCACTGCATTTTCGGTGGGCGTCCTGTATTATTGCGGTAAAGTCCAGGAACAGAGAGACCGAGGACCCTGTCAGCTGAGCAGACCTTTTTCTCTTGCCAGGCGCAGGGCTGTGTCACGGTCCTTAAAGTTCAACAGGCGAGCAAAGAGTGGGCTCGGTGGGTATCCCAGATTTGGGTGCGGTCCAAGGGAGCAGTGGGCCCTCCCGGCCATGAATGTTGACGTGAAAGATTCTTTGCCAAACATGTCTGACAAGAGTTGTACCAACTGGTCAGTGCATCCAGTGTTCGTAGATTTAGGTATCAGTAAAATGCAGATATTGTTATGCCTGCTTCTGGCCTCTAAATCCTCGATTTTCATTGCAACTGTTTTCATGAGTCTTTCCATGCGGTCTAGTGTCTTGGCTATTTGAGCCAACCCATCCTCCACACCCGACGCTCTGCTTTCAACAGAGTCAAGCCTCCGTTCATGACGTCCCAGTGGCAGGAGGTTTGGTTTGTCGAAGTTTAGCTGACACTGCTTCGGTTCGCCGCGGACCATATCCCGTTGTAAGTGTAAAGATTGATGACAATCGGCCCCGGCCAATTAAACTGCTGCAATCAGTGCAACAAGTTAAGGTGAAGGAGGGTTTGTTCCTATTTTGTGAGAGTCACACTGCTGGCGAGGTAAAGGAAGCCAGCAGCCTTGTTTTCGAAGAGTGAATGTGGTGCCAGGCCGCTGGCCTGAAATAAAGGAGAAGGCAGCAAGGGTGGCACCCCCGGCAATGTTAATGGTACTCTGCTGCACAATGTTTAGGCACACCGTTAGTCACTGTGCATCAGTAACGAGGGCCGATGGCATTATCACGGGGGTGGGGGTCGGAAACCCTGGAGTCAGGACCAGGAGGCGCACCGCAAACCCCGTCCCTCCTGGTCCCATTGTCCAAAGGTCAACAGATTCACTAGGGCCCCAGTGAAAGCAGGCAGGTAGCACTTCAGGAAACAAGAGAGAGCTACCTCGACACTGCATTCCCAACTCCGGCTGCATTCCCAACTCCGGAATTCCAGTGCCTGGTACAGTCACCCCAGGCCGCCTCAGCATCCAGGCCAGAGCTATTAGTGTGTATGCAGGAATAATGGCTTAAGCGGGGGTGGACAAGAGGCACACACGCAGCAATGGGCCGGCCCACAGGCTCACCGTGGTCCCTGTTACCGCAGGGCCTCTGGGGGGAACACTGGCTGAACATACCTTGGTCCGTGTGTGCCGTTCTCTTGTATGGCCTTCTGTCATGCCCCTAGGCCACTTTTCCCGTGAGCGAGGCTATTATCTGTGGGCCCGCCTCTATGCAGCAGTGTCCGGGGCCCGATGGTGCTTAACCCCACAGCCTCACGTAATGACCCCAGTCCAGTCGCCAGACGGGTCTCTCTGGGCTGAGCCGCAGATTTCCTCCTGGTGCACGTGAATTCTGGTGAGCCCCGCTGCACAGCACACCTCAGAAGCAGCCGCATCTCCAGAGCAATCCCGCTCCGCCGTGGTGGGGTCAGGCTAGGCTTCAGCTGGGCCGCGGCAGGTCAAGATGACTTTGGCGCTTGTGCGCCGCTCTCCCCTCAGCAAGGTGGCCAACAGTGAGGCAGTGGCCAAGCCAGGGGCTGTCCCCCAAGGATGGTGGCATGCCGGTCATTATGTGGCCAGGATTGTGAGGATGCCGGCAGAGCTTCAGTGCTACATGGCCATTGCGTCGGCAGCCTGGCCAGGCCCTCTTAAATATGTGATTTCTTATGGAGTTAGGTGTCAACTACAAAGGTACATTATTCCATATGGAAGCCCATTATTCACTCCAATTATTTGTGATCTCCTTGACCAATTTGAACCAAACGTTGAGGAAATAGTCTTTAGTTTTCGACTTTTAAGGATTCGAAACTTGATACAGATTGGTCAAATAGGGTCAAAAATTAGAAGAGGAGTATAAAACATGTCTTTATTACGTTTAACACAGAAAACTTTACAGGTACCTTTCATTGTAATCCACTCCAGAACTGCTCAATAAAAGTCCACCAAATTCTGCAGGCACATGGTGCTCACCTCCATTTGGTGTCTTGTGTTGTTTAGTGACAATAGCAGTAGGTTTGGTTTTCCAAAACAATATAACTTTAGGTTTGCATGTGTCTGTGGGAGGTGTGAGGCTTGGTTATAACATTGGAATTATGGCCAGTACCTTTACGTGGGAGGTTTGACAGGCTCACGAGGTCAAGCTTCTTTCCCTACCCCTAAATTTGGTTAAGTATTTAGTTTGGTTTTCATAATCATTTGAGCGTGTTTGATTTATGTATCATACATAACTATAATGTTTGAGACATACATTTCTGCCTGCCAGGGTGAGGGCTTTACCCACATCAGTTCGATGTTTATGAAAATGGAAATGTGTCTGAATTTAGAACTCAGCATAACTTGGGACATGTATGTGTCGGTGGCAGATGTTAGTTGGAACTGCTAGAGGGTGGGCTTTGCCATTGCCGTGTTTAGGCATTGTTTTTAGCATGGTGCTTGTGGTTATTGCTGTTTGTAATCATTTTCTACAAGTGTTAAGGCTGGCATGTTCCTACTCTGTGCACATGCACAATCATCACTGTTTGTTTGCAAATAATTTCTCAGCGAGCACGAAGATTTATGCACGTATACAGCCCTGGCTAATGCACACTTGGACTCTTGGATACTGCTATTTTCATTACAACAAAGAAAACTGACAATCAGAAACTGAAGCAGAGTTCGGCGGATTTCAGTTCAAGCTCATCACATTACTATTTGTTTGACTTCTTACAGAGTAGCCTAATACTAGTGCCCAAAATTCCTTTGAAATATTCCCAAATCTGCACAAACTTCCTTCTCCTAGTTCTGCTCTCCCCTTACGGTGTAATTCATTTGAAAATGCAGGTCGGAGGTCCATGGTCTGGATCTTCCTCACAGAGTGGAGTGGAATAGTTCAGGTTCTTAGGTTCTAAGAGGGGCGTTCAAATCTACAGTATGTACTCCTGTATACTGGGACACAATTTACTGTTTTTATTGCATGTTACTTTAGCTATTTAACCGGTGTTTCTCAGACAAATGTACTTCTGATTATACTGTTTTGGCTAATTGGATTAAAAATTGTAAATATTACTGTTTTGAGCCTGTTTCCTTCTATTTATTTGGCTGCAAAACCTGAAAATGTTCTTTGAATTGTGTTTCCGGATGAAGCGCATGTAGTAGGATACTCAAACTTTTATGAATTCAGAGGGAATACTCCTGTTGAAAAACTAGGATTACAAGTTAGTACATTTTCCAGCCTCTTCTCATCATCCATGAGAAATGCCATACATTTTTAAAAAGCTATTAAAGTTCCTTCAAAATCTAAAGGTAATGAGGATATAGGTTGATGTGGTGTTAGTAGTGTTTATAACAAAATGTATAATGAAATTCACGTGTTCATGTACTACCATAACCACATCTCTGAACTCTCTTGTCGCTTTAGAATGGCCAATATGTGAATGAAATATAAGGCCAATATGTTGGTTAGTTTAGAAGGAATGTATGACTAAGTGTAGTTGCACTGAAATGAGAAGTAAATGTGCAATTGTGGTTTAGTTTTGTGGGAATGTATTGTTATTTTGATTAATGCATCTGACGTTGAAGACATGAGCGGTCAGGTTCTTATTCATTCATAAACTTTACTCGACAATTAAGTCATAAAAGTATCACATAAAACATACATCTATTACTGGATAAAATCTTATGCAAAATACATTTATATAAATATTTAAGAAAAGATTAAACTCCACAAGACTAATGTCGAATATACTATTGGAATAAAAGACCCATTAAAATCAATTTTTAAAAACGAATGTACAGTTTACAATATTTGTAGGCTAGATTGTCGCTGCTCCTGACTCGATTAATCATAATAAAGAGCGCCCTCCCGTTATTTGATAAACTCCAAATGATCTGGATAAAAACTCTTGTCAAATTATTATCAAACTATTTTTGATCGAATCACCCACGCCCATTTTAAAATTTTTGCCATGGCTATAGCAATTGGGGGACTGGGGTCTGTACATAATACTCTTAATGCCTCTTCGTGTCTGTGGGTACCAATTCGCTGGCAGACTGGTTTCACCCACTTTTTCCGAGGTGCAGCATACAAGGGACAAAAAAACAAGAGGTGGCTTATAGATTCTTGTTTGTCCCTGCATCTAGGGCATTTATCATCAGTAACCCCCACCGTCTTGCGGTAAATTACCTATCTGAAAGAGACACGTTAGTATTAGATTCCTTACCTTAGAATATCCCCAGGCGTCAGACTGGATCCGGAAATTTTTGCGTAGCAGTACCCTTGCGCGTCGGTAGGCGTCGTCTGCGGCTCCGCGTCCGTCGTCGGTGTCGTGGGTGCCGTAATGACGTCGTCGGAGTACTTAGACGCCGCCTCCGCGTGCTGACGTCATTTCTTCTTTTTTCCGCGCCAGCTAGCGCAGATCTGGAAAAAGCAGTAACCCTAGTCAATTTTTGACTAACTTTTTGATTGCTATTTCGAAGTCTCTCGACTCCGAAACGGTGCCGCTAGGGATGCCCGGCTTCAAGCATTGTGACGATTGCGACCGACTGATGTCGGTCACGGATCCTCACCGTGTGTGTTTGTCGTGTTTGGGCGTCGACCACGACGACAAGGCCTGCTCCGACTGCCGGGCCCTCTCTTCGAAAGCCAGGCGGGAGCGGTCCCGCAGGCGACTCGAACTCCGGCAGTCGGTCCCGCGCCGTGAGAGGTCCCGATCCCATGGGAGGTCGAGGGACAGGTCGCGGTTTCGGAGCCACCACAGCTCCGAGAGTAGGCCGCACTCCTCCGGGTCGAAGTCGTCGTCAGGTTAGAGGCACAAGAAGTCCAAGCGGCGTCATCGCTCCTCGGACTCCCCCTGACGCTCGCACGATGCGGCCGGGGGTTCGGGTGAAACCACCCACGCGGCTCCGTCGGAGTCGCGGGCGCCGCGTCCAGCTCCACACCCTCCGGTCCCTGGGCTGAACGCGTCGCCGGAGGAGATCGAGCGCTTCCTCATGGCCATGAGGAACCTCTCTCCTCCGACGGGCTCCGCGGCGCCTCCGGGCCCAGCGGATTCGTCTGGGAGCCCTAGCGGGTCGGCGGCTCCGGCCCCGACGCCGTCGGGTGCTTCGACGCCGCCGACGCCTTCGGGCCCGGCGCCGCAGGTCCCCGTTATCCCGACGCCGCCGGTGCCTTCGGGCCCGGCGCCGAGGGGCCCAGTTGTTCCGACGCCGCCGGCGCCTTCGGGCCCGGCGCCGCAGGACGCCGCTGGTCCTCCTTCGGGATCTGGTTCGTCGCCGGTGGATCTGACGACCTCCCCGGCATCGGACCCTCAGGTGTCGCCTCCCTCGGGCGGCGCCGGCCCCGGTCCTACCTCCGTTCCTGTTCGGCCGTCGGGACGGCCCCGCTGGGCGCCGCTCCAGACGCCGTTAGGGGAATTTCACTTATATGAACAGGCCCCATTCGTTGAGGACCCTGAATTTCAGGAGATGGGTGAGGAAGAGGACTGGGAGGGGTCTTGAGGACCCTCTGACCAGGGAGTGTCAGTCTCAGGAGGACTGGACAGGAGACCTTGGGGAGGCCAATGGCCTGGACACCTCTCCAGACACTGGGTTTGTCTCCCCTCTTACCGTGGCTTCGGAGGAGGGGGCAACATATAGTGTGGTGCTGATGAGGGCTGCCAAGGCCTTGGGCCTTGAGCTCCCCGTCGCGGCCGTGAGGACTAACCTCCTCACTGAGGTCCTTAAACCGCAGTCAAGCTCCGCCGAGCCTCTGCTGCCCTTTAATGAGGCCTTGACCGACGTTCTTCTGGGCACTTGGTCCAAGCCCGCTACGGGTTCGCCCGTAGATAGGAACGTGGCCAGGCGCCACCGCCCAGCCCCGGGCGACCCATGTTTCCTGTCCTCCCACCCTACCCCCGAGAGCCTGGTCATCCAGGCCTCCAATTCCCAGACCGCATTCCCGTCGGCCCCGCCTGATCGGGAATCCAAGAGGTATGACCAGTATGGGAAGAAGATCTTCTCATCCCTTAGTCTAGGCCTGCGGTCTTCCAACACCGCCTGCCTCTTGCGACGTTACACCCACTCTGTGTGGGAAAAGGTCGCAGAAGTGCTGCCAGAGTGTCCATTGGAGGTACGGGCCAAACTCGGCCAAGCCCTTGTGGAGGGCCGGGATGCAGCCAAGTATTCCATCCGGTGTGGGCTGGATACCACTGACTCGCTGGGTAGAGCGATGGCAACGACGGTGGCGGTCAGACGCCACGCCTGGCTGAGGTCCGCCAACTTCTCGGCCGATGTCCAGAGCACGCTCATGGACATGCCGTTCGATGGCAGTCCCCTCTTTGGCGACAAGGCAGACCATGCGCTTGAGCGTTTTAAGGACTCCAGGGCTACGGCCAAGTCCTTGGGCCTCTCGGGCCAGCGCCAGCAATCGGCTGCCTCTCACTCCTTTCCTGGCCACGGAAGGGGTGCGCCCACACGCGCCGCCAGCCACGCACCGCAGGGCAATACCCAACGCGGTGGCGGCCGTGGGAACCGCCGTCCGGGCGGTTGGGGGCAGTGGCGAGGTCAGTCCACACCTTCCCCCGCAGCATCCGCCTCGAAACCCTCCTAGTCCGAGCTTTCAGGCCCATGTGACGCCAGTGGGGGGCAGGGTTCGCCATCACCACCTCCACTGGCGCACTGTCACATCGGACAGGTGGGTGCTGCAAATCATCCGAAGGGGCTACTCCCTCCCCTTCGAGGCGACTCCTCCAGCCATGCCACCGCAGAACCACCGTGTATCGGGGGATCATTTGCGACTTCTGCAGGAGGAAGTTACGGCCCTCTTGGCCAAGGGGGCCATCGAGCGCGTTCCTGGGCCAGAAGTAGGGTGTGGTTGCTACTCCCACTACTTTCTGGTGCCCAAGAAGGGCAAAGGGGGCCTACGCCCTATCTTGGACCTAAGGAACGTCAGCGGCTTCCTCCGGAAGGAGAAGTTAAAAATGCTGACTCTGGCTCAGGTTCTGGCTGCCCTGGACCCAGGAGACTGGATGGTAGCGTTGGACTTGCAGGACGCTTACTTTCATATCCCCGTCCTGCCTGCCCACCGGCGCTACCTGCGGTTCATGGTGGGCCACGAGCACTTTCAATTTACCGTGCTCCTCTTCGGCCTTACCAGCGCCCCATGGGTGTTCACAAAGGTGATGGCGGTGGTCGCAGCTCATCTGCGCAGGTTAGGGGTTTCAGTCTTCCCCTACCTCGACGACTGGCTGTTGAAGGCGGGCTCGCCCCAGACAGTCGTCAGCCACCTCCAGACGACGGCGTACCTCCTGCACCAGCTGGGGTTCTCCATCAATGTGCCGAAGTCGCACCTGTGCCCCTCTCAGAAGCTCCTCATCAGCGGAGCGCTTCTGGACTCGGCGCGGTTTCGGGTTTATCCGCCCGAACAGCGGGTCCGGGATATTCAGGCTCTGATTCCCATCTTTCAGCCGTTATCCCGGGTTTCGGTCAGGTTGACGCTGGGGCTGATGGCCTCCTGCATCCTACTGGTGCATCACGCCAGGTGGCGGATGCGGGCTCTGCAGTGGGACCTGAAGTTTCAGTGGGCCCAGCATCAGGGCAACCTATCCGACCACGTCCTGATCTCGGAGGGCACTGCGAGACAGCTGCAGTGGTGGCTCACGGACCGCGATTGGGTCAGCGACAGATCCCTCTCCCTTCCCCAACCGGAGCACGTAGTTGTGACGGACGCGTCCCTCCAGGGCTGGGGAGGCCACATGGGAGAGGCGGAGATCAGAGGCCTCTGGTCTCCGGCGGAGACCCGGCTCCACATCAACCTGTTGGAGCTCAGGGCGATTCGTCTAGCACTGAAGGCATTCCTCCCCTCTGTCCGGGGGAGTGTAGTGCAGGTGTTCACGGACAACACCACCGCCATGTGGTACTGCAACAAACAAGGCGGGGTGGGGTTGTGGATCCTTTGTCAAGAGGCTCTTCGCCTTTGGCAATGTCTGGAACGCCAGGGCGTGACCCTGGTGGCTCAACACCTGGCGGGTTCTCTGAACGCCAGGGCGGACGAGTTCAGCCGTCGGTGCATGATGGATCACTAATGGCGTCTGAACTCGGACGTGGCGCAAGGCCTCTTTCAGCGATGGGGAGAGCCTTGGTTAGATCTATTCGCCACCGAAGAGAACGCGCAATGTCATCTGTTCTGCGCGTTGGAATTTCCAAGGCGGCACTCGCTCGGAGACGCTTTTTGTCGCGAGTGGAGTTGCGGTCTGTTGTACCCCTTTCCGCCTATACCACTTCTGCCCAGAGTGCTGAAGAAGATCAATCGCGACCGGGCCCAAGTCATCCTTGTGGCTCCGGACTGGGCGAGAAGGTACTGGTATCCAGAGCTACTCAGTATGTCAGTCGATCCCCCGGTTCGTCTGCCTCTTCAGGAGGACCTTCTGTCGCAGCAGCAGGGGACGGTCCTCCACCCGAACCTGTCCAGTCTCCACCTCCATGCTTGGAGATTGAGCGGCGACAGTTGAGGCCATTTGACTTGCCTCCTGAAGTTTGTAACATCATTCTGGCAGCCAGGCGTCCCTCCACAAAGTCGGTATACGCCTGCAGGTGGAACAGATTTGTGGCATGGTGCACAGCAAAGGCTGTGGATCCCCTCAATGCCCCTCTTTCTGAGGTTCTTCTCTTCATTCTTTCTCTTGCCAAGCAGGGCTCTGCTCTGGGCACTATCAAGGGCTACCTTTCTGCCCTTTCAGCCTTTCTCAGGCTGCCTGATCAACCTTCTTTGTTCAAGTCCCCTATTGTGAATAGATTTCTTAAGGGCATCACACACACGTTTCCTCCTGTTCCGTTTGTGATGCCTCAGTGGGACTTGAACCTGGTTCTTACCTTTCTGATGTGCGCTCCCTTTGAGCCACTTCACAACTGTCCTCTTCGCCTTCTGACCTTGAAGACTGCTTTCCTGGTTGCCATCACCTCTGCCAGGAGAGTGAGTGAGCTCTAGGCCCTTTCTTGTACTCCACCTTTCCTTTCTGTCCATCCGGACAAAGTGGTGCTGCGTACCAAACCTTCTTTCCTGCCCAAGGTTGTCACGGCCTTCCACATCGGGCAGTCTATCACCTTGCCAACCTTCTTCCCGCCACCGCATCCCTCTAAAGAGGAAGAGCGGCTCCACCGTCTGGACCCAAAACGTGCGCTCTCATTCTACTTGGATCGCACACGCCAGTTCCGGGTGGATGACCAACTCTTTGTTGGTTACGTGGGCGCTAAGAAGGGGAAAGCGGTGCACAAGAGGACCATCTCCCGGTGGATCATCCTGTGTATCCAGGCATGCTACTCCTTGGCTAGGAAGGAGCCCCCGGTTGGACTGCGGGCTCATTCTACCCGAGCGACGGCGACTACCACTGCCCTGGGCAGGGGTGTGCCCTTACAAGACATCTGTCAGGCAGCTACGTGGGCATCGCTGCACACATTTGCAAGACACTACTGCCTGGACAGCCAAGTCCGGAGGGATGGCTTCTTTGGCCGTTCCGTCCTCCCGGACTTTCTGGTGTGATTATTGGTTCGCAGACCCACCACCGGGGTTGGTATTGCTGGGGTATCTATTCTAAGGTAAGGAATCTAATACTAACGTGTCTCTTTCAGATGCACAAGTTACTACTTGTGTAACGATATATCTGTAAGAGACATTAGTTAGTATTAGATTCCTTACCGACCCACCCATCCTCCCCGTTCTGCGAACCAATATCTAGGGTTAGGGTTGTCCCCTTTCAGGGCCCTAGTTTCAATGGCACCAGTGTTGGTTTTTAACATGGCTCTGCGTTTCTGGCGCGGAAAAGCTGTGTCTAAGAACTGACGTCAGCACGCGGAGGCGGCGTCTAAGTTCTCCGACGACGTCATTACGGCGCCCACGACGCTGACGACGGACGCGGAGCCGCAGACGACGCCTACCGACGCGCAAGGGTACTGCTACGCAAAAATTTCCGGATTCAGTCTGACGCCTGGGGATATTCTAAGGTAAGGAATCTAATACTAACTAATGTCTCTTACAGATATATCGTTACACAAGTAGTAACTTGTGCTGTAGGGAGGGTGCCTACCCTGAGTTGGAAATAAAGCTTGCGATCAGTCGGTTTCTCTATGGCGTCCCAGTACAGTTCCAAATCTGGGTAAGCCTTAAATTCAAGGAATCGCCCTGTAAGGTGAGATGAAAGGCCTTTTGCGCATGTTGTTGATATAACCATCTTCCAGTATATGGCCTTCATGTCTTTTTTAGATGTGAAAACACTGCGTTTATTGGGTCATCCAACAGTTCACTCATACCCATTCTCACTAACAGGGATCTAATTGCCTTCAACCAGCTTATTTTATGAAAGCAGTCCTTTTTGATAATTTCCTTGAGACCCCAGGCGTAATGGTGTAGTTCCTACGTAGTCCATATTCTGCGCCAATACAATAATGGTCGCAGAATAGCCAAATCTTGTACTGTTCTCCGACCAAGATCCCAGAGCAAAGGTGTTATGGGGTGCTTTGCGGGACACTAGAAGCTTGCACTAGTGTCAGACGTTTTCGAACCCCCATAGTTTGGCACCATAAAGGGCCGAACTTAACACCTTCATCCCATAAATCTCGAGGAGTGAACTAATAGGTTTCGTGAGGGAAGTTTTGAACCTTTTCAGAAGAAGACCCGACTGCTGCTGGTGCTTTAGTATAGTCAGATCTAATTGACTATTCCAGCACATGTCTCTCAGCAGGGTGACCCCCAAATACGTGAAAGCGTCAACCTGCTCTAGCGGGCAGTTATTCGTTATAGTTATAGACGCTGTCTGCCCGGTGATGTGTTAGTGTGCACTGGGGACGATGCACGAGTGCTGGGCTTGTGCTGGAAATTTAGGCGCCAGGCCGCTGGATCGGCGATTTCTGGACTGGCGTGCCCTTCTCTACCCTCCTTGGTGCCATGGGGGGCAACGGCCATGCTGAACTAAGGTAGGGGATGTGTGACCCCTGTGTGATTGCCCCGGCCCCGAGCAGCAAGACTTTGCCGAATGTGTCCCCACCGGAGATATTATGTGAGCGACTATGCCTGAACTGTATGCTGCATCTGGGGGATGTAAGCGCTCGAGTACTGGCTCACATCGCTGGGACTGGCTCTGGAGCATTTTGAAAGGAGGTCCGGGCTGGGCAGGTACTGGACCTGATGCCACTGTGGAGGGGGTGATTTGGATGGTAACACCTTGATGAACAGTACAAGCCCCACCATTTTGTGCCTGAACGGTTGAACTTCAAAATGGCTAGCTAGCTGTATTGGTAAATCAAAGAAAGGACCACTCACATCACACCACCACATAGGCAAAGACATAGGACTAATTGCTTTCAATACGCTATCAAACAGAAACAAAGGACCATGCACGCTGATCTGCCCCCATAGAAACAGATGGAGGACTATACCCAGGTACTTTTGTTGCAGGGAAAGAGTGATGGGACTAATCCCCAGATCTATTCCACCACTAAATAAGCAAGCAGCCATCTTGGAACGACTGATACATTATGCAATTAAAACAGAGCGTGCTCATTGATCTCATCCCCAGACACTCTAACCCTCAAATTAAATGATATTATTTACTATAATTAACCGCTAATATTTATGACTAAGGATCCCAGGGTATTACCTAGATTGGGACATAGTAAGCCAAGTTAATCCCAACCTTACAAATAGCAAAGACCACCTACCACTACAGGACCCACTAATGGTAATGGAGTGAGGACCTATCCCAAGGAGTCATCATCTTGAATTAAACAGGGAGGCCTATGACTTCTCATTCTCTCCAAATATATCTCCTCCCATACTACATTAGAGACTGAAGAGCCACCTGCAAAGTACAAAAGGCTTGAAGGCCATGGGTCAAAAGTAGCTGCTCTTTACAACGTGCTTTAGGAGTGTGGACTGGAACAACGCAGCCAAAGTCGCATTTTCTACCTGCAGAACTTTAACAATTGGATGAAGAGCATTCTCATTGGAGAGTTTATTGAAAAGGTGTGACAGAGGAAAAGAAGAGATCACAGCTATGGGGGAGATTGACTTTGGGCTCCCTCCTTTGACTATCACCTACCCAGCCGGACTTCGGGCTAACGTGCCCGCGTCTCTCCTGACCTTTCCTTCCCCCTCCCCCTTCCCCCAACCCTCCCTCTCTCCGCTCCTACTCTTTCCAGCTTCTGTCCTCTGCCCTCACATGCCCTTGCCCTTTGTCCCCACCCTGTTTTTTCTGTGAACCTCTTACCTCGCCACTTGAGACTGATCTATTTTGTCCGATGCCCGATGGAGCTACCTGGATTCCCTCCTTTCTTTTTTTTTTTTTTTTTTTTTTTTAAACCTTTATTTTGGATATTTTTCAGGTACAGTACATCGTGAAAGAAGGCATTGATTTGTACACAGTTCACAATCCACAGGGCATACATATATCAGTGGACCCATATTACAGAACGTTGCAAATAAAAACCATCAGAAGAACAACAACTAGCTCTATAGCATATGCAATATTTACGCATACTATAGTCCAGCTTCTCATATCGACATCCCATTGCCCCAATGTAGCCTCGGCATCAGTGAACAGATCCGATGGTTGATGCCTGTCGCCCTCCCCCCCCAGGTCCCACCCCCCAGTATAACAGTGAAAGCATCCCTTGCTTCAGCAGTATGCAGTGTCATTCGTCTAGTAAAAGGGCATTCCGGTGGCACATGCACCCAATAATACTCACTTGGTCAACCCCTACTTACACATCTGCGCACTAGGGGAAAACCCAAGAAGACCCCCCCCATAAAGCTTCAAGTGGTCGCACCATCCGAGGCGTCATCATGCCCCTGAGCTAAGTAGCACTGTAGTGGGGACCATATGTCCCTGGGCCGTGAGGCGAGTGGTAGCAGCTCAGAGTATGTATTAAGCTGTTCCTGGCAATATGTAAGATCGTGAATCCAATCTTTGAACTTGGGTGCTCTGCCTCTGCCCCATCGACATGCCACTCTACGTTTGGCCATCAAGAGGGCTAGAGCAATAAACTTGCGGTATGTTGCTTGTAAGGGCTCCACATATCCCAACAAAGCTAAGACAGGGGAGGGGTCTAGTTCAGCGGCAATCATTTTAGATAAGGCTGCGAATACTTGACCCCAGTATCGCTGCACCTCCCCGCATCCCCACGCTAAATGCAGAAAATCAGCTCCTGGGGCATTGCATCTATCACAGGTGTCAGTAGCACGAAGTCGGAATCTATGCATTCGGACCGGGTGTGGTATAGTCGGTGTCGGTGTATGTATTTATAATGGAGGATCCTAAACCTGCTGCTGGCAGAAATGCGCTCCGTCTGCTGGAGACAGAATGCCCATTGTTCGTCTGTCAGTGGAGTGTCTAATTCTTGATCCCATCTCAGTTTAGCGGCTAAAGCTGGGTAGTCAATGTGCGCGTGGACTGATCTATAGAGCGTAGATACAAGTTTACAAGGGGTGTCATTTTGAAGCAGGAGCTGCAGTGTAGGGAACATCGGGGGTTCATGTGGAAAGTCAGATGTAAGGGCCTTGAGACCTTGACGAAGTCTAATATATAGGAAGACATCGAACGGGGTCGGTTGTATGCTCTCATATAGATGATCCATAGATCGGAACATGCCATTATGGTATAGGTCCCCCCATGTTGTAACATGTATATTATATAGCAGTTTGCGAAAACCCGCTTCTTGTAGCAGAGGTAGACGCGGGTGGTAAACCAAAGGCAGCAAAGGTGCATAGAGCATTACTGCCCCCATTTTAGAAGTAAGTCGAGACCACGCTGTTACTGTGCTCATTACTGTCGTAGGTGTCTTAGCTCTACCTGGCACCAGAGCGTAGAGTACCCCTGCTATGGGGATAGGATGGGCCAGCCAGTGTTCCACAGCCAGTTGGGGCATATAACGAAGCTGGTGCACCCAGAAGTAGGCATAATGGGATTGAGCTGCCTAGTAATACAATTCGAAATCTTGTACGCCAAACCCACCCTGAGCATAGAGCCTAATCAAGGTTTCCCATTTTAGGCGAGGCGATTTCCCTCCCCACACAAGTCTGATGAGTTCAGACAGAAGTTGCTGGAAGAAATATCTGCCAGGGTAGAATAGGATGTTCAAAAATAGGTATAATAATTGGGGGAGGATCACCATTTTGATTAAGGATGTCCTACCAGCTAAGGAGAGAGGTAACGTGATCCATCTCGTTATGTTATCAGTGATACGCATCATGGTGGTGCCATAATTAGCTCTAAGTAGTTCATCCCTATTTTTCTCAATGTTGATGCCCAGATATTTAAAGTCTCCTTCGCACCAAGCAATGGGGTAGTCAAGACCGAACTTAACCGTGGATGCTGTGAGTGGGAATATGCACGATTTACCCCAATTAATCTGAATGCCAGAGAGTCTACCGAACCTCATAAACTCTCTTAGGATGGGGTTTAAGTTGTCACACGGGTTGCGCACATATAAGGTGATGTCGTCTGCATACATCGATATCAGTAGTTGACACTGAAAACAACATAGGCCATTGTCTTTGTGATGTTGCTGCAATTTTGCAGCCAGGGGCTCTGTCGCTATGACAAATAGAAGCGGCGACAGGGGGCACCCCTGTCTAGTCCCCCTGGTAACCGGGAATTCGGAAGATAGTTTACCATTGACAAGGACTCTAGCTACCGGACATTCATACAGGAGCTGAATCCATGAGATGAATATCGCTGGAAACCCCACCCTCTCAAGGACACGGAAGACATAGTCCCACTCCAGGGAATCAAAAGCCTTAGTGGCATCAAGAAATATGGCAGCCATAGGTAGATCCTCATGGACCGAGTCCAAGACAGAAAAAAAGGTACGTAAATTATGCGAAGTGGCTCTGCCAGGTACAAAACCAGACTGGTCAGGTAAGATTAGGGCAGGGAGCAGGTGGCCGATTCGAGTGGCTATTAGTTTTGCAAGTATTTTTACATCGCAGTTCAGGAGGGAGAGGGGCCGATAAGAGTCCCATTTAGTCGCAGGTTTCCCGGGCTTTAGTAGTGATGTTATAAGTGCAACACGCATAGAGGGCGGTAAGTGGCCGACCTCAAGAGCGTCCTCGTATACTTTCTTCAGTATAGGAGCCATAAAGTCTATGTAGGTCTTGTAAAATTCGATTGGGATTCCGTCTAGTCCCGTAGCTTTCCCGGACTGCATGCTCATGATTGCATCCCGCACTTCATCCACCTCAAAGGGGGCACTTAAGAACGCTCTCTGCGCATCACTTAGCCACCCAAGGGAAATGTCAGCCAGATAGTCCTGTAAGCAGAGGCTACCAGCTCTAGTGGAGGTGTATAATGAGCTATAGTGCTCCACAAAGGCATTGAGGATCCGAGTCGTGTCTATACACACTTCTCCGGTCGGGTCTTCGAGCTCAAGGATAACATTAGGTGTTCTGGCCAGTTTCATCGTCGCAGCCAAGGCCTTACCTGGTCTCTCACCCTCGCCATAACGCCTAGCAGCCCCGTATTTGCCTCTAAATTTTGTTTCTCTGGCAGCCTCCTCAGTATACTCAGAGACCTTCTCGCGGATAGACAAGAGGGTGGCATCGTCAGCGTTCATAGCCAATGAAGCCTCAAGGCGTGTAAGATCCGCCTCAAGCGATCTCAAACGTGTCAGTATGCTCCGTAAAACTCCGGAGCCCTTGGCAATGCAAAGCCCTCTCAAAGTTACTTTAAATGCGTCCCAGATTGTTTCAACGTCATTGACAGAGTCCTTATTTCTCTGGAAAAAGTCTAGGCATTCACAGCGTAATTCCTTCTGGAATACCGCGTCAAGCAGCATCATAGGTTGCATCCGCCATGCAGTTGTGGGGGGGCTGAGATCCGCTGAGCGCAACGTGGTTCTCACGGGAGTGTGGTCAGAATACGTCCTGGGGAGGTGCAATGCCCTAGTAAGCGACGTAGAAAGTTGAGGCGTCAAAAATATGTAGTCAAGCCGCGCCCAAGAGCGTGCCTGCGCCGTGAAGTGTGTACCTTCCCTGGAGCCTGCGTTCAAATGCCTCCAAGCATCCACTAGATTATACTCCGTGATTACCGATCGTAGCGCCACCCTTGCCCTAGTGTAATGGTGCGGGGAAGGATAAGACCTATCCATGGTAGGGTCTAGAGTAGTGTTGAAGTCACCTCCCCAAATAATGTGTTGAGGACCTGTTCCCACAACTGCTGCCCATAGCTCCGTGAAAAAGTGCGGGTCATCAATGTTGGGGCCGTAGCAACATACCAGCGTCATAGCAATGTGCCCCAGTCTGCCCCACATCAGACAGGTGGGTTTCCTGGAGAAGGGCCACGTGCACCGAATGACGATCTAAGTATGATAGGATGTGACGTCGCTTCCTAGGATCCCCCAACCCCTGCACATTCCATGTTAATACATTTAAATCAGTGTCCCCCATGGAGAGGCAATGCGACAACATTTAGCAATCGATGCGCTAGAAGCCAATGGGTTGTCATACCGGGTCGTGAAGGAATATACATGCCAATAGATGCCTGTGGGGTAATGCTCATGTGTACGCAATGCCGTGCGAGAGAACATTCCCGCAGATAATCCACATAAAGTCCTGTCAGAATAAAACATAAGAACTCTGTGAAAGCTTGGTCAGTTAACAACGTACTACAACTCGTAAACAACCCTCTCAACATGCCCCAACTAGGGATCGTCTTCACCATGTCAATATAAAACAGTTCAAGCATTTGAATAAAAACAATGCCGAGGCGATAAAACTTCTTCCCAATTATTCTGGCCCCTACCCTCCCCACCTCCCACTGAAGCAACCCAAACTTGCCAGAAATCCCGTCCCACCCACCTCCCACACCCGTGAGTAACCATCCCAACAGCTGCAAGGCAGCAAACACATCCAAGGGGGTACACCCTATGGGGGTCATCAAGAGAGGCACAGAGCCACCCCCCATAACCTTGCCCTTCGTCCTGTACGGCCTGAAGTGGGCACGGTCAAGGAAGGGGGGTGGTGCCTGAAGTACAGTACCACCAGCATATTAACGCTTGTCTACTGTGTACTCAGTCAATAGCAGTGTACATTGTGATCGAAAGTAGTTCACCAGTACCAGGATGGCAGCAACGGACCAGCAAGGCATCCAGTCGATCGAGCCCGCCATTTAGCCATCACCATTTAGTGAGTGGGCATCTTCCTGTGGCACATCATCAGCACCCCCGCGACCAGAGCGTGCATGGCGCAGAGTTTTTAGAAAATCGCTCACTTGTTGTGGAGTTGTAAAAAAATGTTGCTTGGCTTGGTGAGTCACCCGTAACTTGGCTGGGTACAACAATGCGTAATCAATTTGCAGGTCTCGCAGTTTCCGTTTGACATCAAGGAATTTATGACGTTGTTCTTGCACCACAGGTGTGAAATCTGGGTAAATAGAGAAGTTGACCCCCTCATATGACAAGGTACGGTTGGTGCGCGCTGCTCTCAGCGCTGTGTCTCTAGCTCGGTAGTTGAGAAGCCGCGCAATGATGGGGCGCGGGGGAGCTCCAGGTTTGGGCTGCGGGCCCAATGAGCAATGCGCTCTCTCCACGATAAATTGCTTGGAGAATGCGTCAGGTCCTACAGCCGCCAGAAGCATCCTCTCCACGTACTCCTCCATGCGCCCTGTGTTGGTGGATTCTGGCACGCCCACCACGCGAATGTTGTTCCGACGGCTTCGAGCTTCCAATTCTTCGTTCTTTGCCGCAATAACTCTAAGGACATTATCCATCCTGGATAGCTGCGCAGTGTGGGAAGCAGTGGTGTCGTCATTGGTAGATATTCGCCTCTCCGCCTCCATGATGCGTTCTTCATGAACATCTTTTTTCTGCGCGATGGCGTCCATCCTTTATCCACTATTGTGGCAAACCCCTGTCGCATCTCCTGCATTAGTTGATGCATATCCGCCGGCGCAGAGTTGGAGTTAGTTCCAGACGTCGCAGGGCCGTGGGGTTCCCCTGTATCCAACGCATTTTTTTGTCCTTTCTTGGGGGCTGCAGAGTCGAAGGACAGTTTAGATTGTTTGTTATCGGTCTTCCCCATGGCGGAGTGTGGGGTGTGCACGTAGTGTTTAGCACAATCACTTCCTGGAGCGGCGATAGGCAACTGCGTCTGAGCACAGCACAAAGCAACAGGAGTGCCTTACAAGCGAAGTGAAGAGAGGATGACGCCAGGTACAGCCAGTGCACAATGTCAGCGCTGAAGGATGGAAAGCCGTGTATGTATCTACAGGGAGGCACAGTCTTTCACAGCTATGTGAGGTGCAGAGCAATCAGTAGGAAGACGGAACCAGAGGGTCAATTTCCAATCCGAGTCCTGATGAGCCAGGTAGCAACGGAGTCCCCAGAAGTGCGGTTACAGGCTTCGAAAGGTCGATGGGGTCAAAGTCGGTTGGCACCCGCAGTAGCCGTATACCACGCACACGATCATAAGGGGAGCAGGGGACAAGCACCGCATGCCAAGGAGGCAGCGCGAGCCCCCAGTAGGCAACACCACCTCCAACAATAGGGACTGGTATCCAATCACCCCCAACACGTAAAGGCAGGTATGCACACTTCAATAGTACCAGGTCTCAGACGACCCGCATC
Source organism: Lissotriton helveticus (assembly GCF_964261635.1). Classification (NCBI taxonomy): domain Eukaryota; kingdom Metazoa; phylum Chordata; class Amphibia; order Caudata; family Salamandridae; genus Lissotriton; species Lissotriton helveticus. Next base: position 74,363,098 of record NC_136073.1, on the reverse strand, counting down.
AGTGAGACAGGTCAGACCAAATACGCCAGTCTGCTGCGTAATCCAACCACGATGGTGAGGGCCCAAGGACTGAACCCCTGCAGTCCACAGCAGTGTAAAAGCAACAGCCCAGTTATTATTTGCAGGCACCGTCTCAATCCTCAAAGTGCAGTGGGGAGCACCGCGCAGGGAGCTGCAAGCCAGCACTCTCCAGCGGGTCAGGCAAGGGGTCTCGTCAGGGACGCGATGCGGCAGCCATGCTTCCCCCACCAGCAGCGCGAAGGGCGCACATTCAGCCCTCCTCTCCTTACCGCCCAGGCGCTGATCAAAGGTCCGCCGCCGATACACCCTCCGTTGAATGTGCTGGTGCGAGCGGGGTCTGCAGCCGTCCGCCACCTCCAGAAGGAGCCTCCGCCAGCAGGGCAAAGATCACAGGCAGCCAAGACAAGCCGGTCCGGGAGAAGGCGCCAAGGTACTCCCGCCACCATGCAAGTCCGGTATGGGGGGGGGAGAGGGGCCTTCCCGATGACCACAAGCGGGTTCCCAGAGATATGGCAGTCCTCTGCGGGTCACGGTCCGTCCGCCCCTGCCTCCCGTGTATGGCGCTCCACTGTACACATGGTCTCACCAGCAGGCAGAGAGTCCACGTAGGTCGCCGTTCAGGGTGCACACCATCCGTCTCCGGTGACGACAGGAGGGGACAGGGCCACAAAGGAGTCCAGTCAGGCTGCCCGTGTCTGGGGGCGAGGCATAGGGAGGATCATCGCCGTTTGTCGTCTGGTGCGGCCTGCTCGCCTCGTGGGCAGCCGCGGACTCACGTAGCCACGGGGTCCGGGCAGCGCAGACAGACAAGCTCCAGCCCAACTCCCGGCACGTCGCTGTCACGGCTGTAACTCCAAGCCGGAGTCTCCAATCGTCGTCAGAGTTTCACCGAGTCTGCTAGACAGGATGTCCCACAAGTTCCCTGCAGTTGTAAGGGTTTTGACGCTGGTGGTAAAGGATTAGTATAGGATCATGCAGTCAGGCAGCAGGAGCCTCACTACAGTGCGGCCATTCTGTTTGTGCGCCCTCTAGCGCCCCCGCCGTGGATTCCCTCCTTGGTCGTCACGTACCCAGTCGGTCTTTAGACAGACTTCCTTTCGTCTCTACGGTTTTCTCTTTCCTTATCCTCACTCTCTCTCCTCTCCTCCCCTACCCGCGCTACTTTCTCTCTCCTCTCTCCTCCCCTAATGTATTGCTGACTGTTTTATTTAATGTTTACTTGTTGTTCTTCTTCTAGTATATTGTTGAACCACATTGTTGCACTTCCTTTCGTCTCTCCTGTCATCTCCTCCCGCATCCTCCCTCTATTTATGTCTCTCCTTCCCTCCTCTCTCAATGTATTGAGACCGAACTATTTTGTCTGATGCCCGATGGAGCTACCTGGTTTAGCTATAGGGGAGATGGGCCGTGGATTCCCTCCTTGGTCGTCACCTACCCAGTCGGTCTTTAGACAGACTTCCTTTCGTCTCTACGGTTTTCTCTTCCCTTATCCTCACTTTCCCTCCTCCCCTACGCCCCACTGCTTTCTCTCTCTTTTCTCTCCTCCCCTAATTGTATTGCTGATTGTTTGATTTAATGTTTACTTGTTGATCTTCTTCTAGTATATTGTTGAACCACATTGTTGCACTTACTCTCGTCTCTCCTGCGTCTCCTACCGCATCCTCCCTCTATTTATGTCTCTCCCTCCCTCCTCTCTCAATGTTTTGAGACTGAACTATTTTGTCTGATGCCCGATGGAGCTACTTAGTTTAGCTATAGGGGAGATGGGCCGTGGATTCCCTCCTTGGTCGTCACCTACCCAGTCGGTCTTTAGGCAGACTTCTTTTCGTCTCTCCTTATTGTCTCTTCTCTAGCTCCTATCCTCTCTCCCGTGAATCTTTCCCCTTGCCTGCTACTCTGCCTACCCCCTGTCCTTTGTGCTCTTTGACTAAGCACTCCTTCTCCCCTTGTTGGGGAAAGAGCCAATATTTATACTCTGGAGTCTCAGCGAATCCGCTGAGTGAGTCCACTGCGCCAAGGGAGCCACTCACACTTGAGGTATGGTATGGCACCCCTTGCCAAAGCACTCCCTCTCCCCTTTTTGGGGAAGGATCCCGTATGTAGGCCTTGGAGTCTCAGAGACCCCTCTGAGAGAGTCCACTGCATAAAGGGAACCTCTTGCAATAGAGATAGGGAAGGGATACCACTTCCCCTGGGATCACAGCTTACTGGACTTTGGACGTTGCCTTGACTCGTCTACCGGTTTGTGTTCGTGTCACCTTTCCCCTCCTCTCCCCATGCTGTGTCACTCACCCTCCCCTCCTCTTTCCCACCTTCATTATCTGTATACTTTCCCTACTCCAACCCTCTCCCCTGAATCTCTCACCCTACCTTCTTTTCCCCTTAAGTTTTTGTGCTTATTGTTTATCTCGACCTTACAAGTAACTATGTTGCTATGCTCTAAGAACTGTGTAACCTTTGTAACGATTTAACCTGTAACTATGATCTGATGCTCATGTAAAGCGCTCTGATACCTCCGGGTCTAGCCAGCGCTATATAAAACTTTTAAAATAAATAAATAAATATATATGCTTCCTCTAAAAGGTTTAAAGGACTTGGAAGGTTTATGTTCTTTAAGAAACATAAACTTTGTTTTGGAGGTGTTTATTTCTAGTCCGCGCAGCAGGCAGAAGTCTGTGAAGCACCGGAGGGCCCGTTGGAGACCACTCGGTGTTTTTGAGATTATGAAGGTGTCGTCCGCGAACATGAGGATCGGGACGCGATTACCAGCCTTCATAGGGGCATCAGTGGGGACCAAGGAGAGGTAGTCTGCCACCCCATTCACGAAGAGCGAGAACAGAGTATGCGCCATGACGCAACCCTGCCTCACTCCCCGCTTAACGGGGAAGGCATCCGTAACCTCTCCCTGCCTTCCCTACCGCACCCTAGCGAAATTGTCCTCGACCAAGGTCAACAACTCCGGGGCCATTCCCAGATCTTCCAAGACACGCCAAAGTTTACAGCGCTAAGAAAAAGAGAAAATGCCAACCCACCTTGTTTTGTTTGCTCTGAAATTTAAGCAACAAATCAATATTATTTTGATATGTTAGGTATATTTATTTTTACCTTTTCTTTAAATTCTATTTTTTGAAAAAAATCATTGATTTATGTCAGAAAGACAACACTACACATATATCACATATATACAACAACTTATACAAAACATTCACCAAAAAACATTAATACATAAATATATACATTCACTGTACACAACATAGCTTATACATTTCTATTCTTAACTGTTCCAAGGGCAAATATCAACTCTTTGCCTTATTAACCATCAGTGATTCCAATGATGAGATCAGTAGTGAACAAAGTCACAATCAACCAGAGATATTAAACAATAATTCACGAGTCAATAATTATAAATAATTCAAGTTTTTATCTCCGTTCTGCCGACGCGTTTCGAACACCATACAACAATTATGGGTTCTCCTCAGGGCCTTGTCACTTCTATCTGCATGTGTGTAAAAAGAGAAAAAGCACCAAAAAATGTTTTAGTGTTATTTCTCATAGCCTCCTGTTCTTGCTTCCATTATGATATATGATAAATCCATATTACCTTTCCTGTAGCCGTTATTCTCCTATATCTGAATCTGGGTCTTTGAGCTGCAATCTACAGGATATCAATGAATCCTGTTAGAATCACACTCAGTTTTTGCATTGCGGTTACTTTCACAAGAACACTGAATGACATACCTTTTTGTTTCTGTATCTGGGCGTGCCCCTACAGCTCGGCTCCCTTTTGACCTAAGGGCAATACAAGGCTGGTTAACTACTTGTGGGCTTGTGTGAAAACTCAGATGTCCTAAAAACGCTCCCAAGTACCTTCATACCTTTTTGGGTCCACCGTTAAGTTGGGGGCGTCTCACTTCATATACACGACGTTTTATACATGCGGGTAATCTGTCAAAATATAACATTATGCCGATTCTTAGTTTAAATGTTTAAATGAAAGTAGCTGTGTACAGTTCACAGCACGTCCGTACTGACCTTGTTTAAATCGGTCTACCGGACTCCCGCTATGCGCGCCACGTTATGCCCTTCGGGCAGCTCTCGCATTCACGCACTGTTGAGAAAAGCGGTGCACGGTTTTAGTCCCCAATTGTTTCTCTAATCCCGTGGGGTACCATCCAAGTCCCCTACAGGTGCTCCTTACCTGTTTTCGACTTGCTACAGCGTCTCGCTCGCCTCACTGTGGGTGACGGCGGCCATGTCACCTGATTACTTAAAGCGATCATGTGACATTTGCAATTCTGGGAAATGTAGTTTTACACTTCTGCTCGCTCTAGCGACAATTGTGTGGGATCTATATACAATATTATCCAAGTCAGGGTCATGTGTATTTATATGTATTGTGTTGACCCATGATCTAATAGCCCCAGAAATCGCTTTAACTAATGACGAGCGCCACCTTAAGTGGTGCAAAGTTGCTGACCACCCTCCGGGTACGCCTCTAGCATAAACATTAATAATGTCAATTTTTAAGTTAAACGGAAAGCTAAATCTTACTGCAATAATATCACAGTGTGAGACCGGAAGTAGTTGAGTACTACAGCTTAGGTTCTGCTTAACCCAGATCACCAGACCTCCTACTGGACGACCCTTTTGCCTTTTCCCAGCGGGTACATAAAAGTTCAAGTAGCCCAATCTAAATACTGGTTCAACAGACCAGGTCTCTTGGAAGAGACAGATGTCAAATTTGTCAATAAAACTCAGCCAGCATGGCGAACCTAGTTTGGGCCCCATACCCGCCAGATTCCAGGATATTAGCGATGTCAGGCAGACTGTACTCGGGGGCCTACCAGCTATCTCACCCCCCGTTGCAGAAGAATTATGCCGAGGCAATATACTTGAGTCCGCGGGTGGTGAGGGGCTTACCCTACTCAGTACATACTGAGATGGGAATTTGCCACCCTTCTGTGTAATGGCTACATTTTCTTTATTTGGCTTAGGACCCACCACACCTGCCTGTGGGCCTTCGTAATTGGTCAGTTGGCCTTCACTCCTGGCTACATTTTCGTCGGGCAATAGTATTGTACTCACTCTATTGCCGCCTTCAGATATTTGCTGTCAATCGCAGTCCTCTAACCCAGATAGAGCATCGAACCCGTTATATAGCCTTATATTCCGTAAAGCGAAATGGTTCGATGCCTCACCCACTGGAAAGATTTCCCTTTGTGAAGCCTGCACTGATGCATAAAAATAATTTAGGGAAAGTGGTTGAATTAGGGACGAGAAGTCTTTTTGGGGCCAATTACAGATGTATTCAACACATCTCCTGTCCCTGAAATTAATAATAATGCAGTCCCCCCAACAGACTTTGTCCGCCTACCCACCCAATTAACTCTTCTAGCAAATAGAATTTCTGCACATATATGGATTGGCAAAGGCCGATTAGCATTAAGCCAAAAGATGCACTTGTTCTTAAGTTCCATATATGTCTCCCTCTTTCCCTGGTTCAAAGGTGGAACCCCCGCCAATACTATCACATAAGGGGCTGATTCGGGGGGGGGGGGAGTTCTATGGTTGGTAGTCTAGCAACAGTATGAGCTGGGGGGTGTTTGGACAATAATTGAGTTTGCATTGTGGGTTTACTAATCTGTGCATTTTGAGCCCTATCCCTCTGTGCTATTTGGTTATCCCCTGCCAGGTTAGTTGAGGGAGTTACAACGCAGGGCACTAAGGGATCGTTTGCTACAGTGCTATTGCTATTACAGCCTTTTGGTGGAACGTTAGAATTTGTGCCCGCCATACTTTGCCCTGCCATATTTAGCTGTGTACAATTTGGGCCACTACCCCGATTTCCCACCCGTGACTGAACTGAAGCAAGTGAAAGTTCCAGGCACACAAGTCTGGTTTCAATGGAGTCCGGTCTATCGTATATCGGGTGAATTATCTTCTTGACAGTACATTTCAGCCTTTTCCAGAAGGAAGGACCCAGCTCACCCAATGCTTCACCCCCCGCACTTGGGAGTAAATTGGCCCCTTCATTAGCTGGTAGCGATGGTGTAAGGCAAGGTGAAGTGCTTGGTATGGGGTTCTCCATGGGTACAGCCTCCTTTACACTTTTTGCTTTCCTTCAATTGCTCGCACTTGCTCCCCGGGACGTTTTCTTTTTGATGTCAGACCCTGCGGATGCTGTACTGTACCCGTTTGTGCATTACTGGCTGACCTGGTCTTGATATTAGGTGAAGGCAGCCTCTTCGAGGTGATATTCGGGTTGGTCGTGTCCATTGGAATATTAGGTCTTGATTCCAGAGGTACTCATCCCCCCCCCAAGGAAGACAGCGTATCCTGGATATCAACCTGCTGAGGGACAGGTGACCTAGCCCTTGCCAGGCTTCCCATTGAGAATCGCTTGTCAAAGGGGGTGTCAAGAGATAGTCTCTTTTCAGTTAGTTCAATGTCTTTGGCCAAAGCTGTTGACACTCTTACAAGGAAATTATCCAGAGTGCCCATTAAAGTCCCGCCAGTGGATTTCCTAACATTACCCCCTACAGTTGGAGAAGTGGCCATGATATTTGCAACGGGTGAGGCTAACTCCTCTTCCAATAATAAATGTGTAATCCCCACACCAAACTCTGACAACCAAAATAAGGTTACGGGCACTCACTGACCTTGAATGCAGATGTTAGGGGAGTGGCCCGTCCCGTCCTCATCCGTACTTGAACGGGCTTCGCCCGGCTTGTCCCGCGACGCGGAGGTCTGCGCTTCTAAATGCGTCTCCTGGCGCTGCTGCCGCGTCAGTGGTGCGCGCCGTCTCTGAGAATGCCGGGGATTGTAGTCCCGGGGCGGCGGCGCTGGTGGTAGTGGCGTCCAGTGGCGGTAGCTTTAGAGAATGGCCCCCGCTACGCTTCTTGAGGATATGTGACTCTCGGCGGTGTTGGCGAAGAACAGGCTGCTCCCACACACAAGGTAAGGCTCCCCCAGGTTCTTATTATGGTCATGATATGTTATCAGAGGTATGGTCATGATGTTTTATCATATGTTCTGACTTGCTCCTCCTGTGTCAGTGTATGATAATAAGTTGAACAATATATTTTAGATGTGATTCCCGATTTTGTACATTGTGTAATGTGGTATAAAATGAGTGAAACATGTTTAACTTTGGAAAGAGTCTATGGGCAAGGAGGTCTGGTTCGCCAAACTGGTTGGTGTGTGAATACTTTCAAAGAAATATAGGATGCATTGTGGAAAAGGGGATGATGTGATCCTAGTGAGCAACTTTGATGAAAGGGACAGCTGCCAAAACCACTCACTCTATGATCCTCCCTTTGGCAGCATGCATGGTTCATTGGACGCGTCAGATTAAAGAGGTGCTGAGTGCGCAGGAGGCTCTGGAAACCGGAGAGAATTCCGGACCACTGGAGGAGATTGAGTTTTGGGCTGACCGTGTCAGCGATCTGTCTGGGATCAGCCAACAGCTGGACAAGCCTGGAGTGAAGCATATTGAGGCTATTCTTCAACTCTCCAAATCCTCATACATCACCCCATTTCAGAAGCTGTCCAAGCAGATTCAGGTGAGACCTTCCAACCATCCCCTTTACTTGCCTTCGAATACTACGCACTTGGTATTTTGGTGAAGTATATACACCTTGCCTTTACTGAGTAGGCAAAGTCTGGAGTTGGGTCAGAGGGCATCAGAAACTTCAAATGTTAAGTGGGGAAAGGTGCATATTTCAAAAAGCCATCTGAAGTGCACTGAAGGGCCCTTCACTTCACTTTTGCCAAGAGGAGTTCAGGCTCAAAAAGGGGTGTGTAACAAGAAGTATCTGTATTTGTGCACTATGTTGGGAAATCAGGGGAATTATAAAATCCAAATATATTTCTGCTCTGCCTTATTCTTCACTTGGTATGGTTTCCAAAAACTACCCAACAGCACAGTCCCAGACACTTGTTTCTCTCCTTTTCCCCCTCTTCCTGCCTCTCCCTCACTTTGCCTCTCTTTTTCTCGGAATCTTTAGCTATTTCAGTTGCAGGGTGCACTGTCTAGGTAACCCATCCCCATGTTAGAAGAGCGAATGGTTCTAATCCAGACTTCAAACCACAAGGGATATCTTGCATCCTGCTCCAGTCTCTTAGCAGGAAAGCTGCTTATTCTTCATAGTGGAAGGATCTTTACATCTTGCCTTCCCAAGGCATCCTCTCGAATTAAGTACCCTTTTCCTCACATACATGAGATCAACCTTATCAAAAGGCATAGATAGCATCCTGTATATTTGTGGATATTCACAACAACCATGTAGGTTGTTTCACACATTCATCTACCTCTGTGAAAGGCAGGAGTAGGTGCCTTCACCTAGTGGGAGAGTGAAGAGATGCCCCCATACTCCGAATCAGTTATGGGGACGTGGTTTCTACACAGAAACAAATATTTATTGTGTGGAGAAAAAAATAAAACTATTTTAAAAATCTGCAAATGCACTTTCTTGCGATACATATGCTAATGAAATGTCTTCATGGTTGACAATCCCCACTTCTGCAAAGAGAGGAATGTGAGTACATGTAATTAATCCAGGGCATCATTATGAATTCTCAAAGTCTGAAAGCTATGCAAATTGTGGTGGAAATGTATGTGCATGGATTGCCAGCATCTATGGAACCACCGAGAATCAGTCACATTGTATTTAATTGCCATTTTAGCCACTCCTGTACTTAGGGCTATCGCTCACGGATTTTGTTGGTGCCGTTTAAGAGTCAAGACCTACATTTCTCAGGTAATGCTCTATTTGAAGCACAGGTTGACAAAGAGATTACAAATAAGCCAAACAATTTAGTCAGTGGGTCTTGAAAGAAAGCTGACCCCCGTTGACACATTTAGGAAACTCTCAGGAACAGAGCTCTCAAAGAGAATGTTTGCCTTTTCATTAGTTGCAAAGATGTCAAATGCTCTGTGGTGCTCCTCCATCAGCAATGTTTAGGAAGGTTTTTTTCAACAGCAGTGGCTGGTTCCTCTCTCAAATACCATTAGCAACCTACATTCTTCTAGGGACTTGAATGAAAACCACCATAGATAATTGGGTGCTGAAAAGATCCACAGAGGATAGAAATCTTTCAAGCAATACCGCCAGTGCAATAGTTACATTCGCTGACAACTACCTTAACTATTGCATAAAGGCTATTTCAGATGGAACCAAGAGGCAACAGAAAGAGTTCCAAATTGCCAACAAAAAAAGAGTATTTTCAAGGTACAGGCTGAAACTATGCTCGAGAAGAGACTAATGACCTTTGCTGAATCTGGGATTCATTAAGATGCTATCTTTCATAGATTCACATGCTTAGAATCATCCCCCCGACGAGGTGGGAGTCTCGCGGTACAATAAAATATATTCATTATAGTAATAATAACATTACACCATAGGCTATAGTACATAGCAAAGTCACTGCACTAGCCTATCTTAGTCCTTTTGCAAAAATAACTAAACTTGCAAGCCAGCCAATCAAGCATCAGCCCCTCCTAGAACCTTCCCCACAGAGAGGCAAACCCTCAGATTTTCTACCCCACCTCGTGTGTTAGGGAGTCTCCCTGAGCTCTGCTCAGTTTTGTTTCCTCAAGCTTTACTTCTTTGAAGAAAGTATGTTTGATTCTAAGAAGAGTTTGTTTTTGGCCTGTTCTAGAGAGACTACACTTTGAGGACCCACATAAGGAGTGTATCTATTGTCTTTACCCAGCACACAAGGTCAAGGACTGCAGGATTTGTAGAACCTTCCCTGCCAAGACCTTGAAGGATAGAGAGGGTTGTCTGCTGGTTTGGTTGGAAAAGTTGAAGGCATCATCTGAAGTGGTTTCTGAAGGTGAAGAAAGTGTCAGTCCTCAAGTGTCCACTCCTGTATCCAAGAAGAGGGATAGGTCCGGAGATCCTCCTGAGAAGCTGAGTAAGACCTTGAAAACATCCTCTTCTGAGGTGGGTCACTCTTCCTCAAAAAAAGAGAAAGTCTCTTCTGAGGTGAAATCAAGAGATATGGTGAAGGTTTCTCAGAAAACTACCTCAAAATCTCTTCAAGATCCTCCGTCGATGAGTAAAACATCTTCGTCGACGAGAAAATCACCACAGAAGGTGAGTGGATCTTCATCGTCGAAGAAAAGTATACCGTCGGCGAGATCCCCTTCGACAACATCGACGACGAGTGTCCATACGCCGTGGACGACTCGCATCATGTCGACGCCGGCTTCGTTGTCGAAGATCCTGTCGACGATGCCTCCACCGTCAACGACAGTTATCCAGTGGTTGACTAGTATCCCGTCAACGACGCTTCATGTTCCGTCGACGAGCCCGCCGTCGACGACGCTGCTGTCGACTATCTCACCGTCGACGATAATTATGCCTTCGACGAGTCCACCGTCGATGACCACTTCAACCATGACGTCGATGACCACATCGTCGACTATGTCTTTTCCGTCGACGACTACTATGATCACAGCGTCAGCGATGCCGTCTGTTACAGCCATTTCAGCAGAATATGAATCACCATCGACATATATTTCTGCCACTTTGAAGTGTAAAATACCTGCGCCTTTACAATTTACACCTATTTTGAGCTCTAAATTGTCGTCTTCCAGACAATTTTATCATGATGTTTCGCATTTTTCACCTTTGCCTCCAAGCCATTACTTGGAGGAATCAGAAGATGATGATGACCCCTACGGACAGGCACATGAACCGTCACAACTCAGGATAAAATATCAAGATGATGATGATGAAGAAGAAGAATATTATGAGCCATGTGAGTCTCTAAGGGAGCCCCAAGAAGTTTTCCATCAAGAGCCAGTGGTTTAAATGCCTGCTTCCTTGCTTCAAGATCTTACGGCAATGCTGAAGGACTACAACAGCCGTTTTCCTCCAGCTCCACCTCCACAACAACCTTCTCCTGTGCAAATGCAACCGGTGACTCCTGCAAAACCAGTTTCTGAGCCCCAGGTGACGTTGCTTTCACGGCTGCTACAGGATGATGACAGGGGCACGGTGGCTGAAGATGGAGAAATTCCTAATTCGCCCACTACCGTAGGCGAATGGGATGAATATCTAATTCCGGCTCCAGCTTCACCGATCCCTCCAGCTGCAGATTCTCCTCCTGAGGACATAGGAGGATTCCATGCCATTATGAAAAGGGCTTCTGCTAGGTTTCACCTAAACATGCCAGTATAAAAGACGGAGTGCTTCTGATACACTTTTAAAGACCAAAGCATGAAATCTACGCGCTCTATTCCCATAATTGATCACATATGGAAAGAGGGAAGTAAAATTATGAAAACTCCAGTCTCCGTTACGGCAATCCTCCCTAGGATTGACAAAAAGTACAAAGCTCTGGAGGATGCACCAGCCTGCATTTCAGGTCACCCTAAAGCTGACTGTTATTTCTCAGGCAGCGCAAAGAAAATCAAGGAACCCCTCAGCTCCAATAACAGCTCCTCCTGACAAGGATGGGAGGCGCCTGGACAATATAGGCAAACGATTTACCACAATGGCAGTTGCTACTATTTGGGCTACAAATTGTTTAGCCATTCTAAGCAGATATGACTGTCAACTGTGGTCGAACATCTCGCCCTATATAGAAGATCTGCCAGATGATAAGAGAATGGAGGCAAGGAAAATTCTCATGGAGGGTGAAAGGGCCGCTTCCGAGATCATTGATATCTCAATCGATATTGCATCTCTTGGATTCCGTCATTTAGCAGGAGCGGCTACACTTAGAAGACAGGGCTGGCTGAAAGCCACGAGTTTTCGCCCAGAGATCCAGACGAAAATCCTGGGCATGCCTTTTGATGGCGATCACTTTTTCGGTAAGCATATTGACGATGCACTACAAGAGATAAAGAAGGACACAGAGACCGCAAGATCATTGGGGTCCGTTGCAATATCAGAAGACACCCATTCGAGGAGCAAAAGGCAGAGATTCTTACTCCTTTCGAGGAGGCTACCAGAAATACCAATAGCAGGGGAACGAGGGTCGATACGGATATTCGTACCAGCAACATCAGCAAACCTACAGAAACCCTCCAACGGCCGCCTATAGGCAACAGGGCAAGAAGCGTCAACCTCAAGGCAGAGATTCTGCCAGAAGGCAGTGGCATTCCTATTGCACCTGCTTCAGACATGCCTCAAGCATTCAAAATTCCTTTTATTTCCCAACATTTCAATAATCGGATAAAAATAACCAAAGACAAGTGGGTATTGGACATTATAAAATTCGGGGACACCCTGGAGTTCACCAAATTCCCCCCCCCCTCATCCACCTCTAAAGAAAAAAACACCACATCTTTCTCTACTCAGGAAAGAAGTAAAATCAATGTTGTTAAAAGGGGTGACAGAAAGAGTTCCTCACTCTCAAACAGGAAAGGGATTCGTTTTTTCCAGATAAAGAAAAAGTCTGGGGATTGGAGGCCGATCTTAGACCTACGAATGCTAAACAAATACCTACAAAAGAAATCCTTTCTCATGGTAACACTTCAAGAAATTCTTCAGCTTCTAGACCATGCGGATTTCATGACAACCTTGGATCTCCAGGATGCGTATTTTCAAATCCCTATTCACCTCAAACATCGAACGTTTCTGAGATTCACTGTGGCAGGTGCACATTATCAATTCAAAGTCCTTCCATTTGGCCTGCACTCGGCTCCAAGAGTCTTTACCAAATTTCTAGCTCCAGTAGCAGCTCATCTCAGGTTGCAAGGAATCCAACTATTCCCATATCTGGATGACTGGCTAATAAAGGCTCCTTCCCTGCGCCAGGCTTCTCTTGCAACAACCAAATGCCGGCAAACGTTTCACTCGCTGGGCCTCTCGTTAAATGCTCAAAAGTCAAGCCTTTATCCTTTTCAAGTGATACAGTTTCTAGGAGCAAAGTTGGACACTGTTCAAGACAAGGCATTCTTATCCACAGACAGAATATCTTGTCTTCTCTCTCTAGCATCGAACCTCCTAAAAAGAAAGTTCGCTTCAGTGAGAATGATCAAATCTTTTCTGGGGATTTTGTCGTCAGCAATTCTGCTAGTGCCTCAGGCACGGCTGAATATGAGACCAATTCAAGAGGAGCTGGACAATCAGTGGCTCCAGATCTCCGGTTCATTCGACGACATGGTTCAAGTAACTCCAGTTATGAAAGAAACGCCTTCCTGGTGGAGGTGTTTCAAGAATATCTCAGTAGGGCTCACTTTTCAGCCTCCAGTTCCGGATTTTAGCATCACCACAGATGCTTCCCTGGAAGGTTGGGGTGCGCATCTTCAAGATCTAAGCGTAACAGGGAAGTGGCCTTCAGCACTGGCGAAAATGCACATCAACTTTCTGGAACTTCGAGCGATTTCACTGGCCCTGCAGTCTTTTCTACCTCGTCTTCGAGGATCTACAGTTCTCATCAGGACCAACAACACCACCTGCATGCATTACCTAAACAAGCAGAGTGGTACAAGGTCTCAAATTCTGTCCCAGGAAGCTCAAAACATCTGGAAGTGGCTTCTCCAGCACAATATCACTATCAAAGTGGAACATCTTCCAGGGGTCCAAAATACCTGGGCAGATTCTCTCAGCAGGACAAAGAAATCGTGCCACTAATGGGAGCTGGATCAAACAATACTAAACAAAGTCTTTCAAAAGTGGGGCAAACCAAATCTGGATCTCTTTGCCACCAAAGACAATCGGAAGTGCCTTTTCTTCGCAAGTTGGGAGCTGGAGACAGGTTCATGGGGGAACGCTTTTCTGATGAGATGTTCCTCTGATTCCGAGAATTCTGCAAAAGATAAAGAAGGAACCATGCTGCATGATTCTGAATGCACCAAAATGGCCACGTCAGCACTGGTTCACAGAGCTTCTTTTTCTCTCCAAGTGCAAGCCATTCCGCCTTCCGATCCTGCCGGATGTATTAACAATGAGCAAAGGCCAGATTCTTCATCCTTGCCCAGATCAACTGCAACTCCATGCTTGGTTCCTGGACCACAGATTTCAGGGATGTAGACTTACCTCAAGAATGCAGGGACATTCCAAATAAAGCAAGAGTCCCTTCTACATTACGGACCTATACCTTAAAATGGAAGAGATTCTGTTGCTGGTGTTCTAACAACAGCTTGCATCCGCTGGAATGTCCTCCCAAAAAGGTTCTGCCTTATCTTTTGTTGCTTTTAAAGTCGGGTCTAACGTTTTCATCGGTTAAATTGCATTTAGCTGCTATTTCTACATCCAGAAGATCTTCTGGGTTGGCATCACTCTGCTCCAATCGCCTCATTAAGCAGTTCCTGAAGGGACTTTTCAGAACTTTCCCACCTATTAGAGCTCCTCCTCCGGAATGGAGACTGAATCTGGTTTTACAACAACTGATGAAACATCCTTTTAAACCCATTCATGAAGCGGATATCAAGTATCTCTCATGGAAGACGGCTCTACTGTTGGCATTCACCTCTTCACGACAAGTGAGTGAAATACAGGCGTTTACTATAAGGCAACCATATTTGAAATTTGCTAATGATTATGTCCTCCTGCGGACTAATCCCACATTTATACCTAAAGTTCCTACTTCATTTCATCTCAATGAGCCGGTAATATTGCGAACATTCTTTCCTAATCCGACTTCGGCAGCGGAGAAGTCATTGCATACCTTGGATGTCAAAAGATGCTTGAAATTCTACATATCTCTGACTGTATCCATCAGAAAATCTGATCAGTTTTTTCTCTCGTATAATGGACCCAAGCCAGGCTCAGCTTTAACAAAAGCTACTATCTCGAAGTGGATTGCATCCGCCATTCAATTCTGCCATTGCAAGGCAGGTCATCCATTGTCAAGCAAGTTTAAAGCTCACTCCACCAGGACTATGTCCTCATCTACAGCATTGTTTGCTGGTGTGTCTCTGGACAAGATTTGCCGAGCTGCAACCTGGAAGAGTGTGCATACTTTCACTCGGCATTATAGCCTGGATCTGGCAACAGAAGCTGAGTCAGCAGTTGGACAAGCAGTACTAAGAAACCTCTTTAGATAAGGTAAGCCTGATGGCAAGAATATATAGTTTCTGATATTATACAAAGTCTTTATTGTATACAATCATGTTGTGTATATGTATAACTTACTATTTCTCAAAGTATAGGGATAAATATATAGTGGAGAAGCGTGGCTCAATGGTTAGAGCGGCAGACCCTGATGCCTGAGGTCTGGCCCGGGACCAGGGTTCAATTCCCACCTCGGCGGCTCTTGGACTCAATTTCCCCGGACCTGATAATTCTCGCCCCGGTGCCTAGTCTAATCATGGGTCCCACTCTGTGACTCTGGGCAATAGCTTGCTTAATCTCCACAACGGCCCCAGCAGCGCTTGGATGCCTGGCTTCACCTTGGGGGTGCCCGGGAGTGGACATTTCACAGGAAAGCCAGGATGAGTTCTACAGCGGTATGAATACAGCGCTACTAGACCTCTGGGTAGAAGTGCGCTATATAAATACAAACACATTTACGTACATATATATATATATATATATATTGCAATGGTTTGATATGGTATCTATTGAACTTCTTATGATACCCCACCATCCACTTTCTCTAAGTATTATTTACTGCTATCTACTCTGATTCTAAGCATGTGAATCTATGAAAGATACCCCGATACAGGATAAGAAAACGAGTTACTCTCCTGTAACTTCAGTTATCCAGTATTGGTATCTTTCTTAGATTCACATGCGACCCACCCTCCTCCCCGGAGAGGCTTACCTTATCATTATGGCAGACTTATTGTCACTTGTGCTTACGAAAATCTGAGGGTTTGCCTCTCTGTGGGGAAGGTTCTAGGAGGGGCTGATGCCTGATTGGCTGCTTCCAAGTTTGGTTATTTTTGCAAAAGGACTAAGATAGGCTAGTGTTGTGACTTTGCTATCTACTATAGCCTATGGTGTAATGTTATTATTACTATAATGTATATGTTTTATTGTACCGCCAGACTCCCACCTCGTCGACGGGGATGATTCTAAGCATGTGAATCTATGAAAGATACCAATACTGGATAACTGAAGTTACAGGTAAGTAACTTGTTTTCTTCTCCCTAACCGCAGTACAGCTTCTAATAGTAGGGCATAAAATCAAATCAGAGTGCTCTGGAAATAACTGAGTTTGTTCTAAGCAAGATGTCACCCTCTTCATGCCATAGGATTCTCAGCATGTTGATTTATTTGCTGCAGCAGAGAATACAAGATTACAAATATAGCATCCAGGTTTCCAGAGTCTTGTTGGAATTCTGTGTCAATTCCATGGTTAGAGACATTATGTTATTGTATGCTTTCCCTCTAATGCTCTGATATACAAGGCAATGCAGACGTTCAAGAAAACCTACTCAAACACAAATCTATTGGCCCTGCCGGTGGTGGAACCCTCACATTGTTAATCTATCAAACCAACCTCTTTAGTGGTTGTCATGTCATATAGAAAGAAGGTATTTCGAGGCTGCTGACTAAAATATTCCAGCACAAACTGACTTGAGTAAGCTTATTAGCCTCGATGGAAAGGTTCAGCTTAGACATCTAGATCCACATGTAAATCGTGAACTTGACAAAGAGCAGTCTTCGAGCAAAAACTGGGACCCTTCATCTGACGCATTCTTAGTGGAAATGACCTATATATAGTCCACGGGCTGCATCTTGCAAACAAAGGATAATATTGCCTACTTTAAATATTAATTTATCTGCAATTGATGGGTAAGGCGTGTATGCTAATCAGAATTTCATTTGTTTTATTATTTTGATTAGACACCTTTTTGGAAGTTGTTCAGCAGAATACAAAATAAACAGCAAGACGCCTGCTGCCTCTTATTATAACAATTCTCCACCAAAAATGTAACGCACTAGACAACATTTTATTTCCAACACCAATCCCCTTCTATGAGAATCATATCCAAAAAGGCAAAGTTACATTTCGAGCTGCAAGACTATTCATAACTGCAATCTCTATCAGATTTCCAGGGATATGTTTGCATTCCCTGCTGGCCTACCAGCCTCCAGCATCTTTACTTTTCTTTTCAGCTTATGTTTAGGCCAGGCTTTGAGCACCTTACCTGAATGATAGCTGCTTTAATAGCTGTAACTCCTAGCTATTACTTCTACCCACTTAGTCTTTTATGGTCGCTCATATGGATAGGAATAGCTTTAGCTCCTAGCTGTAACTCCAGCCATCGGAGGCTTCAGAGCCTTTTATGGATGGCTATAAGGCTAAGGACAGCTGCAGCTCCTATCTATAACTCCAGCCCTCAGAGGCTGTAGAACCCTTTATGAATGGGTATATATGGCTAAGGACAACTGCACCTCCTAGCTATATCTCCAGCCTGCAGAGGGTGTAGACACCGTTATGGATGGCTATACAGCTAGGGGCAACTGCACCTCCTAGTTATAATTCCAGCCCTCAGGGGCTGTAGAGTCTTTTATGGTTGGGCATACGGCTAAGAACAGCTGCACCTCCTAGCTATAACTTCCTCTGATCAACTTCCAATTTTTTAAATGCGACAGAAACTTGTCCATACTGTTTCCTTATTCTCCTTTAGTGTTATCAGAACCTGACAGAATACAAAGTAGAACCCATGAATCCAAATTAAACAACAAATCGTCTTCTGCAGACAAAGATACCAGCATACAATACATTAAATAACCTGTTTTTCTCAAAACCAACAATTGTGCTCTATAGAATATGATGCCCTTCTAAACTGTGGAAACATGCCGAAACAAATACTTATTCCTAAGAAGTCCATAGAAATGGCAATGATTCGGATAATTTTGTTCTCTGAAAGTACGTAAGATCAGACAACCACAGCACTGAGACCGCCCTCCTCGCCGCCACTGACGACATCCGCATGCTACTCGAACAGGGACACACCACAGCCCTCATCCTACTAGACCTCTCTGTGACTTTTGATATCGTCTTACACCGCACCCTCTCAGCCAGACTGCACGACGCCAGGATACAAGGCACCGCCCTCAACTGGATCCGATCCTTTCTCTTTGGCAGAACCCAGAGGAGCAGACTCCCCCCTTTCATCTCTGAACCCACAGAGATCAACTGCGGGGTACTGTGGCATCCTGATGCATCCTTATGCTTGTTGCTAGGTGCATTAGAATACACTGTACAGGTTCTTGTAATGTTATCTTTAGAGTTTGTGGGCAGTTGAACTTGGACTCTCTTGCTGATAAGAGCACTCTTGTGGATGGGATTCTTATATCTTAATAAATACTTAATCTGACCATACTCACCTTTGGATTTCATTACATTTGGCGACGAGGATGGGATAAGGAAGAAAGAAGAAAGGATCTCAACACAGATGCCATTTTTTTTACTTCACAAGTCTTGGAAGACTTGTTCCTAGAAGGCACTGTCATTGGCTATATTTTTTTTTTTATTGAAAACTTGACAAGTATACCCGGATAATTTGTTTCAATTTGTTCTCCCTGAATAATGAAGTGTTATTACTTCATTAGGAGATATGTTTTAGTGGGTTGCTTGCATTTTTTGGTTCTCTTGGAGTTAACGTGCTGCTTTGTCCTGTGGCAAGTTTTTATCGTGCTGGGTGAGGACTACAAGAGCAACGTGTGAGCAGTTTCTAGGCGTTTTATCTGGGCGTTTTATTTCGACAACGGCGGGGGACACAGCACGTGGACATCTACTTTCACAAGAAGGAGTTAGGGTGAGCATTTTTTAAACTCACTGCGTCCTTCACGCTCGAGCGCTTCCTCTCTCCTGGAACGTCAGCTTCACTACGGTGATGTCGGATTCTTGGAGCCTTCTTTGTGATGATACTGCGTAGAAAGGTGCATTCTGGGTATCGCGTCATTGCGTTTCAGCGTGCTGACATCATCACGGCGACGACGCGGCGGCCATATTTCCTTGGTCTACTTTATCTCCAATTGAGGCAGTCTCCGTGTCGTTTTGGACTTGTCGATTTTCACATCTCTACGTTATCCTGAAGGTGTTTCTACTTGTGTGCTGGGAAAGGACAAGGTACGTTTTGCTGCAGCGCTTTGTTTTTGGCTTCTGGAGCGGTTTGCAGACATCTGACTTTATTTACTGTTCCCTGCAAATATCGGAAAGGATTTGTGACTCTGGTACAGATGTCGTGGTGACATTATTTTTTTTTTTGAGGGACATTTCTTTTTGATTTCTGCACTTGGAGGACATTGGTGCAACTGCTTGTCTGTATCCTGGACAGAGTTGGTATTATTCTATGTAATTTGCTGGGACTAGCATACGGTGTTTAGAGCCAACTAGGAACTTTATGGATGTTGTGTTTTTTTTATCTCTCCCTTTCTTCACTTATTTATACTGTTTTGCTCTTTTTGTGCTTATATTATTTTCAACTTTG
Organism: Lissotriton helveticus; assembly: GCF_964261635.1. Taxonomy (NCBI): domain Eukaryota; kingdom Metazoa; phylum Chordata; class Amphibia; order Caudata; family Salamandridae; genus Lissotriton; species Lissotriton helveticus. Next base: position 74,343,726 of record NC_136073.1, on the reverse strand, counting down.
TACTTGGTTTTATTGCCTCGCAGTTTTGTATATTTAGTGAATTTATAGTGAGTGAAAGATGCAGAATGTTACAGCACCTCCGTTTTTTTGTCATCTCCAGGGGATCCACCCATTAGATGGCAGAAATGGCGTAAGGTGTTTGAGAGATATGCTTAGGTATGTGGTGCCAGTTTGAGTGCGGAAAGAAAGACAGCTTTGTTACTACACTGCTTAGGTTCAGAAGGTCAGGAGGTGTTTGATCACCTTCCTGAACTTCAAGATCGTAATTTGAATGAGTATGAGATTTGTGTGTCTATGCTTGATAAACATTATCTTCCCAAGATCAGTACCATATTGGAAATGTGCCATTTTGGTCGCAGGGCACAACTTGAAGAGGAGAGTATTGAAAATTACATAACAGCACTGAGGAAACTGGCATCTACTTGCAAATGTGGGTCCTTGGTTGGTGAAAGAATAAGGGACCAATTTATGCTGGGGGGGTAATATTGAGGGTGTTAGGGAAGAATTGTGGCAGAAGGATGAGCCCAGTTTGGATGATGCAATTACTATAGCAAAAAGAATTGAACACTCTATTAAGTGTGTAGAAGTTATTAAGAAGAATGGGGAGAGTAAAGAGAAAAGTACTGTTAGTCTTGTTAAAACTGGACAGAAGGATGTCATTGGTCAAAGGAGTGTTAAGAAGGAATCGCCGTCGGGCAGGGTCGCTAGTGACAAGCCAGTTAGTAAATTTGATTTTTCCCAAGTAAAGTGTTTTCGGTGCGGCAAGATGGGACATTTTGCAAATGATAGACAGTGCCCTGGGTGGAAAGTCACGTGTAGCAAGTCCAAAAGGAGAGGACATGTTTCTGTTGCTTGCAAAGAGGCTTCAAGGGAAAAGTCAATGAGATTTATTATGATTTTGATGAGACGTGTGAGAATGAGGAGGAGGTTGATTGTGGTCAAATTGTGGTACAAGCTGTACTTGGTCCTGAAAAGAAAAACTGCCCCACTGATGTGATTCTGGTAGATGGTTACTCCACTAGAGTGCTATTCGATTCTGGCGCCAAAATCACCATTGTGGCGAAAGATTTTTTCATCAAAAACTTACTGGGTAAAATAAAATTATTTCGCCCTGACATAAGAACATTTTTCTATGGTGGGGAACCAATCAAGCTGTTGGGTTATTTTCGGGGTGTCGTTGACTACAAGGGGAGGCTTACCAACTCAAAAGTTTATATTTCACAAAAAGGGGACAGCATTTTGAGCTGGTTTGATCAAAAAGATTTGGGGGTAATGCTTGATCCCATTCCTCTCCTCCCATTATCTTGAAGGAACTATTTTTTGGTAATACAAACATTGTTTCTGTAAATCGAAATTGTGATAAGGATTTTTGTGACAAGCTGAAAGAAGACTTCCCTAGTGTTTTTTCTGAAAAGTTGGGGTGTTTAAAAAACTATTATCATCAGTTCAGTTCAGACAAGCTTTATTCGATGATTGTCATAAAAGCAAACCGTATATACAAATAAAGTTTAGACATATAAATATGGTTTTTAAAAAATTGTACATATATACATATAAAACCCATAAATTCATTATACAATTAAATCCATTAAAACTATGGATTTAAATAAGAATATACATATTTAAAAATTTGATTTCGGTACAGTGATTACATATTAATTTTTAAGCATTCTACTTCTGATAACCCAGGCCCAGCCCAAGTATACAAACTGTCATATCAGTACAGGAACGGATAATACGAACTGCCACCGACCCCCGGTCGGTACCCAGTAACCTGCACATTGGGCGAAGCCACATTCTCCGGGGCTCCATGTACACTGGGCATTCAAAAAGCAGGTGTCCAATAGTTTCCGGGCGAGCTGAACATGATGGACAAACAGCTTTAGCCCCCGGAGACCACTTGCTAGTGAATGTCCCTACCGGTAGACTCCCAATTCTCAGTTGAAAATATAATTTGCGATCAAGAGGTTTTGAGATAACGTCCCAAAAGGCTTCCAGTTTTGGCACATCTTTAATATCCAAAAACATTCCTGTCAAAGACCCAGGGTCGATAGACCTGTAGGTCCCAGAAACCACAAAGTGCCAATACAAGCTCTTTAGAATCTTCTTAGGCGGGAACCTTGAGCTTGTAGGATCCTCCCACAGATTCCGCAAACCCATGTTAGTCAAAAGCCCCCGAATATGGTCTAACCACTTGATCTTATGAAAGGTGTCACTATGAATAATATCAAGCAGGCCCCTTGCAAAGATTTCAAGTTCCGGCGTGGTCCAGATCCTCCTCCAGTATAAAACTGGACGAAAGGATGCTATAAGCGCTATTGGGGATAACCCTAGATCATTAAAAAGGGGATTCATAGGGGTACTCTGGGGTAGTTTTATTAAGTTCCTTAAAAAGAAATTTTCAGAGATAGACATCCCCCTAAGGCTTTCACATCCCCATATTTCAACCCCGTACAAGGCGAAGCTGACTGCTTTACCATTATAGACCGCCAGTACCGGAGATATTGGCTTAGTAAGGGACTTCTGATATTCAAGGCACAAGGCTCCAGTTAACTGCCTATGTCTTAAGGTGGCCAGTTCGATTTGTTGTTTCCAAGACAAATTGCGGTCAATGCAGACACCCAGATAGGTAAAAGCTTGGACCTTTTCCAGAGGACGCTGATTCATGTTCACAGTACCCTTAAAAGATTTAGAAGCATTAAAAGTCATAAACTTTGATTTCTGCACGTTAACTTCTAAACCCCGAGCGGTACAAAAATCTTCAAAAAGCTTCAAGCCATTTTGAAGCCCGCTGGGAGTTTTTGAAACTAAAAGACAATTGTCAGCAAACATTAAAATAGGGACTTTTGCTCCAGCAAGGATCGGTGCATCAATATTGGAGTCAATTAAAATCTTTGCCACATCATTAATATATAAGGAAAATAAAGTTGGCGCCAGGAAGCAGCCCTGGCGTACTCCAGTTTCCACTGGAAACTGCGGCGTAACATTCCCAGGACTCCCCCACCTGATCTGTGCATAGTTTTGCTCGTGGAGTCTTTTTACCAACAATAAGAGAGGCCCTGGCAAACCCATGCCACTAAGGACTCTCCATAGGGTAGAACGAGGAACCAGATCAAAAGCCGCTCTTAAATCTATAAAAGCGGCATATAAACTTCCATGTCCAATCAGCACGGTCTTCCAGTACAGCATGGCAAAATGCAGCACCTGGTCGACCGTGCTGATTGAAGTTCTAAACCCTGCCTGCAAGTGGGATAAAATCTTGTTGTTACATTCCCAATTAAGATTTTTATTTAAAACCAGCCTGCCAAATATTTTTTGGGAGGTGTCAATCAGGCTGATTGGGCGATAATTACCTGGCTGCGACTTATCTCCTTTTTTTAAAACGGGTATGATCTCAGCCCCGTTCCAAGAGCTTGGTATGGGGGCTCTCCTGGCAACCATATTTGCCAGAAGAAGTATATAATAACCCCAAGAATTCTGGTCTTGCAGAAAAAGATCTGCGGGTATGCCATCAATACCTGGGGCTCTACCAGGGACCACTAGATCTAATGCACACTGAACATCCTTCAAGGTAAAAAGATCTTCAGTTGGGGGCTCAAAAGGGACTTCCACTATTGGTTGCGAGTCCTGACCCTTGGCATATTGTGGCTGAAAGTGTTCTACCCACTTTTCTTGGGGGACCCAATTCTGTGGCTTATCCGGGTTGCCCTCCACACCCCACTTGTAGACATTCCAAAATCTACACGTGTCTTTACAGGATCCTGCTTCCTTAAGGTCATTCCACCTTTTCTCATCCCAGTCACGCTTAGCTCTTGAGACAGCATTTTTGTACTTCAGCCTGGCTGCCCTGATATTCTCAATGGACCTCATCATATCAGGTTGAAAGAGAATGCCACATCTATGTGTTGCAAGGTACGCAGTATCCCCATTGCAGTTAAGGATCAGGTCAAAGCGGAGTTGGAAAGACTTGTTAAGGAGGGTATCATTGAGGAAGTGGAGGCAACTCAATGGGTTGCTCCGATTGTGGCCGCCAAGAAATCGGATGGGTCTCTTGGTTTATGCATTGACCGTAGGGAGTTGAACAAGTGTGTTGTGGTGGATCACTATCCGTTACCAAAAATAGCTGACATGTTGATGTTACTGGAGGGGGCAAAAGTTTTTAGCACGGTGGATTTAAGATCTGCCTACCACCAGATGGAACTTGACAAGGAATCTAAGGATTTGACGGCTTTTGTAACCCCATTTGGTACGTTTCGTTTTGTGAGGCTCCCGTTTGGGTTAGTCTCAGCGGCTTCAGTTTTTCAAAGGGCATTGGAAGGTGTTTTAAAAGGTTTGAGAGGGGTTAGGATATATCAAGATAACATTCCAATATCAGGACGACATTCTTATTTTTGGAAGTAGCAATGAGGAACATGATGCTAGGCTCAGTGATGTTTTGAAGCAGTTTTGTGTGTCGGGTTTAACTGTGAAGATTGAGAAATGTAAGTGTAAGAAGCACTCTATTGATTATCTAGGTCACACTATTTCGAAAGGTGGAATTTTGCCTAGGTATGGCGGAGTACTATAGTAAGTTTATATATGGGTTTGCTTCTTTGTGTGTGAACATGAGATCACTGTTGAAGAAGGGTTGTGAATTCTTGTGGAGTAGTGAGTGTGAAAAAGAGTTTGTCACCCTTAAGGAAAAGTTGAACGGTGCTCCTAGATTGAACAGTTTTGACCCTGGTAGAAGATCTGTTTTGCTAACAGACGCTAGCCTGAAAGGGTTGGGGGCGGTCCTAGTACAGGAAGTTGATGGTCAAGAGGTGGTCATTTTGTTTTTATCAAGAAGTTTAAGAGGTCCGGAGTTGAGGTATTCCGTCGTGGAACGAGAGGCATTAGCTGTTTATTGGGCTGTGAGGAAATTGAAAAATTTCTTGTGGGGAAGTACGTTTGAAGTAAGGACTGTTCTCCAGTAATAGGGGTGTCTTTCATAGATTCACATGCTTGAATATTCCCCGTCGTTGAAGTGGGAGTCCCACGGTAAATAAAATAGCAATAATGCTAAATATATATATATATATATATATATGTATATATATATGAAAACATAATACATACTAAAAGAAGAGGAAATACAACTGAAAACCTCTAAAACGATTCCTACATAGGAATGCATGGTAAAGAGAAAAACTACTTGTAGCACATTAGTGTCATTATGTTAGTCCAAATTACAGCCAATCAGACGCTAGCACCCTCTAGAACCTTCTCCTCGGAAGCTCAAGCCCTCAGATTTTCTACCGCACGTCGTGTGAAGGGAGTCTCCCTGAGCTCTGCTCAGTTCTTCACCTCAAAACTTCTAGTTCCAGACTTTTCTCAACATGTCAAGTAAGAAGTCTTTATTCAGACCTTGCTCTTCTTGTGGGAAGCTGCGCCTTTTTGAAAAGGACCCCCACCAGAAGTGTATTTATTGTTTATACCCAGATCATGAGGCTGGCAGCTGCAAGTTCTGTAGAACTTTTTCTACTAAGACTCTTAAGGACAGAGAAGGCCGTCTTCTCCTTTGGCTTCAACGTCTAAAGGACAAGGATTCTGCCCTGTCAGATGCAGAAAGTTTTCAATCTGGTCCTTCTTCTGCCTCTAAGCGTGGTAGTGAACAGGATTTTCCATCTCCTTTCCTCAAAAAGAAGAAATTGGCCCTGCCTCTGGCTTCTGTGGTGTCTCCTACCACTCCTACTACCACTACGCCCACGAGACCTGGCTCTCAGGCATCTTCTACTGCCTCTCGGGGTGTTTCCACGCCTCTTTGAGTTCCGTCGTCGACGGGACAGTCTACAAACGTTCCGACGACGAGAACCGCATTGACTGCATCCTCGACGACGACGCTGACGACGGTGTCAGCTTTACTTCGTTGACGACGGTCTCGTCGACAACATACACGTCGACGAGAGTTTCTCTGCCAGCCAAGCCTGTCCCGTCGACGATTCCCATCACCTCGTCGACAAAGAAGAAAGAATCCTCGTCGACAAAAGTCTCAAAGAAATCTTCGTCGTCGTCGACGACTCCGTCGACCAAGGTCTCGTCGAAGAAGACTCCGTCGACCAAAGCCCCGTCGACGAGGACTCCGTCTACGGAGGTTTTGCCTGCGTCGACGACTGCAACGTCGACGACTGTACCGTCGACGACTGCGCCGCCGACGACTGAACCGTCGACGACTCCGTCTACGATGGATCGCCCGTCGACGGTGACCCCGTCGACGACTCCGTCGACGATGAGTTCTTCAAAATTGTCCTCGTCGACAGCCAAATCAGTTCCGTCGACGGCGCCATCGACAGTAGCACCGGTTTCATTTTCCTCATTGCCTTTGGTGCCTTTGAAGACTTCAGGATCCTCTGCTGATTTCTCCCATCGTCGCAATAAGGCTCCGTGCCTACAGATCCCTGCTCCAGAGCCGCAATCACCTTCTCCAATGTTCGCCACTACCTCCGAACATGAGAGTGATTCTGAAAATGAAGGTGACACGTTTGGGGCAACCCATAGCCCCTCTGACTTGATTATAAAATGTCAGGAGTCGGACACTGACGAAGATGGCGGAGACCAAGAGTCTCAACCTGAGGAACAGTTGGTCCAAGTGCCTATGGCTACGATACCATTAACCTTGATCTCAAATCTCCAACATATGCTGGATGATTACAACCGTCGCTTCCCAGCAATGCCACAAGGTACTCCTGAATCATCTCCTGCTGCTGTTGCACTGCCACCACCGTCTCTTCCGCCAACGTTGCCACCTACAACTTCGTCTCAGGTTCAGACGTCAATCAGGATACATACTCCGTTTTATCCGCACGATGCAGATGATGAGGCCGTCCCAGAACGTGAAGACGGAGAGGTCCCTGACAATTCAGACGAAGATGCAGGCGACCAGGATATGGCAGAGCGGGACGATTACCGAGCGCAGACGCCCTCTCCTCAGCCAGGAAACTCTGGTGAATCACCTCCTGTAGATATCGCCAGTTTTCAACTACTAATGGACAAAGCGGCTCAGCGTTTCAAATTACCTAGATCGCAACGTGAGAAGGACTGTTTCCTACATGATTTTAAAGATAAGCCTTATAAGCAGGTCCACACGATTCCAATCATCGATTTTGTTTGGAAGGAGGGAATTAAACTCATGCAAGCTCCAAACTCGTTACCTGCTCAAATACCGTGCCTTGAGAAAAAATACAAAGCCCCAACTGGTTCTTCGGCATGCTTGATTTCTCACCCTAAGCCGGACACTTGAGTCACTCAAGCTGCACAGCGTCGAGCCCGGAACCCAACGTCTCAAATTGGCCGCAAGTTTTCAACCATGGCTTCGACTTCTGTCCGTGCGGCCAATGCCTTGGCCATTTTGGGACGCTATGACCGGCAGATGTGGTCAGACATATCTGCATTAATAGATCTTATACCTGAAGCTTCCAAGGCGGACGCTCAGCAGATTCTTCATGATGGGCAGAGAGCTTCGGAAAATATGATCGACTGTGCAGTCGAAATTGCTAGTACAGGTTTCCGTCTGCTTGCAAGTACAGCTGCCCTCCGACGCCAGGGTTGGTTAAAATCCACCTCTTTCCGGCAGGAAGTCCAATCCAAGATACTGGATATGCCTTATGATGGTGAATCGCTCTTCGGTTCTCACATCGATGACGCCCTGGAGTCCATTAGGAAGGACACTGATACGGCAAAATCTTTGGGCATGTTGCAATTCCGGAAGCAGTCCTTTCGAGGTGCGCGCGGACGCGGCACTTCTTCCAATTTTCGAGGAGGGCAACAGTACCGCTCCTACAATCAGGGCAACCAGCGTTACACATCCACTCAGCAGACTCGTCAGCAGCCCTCCAGATCCTATAGGGGAAAGTCCTCCTATCGCGGCTCCACTCCTAAGCGCCAATGACTTTCGTCATCCCCAAAGTGTTGGAGGTCGAATCTCTCTGTTTTATTCTCAGTGGTCCTCCATCACCTCGGACTGCTGGGTTTTGGACATTGTACGGCGGGGCCATACCTTAGAATTCGTCGAGATTCCTCCTCGTACTCCACCTTTTGGCCCACCTCCTCCAACACCTCGAGGAGCTTTACCATCAAGTCCGTCTTCTTGTTTTAAAAGGGGCAGTCGAAGTGGTCCCGAAACATCAGAGGGGAGAAGGGTTTTACTCTCGATTCTTCCTCATACTCAAGAAGACCGGAGATTGGCGACTCATTCTGGATTTGAGGGCTCTCAACCAGTTCCTAAAGTGTCAATCTTTCCGCATGCTGACATTACTGGAAATCCTGCGTCTTCTATCCAGCGAGGATTTTATGACCACCATTGACCTTCAAGACGCGTACTTTCATGTCCCAATTATCCAACAACATCGCCAGTACCTGCGTTTCAAAGTGGGACAAATGCACTATCAGTTCAAGGTCCTGCCCTTCGGGCTGCGATCAGCTCCTCGTGTGTTCACGAAAGTGCTGGCCCCCGTGGTGGCTCACCTGCGTCTCCAGGGTGTTCAAATCTTTCCATATTTGGACGATTGCCTCCTCAAGTCTCAATCCCACCATCATCTATGTCAGGACACTCGTCTTTGCCAGCAGGTGTTTCAATCCCTGGGGTTGACCATCAACGTCGAAAAGTCACAGTTTGCGCCTCTACAAACAAGAAACTTCTTGGGAGCGATCCTAGACACGAAACTTTCAAAAGCGTTTGTCTCGCACGAGCGGCGACAGAAGATTCTTCGTCTGGTCTCTCTCATTCGAAAAAGACAGTCCGTTTCTGTTCGGACGTTAAAGTCATTTTTGGGAATGGCATCATCCTGTATCGCACTGATCCCAAATTGCAGATTGCGAACCCGTCCCATTCAGGAGGAACTGGACTTACAGTGGCGTCAGGTCTCCGGGTCTTTCAACGACCTAGTTGCTGTCACGGCCCGCATGAGAAAAAGCTTGCTTTGGTGGGCGCAGCCAACCAATTTGGAGACGGGAACGTTGTTCCTTGTTCACGCACCCAACGCAAGTGGCATATCAACAGGCTAGAGTTGATGACGATCTTCCTAGCGCTCAAATCATTCCTACCTGTAGTTCACGGGGAGTCAGTGCTTATCCAAACGGACAACACCACCAGCATGCACTACCTGAACAAACAGGGAGGAACCAAGTCTCCACATCTGTCTCGGTTGGCCCAGTCGATCTGGGATTGGGCTCTCGAACATCAGATCACCTTGACAGCTGTCCATCTGCCGGGCGTGTCCAACATCCTGGCGGACTCTCTGAGCAGGTCCACTTCCTCAACACACGAATGGGAACTGCACCAGCCGACTCTGAATCTTGTGTTCCACCGATGGGGTCGCCCAGCTCTAGACCTCTTTGCAACACCGGAGAATCGGAAATGCCCGTCTTACGCAAGTTGGCATCCCCATCCCGGGTCGTGCGGGAATGCCCTTTTGATCGATTGGTGCGATCTATTCGCTTACGCTTTTCCGCCGATTCCGCTAGTACCGCGGGTGCTGTGGAAGATGCGGAGACAGCCCTGCCACATCATATTGATCGCACCTCGTTGGCCCAGACAGGCATGGTTTTCGGAATTGCTTCTGCTGTCTCAGTGCGAGCCCATCCCTCTGAGACCCCGTCCAGACCTCCTAACGATGGACAGGGGCCAAGTGTGCCATCCGGACCCCTCCACGCTACAGTTGTCGGCATGGAACCTGAGCACCTTGAATTCGCAAACTTGAACATATCTCAGGAGTGCAGAGACATCCTTGCTCAGGCTAGGGCTCCGTCTACCATCAAAACTTACTAACTCAAGTGGAAGAGATTTTGTCATTGGTGTGTGGCAGCGAATGTCCATCCCATCCATTCCACTCCGGAGCAGCTTCTTCCGTTCTTCTTAAGTCTCGCTCAGTCAGGACTTTCACATTCTACCCTGAGAATTTTCCTAGCTGCAATCTCTCGTTTTCGACACGATGGCTCTTCTTCCCTCTGTTCATCCAGAATCATACGGCAATTCTTCAAAGGGCTCTTCCGCAAGTTCCCACCTGTTCGGCGCCCTCCTCCATCTTGGCACCTCAATGTTGTTCTATCTCAACTTATGAAGTCACCATTTGAGCTTATCCATAAGGCGGATATCAAATTCCTCACCTGGAAAGTTGCGCTACTTTTAGCTTTGACTTCATCTCGTCGCGTGAGCGACCTTCACGCTTTTACTGTCAAGCCGCCTTATCTACAGTTCAAACCTAACGGAGTGGCCCTTCGCACCAACCCCTCTTTCCTACCTAAAGTGCCCACGGATTTTCATCTGAATGAGCCTGTGTTCCTACGAACTTTCTTTCCGGACCCAAGCTCTCCGGCGGAACAGCGCTTGCATTCTTTGGACATCAAACAATGCCTTAAATTCTACATTGCTAGAACTGCCTCCTTCCGTAAGTCCGATAAACTTTTCATTGCTTACGGACGACTGCGTAAGGGGCATCCAGTTTCCAAACCAACATTTGCCTGTTGGCTTTCTTCAGCCATTACCTTCTGCCATTTACAAGCTGGCAAACCATTGCAGTCTTCAGTGAGGGCTCATTCTACGAGGGCGATGTCTTCATCCACCGCCTTGTTTGCTGGTGTGCCTCTTCATCAGATCTGCCGTGCAACGACATGGTCCAGCAGGCACACCTTCACCAAGCATTACTGTTTGGATGCCATCGATGAAGCAGATACCGCAGTGGGACAGGCAGTGCTTCGTCATCTTTTCCAATAAGGTGAGCCTCTGTTCCCCCCTCCTTGCTCTTTTTGCTGTGAATGCTAATGATGTTTTACATGACTCTATTATTATTACTGTCTTGGTTTTTCCATATGTGCCTAGCAATCTCAGCTCTCGGAGGTTACTGCTTTCTATTCTATTCAAGCATGTGAATCTATGAAAGACACCCCTAATACTGGAGAAGAACAATTGTTACTTATCTGTAAACAGGTGGTTCTCCAGTATTGGTGTCTTTCATAGATTCACATGCAACCCACCCTCCTCCCCTCAGAGTCTCTCTTCTCCTCATGCACTCTTGGTCACTTTGGTGCTACGAAAATCTGAGGGCTTGAGCTTCTGAGGAGAAGGTTCTAGAGGGTGCTAGCGCCTGATTGGCTGTAATTTGGACTAACATAATGACACTAATGTGTTACAAGTAGTTTTTCTCTTTACCATGCATTCCTATGTAGGAATCGTTTTAGAGGTTTTCAGTTGTATTTCCTCTTCTTTTATTATGTATTATCTTTTTATATATATATATATATATATATATATATATATTTAGCATTATTGCTATTTTATTTACCGTGGGACTCCCACTTCGACGACGGGGAATATTCAAGCATGTGAATCTATGAAAGACACCAATACTGGAGTCACAATTGTTCATCACAAACCAGTGTGTGAGATTCTAAAAACCAAGGGGGTGGATGCTGTGTCTGGTACGATCACAAGATGGGTTGTGGGACTGCAGGACTATAATTTTGAGGTTAAATATCTTCCAGGTGTTGAGAATAAGGTGGCGGATGCTTTATCTCGCCTTGTCTCTAGAGATGAGTTGGATCAGGAGGATGATGGGGAATGTGATGAAGAAGAAATGGTGTGTGTGGTAGGTGAGAGTCTTATTGATAAAAGTAAGTGGTTGAAGGCTTTACAGGAAGATTCAAATCTCATGGAGGTTTTAAGACTGATTAATGTTGGCTGGAAAGTCAAGCCCAAGAATGATGAGTTGCTAGAGAAATTTTGGCATGTTAGAGACCAGCTTTCAGAGCATGAAGGGTTGCTTATCAGAGGCACTAGATTGGTTCCACCGGTGACCATTAGGAGCGAACTTATTTATTGGCACATAGTGGACATATGGGTATCTCGAAGACTAAAGAGAATTTGAGGATGTCTTATTGGTGGCTCGGCATGGATTTGGAGGTCGAGCGGAAGGTTAGGGATTGTATGGAATGTGCTTTGAGTGAGAAAGCAGTGAAACCCAGGGTTCAACCGATGGGTATTAGAGCACTTCCAGATAAGCCATGGGAAGAAGTAGAGTTGGACATTTTAGGTCCAATATATTCCTCTGGATGTGAATGGTATGTTTTGGTTTTGGTTGACTTCTTTTCTAGATGGCCTGAGATTGCTATCACTCGGGGCATTGAATCAAAACATATTATAGCCTTTCTGGAGAAATTATTCGCTAGGGAGGGTATTCCCAACGCCATCATCACAACCAATGGTAGTCAACTGGTGTCTAGGGAGATGGAGTCATTTTTATCCAAGCAGGGTGTTAAGCATAAAAGATCTTCTTTGTACCACCCAGAGATGAACGGCACCGTGGAGAGATTCAACCGTGTGCTCAAAGAGACCATTAGGATGGCTAAATCTGCAGGTTCAGATTGGAGATCTGATATCTTTAAAAAGGTCAAAGTTTACAGATTATCTCCCCATGCCACTACTGGTAAGACACCGTTTGAACTTTTCAGGTTTAGGAGTGCTAACACTTTGGTAACTCCTCCTTGGGTAGATGATCTACATTTAAAGGTATCTTCTAGGTGTGATGATTGGAAGTTGGGTCAAGAAAGGAAGATTCAAGCAAGGAAAAGAATACACGATTTGAGAAACTCAGTAGAAAACAGTAGTACATGTTGGTGATTGGGTTCTCATAAAGAACCCTTGTAAGAAGAACAAGATGGTTTCAGCCTCGTTTTTAAAACCTATACAAGTCATCAAGGTTTTTAGTAATGCGATCAAAACAGCTGATCATCGTATTTGGAATTTGAACAGGGTAGTGGTGATCAAGAAGGACTTTGTATGCAGGTCTTCTCCTGTTTCTTCAGGCTCATCAGGCTCTTCATCTCAAGGCGCTTCATTGCACCGGACTCTGATTGTTCCAACCAGTACGAGGAAATCTTCAAGGGTCACACGTGTACCTGCTCATTTTAAACATTTTGTAAAATAGTATTTCTTTAATTTTGGTATTTATTATGGAAAGGGAGATGTGTGGCATCCTGATGCATTCTTATGCTTGTTGCTAGGTGCATTAGAATACACTGTACAGGTTCCTGGAATGTTATCTTTGGAGTTTGTGGGCAGTTGAACTTGGACTCTCTTGCTGATGACAGCACTCTTGTGGATGGGATTCTTATATCTTAATAAATATTTAATCTGACCATACTCACCTTTGGATTTCATTACAAGTACCACAGGGATCATCACTCAGCCCCACGCTCTTCAACATCTACATGGCCCCCCTCGCCACCATCGTCAGACACCATGGGCTCAACAGAGTATCTTACGCCAATGACACCCAGATCATCCTCTCCCTCACGAAGGATCCCGAAGACACCAGGCTCAGCTTTCAAGAAGAAATGAAGGACGTCGTGGCCTGGATGAAGGACAGCTGCCTGAAGCTCAACACAGAGAAAACAGAGGTCTTCATCCTGGGTCCCTCGACCTCTGCCTGGGATGACACATGGTGGCCCCTCGCCCTCGGGAGCCCTCCCACCCAACAAACCACGCTCGGAACATCTGCATCATCCTCGACTCCTCTCTCACCATGACCCGCCAGATCAATGCCGTCGCCTCCACCAGCTTCAACTGCCTCTGCATCTTCTGCAAAACCTTCAAATGGATTGCCCCACCCCCCACCCCCCTCCGAACACAGAAAAAACGTCACCCATGCACTCATAACCATCAGACTGGACAACGGAAACGCCCACTACGCCAGTGTCAACAGGACCCTTCTACACAAACTCCAAACCATACAGAATGCCGCGGCCAGACTCTTCCTCAGGACCCCTTGTCACGAACACCTGCGAGACCTACACTGGCTCCCCGCCGAGAAGAGAATAACCTTCAAGCTTCTCACCCACACCTACAAATCCATCCACAACATCGGACCCAAATACCTCAACGAGAGAGTCTGCTTCCACGCACCCAAAAGAAACCTCCGATCTGCCGACCTTGCCCTAGCAGAGACCCCCCGCAGCTGCAGAGCAGGAGGAAGGACCTTCTACATCGCAGCCAATACCCAGTCAGCATCAGATGCTCCCCGAACCTGCATGCCTTCAGGAAGGACCTCAAGACCTTGCTCTTCGACTGAGCCATAGCGGTCCCCCCCCCCCTCCTTTCCCCCCAACCCCTTGAGACCCTCACGGGTGAGTAGCATGCTCTATAAACCCCCTGATTGATTGAAGGTGTTCTCAGAAACCTTGGATGGGAATAATCCTCGCCTCCATGTTCTTAATATAATTGAAACTTTCCTTTACAAATGCTGGGAAAATGTTCATTCTGTGTCTGAACTGAAGCTCGTTCAAAGCTTGTCCACCATCAAGAGGGCCATATCCAAAACCTGCTTAAAGTAAAATCGTTTGAACATGGAGTACATAGACCAATGTGCCACATTAATGATTTCCTTTAGTTTTGCCCCTATAGAAGGCTTTAGATGCCATCACCCCTCTCACAGAGTGGGCTTCAAACTGCGACACATCAATGCCCGCCTCTTGCATTAGCCAGTGGATCCATCGGGCTATGGTGGGAGATAAGACTGCTTTGAAAGGTTTCTCGAGAGAGAGATTAGCAATTGCCTCTCGACAGGGGGGACGCACTTCCTACATCATGTTTTCGTAGGCCTTTAGGCAGTATACCACACATAACTTTGGGAACTTATCAAAAGCCTGATAAGACCTGGAACTCAATTTTGTACTTCGTGAAATGTAAAAAGTTACACCGTGTGGAATAAAACTTCTAATTGATGATATCCAGGGCTCGAACTTCCTACACTCGCCCACAAGAAACTAAGTAGAGTAGCATTGGTAGTTTCTTGATAATTCTTTGCGGGACAAAAACTCATTTCGTAGTCATAACCAAAACAGGTGGAAAACTCTGTTGACGCCCCAAAGAGAGGAGTATCTGGTCTCTGGGGGCAAAGCCAAACGTATACCTCTCATCAATTTTCTTAACATTGGGTGTTCTCTCACCTGAGAACCCTGTATTGGGACATGACCCACTGAAATGGCCAACCTGTATGTCTTAACTGTGTGATAAGCCCAACCTTGTGAGGCCAAAGATGCCAAGAAGTTCATGAAAGGGACAACCTCGCACCCCAAGGGATCTTCACTATTTTGAACATACCAACAAACCCATCAACACTATGCAGACTTGTATCGTTTGGTGGTTCAATCTGCTCATGCTGTATCCAGCATTCTTTCAGCTTCCTGTGAAAGTCTTGGGATTTGCCATCTTTCCCGGTTATCTTCCATTCTATGAGATACAGGCGTTCTTGTAAGATTAACAGGTGAAAGTTGCCTAGAGAATTCAGTAGGAGATCTGGAGTGTGAGGTTGAAGGATTTACTTTTACAATTTATATAGTATTTTAGCATCTGTGTTAATCATACTGAGTGGGCGCTAAGAATCCGGATCCAAACTGTCCCCTGCCAGTTTCAAGATCATACAGATCTCTCCCTGTCTCGTGGTGGGGGTAAGATTCCACAGTCAAGAGCCTCCCTATCAACCCACAGTAATGCCTGTGTCACAGTGGCAGAGTACACTCGATAGAACTCCGGTGGGAACCCGTCTCCTCCAGGGGCCTTGGCCTCCGGGAGCATCAGTAATGCTTCCTGCATTTCCTCCAGGGACAGCTGTGCGTCCAGCTCTTCAGAGGCCAATGAGGGGAGGCGCGTTGGGGTACGTGTCTGCAGGAATAGTATGTATCGGTCTCCCGGGCCGCCGGGTCCGCTGCATATACTGTCTGTAGGTTTCGCTGGAACACATTCATGATTGCAGCTCTGATGTGCACCATCTCTCCAGTCGATGAGCGCAAGACAGTGGTCAGGGTAGACCCCTCTCTGCAACCGCTGCCAATACTATACTTATCTAGTCTATCCCATATGTAACTTATGCGTGTGATGCCCACTCCCAGGCAGCAGCAGCCGAGTCGGTCTGATCTGCTGCCTGTACTTCCGCTAATGCCGTCTCCTCTGCACTGAGATCTTGTTGCAGCTGTCTGCTGTCCCAATCATGCCTCCCATACCACCGCTTTCAGTGCCTCCCATTCCGTTGCCCTACTGGTGGTCGCACCCTCCTAGTTTATTTTATTTTAATTTTATTTTAGGAGTTTTATATAGCGCTAGCTGGACCCGAGGGTAATAGAGCGCTTCACAGCAAGTAAATTATGTGCAAATAGGCAGTACAGAGGGTATAGTAGAACATAAGGGTTCAACATAAGGGTTCGTGCCGGATATGGATCGAACAAAGGAGTGATCAAGCAGAAGGAGCATGGAGGGTGCAGGTCAAACAAGATGAGCATCCAAAAAGTTTCCTTGTTCAAACAGGACGAGTATCCAAAAAGTTTTCTTGATCAGAGTCAGTTTCCCTGGTCACATAATTAAAGTTAGATGGAGTACTTCCTTGGCTCCTATATGTTTGCTCGAGAGGGGTCGAGGAAGAGGACTTTGAGCAGGTTTTTGAATTTTGGAAACAGTAGGATCGTTCTGATGTGGGGGAGGATGGAGTTCCAGATTTTGGGGGCATTTCCAGCAAACGATTTGGTCGCGTTTTTTGCTTGCGAGTTTTCAGCGGGAAGAGTAGCAGAGTGTTGGAGCTCCTGAGATTCCTGGACTTGCCGGCCCTTTTCAGTTTAGCGGCCAGGTATTCCGGTTTGCCTGTGTGCAGGGCTTTGTGCGAGAGGCAGGCTGTTCTGAAGCTGGCTCGCAACTCAATTGGGAGCCATTTAAGTTCTCTGAGTGCAGGGGATATGTGTTCGAAATTCTTAGTTCCGATGACCATTCTGGCTGCTGCATTAAAGGTTGTTTTCAGGGGGGTGAGGTGGCATTTTGCTGTACCAGTCAGGGCTGCAATCCCATAATCAATTCTGGAGAGCACCAGTGGTTGGGTGGCTTTTTGAAGGTTCTTGGGCGGGAGGAAGGGTTTTATTTTGTACAATAATTTCAAATTGAGAAACGCACTTTTAGCGGATCTTGTAACTTGTTTTTTCATGTCCAGTTTCAGGTCTAGGGTGATACCTAGGAGATTTTACTGAATCCGCCAGGGTGAGGTTACCATTGAGGGCGTCAATAGCTTTGAGCCAATCTGCAATTTGGGGATTTTCGTCTTTGTTGGAGATGAGGAGTGTTTTCATTTTCTCTTGATTGAGTTTCAGCGTGGCATTGAGTCTCGTCAATGGAGGTGGTTTCCAGATATAACTGTGTGTCATCCGCATATAAGTGGAAAGGATGTTGGATTTCCTGAGTAGAATGGTAAGGGGTTCAATGTAAATGTTGAAAAGTTGAGGGGAGAGCACTGACCCTTGTGGAACACCCCTGTTAATGGGGTGGAGGTCGGACTCATAGTTTTTAATTTGTATTCTTTGTGAGTGGTTGTGGAGAAAGGAAGAGAACCAGTGGAGGGCCATCTCTTCAAGACCAGCCCTTTCTTGTAGAACCTTGAGAAGAGGTTTGTGATCGAATGCAGCCGATGGGTCCAGGAGGATGAGAAGGCAGCATTGGTCTGAGTCAAGTGACTTGTGTCGATCGTCTATGACATTAAGGATTGCGGTTTCAATGCTGCAGCCTTTTCTGAAGCCCGATTGATGGGGATATAGAAGATTGATGTTGTCCAAGTGTTGGGTCAGCTGAGGAAGTACACATCTTTCCAGGATTTTGGACAGAAGAGGTAAGTTCGATACAAGTCTAAAGTTATTCAAATCCTCAGTGTCTAGTCCTGGTTCTTTCAACAGTGGCATGACTTGACCAACTTTGAGGCAATCTGGTACGACTCCTGATCTCAGTGAACTGCTAATGATCTTGCACCATAGTGGGGCTAGGACGAGCTTCAGGCCCTTGGTCAGTTGAGGGGGTAGCTGATCAAGGGCGTGGGATGAGAGTTTAGCGTTCAAGATTAGTTTGAATATCTCTGCTTCCTGAATGGGAATGAAGGAAGACCAGTGTTTTGGGGGGTTCAAGGAATCGCTATCGTTGGTTTCAGACGCCTGGATCTCGGTGGAGGGGATGAGATTGAAGCCAAGTCAGAGATCGATCTTGGCGATTTTGTCGTTGAAAAAGATGGCGAAGTTGTCACATCGTTCTTTGGATGTCTGAGTTGAGGAGGTCACTGGCTTAGAGGTTTGTTTTCTGATGATATTGAAGAGCTCTTTGGGTCGTTTTTTTGCGATGTCTAGCGCAGAGCAGAAGAAAGGTGTCTTTTTGTTCTTCATGTGCTTTTTGTAATTCCTGCGGGCTGCTTGGAGTTGATCGCAATAGAGGACGGTGGGATTGTTCCTCCAGATTCTTTCTGAGGCTCTTAGATAACTTCTTTCTTCATTGATGTCAGTAGTGAACCATGATCTGGATGGAATGTTCCTGGATTTTTTTTGTTTCAGAGGGGCAAGCTGGTCCAGGGTGAGCGTCATATTAGAGTTGTTGAGAGATGATCAGTGATGTTGGGGAGGAGCGAGCTTATTCTTATTTCTAGATAAGCTCGAGGGATCTGAGCTCTGTTCCTAATCCATTTGGGGGGGTCCTGCATGGGGTGTTGAGTTGGGACCGCTTGGTTGATGTGGAAAAGGATGATGTGATGGTCTGACCAGTCTACGGGAAGGATGTGGTCAATGGTGATTGCATTGCTTTCGGCAATAATTGCGTCGAGGGTTGCTCCTCTGTGGTGTGTTTCTTCTGAGCAGTGTTGGGTCAGATTGTTTTCTAGTAGGAGATTGTTTAGGGTTTGAATAAGCTGGTTTTTCCTTTCATTCCATCTTAGATTGAGGTCACCAAGAATTATATTGTTTGAGTTTCCGAGTGAGCAATGGGCAATCAGCTCAGAGAGGTGTTCCCCGAATTCGGAGGAGTTGCCTGGGGGGTGGTACAGGAGATGGCAGAGTGATGGCCTATTATCGCTTGTCTTGATGTTGACTGGGAGACACTCAAAGGAGCTATACAGGCAGGAGGCAATTTCCGTGATGGAGATGGTAGTAGATTGCCCTGCAGTCAGTCAAGACATGGGATATGGTCTCCTTCCCAACTGGGTCTTCCAGAATGTCCGCCGGCATTCACCACGTTCTGGGTAGGTGAATGGAGGTGCCCCAGCGGGCCGAACAACTGATCGGGGCATGATCAGACAGGAATCGTGCCAGATGGGTCACCTCCACGTCTGGTGATGGCCTCCTTCTTCAACACCCACACCCTGTCCAATCTGCTGTGCTTGTTATGTGTAGGAGAAAACAGGTATACAGTTTCTCTAATATTGAGGTGTCTTTCATAGATTCACATGCCTGAATCATTCCCCGTCGTCGGAGTGGGAGTCCCACGGTATATAAAAAAGCAATAAAATGCCTGTAATAACTAAAAAGCAAAAACTCCCACACTCATGACTATCCTAGTCATTTTGTATAGACCAAACTGCAGCCAATCAGGCGACAGCACCCACCAGAATGTTCTCCCCAGAGGCTCAGGCTCTCAGATTTTCTACTGGAGCAGTCGAGAGGGTACCTCAAAATCAAAGAGGAAAAGGTTTTTATTCAAGATTTTTCCTAATCCGCAAGAAGTCGGGGGAATGGCGTCCCATCATCGACCTGCGTGCCCTCAACAAATACCTCAAAAATGTATCCTTCAGAATGTTAACGCTTCAAGAAATCCTCCAGTTTCTTTCAGAAGGGGATCACATGGCAACACTCGACCTTCAGGACGCATACTTCTGTGTGCCCATTTTTCACAGTACCGGAAGTTCTTGCAGTTCAGAGTGGCTGGCAGGCACTTTCAGTTCAAAGTCCTCCCCTTTGGACTACGATCAGCCCCCAGAGTCTGATGCTAGACCGGTGGCAGCTCACTTGTGATTGGAAGGAATTCAGATTTATCCATATTTGGACGACAGCCTTATCAAGGCCAGTTCTTTCCTCACAGCAAGTACTCACGTTCAGAGATGTCTGTCGCTACTTCAGAGTCTAGGTTTCTCGGTAAATTTCGAGAAGTCTCATCTAACCCCATCACAGAGAAAATCTTTCTTGGGAGCGACGCTTGACACAACGCTCGCCCAAGTCTTCCTATCAAGAGAAAGGCAGTTGAAGATTCACAAGATAGCATCTGCATTGCTAACAAGAAAGTGCGTTTCTGTTCGCAAATTCAAGTCTTTCCTTGGGATGATCTCTGTAGGAGAGTGGGGTCTGCAATCCTATGGTCACCCCAGATTTTTGCTTTTTGCTTCACTGGTTTACGACTTTCCCTGGCTGTGGGCCTGCTAATCAGACCCACAGCCTAGCTGTTCTCGCTCTAAATTGACAACCATGTACTTTAGGTGCATTTACCAATTGGTACTGGGCTACCTTATCAGTCCCTGTACAGTATACCTTAGGTATCCAGGGCATAGGTGTACCCAGGGCCTACCAGGGGCTGAAGCATGTATTATGCCACCCCTGGCTGGCCATCTAAAACTGACACAACTGGCTGCACGACACCTGGGGCAAGGTGGTGTAATCACCCTTTGCTGTAGATATAGTATACCTATATCTAACCCTAAAATGGACACATATATTCCTTTCAGTCACTCCTATGGCAGGCCTTATCAATCCTGAAGGCAGAGTGCTTGGAATTATGTGAGATGGTGCTCTGGCATGAGCTGTGCCCGTCTGCAGCTTGCGGAACCAAGTCCTAATAGCTGTTCCATGATAACGCTATACCATATACTCTTAAGTGCATTATAATCCTCGCGGTTGAATGCTAACTTTGGTATAGCATTATCAAAACATGTCGAGTAAGGTGTCATACGAATTGGAATACTACCCCCTCGCCAATTCTGGCGACGGGGGTAGCATTCCACCCTTCTAGTGGGACACGACATGTGTGTAACTGTGAACCCCGGTTAAAGTTAACTCGAGCCTTGGTATCACAAAATGGATGCTGCCACCACAGACACAAGTCTGACCTCCTGCTGCTAGGAGTCCTTCCAGCGAGGGAGGCTTGGACAAAGGGTTTCCTGCCTTGGGATGTGCTAGCACCACCCCAGACAGGATTTTGTGTATTGGGTAGGACAGGCCTGAAAGGAATGAGACATGCCTGGGGCACACAAGGTGTCCTGTGCATACACCGGTTCAAACCAGTTGCTGGGGCATCCCTGCCCCAGCTCTGGGGCGAAACCGGACAAAGGATAGGGGGTGTAGCCACCCCCCTTCCTGGTCCCACCCAGGGGAGGGACCTAGTCAGTAGTGCAGCCCCCTTTAGGAGAATAAAGGTAGGAGCTGGTCCCATTCCAAATTAGATTATCCTGAACAACTTTACAAGAAGAAACTCTGGACTTCGACGTTCTGCTCCACAGAAGACTGAAGAATCTCCCTTGTGGGCAAGGAGTGTCCACCCTGCAACTGCAGGCACCATCAAACGTCCAGAGGCTTCACTTTGTCGTCTTCCCTCGAGGATCCAGACTTCAGAGCCCGACGAGACCCAGATTCCCAGACCTCTCCGACCTCAACTCACATCTGCAGCACAGCTGAGATCCGTGGGTGCGATGAGACACGTGGGACCGGCCATCTTGAAAGAAACTGCACTTCGCTTCCAGCACGACTCCCGAGGTAAACTCGACCAAGTGCTTTGGGGACTGAGAAGCCCCAGCCCCGAGCAGCTCCTGCACCAAAGACCAGCCCTCCAGCATCCACGAGATCTGCGTGGGGCCCTTCTGCCTGTTTGCTGCTCGACGCGTTGTCTGGTCACTTGCCGGCTGGCTAGTGGCCTCCTAGACGATGAACTTTGAAACCTTCACTGCTGGTCTGGTTGCTCCAGACTGGCCCTTGCTCCCTCCCAAAAGAGGAGCACCCTGGACCGTCCTGGTCCACTCCAGACGCCGTTTCCACTCACCGCGTGGGTTGCCTTTGCCAAGGCCTGTTGACGCCGAATCCGGATCCAACACCGCCGACAGTGAGAGCCTGCGTGGGACAGCTCGTGCCTCCATCCTGGTTGTCGAAGACACCTCCTGGTCCACGTGGCTGCAAAGACAAGTGTCCACTCTTCACCTGATCGCGACGACAGCATCTGGTTCCTTCCTGGTTCCACACCGGTCACTGGCTAGTGACTTTGAACACTGTCCCCTCTCCTTTCAGGTCCTCTTCTTCACCGATCCACCCTTGGATCGCACCGGACATCTTCCTCCTGGTCGCCTGCAGCATCTTTTCCTCCAGGCTCCATATACTTCAACGCGAGAACCCGACACACTTTGACACCTATGCACCCGCAGCCCGTGGGTGAGGTAACGAGAGCATTTCAGCGCTCAAGGGTAGTTTAACTGTCCTAGTGTCCAGTTCCACAGTCGTTTTAGTCCTAACTAGTCAGGATTGTCCGTACTCACCTTTAACTTGAACTGTACTGTCCATAGATGTTGTTACGCATCTCGCGTGTGAGTTCACACTCTGCACACGCGTCCCGTGGGCCTCCTATTACTTACCTAAGGTGAAGATAGTGTAGTCCTAGCGAACCTCCAGCCTCTGGACAGCTCCATTCCTTCTATCGACTTTCACATTCCACTTACTTAGTATATGGTTTGTCGTGCCCCTGGGGCACCATTGTAATTTTGTGCAACTTATCGTATTTTTCCTAAGAGATTGTCATGTGCTTAGCCCTCTGATCTCATAAAGAGTTCAGAGGTGTTTGTTAGTAATAAATATATTGTTTATTTTCATAACAACCTGTGTGGTGTCCTTTCATCTGGTTTTCAAGGGGTTATATTGTGGTAAAACAGCTGGCTTCACATGCCAAAAGAGTTTAGCCTAAGACTGCTTTGTCCATGCTACCATTAGGATAGCTGGTCTATAAGGTTGACTTACAACCAATCACCATAAGGGTTGTTTGGACTGATACAAGGTGATCACTAGAACTAGTGAGCATCATATATCAGGCCAACTTCTCACATTGGTGGCAGCGGTGGGATTTGAGCTTGCTGTTGTTTTTACCAAATATAATCTTGAAATATCATTTGAAAGATCACATAAGGTACTATAGGTACATATAACAAGCTTAGAAATACTCTGAGTTCTACTGAACCAGCTGTTTTAGTAGAAAGGGCCTAGCACACCCTGACTACAACTCTTTGCAAGGGATCAGTAGGAAAACCCATAGTGTAGGTAAGTGCATCACTTGCACCTCACTAGAAAGCATGTATACCCATTAAGAGTCTTCAGAGACTCCCCTAGTGGTTAGTGACCCTCCACAGGTCCTTTCCAGATATGCAGCTCTCAGTTTCCAGGAGATGAGACAATTGTGTACCTCCAGGAAATTGAAACAGGGTTCTAACCCTACCACTCCTTTTCTGTTAGGTCTCCTCTTAGAGACATATGATGCTAGAAGGGCTTCTAACACAGGCCCCTCTAATCCAGATGGGAGCATGCCCCCCTTAGAAGGTACACCTGGTGATCCAGACTCCAACCTCCCTGAAGCAGAGAATGAAGATAGGGAAGAAGGGGATGTATCTGAGGATGAGGCAGAAAATGAGCAACCTTTAGTCAGCAGACTTACAAGAGCCAAATTAGACCTACATAGGGAAGGAACTGGGGGAGCCCCAGTGCCATCCACTAGCAGGCCTAACTTTGGGGTTAGGAGAGATAGATCTCCTTCTAGGGACTCAAACAGATCTGTGCACTCTCATGCATCTGCTCAGAGGAGAATGACTTCCCCTCAGAGGAGAGAGCATGAAGCAAAGATGAGGGAGGCTAATCTGAGGATCCAAAGGGAAGCACTTGCCCTTGCCAAGGAGAAGCTTGCCTTTGCTAGAGAGCAACAGTTGAGTGGGGTAGTCCCCACTGGTGGCAGCAATATCCCTAGGGATAGAGAAAGGGGTTTTGATACTAGAAACCTGAGTAAAATAGTGCCCTCCTATAAGACAGGAGATGATATCCACAAGTGGATAACTGCTCTGGAGAGGGCCTGCAAAGTACAGCAGGTACCCCAGAGTCAGTGGGCACCTATATTGTGGCTCTCCTTTGAAGGTAAAGGTAGAGATAAGCTCCTCACTGTTAGAGATGAGCATGCTAATGATTACCAAGTCTTGAAAACTGCACTGATTGATGGGTTTGGCTTAACAACTGAACAGTACAGGTTAATGTTCAGAGACACCCAGAAAACTCAGGCTCAAGATTGGACTGACTTTGTTGATTGGGCCACTAAGGCTTTGGAAGGCTGGTTACTGGGAAGTAAAGTTACTGATTACTCAGGATTGTATAATCTAATTATGAGAGAGCAAATCTTAAATAATTGTCAGAACCAGTTGTTGCATCAGCACTTGATTGACTCAGATCTGACCTTTCCCCAAGAATTGGGAAAGAAGGCAGACAGATGGGTCAGGACAAGGGTCAAGCAGCAGAACCAGAACCAGGGTGGTGGCCAGAAGAAAGCAGACCAGAAGGGTAATAATGAGACTAAGCAAAATGACCATACGTCTTCAACAGGGCCCCAACAACCTAAGGAAGGTGGGTCCCAAAATTCCCAAAAGAAGAAGAATGATGGTCCTAAGAAACCATGGTGCCAATACTGTTAAATTAAGACTCACTGGTTTAGTGAGTGCACCAAGAAAGGCCAAACTCCTACCACTACTGTCCCTAAGACACCTGCACCCCCTAGTACAGTTAGTAGTGGTAGTGTACCTCCCAAGGCTATAGTTGGGTTAACCCTGGGAACTGAGGTGGGTTCTGACTTAGTTAGAATTCCTACTCAGGCAGTTCTTGTTTGTACTGGGGACATGGATATGACCCCTACTGTAAGTCCTACTACTCTGGGCAAATACAGGCAAACGCCTTTAATCAATGGAAAAATGGCTCACGCCTACAGGGACACATGTGCCATTGTCACTAGGGTGACACCAACATTTGTGGACCCTGACCAAATCATGCTAGGTTCAGACAACCTAGTGACCAATGCTAGCAATGTCACTACCAATCACAGTATGGCAGTTGTTAATTTCTCCTGGGGAGGGGTAACTGGCCTCAAAAGGGTTGTAGTTAGTTCAGACCTCCCAGTAGATTGTCTTTTGGGCAATGAATTGGAATCCTCACTGTGGTCAGATGTGGAGTACAGGACTCATGTAGAAATGCTAGGTCTCTCCTCACATGTCCTTGCTGTGACCAGGTCACAGGCCAAGAAATGCCCAGCTGAACTAGTGCTGGATCCTGGAAGAATGGACCAGACACTAACCAAGAGGAAGAGCAGTAGGGGTAAGGCTGAGCCTTCCCCCCTGCCTCAGGTTGAGGATCAGCCCTCTCAGGAGGCTGACCCAAAGACCCCAGAAGGAACTGTCCTAGAAGAGCTTGAGCCTGAACAGGTTGAGTTTCTTGGGACAGGGGGAGCTTCCAGGGCAGACTTGAGGCAGGCACAGTTAGACTGTTCCTCCCTTGAACCCCTCAGACAGCAGGCTGCTGCTGAGGCTGCAGGGAATGCTACAGGTGCCCATAAGGTATATTGGGATGATGGACTCCTATACTCTAAGGCAAGAGACCCCAAAGCTGGTGCTACCACGAGGCTGGTCATCCCCTTAGAGGTTTCCTTCTCACCTTAGCCCATGAGATTCCCCTTGCAGGTCACTTAGGCCAGAACAAGACTTGGGACAGGCTTGCCCCACACTTTCACTGGCCTCATATGTCTGAGGACACTAAAGAGTTTTGTCGCTCATGTGTCACCTGCCAAGCCAGTGGCAAATCAGGTGGCACAACAAAGGCCCCCCTTATACCACTACCTGTGGTGGGGGTACCCTTTGAAAGAGTGGGGATAGACATTGTTGGACCAATGGACCCCCCAACAGCATCTGGGCACAGATTTATACTGATGGTAGTGGATCATGCCACCAGGTATCCAGAAGCTATTCCCCTTAGGACCACTACAGCTCCTGTTGTGGCCAGGGGCCTACTTGGAGTTTTCTCCAGAGTGGGGTTTCCTAAGGAGGTTGTCTCTGACAGTGGTGCAAACTTCCTGTCAGGATACTTGACTGCAATGTGGAAGGAGTGTGGTGTTACCACACCCTATCACCCACAATGCAATGGGCTTGTTGAAAGATTCAACAAGACCCTCAAAGGGATGATAAAAGGGTTACCTGAAAAGCTTAGGCGAAGATGGGACATCCTTTTACCCTGCCTCCTGTTTGCTTACAGAGAGGTCCCACAGAAGGGGGTTGGTTACAGCCCTTTTGAGTTTCTGTTTGGACATCCTGTAAGAGAACCCCTATGTCTGGTGAAGGAAGGGTGGGAGTTACCTCTCAAAAAGCCTAAACTTGACATAGTGGACTATGTACTTGGTCTCTGCTCCAGGATGGCAGAGTACATGGAGAAGGCATCCAAAAACCTTGAGGCCAGCCAGGAACTTTAAAAAGCTTGGCATGACCAAAAGGCTGTCCTAACTGTGTATCATGCAGGACAGAAGGTGTGGGTGTTGGAGCCAGTGGCCCCAGCAGCTCTCCAAGACAAGTGGTCTGGACCCCATACCATCATTGAGCAAAAGGGAGAAGTCACCTACCTGGTGGACATGGGAACTCCCAGGAGCCCCCACAGGGTGCTTCATGTAAACAGTCTCAAGGCATTTGTCAACAGGGAGGACATGGGCTTGCTCATGGCCACAGATGAGGGGCAGGAGGAAGAGAGTGACCCTCTCCCAGACCTGCTCACTCAGAACCCTGATGATGGGTCAGTAGATGGTGTAGTCTTTTCTGACAGCCTCTCTGAACATCAACAAGAGGATTGTAAACAGGTTCTTCAATCCTTTAGACAAATGTTCTCACTGACACCCAGTCAGACCAACTGGTGCACCCATGAGGTGGACACTGGTGACAGTCTGCCTATAAAGAGTAAAATCTACAGGCAACCTGACCACGTCAGGGACTGCATTAATAAAGAAGTTTAAAAGATGTTGGAATTGGGAGTCATTGAACCCTCAGAGAGCCCTTGGGCTAGTCCTGTAGTTCTAGTGCCAAAACCTCACACCCAGGATGGTAAGAGAGAGATTAGGTTTTGCGTAGACTACAGGGGTCTCAATGCTGTCACTAAGACAGATGCCCATCCAATACCTAGGGCAGATGAACTTATAGACAAGTTGGCTTCTGCAACTTTCTTGAGTACATTTGACCTAACAGCTGGTTATTGGCAGATCAGGTTAGCTGTGGATGCCAAGGCCAAAACAGCATTTTCTACCCCAGGAGGTCATTACCAATTTGTGGTAATGCCCTTTGGTTTGAAAAATGCACCTGCCACTTTTCAAAGGTTTGTGAACCAAGTTCTCACTGGGTTGGATGACTTTTGTGCAGCATATCTAGATGATATTGCTGTCTTTAGCTCCACCTGGGAGGATCACCTGATCCACCTGAGGAAAGTTTTGGAGGCCCTGCAAAAGGCAGGCCTCACTATCAAGGCCACCAAGTGCCAGATAGGGCAGAGTCAGGTTGTGTACCTGGGCCACCTTGTGGGTGGAGGCCAGGTTCAACCATTGGAGAGCAAGATACAGACCATAAAGGACTGGGCTCCTCCAACCACCCAGACACAGGCCAGAGCTTTCTTGGGCATGTCTGGTTACTATAGGAAGTTTGTCAAGAATTATGGGTCCATTGTGACACCACTTAATGACCTGACAAGCAAGAAAATGTCAAAGAAAGTTCAGTGGACAGTTAGTTGTCAGAAGGCATTTGATGACCTAAAGCAGGCCATGTGTACTGCACCTATTCTCAAGAGTCCTGACTACTCCAAAACCTTCATGTCCAAACAGATGCATCTGAGTTGGGTGTGGGAGCTGTTCTATCTCAACTGAATATTGATGGTCATGTCAGTCTCAAACATGCCACTAGATTGGAGCGAGATAACTAAGGATCACACACTCACTTAGGGTGAAAAGGAAAGCCCTCACACACCGACCTAGTCAGTGTCATGCTTCATCATCGGGCCCCACCAAAGAGGCCGAGTGCCTCTTTGGTGTGCTACAACGCCAGAAAGACTGCGGAGCTGGTTGTGTGAAGGAGGACGTGTTGTGAGGGTGAGTTAAATTAAAAGTGTCTAAACGAGTATCAAAAATGTTTTTTTATTAAATGATCCCTAAGACACGATTTAACAGGTATTATGTGTCTGAATTTGGTTGCCAAGGATTAGGAATGGTAAAATTCAGATAAATACAGTAGATAGATTAGTCAGTCAACATGTTTCTGCTATTTTGGAGGCTTAAATTTACCAAGGCATTCATCAGGACTATACCCCGGCGGTATGGACTCTCTAATCGTCCACCCTAACCAAGGGACGTGAAAGTGAAAAGAGGTAGGTGAAAAAGTGCATAAAAAAGGGAGAGCAAATGCTCAATCCCAAAAAAACTCCAAATTCGGGAGTGTTTCTGCACCTGTAAAGTGAAAGTACACATACAAACACAAACACAAACACACAATAATTAATAAATGCCCTTGCGTTTGGTTGTCGTGCTCCTTATGGTGTGGCAAAATTCGTGTGCCCAAAGTAACATGTAGGTTTAACACCATCCACATAACCCTGAAGGGATGATATCGGTAACTCTGGGACGTGGGGTGATAAGGGTGTTTTAAAATACACTTAATTAGGAAGAAAATGGGTTAAAAACACACTCTATGTACTCCTTCTGAAGGGATCAATGGACCAAAAGGTCGGTGACCCCCTAGTTTGGTAATAACATACATAAATCTCACTTTAAAATTTGGCGCTACTTGCACCATGGGTCTCGGGAGGGGGGTTGGAGCGAAATTGGCACATCCTATAAATGAAAAAGAGGTATTAGCCATTCGGTCCCGATATACGGGCAGTACTTAGCTCTGTTTCCAAACCGATCAGCGTTGTGGTTCAGGAACAATCACGCCCTTGATGCTCACAGCCCGCTTAGACACCTAGGATCTCCCTCGTAACCGGACCCCGTCGATGGAGAGCGGGGCCGGTGAGTGAGTATAAGAGCAAGGGAGCAGGGCGTTGCGTTCTTCCTGGTGGGCGTGTCCGGCCAGGAAGAGGCTAGGAGCGCGCCCGCCCCCCGCCGCAAGGAAGCCTGACACGCACCGGTCCCGAGCAGGGCGTCGCGTCCTTCCTGGTGGGCGTGTCAGGCCAAAGAGAGGCCAGGAACGCGCCCGCCCCCCGCCTGCAGAGGAGGCTTGACACGCACCGGCCCGGGTCGGTGGGGCGATTGATTACACCGTGTAGTTATGGGGCAGTACTCTTTGGAATATAGGCGCTAGATGTTCAATATCGCTAAATAATGAGCAGTACAGTATTTAGCCAGTATTAAGAAATTGGGAAAGAGGGCGACTAATGAGGTCAGTAGATAGCGCCCTAGTTGTGCACTACAATAACAGTGAATACTGTGCTGTAGAATTAGTGTGATAAGATTCTATGCACATCAAAGGCACATGGCAAAAACAATAACTCCCAGGATGGGGGGAGGAGGAGAGAGAGACACACAGCAAAAAGACAAATAGCACAGAACAGGCAATTGGCTTAGAGTTGTCCTTGTCAAGAAAAATGCAAAAAATGCAGAGTGATGGAACAGATTATCATATTGACACTCAGGATAATACAGTGTTCCATGGGATATCATCGTTAAGGCCGGTGGTATTAGTCCCCAGGCGATACACCCAGCGTTGTTCTTTTTCAAAGAGTCTACTTGTGATATTGGTGGTCCCTTGGAGAGCTTCAATTACAGTCCACCTCATATCATTGGGTGTGTGATTGCTGTCTAGGAAATGGCGGCTCAGCTTGGTGGTTAGTTTCTTACACCTTATATTGCTTCGGTGTTCGCATATACGCTGTTTCACCCTGCGAGTAGTCATGCCAATGTAACGAAGCTGGCAAGTGCAGGTGATCATATACACGACATTCGTTGTGTTACAGTTAGTGTGTTCTCTCTGTACCCAGACCTTCCCTGGTTCCAATGCTAAGGTTTTAGTTGCTTCTGTCAAGTGGCAGACCGCGCAGTCCGAACAAGGGTAGTGCCCAATAATTTTTGGTAGGCCCCACGCTGCGGTTATCGATGGCGCATTGATGGTAAGTTTCTCTTTTGGCCTGGTGTGGACTAGAGCATCTTTTAAGCTTCGACCTTTTTTGAAAGAAAAAAGTGGTTTCTCCCAGTTTTCTTTACAGGATGTGATGATATTCCAATGTTTGTTAATTGTCTTTTTCATCACATTGGACAGACTATTGTATGTTGTTACACACGTCAGTGGGATTGAATCCGGGTTCTTTTCTTTTTCAGCCAAGAGTGCCTCTCTAGGTTGGTTTCTCGCTCTTTTTAGACCCTTATTCAGAATTGGAGCTGGGTAACCCCTGTTTTTTAATTTCTCTGTAAGAATGGTTGACTGTTCCTTGAAATCAGAAAGGGCACTACAGTTTCTTCTAAGTCTCAGATATTGCCCATAAGGGAGATTCTCTTTGAGAGGGCGAGGATGAAAACTTCTAAAATCAAGAAGATTGTTTTTGGCTGTAGGCTTATGGTGGGTCTTAGTCGTGAGCCCAGTACCAACAGCAGAGATGACCACATCAAGGAAGACAATGTCTGTTTTGCTAGTGTTGTTTGTGAATCTCAGGTTATGATCTAGCGTGTTGATCCAGATCAGGAATTGAGACTGATTTGGCCTCTCTCTTTTTGTTTATCTACATTGAACCGGGGATTGAGAGAAGCCTTCTTGACTCTCCCTACCTCTCCCATTGTTGTTTTTTGTATCATAGCAGCGCACAGCTGTGAGAGCTTTGTTTTATTCCAAACAATATAGTAATCTATTATTATTGTTTGTTTTAGCTACACACTCTCACTCTCTTCTATTACCATCTCACCATGGCGAACTTTGGCCTTACATTCTCTGAATCTGAAATTGAGGCCCAAATTATTGGGCACTACCCTTGTTCGGACTGCGCGGTCTGCCACTTGACAGAAGCAACTAAAACCTTAGCATTGGAACCAGGGAAGGTCTGGGTACAGAGAGAACACACTAACTGTAACACAACGAATGTCGTGTATATGATCACCTGCACTTGCCAGCTTCGTTACATTGGCATGACTACTCGCAGGGTGAAACAGCGTATATGCGAACACCGAAGCAATATAAGGTGTAAGAAACTAACCACCAAGCTGAGCCGCCATTTCCTAGACCGCAATCACACACCCAATGATATGAGGTGGACTGTAATTGAAGCTCTCCAAGGGACCACCAATATCACAAGTAGACTCTTTGAAAAAGAACAACGCTGGGTGTATCGCCTGGGGACTAATACCACCGGCCTTAACGATGATATCCCATGGAACACTGTATTATCCTGAGTGTCAATATGATAATCTGTTCCATCACTCTGCATTTTTTGCATTTTTCTTGACAAGGACAACTCTAAGCCAATTGCCTGTTCTGTGCTATTTGTCTTTTTGCTGTGTGTCTCTCTCTCCTCCTCCCCCCATCCTGGGAGTTATTGTTTTTGCCATGTGCCTTTGATGTGCATAGAATCTTATCACACTAATTCTACAGCACAGTATTCACTGTTATTGTAGTGCACAACTAGGGCGCTATCTACTGACCTCATTAGTCGCCCTCTTTCCCAATTTCTTAATACTGGCTAAATACTGTACTGCTCATTATTTAGCGATATTGAACATCTAGCGCCTATATTCCAAAGAGTACTGCCCCATAACTACACGGTGTAATCAATCGCCCCACCGACCCGGGCCGGTGCGTGTCAAGCCTCCTCTGCAGGCGGGGGCGGGCGCGTTCCTGGCCTCTCTTTGGCCTGACACGCCCACCAGGAAGGACGCGACGCCCTGCTCGGGACCGGTGCGTGTCAGGCTTCCTTGCGGCGGGGGGCGGGCGCGCTCCTAGCCTCTTCCTGGCCGGACACGCCCACCAGGAAGAACGCAACGCCCTGCTCCCTTGCTCTTATACTCACTCACCGGCCCCGCTCTCCATCGACGGGGTCCGGTTACGAGGGAGATCCTAGGTGTCTAAGCGGGCTGTGAGCATCAAGGGCGTGAGTGTTCCTGAACCACAACGCTGATCGGTTTGGAAACAGAGCTAAGTACTGCCCGTATATCGGGACCGAATGGCTAATACCTCTTTTTCATTTATAGGATGTGCCAATTTCGCTCCAACCCCCCTCCCGAGACCCATGGTGCAAGTAGCGCCAAATTTTAAAGTGAGATTTATGTATGTTATTACCAAACTAGGGGGTCACCGACCTTTTGGTCCATTGATCCCTTCAGAAGGAGTACATAGAGTGTGTTTTTAACCCATTTTCTTCCTAATTAAGTGTATTTTAAAACACCCTTATCACCCCACGTCCCAGAGTTACCGATATCATCCCTTCAGGGTTATGTGGATGGTGTTAAACCTACATGTTACTTTGGGCACACGAATTTTGCCACACCATAAGGAGCACGACAACCAAACGCAAGGGCATTTATTAATTATTGTGTGTTTGTGTTTGTGTTTGTATGTGTACTTTCACTTTACAGGTGCAGAAACACTCCCGAATTTGGAGTTTTTTTGGGATTGAGCATTTGCTCTCCCTTTTTTATGCACTTTTTCACCTACCTCTTTTCACTTTCACGTCCCTTGGTTAGGGTGGACGATTAGAGAGTCCATACCGCCGGGGTATAGTCCTGATGAATGCCTTGGTAAATTTAAGCCTCCAAAATGGCAGAAACATGCTGACTGACTAATCTATCTACTGTATTTATCTGAATTTTACCATTCCTAATCCTTGGCAACCAAATTCAGACACATAATACCTGTTAAATCGTGTCTTAGGGATCATTTAATAAAAAAACATTTTTGATACTCGTTTAGACACTTTTAATTTAACTCACCCTCACAACACGTCCTCCTTCACACAACCAGCTCCGCAGTCTTTCTGGCGTTGTAGCACACCAAAGAGGCACTCGGCCTCTTTGGTGGGGCCCGATGATGAAGCATGACACTGACTAGGTCGGTGTGTGAGGGCTTTCCTTTTCACCCTAAGTGAGTGTGTGATCCTTAGTTATCTCGCTCCAATCTAGTGGCATGTTTGAGACTGATTTGGCCTCTCTCTTTTTGTTTATCTACATTGAACCGGGGATTGAGAGAAGCCTTCTTGACTCTCCCTACCTCTCCCATTGTTGTTTTTTTTTATTGATGGTCATGACCAGCCCATTGCTTTTATAAGCAGAAGGCTGACCCCTAGAGAGAAACGTTGGTCAGCTGTAGAGAGGGAGGCCTTTGCTGTGGTTTGAGCCCTGAAGAAGTTGAGGCCCTACTTGTGTGAAACTCACTTCAAGATCCAGACCGACCATAAGCCCCTCTTATGGCTAAATCAGATGACGGGTGAAAACCCCAAACTTCTTAGGTGGTCCATTTCCCTACAGGGGATGGACTTTACAGTGGAGCACAGACCAGGGACTGACCATAGCAATGCAGATGGTCTCTCCAGGTGTTTCCACTTAGAACAGAAAGACTCACCTGGTCAAGGTTAGTTTAATGTCCCTAAGTTTGTGGGGGGGGGGGTTATGTAGGAGAGTGGGGTCTGCAATCCTATGGTCACCCCAGATTTTTGCTTTTTGCTTCACTGGTTTACGACTTTCCCTGGCTGTGGGCCTGCTAATCAGACCCACAGCCTAGCTGTTCTCTCTCTAAATTGACAACCATGTGCTTTAGTTGCATTTACCAATTGGTACTGGGCCACCTTTTCAGTCCCTGTACAGTATACCTTATGTATCCAGGGCATAGGTGTACCCAGGGCCTACCAGGGGCTGAAGCATATATTATGCCACCCCTGGCTGGCCATCTAAAACTGACACAACTGGCTGCACGACAGCTGGGGCAAGGTGGTGTAATCACCCTTTGCTGTAGATATAGTATACCTATATCTAACCCTAAAATGGACACATATATTCCTATCAGTCACTCCTATGGCAGGCCTTATCAATCCTGAAGGCAGAGTGCTTGGAATTATGTGAGATGGTGCTCTGGCATGAGCTGAGCCCGTCTGCAGCTTGCGGAACCAAGTCCTAATAGCTGTTCCATGGTAACGCTACACCATATACTCTTAAGTGCATTATAATCCTCGCGGTTGAATGCTAACTTTGGTATAGCATTATCAAAACATGTCGAGTAAGGTGTCATACAAATTGGAATACTACCCCCTCGCCAATTCTGGCGACGGGGGTAGCATTCCACCCTTCTAGAGGGACACGACATGTATGTAACTGTGAACCCCGGTTAAAGTTAACTCGAGCCTTGGCATCACAAAATGGATGCTGCCACCACAGACACAAGTCTGACCTCCTGCTGCTGGGAGTCCTTCCAGCGAGGGAGGCTTGGACGAAAGGTTTCCTGCCTTGGGAGGTGCTACACCACCCCAGACAGGATTTTGTGTATTGGGTAGGACAGGCCTGAAAGGAATGAGACATGCCTGGGGCACACAAGGTGTCCTGTGCATACACCGGTTCAAACCAGTTGCTGGGGCATCCCTGCCCAGCTCTGGCGCGAAACCGGACAAAGGATAGGGGGTGTAGCCACCCCCCTTCCTGGTCCCACCCAGGGGAGGGACCTAGTCAGTATTGCAGCCCCCTTTAGGAGAATAAAGGTAAGAGCTGGTCCCATTCCAAATTAGATTATCCTGAACAACTTTACAAGGAGAAACTCTGGACTTCGACGTTCTGCTCCACAGAAGACTGAAAAATCTCCCTTGTGGGCAAGGAGTGTCCACCCTGCAACTGCAGGCACCATCAAGCGTCCAGCGGCTTCACTTTGTCGTCTTCCCTCGAGGATCCAGACTTCAGAGCCCAACGAGACCCGGATTCCCAGACCTCTCCGACCTCAACTCACATCTGCAGCACAGCTGAGATCCGTGGGTGCGACGAGACACGTGGGACCATCCATCTTGAAAGAAACTGCACTTCGCTTCCGGCACGACTCCCGAGGTAAACTCGACTAAGTGCTTTGGGGACTGAGAAGCCCCAGCCCCGAGCAGCTCCTGCACCGAAGACCAGCCCTCCAGCATCCACGAGATCTGCGTGGGGCCCTTCTGCCTGTTTGCTGCTCGACGCGTTTTCTGGTCACTTGCCGGTTGGCTACTGGCCTCCTAGACGACGAACTTTGAAACCTTCACTGCTGGTCTGTCTGCTCCAGACTGGCCCTTGCTCCCTCCCAAAAGAGGAGCACCCTGGACCCTCCTGGTCTACTCCAGATGCCGTTTCCACTCACCGCGTGGGTTGCCTTTGCCAAGGCCTGTTGACGCCAAATCCGGATTCAACACCGCCGACAGCGAGAGCCTGCGTGGGACAGCTCGTGCCTCCATGGTCCACGTGGCTGCAGGGACAAGCGTCCACTCTTCACCTGATCGCGACGACAGCATCTGGTTCCTTCCTGGTTCCACACCGGTCACTGGCTAGTGGCTTTGAACACTGTCCCCTCTGCTTTCAGGTCCTCTTCTTCACCGATCCACCCTTGGATCGCACCGGACATCTTCCTCCTTGTCGCCTGCAGCATCTTTTCCTTCAGGCTCCATAGACTTCAACGCGAGAACCCGACACACTTTGACACCTATGCAATTACAATAAATAAATAAATAAATATACAATTAGGTCTGAGAAGATGCAGACCTGCACTTTTGGCTCTTCAGTACCTAGATACCCCGTCTGTCGCCAAATCTGTAGCTTGCTTCCTTAAAGCATGCTTGAAAATTAATTCCCAACTACGGCTTACTGCATTATAAGATCATATTCAGTTTTGTATGAATAACTTGTATGAACAACCTGTTGTCTCATTCCTTTACAGAGTGACACCGCACAGACGACTTTTTTAATGATTTCCTAATGTATTGATTTACAGTGTCGTGCATCCTTCAGTTAAAAAACGTTTAAATTGAAACTTTTATAAATTGTTGTAATTATCTGTTTTTTAAATGCACTTTTATGATTGTAAATTCAATCGAATAAAGTTTTCTTTTGATTTGATTTGATTTGACACCTATGCACCCGCAGCTCGTGGGTGAGGTAACGAGAGCATTTCGGTGCTCAAGGGTAGTTTAACTGTCCTAGTGTCCAGTTCCACAGTCGTTTTAGCCCTAACTAGTCAGGATTGTCCGTACTCACCTTTAACTTGAACTGTACTGTCCATAGACGTAGTTACGCATCTCGCGTGTGAGTTCACACTCTGCACACGCGTCCCGTGGGCCTCCTATTACTTACCTAAGGTGAAGATAGCGTAGTCCTAGCGAACCTACAGCCTCTGGACAGCTCCATTCCTTCTATCGACTTTCACATTCCACTTACTTAGTATATGGTTTGTCGTGCCCCTGGGGCACCATTGTAATTTTGTGCAACCTATCGTATTTTTCCTAAGAGATTGTCATGTGCTTAGCCCTCTGATCTCATAAAGAGTTCAGAGGTGTTTGTTAGTAATAAATATATTGTTTATTTTCATAACAACCTGTGTGGTGTCCTTTCATCTGGTTTTCAAGGGGTTATATTGTGGTAAAACAGCTGGCTTCACATGCCAAAAGAGTTTAGCCTAAGACTGCTTTGTCCATGCTACCATTAGGATAGCTGGTCTATAAGGTTGACTTACAACCAATCACCATTAGGGTTGTTTGGACTGATACAAGGTGATCACTAGAACTAGTGAGCATCATATATCAGGCCAACTTCTCACAATCTCGTCCTGTATTCCTCTCATCCCCAACTGCTGCCTAAGAATGAGGCCCTTACAAGAGGAACTCAGTCTTCAGTGGTTGCAGGTAACAGGATCATTCGAGGACGTGATCAACATAACCCCTCGGATGAGGAGCGCATTTCAATGGTGGATGCAAGACTGCAACCTGCAGACGGGATGTGCATTCCTAACGGAAGTGCCCAGATTCATCGTGACCACAGATGCGTCTCTGAAAGGCTGGGGCGCCCACCTTCAAGGAGTGACAATCAGTGGCAAATGGAACATACAGCATAGAAAATGGCACATAAACCTCTTAGAGTTGCGAGCCATCTTTCTCGCCCTGAAATCCTTTCAAGCAATTTTAGAGGACTCTACGGTTTTGATTCGAACAGACAACACAACCTGCATGCATTACCTGAACAAACAGGGAGGCACAAGGTCAGCCCGATTATCCCATCAGGCACAGGAGATTTGGAATTGGGCCCTGGATCACAACATCAATCTGTCAGCGGTCCATGTTCCAGGGATTGCCAATGTTCTGGCGGATTCCCTCAGCAGGTCTGCTGCAGGCAATCACGAATGGGAGTTACATCAACCAACCCTGGATCACATATTCCAATAGTGGGGTCATCCCGACCTGGATCTGTTTGCGACGAATCGGAACCGGAAATGCCCACGCTTTGCAAGCTGGATTCCCCACAAGAACTCATGCGGGGATGCCCTTTCGATGAACTGGTGTCGGATATTTGCGTACGCCTTACCACCGATTCCTTTAATTCCCAAGGTCATCAGGAAGATGAGGAGACAGCCATGTCGTCTAATCCTGGTTGCTCCAAGGTGGCCCCGACAATATTGGTTCACCAAACTCCTCCTCCTCTCGGAGTGCAGACCGATACAGCTGCCTCGAATACCGAATCTCCTGACAATCCAAGAAGGCCAGGTGTACCATCCGGACCCAGTTTCGTTGAAATTATCAGCCTGGCTCCTCAACACAATGAGTTTGCCAACTTAGACATTCCTCAAGATTGTCAAGAAGTTCTCGCTAATGCTAGAGCGCCGTCAACGATAAAGACCTACAAGCTCAAGTGGAAGCGTTTTTGTGCCTGGTGTCAAGCTGCTGATCTGCATCCCATTCATGCTAGACCAGAACACATTTTGCCTTTCTTTCTGCATTTGGCTAGATCAGGTTTGGCACACTCCACCCTAAAGGTATTCCTGGCAGCCATTTCCAGATTCCGTCAGGACAGAACAAACTCTCTGTTTTCTTCAAGAATAATCCAGCAATTTTTTAAAGGGCTATTTTGAATGTTCCCTCCAATTCCACGACCACCTCCATCTTGGCATTTGAATGTGGTTCTAGCTCAACTCATGCGTCACCCCTTCGACCCCATTCATAAGATTGATCTCAAGTTTCTTACTTGGAAGGTCTCTTTGCTATTGGCGTTAACATCAGCTAGAAGGGTCAGTGACATTCAAGCATTCACTTCAAAACCGCCTTTCTTACAATTTACCTCAGACTCTGTGGTGCTACGTACCAATCCTAAGTACATGCTCAAAGTTCCATCAGATTTTCACCTAAATGAGCCAGTGATCCTCAAGACATTTTTTCCAAATCCACAATCACCGGCTGAAAGGGCTTTACACTCTTTAGACATCAGGAGATGTCTCAGGTTCTATCTTCAAAGAACGGCAGCTGTTCGCAAGACAGACCAATTGTTTGTGGCATATGGAAGACTGCGCCAAGGCTGCGCGGTATCCAAACAGACTATAGCCAGATGGGTCTCGTCAGCAATTGGACTATGTCATCAACAGGCAGGTAGACCTTTACAGTCTTTACCAAGAGTCCATTCTACAAGGGCAGTGTCCTCTTCCACCGCTCTATTTGCTGGTGTGCCCCTGCTACAAATCTGTAGAGCTGCAACGTGATCCAACAGGCACACTTTTACAAGACACTACTGCCTGGATTCAGCAAGTGATGCAGATGCTTCAGTGGGAAGAGCAGTTCTACGCAATCTTTTCAAATAAGGTGAGCCTCTGTTCTCCCTCCTCCTCTATGCTCTTGTTTAGACACTTATAACATGTTATTTGTTATTACCTTGCATGCATATCTGCTGTATACTGTAAGCGTCTTACGAGCATAATGTTTTTTCTTGTACTGCTATCTACTCTGATTCAGGCATGTGAATCTATGAAAGACACCCCAATACTGGAGAAGAACAATAGTTACTTACCTGTAAT
The DNA here is from genome assembly GCF_964261635.1 of Lissotriton helveticus. Classification (NCBI taxonomy): domain Eukaryota; kingdom Metazoa; phylum Chordata; class Amphibia; order Caudata; family Salamandridae; genus Lissotriton; species Lissotriton helveticus. The sequence goes on along the minus strand of NC_136073.1, from coordinate 74,304,898 downwards.
CTGTGGTTCTCCGGTATTGGTGTCTTTAATGGACTTGTCTTTCAAGTCCACTGCACTCTCAGGAGATTTCCCCCTCAGTCTTGCTCAGTAATACTCAGGACCCCAGCTCTCTGCCCACAGTCCAGGGGCAACTGATCCTCGACTTCAGCAGGGTCAAGTGTGCGCGACTGCCGCAATCTGCAGCCACTGCTGCGAAGCTCCCAGGTAACGGGACTCCGCTTTTATAGGCGGAATCTCACTCCCCTAGAGCCAGTTCTGTGCGATCAACTCCTAAAATTACATGGGGATTTCCAGCCAGGGCTCCCTTCCAGGACCTAGTATCCACTATCTTCCGCCTACAGGCCGATCTCGGGAAGTCCCAATCGACCGGGAGAGGAGGGGGCATGGGAGCAAGAAGGAGACAGCGTCCACTGTTGTTCCCCCCTCTCCCGGCTCCTCACCTGCAGCTCCACTGCTGCGCCATCTCAGGCTCCATTCCAGGCCCTGGCAACGCTACGGTTGACCGTGCTCCTAAAGGATGCGGGGCCACCGCACCATCAGGAGGGGCACCAGTTCCTCCAGCACTGCAATCTATTGGGTCACAATCCACCACGGTCGGACACCTTCATAATCAAAGGGCAAGTGGGGAGAGCAGCCACGTAGGCAGCGGCTGCCTCCTCTGTGTCTCCCTCCAACGAGCGCCGTTTCACTCATCTGCCGGTGCAGGCCACAACTCCGCCGACAGCTCCTGGTAGGCGTCAACAGCAGCCTGGGCCACCCCGCCACCATGACAGACCTCCAATCAGGGATCGGTGCCACACCGGGGCAGGGTTTTCATCACAGCGTTGCGAATCAGCGGCGTGGGCAGAAGGGTCTGCATCCCTCACCCTCCTCCATGCGGCGGGCTGCTCCTCTCCCAACTGGCTCACCCAGGTTTTATCTTCAATCTGATGACCTCTGTTGTTTCTCTGCGCCGCTGCCCGCAGTGTACAGTTGCCACGGGGCTGGGCTCCAGGTCAATTATTATTACTTTCAGGCAGGATCATGCAGGATTACTGGGCAGTCAGGCGGGGAGCTCAAGGGTTCACGTCCTGTCGGACATTTTGCTTGGCCAAGTCCCAAATATACAAATACACATGTTATGTTATGTTATGTCATGTTACTGTGAAAGGCCCCCAATGGGCATCCAATTTCTTGAAGACACGAGTATCTAACTGCTGTAGGCTCATATTGGACCACTCCCTTGAGCAGTAATCGCTACCTCCTTGGAGGCTCCCTGAGGTATTCCGCTGTGACTGAGACATTGTTGGACAGAAACAATGTCCATAAATCCTTGGTCAGGTCCACCAAGACTTTCAGTCTGGTGCATCCCAAATGATTCAACGATCCCATTGACACCAACTCCGCCAGCTTCATATAAAGCATGAGCAACATCAGACTTGCACAACTGATCACCAGCCCCACACGCTGCGCAGGACACACCTAGGGCCCAGTCTTCACGACTAGTGACAGAATCAAATTCAGCCACACCACTGAAATCACCTGGACAAATCAGAGCATCATCTACTTCTCTATCGCAGGCTCACCCTGCCCAACCAATCTTACCCTGCCCCCCACACACACACTCCAAATGGATTGCCACCCTCAACACCAACAGACCCCTCACCACCAGCAACCTGGAGATAGCCATCTGAAACATCTCCAAAAGGATCTCCAACTGCGCCAACACTATAGCACCCATAAAAATGACCAGCACAAGAAAACCCACCAAATAAGCCAGTTGGTTCACCCTCGAACTTCACGCCTTCAAGCGTGAGTGTAGGTAACTCGAGAGAGGGTGGTGCTCCAGCAGGAACACCTCAGACCTCACCACCTACAAATCTGCCCTTGATAAATACCACCACTGCTTCAAGGACGCCACAAAGGATGCAGTAACCACCCGCATCTAAGCCAATGGCAATCACACAAAAGAACTCTTCAGCATCATCCGAGAAATTGCATGTCCTTTGGCCACCAAGACCACGATTCGCCCCTTTCAAGCCCTCTGCGAGTCCCTGGCAGACTCCATCCACAACAAGATAGCAGAGATCTACTGCAACTCCGACCCGTAGCCAATCAACCTCTGCATCTCCTGACACACACAAGCAACTCCCACAGCGACCTCACCGAATGGGCACCACTCACCATGCCATTCACCACAGCACTCATGACCTCCATCCACTCTGGAGCACCAACAGACCCCTGCCTCCACCATGCCTTCAACCTGGGCCTGAAGGAAATCAGAAGCGCCCTCACCGACATCCTCAACTCATCCATCACCACAGTCATCTTCCCTGACGCCTGGAAACACATGGAGGTAAGACGTCTCCTGAAGAAACTCTTCACCCACACCAACGAGCTCAAGAACATCTGCCCCATCTCGCTGCTCCCCTTCCCAGCCAAAGTCCTGGAGAGAGCCATCAATAGCCAGCTCACAGACCACCTGGAAGGACACAACCTACTCAATGCCACCCAGTCCGGCTTCCGCACCACTGTAAGTGTTCCAACTCGTTATGGTTGAGAGTTCCACACCTAGTACTAGATGTCAAAGAACCCTACTGCTTGCTGTATAATTTACTGTAGTTTGAAGAGTCACTCCCTTGAGGGCATTCCTTTGTCACCAAAGGGCATTCACAGTCGTGTAGTAAGAGCAAAGGTGGTTTTGAAACGTGCGCTTAGCTTTTTAAAAAAAGGAAATACTGCTTTTATTTTTGAAAGTGTGTCTAGACATTAGGACTTGTGTCTTTATGTGGGTATTTACCGGCTATCTATGCCGATTTTAACTTGAGGCCAGTCATTGGGGGGTGACAGAGAAACTTACCGGAGGCCTTGCTTGTCTGTCCCTCCTTCCCGCCCTGGTCCGACGCGGCGACAAGCGCCATTGCGTGGAGGACGTGGAAGGAAGAGCAAAGGCACTTCCGGTTACACGTTTAGCGGTCTAGTGGCTGCAGCCCTGCACAGGATATAGGGCACATGGGAGAGCGGCCGCGCAGCGGACCCGCCGGCTGCGCGCCAAAGGCAAGCCCGTCTGCGCCCGTCCGCGGCTGTTCGGGGACCGGGGCCAGAAATTCTGGCCAATGTGCGTCCCGTGTGCAATGGAGTTCAGGACAGCTGCATGATCTCCGCCCCATGGCTCGAAGTGCCTGCAGGCACAGTATGCAAGTAGATTCGAGCAATAGGTGTAACCATTGCCTATTCAGCTATAACATCTTAGGTATACAAAAGCTAGGGGCCATTGGGCTGTCATGTGGCTTGCTAAACTGTAGATCCATGATAAAACATAGGCTGGATATCTATGATCTGCTAGCTGATATGAAACTTGATCTCCTGTTTCTTACGGAAACGTGGCTGGATGCCAACTCAGAGCCAGACATCATTGATGCCCTCCCGCCTGATTATATGATAGCCAGAATTAACAGGCCGGCCGGCAGAGGCGGTGGGGTGGCCATTGTGTTTAAACACCCACTGGGTTGCACATAAGAACCTGTGACTATAGCGGAAAGTGAGGCAGGTCTATTCATTATCAGAGTCAGCGCCTATGATACGTTGAAAGGGTTCCTAGTATATAGACCCCCTGGCTCGCAGGCGCGGTTTGGGCCTAGTCTATTGAAAGGCATTATAGACGTGGCCATACGGAATGATAAATGTATTCTGTTGGCTGACCTCAATATTCACTTTGAGGACTCCCTTAACGGAGGGGCAGTAGATCTATGCCAAGAACTTAAATCACTGCCATTAGAGTTGAAATCTAAGGTTCCCACACATCAACAGGGGCATTTGCTGGATCCTATATTTGCTAACTGGCAGGGAATTGATGTTAACATCCCCTTACCTATACCCTGGTCTGACCACTTTTTTGTTCCTTTTGTGGTTAAGACCCCCAAATCTAAAAATCAGGAACAACCAGCACTTAACCATTTGTGTCGCAAGTGGGTAGGCTTCTCACGGTCAACACTGAATGCAGCGCTGACCTCAGGGGGGCCCCAGGGGGACATAGTGAGACAGCCTCCGCTAACCTAGACAGAAGTATTACTGAAGCACTGGATAGTGTTGCCCCGCTGCGGCAGATCAAAACTCTAAAAAGAGTACAGTAATCGGCAGCCTGGTACAATGATGACCTTCGCCTAGCCAAGACTGTGTGTAAACTCCTGGTGAGGCAATGAAGGAAAGGCTTTCTCGATCAGGCCAAAATTAGATATCTAACTCAGAGAAGGAAATATCATAGGCTCATTAGGCAGGCTAAGGCAACATACTATTCAGTTAAAATTGGAGCTGCGGGTAGTTCCTCTAAGGAACTATTCAAGATCTATAAAGAGATCTCTTCACTAGCAGCCCATACTGTTGACGCCGAGGGCTCGGTTGATTCTTGTAATCGTATTGCAGCTTTTTTTTCTGATAAAGTGGGAAAGATATATTCCACCTTTCCGGGCTCCAGGAAAACGGCTGCAGAATTCAAGAAACAACTGGGAGAGCTGGGGAAAGGTTTAAGGCTAGACAGCTTTATGATCCCTCCCCCTGAGGCTCTGTGCAATATCTGCAGGGCCGTAAAATCAGGCTCTCCTAGAGATCCTGCCTCAGCCAAACTGCTTGGGGAAAGCGCTCTAACTCTTGAGCCATACATTAGGCACCTTTTAAATGTCTCATTCACCACGCACAAGGTGCCGGCTAGCTGGAAAAAAGAGGTGGTTGTGCCACTCCGGAAGAAGCCCAATATTAGTTCTGAGAAATTCGACAATTTCAGGCCTCTCTCATTGCTACCCTATATGGCAAAGGTGGCAGAAAAGGTTGCCAACTCCCAGCTTATGGCTTTTATGGAAGAAGCCAACCTCCTGCATCACACCCAATTCGGCTTTCGGTCATTACATTCCACTGAGTCAGCCTTACTTATGGCCATGGAGACTATTAGGCAGGGAGCAGATGAGGGTCAGACAATGGCGCTCATTCTCCTAGATCTGAGTGCCGCCTTTGACACTGTGGCACATTTCACCTTGCTACAGTGTCTGAATAGGGATGTATGACATTACAACGCATGTTTTTACATCGCATGCTTTTACAACACGGTTTTTACAACGCATACCATTACAACGCATAGTGCTTTTAGGCGCTGGATATTGAATTGTTTAATTTATTATTCCAACTCCAGTCCCCGTGGATAGTAGGGAAGGTGTTGGATAGTACATTAAACCTATTCCCTATCCTAGAGCGCCCCCCAGCGCAATGCGTTGTAATGGTTTGCGTTGTAAAAGTTGCGTTGTAAAGGCACTGCGTTGTAAAGGTTGTTTACCTCTGAATAGAGGTGATGTCTCAGGATCTGCTCTCAAGTGGCTACAATCATTCCTGATGGGACGTAGTTTCCAAGTTAGGCAAGGTTCACATTACTCTGACTCTGTTAATCTGGACCAGGGAGTGCCACAGGGATCTGCCCTTAGCCCCACCCTATTTAATTTATATGTATCCCCGATGGCTGAGCTAGTGGAGGGCTTTGGAGTCAGAATTATGTCATATGCAGATGACACACAGCTGGTCATCTCGCTATCACGGGCGCCGGATGTTGATGCATCCAACTTTAGAGCATGTATGCAAGAGCTTGCCACTTGGATGGCGGACAACTGCCTAAAGTTGAATGGCAGCAAGACACAGGTGATTGTGGTGGGCGGGGACCCCTCTGTGTGGTCATCGATTTGGTGGCCGTCGAATCTGGGACCTGTTCCAACACCAAGCCCCTTGGCTAAGAACTTGGGTGTGTGGGTAGACTCCAACCTAACTTTTGAATCCCAGATCAGACTAGTGGTGGGGAAATGTTTTGGGGTCTTGAAAAGCATGCGAAAAACCATGGATCTCCTCCCGATTGAGGCCAGGAAGGCGTTAGTGAATGCACTTGTTACATCACGCCTGGACTATGGCAACGTTTTATATCTGGGTGCGACGGTTAAAAGTCTGAACCTGCTCCAGGTGATGCAAAACGCTGCTGCACGGTTTGTGCTAAGACGGCCGAGGCGGACAGACTCTAAAAGAGCATTGGACACTCTTCACTGGCTTCCTGTCAGTAAGAGAATCATGTTCAAAGCGCTCTGTTTATGCCACCGCATTGTCCAGGGCAGGGGCCCCAGAGATGTTCTAAGTCTCATCACTCCATACGAGCCCGCACGGTCCCTTAGATCTAGTGGAGCGGGTCTGGTACTCTTTCCAAGAGTGAAGAGGGATCGAATGGGTGAAAGGTCTTTTAGGCTTGTTGCGGCCAGGAGGTGGAATGAACTACCAGTTGAGCTCCGGCTGGAGCCATCGGAGGCCAGCTTTAGATCAGGGCTTAAAACGTACCTGTTTTGAAAATAGGGGAATACGCTGATATTGCAGGGTAGGGGGGCTCACTCGGCTACTCACTACAGCGCGGGGACACGCCTTTTGGCGTAACCAGGCGCTTTATAAGCTCCCTTATTATTATTATTTGTTTTTTGGGACACTTTTTGGAAATCTTTTCAGGGGCAGAAAAAAACGGACTTAAGTGGCAGAAGGTAAAGGGCACAGTGTCAGGACCCACTTACTCTCAAACGCCATAGCTGAGCTTTCTCTGATAGTGCTAGGGTGCCTGTGCTGTAACCCCTTCAAATGATGTGTGTTGGACCTGGCCCTTTTTGCAGGGTTATCCCCAAACGTTTTGCCTTCTTCCTCCTATTTTTTATGACCTGTTTTTGTTGGCATTAAGACTCCGGGCACTTTACCACTGCTAACCAGTGCAAATGTGCCTATGCTCTGTTTAAATTGCATTGGTGATTGGCTTATCCACGATTGGAATATTTGATTTACTAGCTGATGCCTAGTAAAGTTTACCAGGTGTTCCCAGGGTCTGTAAATCAAATGCTACTGCTAATTTAGTTTTTCACTATCGTGTTTGAAAATGCCACTTTTAGAAAGTGGTGTTTACTTTTAGAAAATAGCCATTTTCTTGCGTAACCATTCTGTGCCTCTGCCTGTCTGTGGAATCCATGTCTGGTTTGGTTGACAGTTGGACTATTGTGAAGTCACTCTAGACAGTCACACAGAGGGAGCGGAGGTGTGCCTTGCATATCCTGATGGGCCATCACCAGGCTGTTGGCTAGAGTGGTTGGAGAAGTTGTCACTGATACCTGAATATGGCTGTGTCTTTTCTTATACAAAGCTGTCTCTACCTTCCTGTAGTGTTTCTATAGCCAGGTCAGGGAAAGGCAGTGTCTTGTGCACTGCAAAGACTTTACTTTGATATTTGTTATGTTACTGGGTATTTGTAAAACACATGGCTACTCCTGACTGTGTCCCGGTGCTGACTTGACCCCATAGACAGAACAGTGTACACATCGGCGGGTGCTTCATCTAATGTTGAAAAGTCCAAGTTTTTAGCTTTCTCCTAAAGCTAAGTCGATCTTGCACCTGTCTCAGGGAGGGCGACAGGCTATTCCATAGCTTTGAGGCTGCAACCTGGAAAGAGCGTCCACCCATAAGCACACGAGCGAACTTAGGCACGATCGACAACCTCTTGAGTCAAGGACCGCAAGGTTATGGATAGTGCATAGGGCTGAATTCTGTTCCTGATATAAGGGGCCCCTATGTTGTGAAAGGCCTTAAAGGCCAGCACCAGGGCCTTCAAATTAACCCTCTTTCGCACCGGGAGCCAGTGCAGGGACATCAGATGAGGTGTCATGTGTGTCCACGGGTCAACCATAAGAACAGCCCTTGCTGCCATGTGTTGTACCACCTGCAGGCGGCTGAGTAGGTAATCAGGGAGGCCTAGGTACAGAACGTTAACGTAGTCCAACCTTGAGGTTATCAGGGCTTGGACCATGCTTTTCCTATGTGAGACTGGAAGTAGGAGGAAGTTCCTCATCGTTTTCAGTAGCCCAAAACATGTGCCTGCCACTGCTTGGACCTAGGACTACATGGACATGTCCAATCCCCATTTCACCCCAAGGTTGTCTACCATGGTGACTGGGCTGGCCAACTTCAAAGGCAAAAACTGGTATAAATACTGGAGCTGTGACACCTTAACTTCAGAACACTTCTGGACTAAAGGACATTCTGCCAGGAATAATAGCTGAATGCTATAGGAAGGACTGTTATTTTGCCTGTTGCTTTGTTATGCTTCCCTGTTGCTTCTGTCCTGGGAGTGAAAGGACTAGACTTTGCTTTCTGTATCCTGCTTTCACGGTTCTCAAAGGGTTTGTGTGTGCTTGCCTTCTGTCAGGAGCGGCCTGTGCCGATAAGAGCGGAAAGGAGGGGGACTCGACAGACGTGGAGGAGGTACAATTACTAATTTATTTAATTGTCCCTCTTCGTCATCTGTCGAGTCCCTCCCCAAGACTCCAACCTGTATGGGCTGTACCTTCCTCCTGTTAAAAAGTCTCAGGGCCATCAAAGACTTAACTTACCAGTGCCTGGGCTCTTCTTCTGAGTGTCCTCACTAGCCAATTGGTGCTAAATCCAGTTCCTGGGCTATTGGAAGTAGAATTTGGTGAGCTAAGAAGAAAATCCACGCAACGGCTCCCAGCATCTGGTTTTATCAACTCCCTGCAGCCCAAAATTGTAGCTGTGCGACCGAAGAATCGACATAGCACCTGGAGTGCGGCCAAAAAATTGTGCAGCATGAGTCCTGAGCCATTGTCCTTGGCACCTACTCCGACTCCGATGCATCCTCTGTTTGCGTCTGTGGACACTACGCAGCGCCTGCTTAGCTGCTGCTGCCTCGACGAAGCGTGTTCGGGTTTTCGATGCATTGTCCCTGGGTGCCACTACTTCATTGACACTGCACTGCAGTAAGGAACCGAGGCTGCGTGTCCGGACCCTGTCACATCACCTCCCCTACCAGCAAAGAATTATGCATCACCTCCCCTGTCAGCAAGGAATCGATGCATCACATCCCCTGTCAGCAAGGAATTGAGGCATTACCCCCCCCCCCCCTTCCCCCACTGCCTGGCTGTGAGGAACCAATGCATAATCTCCTCTGCAGTAATGAACCAATGCATCCCCTCCTCTGCCAGTACAGAATCAATGCATCACTGTGTTTTCTGGTGCCTAACCTCCCCTGTGGCTTGCATCGTCTTTTTTAACGCATCTCAGATACTTTGTGCTAAAAGACCCGCATCCATTGATTTCTATGGATTAATACTTATTGAAACTTTGAAAAGTGATATCTTTACTTGTGAATGTTAGATTTGTGTCTTGTTTTATTCAGATAAATAGTGGCTATTTTTCTAAACTGTGGACTCATTTTCTGTGTTTTCATTGTGTTACTGTGTGTATGTTTACAAATGCTTTATACATTGCCTCTGAAATAAGCCTGACTGGTCATGCCAAGCTATCAAGGAAGTGAGCAGGGCTTATCTTAGCTGTGTGATCCCTTTACCCTGACTAGATTGAGCGTCCCTACTTGGACAAGTGCATACCGACTGCCAACTAGAGACTCCCATTTCTAACAATTTTCAAATTGTAAGACTGTGAATTTGGAAGTCTCTGTGGTGAGCAAAGTGTACTTTTTCACTTATCTTTTTTGTACTCTACACACTTGTCACTAATAAAGGTGCAGCTTCTCATAGTGTATTACTAGGGCCATCCTATTCCTACAATTAAGTATCTAATCCTCCATTCTCTTTCCTTCATTCTGGAGCAAGGAGCACTAATAATCCAGCCATCAGCTATGTGATTTGCTTCAGCTCCTATTTATTTTTACAGGATGGTTCTCAGCAAGCTCAGTCCAACCTCAGCTTTCTGTCGATCTTGAAGGCACCTTATGAGCAGCTAGCAGCACAGAAACTGAAGGAGATTCCAAGCAAGTTCCCACATCTTCTCAGTCTTATCCGCATCATCTGGACTAACTCTCCTTTCTACAACAGCAGGGAGAGGATGACAGCACTTCTGCGAAAGGTAGGCTAAGGTTCTCTTGTGTATTTTCATAACTTTGCCTCTTTTTTTGCTGTTTTCTTCCTTTGCAAGCACAGACCTGTACTGAGTGAATATATATAGTGTTAAATCCCCTTTACCTCAGCCCTTTGGCTGCAAGAAAGATAGGCATGATTGCTTCTAGTTGGGAAAGCTAATTGATGTCAGTGAGCAGTAGCAGAGAGTTGCAGAACCATGCCTTTCCGCTTATAATACTTACAATAGACATTCATGCAAAGTAGGCTGAGTAGAGGAAGAGAGAGGCCTTATCATTCTGCATTACAGTGACCAGTGGTTCGCATAATTTGCACTAAAATGCTGATCTCTGAACTTTGGTCTCTTAAAAGAAACAACATGAAAACTGGACTTACTGTTGTGTAGTTCGTATAAAAACGTGTACAGGATCTGCGCATTCTGACAACATACACTGTAGGACTAGTGTCAGACTGATTCGAAACACCGGATATGTTCGCCTTCTGTATCAGCTAGCTCACAGTGCCACTATAATCTCCTCTTGCCACTATAATCTCCTCTTACCAAGGAGAGTAATAGTTCTTGGCAACTGTTGAATTGACAACCCTGATCTCTCAGGACCACGGAAACAAAATACTACTTTTCGCTCAGTCACTTGTGCTTACTTAGTCTGTCTTGGAGAGATACACCGAATAAACAGGCTGGGCGTTTTCAATAAGTATTTATTGAACAGTTGTTATTCGGGTGTAGAATAGATGAGCTGTAACAATCGTTAGACAGTATAAGATATAAATGATTAGCAGTACTATAAAGGTAAATGGATGGTACCATCTTACAATAATCATGAATACATATATAAAACTCATGATAAAAAGATGCAAACTCCTACGCTACTTCCCTAACTAGATATACCTAAATGTACCTAGAATGTATATAGGTGTTAAGCCAAGAATCCCTCTAGGATTTAGTCAACCTCAATATCTGAAGTGAGAGACTGTGGGACCCCGTCCTGGTCCCGGGTTGGACACCCCGCAAGGGATGTTTTAGAACACTGCGAGCTAGAGTGTCTGCTTGCAGGAAGCTCAGGGTCTCTGGTCAGTGTGTCGGCCGGGAAGTCTCGGTCTCCTCTTCTCTATCTTAGCAAGATGTGATGTGTATATATACCCATAGGTCTCCCCAGGGGTCCTACCTTGCTGTATTACTGTGTCGGCCTAAGGATGACGTCTGGAATGAACTTTATACATAGATATTATACAGTCGATGGTGGTCCTGCTGTGCTCCCAAAAATCCTTGTGAATAATGTATGAGATTTCGAACTAGGGAAAACCCACATTTTGAATGCAGTGTTATATCTAGGTAAAAGAACATTCCCTGTAAAACCATTACAAGTGTAATATAGAGAAGAATATAGGTGAAGTTTCTTGTTGTTCTAAAACCAATGTTGAAAAAGATCTAGAAAAATCTTTAACATTTTTAAAAGGAAATTGTCACTCAAGCCATAGTCCTAATGTATAGTTCGAACTACTATAATCATTTGAAAGCCATGGATGCTCAAAATAATGGAGTTATGGAGTTTCAATTTTTCAGTTTATTTCTCAAAATGAAAGGTTGAATTTCCCCCAGCACACAATGGGCCAAATTAGTCAAATGTTTGTGTCTTGGCTGGTAGACGCAACATTCTCGTTGCCTGCCTCCGCAGATGACGCTCCCTGTAACACCTCACAGATTATGTCAATTGAGCTCAGACGATCTTTTGTAATGTCCACAACCGATGCTGGGGCAGCCTGTGCAACATCCAAGGCCTGGGTGTCAGAGGAGGGGCCGATGTCCATACCAACAGGAGCTGATACTACCTGTGGTGGCTCTAGGAATGCTGCAGTCAACATCGGAATACGCTGGGGACACTGCAGAACATGGGCCGTTATTGGGTCCAGTAAAACATCGTCTGGTTACGCACATGATGGGAGTGTCAAACAGATCTAACAATCATTCTTCTCTGCAAAACAGGCACCGGAGGACAGGTTAGATGCAGTCCATCCAGACTGGTCTAAATGACAAGAACCAAGATGCACTTAGTTCTCTTTGGCGAGGTGTTCCTAGATTTTGTACCATGAGATCATAGTATTTTTGCTCCAGGACTACTGTTTCCATTTCCTTGGTGACTGGGACGTCCATTGTGTAGCAGAAAATAACAATCAGGATACCTGCTATTAGAAACCGGATCAGCAGCAGCCATCCAAATATACTTCGAAATATGGAGTGTATAAAGTTCGGTATAAGTCCACGGACCGTCTGAAAGGTGCTTAATAGTCCAGAACTTATGGTCTTAAATAGGTGGACAAAGCCTGTCTTATCAGACATGTTACAGATACGATTTACCATTTTGCGAAATGGAAAAACGGCAGTTTGTATGTATGAGTGCCTGTATCTCTGCCGAAGACCTAGCGATCTAAAGATCAAAAGTCTCTTGAGTGGAGGGTAAGGGCACGGATTTCTGTAAAAGCATGACTTTCATTCTGCTCAAAGCATCAAACTGTAGTAATGAAATATTTAGTAACGGCAATAACTCCGCCTCCTAGACTGTATGTGTTGGTGGAAACAATACTTGCATACAGAAAGTAACCCTGGAGCTCACGGTTACCAGATATGCGATGGCCGGAAGCATCCCACAGGAACCTTGATCGTTCAGCATCAAGTAACTCCCAAATGAAAGTAGCCTGAACACTAGAGTGGTCCTGGCAGCTGGGGCACCTCTCAAGTGACAGGATAAGTTTGCTACCGAACCGTTACAGACCCAATGAAGAGTTATATCCTGGCATCTGAGTGATCCACTTAAAGTATTCTCGCAGTTTGTACCACTTAGGAACACTTCCTTTTCCTCACTCTGGCATCAAAATCTGTATGGTAATTTCCAAGATTCCTTGATGAATTCCCTTCCCAATTCTTCATATCTGCCTGCCTGCATTTGTTCAAGGCAATACTGGAATTGAAAAGTAGTGATCGGAAGAGTTATGTGGCCATGGATTAACCATTCTGTGGATGGAGACTCTGCCACTCTTAATGCTGTCCAGTTTTTCAATACGCAGCATTGTATACTTTGCTCCCCTCTGTGCCATTTCTATCTATTTTTCTGTTAGATGGTATGAAGAAAATAGAGACGTGCTGTTTATGAAACGCCAAGGCACATAGCCTGCGCGCAAAGATTGCAGCATCCAGCTTAATAACACAATAGAACGCACTTGTGATTGCCGTGTTGTAATATGGACAAATCCTGTTCTAGTACATCAATAGCAGAAGATACAATGTTGCCTAGTGAATATATCCTGGAGGTTAGTGTAGTATACCCATTGTCGACCACTGCTGGAGCTTTCTCTAGATTTATTCGATCTATTTCTCTTAATCTTTCAGCGGCCCCTTGTTGTGATATTTTCCAAATCTCATTATAGACAGCATAATAGAAACGTTTATGACGTGGCTTCCTAAGACCTAATAAAAAATGCTGTAGTTCCACATCCTCTGTAAGTGAGGACATGTGTTGTTTCACATGTGTGAGTGTTGAGGTTTTCAGCCAATTGAGGCAGAACTTCCTAACACTGTATGATGTCACTACCCCTGGGTGTTCACTCTGTACATACTGTGGATCTGGCCTGTTGATATTAAACCGTGTGGTTTTACCCATGAATCTTTCCTGACATCTATTGGTGTCTGTGGGCCACATCAACCATCCCTTCCAATCAGGGTTTGATCTATTGTATTGCATGATCTCATCTAGCGTAATCCCTTCTCGTGTTAGCCTCAGTGTGTGATGGTGTGAGCATCCGAGGTGTATTCAAATCTTTGTTCTTGTTTAATCCAAGACAGCTTGTTTGTTGCACCATCTCATTCAAAAACATGATTTGCTGTGGAATGAGGCATGCTCTAAATAGTGCCTCTGTTCCCTGGACCTGCCAGTCTCTAGTACCCAAAACTGATTTTAAGTCTATAGTGTCTTTCCATAAGTCGAAACCTTGTTAAGACAACTGGGCAATAAAGGAAGTAGAATAAATCTGTTTGGTTTGTCAACATATTTTTTTGCGCTGGTGTTGGTGCAACCTTGTAATAATATGAGGCTGGGTCTGACGTGTTAACCCCTGGAAAATATGGAACTTTCTGTGTAAATGTCTTTGAACTGCTTTTCAGCAGTGTCGGGCAATGTTCCCATTGGTCGTATGCGAAAACATTTCTGGGATTAGCAGATATATGCAGAAAATAATTACCATAATGTTGATAGCAATACATTGTTTCAAAGTCTGATGTGTCTTCCAACATTTCATTATTAGAAAAAGCAACACATTTTTCTAAATCAGACAACCTATTATTTACAGTTTCATAATCCCAATCATCGGAAAATGTTTTTGAGGTAATGATATCACTCATTGAAATGTTAAATAAATGTAGTATTTTTAAAAGTTAGGTTGGCCAAATATATCGTAATCAACCTTGTCCCATACTATGCCATCAGGTATAGGAACTGCTGTAATGTTCACTGATGATAGGCCTTTTTTTTTCACGATGCGGATAGATGCGGTTTCAGAATCACATTCACTTTTTGTGCTGCAGAGCTTACGCAAAGATAAGTTCCATTTATAAGCATACTAAAGACAGTTACCAATCCTATCTAGAAAAGGAACAAATGTATTCAGGTATTTACCCAGAGTTCTTTGAATCGCTGTTGACGAGTTTTTTGGGCTGGCATTGTTTCAGGTTCACTTGGATCCAATGAAAAAGTATCAAAGTCAATGAAATAGCCAGATGCAGTTCGATCAATTTTCAGTATTTCCGCAGGTCTTGTGGAAACTGTAGCTTGCTCTTGTTGGGGCATATTGACATAGATATCTGTGTTTGGCAGAATTGAAATTTGCCTTTTATTTAAGTTCTGATTTTGAACTTCAGTTTCAAGAGGAACGAGTTCCATGACATTGTTTCATAGTCCATCATTCTGTGCAGGTGACTCTTCGAACGTTATGAGTCTTTCTGTTTGAACTTCTTGTATAGTTGCGAGAGGAGCGTGTCCTCCGGTGTCCACGCTGCCTACTACTCAGTATCGGCCCTATTGTGTGGCTTGATTAGGTTTATTGAGACAAATTATTTCTCCTTTTTAACGGCAAGAGGCGGCAGAAGTACTGTTCTTGTTCCTTCAACTGCCAGGACAGGTACAGGCTTTCTTTATGATGGCCCAAATTCTTTTTTGACCGCTATTTTTTCTCTGACCAGATCCCTGACTTTAGGGATCCAGATAGATCTTGCTGAGACAGACTTGACTTCTCCAGTGGTGGTCCGTTTCACTTGGAGATTGCTTTGTAGTGCCCTGGATTCATTTAGATCCTGTAAAACAGGCAAATGTTTATGGATGTCAAAAGATTTTTCATCCGCCACTGTGCCTTCACAATCAAGATCAGGTACCCACATTCTCATCCCAAATAGGACCTCAAAAGGAGTGACACCCCCTAAAGAGCTTCTTGGCGTGGTATTCAATGCCCTTTGAACTCCATACAGATGGTTTATCCAACTTCCACTCAAGCCTAATACTCTAGCTGTTAAAGACTGCTTTAAGTCCCGGTTTTTCCTTTCCACAACCGAATTTCCCTCTGGATGGTCCGGAGAGAAGTACCGCAATGCTACACCCAAACTTCCCATGGCTTCCTTTTAAGCCCTAGGGCTAAACGCAAAGGGCCACGGTCAGAATTTAAATTGCCAATTGCGTATTTCTGTATAAAGACTTGCAAATCTTTTATAACAGTTTGAGCCTCAACCGAGCGCTGGAGCGACACCCATAGGAATCTAGAGCTGGAATCCACTGCAACCATGATACACATGTAAGCCCCATCTATTTGTAGGGGGCCGCAGTGGTCCAAATAAACACATGTGAGTGGTTTGTCTGATATTAGCAATGGTGTCTGCTCTGGATGTGTTACAGAGGAGCTGTATGCTGACAGATGTCGCATTTCAAGACATAGTCCTTAGTTTGATTTGTTAATCCTGGCCACCAGTAGCGTTGTTTCAGTTGAGAAACAGTTGCAGTAACTCCTGCGTGTGCAGAACCTATACCCTCCTGGGCTGCTAGAATTAATCTTAACCAACGATACATATTCAGTATTACTCTATCCCCCACTCCAGGAATATGTGCAAATGGAACTTTGTTTGCATCTAACTTGTAGGAGTACTTCAGTGGAAATCATTTTGGTTCTGCTGATTTATTGCGTGCAACAATAATAGCAACCATAATCTCACCTTCTATTCTCGTTTTTGAACGAGTGATTGTAGCTACTTAAGCCGTGCGTACAGCCCCCTTTGCGGCTTAGTCAGCCAATGAATTCCCTTCAACGTGAACGCCATCACGTTGATGACTCAGTGTGTGTATTGCATGAGCCCGTGGTAATTTCTTTTTCAACTCCACTACCTGTTCCCAAAGTGTTTTGTGCTTAATTGTGCCACCTTTTGCATCTTTAAACCCATTCTGTCCCCAGTGGTGTAAATATTCATTGTATGACTGTACAAAGTAAATGGAATAACACACGATTAGTGTGGGCAATTCTCGATCCGTTTTTGACAGTGCCAGTAACAGGGCTTTTAATTCTGCCAGCTGCGCTGTGCAGTCTCCTAGAGACTGGGTTTTAGTACAATTCGGATGAAAGTTTCCATTTTGCATGCGTCCTTTAACGATAGAACATGCATCGCTGAATTGCTGTTTACTTTCTATGAGCGGCTGAGCAGAACCGTCAGTGTAAATGATAAATTCATACTGATCCAGAGGCATTATTTCATTTGGTAGTGGATATTCTTGTTCGTATTGCCGAAATGCTTGTGTTTTTAGACTTGCGGTGTACCTGTATTCTACAACTGTTGCAGTGAGAGAATTAGCCCATTGTATCATTCTTGGATGTATGGCTTTAGGAACGCCTGCCTTTGTCGCAGCTTCTAAGGCTGGATCTATGGTAACAACAATTCTCCAGTATTAGGGTGTCTTTCATAGATTCACATGCCTGAATCATTCCCCGTCGTCAGAGTGGGAGTCCCACGGTATATAAAAAAGCAATAATATGCTATAATAACATTGGAAAAACCAATAAATACCAACCAGGAAGTAAAGTAGCCCAAGCTACAGTAGAAAAAACTTCCACACTCATGACTATCCTAGTCATTTTGTATAGTCCAAACTACAGCCAATCAGGCGACAGCACCCACCAGAATGTTCTCCCCAGAGGCTCAGGCTCTCAGATTTTCTACCGCACGTCGTGTAAAGGGAGTCTCCCTGAGCTCTGCTCAGTTTTCTTCATTTTTCATAGTTTTTTCTCAATTTTTTCTTCAAAATATCACAGTTTTGTAATGTCTTCTTACATGAAGTCTACCTTCAGGCCCTGCGTGACTTGTGGAAAGCTGAGACTTTTTCTGTGAACCCTCATGAAGAGTATATGGACCAGCACTCTGCCTGTCTCTGACATGGTAGGAGGAGAAGGGGTTGTTCTTGTGCTTAGACTATACCCCCCTTCTGATGTGGGAGGATTTTTTGTTTGTCCTGCACGTTAAGATGTTAAGAGATGCTTCTCCTCTACTTCACCAGCTGAAGTAACATCACAATTAAGGGGTCTCTGGCCTTCTTTGAGTCTGTGCCTCCCACATCTACGCCCACGAGATTTACTCTCAGGCGTCTAGACTCACTCTGCGCACTTTTCTACGTAAAAATGTGCCAGCTTGTCGACGATACGGTCGATTTACTCTCAGAGGACAATCTCTGCCGTCACTGGTGCTCTGCAACGACACCGACTCCAGGCTTTCGTCGACGACAGTGAGGACAGTGCCCTCTTGTCGACTGCAGGCTCGTCGACCACTGGGAGTTTTGTCGATGTAAATGTCTTTGACAGTTGGCCTCGTCGACGGTAGGCTCGTCGACGGCAGGCTCGTCGACGGCAGGCTCGTCGACGGCAGGCTCGTCGACGGCGGCCTCGTCGACGGCGGCCTCGTCGACGGCGGCCTCGTCGACGGCGGCCTCGTCGACGGCGGCCTCGTCGACGGTGGCCTCGTCGACGGTGGCCTCGTCGACGGTAGGCTCGTCGACGGTAGGCTCGTCGACGCTAGGCTCGTCGACGGTGGCCTCGTCGACGGTAGGCTCGTCGACGGTGATCTCTGTAGACGGTAGTCTCGTCCATAGACGGTGACCTCCGTGGATGTTGAGCTCCGTAGGCGGTGAGCTCCATAGACAGTGAGCTCCATAGACAGTGAGCTCCGTAGACAGTGAGCTCCGTAGACGGTGAGCTCCGTAGACGGTGAGCTCCGTAGACGGTGAGCTCCGTAGACGGTGAGCTCCGTAGACAGTGAGCTCCGTAGACAGTGAGCTCCGTAGACAGTGAGCTCCGTAGACAGTGAGCTCCGTAGACAGTGAGCTCCGTAGACGGTGAGCTCCGTAGACGGTGAGCTCCGTGGATGTTGAGCTCCGTAGGCGGTGAGCTCCATAGACAGTGAGCTCCGTAGACGGCGAGCTCCGTAGACGGTGATCTCCGTAGACAGTGATCTCCATAGACAGTGAGCTCCGTAGATGGTGGGCTCCGTAGACGGTGGGCTCCGTAGACTGTAGGCTCTGTAGACTGTGTGCTCCGTAGACTGTGTGCTCCGTAGACTGTGTGCTCCGTAGACTGTGTGCTCCGTAGACTGTGTGCTCCGTAGACGGTGGGCTCCGTAGACGGTGGGCTCCGTAGACGGTGGGCTCCGTAGACGGTGAGCTCCGTAGACGGTGAGCTCCGTAGACGGTGAGCTCTGTAGACGGTGAGCTCTGTAGACGGTGAGCTCCGTAGACGGTGAGCTCCGTAGACGGTGAGCTCCGTAGACGGTGAGCTCCGTAGACGGTGAGCTCCGTAGACGGTGAGCTCCGTAGACGGTGAGCTCTGTAGACGGTGAGCTCCGTAGAC
This sequence comes from Lissotriton helveticus, assembly GCF_964261635.1. NCBI lineage: Eukaryota > Metazoa > Chordata > Amphibia > Caudata > Salamandridae > Lissotriton > Lissotriton helveticus. The sequence goes on along the minus strand of NC_136073.1, from coordinate 74,286,059 downwards.
GGTGAGCTCTGTAGACGGTGAGCTCTGTAGACGGTGAGCTCTGTAGACGGTGAGCTCCGTCAACATTCAGCTTCGACGCCAGTTGACTTCGTTAACAGATGACCCTGTCAACTGTTGGATTCGTCGACGTTTGAGCCCGTTGACAGTTGGTTTCACACACTATTGACTTTTATGCACAGTGCTTTTGTAGACGATTTATTTCGTCGACAGCAGCTGTCCGCTACATCCACGTGATGGCGTGATGGCTTTTTACTTCCGCCATTATTCTTCTTGGAGAATATTGGAGGTTTTCCCCTCCTTATTAAGAGAGCGGCGAATCGGTTTTCCCCTTTCCCCTCGTCCTGGGGAAACCACAGATGCAAGTTCGTTCACTTCCTATCATAGAATTTATTAGGAAGAAGGTGTTAAACTCATGCAGGGGCCAAACTCTGTGCCAGCGTTTTTTCCACGCCTTGACAAGACGTGTGAAGCTCGCCACTATTCACCTGTTTTTCTAGTCTCTCAGCCTACCCTGACTCAGTCATTACTCAGGCGGTTCAGCGATTATCTTGCAAGCCAGTGGGCAGGTATGCCGCCAGATGTGCTCTGACATGTTGGCGCTAGTAGAACGTATTCCAGAATCCTCCAAGCCTCACACTTTGAAGATCCTGCAGGAGGGAGAGAGAGAGAGAGTAGTGCATCATTAATAATACACTGTGCAGCGGACATTGCGTGTACAAGTTTTTCGACAGCTCGCAAGAGGGACAGCATGGCGAAGACATTTTTGCTTCAATGCTACGTCTTTCGCAGGGAGGTTCCAACTTCAATACTTCACTTGCCTTTTGATTGAGGATCCCTTCTGGCCAGCACACAGATACTGCCCACACCCTCTGGATATAGAATCGCAGCCTTTTCGGGGTGCCCAGGACGTAGATCCACGTCCTTTTTTCAAGGGAGTTCCATCCAGTATTGGCTCCTACAATCAAAACCAACTGAGTCACTCAAATCAAACACAGTCATATGGGCAAAGTACCAACAGTTCCTACATAGAAAATCATCGTACAGCCGAGGCAACTCTTCTGAGAAACAATGGATTACCTTGAACCCACCTTTATTCCCTCCAAAAAACGTCGGAGGTCTAATATCTCACTTTTATTCCAATTGGTCAAAGGTGACAGAGGACCGTTGGGTTTTTAAACGTCATGCCCAAGGGCACACTCTAGAATTTGTCAAATTTCCCTTTTTCTACACCTCCAAAGGGACCTCCACCTTTCTCATCTACGGGAGTCGTTTGTACAAGTGTCTATATGGATACAAACAGGGACCGTCGGAGTGGTTCCGAATCTCCAACAGCGTTAGGGTTTACTCTCAGTTCCTCCTCAACAAGCAAATCAGGAAAGTAGCGCATGATTTTAGGTCTTTGCGCAAACTTTACCAATGTTGTACCTCAAGAAAGTCCTAAGGTTCTTATGCCAGAACGACTTTATAACTACATTCAACCTCCAAGATGTCTGTTTTGATGTGCCAATTCTTCCTAAGCACAGGAAGTGGCTACACTTTACAATAGGTACAAAACATTTTCAATTAAAGTCCTACCTTTTGGACTTAGGTCGGCTTCACGTGTCTTCACGTAGATCCGGGCACCAGTGGCACCCTATCTATGTCTGCAAGGCATACAAATTCATCACTACTGAGACAACTGTATAATAGGTGCTCGCTCTTATTTACAAGCAGTCCAGCACACCCAGACATGTCAGTCACTGTTTCAAAACCTGGTTTTCAATAAATCATGACAAGTCCCAACTAGTACTAACTCCAATATGAACGTTTCTCGGAGCATCAATCCGTACAAACCTAGCAAAGGTGTTTGTCTCACACGAACGACGGGCCTGCAGCTCCCACTTGGTGGTGCTTCTACAGATTACACATGATAAAATTGTTAGAGGAGCTAGACAAGAAGTGGTTGCAGGTCTCCAGTTCAACCGAAGATATCATTCTAATCACTCCTCGGATGCAAGAGGCCTTTCTTGTTTGGCGGGTCCAAGAAAGAAATTTGTATAAGGTGTGTGCGTTTCCTTCAAGAAGCGCCAAAATTACACAATCACTACAGACGCATCCCTCGAGGGTTGGGAAGCATGTCTTCGAGGGCTGAAAGTCAGCGGGAAATGGAACCCTCAATAAAAGGCTTGGCACATCAATCTGCTGGAGCTAGGTGCCATCTTCTTAGCCCTCAAATCCTTTCGTGCAATCATTCAAGGGGCCACAGTATTGGTTCGCTTAGACAATACTTCAAGTATGCATTACTTAAACATACAGGGAAGAACGAGGTTGGTTCTTCTATCTTATGAAGCCCAAGAGGTATGGGCTTGGGCGATACGACACAGGATCAATCTCTTGGCTGTTCATGTGCCGTGAGTTGCAAATGTGCTGGCGGACACCATCAGCAGGTCAACGGTGTCCAATAACGAATAGGAATTACATCAGCCAACAGCGGATTGAATCTTCCAGCAGTGGGGTCATCCCGTTCTGGACCGCTTTGCGATGAAAAAGAACAGCTAATGCCTGTTTCTTTGCAAGCTGGCTTACCCACAGGGACTCGCAAGGGAAGGCATTTTTCGATAACCTGGTCTCAAATATATGCTTACGCCTTTCCTCCGATACTGTTGGTTCCGGGAGTTTCTCCGGAAGATGAAGAAAGAGCCATGTCGCTTTATTCTCTTCGCCCCCAGGTGGCTTCGCCAATTCTGTTCCACCGAACTTCTTCTCCTCTCTGAGTGCGATCCAATACAGTTTCGACCAATACCGAATCTCCTCTCCATTCAGAATGGTCAGATGTGCCATCCGGATCTGGCTTCTCTAAAATTAGCAGCTTGGCGTTCTGAGCACCTTGAATTAGCTCATCTGAAAATCTTGACGGATTGTAAGGAGGTACTGGCTTACGCGAAAGCACCTGCTAAATTAAAGACATACAGACTTTAATGGTAAAGAATCTGCATTTGGTGTTAATCTGCTGGGGTTCACCCATTTCATGCAACGCTGGACCAGATATTACCTTTTTTCTTGCACTTGGCAAGATCAGGCTTATCTCATGCAACGTTGAAGGTCTTTTTGGCAACCATTTCAAGGTGACGTCAGGATGGGTCCACCTCTCTTTATTCTTCAAGAATACAACAGTTCTTTAAGGGACTATTCAGAATGTTTCCTCCTGTACGTCGTCCGCCTCCATCATGGCATTTTAATGTAGTTTTAGCGCAGCTCATGCGCCACCCATTTGAGCCAATTCACAGGGTGTATTTCAAATTCATAACATGGAATGTTTCTTTTTTGGTAGCATTAACTTCATCTAGAAGAGTCAGTGATGTTCAAGCTGACACCGTCAATTCACCTTTCTGGCAATTCACGTCCAATTCTGTGGTGGTACTACAAACCCAAGGTTTTTGCCTAAGGTGCCTTCGTTTTTTCACCTGAACTAACCAGTCATCTTAAAGACGTTTTTTCCTAATCCGCAATCTCCTACGGAGAGGGCATTACATACCCTTGACATCAGAAGATGTTTAAAATTCTATTTGCAAAGGACCTCTGCCATTCGCAAATATGATCAACTGTTTATTGCCTATGGAAAGATAAGGCAAGGACAAGCAGTGTCTAAACAAACCATAGCTAGATGGATTTCTGCAGCTATTGACTTTTGCCATCTTCAAGCTGGAAGACCTTTACAGACAATTCCAAGAGCTCACTCTGCAAGAGCTGTTTCTTCCTCGACTGCTCTTTTCGCTGGAGTTCCTCGTCAGCAAATCTGCAGAGCAGCGACTTTATCCAACAGACATACTGTCACCAGGCATTATTGTTCGGATGCTGCCAGCGAGGCTGATACGTCAGTGGGTCAAGCGGTTCTACGCAATCTTTTCAGATAGGATGAGCCTCTGTTTTTCCCACCTCCTCTGTACTGCTTTCCAGACGCTTATTCCATGCCTACTATGGATGCATTCTCATGTGCTTGCAAGTTTTTTCATGCATATATGAATGTTGGCATTTTATTATGTGAATGTATATACTTGCTATGTACAAATTTGTTACAAAAAGCGTCTTCCAAGCATTATTTCGGTACTGCTATCTACTCTGATTCAGGCATGTGAATCTATGAAAGACACCCTAATACTGGAGAAGAACAATAGTTCTCTTCCAGGGGATCCTCATCAATAGTCATAAGCATTAGAATATTCCCGCCCATGCGCGGGACCCCGGAAACAATATATTATATGTGCCCCACATATATATAGACATATATATATATATATATAAATATATATATATATATATAAAAATAAGCAATTGCAGCCAAATAAAACAATAGAGCTGGAATATGCCGTGAAGAATTTCCACAATACAGTATATTTTGCATTAGAAACATGAGAAACAACACCAATGCTTGTTTAGAAACTGTTTTAATGCTTAGAAAACAGTAGAAATTCTCATAACACACTGTAAGCATATACAGCTCCCAGGCTGCATTGCAAAATCCCAGTCTAAAAAGACTGAAAAGCTAACCTGTAGCTGAATGTACTAAAACTGACGCTGTGCCTTTAAGGCACCTCAGCCCCTAGCTTCCCATCATGCCTCAGGGGTTACAGTTAGGTCAGTTGTTCTTTCCGGCTCCTTCAGGAAGGACCCTGGATACACAGCTCCACACTTTTCTGCCTTTTTCAGTCAGAAAATCTTCTAGAGAACAATTTTTTGATTTACTTTGACTTTTAACATCAGGGTCAAGTAAATAGCTGCTTAGCAGTCGATTTTTTGAGAGGTTTTCCTGTCAGGATGCCCTCATTATTTGATGATTGCCCTGCTTGTGGCCACAAGAAGGCAAGAACAGACTCTCACGAGGTCTGTATTTTATGTTTGCCAGAGGATCATGATCCTAAAGACTGTTCACATTGTAAAAATCTGTCTGACAGGACTCTTAAAGACAGAGAGAGGAACAGGCTTTTTGGTCTGGCCCAGAGATCCATGAGAGGAAGATCTACAGAGAGGAAGAGTTCAAAGAGACCCAGAACTCCCTCCAAAGGTAAGTCAGAGCGTCCATCAACCTCAGCGCCGGGCTCGGCGCTGAAAAAACGACATCTGATGGACAGTTCGAGAGAAAAAGCTCCGTCGACGTCGGGACCGGCGTCGATGAGGGAGTCGTCGTCGAAGAGTTCACCGACGACGAAGAAAGATCCGCCGTCGTCAACTAGGCGACGATCGGCGTCGAGAGAAGCCACGAGATCGCCGTCGACGAGAAGATCGGCGTCAAGATTTAAATCACCTCCGCCGTCGTCAACCAGGCGACGATCGGCGTCGAGGCACAGATCACACCCGCCGTCGTCTCAACGTCGACAGGCTTCTAAGAGTGTGACACCTCCGCCGACGTCTCCACGGAGGCGCTCGGCGTCGAGGAGTAGGAACCCCCTCGGACGCTCGCCGTCGAGGAAGGGATCGTCATCGACGGCACGTCGGCGCTCGACGTCGCATGTCAGGTCAACGTCGAGGGCATCGTCGACGACAGGACAACGTCGATTGACTTCTCTGTCGCCGACAGACCAAGGTCGGTCGACGTCGAGACCTCCGTCGACGGCAGGGCAACGCCGTTCGACGTCGAGACCTCCGTCGACGGCAGAACGACGCCGTTCGACGTCGAGGGAGAAGACTCCGTCGTCGGCTCATCACCGCCGATCGACGTCGAGGGGCCGCAGGTCAACGTCGAAGCATTCAACGTCGAAGGTGATCACTCCGTCGACTCCGCAGAGGCGTTCGACGTCGAGGGAAAGGCTTTTGAGGCGTCCTCCAACACCTGTGAGACGGAGATCTCCTTCAGTGCCTTCAACAGTCCTAGTGACACAATCTGCTTTGCTCCATTCCTCCTTAAGTGCCTCTGGTTCATCGAGGTCCTCTTCTAGGAGTAGGAGTCCTGTGCAAAAGAGTCCCCAGCGGCGGTACATCACACAGGCAAGACTCTCGCCAAGATGGTATGGTCCGTTGAGTAAATGGAAGGATTCTGGAGCAACGGAGAGACTACAAAGGTACTTGAGTCCAGTCCACAGGTCCCCTCTTCAGCAGCTGGCAGAAGAGGTAGATGGACAGAGTCCTGCCATTCATCGATCACGCTCACGAGAGAGAAGAGCGGACAGATCGCATACCCCCAGGGTCTCCCGATCGCCAAGGGAACAACCCAGATCTCGAACACCGAGAAAGGAGGTACGGACTGAGAGATCGAGACGTTCTCCTCGAAGGGAGGAACGACCTAGGACACCAGTGAGGAAGGGGAATTCTCACCACAGGAGAAGAAGAACTCCATCATCCTCATCTTCTTCTTCATCTAGATCTTCTAAAGGGGATTACTCTCCAACGCTGGCAGACAGCCCTCGATCAAGAGCTTCCCCGCTTGACGACGTCAACACGTATCTGGACGTCTTGCAAAGGGGTGCTCACAAACTTAATATAGAGATGGCTACTCCAGAGGTGTCCACTACTGTGATTTTTGAGACCCTTCATCACAAATCATATACACGGCCTTTGCTCCCATTGGTTCCAGGGATGATGGACCCAATCAAAGAGGTTTTCCTCACGCCAGCAACGATCAGGGCAGTACCGGCACGTATCCAAAAGAAATATAGGCCGGCCGACTCAGATCCTATCTTTGTTAAAGGAGAGCCTGCGGCGGACTCAGTTATAGTAGCCTCAGCTAAGAAGAATCACACAGTCGCTCCTTCTTCGTCAGTTCCTCCTGACAAAGACAGCAAGACGCAAGATTCTTGGGGACGCAAGGTATGCAGCACAGCAGCTTCATCCCTGAAAGTCTCTAGTGCATCAGCCCTTCTGGGAAGGTACGATAGAGCCCTATGGGACTCCATGGAACGATTCAAAGGGAAATTGCCCAAGGAAGACCAGAAGGACTTTGAGGAGACAGTGACGGAGGGCTGTTTGGTGGCAAACCAAATGATTAGTTCATCAGCAGATAACGCCCTTCTAGCAGGACATAACTACTCACATGGGATATGTGCGAGGAGATCCTCTTGGCTGCGTTTAACTGGACTCAAACCAGATGCCCAGCAGCGCATCCTCAATCTACCTTTTTCCGGATCTTCACTCTTCGGGGAGCATGCCGATCAGGAAATGGCCCGTATGAAGACTGAGTTAGACACAGTAAAGGCAGTGGGTCTGGAAAAACAGAAAGCGCCGTTCAAACGACGCTTCAAGACCAACAAGAACCGGGGAGGCTGTAGGAAGGTAGATCCCTGACTATGGTTGCCCCCAACTTTTTGCCTGGTGTTTTGACTTAGTTGACCTGGGGCCCTGCTATTCAGGACCCCAGGCCTACTGCTCTCTCTGTAAAATGGATTCCATGTACCTTAGGTACATATCTAAATTGGATACTGAGTCACCTTACCAGTCCCTGTACAGTGTACCTTAGGTACCCAGGGCATAGGTGTACCCAGGGCCTACCAGGGGCTGCAGCATGTATTATGCCACCCCTGGCTGGCCATCCAAATCTGACACAACTGGCTGCTTGACAGCTGGGGCAAGGTGGTGTAATCACCCTTTGCTTTAGATATAGTATACCTATATCTAACCCTAAAAATGGACACACAGATCTCCTATCAGTCACTCCTATGGCAGGCCTTAACAATCCTGAAGGCAGAGTGCTTGGAATCGTGTGAGATGGTGCTCTGGCATGAGCTGAGCCTGTCTGCGGCTTTCGGGACCCATCCCTTAGCTGTTTCCATGATATCGCATACCATATACTCTTAAGTGCATTATAATCCTCGCGGTTATATGCCAACTCTGGTATCGCTTTATCAAAACATGTCGAGTAAGGTGTCATACGAATTGGAATACTAACCCCTCGCCAATTCTGGCGACGGGGTTAGCATTCCACCCTTCTAGAGGGACACGACATGTATGTAACCCCTAACCCCGGTTAAAGTCAGACATAGCCTCAGCTCCACAAAATGGATGCTGCCACCGAGACACAAGTCTGCCCTCCTGCTGCTGGGAGACCTCCCAGAGCAGGAGGCAAGGACAAAGGGTTTCCTGCCAGGGGCGGTGCCAGCACCGTCCCAGACAGGGTTTTGTGTATACCAGGTAGGCAGGGCTACAGAGGAAGGTGACTGCAAGTGGCACCCCGGTGCTCACTGTGCATAGGCCGGCTGAAACCAGTTCCAGGGGCACTCCAGCCCCTGGCCTGGGGAAAGCCCGCCAAGGAAGTGGGTGTAACCACCCCCCTCCTGGTCCCACCCCTAGGGCAGGACTTAGTCGCGTGCCAGCCCCCTTTTCCAAGATAAAGGTAGAGACTGGCCCCCTTCCAAATCAGATCATCTTTGAATCCTGAAACTACTTTCCACGAAAGGAACTCAAGACTTCTTCCTAAGATTTCTCCCTTGTGACTAAGGAGTAGTCACCCTGCATCCGCAGGCACCATCTTAAGAACACTGCGGTCTGCTGCAAGTCTCTCCTCCGGATCAAGACTGCCCAGCTCGACGAGAACCGGCTTCCCTGGCACCTCTGACCTCTACCTACATCATCAGTCACGCTGAGATTCGTGGGTGTGACGAGACCTCGAGGGACCGGCCATCGCCAAGACTGCACGACTTCTGCACAGCAAGCCCACCGAGTAATTTCCTGGTGAGTGCTTTGGGGTCCGAGAAGCCCCCACCCTGAGCAGCTCCAACACCGAAGAGCAGCCCCCCAGCATCTCCACGATCGGCGTGGGGCCCTTCTGCTTTTTGCTGCTCACCGCGTTGTTTGGCTACTAGCCCGCTGGCTTGTGGCCTTCCGAACGACGCCCGACGACAACACTGCTGCTGGTCTGGTTGCTCCAGACTGGCCCTTGCTTCCCTCCATGGGAGAAGTACCCTGGACCCTCCTGGTCCAACTAAGACGCCATTTTAGGTCCACCGCGTGGGCCTTGCATTTGCCAAGACTTGTTGCCCAATCCTGGGTCCAGCGACGTCGACAGCAAGAACCTTCGTGGGACAGCTCGCACCTCCATCCTGGTCGCCGACAACGCCTCCTGGTCCGAGAGACTGCAGAGCCCAGCAGCGCCCACTCACCTGACTGCGGTGACTTCGCCCGGTGCCATCCTGGTGCCCACGCAATCACTGGCTAGTGATTCAAGAACTTGGTCCCCTCTGCTTTCAGGTTTCCTTCTTCCTTGATCCAGGTTTGGATCCATCGAACTTTCCTTCACTGGTCGCCTGCCAGCAACTTCCTTCTTCCAGGCTCCTGGTCCGGCAACGAGATTCCCGACGTCTTTTCAGACCTATGCAGCTGCAGCCCCTGGGCTAGGTAACTTCGGCACTTCGGTGTCCCAGCATAGCCTCACTATCCAAGGGTCAGGATCCACTGTCGTTTTCTTCCTACCAGGTCGGGTTCGCCCGTAAACACTAACTTTGCCTTTACTAGCTTCCATAGACTTTGTCCCGCATCCCGCGTGAGAGTGCACACTCTGCACCCGAGTCCCCTAGGTCTCCTAGAAGTAATCTAACGATTCTATAGTCAAGTCCTAGCGATTCCAAAGCCTATTAGTACTGTACTTACCTGCTAGTAATTTCGCATTCCACTTTTAAAGTATATGGTTTTTCGGGCCCCTCGGGCATTTGTGTATAACGTGCTAACTTAAGTATTTTCATAAGAGTTTTGTTGTGTGCTTAGCACCCTGTCCTCATAAAGAGTACAGGGTTGTTGTGATTCTAATAAATACATTGTTTATTTTCATAACACTTGTGTGGTGTCCTTTCACTGGGTGTTCAAGGGGTAATGTGATGGTAAAACAGCTGGCTTAACACGCCCTCTAGAGTCTTAGCCTTAGACTGCTCGTATCCATGCTACTAGGATAGCTGGTCTATAAGGTTGATTTACAACCAATCATCAATAAGGGTTGTTTGGACTGATATATAGTGATCACTAGAATAGTGAACACTGCACATCAGGCCAACTTCTCACAGAGGCCAACAGAGGGTTCAAACCCCTCAATGGTCCCAAAACAAGCCACAAGGAAAGCCGCAATACAGAGGAGTAAGGTCGAGCAGAGGCAGAGGCGGACATAATCAGTCCTCTACCACGCCTAGAGGAGGCAAGGCCTGAGCAGTGGCTTCCTCTGTCGCCGTTACCCACTCCAGTGGGAGGAAGTGCTGCACAACACCTGGCAGAGTGGGTCAGCATCACAAAAGATCGGTGGGTGCTGAATATACTGCGCAATGGATATGCGCTACGTTTCCGGAAGAAACCACAACCGATTCCTCCCAAAAAGTCTCGCTCGTACCAACTAGAGCTCCTCAAAAGGGAAGTGAGCGTCCTCTTAAAGAAAAACGCAATCGAAGAGGTACCCCTTTCCCAAAGGGGGAAAGGAGTGTACTCAAGATATTTCCTTGTCCCCAAAAGAGATCAAGAAGGCAAATTCAGACCGATTTTGGATCTTCGACTCCTCAACAAAGGGGTGGTCAAAGAGAAGTTTCGCATGTTGGCACTCCACCAAATATGTCCTCATCTACAAATCGGAGATTGGATGTGTTCGGTGGATTTACAAGACGCGTACTTCCACATTCCTATTACACCAGGTCATCGAAAGTACTTGAGGTTCCTGGTAGGGACCAAGCATTACCAGTTCAAAGTGCTTCCTTTCGGGCTCAAATCCGCACCAAGGGTCTTCACCAAGTGCATGGCAGTGGTAGCGGCGTGTCTACACAAAAAAGGTCTCTTTGTGTACCCATATCTAGACGACTGGCTCCTGAAGAGTCCGTCCCCTCGTCAAGCCACCAAAGACTGTCCCCTGTGTCTCCAACAACTACACAGGCTCGGCCTCCACGTGAACACAGAAAAATCAGTCCTGCAGCCCACGCAAACTATCCACTATCTGGGTGCAGTTCTAGACACAAAGTTAGGAAGAGTGTTTCCTTCGCAGGAGAGACTGTCTTCCATGGGGCAAAAATGCAAAAAGTTACTTCAGTTTCCTCGTCCAAAGGTGCGAGAAGTAGCGTCTCTTTTGGGCTCCATGGCGTCCTGCATCTTCCTAATACCGAACGCCAGGTTGAGGATGCGGCCTCTACAAGAGTCTGTGGAGGATCAGTGGGACCAAGCGACTGGAGATTGGGAGGACCGAATCATCCTGTCTCAATCAGCACTGACCTCAATAAAGTGGTGGACTCGCCCTCGGAATGTCCTGCAGGGAGTCCCTTTTCAGCAACCTCTTCCTTCGCTGTCTGTGGTAACGGACGCATCTCTAGAAGGCTGGGGTGCTCACATGGGTCATCTTCAGATTCAGGGTCGCTGGTCGACCAACCTTCAGACATACCACATCAATATGCTGGAGCTTCGAGCAGTTCATCTGGCGCTCAAAGCGTTCTTTCCAGCAATATCAACGGACAAAATCCTGGTTCAGACGGACAACACTACAACTATGTTCTATCTGAACAAGCAGGGAGGAACTCGATCTCGCCCTCTGTCTCTGGAGGCCCAGACAATCTGGCACTGGCTTCTGGCTCGGGGACTGTCGGTGGTGGCAGTGCACCTTCCAGGCGAGCTAAACACAAAAGCGGACGCACTCAGCAGGCACTTCGAAGATCAGCCAGACTGGGTGCTACACGACGAAGTAGTCGAAGAACTCTTCCGTTGCTGGGGTCGTCCAGACATAGACTTATTTGCGGATGACGAAAATGCCAAATGCCACGCCTTCGCGTCCAGGTTCCACCGGCCAGGGACGCAAGGGAACGCTCTCCTGCTGGAGTGGACAGGAATGTTCGCTTATGCTTTTCCCCCTCTGGCACTGATTCCGAAGGTGGTGGCCAAGCTCATCAGATCGAGCATGGACATGATCCTAATTGCTCCAGATTGGCCGCGACAATGGTGGTATCCAGACCTGTTAAATCTGTCGCTGTGTCCACACAGACGTCTTCCGTGCAGGCCAGACCTGCTGAGCAAGATGAACGGGAGGATCCTGCATCCCAACCTCCCGTCGCTGAACCTGACTGCATGGCTCCTGAGGTCTTGCAATATGGACACTTAAATCTGCCTCCGGAATGTATGAATATTTTAAGAGAGGCAAAGAGACCTTCCACAAGGGCGTCTTATGCGTTCAAGTGGAAACGATTTTTCATTTGGTGTAAGGACCGTGGCTTTGATCCCACCAAAGGACAAGAAGAGGTAGTTCTTCCATACCTCCTATACTTAGCAACATCAGGGTTGAAATACGCTTCTATTAGGGTTCATCTATCCGCCATAGTAGCGTACAGAAAATCACCTGCACAAACATCGTTTTTTCAAGTCCCAGTGGTGAAAGATTTCCTTCAGGGATTAAAGAAGGTCTATCCCCCTGTGAGAAATCCTTCTCCTCCCTGGGAGTTGAACCTGGTTCTCTCCAGACTGATGTCTACACCGTTTGAGCCTATACACAAGGCCTCCTTGCAGCATCTCACTTGGAAGGCGGCCTTCTTGGTGGCAATAACCTCTGCGTGCAGGGTTAGCGAGATACAAGCACTCTGCACCAAGGAACCTTACACTGTGTTTCACCACAACAGAGTAGTAATGAGGGCTCACCCATCTTTTCTTCCAAAGGTGGTATCGGATTTTCATATAAATCAAACGATTACCCTTCCTTCGTTCTTTCCTAACCCATCGACCCCAGCTGAGAGGTCGTTGCACTCGTTAGATCTTAAACGGGTGCTAAAGTTTTACCTAGAAAAAACTAAGGACACCAGAAAGACAGACCAACTCTTTGTCAATTATGGTGCTATGAGGACCGGGTTTGCAGCAGCCAAAAGATCCATCTCCAGATGGATTGTCTCTTGTATCAAACTAGCATACCAGCTGGCTGGCAAACTTTTGTTGCAATCACCCAAAGCTCATTCCACTAGAGGGAAAGCAGCCACAATAGCTTTTTTGCATGACATTCCTATGTCAGAAATATGCAAGGCTGCGACATGGAAATCAGTCCATACCTTTACAAGGCATTATTGCCTAGAGTCTGATTCCAGAGCGGATTCTCAAGTAGGGCAAGCCTCCTTGAGAAACCTATTTGGGTAGAATAAGGCCTATTTTTGGGCCTACGGATATGAATGTTATCTGTTGATTCCTTTGCCCGCAGGGATGAGGTGAGGCTCGCTACTCTATTCTAATGCTTATGACTATTGATGAGGATCCCCTGGAAGAGAAGGATTAGTTACTTACCTGTAATCCTAGTTCTCTTCCAGGGGTATCCTCATCAAAGTCATAAGCAACCCTCCCGCCTCCCCGGCCAAAGGACTTTGTTTATTACATAGGAGATGGTTTTTAACCTGTTATTACCATGGTTTGGTTTTCAGTCTCCGAAAAGAACAACTGACCTAACTGTAACCCCTGAGGCATGATGGGAAGCTAGGGGCTGAGGTGCGTTAAAGGCACAGCGTCAGTTTTAGTACATTCAGCTACAGGTTAGCTTTTCAGTCTTTTTAGACTGGGATTTTGCAATGCAGCCTGGGAGCTGTATATGCTTACAGTGTGTTATGAGAATTTCTACTGTTTTCTAAGCATTAAAACAGTTTCTAAACAAGCATTGGTGTTGTTTCTCATGTTTCTAATGCAAAATACACTGTATTGTGGAAATTCTTCACGGCATATTCCAGCTCTATTGTTTTATTTGGCTGCAATTGCTTATTTTTATATATATATATATTTATATATATATGTCTATATATATGTGGGGCACATATAATATATTGTTTCCGGGGTCCCGCGCATGGGCGGGAATATTCTAATGCTTATGACTTTGATGAGGATACCCCTGGAAGAGAACTAGGATTACAGGTAAGTAACTAATCCTTACTTACCTGTAATCTGTGGTTCTCCAGTATTGGTGTCTTTCATAGATTCACATGCAACCCGCCCACCTCCCCTCTGAGGCTCTTTAGGCTAGGATGTTTTTAGTTTCACTCCTGTGCGAGAAAATCTGAGAGCCTGAGCCTCTGGGGAGAACATTCTGGTGGGTGCTGTCGCCTGATTGGCTGTAGTTTGGACTATACAAAATGACTAGGATAGTCATGAGTGTGGAAGTTTTTTCTACTGTAGCTTGGGCTACTTTACTTCCTGGTTGGTATTTATTGGTTTTTCCAATGTTATTATAGCATATTATTGCTTTTTTATATACCGTGGGACTCCCACTCCGACGACGGGGAATGATTCAGGCATGTGAATCTATGAAAGACACCAATACTGGAGAACCACAGATTACAGGTAAGTAACTATTGTTCTTATATGATTCCCTTGGGCCAGTGCTCCTCCTCTCACTTCAGCAGTCTGTACTGCTCTTAGAACATTTTTTGTTGATGCAAAGTGCATCTCAGCATTTGTGTACAAATGTGATTTGCATGCTATTGGTAGTGTCACCTTCATTATATACTAGGTAGGTGTACCCTGATTGACCCACAACTATAAGGATCACCAGATTGCGTACGTTTACGCGTGTCTGTAAGTGTTTGGAAGCTATCAAATCAGCTTGTAGGGAACAAAGGATATCTGTGTTTTCCTGTGTCCATTGTCTATTTGAAAGTCAGGTTTTATTAAATCGTTGAAAGGTTTTACTCTTTCTACATAATCTAAAATGTGTGTTCTGCCAAAGTTCAGGAATCCCAGGATTGATTGTAAGATTTCTTATGATTTTGGAGGTTGGACCAGTGCAAATGTTTCTAACAAGTTAGCTGCTAAGCTTTTTACTTCACTTGAAAACTCATATCCCAGAAAAAGGACATTGAGGTGAGCTATCTTTGATTTTTTTTAATTACACTTGTAGCCCTCAGAGGCAAATTCCAATATTATGGCATTTATTCTGGTCAAGTGTTCCTCCAGGTCATCGTCAGTTAGATAGATGATATGCACATAGGACAATGCCTCTTCATCCAAATGTTGAAGTAATTCAGTTACTCGGGTTGAAAATAACCCCGGGCTGTTCTTATCCCCCTGGGGGAGCCTACAAAATTGACCCTAGGAGCCTAACACGGAGAATGCAGTTAAATACCTGCTTTCAAGCGCTATATTTTGGCAAAAGAACCCATTTGAGATAGTGTCTTTTTGTATTTTTTACGCACAATGTTATCCATGAATGTGGCACTGTGTGCATTTTGAACTGCAAATGTCTTAGTGCAAGTGTTTAAATGTCTGTAGTCCAAAACTAAACGATATGAATTGTACGGTTTTGATATGGGAAATAAAGGGTTATTAATTTGAGAGGTGCACGTTTCTATCACCCCTTGGTATTAGAGTTGATCTAAGGTCTCCCTGACCTGTTTTTTAGCTACTTGCTTTATTGGATACTGCCTCTGTGCTGAGTATTTTTTAATGGAATACTGTGGTGTGTTGAAACCTCATCCCATCCAACATGGCTTTTTGTATAATACTGGGGCTAGCTACCGCCCACTCCCGTGCATATGTATATTTTAGATATTTGGGAACAGGGTCAGAAAATGCTGATAAAATTACTGTTTCTCTCCTAGGGCAGTCCATGACGAATGCTGGCAGTCAATCTTGTTCAGCTTACAAAATGTCATAGCCAAAAGTCAGGTTCTCCCAAAAGAGACCTCTAACTTTTCTGGGCTAGTCCCCCTCCATTTGGAGTGTTAATTCATATAACTTATGCAGGACACTTAACCTAGTATCAGGTGGTTCCACTGTGATGTAATCATTCAAGTCCACTGTCACCAGAAATTTCGTGGTTCTGGCGAGCTATTGTTACTTTTACTGCACTGTCTAGCATCGTCAGAGCCCATTCCCCGTTCTGCAGTTGAGTCCTCAGAATTCTGGGCATGTCGGATCTTTAGACCTGCAACCTTCTTCTTTTTGAACTTTGGCTTTTGTTTTTGTTTATCTTCTTTTTTGGAAGTATATTCTTGAGTGCGCTGCTGGTCTCTGGACTTAGTACGCTCTTTTTGTCTGTCTGACCGTCCTTCCCTCTCAGAGTTTTTTGTGAGCCCTGAAAGGATTGAGAGGAACGTTTATCATTATCCTGATACCGGTCAGGTTTGGTTATACCTCCTTTTGGAGGGCTCCTGTGGTGGATATCTACCTCTGGATTGAGATCTGTTTTCTTAAACTGTTTGTTTTTTGTTATTGTCCCACTTCTTTTTGATGAAGCAGGTCTCTGCTTGAGGGTGTCCTTTTCGGGACTACCCATCAGTTGTGGTTTTATTGCTTTCCCACCCAAACTGTCCCTGCCTAATTCTGCATACGCAGTTTCAATTAAACTAGGTAGTTTGTGCTCCTGTTGTAAAGGACTGAAGTCCCTTAAGCATTGGTGGATAGTGCTGATGCTGCCTCCCCTTTAATATTTGCTAATATGATGGCTGATACCTGGGCATAATTACTTAGTAATTTCATTCCTAAATTTAGAGCATGCTCTGCTCCTTACTAATTTTTTATTTGTCCTAATACATCTGATATTATTGCTAATGACGGGATACCATGAGTTCTGATATATATGGCAGCAAACACTGTACCCTAAGAGGTACAGTCCTCTATCTGTGGTGTTATCCCCATGAGCAAGCAGATTGTCCGCATTCTGTATTTTTCATGAGGGCTAGTATTCGAAAATACTGCTTCTAGCTGTGCTATTTTCTGAGCTACCCGGAATGGCATTCGTTCACGTTTTGCAGGCATTTTACCCATTACTTTGTGTAACATTTGTGGTGTTATTTTAGTTGCTGTATTTTGAACTGGAGTCGTATTTGTTGTAACTGTTGCCGTTTGGACTGTAAGTGTCCTCATGACAAACTGCGTCATGTTTCTGTAAAGTGAACCTACAGTGTCCTCATACGGACAATATCCCATTGGTGCTTCATCTTCTGTGTAGTAATGAAATGTTTTTGTTCTTGCATTTGCTGCTGGGAATGTAATCCACAAATAAAATACCTCTGTTCTGTATGGTTCGTGTACCTCAATCACGAAAGCTACTATGCCACCCCTAGGTGTTAGACCATGCGCAAGCAGTTTCAGGGTGACTGCATTTCTAACATTTGCCGCCATATATATTGCGTTTGCATCTTCCTTGTTTTCTGAGAGAGGCAGTGGTTGCTCTAGTGGGTCTATGTCCTGTCACTCATAAGTAGGGCTCCCGGTTTTATGATGTTTATTTTTTTGACATTTCCGTCTGTATTTATCCATATTTATTTTTTTCTAATTTCTTCTGTATTTATCCATTTTTTTAATGTTTTCTATATAAATGAAGCTGCAAGGGGTATTTTTCCACATTTATTTGACTGATGAATGTATACTCACATTTGAATGTCCAAAATGTTTCCGCAGTTACAGTGCAATAGTGTCATCTGAAAAAACTTGCATTGTAGAATAGCATCAATAACTGTAGATTTGCACTTAACTGGGAAATCTATTGTCTTTTTCCATCTCCCCTACCTCTCAATTTGTTCTTCTACTGACCTGTCACTCATGATTGACTATAGAAAAAATTACCCAAAAAAGACCTATTTTCTGTTTTTTTCTGTATTAAAAAAAATATACAAACAGGAAAATAAATAGTTTTCTGTTTGTATTTGTCTGTAAAAATCAGTAAAAACGGAAAACAGGGAACCCTACTCATAAGTAATCATGCGCCTATGTCTAATCTCTCTTGTGCATACATTATTTGAGTCTTTGGCTTTGTGTGACATAAAGTTTGTTTAACAGTGTAGAAGGTTGGCTTAGTATATGGTGCACACCTATTTAAGTGATGCACCTTGCACTAATCCAGGAACTTATGGTGATTTTAGTGGTCTTTGGTAACCATCGAAATCTCTCAAAGTGGTAGCTGTGTAGAGCAGCTTTCAGATTTATCTTGGAGCATTAAGCCTTGTGTTTTACCTGTTTAATCATGCAGTGTAGGTTAAATAAAAAAGATCCTCACAGTGTTTATATAAAAATGTCTATTTGTTATAGAACACTCACTAACAAATTGGTATATCTCCTCCCCAGAGATATAAACACAAATACACAACAATACTTCAATTGCAAATATGGTAAGTAGCACAAAATACAGTGGTCCCCTGGGGAGGCCAAACCATGTACCAAAAAAGTGGAATGCGACCAAAGTCAGGACTTGGAACAGGAGACTCAGAGGAGCTGGGGACACAAGGAACAACCCAAGATAAGTACCCAGGAACCCCACGGAGGCAGTGTGCAGAGCTGTAACACAGCTGTGTTCCTAATAGAAGGCAACAGAAAAGTCGTGGTTGCAGTTTTTAAGAAGTACCCTTCCCAGTAGACCCCGAAGAAACCCTGTGGAAGACAGAAGGTTGGAGAGTCATCCCACCCGTGGATACTCCAGGAACTAGGATACCTACACCAGGGAATCCGGCTGCATAAGTGGGAAGTGATGTCAGAAACCACTGTAGACAACTATTGAGGACTTTGAAGAAGATGCCGCTGGAGAAGACTATGCAAAAGTCCTGTGGAATCCAAGGGTGGATTCTTGAAAAAGAGAACCTGTAAGAGGACAGAGTCTATGCCACTTGGAGGTGACCAGGAGGCACGGAAGAGCAATGCCCACTGATGTCGGACGGTTCAGAAATGTTGACTGTGATCTTGTCTCTGTGAGGACCAGGAAAAACTGAGGAAGATCAGGAGCCGTGCACGAGCTGTCCCATGTTGGAAGTCGAGGACCATGGGGTCGGTGTCTGGCGGGAGCACCAACAAGCCTTGTTAGCTGCAACTGGCAGGGAGAACGAAGAAGGAGCAGCAGTGGGACCAGCAAGGTCCAAGTGACTCACCAAAAACACGAGAGTCAGAGAAGGCCCGAGCAAGCAGGGGAACCCTCTGGAAAAGAAGAAGACCCTCAGGAGGACTCACAGGCCGACAGCACAGGAGTCGCAAGAGGACCTGGAGCAGCTCACCACAAAGAGAGGCCCACGGTGTGGAGGATGTGGTGGGGACACTGTACTTGGCAGGAAGAGATGCTGGAGGCTGGGGCTTCTTGTAACCCGAAGATCTGTGGAGTTCTGAGAAAGCAAGCCTTGGCAATAGCAAGTCGACGCGGTGCAATGGGGTTCGGTCCCAGCCGTTCCAATGAGGGATACTGGCTTCAAAATTGCAGAGCGGACAGGTCAGGCCTCGAGGGAGTTGCAGAACCACCACCTGTGTTGCTGAGCCTTTTGAAGTCCAAGGGACATCAGGAGCAGCAGACCGGTCAGATTTGTTGCGATGCCTGCAGATGCAGGGGTGTGACTCCTTCACTCCAAGGGAGATTACTTTGAGTGTTCTTGATGCCCACAGATCTGTTGAAGATCGTGAAAGAAACACAGATGAGAAGAAGACTTTCAGAACAGCGAGACCAGGAGCAGCAGGAGTCTACCTTGGTGCAGTCCCGGTACCAAGCAAAGTCCAGCAATGTCCAAGTGTCCAGACTGTCGAAGAGTGACGTGGTTTCAGGCTGGCATCTTGTCCTATGATAAATCTAAGGAACCACCCACATTTAAGCTCTTAAATACCCCATGGAAAAGGGTTGGAACGACTCAGGGGTCCCTCCCAGAGGAGAGGCTGGAGAGAATGGAGGATACTCCCATGTCCTTTGTCCAGTTTCACACCAGAGTGGGAGCCAAGGGCTCCCTGAACTTGTTCAAACTGGAGTATGCAAGGAGGGCACCAAATGTGCCCTTCAAAGCAGTCTGGTGGCACTGGCAAGCACCCCCACCCAGGCCCAATACAGTAAGTCCTGTCTGGGAAGTGGTCACACCTGCCTGTGACAGAAAACCTATTGTTCTACCTTCCCCTGCACAAACTTGGCTCAGCAGCAGGAGGGCAGAATTGTGTCAGTTGTCAGCAGCAGTACTAGCTTGCTGTCAGACCCGGAAGACTGTTACTGGTAGTACATGGGGGTATTCTAAGGGAGTGCCCCAGTACATGGTATCATACTTACTTCTAACACTGGAATCGGTGTTCGGGTATGATTCCAACTTGTTCGATACCAAACATGACCGAACTCGTTGCAGACACTATGCAGTTAGACATCTCGTAATTATTGATGTCCACTATATGTGTTAAAATGGCTGACTGCACGTACAATGCCTGGAGACTCGTCTCTGGGGTTTGTAGGAGTGTCCTGCTCATGCAGGGGCACTCTAACACTTCTATCTAAGCACCCTGCCCTCAGGACGGAAGAGCCTACAGTAGGAATGACTTCTAGATTTTAAGTGTAGTGACCCCAGATATAAAGAAACTTATATCTGTTGTGAAAAGTACTAGCACCAATCTCACACAAGCTGCTATGGCAGGCATATAGTCACAGTTTAAGTGGACTACCATGGGTGGCACAATACATGCTGCAGCCCAGGGGAGACCCCTTGTGTACCTATGCCCCGGGTACCTTAGTATCATAAACTAGGGACTTACAAAGGTACACCAGTAGGCAATTGTAGATGTACAGAAGTACTTACCAGGGAGAAAGCACCTTGACTGAGGTCCTAGCAGGATCCCAGTCTCAC
The DNA here is from genome assembly GCF_964261635.1 of Lissotriton helveticus. Classification (NCBI taxonomy): domain Eukaryota; kingdom Metazoa; phylum Chordata; class Amphibia; order Caudata; family Salamandridae; genus Lissotriton; species Lissotriton helveticus. The sequence goes on along the minus strand of NC_136073.1, from coordinate 74,265,615 downwards.
TAGTCAAAAACATACTGACACCAATCAAAAAGTGGGGGTAAACATGAAAGCAAATCCTACTTTCCTGCAAACTGGAAGAAGAATTGAGAAGCTTCCGGACCTTTCAGGTAAAGAACAACACGCTTTTTTTTTTATAAGAACAGGGTTTTCCATTAGACTTTCCCTACTTTATTCAAAATGTCCCCCCTAATCAAATTGTAACTAAAGTGAGGGGACATTCTTCCTGACTTTAATTCTAGACCTCCTTTACCCTCGGCTAAGGAACTTTTGAGTAATCCTGTAATCTCTAGAGACCTAAGGTTATGTTAAAAAGTGTAAGACCCTTCATAGTTTCTGAACATCTGTTTGTGACTTCTGATGTTGTTGCCCAAGGCAATAAATTGTTCATGGCCAATAAATCTCCTTTATTTTGAAATCTTATGACATTATAAGAGTCCCTCTCGGAGACGTCATGATCATTCTTTCAGTCCAGAGCCAGCATCAGTTGCTTTCCAAAACTATTTTCTAATTGCAGTAATGTTTTGGCCACCAGCCTGAGTTACCCTGCATTCTTTTGAAAAGAATAAATCTCTTCTCTGAATGTATCTTTTAGAAATGATTCAGCTTTTGACCAGAAATTTGGGGGTCTTGGTTTGTTTGGTTGAATAATTGTTGGGCTAATGCGGCCTTCCCCATGCAGTGTCATGGATTGTATATTCACATTCTCAATCACTTAGGATGACAGGATAAAATAAAAAGGACGTATGAACATACTATGAGGAGGAGTCAGTGTAGGAGGTAATACATTAGGCTGAACTAAACGTGAAGCATGGACAACTATCTTGGGGTCATGGATCCTTAACTTGTTTCTGTGGAAGCTGAACCCACTGTAAAGATGTTGATGGAGCAGGGGGAATGAGCTGTTGTCTCATTGGTGACTCATTCATCTACTTCGGTATACATTCATTCTGAGTTTGGAAAAATCCTTTTCTAAGCCTTGCAAGAAGATGATGACCCATCTCTTAATGAAGAAAATGAACTTCTAAGAGTCGACAAGCCCTCCAATGTTGTAATGTTTAGGAACGCTGACATGTTTCAATGTCGACCCAGAATATTTTGAACCTTGAAACATGGCAGTGCCTTGACATCAACTGTTTAAATGCTGAACATTCACCTGAAGAACCTTGGTGTTGACAAGGACCACCGGTATTTCGGGATGCTGCCTTCTCACCTCCTAAAGCTGCAGAAGTGATGTTATGACAGGCAGAGGAAGAAATGTGTCCCTTTTACCCCGGAGGCAGATATTAATGGCATAAAAGAGGCTCTTGCCAATCTCACCTTTTTTAGCCTTAGGACAAACCCCGTCTCTGTACCTCAACCTCATGTATATTTTCTGCAAATGTTACAGTCCATGATAGAATGAGTGTTATGGAGACAGAGCATAGACCCATCATGGGTGACTTTACTGGACATTTCACCACCAGAGGCTAGATACCTGTCAAAAGGTGCAGTCAGGTGACTAGGGAAAAAACAAAAAGTCTTCAGGAAAATTTAGCAAAATATGGCATAATATCTTGGTGGGAAAAGGTAGAGAATGGCAAAGGATGTTGAATAAAAGTAAAAATTCTCCCAACAATGTGGTGTTTGTAGACAAAAATCGTTTTAAAAAAAGGCAGAAACTATTTGGGATATTCCATAAAAGGTGGAACAAAACCTGGGCATGATAAGCCAGCCTTCTGTAACCCTTAAAGTATGTTAGGGTCATGTTTTCACTGCTCTGTGAGGATGGGAATTCAAACACAATTTCTAGATTTTATTTCTTCCATCAGGGTACTTTACAGTGGTGTACAGATGTACTTTTTATTTTTAGTGTTGCTGTTTGTACATGCTACTTAACAAAAAACCCACTAAACCTGCCCAAATTGAGCATGTTTTCTGGATTAAGTATTGGTTTTGGAAAATGTATTTGTTGAACTTTGATCCGGGCTACCACACATGCTGGAGATATTAATTATTTTATAAATTCAGAGAAAATACCCTCGGTGAAGAATTAGGATTACAAATAAGTCACTTCTCCTACCTACCTATTGCACAGGTAATTACTGAACTTTTTCTTAAAACTTGGAGAACTAGGATTACGAGTTCTGAAGTCACTAGCAAGGACATTTTTCCTAACTCACATTTCTTGTGGTGTGGACTTTTAATTGCCAGACTGTTTATATCTTGCAATGTCCAATTAAGAGTCTATCCATATTTCTTCAAAGTATGAATATCCTAATCGTTTCTGCAAAGTCTAAAAAGTAATAAAATTCTGTTAAGAAGCTTTATTTCTTACTGGTTAGGCAGTACCCTTCTCCGGGATACCCTGAGCTGCTTTCTGCACACCTCTCTCCGCTCTAGTTGAGCTTCTACTAGCCATACCTCACAAGAGTTATCCTGGCCACCTCCATTACCCTAGACTGGATCCTTCTAAGCATACACCACTAAGGCCTCCCTATTTCCCTCTATGCACCCTAGCAGGAGCTCCTGCTTTTCATTACTTAATAAGGGAACAGTTGATCCTTAGGTTGTTCACATATCTCCACCCGTGCTCAGTTTTTGCTAACCATACATCACTCATGGTCTGTCAAACCTCTGCAGCCACACTTTTCTCCAACCACTGCTGTGACTGCTGAGCATTTGCCTGCTCAACTCGCCAAACAGTTTACTACCTGCTAATCCTGCCTCACTCCAGGTGTTTAAACCCCAAACTATTCCAATCTCTCTCACTCTCGTTCCTTGTTAGCCAGGCTCCTGCTGATCGTCCCTCATTTCATAAATTGTTGTTCAATTATCTGTCCGACTCTCTACACAATAGCTCATCACTTTCTGAGTATGCCTCACATGGTACAGGATATTCTGATCCTCTACTTGTTCGGCTGTCTCCACACTGGTCTTGCTGCTACTAACCACACGCCACTTCAAGAACTGCTGTGCCTCGCCTGTCCGACGCTTGTCATGTTATGTTAACTTACAATCATGTTATGTTAACTCACCCCTGAAACTCTTACCTCCCTAACTATCCAATTGACCCCCCACCCTGCCATTCCTGTGATCCTGGGGACGAGCAGAATCCCTTCCTGCCCCACCTACCCTAGACCCCCATCACAACTTACTGCTACCCAATCATGCCATCCCCACTCCACCATCCCTGTGATCCTGGGGACGAGCAGAATCCCTTCCTCCCCCATCTCCCCAGAACCCCATCACAACTCTCTGCAATCCAATCTTGCCCTCCCCCCATAAACAACCAGAAACCCCTTGCATGCATGCTACTTAACTGCCGCTCGGCTGTCCGACATGCAAGAGAAATAGCTGAATCCATCCTCTGTGATAATATTGACATTGCCTTCCTTAAGGAAACTTGGCTCAACGACCACTCTACATCCATCCTTGACCTACTCTCCCCCCTTGGTTACTCCATACTCAGAAAAGACAGGCTAGATAGAATTGGAGGTGGTCTAGCTATCATCTTTAAAAACCATCTTCAACTTTCACTTGTTAAGAACACTGACCCCACCACCTTTGAATACCTTGGTGCAGAACTTATAATTCAGGGCGCCCCTCCTATTTGCATACATAATATCTACCATCCTCCTGGAAAATCCCTTCCCTTTGCAGAGGAACTTTCCGACCTCCTCATCCAATCCGTACTATCCAACTCTAAAAATCTCTTCCTTGGAGACTTCACCCTCCACTGGAATGACATTAAAGAACCCGCAGCTAATCTTTTCTTGAATCTTCTGGAGATCAGTGACCTTAAACAAATCTGTCACTCTCCAACTCACTCCAAAGGGGCCACTCTTGATGCCATCATCACTAATGATGATTTGGCCTCCCTTTCCGGTATCATCCCCATCGACTGGTCTGACCATCAAGTCATCCTCTTCAAGACCAATACTACTGACCATCCCCATCAACGCCAAAAGCAATAAATCAGTTACCGAGGTCCTAGACCAAGTGGCCCCCCAACCTTAAAAAACAAAGAAATATACCTTCCAAATCCTGCTTCAACCCTGTTCTCAACAACGAAAGACACTCCCTTAGACATTCTGAAAGAACTTGGAGGCAACACCCATCCCCCTGCCATTTAGCCCTCCTCCGATCTGGTAGGTCCAACTACAAAAAACACATCTTCAATGAAAAGTCCACCTTCTCCGCACTCACCTTGATGGGCCAAAAATAGACCTAGAGAACTATTCAACATCATCAAAAATCAAACATCTGCCCCCAAAACGTTGACGGCCTCTATTGAGAAATGTGAAGAAATTGCAAAGTTCTTCTCTGATAAAATCACCAAAATAGACCAATCCTTCATCTTAAATCCGCTTTCTCCGAACATGCTACTTTTGTATGACATTTCTCCTGAATCTGCTTCCCCTTCATATCCTCCACATGTTCCTGCACATCTCTCGTCCTATTCCCTCCCACCTAAACCCAATCCTTCTTTCCCTCAGCAACAAAAAAACAATGCCTCCTGGTATTATTTTCTCCCTGTCACCGAACACGAAGTCTACAACATCATCGCTAAGCTAAAACCATCCTCCCACACCAAAGACTCTCTGCCCCCTAACCCTGTCCAAGGCCTAAAACATATCACTGCCCCTTTCTGGACCACCATTATCAATGCCTCCCTGGCCACAGGGTGTGTTCCTGCCTACCCCCAAGTGGGTCAAATCACAGTCATTCCTAGAAATCCTAATGCAGATCCCAGTGACCCAAATAACCTCCAACCATCTCTAACCTCCCTCTTCTCTCCAAAGCCCTTGAAAAATGTACCTTGCTCCAACTTGATAATCACATCAACACGTTAGACCTCTTTGACTCACTCCAATCTGGCTTTAGAAAAGGTTGCAGCACAGAATCTGCCGAGCTCAATATAGTGGAGGACATTCATCATTCACTCGACAAAGGTGAATCATGCCTTCTCATTCTCCTCGACCTATCCACTGCCTTTGATACTTTTAACCACTCCGCCTTACTAAACACATTTAAATTCCGCGTTGGCCTCAATGGTCATGTTCTCAACTGGTTCACCTCCTTTCTCCAACACAGAACCGAACAAATCAAAATTGAGAACTGCCTCTCCAACCCCACTCCGATCTCCCTCAGTGTCCCCTCTTCATGGAACCACTCACCCTCATCCTCAAACAAGCAGGAATAAATTACCACCTTTATGCCAACGACACAGAACTTTACTATAAGATTAAATCCCACTCTGATATCCTTCACCTAAATGACACCCTGACCAAGATCCAATTATGGTTCCACCATAAGCATCTCAAACTCGAACCTAAAAAACTGATATCATTCTCTTTGCGCCTAAAAACAACCCACTTCCTATACAAGACTGGATCTCTGACCTTAATGCTCTCAACTGCTCTCTCACCACTTCTAATTCAGTTAAGTCTCTAGGCATCACCATTGATAATAGCCTTACCCTCACCTCCCACATAAAAACCGCTGCCAAAGAAGCACTCTTCACTCTCCGTCATCTCAAGAAAATTAAGCCCTTCATCCCGGCTGATGACTTTAAAACTGTTGTCCAATCTCTGGTCCTGTCGAGAATCGACTATCGCAACGCTATCCTTGCTGGAACACCTAAAGTCCACCTCGCTCCACTCAACTCTGTGCTCAACTCAAATTGTTCCTCCTCAACAAATACTGGGGTCCTTAATTCCTACCTCTGACACTCATCTCACGCGCTGTGACCACGTCATGTCCCCCTCTACTGCCCTCCAATTCTATCCCCCACCTTCTCCTACCAATCCCCCCTCCCTCACGCTACTCTTCCCCCTCCCCCTGCTCTCTATACCTACTTATGACTCCTAGCTCTACGTACAACCTCCCACTGATTTACTACTACTGCTACTCCCCTAACTCCTACTCTCGTCTTCCCCTCCTTTTTCTCTTTTTCCCCTCCTTTTTCTCTTCTCTCTCACCCTCACCCACCCTCCCTAACCTAAGTTCCCACTACCCATGTTAGCTTAACATAGTGTTCTGTAAATAGCTTTCGTATTTTATCTGCTTTCTTTGTTATATTGGCTCTTGTTTTGCTCAAATGTTTTTTAATACTGTACCTCCTCACATTCCTGAAAAGCGCTCTGATACCTCTGGGTCTAGCCAGCGATAGAGAAAACCTTTAAAATAAATAAATAAAGTAAATATATTATTTCTTCTGCTTAGCAGTCTTAGTGGGTTCATAGTACTGAAACAATAAAACATCACTGAAAACTGGGCTCACAAATAACAAAGAATATTATGAAAGATTACATTTTGTCTTAAACATCTTGGTTTCACCCGCTTTCTGAATAGTGCAAATGAAATTTGTGACTGTAAAGTTAATGACAGTTGCTCAGGAAACGGCCCGCTGACCAAAGATGTAGTCTCTACTTTTGGGATGACAAGTGTGTGCTACTGCAGTGTAAAGCTAGAGAAGGAGAATGGGAACAACATGCATCAGCTAGGGACTGTCCAGGACCTTGAGAAGGCTGATTAAAGCCTTGAATAGAATTCTGTATTGAACCGGTAACCAAGAACGGGAGTGATAATCCTTAACAGTACAGTTAGGAATTCAGCGAGCAGCTGCATTCTGCAGAAGCCATTTGGGAAGTTGATTTGATAAGGCTAAATAGTAGTTTACCATGTTTGTGTAAACGTTTAGAAATGAATGGTAAACTCTTTTTAGCAAACGGAGGTGCTAGAAACAAGTGATGGAAACCTTTGCTACATGGGGTTCTAAAGATAAGCTTGCATCTAGAATTATGTCAACGTTTTTAACAGTGTTTACTGGAAGAGGTGGAGCATGCATAAAAGAACACAAGAAATTAACGTCTCAATAATTTGTACGGGTTCTGGTAACTGCTAACTCTGCCTTATTGGAACTCAATTTCAAGATGTTTGTGGACCAAATTAAATATTTTATACTTATTTGTGTTTGAGTGAATGGGTTTTCCATTTTAAGTCAGTTTGAAAAGAATCTGAGTATCATCAGTGTATATGTAATTGTTAAACAATAAAGGGGACAATATTGACCCCTGTGCGCCTCCAACTTTACAAGGTTTCCTGGTGACCTACTGGAATGAAATATTGTTTGGTAGCAATATGACCGAAATTAACTTTTCCAGCTAATTGCCTCCTCATTTATGCCAAAAGTGCAAACTTTCACAAGAAGGGAGTGGTCAAACCCTGTGGATAGATCTTATAAGACCAAGGCACATACCTTGAAAATGTCACCCAGCACCGATGTTAGAGCTAATTCTGTACCCGGCCTGGTCTGAAACCAAGTTGAAATTACTTTAATACATTAATTGAGTCAATAAAGAATGAAGTGGGCTGAATTTCAGTGTCGCTAGGTAAGGGAGTAAGAAAATAAGATGATAATATACAGGATCATCCACACTAATGACGGCATTTTCAGTAATGGTTGACCATAGCATGTGTCTGGTACCTTACTCAAGTATAACAGATCAGGAGTTAGATAAGGGATCAAAAGCTTCCTTATCTTAGCAGGGCATGCGTCAGGGGTAAAACCTATTGCTTTTGATGTGTGGATCAGGTTTATGCCTTCAGTTTCTGTTACTGGCCGAATGAGAAAGTTTCTGAATTTTACGAAGGCGTTGCATTTAGACACCAAGGTATTTATTGATATTCAAGATCTGATTCGGTGTCCTCACTGATTTTATCTGTGAAGTAAGTATCACGTTTATTCCTTCTGTCAACTCAGGTCTAGTTCCTTATGATTCTACTTTGCTCCAGGACATCTGAGCCTCTATTTATTCACCTTTCTTAACGGTTCCCCATTGTTTGCTAAGTCATGCTTCACAAAGGCGCTCATAAGCCTGTGCCTGTTGATCCACCATACTCCACACTTCTGGCATTGCTGAACCTCTGACTCGCCATGTTTCTCCACCTTTTCTCTGATTGTCATTCCACAGTCATCTGGTGTAGCTCCATGATCTTCAAGGCTGCAGCTCACCATCATTTCTGTGTCCTGTTTGAAGACTTTCTCATACTCTTGCCAAACAGCTGAGGTTCCCAGGTCTAGGCCTGACCTTTACATGACTATCATGAAGCACAGCCAACTTCTGATTACAGAAACACTTGATATAATTAATTTTAAATGTGTCCCCATCCCCTGTGTCCTTCTCACAATTTACCTATGTTTCTGATATAGTGTTGCTTCTAATTTCTTTATAAATACCTACTCTGTTTCTCGCTCAGTTTTTTGTAATTTTATGTATAATTAGGTTCATATATTAGCGTTGTCTTCCATTCTGAAGTTTTAAGTGATTAACTAATTTTATACTCAAGGTCTATGGTTGATCGTGTCTCAATGTCCTTTCACTGTGCATGGTTTGTAACTTCACAGTGCTTGCTGCCTTCTAAGCGCAACTAACTAGCCATTGCCGCTTAAGAACCATGTGCTCTGGCAGGTAGCTCCATTGTTGGAATGTAGTTTATTAGTAGGTGTAGGTAGGTACATACCATTAGTAATGAGGCCAGAATCACAATATAAGGCCCAATCAAGGTCTCAATAAATTATTTCCTTGCTCAACCCTTGGTAGTTGGCTGCGAGCAGGCAGGCTTAACTTAGGAGATAGCTGTGTAAAGCATTGAAAACACAAATACATTAAATAAGTAAGATAAAATACAATAAAAATCGAACACCAATTTATAATAATAAGAAAAAAGTATCCAGAAGGAGAAGGAAGAAAAATGGATTCCAAAACGATAAAAATCCAATGTAGGGAACAGGAGATATGAATTTTTAAGGAACAAGCACTTCCTAGTGTCTAAAAGTCAAAGTTTGAGGCCAACCGCGTTGGAGCACGGGTCAGATACAGTTAGGGGTACGGCCTGTCAAGTTTTTATCTTCTGCCTTAATCACTTTTTTGGAGCTTTTTCTCATGACGTCAAGTGGGGGTCCTCGCCAGGCCGGCATTGGGCTTGGCTCAGCCTAATGCCTCGGTCAGCTCCTCGAAGTCTCATTGACAATAAAAAGATCCGGAACTCCAGCGGGGAAAACATGAATCTCTGGCTGAGTCACGGTTGGACGTTACTCGCTTGATTTTGGATGACGGGCCGGTCAACTTCTGGAGCTTTTTGACAAAAATGGGCTTACAGGTAGGTTGTCATACCAATTGTAATTACACCTAATTACCATATTCCTTTACAAAGAGCACTGGCCCTGGGTCTGGTTAGCAGAGCCCAAGGCACAGACCGAGTCAGTTACAAGCAGTATCAATCAGTCAAAACATGGGGTTGATCAGGGCAGAAAAGATGACTTACTCACATCCATTCTATGGTCATTCTCAACTGTAAAATTCAAGACGGGTGCCCTCTCATTTCTGCACCCTGTTCCGAAAGATATTGACTCAGAGCCTGTTTTAATATTGAAATCGTCTGATTTCTCATTTAGATGAGCAACGAAATAATCCGCCTGTGCTGTCGAGAGATTAATCTGGATCAGATCTTTGATGGCTTCATCTTGTCAAGCAGGTTGTTTCTACAGGACTGTATCGCCTGTTGCCTGGCATGGAGAGAGCACTACATGAAAGCCGCTCACATCCACCACCGGTAAGAGGCTAATTTGTGGCACATAGCTATGCTTGGTTTTGGTGCCTCTCAGTTGACATGTCTAGGGGATAATGCTCTTCAGCTGTCCTGGAAGTGACCATGTTGGGTGAATGAGATGAAACAGCAAGACAAACTGAGGTTTTTAGAGTCGGACTAATATGGCATCATGAAATATATAACAAGTGACATATGGAATATATGACAACTGATTGGTGGTTGTATTTGGTGTTTCTATTGGATTAGGGTTGATGTTCTCATTGTTTGGTTATTTGAGGGTTCTGATTGGTTTCTGGGTCCGTGATTAAATTAATATAGGGTTGGGACTAGGGAGGCTTTCTATTGCCGTAGTTATTAGGGTTTTGTGCCTGATTGAGTGCTTGGACTAGGGCTATGATTGGCTATAAGGTCTTGGTCTCCTATTGGTTTTAGAGTTTAGGGCTAGTGTTGTGATTGGATAGGGTTAGGCTAGGGTTTCCATTGGCTGAAGGGGTCACCTGACTACTAGGGCTATGATAGGCCAAGGCTTAGAGCGTCTCACTCTGGGTGTCGAGGCTAAGGGTGGCGAGGACAAGGATGAGTGCCTGTTTGAGCCTGTTTGAGACTGGTCGGGACCAGGGGCAGAAATGCTGCCCATTTCCTCATACACTAATACCTACCATACACCATACACATCCACAGAGTAACACACTCACACCAAATGTACTCCACACATTTACTACAAACCAACCTTATGCACAAATCAATGTACCAGCACACACTACAAAACCCCACAAACCACACCTACATACCCTTCTATCCCAGCTACCACACATTTCCACCATCACCTACAAACAGGACACAACTCTATCCTATACCACTAACCAATCCACTCATCACTAAGCCAACCAAAACCATATACCATACTTAATTACAACCCATCCAGACACACACTTTCCACTCTAATTACGCCTAACAGACCCTCTTTTATCACTAACAAACCTATACTCAGACTTCCAACATTAGTCCAACCAACACCCTCCTCTTCTTTCTAGCACAATAACACAACAACACAACACTTACACTCCCCAACAACACACATTTTAACTCTTGCAGCAAACAGGTCTAAGACAGTATTAACTCTACTTCACCCCCTCCTACACACAACATACACGATAATCACAAACACATCACCACCCCTTTACCTTACAACTTCCTCTCGCTCGCAAACAATACTATACAAACAAATCCATCTCATAAAACAAATACATCAGCACCTCTTTTCAGCACTCCTCAAAACAAAACATTTCACATTTCACGCACACCAGCACAACAAAATCTCTCAAGCACACCTCATAATACTTAGCCACAAAATACAATCATACACCACCTTTCAAACAACACAAATAAACAAACTACAATGCCAAGCTTTCTCTCTTCCACCCCACCTAACACACATACAGCAACACAGCAACTCTCTCCAAACCACCTCTCATCCATTGGACAATTTAGAACCTTACTATATGAGGTACATGCTGAACCACCACCCCTAACTCATACACCTTCCACCCTAAACACACACAAAACAAAATAAGCAACGTGCCACAAATCACAATTTTGCTTCTCATTGTCCCATGTCTACAGCACAACAAGGTTACACCACAAAAACAACACAGCACACCAACTCACTGTCAAACACCGTCTCCACCACCTACGCATGCAGACCTATCAAAATGCCTTCTTAGCCTGGTGGACGAGGACCACATTACAGAACAGCTACACAATTGCTACACTAATACAGCTAATACCAGTACTAAAAACACACCTGCTACAAACCAACACAATACTGATCACTCTTTACAACACAAAGTCTCACTGTCACCAAAGCACTTTTGCTAAACTGTCTACTAATAAATGCTCGATGCTCTCCAAAAACAAACATCACATCTACGGCCTTCTCACTAATGCAAAACCAGACATACTATTCATAACTAAATCATGGTTGGGAGATGATATGGCTCCAGTCCTGCATGAAGCCATTCCTCTAGGCTATCAAACGATCATCCAAATTTGTATAGGCAAAAAAGGAGGTGGCCTACCTGTTGTGTTCAGGCAAACATTACATATCACTAAAGTTGACGACCTCTCCATAAAGAATTGTGAGGTTCTTCTCGCCAGATGCAATCCTACACCGTCTTACTCCTGTAACTTCCTGCTCCTTTAAAGACCTCCACCTGGCATGGCGGCATTCCCAGACTCTGGGCACAGTTTCAATCATCATAACAATACACTCCAACCTATGCGTTCTGGGTGATCCCAACATTTGATTTGACAAACCCAATATGCCCCAGCTGAAAACAATAATCACTGGCCTAGACTCACTGAACCTACATCAGACCATCCACAAACCCACACACATATAACTCCATTCACATGGTCAGACCGCCATTTGCTTGCTTTCTAACATAAAACATCAAGCGTCTCACCTAAAACCACCTTACATGCATCCACCTGTCGACCGTAGAACAATCTCAATTTGGAACACAACTAACATCCAGTACAGATCTGGAAACAATACATTCTGTTCAAAAGTCTATATGAGTGGCTACAGGAAGCTTTTGATATCCTGATACCACTCAAAACCACACAACAGAACAAAGGAAAACAAGCATCTTGGAGAAATACAGAGATAAAGGACATAAAACAACAGATTAGAAAGCTGCAACATGCCTGGCTCAAAACAAACACTAAACAAGACAAACTTTGCCTACATAAAATTAACTGATTATACAACTCAGCTATACAAAAAAACAAAGAAAATGTACTATTCAGACAGAATTCAAAATGCTAAATGTGCAAATAAAGAATTCTATAAAATAATCAATGAATTTCATAAACCTAATTGCCTAGAAGGAACTCATTCCGTTACTCAAGACTTCACAGACAAACTGGCAAATCATTACACGGACAAAGCAGACATGTTGAATTCGTACTTAAAACAGAAACAAAGCATCAGCACTAACCCTTTTACAAAACAACAGTCCAAGAATACTCTAACCTAGCCTCTCCGTTCCTTCCAACACATTTCACACAATGAATTTATGGACCTGGTCAAAGCAAGCAGGCCTGCCAGCAGTCCTTCTGATCTGTGTCCACCGCAAACTTTCAAGACAATTCTTCTGACAACCTCTGCTGGCACTCCAGTAAGAAGAATCATCAACAATTCCTTAACTATCGGAATATTTACAGAAGAACTCAAAAAGTCATACATACGCCCTTTACTGAAAAAAACTAACTTGGACCCGCTAAACCCTGACATCTACAGACCCATTACAAATGGACCTTTCCTGTGCAAACTGATAGAAAAAACAGCATTCGCCCAGATGTCACAATTCATGGAGGAGAATGCCATACTTTCAGACTTCCAAACAGGATTCCGTCCAGGAAGAGGCACACAATCTGCCCTCCTTGCCATCTGGGATGACCTGAAGGACACAGTTGACCGCAACGTGGTTGCTTCGCTACTCCTCTTGGACCTCTCGGCTGCCTATGACACGGTTGACCATGACACTCTGATACAAAGACTCTACGAAGCCGGCAAAGAGGGGACTGCCTAGACTGGATCGCGTCCTACCTTTAAAACGGAACCAATGTTATCCATACCCTACCTTTCTCATCCAAATCGTACTCCACAAAAGCAGGGATCCCTCAATGCTCTATCATCTCTCTCATGCTTTTCATCATCTACATGAAGTCATTACCGTACTGATCAATCAATTTCACCTCATGTGCTATAACTATGCAGATGACACGCAAATACTCCTTCAACTGGAATACCCCAAAGACATTGGAAACTGACCAATTTTCGGTTGTCTCAGAGCCGTAGATAAATGGAGGACTTGGAGCCATCTCAAATTGAATGCTTCAAAAATGGAAATACTCACGTGTGTCAATTGGAAACATTATGACTTGCTTGCCGCCTAGCCTGATGAACTGGGCTCACCACCTAAAGTATCAAAGGAAGTAAGAAACCTCAGAATGACCATAGATTCCAAGCTATTGATTAATGCCCAAGTGGACAAACTAGCAAGAGCAAGCTTTATTACAACAACAAAAAACTCGGCAACAAATCTCACCCCATTTGGGATTTCCACACAAAGTCCAAGTTACCATCTCCCTTGTTGTGTCCAAACTTGATTTCAATAGCCTCTACCACGGGTCACCTTTTACGACCATGAAAAGACTACAACGGATTCAGAACTCTGCTGCCAGACTACTCTTGCAAACCGCGAGATCACATCTTCCCTGCCTTGAAAGCCCTGCATTGGTTACCGGTTGTCAGAAGATATACATTCAAGCTGCTTTGCATCACCCACAAGTGATGCATGGAATGGGACTGCTCTTCATCAGGAATACAATCACCAAACACATTCAAGAGAAGAACCTGTGCCCTAGAGTGGCACCCCACCTAAAAAATCCCAAGATACAAGGAAAAACCCATGGGTGGCACATCCTTCTTTTTTCAAGCAGCCAAACTATGGAACTCTTTACCCCCCAACATAAGATCCACGGACAACCACCTTATCTTGAGAAAACTACTCAAGAATTGGCTCTTTCCCACATAAGCACCATATGTAAACAGAAATATAGCATATCACTCTGTATATAAGCCTGTATTTGTATTATAGATATGTACCTATATATGTGTATTGTTTTGTATAAACATATAGAATAATTATGTTTAAAAATAATAATTATAATAATACATTTTTAAGTATGACAACGCCTAAAAACAGGAGTTTATCTAATGCATCTCCAGACTATACAAAATTGGGCAGCAAGACTTCTCTTGGGTACACCCAAACACCATTCCGCTAAACCTGCTTCGAAATCCCTCCACTGGCTCCCCGTCCGGGAGAGAGTCAATTTTAAAGCCTTATGCATTATTCACAAGTCATTAGCGGGAAAGGGTCTCACCATTCTTCACACCATCATTCAGCCCTACCGGCCCAACGGACGTCTTCGTTCAGAGGCCTGAATTTTGTCATCGTTCCCAGGATCAAGAAAGCCAGAAGTGGAGGTGGGCTATTTTCATATAACGCAGCCAAGCTTTGGAATTCCCTTCCACCCCACTTACAAAAGGAAACCAATCACCTGGCTTTACGCAAATCGTTAAAGACCTGGTTGTTCCCCTAACTGGCCGAACTCCATATATCTGCTGCTACCAGTGCTGGGATGCCTTCGGGTAGCCATGCGCTATACAAATGTATTTTTCATTTCATTTCATCTTTAATCTACAAATACGTACTCCCTTTATCCATCTATATAACTTCCATGTACTTGGGTCTATATATTTATTAATTTTCTCCTCAAAAGAATCCAATGCACTACCCTATTACTCACCCTATACCTCTCTCAATATATCTTCTACTGTATCTCTCTGACTCATCTCAAACCTCTGTCTACTATTTATTTAGGATTTGTAATGCGCATGGCTGCCTCAGCAACGAGGCGTCCCAGCGCAACCAGAGACCCGAGAGAAAGAGCGAGAGAGCACAGCCTAAAAAACTAAACATTAGAGAGTGGAAACAACCAAGTTTTTATAGCTTTGCGAAACGCCAAAAGATTGGCAATAGCTCTAATGTGTGCTGGGAGCGAGTTCCAAAGTTTTGCCGCTAAAAAGCGGAAGGAACGCCCCCTGCCCTTGCTCTCTGAACACGAGGAGCACAGACAAGCGCAAGGTCGGCAGATCTCAATGCTCGCCCAGGCACATAAGGTGTCAGCAGGCAAGAGAGCCCACCCGGGGCTTGATGCGTCAGAATCTTATGTGAGATACACAGCACCTTAAAGTGGACGTGTTTCTCAATAGGTAGCCAATGAAGCTTGGGGAGCACATGTGCCACCGAGCAAGATCTAGGTAGGGCCACCAGAAGGCATGCTGCAGCGTTCTGGACCCTCTCTAAGCGTTTGATACTGGCCTTGTTAGCGCCCAAATACAGAGAGTTACCGTAGTCAAGCCTAGAGAGAATGGATGCCTGAACAATGGTTTGACGAACTCTAGGGGGAAAAAACCAAGCAAGGGTCTCAACCCTCGCAAGAGCCCGAAACAACCAGCGGCAACAGCTTTTGTCTGCTTCTCAAGCGTTAGTCCATTGTCAAACCACATGCCCAGGTTCTTCACAACCTCCCTGGGTGACGGGGCGGGTTTACGACGACCCGGCCACCACTTCTCCGACCAGAGCTCCCGGTGCATGCCGAATAGCAATAGCTCAGATTTACTGGCATTTAACTGTAAACAATTTGCCGTCATCCAATCTGAGATAGCTAGCAGATCCTCCTTAAATTTCTCCAAGTTAACACAACAGTTTTTGGAGAAGGCGATTACCAACTGGGTGTCGTCAGCGTACGACACCAAGGACAATCCCCTGTCTTTTGCCCCTCTGCCAGGGTTCTCATATGTAGGTTGAGCAAAAGTGGGCTTAAAATAGAGCCCTGAGGTACCCCCTGGCGCAGGGCACATTCCTGGGAGTGGAAGGGTGGTATTGAGTTCTGGAACGTCCGATCCTCAAATGTACTACCCTATTTCTCACCCTATACCTCTAGCAGTATCTTTAATCTGCACATACTTACTTCCTTTAAGCTTCTATATACTTTCCATGTACTTATGGATCTATATATTTATTACTTTCTTCTAATTCAGCATATCCAATGCACTACCCTATTCTCACCCTATACCTCTCTCAATATATCGTCTATCTAAACTCTCTGACTCCTCTCAAACCTCTTTCTACTACTCTTCTCAATTTTCCAATGCACTACCTTATTTCTCACCCTAAACCTCTATCAATATATCCTCTACATTCACTCTCTCATTCACTCCAAACCCCATCCCTACTATGATCCTAAAATAACCCTTTCTAGACTCTCCCCTAATCTACCTCTCCTTCCATCATCTGACCCTTCTTTTACTATACCGATCCCCAAAAACAAGCCTTTCTAAACTCCTTCCTCTGACTCTTCCCCTCCACATCCATTTTTACTCATCCCAAGCCCCCTCCTACTGCTGTGACCTCCAAAACAAAAAAACAAACAAAAAAAAAGCAGAAATCTTTCACTCTTCTATCCCACATTATGCTTTTCAATCAAAATAACAGACTAACGTGTCCACTTCTCAAATGTCATATTTCACTATGCTAATTCACCACTAATCCTTTATGGGTTCCAGAGTAGCATGCTACTCACCAAAAAAGTGCTACAACACTTCATCAGGGGTAACAAACGCTATGTAAATGCAAACCTTTTTCCCTCTTTTATTCCTCTGCTATCCTTCTGAATCCAAATAACTGACTAACCTATCCACCACTCAAATTACTTTCATATTTCACTATACTAAGTCGACACTAATCCTTTATGGGTTCCGGAGTAGCGTTATACTCGCCGAAAAAGCTCTTTGACGCCTCTCAGGGGTAGTAAGCGCTATATAAATGCAATTACAATTAGAGTACAATACAATTGACACGTGAAATATATGACAACTACTATTTTTCAGCAGATGTGATTTTGATCAGTAAACTGAGCAAATGTAGGAAAATTAAATACTGGGAAC
This sequence comes from Lissotriton helveticus, assembly GCF_964261635.1. Taxonomy (NCBI): domain Eukaryota; kingdom Metazoa; phylum Chordata; class Amphibia; order Caudata; family Salamandridae; genus Lissotriton; species Lissotriton helveticus. The sequence continues at coordinate 74,248,436 of NC_136073.1, read as the reverse complement.
ACACGTCTCCATTTTACAACTTAAAAAATTGCCAATGTTTTAGTACGATAACTGTGGGTATGTGCATTTTGTCATCTTTATTTAATATGTACTATGGTAATTGTGTATGGGAAGGAATCTCAACATATATGTGATGCTTGTTATTTGGGGTGACACTTATTTGGATTTGTAAGTTCTGTTGATGGAAAGGTTGTTTGTTCCTGTAGAGCAGGAGAAAATTCTTTAAATTACAGTACAAAGATTCTTACATAGATTCAATATGTTATGATCCTCCTTTCAGCTACCTGAATGCTGTCCTGAAACGGGAAGGAATTTGAGATAGCACTGACAAACAGGAGTTCTTTACATAGTAAATGATTCAAGTCCTGACAGCAGAGCCTGATTACAAAGGGCACAGTATTTAACTCTTTCCTCAATTGCTTGAGGAAGTAGGCCACTCTCAGGGGGATCTTTTCAAGAATGTAGGGGCATGAATCCATATTGAATTCATACCAAATTGAATTTAGGGGCTTTCATTCAGATTGTGTAATTTAATGAGTCCTTGAAATGTCAGTATCTGAGGTAACTAGTACAAAGCATTTGAGGGGCCTGTGATCCATTTTATTTAGTCAACAGAAGAAGTTCAAATTAGAGCATTAGCTTTCAAAACCGCTCATGTCTTTTCTACATGTGAAGAATAACCACAGGCATACCTCAGACAAATGAATAAGGCCACTGTAACAGGTTGTGAAATATGACCCGGACCATGTTGGGTAAGTATAAAGGATTTTTATTGAGAAGTATGAAGGGTTTTTGCACAAACTGCATTATAAGGCTCTGTCGGTGGGTTTCCTTAGCCGTTGATTTTTTTTAGGGTCTTCTTCAGGCGGACTGTCTCTGCATACCCCCAGTAGTCACCCTCTGGAAAAATAGAAAAGGAGAAAAAGACCTCAGTAATCAGGCTATACGATAACACAGGGACCCGACATCATGCTATAGTGTTTACTTCTAGTGTGAGACCCGCCGGACAGTAAACAAGGACGTGACCACACTGTACCCATTTCCATATGTATACTGATACATCTTCACTCAGTCAGGCAGTTGCACACGTGCTTCGCATCCAAGTGACCTGAATATCTGGTAAGCCAGAGTGCTCCCCACCTTTCTGTGCTCCACAGTTCAGCTTGTGACTTAATGGACTGTTGTAGTGCTGTCTATGACCCTTTTAAAGCCCAACCAGGTATCCCCATGACACCGCCCACCAAACAATGCTTTGTGCACCCACTGCATTACTCACTGAAGCAGTGAATCTGGTGTAGAGTCACTGCGGCCTCATCCTTGTCACCTTTCCCCAGGATATGCGGCTCACCCTCCTCTCCCTTGGTCGAGATCTTCAGGACCTGCTGCTGCGCTGTTGTCTCTTGCCTCTTCACCGTCTGGAACTGCCCTGATGTCAATCTCGACTCCTCTGCTGCCGGACCGGTCCCACAGGCGTTCTTCTCTTCATTCTCTCCTTCCTTTGCGTCTTCTTGCTCTCTTCCATACTGTGTGTCATGGCAGACAACTAAAATGCTCGCTGCCAGTATCCTCATGCCCCCAGGGTCCTCACCCGAGTCAGTTCCGAATACGACCTCCTGATCACAGCCAAATTAGTCTCTCTTACATCAAATGAACCACAACTAAGGACCCTTCTACTTCTTATCGAGAGAGATCACTGAAGTCCCTTCAACAGCTGAAGAAAGATCACACATGTCTCTCCACATCTCAAGAAGGGCCGTGAAAGCCCTTTTGACATCTGAAGAAGAACCTCAAAGATCCCTTCAGCATCTGAAAAAGACCATAAGGACCTCTTTTGAAACGGAATAATCACATGGTTCCCTTTTGCATCTGAATAATCAAACAAATCCCTTTAGCATTCAAAGAAGGACCGTATATATAGGGGGATTTATAGAGCGCATGGTGACGCCGACGGCGTGTCCCCGCGCTGAGATCCTAATGCAGGCTGGAGGGGAGGGAGGAGAATCACTGTTGGGAGTAGAGAAGTGTTTTCAGTTTAGCTCTAAAGGTGGCCTCTGAGGGTTCCAGGCGGAGCGCCACAGGGAGTTCATTCCAACTGGACGCTGCCAGGTACCTAAAGGACCTGCCACCCATCCTGGCTTTGGACACCTTAGGAATGGCCAGGCGTCGCGTGCCAGATGATCTGAGGGAACGCACAGGCTCATATTGTGTCAGAAGGTCTTGCAAGGGGAGAGGTGCCCTACCGTTGATGATCCGGTGGCACGTGCAGAGTGCTTTGAATTTCACCCTGTTTCTCACCAGGAGCCAGTGGAGTGCTTGAAGCGCGGATTTTGAGGCTGATCTTCTAGGCCGTCTGAGGACCAGCCGGGCTGCGGCATTTTGTAAGACCTGCAGACGGTTTAAGTTCTTCTCGAGGGTCCCCAAGTAGAGCAGGTTGCCATAGTCCATTTTGGAGGTGACTAAGGCGTGCACAAGTGTTTGGCGGGCTTTGATGGGAATGAACTCCAAGACCTTCCTAAGGGTCTTGAGGGTCCCAAAGCATGAGCCGATCACACGGTTGACCTGAGGTCCGAAAGTGAGTTTAGAGTCGAACCAAACACCGAGATTCCTTGCCTCCTGGCATGGGACTGGTGTGGGTCCTAGGCAGGGTGGCCACCACTCTGATGTCCAGGCTGCTTGGTCTCCCCCCACCACCAGCACCTCAGTCTTGCCTCCGTTGAGCTTGAGACAGTTGGCAGACATCCAGGCAGCAAGATCTTGCATGCATGCTCTGAAGATGTCTGCCGACAGACCGGGCGCTCGCGATAGGGAGATGACGAGTTGTGTATCGTCAGCGTACGATACCATGCGCAGGCCGTGACTTTCCACTATAGTGGCAACCGGCGCAACATAAAGATTAAAAAGTGTCGGGCTCAGAGACGAGCCCTGCGGGACCCCCTGATCGAGGGCCACTCGCTCTGAGTAACAGTCACCCAGTCTGACTTGGAAACCACGTCCGGATAGAAACGACTGGATCCATTTTAGAGCTGCGCCTCCTACCCCTCCATTGTTCAGACACTGTAGCAGGATGGAATGAGCTACAGTGTCGAACGCGGCACTCAGGTCTAATAGGATCAGGGCCATGGTGTGGCCCTCGTCAACACCCTGCCTGATGGTTTCGGTTGCCATGAGGAGAGCCGACTCCGTTGAGTGTCGGGGCCGGAATCCAAACTGGGTAGGGTGTAGGAGGCTCGTGTTCTCCACAAATTGCATTAATTGCAAGTTGGCCACCTTCTCTGCCACTTTGGAGAAGTAGGGTAGAAGGGAGATGGGACGCAGATTCTCCAGCTTATCGAAGCTGATATTGGGCTTCTTGCGGAGGGGAAGCACCACAGCTTGTTTCCATTCCATAGGCAAACTGCTGGAGTTAAAAGAAGTATCCAGCAGATGCCTAATGTATGGTTCGAGTGTCGTCAAGCTATCGCCCAACCGTTTGGGAGATGATGGGTCCCGTGGGGAACCTGACTTTACTGATTTACAAATTCTGATCAGGTCTTCTCCTGGTGGAGTGGAGAATTTAAGCAACACATTTTGTCCCTCATCCTCTCTGTCATGGATTTTAATCTCCCCTCCTGCCACCGGTAGGATAGGGAATGCTGAATAGATTTTGGAAACTTTGTCGCTGAAATACTCAGCAATGCGATTACATGCTGTGACTGATCGGTCCTCTAGTTCTGTCGAGGACTGGGGGACAGCCAGGGATTTGTAGACACAGAATAATTCCTTGGCTGAATTTTCAGCATCCATAATTCTAGTGGCATAGTAGTCCGTTTTAGCTTTTTTGATTAGATTGTGGTATAGTCGTCTGTTAGTGAGATATTTTTCTCTTACTAGGCTGTCATAGGCTGACCGCCACTGCCTTTCTGCCCGTTTACAGTTTTTCTTGGCACTCCGTAGTTCCTTGTTGAACCAGGGTGCCGTTCTTTGTTTGCGACCATCCCCCTTTGAGTGGCCCAAGGGGGCCGTGAGGTCAAGGGCCGCAGTAATACGAGCGTTGAGCAGTTTGTTTGCCGTATCCGCGTCGTCACCCCCAGGGGGGCCCTCTGCTATAAGGGCTTCGTTGAAGTCAGGTAAAGAGAACCTGGCCCAATTACGCCTGGGGTAGTTGAGGGGGGAGGGATCTAGCACCTTCTGTTTTGGGAGGGAGATTGCAAATGGTACCAGGAAATGATCGGTCCAGGGGAGAGGCACGGGGGGAAGCGTAGTGACATCCTCCCAGTTAGCAAACACTGGATCGAGCAGATGGTTGTGCTGATGAGTAGGGAGCTGACCCTTTAGCTCTAGTTGTAGGGCCTGGAGTTCTTGACAAAACTCCATAGCTCCTTTGTCCGTCTGGTCCTCTAGGTGCATGTTTAGGTCCCCTAGTAATAGGAATTTATTTCTCCTCAACGCCATCTCAGTGACACTTTCTATTAAATTATTTTTAAACCTTGCCGGGGGGCATGGGGGGCGGTAGATTAAATAGCCCTTTACCGTAGTCCCCCCATTGACTTTTATGGTGAAGACGCCGGCCTCGCAATCTGCCATGTGTAGTTGTTCCAGTTGGCAGGCGAGTTGTTGTTTAAATGCAATAGCTATGCCACCGCCTCTGCCGTCAGGTCTGTCCAGCCTTGTCATCAGGTATTCTTGCGGTAATGCCTGGATGATGTCGGGGTCGGATTGACCATCCAGCCACGTTTCTGTAAGGAATATCAGGTCCGGTTGTCTGTCGACTAATAGGTCGTGGATGTCAAATTTATGGCGTCGGAGTGATCTTACATTGAGTAAGCCGCAGGACAGGGTAGAACAGCTAGGGGTATCGGCTATTGATGTAGTAAATTGAAATTGGCAATGTCTACAGTCAGTTTCCACCCCTGCGTGTATGGTATGGAGGCCAGGATTGCAAACAATGGTGGAAAGTTTAACAAGCTCATTGCGACTCCACTTTATAGAGGTGGTCGGGACAGGGGGGGTGGCCCTTGGCCGTGTCCGGTCGCGGACGGGCGCAGACGGGCTTGGCTTAGGCGCGGCTTCGGCGCGCGCCCGGCGCTCCCGCTGCGCCCGTCCGCTGCGCTCCCTAGGTCTGGGTGACATTTAATGCAGGCAGGGGCGGGCGGGGCAGAGCACTAGAGTGCTCGCCCAGCTCGTCCCCCTCACTCAATATGGCGGGTCTGGTGAGGCGGGAACGCGGGTTCGCGCCCTGCGAAATGCACAATTTACAAAATTCAATTAAAAGATATCTGACAGTTTAAAATGCACACAGTCCGTCTGACAGTATTAGCAGCAATTTTGGAACAAGTAAAACAAATAAAACACAGTCCCGGCTTCCGCCTCAGGACACACTCCAGCCGCGCTAGAGATCAACGCGAGTGCCGGGCTTCTCAAGTTTTTATGCAGGCAGGGGCGGGCGGGGCAGAGCACTAGAGTGCTCGCCCAGCTCGTCCCCCTCACTCAATATGGTGGGTCTGGTGAGGCGGGAACGCGGGTTCGCGCCCTGCGAAATGCACAATTTACAAAATTCAATTAAAAGATATCTGACAGTTTAAAATGCACACAGTCCGTCTGACAGTATTAGCAGCAATTTTGGAACAAGTAAAACAAATAAAACACAGTCCCGGCTTCCGCCTCAGGACACACTCCAGCCGCGCTAGAGATCAATTATTGGCCCTTTCTACATCTAAAGTATTATACCTTACCATTCCTGCCCGATGGGGGGTAACCTGGAAGACTGGGTGCTACACTTTCTCAGGAATGTTGCCCCAGACCTTGGAGAAGAAGAAATCATTCTGATAGATACATCTGCCAGTGGATTGCTCACCTTGTGAATACCTCCCTTGCGTCAGCAACATTCAGAAATTCTTTTGAAGCTTCACGCCGACGTGGACGACGTCATAGAGGCACGGCATCACACGCGACTCCGCTGACGTCACCGACACTACAATAGTCCCACGCCGGCGTGATGACGTCAGTTCCCTTTTTTCCACGTCGTCGACGCTAACGATTTTGGGGAATCTTTGTAGCCTCTTAGTAACTTTTTTGCTATTTTCTTCACTTTTCTGTTTCTTTGTTTCCTTCACGATGTCGTCGAAGAAGACCGGTTTTAAGCCTTGCAGAGAGTGTGGAAAAATGATGTCCCTCACGGACCTGCACGAAGTTTGCATTTGGTGTCTTAGCTCGGATCATGATGTGGATGGATGTTCATCATGTCGGAAGATGAACCCAAAAGCTCTGCGGGAGAGAGAGACCAAACTTCTGGTGGCGAAGCTGAGAGGTGACAAGGGTAAAAAGTCTTCGAAGTCTCGTTCGAGAAGGTCGAGGTCGAGATCGGCGTCGAGATCAAGGCCTCGAGCGGAGTCGACTTCGAGATCGTCATCAGATCATGCTTCAAAGTCGAGGAAGAAGCATAAGAAGAGAAGACATGAGTCCCGACGTCACTCCGGTAGGGATTCGGACTCGAGGACGAAGTCACCCAAGAAGGTATGTTCGAAAGTGGTTCCACCAGAGGAGGACTTGGATCCGGAAGGTGAGGCTTCGCCTTCGGAGTCGCAGGTCCCGGCTCCGTCTCCGGTTCAATCTCCGGCGCCGTCCCCGGCCCGTGAGGATGAGGAAGAAGTTCCGGAAGGTGAGAATTCTGTGCCTGTGGAAGAGCCAAATTCGGAACCTCCTCAAGGCCAGCCTGAGGGTCTTCAGCCACCTTTTCCGGCCCCAGGCCAAGGCCCATCAGCGTTTTTGAACGCTATGTATGGCGTGTTTTCAAGGGCCTGGTACCCCTCTGGTGCGCCTTCGGGTCCCATGGGTCCATTAGCCTTCAATTTAGGAGTTCCGCACTCCTATGCTCCGGCTCCATTTATGCCATTCATGCCGGCTCAGACACCGTCATGGCAATACCCGGCTCCGCCGAGGTCGTCGACGCCGATACCAACGTCGTCTGCTCCGAGTCGACCTCGAGACCAAGCCACATCGGATTAGATACCGATGTCGGTTCCGGCTCCGTCGGAGTCGTTGATGGATCCGGTGGCATTGCGTGTGAAGGAAAGGTCCTGGAGGGAGGCTCAGCGCCTCATGGAAGAACAAAGGTATACAGAAGCTCAAGCTGAAGTGGAAGAAGGAGAGTTTGAGGATGACTGTTTTGATAGTCTGGCGGAGGGTAGTGGCCTGGAGTTTTCTCCTGAGTGGGAGTTACCTTCTGTGTCTGATGCCGCTTTGAAAGATGTTCAGCCTCATCATTTGGTTATGAGGAAGGCGGTGGAACTTTTGAATTTGACCCTTCCTACAGTAGAGTTTAAGTCCAATCTACTGACTGAGGTTCTGCATTCACCCAGTTCTGTGGTGGAACCGTTGCTCCCCTTTAATGAAGCTTTAACAGAGCCAATTATGGAAGTTAGGAAAAAGCCGCTTTCGGCACCAGCTGTTTCCAAGAGTGTGGCAAGAAGGTACAGGGTTGCTCCTGAAGACCCTGCTTTTCTGACTTCTCATCCTTTACCTGAAAGCTTGGTAATCCAGGCAGCTTGTTCCAAAAAGACTGTGAGTGCATTTCCTCAAGTGCCTGGGCATAAGGGCGCTAAGAAACAAGATCAAGTTGCAAAAAATACCTTTTCTTCTGCGAGCATGACATTAAAGTCAACTAATGCCACTTGCCTTATGGGGAGATATGTACATGCTCTCATGGATTCACTCCGTCTTCTGGCACCTAAGATCCCTGTTGACAACAGGAAGGATTTTGAAGAGGTGTTGACGGATGCGCAGTCAGCAGCTCGCCAGGTAATACAGAGTGGGCTGGACACTGCGGATTCGGTGGCACGCATCATGGGTACTGCGGTTGCTTCAAGAAGGTCAGCATGGCTGAAATCTTCAGATTTTTCAGCAGATGTTCAGGCCGCTTTGATAGATCTGCCGTTTGATGGTGCTGGACTCTTTGGTAAAAAAGCTGACACAGCCTTAGAAAGATTTAAGGACAGTAGGGCTACTGCCAATTCTTTAGGGCTTCAGACCAGGGGTTCTTCTACCAGAAGTTTCAGAGGATTCCTTTTTGGCTCCTATCGGCAAGGTCAGCAGCAACAGCAGCAGCAGCAGCAGAATCCTTTGTACAAGTCGTACAGGGGAAGACAAAGAGCTTGTCCTAGAGGACGTCAGGCCTCTTCCTCCTCCACCTCCTCCAACCCCCCAGCCACAGAAAAGCAGCCCTAGATCCGCCATTCAGGGTCATGTGGGTCCGGTGGGGGGTCGGTTTACCCCACTTTCTACGGGATTGGGAATCGGTTACATCAGATCTTTGGGTTCTCAATCTCGTAGAAAATGGGTATGCTCTTCCCTTTTGGGAATTTCCTCCAAATTACCCTCCTTGCCAAGGTTTTTGCACGGAGGAACACCTCTTACTTCTGCAGGAGGAAGTGCAGACTCTTTTAAGAAAGGTGCAATAGAGGTGGCTCCAGAGCAGGAAAGGGGTCAGGGATGCTACTCCTGGTATTTCCTGATTCCCAAGAGGATGGCAGACTTCGTCCAATCCTGGATCTCACGATCTTGAATCTTTATCTGAAACAAGAGAAGTTCAAGATGCTCACCCTTGCGCAGGTTCTTCAGGCGCTGCTGGAGGAAGACTGGATGGTGTCGCTCGACTTGCAGGATGCGTATTTTCACATCCCAATCCTGAAGTCGCACAGGAAGTATCTCCGTTTTACGGTGGGATCGCAACATTATCAGTTTGCGGTCCTTCCTTTTGGAATTACTACTGCGCCTCGAGTCTTCACCAAGGTGATGGCGGTGGTGGCAGCTCATCTCAGAAGATCGGGGTTCCAGTATTCCCCTATTTGGACGACTGGCTGATCAAGGCAGAGTCATCAGAGAAAGTGCTCCAGCATCTGCAGGAGACAACTCGGTTGTTGTTCCGGTTGGGTTTTTCGATAAATGTACCCAAATCTCACCTGGTGCCCTCCCAGCGCAACCTGTTCATAGGTGCGGTACTGGACACTACTGTATGTCGTGCATTCCCTCCTCCTCAAAGGATTCGCGACATACAGGAAATGATTCCTTTATTTTTCAATGGAGCGGTTCTTCCAGTCCTGAAGGTCCTTCCCCTGCTCGGTCTGATGGCTTCTTGCATTCTGTTAGTCAACCATGCACGCTGGCACATGAGGGCGCTCCAGTGGTGTCTCCGCAGGCAGTGGTATCAGCACAGCGGAGATCTCAGGGAGTCTGTGAGGATTTCCAGAGAAACTGCGGCGGATCTGTCTTGGTGGAGTGTGGAAAGAAATCTTTCTCAGGGTAAGCCTTTCCAGCTGCCTCCATCGGTGGCCACAGTGATAACGGATGCATCCACTCTCGGGTGGGGTGCTCATCTGGGGGATCTGGAGGTCAAAGGTCTTTGGTCTCCAGAGGAAAGGTTGCTTCATATCAACCTTCTAGAGTTACGGGCGATACGTTTGGCGCTCAAGGCCTTCCTCCCTTCCCTTCGCGGTCAGTCAGTTCAAGTCCTGACGGACAACACGACCGCGATGTGGTACATCAACAAACAGGGAGGAGTAGGGTCGCAGTGTCTCTGCAGAGAGGCTCTGCGTCTCTGGTCCTGGGTTCAGGACCACCAGATTTGTCTGATGGCAAATCATCGGGCCGGAGTTCTGAACGTTCGTGCAGACGTTCTCAGTCGGCAGTTCTCTGCCGATCACGAGTGGAGGCTTCACCCGGAAGTTGTTCACGACATCTTTCAGATGTGGGGGACTCCTCGGGTGGACCTATTCGCCACTCACGAGAACGCTCATTGCCTGTCATTCTGCAGTCTCCAGTATCCGATGCAAGGAGCTTTGGGGGACGCGTTTCAGTTGAGTTGGGGAAATCAACTCCTTTACGCGTTTCCCCCCCATACCCTTAATTCCTCAGGTTCTGAGGAAGATTCGCCAGGACCGGGCCCAAGTCATATTGGTCGCCCCGGATTGGCCAAGAAGGGTGTGGTACACGGACCTTCTCCACCTCTCCTCTCACCCGCCGCTCCGTCTCCCTCTCAGGGCAGACCTCCTCTCTCAGATGGGGGGGCAGGTTCTACACCCCCACCTCCAGACATTACACCTTCATGCCTGGAGATTGAACGGGGCAACCTGAACTCTTTTTCTCTCCCTCACAATGTGGTGGATGTCATTCTTTCAGCCAGGCGTGACTCCACCAAGTCCATCTATTCGTATAGATGGTCTAAATTTGTTTTTTGGTGTAGGGAGAAGGCTGTTGACCCCTTGAGGGCTCATCTGTCTGATATTTTGCAGTTTGCTCTCTCTTTGGCACAGCAAGGATTTGCTGTTGCCACAGTCAAAGGTTACCTTTCGGCGTTATCGGCTTTTCTCTGCTTGCCGGACCAGCCGTCTCTTTTTAAATCTACAGTGGTTTTGAGGTTTCTGAAGGGCCTCACAAATAAGTTCCCTCCTTCTCCATTTATTGTGCCTCAGTGGGACTTGAATCTTGTTTTAACCTTCTTGATGGGTTCTCCCTTCGAACCCTTACACAAGTGTCCCATGAGGCTTTTGTCTTTTAAGACGGTCTTCCTTGTTGCGATTACCTAGGCAAGGAGGGTAAGTGAGCTTCAAGCTCTTAGTTCCAAGCCCCCATTCTTGACCATTCATGCTGATCGAATGGTTCTTAGGACCAGGGCTGCTTTTCTCCCTAAGGTGGTAACTCCTTTCCATCTAGGACAATCTATTACCCTTCCTACCTTTTATCCTCCCCCTCACCCTTCCAAGAAGGAGGAGAGACTACACCGTCTGGACCCTAAGAGGGTGGTGAGCTTTTACCTTTATAAGACTAGAGACTATCGAATGGATGACCAGCTCTTCATTGGTTTTGCTGGCTGCAAGAAAGGAAGAGCAGTGCACAAGCGCACTCTTTCAAGATGGATCATCCTCTGTATAAAGAACTGCTACTCTTTGGCCGGTAAGGAACCTCCAGAGGGTATAAGAGCTCACTCTACTAGAGCTAAGTCGTCAACTACTGCTCTGTCTAGGGGTGTTCCTGTAGAGGATATTTGTAGGGCCGCGACTTGGACCTCCCTCCACACTTTCGCGAAGCATTACTGCTTGGATGCCGAGGTGAGGAGGGAAGGTCACTTTGCGCGCTCTGTCCTTCAGGATTTTTTGGTATAGATGAGTGGATACCCTCCTCCGGGAGTGGGGACTGCTGTGGGACTCTATTCACAAGGTGAGGAATCCACTGGACTGGCAGATGTATCTATCAGAAGAACAAGTTACTTACCTTCTGTAACACTTTTTCTGTTAGATACAGTATCTGCCTGTGGATTCCTCACTGACCCACCCGCCTCCCCGTTGTCCACTCGTCTATACCGAAGTTGTTGTAATTCATTTACTTTATTGTCAAAGAGTTGTTTATTTCAAATGTTTTATTGCATTTGCTTCACACTATGTGTGTTATCTTGACATTTGTGTACTGTATATACTATGTATATTTCTACTGTCGTTGGTCCGTCCGTGTGCATCGAAGGCACGGAAAAAAGGGCGGAACTGACGTCATCATGCCGGCGTGGGACTATTGTTGTGTCGGTGACGTCAGCGGAGTCACGTGCGATGCCGTGCCTCTATGACCTTGTCCACGTCCACGTCGGCGTGAAGCTACAAAAGAATTTCTGAATGTTGCTGACGCAAGGGGGATATTCACAAGGTGAGGAATCCACAGGCAGATACTGTATCTACCAGAAAAAGCGTTACCGAAGGTAAGTAACTTGTTCTTCTTGACTGCACGCATTGTGCTGGGCACCCGGGTTCAAACCCAGGCCAACCCTGGGACATTCTCCCCTGCCTCCATTCATACAGTCAAAAAGACCTTATTATGAAAGCGACCAAAGATAAGGCCACCATTGCCTTTGAGGGTCTCCAGGTAGGAGTATACCAAGACCTCTTCCCCCTCACCCTTCAACACCGCAGAGAGCTGAAGCCACTCGCTTCTCTTCTGAGGGACAAAGGAATAAGATACAGGTGGGGCCATCCATTTAGCTTATCCTTCACGTGGGAGAACGAACTACGAATAGTACAATCCCTGGGAGACACTAAGGAGATACTTGGGGCCAACCTGACTACAGAGGACTCTGATATTGGCCAGCTCTGGCCCGAGGCATCCAGGTGCAGACCGTTAGAAGAAGACGTCGGAGACCGGGGAAGGGACAACTTGTGAAACCTGCGGAGCAGGAAGGTAAAGAGGCGTCCGAAGACCCCAAAGGAGGCTAACTTTTCTGCACCCAGTAAGCCTCATTTCATTGGCTAGGTATGCCTCCGAGAGGGCCTCTCCCTCACGATACTCTGCCTCGGTCGGATCCACAGCATCCTTACAATGAGAACCGACTGCCAGCAGAATGGACCCATGCACGCTGAAGTGCTTCAATCCTGTTGGAGAGCACTACTTGTGCTCTTGCTTTGTTTGTTTACTATCTTGCTTATTCCTTTCTTTCTTTCTTGTCTTTTTTCTGCGTCTTTGCAGTCCTTCCTACAGAGGATAGAGGTGAGTCGATCACGGAACAGCGCGATTGAGCAGAATAGCGTGTGTGTGGGGAGGAGGGTTGGATCAGGGGGAGGGGGGAGAGGTGGGCAGCTGAAACTGGAGAAGCACGGGGAGGGCGGGTGGTTGAGGCTGGCTCCCAAAAGCAGAATGGGTCTAGCTACTCCCTTTTGACCCTATGTCGATGCTTAGGCTGGGGTAGCGGTGTTGTTCGCTACACACTTCCCAGGCAAGGTGTTAGGGGTGCATACGGAGGTACCGGGCAGGGCTTTAGCCATGAGGCTAGAGATAGGTGGCCGCAAATGTACTATAGCATCTATCTACAGCCCGAACGAGCGCCAGGAGTTGTTTCTCAATAACACTTTAAGCACTATTCCGGACTCCCGAGGCGAGGACCTGGTTTTAGGTGGGGATTTTAATATAGCCCCTGACGCACAGCTGGACCGATCCATACAAAGACCAGGACACACCGGGGTGCTTTTGGACTCGATGAAGCAGAAATTATTAGAATTGGGACTCTTTGACGTGTGGAGGGTTAGAAACCCTACAGCCAGGGAATATACATGTTTCTCAGCGGCACATCAGACCTATGCCCGTATTGACTGGTTCTTAACATCCCGAGAATCACTAGCGCAACGAGGCAGGCAGAGATAGGGACCACCGCTATATCAGACCATTCCCTAAATAGGTTTGAATTGAGCCTCCAGGAATACCCCCATGAGGTACTGGGTTTTTCAGAACCGGTACCGAACCGGTAACCCAGTGGTGTCAGGGTACACACCCAAAGACCTCGAGTACTTTCCTGATTTAGACCACAGAAACTCAGAGTCTTCTAGGTGAAGTCAAAGATCGAATTTATTGGCTGCAACCAAGTAACAGGTTCTAGAAGTACAACAACACGGGATGTACATTCTCAGGAGACTGCTCAATCTTACAAAGCCAGGGTTCTCTTTTTATACAAAATATTAAGCTCCAGGCAAACATTCTTACATTTACAGTAGACTATTCACATATTTTCACTACAAAGAAAAAGCAGAGTCATGATGACAAGCCCACATTACAGTTCGTCCAGCCCACAACAAATCACCCGGCAAGGCCCAACATTTTCATCAGATATCGGTGGGCCCCCAATAAAAACGGGCACCTCCTCCTCGTAAAGCAAGTGAGAGAAAAGAGCAGGGACAGGTGTGAGCAAGATTAGGCAGGGTGTGTGTGCGATGAAAAGGGTTTATGGCATGTTGTGCCTTGATGCTATCTCGTTCGGCCACTGGGAGAGGAACTCCCAGAACAGCGCTTGGACGCCCCTGGGCAGCAATCGCGCTTTATAAATCCACGTACAATACAATACAATACAATACAATACTGACCAAACAGGTTCGGCCTGGGGCAATGGTTTCAGCTTGCCCAGGTCAGAGAAAAGTCAACCAAGGTGTACGTGTCCTTTGATATCGAATTTAGCTGTATTATAAGCCTATGTCAGGGCAACCCACAAAATGGCTGCCGTACACAAAATGGAAGCCAAGGGTTCAAGGCGAAAATGACGATTTCGAGGTGAAATCGTCACTTGAATATGACGAAAATGCTTGTACATAGTGTACTAGCCATTTTCGGTCTTTTGATATAAAAATCGTCATGCTAAGACGAAGTTTTATTCACGAGTTCAGAATTTTCAGAACTACACCCAGGGTCACAAACAATGGAGGCTTAAGTATAAATTGCTTGAATATGATGCAAACATTAAAGAAATTAGGGATACCATTAAGTCGTATCTTGAACTTAACTTTGTGGACGGAATCTCACTTGCTATTCTATGGGCTGCACTGAAGGCCATCATACGGGGTCGCTGCATAGCAGTAGCAGCGGAAGTGAACAGGGATAGGAAAGAAAAGAGGGAGCACCTCGAATCCCAGGTGAGGGAATTGGAGGGGTTCATAAAAGGACCGGCACCGTTCAGATTAAGTGGCAGCTGACTGGGGCTAGACAACTGCTGAAGGCCCTTGGCTATGACCGGGCGGAATATTCACTCCTGCGAACCAAGCAGCGTTACTACGCTGGTAGAAATAATGCAGGGAAACTCTTGGCATTTCTGCTTCGTGCTCCGACAACTGCTAGACGCATTGAGGAGGTTAGAAGTACTCAGGGCGAGACCTTAAGTTCTGACGTGGACATAGCAACCAGGTTTTAATCCTTTTACACAAATTTGTTCAGGGCAGACAATCTAGCTTTGGAAGCGGCCCAACAATGCGTGAAAGATGTCCCTTTGATGCCCCTTCCTCACTTGGAAGCAGCAAACCTAGATGCAGATATTCGGTTAGAGGAGGTTCTTAAAGCCATAGCGGGACTCACCATAGGGATGGCTCCGGAGGAGGATGGTTTCTTGACCGATTTTTACTAAACCTTTGCCCACGAACTGGCCCTCTTCCTGGTTCGTTTATTCAACTCCTTCAGCGACTTTGGTAGAGTGACTCCAACGAGGACTATGGCTGAAGTAGTAGTGATCACTAAGCCTGGTAAGGACCCGAGGGAGTGGGCCTCCTATCGTCCCATCTCATTATTGAACATGGACCTCAAGATTTTTGCAAGCATCCTATCTGCCTGAATGGCACCCCGTATGCAGGGTTGATTGACCCGGGATTTATACCGGAACGCAACTGTAGTGATGGAACCCGATGAATGTGCCACTTGCTGGATAAGGCACATTGTACTCAGACGCCTAAGGTGCTCCATGTATAGGCTCTATCATGGCAGATGAAATAGGTACCCTTAGCTGCTAAAAACGAAGGGGAAGTCTGGGCTGCAAAAACATACGTTTTAGTGCAGATACTCTTCCCTAACTGAGCTCTGGGATTCTTGCCATTACCTTGCAGACACAGGTGACCCTGATGGGGTACAATCCAAATCGGGGAAGATCTCTTAGCTTGCTGTTTCTCACTCAGAGTAGCTCCATATCCGGTTACGTTCCATCCTATGTATACTAGTGTCTCATCTCTCGGGATAGTCTCATAAGAAATGTCTTCCTTTATCATATCTACTATACCCTTAACTAGAGCACTATTTTTAGGATTGTCTGTTACAGAACGTAGGGGGTAGATTTCATGTGCATATATGAACATGGCTCTGTATGCCCACACAGAACCATTGTGGCTGAAAGGCAGGACCAGATAAGGGATACCTTTATCCGTTGTGTGAGGCATAAGACCACACACCCAACAGTTAGTTGTGTTCATTACTAGTTGGTGTTGGTGCAAAAGCTGAACAAAGGAGTTATTAATAAACTCTAATCTCCTAGATAAGTCAAACGGATCATTCATCTACATTGAAAATACCCCTCCTGAGCGAAATAGAATCAATGGTCAAATCTCTTTTACAGCCCATCAGTAAACGAATTATTATTATAGAGAAGGCCTTAGGAAAATTTGAGAGAGCACAAAATGAATTCTCTTCCAACATGCTTAAAATACTAAAAACGCCCACTTCCATCTTTGTTCCAGCAAGTAAAACACTTAATGAAAATAACATCAAAAAGCGAAAGCTATTAAAGACTCTACAACTAGTGCCATCAAACAGCCTTCGCATCAGCGACAGGGATTCCCAGTTACCCCAAATTTAGTAACCACCACACAAGTAGCCTTCAATTTACCACACTCAGTAGCTATACCTATAAGTAACACACAAGTTATACAGGTAGCTGATGAGTCTGACGATAGTGAATGGGCCGCTGAGGGTTGCTCCCCAGATTTAGCTATAACAAATACAGAGCTGACGCAAAACCCGACCCCATTAACATCGAATATTCCCACTAAATCAGCAGGGGCAAAGCAGTTTAAATCTATGACAGCAAAAAGACCTATCTATATAAACCTTCCACCTGAATCCAATGCATACACCATTGTCATGATTGGGGTTCCCAAACTGGCGGACAACAGGGGGGAGACTTATACGGAACTAAAAAATAAGGTAATGCAGTGGCTAACTTTACATAGACCACTTCCCTCTCACATAAGTGGGCAGATTTGTCATGTGAAGAGAGTAGATTGGGTGGGCCCTAGATTCAAATCAACAGAGGGAGACTGTATTGTAGTTAATTTCAGAGACAGACGAGTGGCAAACTTTATCACCAGCTGGAGGAGTCCTTTGACAAATAGCCTGATTCGCACGAAGGCTTTAAGTTACTTTTACCCTTCCAACACAAATGGGCAAAATAAAAATGCCCAGACTTCTTACAGCCAGGAAGGCTTGTTGGTGCCCCTAGTTCAAGATCAACCATGGGCGCCACCTTTTGCCCCTAGTCAGGTGACGACTTTAGACTTTGAACAAAGAGGATATGCACAACCCTGTGAAGGCAGACCATATAATTATCCCCCATCAATGTTTGAGAGAAGGGAACCTGTACCACATGTATATAAACGAGATCAGGTACATCCCTATCTGTCTCATAATCAATACGGAGTTCCGACTTCAAATAGATATGATGTTTTATATGATCATGGTCAATTGGATGAGGTGGATTGACTGATATCTGCCCTGCCCGCTAACGCCCCACTAGGCCTTCCGAATAGGGCGGAACAATCCAATTTAATAAGCACTGATAACTTAGTAGGCACCTTAGCCCCTCCAAGAGTGGTACCTATTATTAATACTATAGAGCCTTTAATAATTCCTCCTGAGAATCTTTCCCCACAAGCGGCACCTCTTCCCTTCACCCATAATTTTTGCAGCTCTCCTCTTATTATAGCTCCTAACTTTCCACCTAGTACTAGAAACCAATCAGCAGCTATAACAACTCGACATAACCAAGACTTGCACCTGCCCATTGGTATGACCCATGAGTCGGTGGCCGACCACGATGTACTCAAGACTATAAAAATCTTGTCATGGAACATAGCAGGACTGGCTTCAAAAATAAAGGATCACACGTGGGTGGAATTCGTAAGGAATTTTGCTATACTGTGCTTTCAGGAAACATGGCTCGTAGATAATAATGCTTTTATCGAGGGTTTTCAGAGCTTCTTTGTACCAGCCATTCCATCTCCCAGTGGCAGATCAAAGGGGGGTTTGGCAATATTCATCAGCCTCTCCCTTATCTGTCAGGCAAAAACTAAACAACTGGAAAATAGGAACATCCAGGTTATGGAGCTAAGGAAGGGCAGAAATGCACTAACCCTGGTCAATTTTTATAACTCAGTAACATCATTAGGAGAGTGTAATATCGTCAAGCTCCATAATTACCTGCAAGGCGAAAAGACAAAATTGCCACGGAACATAATAATCACTGGTGATTTGAATGCGCATCTCTGTGGAAACCCTGCTATGACAACCATGGGCTCCATGGGGTGCGAAAACAGGGCAGGCCTTCATTTTTCCCATTGCCTGCGAGGTACTCATGTCAATAATCTCATTGACGATCTGAACTTGAGCATCGCTATGTCTCTGAAAGATGACTCCTTTATCTTTGAAGTACCAACCTATAAAGGCTCTGAGCATGGCTCTTTCATTGACCATATCTTTCTTTCTGTTGACCTGGCAAACTTAGCCTCAAACTTTAAAATACATTAAAGCATCTTTAGTGACCACAACCCAATCTCAATTGTACTAGGAGTGGGACTTTTTGATTCACAGAAAAATCATAAAGACATGGGTGCTCTAAAGTTGATCAATGGAAACCGTCGATTGAAATGGTCCATGATAAATAGTGATACTTTGTATGAGTCGGTCAATAAAAGTTGCAATCAAGAATTTAACCTCTGTGTCTCTGAGTCTACACCACCTGAAACCATCTTATCTGCCTTTGCTGTCGTGGTTCAAAAAATTGGACAACTGCTATCTGTACCAATAAAGGGCACAACCTTTTATCAGCCAAGATGGTTTGACCACGCTTGTTCAGCAGCTAGTCGGAACTTGAAAATGTCCCTCAAGAAAAAACCAAGGGATTCCGCATACATTAAAATCCTGCGATCTGAATACAAATCCACTATGGCATCCCGGAAAAAGGAAATAAAAGCACACATCTGGGAGTCTCTGCTTGATCCATCAACCCTTGGTAATAGCTCCAAGTTCTGGAGCATAATCAATAAGCCTATGTTTGATGACCCAAATGCTTCCAGTCTTGGAACCAACATACCCGAGGATGAGTGGATATCCCATTACAGTTTAATCTTCAAGAGCGACGAACCGCAGGCAGTATATGAACCTAAAATTACAGAAGAAGCTCCTTTGCACTTTACAGTTGAAGAAATAGAGAAGGGGATTCGTGGCCTAACTAGTAACAAGGCCCCGGGTCCAGATAGCCTCCCTCCTGACTTATATAAATCAAACATCTCTCTATGGGCCCCAATTCTTACTGCGGTTGTTAATGCTGGAGTCGCAACCGGGAGCCCAAAGTCCTGGGGGACCTCAACTATAGTACCCGTCTACAAGAAGGGTGACAGAAACAATGCGGCATGTTACAGGCCCATCTCCCTGATAAACTCAGTTGCAAAGGTAGTGGGAGGAGTAATCTTAAACAGACTGACCATGTGGGCCAAAATCAACAACGTAATGTCCCCGTTCAATATGGGTTCAGACCAGGGCACTCAACAATAACTCAATGCCTGAACCTATATCTAATTAGCGGAAAGTATACTATGGCCAGAAAAGGAACTGTGTATATGGCCTTTATGGACTTATCATCGGCCTTTGATTGTGTCGATAGAGGCAGGCTCTGGGACGTTTTGCTCCAAATGGGGGTTGAGAAGAACTTGATTAATTTTTTAGCTGACCTCCATAGTGATACTCGAGCAAATGTCCGCTATACAAAAGACTTGAAAGTTACCAGAGACTTCAGGATAAATCGGGGGGTCAGACAGGGCTGTATTTTAGCGCCATTTCTTTTTAATCTGTATATTAATGGATTTGAGGAGCATCTTTTAAACACAAAAACTGATTACCCATATATAGGGATAAAGGGCGTGCCTGTTCTGCTCTATGCAGACGATGCCGTCCTTATCTCCAGAACTGCATTGGGCCTCCAAACATTACTTGACTTTTTTTATTCATTTATGAAATCACGGGGCCTAAGCATCAATAATACAAAATCATTCGCTATGAAGATAGGCTCTGGCTCAAAAAAGCCCTATCCCTTTTTTGTTAATGGGGAAAAAATACCATTAACAAAGACCTTCTCATACCTTGGCGTATTGTTTGATCATAAACTTGTTTGGGGACCTGCTGTGGTGGGAAAAAAAGGGAGAAACAGCAAGGACAAATGCCGCAATAATAGACTTTGCACGTAAAATGGGAAACACACCAGTGGTTGCTTTGTTGAAATTGTATCAAGCTAAAAGCACCGCCGTGGCCTGTTATGGAAGTGAAATTTGGGGTTTTGTCCCTGTGGCCGACCTCATAACAACTGAAAACAACTTCCTAAAACAAGTACTAAGTCTTCCTAAAAGTACAGCTAATTTCTCCATTCACGAAGAACTTGGTATGCCCTACCTAGGAGATAAAATAGCTGTAAACCCTCTGTTGTGCTGGTTAAACTGTTGGACAAATGAAGATATACCGTTTACCCAAAATATCCTTCTTGACGCACTCACCTGGGAAGGGAAATACAAGATACCCTGGTTAAAATATATCAGAAATTGTCTTCATGAATTGGGTCGGCTGGAACTTTTCCTAACACCACAGCAAGTTTCAAAACAAGATGTAATTCATGTGAAAGACACTTTTATGTTGAACCGGCAGCTAGCTAGGGAAGAGTCTGAGCTTAAAAAAAGCAGTGTGAGGAAGCATGTTTTAACAAAAACCTGTGTGCAAATTGAACCCTATCTATCCTGGCCTATTTCTAGATATGATCGTTTTTGATGACCAGATTTCGCTTTGATTTGTATCACCTGTTGCTAGCCGTGCCTAGCGGGGCCCATAGGGGACAAGTGTTGCCAGCTTGCGGCTGCGACAATAAGTCTCCGCAAGATCTGGCTCACTTTTATTTATATGCTCCTACTATACGATACCACGAAAAATGTTTTTAAAACCACTTTTTAAACAAGTGAACTTTGTACAAATAAGGCCTGCATTATTTTATCTTCAAATGCTACATTGTGAAAGTACACTGTTTTAATGTAACTTTTTAAGAACAGCCCTGAAATTTAGAAAAAGTATGGAAGGTTAATTCCCCCAGGAAATATGCCTCCCCCAGTAAGATGTTTTCTTAGCTAAATAGCATATCTATATCATATTTTTCTCGAGAAAATGCCCCTTCTCGCTCCTGATAAATTGTCTTTTTAACATTGTTTTGAATGTACATGTTGCTTTTATTGTACTTTTATGACTGCATTTTATACAGTCGAATAAAGGAATTTTGAATTTGAATTTTTTGATGCAAACATTAAAGAAATTAGGGATACCATTAAGTCGTATCTTGAACTTAACTTTGTGGACGGAATCTCACTTGCTATTCTATGGGCTGCACTGAAGGCCATCATCCGGGGGCGCTGCATAGCAGTAGCAGCGCAAGTGAACAGGGATAGGAAAGAAAAGAGGGAGCACCTCGAATCCCAGGTGAGGGAATTGGAGGGGTTCATAAAAGGACCGGCACCGTTCAGATTAAGCGGCAGCTGAATGGGGCTAGACAACTGCTGAAGGCCCTTGACTATGACCGGGCGGAATATTCACTCCTGCGAACCAAGCAGCGTTACTACGCTGGTAGAAATAATGCAGGGAAACTCTTGGCATTTCTGCTTCGTGCTCCGACAACTGCTAGACGCATTGAGGAGGTTAGAAGTACTCGGGGCGAGACCTTAAGTTCTGACGTGGACATAGCAACCAGGTTTTAATCCTTTTACACAAATTTGTTCAGGGCAGACAATCTAGCTTTGGAAGCGGCCCAACAATGCGTGAAAGATGTCCCTTTGATGCCCCTTCCTCACTTGGAAGCAGCAAACCTAGATGCAGATATTCGGTTAGAGGAGGTTCTTAAAGCCATAGCGGGACTCACCATAGGGATGGCTCCGGAGGAGGATGGTTTCTTGACCGATTTTTACTAAACCTTTGCCCACGAACTGTCCCTCTTCCTGGTTCGTTTATTCAACTCCTTCAGCGACTTTGGTAGAGTGACTCCAACGAGGACTATGGCTGAAGTAGTAGTGATCACTAAGCCTGGTAAGGACCCGAGGGAGTGGGCCTCCTATCGTCCCATCTCATTATTGAACATGGACCTCAAGATTTTTGCAAGCATCCTATCTGCCTGAATGGCACCCCGTATGCAGAGGTTGATTGACCCGGGATTTATACCGGAACGCAACTGTAGTGATGGAACCCGATGAATGTGCCACTTGCTGGATAAGGCACATTGTACTCAGACGCCTACGGTGCTCCTCTCAATCAATGCCGAGAAGGCATTCGACTGGGTCCACTGGCCGTATCTGCAACAGACACTCCATAAATTTGGTGCGGAAGACCGCTTCATGCAATGGGTGGACTGCAAATATAGGGACCCTCAGGCACGTATTAGAGTTAACGGGGTGACATCTCTACCGTTTGGAATCCGGAGGGGCACGTGACCGGGTTGCCCTCTGTCGCCCCTGCTCTTTGCTTTGTATATGCAGCCGTTTGCAGAGAAAATTCTCCAGAACCCGAGATTATCCGGGATATGCATGGGAGATAGGGAGCATAAAATGTCATTGTATGCAGATGATGTAATATTATTTCTGACTCAACCAGCAATCTCGATACCTCCTCTACTGGAGGAACTAGATCTCTTCAGTTTGGCATTGGGCTTTAAGGTTAACATCCATAAGTCTCCAGCTATGAACCTGACCCTCACCCAGGCAGAACTCGAGACCCTAAGGTCACAGTTTCCGTTTAAGTGGGCTACAGAGGGTGTCCAGTACCTGGGTTTACAACTGTTCCCTACTCTGGTTAAGACGGCCCAAGTGAACTACGCCACTCTTCTAGCCAGGGTCAGGAATGAACTCTTTAATTGGGAAAAGACACCTCCTATCGTGTGGAGAAGTGTGGCCCAATGGTTAGAGCGGCAGACCCTGATGCAGATGTCTGGCCCGGGACCAGGGTTTAATTGCCGCCTCGGCGGGTCTTTGGGCTCAATTTCCTCGGACCTGATAATTCTCGCCTCGGTGCCTAATCTAATCATGGGTCCCACTCTGCAACTCTGGGCAATAGCTTGCTTAATCTCCACAACGGCCCCAACAGTGCTGGGATGCCTGGCTTCACCTTGGGGGTGCCCAGGAGTGGGCATTTCACAGGGAAAAGCCAGGAAGGGTTCCACAGCGGTATGCGTACAGCGCCAAAACACCTCAGGGTATAAGTGCGCTATACAAGTACGAATTCATTCAGGGCAGACTGGCGGCAGTAAAAATGAATACTCTCCCACAAATCCTGTATGTGATGCAGACGTTTTTTTTTTTTCAGAGTTTTTCAGAGTTTGATATAGCGCGAACTAGAACCGAACCGAATCAGTTATCAGAGCGCTTTACATAGCACCAGTTACGTTACATGAGGACACACTTTCATTTTAGGCACGGGGAGATTAAGTGATTTGCCCAGAATCACAGGGGGTTTTCGGCGTCGTTACCAAGACTCAAACCCAGATCCCCAGGTCCGAGGTCGAGCGCCTTAGCCATTAGGCCAACGTTGCCGCTCAGACCACCGCCCAATATGATGCAACGTCTTATTAATCCCTTCCCTGCTGCTGTCGGCCGTTGGCCATCGCGAGAACTACCTTGCTGGTGCTGCGAACGTGACGCGGCCCCACCCACTCCGCGGAACCGCTGCACTGCCTCGAAATAACGGCCTCGGCTAAGGTGTTAATACGTTTGTTTGGGGTGGTAAGAAAGCGAGACTAGCATGCAACTTGACATATCTGAAGCAGGAGGACAGGGGTTTGGGTGTCCCATGCTTGGAACGGTATTTCCAGGCAGTGTAACTCAGATACATGCTAGAGTGGTATATAAGTTAGAGTCAGAGAAGCTCTGGTGTTTTATTGACCGCTCGATAGTAGGCATGCACATTTGGAAGGTCTCATGGCTTCCCAGGAAACACCAGCTCAGTGGGGTATTTGTATCACCGGTTTTAAGGGCCACCATGGGTGTGTGGGATCGGGTACAAGTACCACATGGCCTCTCGACCCCTGTGTCCCCTCTGACCCCCTTTATAGGCAATCCCGACTTCCCACCTTCCCACACAGGGGAAGGGTATCTCCATTGGCAAGAGGCTAACTGTAAACGCATTGGGGACCTATTTGACGAACACAGGATAATAGATTTCACAGGCCTCGTAGAAGGTTTTGGGATCCCTCGGAAAGCATATTGGCAATATCTGGCCCTTTGCCATTGGGTCATCCAACCACAGATAAGACCCCATGCTGGTCATTTTTTATCAACATTTGAGAAGTGGTACTTTACCAGAACGTCAGATAAAGGGTTGCTGTCCGACATTTATGCTTTCTTAAACACACCCAGACAGACTAATAAATCTCCGGTGCAGCGCAGGTGGGAATCTGAATTGGAATGTGAGTTCTCCCCCAAGGAATGGCAAGACATCATACATAGGGCTAGAGCCACCTTTGGCAGCACAGCAGGCAAGGAGATGTTTTTGAAAATTGCACAATATTGGTATTACACACCCGTGAGAATTCTTAAATGGAAGCCGGGTGGGAATGGGCATTGCTGGAGGCAGTGTGGTCTGCAGGGCATGCTCACTCATATCTTGTGGTCATGCCCGAAGATGCAGAGTTACTGGGAGGTGATTGTACGGGATGTAGATGATATATATCACACTGATTTACCTAAACTCCCCTCATACATAATTTTGGGACTCCTGAATGCCCTAATGTGCCCTCCTAGATCACACTGGGGTAGAGCAATTACGCTGGCGTTGGGGGCAGCCAAACAGGCACTTCTGGCTAGATGGGGCACAGCTGAAATTCCCACTCGTCTGGATTGGCTATACAAGATATGGGAAATATTGGGGATGGAAAAGATTACAGCGGGGCTCACCCGTTCCCTCTCTAAATTTGATAAAACGTGGGGTACTAGTATAAAATTCTTGTCCAATGAGTTTACTGAGCTTACTTGCCCAAAGTACCTTAGAGTACTCTGCCTCAATAATGCCTCCCCCCACCCCCGCCCCCCCAAGGACTAAGGATAACAGTTGGCTGTCCAGGCCAGAACATCTAGACAACCCCTGCCTGCTGCTTCATGCACATGTAATAGGGCTAGACCTCTTTACCCTCCCTTCTCTTTCCTAGTCTTTTCTTTTTCTATCTATGTTTCTAGTTTAAACAAATGTTCCCCACCGGCCTGTGGATGTAGGTGGCAGCTAATGTAATGCTTGTCTTTTCAAAATCAATAAAAGGATGTAAACCATAAAGTAGTATACCTCCCTTCTGAATCATAATGAAAATTGCAGATTTGTCATTCTACACCTGAAGAACGACCTCAAAGGCTCTTTTTACATCTGTATACCCACACGCCCATTCTACATCTGAAGAAGGACTACACAAAGTCCTTCTACAGTTGTAGAACCATGTAATTCCCTTCAAAATCTGAAGAAGAGCCACAGTGGTCTCTTTTGCGGAATGATGCATCACCATTCTACATCTGAAGAAGAATTACAAAGGTCTCTCTGTTGAAAGAAGGACGACACAGTCCCCTTTTCATATCTGAAGAAGTTCCACAAAGGGTCGCTGCTACACCTGAAGGTCACACTATCCCTTCTTTATCCAAACAAGGGAGATACATAGTTTCAAAGCTCGTGAGTAAAACAATGTTATAACTTCTTTTGTCCATCTAGTAAAATCTATCATATCATACTGTATGTTTGTTTAGCCAGGACAGTTTATTATAATTTACAACATCTAGATTGTCCTCAATGCAATGTGCTTCCATTGACAGGTACTCTTCGAAGGGCTGGGTTCTAGACCAAACCACCATCTTTGCCCAGGTGGATGCCTTCATACAGCGCTGCAGGGATCTTCTAGAGGTACATGGAGACTGAGAGTGGTCTTATTGAGCTTTCTTGTTTGTTTTGCCCCATTCATGGAAAACTACCTTTTTGTCAGTTTTAAGGCAGGTGTCCTTGCATTTTATCAGGGATGTGAATGCAAAAACAAGGCTCTGAGGATGAGTCCTATAAAAACAAAATGCCTGAAGCCAATCTACACATTCAGAAGTCTTAAAGATTATGAGAAAACAATACAAATTGCTGTAATAAAATGAATGTAAATATTTTTTAAATGTGCCCATATTTTTGGGTGCGGTAATTTTATTTTGGGCAGAGTGAAAATATTAAGCGCACTCTTCGAGTTCATTAGGGTGGGTAGCTAGAGCTCACCTAATTTTGGTGACTTAGGCATTCTTCTTGTTCAGTTTTGTCCTTTTGTAAAATTGAGGTGTAACGCGTACAATATTTGTACCGACTTAGCTCCATGACAAAAAGACAAGACCATGTTTGTGAGTGATCTTGTCTTTTTCTTTTTGCATTTTTACAAGACTTGCCTGGACTGACTGGACATTGAGGTCTGGAAATTCTTAAGAGCTGGCCTTGCTACAGTTAGTTCTTCATTCATAAAACACAATTCCACTCCTGTGACCATACAACCTGACAAACCTCAGTGTCTCCAAAAAGGTGCCACTAACTTAAATTATAATGCCTTTGCCAAAGGAGGTAGTGGGCTGTCAGTCACCAAGCATGCAATCCCCTGAGCTAGCCTTTTCTTACAAGAACCTACTGTTAGGTCAGAGTTGAGTTCCTCAGTTGTCCCCAACTTATCAGGTTCGTATGAGGTGTGAAGTCTAAGAGGGCTTCTCCCGGAAAAGACCACCTCAGCACAAACGGTTATTCTTGATTGCAAGGAAATGTTATTTTTTTCACTGGGGCCTGTTAGGGTTAACTCCGTTAATTCTTTGTTCATGTGCAGAACCTTCCATGGTACTTCCAGGAGTGTAGGCAGAATACTAATCCACCGCACATTCTTAATAGCACAGTATCTAAACCGCCCACCATTTTGTGGTTTTGGCTCCAAAGTCTAAGTTCTATCTCCCAGCTGCAAGTAGTCCGTAAACCTTCAGATGTATCTTCCAGAGATGGACATCCATGCTTCACACATCTGCTTCATCTCCATATCCATGTGCGTCTGAGCACAGTCGCTCCTGATCGCTTTGAAAAGTGTGTTTGGTTGTTTTACTTACTCCATCTTCCCTATCCTCGTGGGCCACAGACTAATATAAAGACAGCACATAGACTTTCCTGGTCAAAATCTTCACTATATTTCACATCCCCTTGGGGCAGAGTGGCATAGACCTGTTTTAATGTTAGCAAGACCCCCTCAAATCCCTACACCAGACAGCATGCACGTAATCATGCCTCCATCAAACAGTTATTGTATCAGTTGTTATACGCTCATCATCGTTTTGCTGTGATAGTAGTCATGCTGTATCTGAACCCATTATGCCAGCAATCATGCACTAGGAGATGCTCATTGTGCTAGAAGTCTAGCTCTTTGGGACACCTATGGTGCCAGTAATCAAGGTCCAATAAACAGATAATATTCCAAAAATTATGCCTCCATTAATAAGTTATGTATTTTGTCACTAGGGAAAGCCTCCGTCAGGTAGTTTCAATGCCAGTTTGTGTACCCCCTCCGAGGGAGCTATAGCCCCTGTAATGATGCTACCAACAGGCAGTTAATGTGCCAGTAATTATGTTCCAATTTGCTAGACACTGTGAAAGTACTCACCCCCCCATCAACCTCAAAGGCATCCAGATATTTGTGTCTGTTTGTCACACACATGGAGACAGAAAAACAATCTGCTTCTTGTGTGTATATTTACATATTTAAATGGAAAATCAAGAGGTTTCGGTATTAATGAGCTACATCACTTTGTAATTTTTCTCTCTATTCTACTCATTCTCCAGGTCTGCGATTGCCAGCAGCAGTTCGGCAGGTGGGAGGATGGCACCCAGACCCCTTTGCCCTGCTTTTCAGGGCACATTGGTCCACAGATCACCCGCAACTTGCTTGAGATAGAAGAAACATTCATGAAGAACATCCTTTTTCTCAAGTCTGTGAAGAAGTCCATTCTTGATATCAAGAACACCAATTGGCATGACGACTACAACAGGTATTTCCAAATGGCTCAAAGACGCCTGGCTCTGCTGCCTTAATGTCTCTGGAAGGGAGGTGGTAAATGACCTATAGTCATTGGTCCAAAAATGTAACTATCCCAAAATGAACTTTAAACGGGCAAAAACCCTGCAGAATCGATTCAATGGGCCTGGGGGTCAGAGTAACCCCACTAATGTCTTCAAGGATAGAGAAGCCAATCAGAAAGGCATGACGAATGATGGATGTAACATACAAGTACAGTGTGTGATTGCATACACAAGAAACAAACACAGCGGTAAAGTGCAAGCCCTACAATTGAGTTGATGGAGAAAACCAAGAAAAGATAGAGAGAAGGGAATAAAAGCTTTAAATCCGTGTTTGACGAAGGAAAATGAGCATTAATGGAGCAGAGATAAAAATCAGAAACTAAGCGAGAGACTGAAAATGTAAAGTGCGAATAAAAGTAAGGGTGGGTATACAGAAAAGAACGATATCTAATTGGGAGGTAGGAGTTACAAATCTCTGACTGGTAGAAAAATAGACAGGAGGGAAACAATGTACAGAAATATTTAAATATCCAGAAACAAGTATGGGAATGGAACAAACATACGGTTCGGAAATCATAAAGTATTATGAAGGTGCTAATCAGAATAAAACGTTTGAGGAACTGAGAGAAAAAAATCAAGAAAGGTTTGATTGAGGGTGAGGAGTTAAAACACAGGCCCAAAGTCTGAGTTAAGAGAAAAACGCAAAACCGCATTCAAAGGAAGGGGTAGACATGCATGACTGAATGTTTGATGAGAAAGGGCAATATAATCCAGGAAGGATGGAGTAACACTCGATTGATGTATGAGGGCATTGAGCGAAAGAATAAATGTAAGTAGGGAACACAGTCCAGATGTTGGACGCGACAGAGATAAATCCAACAAGGATTAAGTGGAGGGAGTTAGGTACAAGACACATGTTTGAGGAGGCGAAGGAAAGTATCAAGAAGGAATAAGAATGCTCTTGTCCAAGTATAGTGCGAGTGTTCAAGGAGGAGTGGAAAACGTCATGCCAGCCTGGCCTAATGCAAGGGCCTGCCAGTGACATTGGACCCCGGAGCTCCGGGGAGACAGGAAGCTCAGCAGATAGGCCCCAAATATAAGGTGGGGAGTGCTAGTTCAAGTCTTGGCTCCTCGCCCCATAGATGCCCTACCTTTATTTATTGACATGAGGGACCAGGAAGCAAGCCGACACCTCTTTGCCCCCCCCCCCCCTTTACTACCCGGCCATATGGTGGTAAATCCGGTCCGCAAACTCCGCATGTTATTCCCTATTCCGAGGACAATACGCCAGGATTTAAGCGTGGGTATAATTTCCGCACACGCACTTTATGTCCAATTGTTCACTCCGAATCAACGCACATGAATCTGGCCTCCTCATGATCGGGCCTAGGATGTGAGATTGGGGGTGCCGGGGGAGGGAGGGGGGCTGTTAAAGATAAGCGCTACCACTAACTGAGACACCAAGTCGCCTCGTGCCGCTCTGCCGCTCCGTGATTGGATGAGGATCAGCGACGCGAGGCTGTATCCATCCCCGACGAGCCCTTCTGTACCATCCACGCGGCGCTGTGTGCGGTAAATGCGCTCCAGCTGCAGGTACCCTAATGCCCCTGGTGGAGCTCGGGGGAGCACAGATGCACAGGCCCCGCTCTCAGCCTCCGGCGCTCCCCGGAGACCGCCACGCTGGCCATCTGAACTATCCGGCGTCTGTGGGGCTGCCTGCGCGCTCCTCGCACCCGGCACCGCACACAAGCCATTATCTCAATGGCTTCCTGCTAATGGAGAGCTCTGCAAATGTTCCCCCTTGAGCCTAGCAAAGAGAAGACAACATTAGCAGTACAACGTTAAGTTGATTTTGTAGCGTTACAAAAACCATTAAAGAAACCTTGGCATTTTTTCCAGCTGAGTAATTATATTAAGGGCTCCACGTTCCCTGGAGTAGCTGTTTAATTTGGTTGCCTTCAGGCGGGTGCAGTACAGATTGCTGCACAGCACAGGCGAGGACTAACCGCCGCAAGAAGGCGTGGCGGCCATTGCTAGGTCAGTCATTCCTTACTCCATCCATGATCCAATTTCTCTTAATTGTTAATTTTATCTCATTATGTTCACCATCCTTGTAAAGCACTCTGATACTCTTGGGTCCAGTATCGCTATATAAAACCTTTGAAATAAATAAATATCCATGAGTGTGGTGTCTTGGCTCGAACTATCGAACCACTCGGGAACAGGAAAGAGATGTACTCAACCACAGAAAGGCGGATGGGTATTTATGTCTGCGCCTTCCAAGTCCATATACCATTTCCAGGAACGATGCTCCCTCTATTAATGCATACTTTATTCGCTCTCGTGGCAGCGCCGAGTTGGGGAGCACTGTGAGTAAATCCTTTTCAGGCAACACAGTGAGAATATGGAACTCACTTCCGCCTCAGCTCCGGACCACCACCTCCTCCCAGGCCTTCAAAACAGACCTCAAAGTTCTCCTCCTCCAAAGACACTTCCAAAGTTAATTCATTCCCTCTCTATTATCTGAAGGAAGACCTCCCATCACTGAAAACTCTATTCTCCATGACTATGGAAGTGCCTTTTTTGTGTGGTTGGAGTGTATGCCATTTATTGCAGTATTATCCTTGTATCTTTGTTTGGTTCTCTTTTGTAACATGCACACGCCACTTTTCTCTTGTAACACTCTGTTTGCTACCTTTCACATTTTGTTTGCTTTTGATACTTGCACAAGTGCCACCATTGCCTACGTAACGTTTGTTCTTGTGCCTCTGTGTCTAGCATATTTTGCAGTATATTACCTCTAAATGTACTTTGTTTTTCTCTTGTAACCTGCACACTTGTCACTCTTTCCTCATGTATTGCACTGTTTGCTACCTCATGTATTGTTTGCTCACAATTGTCACTTTTACCTCATGTAACTTATCGTCTGCTTTTGTAATTTGTTCATTTGTAATTTTTCTGTTCCTATTGTGAAGCGCTCTGACGCCTTTGGGTAAAGTCTGCGCTATATAAAAACGCATAAATAAAATTAAAAAAAATAAAATGAAAGGGAGGGATCTGCTGCACTGTAATCAGATTCAGAGTAGGAGAGCCCTCGGCAGTAGTACACTGCCCCACCCACCCCCTATCGTGCTCTTGAATAATCAGGGATGATTTGAGCCCCTCGACATCATTGGATGTTACACGAGGTTATTTGATGAGCATTCGTTTTACCTAGTTTGAGAGGCATCCCTTTCCAGTGTACAGTGGTGGCTGGTGACATTTGAAAGTGATGAGGCGTAAACTTTCTTTCCTTGGACACAAGGCTATTTTGATGCAGTATAAGTGAGGCCAGCAACAACGACAGCACAACACCATGGCGGAGACACATACAAATTACAACCACATCATCTGTGACATAATGCTGCTGCTGCTGCTGTGCGCCACCTAGGGAAGGAGTCTCGAATTAGGCACATGTCACCCATAAATATACAGAATTTCCTGAACAGGAATAGGAAAAGGATGACGGCCTTCTTTCACCCCAAATGCAATGCAAGCCCTCCCATCACACAACCTATGTACTTAGCAACATGTCCATGCTGTTAATTATGTGGACTTAAGCGCTATGTGAATGGTATTACTGAACGCTCTGACACAACAAGTGCATGATGACTGCTGCTCGGAATTTCACACCAGCCTCATTGCCCGGAAGTATGCTTTGATTACTTGTCACTGCTGGTCTGAAAGGAAGCAGTGGAGCGCCCCATAAGTGTGTTTTCCGTGTCTGCTCGCAGCGGCCTTTCAGGAGCTTTGTGTTATCTGCACAGTCTCCTGCTGAGTAGCAGCGTCCTGCCCTGAGAGCCAATCAAGGGATCATGGCGATTGGCGAATAAGGAACCTTTTGTGCCACTAAAAGCGTAAAGCAGCGGGACTGATGGGTGCACATCAAAGTTAATTACCATTTAAACTTCTTCCAAACAAACCACTCGCCCCAGCGAGGTCGTCCCTCAGTACCACAGGCGGCTAGGATTATGCTGCATAATTTGCCTTTCCTTCCGCACAATTTTTATCAACCCTGAAACTTAATTTGGCCATGTTTTGCCGCATAATTCCAGCTACACTGATTATAGTACAGGAAAATGGGTTTTTACTGCTGTCACTCAAGGCAGCCCTTGACCCGAGTGACAACGGGGAATCACACAAGAGCCTCAGTTTGTCAGCGGACGATTTTTTCACATTGCTAGTAGTTGCACTCTTGACTTCTGATAGGGGAAAATGAGACTCACTGACCACTCAGAATAATGGTATTTGAGTGTTTTGGAGCACACAACCCCCCAGTTTTTTCAAAGTTTTGTAAACCTTTCTGGCTTTGTAAATCTTGCGAAAATAATTAAAACATGGATAAAGTGGCAAGGTCTAGGACTTTGCAACACTGCAGACAGTTAATATTTTCTAATTATGCATATTCTATCATTGTCCTCTATAAACCATTAACTCTTGACATAGTGAGGGACGACACCCTCCACGGACATCTAAACTCTTTGAAGTTCGTACCTTCCTGTAGAGTTCTTAGACTCTTGTAAGTGTTTCTTTAACTTGCACACACGTGCATCATGTTCTTATTCACGTACATCTCTTGAAGAATGTTTATCTTCAAGAGATGCGTTTCTCGCGGCACCCCTCACCTGTAGTCTTCAACTGTGGGTCTGCGTACTTTTACAGTTGGAGGTTGCCGTGTGCGGACGTGCTCCTGTGATACGCTCAAGATGTGAGAATAAACCTTGCTATTCTTCATCCACAACGTCTCCTGACTGTTCCTGCTTTATTTGAAGACTTCTCACTTCACATTTGGCGACGAGGGTCCTCATTTTCGACAAAACAGCGTATCACCTACTTTGCACGATCTAACTTAAGCTCACCACTTGCCTCAAGATTACTCTGTTCCTCCATTTTCGTGAAAATCCGCTTCAAATTGGCCTTTCCTTCAAGGTATCGGACATTTTTCATTGTTTTCACTGATTATCTTCGGACCCAGTTGCGCTTCCTTTATGACGTGAGCGAGATTGTAATCTCGTCTCGAGCATACGTCATCACGCACAAGCGTGCAGGAGCGTAGCTACGCTTGGAGGCCATCTTGGATTGTTTCTTGAGGTTGCCATGGTTACAATTTACCGATCGTGAGAGTCGGAAAGAAAATAACTGATTTCATACTGTTAAAGCATTGACGGTGAGCGGTTTTTAAAGGATTATAGCATTTCACTCAAGCTTTATCCCTTTTTAAAGAATTTTTAAAGGAAATCTCAAGTACTTTCTAGTGAGATTCATTTTACAAAATTGAAATTACAGACTCCTGCTGTTTTTGGTTAAACAGGTCTTGTTACCTTATTTTGATACAAGCAACATGGCTACAAATCAACAAATCGTTACTTTAAATTATTTTTTACCAGTCCCTGGTAAACCTAAAGAACCATGGAGACATTGGTCTCAAAACTTTGAAAGCTATTTGATTGCCATAGGGCCGGATGAATACTCTCCAAAGAGAAAAATGGCAATTCTCTATAGTAATTTAGGGAAAGAAGGAAGACAGATTTTTAACAATTTGCCTAATCCTCTTCCAGCTTCTGGCAGTGGTGATGAGATTAATGAATATTCTGCTGCAATTTTAAAATTGAATAGAAAGTTCCTTGACCAGCCTAGCGTTATTCTTGAACGATTTAATTTTATGAAAAGGCGTCAGGAACAAGATGAGTCTATCGAAGAATTCATTTCTGCTTTAAGGAATCTTGCGGCAGAGTGCAGTTTTGGGTCTTACTTAGAAACTGCTCTGAGAGATCAATTTGTATATAATTGCTGTCACAAAAAGATTCAGGAGAGAATATTAAGTTGCAGAGACCCTTCTTTATCCGAAGTCTTAGAAATGGCTAAAGGGATTGAGAGATCAATTATATCCTCTAAGTGCATTACTGAAAGTACTTCATTCCCTCATCAACCTGACTTGAATGTTAATGCAGTTTATTCAAGAAATAAGCCTTTTCAGAGACCATTTCAAAGGAGAACAAATACTTTTTGGTTTCGTTGTGGTTCTAAAACGCACTTGAGTAACAGCCCAGTTTGTCCAGCTCAAGGGAAAAAGTGCACCTTTTGTCAAAAGAATGGGCATTTTCAATCTGTTTGTCGTAACAGAAAAAGTTCTCAAATTAATAATATTTCTTACTTTACAGGTGAAGACACTGATGTTCAATTTATTGACTTTGAAATGAAAAATGCTACTATTAGTTCTGTTGATATTGTTACTCCTAAAGGAGATTTAGCTAAAAAGGAAATTCTTTCTGTTCATTCAGTTTCCATTTTGATGGTTGATTCCATTAGTTCAGAGCGTGTAAAGGATCCCACTTGCCAGGTAATTGTTGATCACATAGCGATTGACATGATGGCAGATTCTGGTGCCCCCATGACTATTATATCTGATTTTTTGTTCAATACTCACTGGTCTTCCAGAATTACTCTCGAACCTTTAGACATCATACCAAAGGGATATGCGGGTAAAAGCATTGAAATGTGGGGTTTCTTCATTACCAGTGTAACTTGTTTGGGCAGGTGTATTTACAAAGGTGTATGTCACCACTGATGGGAAATGCATTGTAGGGTGGCAAGACCTTGCCAGGATGGGTCTCAAACTTGTTCCTGGTTCTGAATTTCCTGTTCAGATAAATGAACAAAGTAATGTATCCTTCATCAATTTTATTGATGTAGGAATTGTTAACAAAATTATTTCAGAATTCCCAGAAGTTTTTAATGATTCTGTTGGCTTGATCAAAAGCTATGAACATCACATTCGCCTTAAGCCCATTGCTGTTCCCGTTATTCACAAGTTGAGGAATGTTCCTCTTAGTGTGAGAGATGACTTAAAAAAAGTACTGTTGAAAATGGTAGATGAGAAAATAATTGAAGCTGTTGATTCATCCCTATGGGTCAGTCCGATTGTGGTCGTGAAGAAAAAAGATTCTAGCATTCGTTTGTGTGCCGACCTTCGATCATTAAATCAGAATATTTTAATTGACTGTTATCCCTTACCCAGGATACAAGACCTCCTCACCGGAATTGCTTTGTCCAAATTGTTTACTCTTTTAGATTTGAGGAGTGCATATCACCAAATTCCTCTGACCAAATGTTCGTCTGAACTCACCACATTTATTACTCCTTTTGGGGCTTTTAAATATCTGAGACTCCCTTTTGGGTTGGCGAGTGCTGCAAGTGTATTTCAAAAATTTATGGACAATGTTTTGTGTGATAAGGGTGTGCAGGCGTATGAAGACGACGTCTTGATCCATTCAAAGAGTGTTGATGAACATATTAAGGATTTGCGAATTGTACTGTCTCGCTTCAGAGATGTTGGAATCCCCCTTGGTGAAAAGAAATGCACGTTTTTTGTGGAGGAGTTAGACTATTTGGGTCATTCTATTTCTACCATGGGTATCAAACCCAAACTTTCTCTCACTCAGGCCATATCTAATGTACCTGTTCCAGGCAATAAGGATGCTTTGAGATCGTTTCTCGGTCTCACCGAATATTATTCGAGATTTGTCATGAACTATTCTCAATTGATTCAACCTCTTAGGATGTTGATTAAAAAGATGTTGCATTTTTGTGGAATGATGAAGCAGATTTAGCTTTCAATAACATTAAGAAAGTTATTGTAAATTCTCCGGCCTTATCATCTTATACGCCGGGTCTGAAATGTGGCATTTACGTGGATGCAAGTCAGAAAGGCCTTGGTGCCGTTCTTTGTCAATGGAATGGTTCTGTGGAACATACCATTGGTTTTGCTTCGAAGTCTCTCAACAGTGCCGAATGCAATTACAGCTCCATTGAAAAAGAGGCTCTTGGTTGTGCCTGGGCTGTAGAAAAATTTAAGGCCTACATTTGGGGTTCTCATTTTTTACTATACACTGATCATAAACCTTTACTACATCTTTTAAACAGAAATGGCACTGGTAAAGCCTCTTCGAGGTTGGTAAGAATTCTTTCCAAATTACATGATTTCAATTTTAACATTCACCACATTGCTGGAGGTAGAAATATGAGAGCTGATGCACTTTCCAGGTTACCTTTAGAAAATGATGATGATGTACTTGGAGATGATGTTGAGTGTGTCGTAGCCTCTTTAGAGGACTTGGTTTTCTCTCCACTCTCTATTTCTGAGGAAAATTGGTTCAAATGCTATTCTGAGGATGAAACTCTTGTGGCGGTGAAGAATTTGATAGTTTCAGGATGGCCCAGAATACGTTCTCTTCCTGCCCCCTTGAAATCTTTTGCGCAGGTTTCCGAAGATTTAACAATTGTTAATGGAATTATTTTTAGAGGCGATCAATGTGTTCCTCCTTTGATTTTGCGTAAAAAATTAATTTTTGCAGCTCATCAGGGTCATTTAGGTGTAGGCGGAACCTCATGCAAGTTAAAAGAACATTTCTGGTGGCCTGCCATGGAGAGAAATGTTAATGAATGGATTGATACTTGCAGTACTTGTTTGGCGTCAGATAAACACTGGAAATTACAGAATTTACCGTTACATAATGTTCCTATGCCTGAAGACCCTTGGGTCAAATTGGCCATTGATTTTTCTGGTCCTTTTGAGATACTTCCCCAATCTCAACGCTACATTGTATCTGTTGTTGATTATTATTCGATATGGTTTGATTTTGATTTTTGTACTAACCCAGATTCTGTGTCAGCTATGAGGTTCTTGGAAAGAGTTTTTAGAATTGAAGGTCCTCCCAAGGAAATTGTTAGTGACAATGGTTCACATTTCTGCTCTGGTGTTATGGAGGAATTTTTGAAGAAGTTTGATATCAAACACTTGAAAGTCGCCCTCTATTCTCCCGCGTCAAATGGTTTGATTGAGCGTATGAACCGATTTTTGAAAGAGGGCATTCAAACTGCTTATTCTTGTGGAGTGAATGTTGAGGTTTTTCTAAGGGAAAAAATGTGGACATACTTAATTACCCCTCACTCCACTACGGGTATATCACCTTTCAGACTACTTAAAAAAAGGAACCCACATGGTAGTGTATGCCCCTCCTGGATTAAAGATTTGACTTCAGGAAATACTAAATGTATAGCCTGTTCTGACAAGTTAGTCGTTAAAAGTAATGTTGACAAACAACAGGCTGTACAAAAGCGGAATTTTGATCCCAAAGTGGTTTCTATTCCTGAAATGTTTACAGTAGGCGATTGGGTCATGTTCAAGACTATGGATAGAGTTAAGAAAGGTCTGTCCAAGTTTTCACTTCCCACTCAGGTCCTCAAAGTATCCAAAGGTTCTCTATTTTTAGATAAGAGAGGGTGGCGTAACAAACGTTCACTTGTTAAGTTAACCTCTGAACAAGCTAGAATCATTCTCAGAACTAAGCATGGGGATGAGAGTCTTTCTTTTTCCTTTCTTGACTTACCACAGTTGGAATCTCCAACTTCTAATGATACTACTTTACCTTCTCAAGATACCCCAGTTTTAAATGAGGAAGTTTCACCTTCTTTTGATGTTTCTCCTCCTCTTCAGAACAATTTTGAAAATGTTGAAACTTCTTGTTCACCCTCCACTACTCACACTTCAGATGTTACATCTAGAGCTCGTAGAAATTGCTCTTTTCCCACATGTTTTAGAGACTTTTATTTAAGTTAAGTTTCCTTTCTTTTAGTTAAGTTTCCTTCTTTTTCTTTACCTTGTGGAGAGGGAGGAGATGTAGAGTTCTTAGACTCTTGTAAGTGTTTTTTTAACTTGCACACACGTGCATCATGTTCTTATTCACGTACATCTCTTGAAGAATGTTTATCTTCAAGAGATACGTTTCTCGCGGCACCCCTCACCTGTAGTCTTCAACTGTGGGTCTGCGTACTTTTACAGTTGGAGGTTGCCGTGTGCGGACGTGCTCCTGTGATACGCTCAAGATGTGAGAATAAACCTTGCTATTCTTCATCCACAACGTCTCCTGACTGTTCCTGCTTTATTTGAAGACTTCTCACTTCACACTTCCAAGGCATATTTGTCCTCCTTGTGTTCTTCCACTCAACGAACAAAAAAAATAGCAAGATGCGAATATAAATTAAATTTAACAAAGTGCAGGGCTGTTACTCACAGCCATTATAACCACGATTAAAGGGGATGTTTGTAGCAAACTTAATGGACTCGGGAGACGCGGCTTGCGGGGGTGGTGGGTTCACGCGGGGGTGGGTGCCAGGGAATTAAATATAACAAATAAAACTTACCTCACAGCCGGTCCACGCCACCTCTGCTCCCCTTGACTCCTTCATGAACGGCACTTGAGCGGACTGGCAACCCCTCTCAGCCAATCCTGGCGCTGGCACGGTTAATCTTCGCCTGCCGCCTGCCCATTAGGAGACCCAAGGGCTCCTAATGGGCATGCGCAAACAAGTGCAAACAATATTCGCCCTGCGTCCCCACTCATGCACACTTGTATTGTGCTGCTGCCTCTTGCCCCCCACTGGTCTGACAATCATGTCAGTCAACATGACGCCAGACTGCCCACCCCCTTCAGACTCTGAAGGGGGTGGGTGGTCCAACGTCATGCTGACTGACATGATTATCAGTTCTCCCTCGGCGTCTTTGAACTTCAGTAAACTGAGTCAGTTTACTTAAGTTCAGAGACGCCGAGGGAGCTGCCAGTGTAGCATCTAGATAAATGCTCACTGCAGATGCAGAGGCATTGCTTCAGGGGGGTGTTTGGGCACACCCCAACGCCTTCATTAAGTGTATTTTCTGAATGGATGTCTCTGGCAATGGTAACGACTAAAGAGTGTGGACCTCAAAGGTGATAAGCTGCACCATTCAGATCGACAGAAGAACATCTTGGGAAGGTATGATTCTATAAAACATAAATTGGATTTGCTGTCTACTTGGCAGCGTTTGAACCTGACTGGATCTTTGTCACTGAAAGCTGGGCTAATGGTGCATCCTGGCCCAACTTAGGGGTGCCATCCCAACAAATTATTCAATTTTGAGGGTAGACAGGGCTAGGCCCATTGAGCCCCACACTCTTTATTCTTTATGTGGCCTCCCTGGTGGCAATAATCCAAGCATTCGGGATGAAGGTAGTGTCATATGCTGACAACATTCAAATTGTGTCAATCCCCAAGAATTCATGCTCCATAGGAGATAATGTCTCGCAATGTATGTCGGCAGTTGCAGACTGGATGGGCCGAAATTAAAAAAACGTAATGGGGAAGAGACCGAGTTGCTCTTTTTAGGCACAGGATCATCCAGCTGGAATAGCAGTTGGTGGCCAGAATCACTAGCAACCTGCCCAAGCCCTGGGAGGAAGGCTAAGAACCTTCAAGTTCTTGTTGATACCGAAGTCAACTTTAATGCCTAGGCGAATTGCACAGTAGCAATCTGTATCTGGATTATAAGGATGCTTAAAAAAATCTTTCCCCTTATTCAGCAGTCTGCCCGTAAGCAGGTCTTGCCCTAGTTATGTCCAGACTAGATTACTGCAACTCTCTATACGTGGACTCCAATGAGAGCACTCAGAACAGACTTCAGGTGGTACAAAATGCGCTTGCCAGATTAAGTCTAGATATCCCTAGGCGCCAGTCTGCTGCCAAGGGACTAGAGGCCTTACATTGACTTCCAATTAGAAAGTGCATTATGTTAAAATCTCAATGCAGTGTATTGCATACAAGGCGTCGGAGCGCTTTTTCGACGAGTAGAACGCTACTCTGCAAACCATAAAGGATTAGTGTTGGATTAGTATAATGAAATATGAAATTAATTTGAGTGGTGGATAGGTTAGTCCGTTATTTGGATTTAGAAGGATAGAAGAGGGAAAAACGTTTGTATTTATATAGCTCTTGTTACCCCTGATGGGGTGTTGAAGCTCATTTTTTGACGATTAGCACGCTAGTCTGGAAACTCATAAAGGATTAGTGGTGAATTAGTATAATGAAATATGAAAGTCATTTGAGTGGTGGATATGTTAGTCAGTTATTTGGCTTTGAGAAGGGAAGGGATGGAAGGGGGAAAAAGGTTTGGATTTATATAGCGCTTGTTACCCCTGTTGGAGTGTTGAAGCGCTTTTTTGGTGAGTAGCATGCTACTCCGGAATCCATAAAGGATTAGTGTTAAAAAATTACTACAGTGAAATATGAAAGTCATTTGTGCACAGGGCCCTTTATCTCCCCTGCCCACTAAGAATAAAAACTTTGTTTGGTTGGTACCTCTCAGGAAGAAATCTGTGATCAGCGCATCAAAACCAGCTTATGGTGCAGAGAACCAAAAGAAAGAAATGGAGCGTTAGAGCATTTTCAATGGTAGTAACCAAACTCTGGAACTCCCTTCCACAAAGGCTATTCCTCAGCTGAATCCCTTTAGGATAGCACTCAAGACCTGGTTATACTCCCTATAGATTATCTCCTTAATTTTCTATAGACACAGCAGGCTTCCTCCGGACGGTCGTTTACAGTGCCTTGATAGTTTTGGGTAATTGCTGCACTTCACAAATACAAATCAAATAAAAATCAAATTTTGGAGAATAAGAGTTTAGTAATAAATGCCTGAGCATCGTTACACGCACACATATGAAAACTTTGAGGCCTTGGTATAGTGCCCTGAAGTCCACATCACTAAACTTGAGTTCACAGTTCCTTTTTTTCTCTATTACAGTCTTGGCCCTCCTGAGATGTAAGAATCAGCTTGTATTTAGCAGGTCTAACCTGTCAAGGGGAGAGGCATGCTCTTTTGTGAATTACTTATATCCGTGTGGTCGACAAAGCTGGTACACCTGGAATCATTCGCAGTTTCACAAGCAGCTGTAGAATATAATTGCACCAATCTTGAGATTTCCTCTTTTGCAGCTCACACAAGCATCCTGTAGATTCAAACACATGCTCGAAGATCTCACTGCGAGCCAAATGCCAGGTTCAAGTTCCCTCAGCCTTGTCCAGCCTCTGGCCACCTGCTGTAGATTTAATGAGTACCAGGCAGTGATTGTTCATGCTGTGTGCCCTGCTTGGATGCAATGCAGTAGTGTCAGTGCTTTGGCACAGTCCATTTGCTGCCTTCCAATCTTTAGGACTAGTCATAAACACTACAACAAGTCCCCTTGTGCTGGATCATGAAACGTTGTTTTTGTAATGGAAAATCTATTTACCAGAGAAGCCTTTTTGTGCTGATCTGATATCAGGTTAGTATTTAAAAAAAGAATTACAAACAATTGTTGCAACGTGGAAAAAAAGAATTAAATTGCCAGCAGAAAGCCTTACAGTGCAAGGCATATACGGTGGTACTTTACACTGACCAGGCATCCCCAGTGACCTTCAGTGTAATGCAGCGTCGTCCAATGTTCACATTGCGGTAAAAGGATATCCGAACAATGTCCATTTGACTTTAAATTGTTTTTGATTCAAAAGTGACTCAATAGAAGATATTACTTTTGGTTCTTTTAATAGCTTTTGTTATTTACTCACTGATGAGGATTGTTTTGCTTTTTTTAACCGTTTTCCTTAAGTATTTGCTAGTCAGTCTCTCTCCATGCTAGCATTTTTTGAGAACATTATCTTTCATGGTGTTTAAATTTCAAAGAGAGATGACTATGCACTGTAGGAGGTTGGCTCAGTATATAATGTGCACCTATGGTGAGGCACTGTGCACTGAGTCCTGGCAAACCTTAGTGATAGTGTTTAGGTCCCTGAAAACCAAAGCTCTCAAGGAGTAGCTCTGAAGAGCAGATGCGACTTATTCAGGAGGGTGTAAAGTGGGTGCATTTACCACATAGTCAATCAGTAAGCTTTTCACACAAGAAAGAACCATACCAGGTGAGTATAAAAGTACTTTGTATTTATTGAACACACACTAGACACTAACTTGACTTATCTCCTACCCGGAGATATCAAATAAACACACTAAATACTTCAAAACCAAGTAAGTAGCATAGGAAAACACACAGCCCCTTTGGGGGTGGCTGAACCATATTCTCGAATAGTGGAATGTGAAATGGTTACCAAAACGGGACTAATATCCGAGGATGGAGGACCCCAGGGGAAGCACGGAACCACCCAAGGTGAGCAGCCAGCGACCCCAAAGTTCCCGAATGCAGATTGGTTACAATGGGTCAAACACCCATAGGTTAACACAGGGTAAGTTGTGGTTGGATTTTTACAGTTCTTGTACCCTTCCCAAAGGGCCCAGAAGGCACTACTTAGATAAAGAAAGGTTGGAGAGCCACCCTATCAGTGGATAGCCAGATTACCTCCACCAGCGAGCCCAGGTGCATAGGGGTGAAGTGGTGTCGGAACGACTCATTGACGCCAGTGGAGGGTTTTGGAAAATCAACAGCTACAGTGTCTCATGAACCAGGCCGGTGGAACCAGGCCATAGAATCTAGACGAAAAAAGCTTGAAAGTCCAAAACACCCGAAGGCGACCAGTAGGTACAGGAACACAAAAACAGCCCTTGTAAGGGTTTCTTGTTGTAGCCCAGTAAGGTTGAAACTGCAGCTGTGGAGTCCAGGCAATGGTGCAGAAGCCATCCACAAGCTGTGGCACACCGGTCGACGAGTGCAGGAAGGTCAGTAGCTGGCAGGATCACCAACTTTGTGGGAGAAGATGCTGTGTCATAGACCAGCAAGGTCTGTGGTACTAATTCACCAATGGTAAATCAGAGCCAGCCCTCAGCACCCAGAAGAGCCATCAGGAATCGATGGAGCCCCCTCGAGGATGCTCTGGCAGCAGGCACAGGGAGTCGCAAGGAAGCCTCAGAAGAACACAGGAGATGAAGGCCCACGATGCAGAGAATACAGGCTGAACGTCCTGCTTGGAGCTGTGCAATGCTGGAGGCTGGGGCTTCTTGGGGCTTGAAACTCTTCCGTGAAGAAATCCAACAAGCCTTGGCAGCGGCAAACATATTGTGTGCACAAGGAGGCGGTTCCTGTTGACGGATTACAGTCACCCAAGTTGCAGGAAAGACTAGTAAGGCCTCTGGAGAACCAACAAGCCACTGCCTCTGTTGCAGATGTAGAGGTGCCTGCGGATAAAGGGAAGTGACTCCTTCACTCCAAGGGAGATTCCTTCTCTCTTGGATGCAGGCAGAGTCCTTGTTGACTGAGTGGAAACAAAGTTGCAGCAGGAATCTTCTCACCGAGATCAGTCTTATCTTTAGTCCTGGCTTAAAGAAACAGCAGAGAGTCCGTGTTGGCCAGCAGAAGAGTCTTTAAACCGTCTTCACACAACAGGCAGTCGATCTTTAAGTTGTTGTAGGGACACATCTAAGGAACCACCCTCAGGGGTTAAGTAACCGAAAAAAATGGTAAGGACCTCTTCTATGGTGACTCACCTATCGGAGAGAGGTTGGTCAGGGACGCTACTCAGCTGGCTTAGCCAGTCAGATGCTCTAAGGGGCCAAGACTTAACATGGCAGAATCAAGTGGTCACCAGTAGGAGTTCTGGGTACCTTCCTAGGGAGGAGCTCGACAAGGGGGGTGGATACTCCTCCATCCTTTGTGTAGTTTTAATCCAGAGCGGGAGCCAAGTGCTCCAGAACTGGGCAAAACTGGTTTATGCATGGAGGGAACAGTGTCTTTTGTCGGCAGTAGCGTGGGCTGGCAAGCAGACTCTGGAAGGTTACACAGGTAGGTTTTGGGTGGGTCTTCTAAGGAGCCCCTCAGTAGGAGTTCCAGCCCCTGGAATTTCAGAATGTATCTAATCTTAACACTAGGGGGTGGGAATCTGTGGCAGTGATGCGGCAGGGAGTAAGCTGCCTAATCCTTGTCCAGCTTATTCATGCCATTCTAGCCCAGAAGCCACAAAGAAATTGACGATGAAAGAACAATTCAGCTTGGTTTTACATCAATTTACCCCCACCTCTGTCAGGACGTATTATACTCAAAGAACTGTAAAATTTCAATTTTTACATCCCCTTTGCAAGAAATCAGAAAACTCTCTTCAGGGAAGTAAATACAATACCTAGGAGCAGTAGATATATGCTTTGCTTTCAATCCAAACTCATTTCTTTTCAACTAGTCTTTAGCACTCCTCCACCCTGGATCCCTCTAATCTCGGATCAGTTGCTTCCTGCACCTTTATAACACTTCACACTTGGCTGCACATGAATTTCTAGAGCTGTGTAATGAAAATTAAGGGTGCTAGACAATAGGAAAGTGGGATTGCAAGTAGTACACGACACCCACTACCTTGATATCTTTGCCATTATGTTTCCAGAAGAGCCACCCACCAGTGATAACATATGCCTTTCCTTATCAACTGACAATAAAAAGTACTTGGGCACAGAGGACACATTCTACCTCATTAAAACACAGCGCAATTACAAACGAGGAGTAACAAGGAGGGGGATTTGGCTGAGTAGTTTAGTTGCTCACCTTACAGACCAAAGACCTGGTAATGTGCACACATTTGCAAAACCCTGGGGGGCGTGACTACGGCGCGTAGCGGAATGGCTGCCTAGTAAGGGAGCTCCGCACGCCGGAATCGAAACACTAGGAAAATACCATCCTAATCCTGACGGGACCGAAATATAAGCGCCTCGGAAGAACTCAGGAGGCACGGAGCAAATATTTCAGCCGGCGCTGGGAACTGGAGAGCGGCGCTTTCCCCTCTGACTCGGCGCGATAGCACTCTGAATGGTGCTGCAGAAGATGGCGGTGGACGGACGAGCGGCCTGAATATCGGCTGCCGGCAAAGGCTTCCTACGTGACTGGGACCCGCGGGCGAGATCAGACGGATTGTGAGTGCAGCTCCCCTGAGCGAGGCTGTGCGAGGCTGTGAGGGTGGTGGAGGTCCAACGACTAGACGCGCAGAAGGTGCCGATAACGTCGATGGGCCCGGACTGCCTGCGTGCAGGCCTGTCGTGCTGCTGCTGCAGACACGCTGGAGGTGACCGGCGAGGGAGTCAGTGAGGCATTGTCCAGGGCGGA
Source organism: Lissotriton helveticus (assembly GCF_964261635.1). Classification (NCBI taxonomy): domain Eukaryota; kingdom Metazoa; phylum Chordata; class Amphibia; order Caudata; family Salamandridae; genus Lissotriton; species Lissotriton helveticus. The sequence goes on along the minus strand of NC_136073.1, from coordinate 74,203,869 downwards.
GTGCTGCAAGGAGTGTGCTGCCTGATCTGTGGCCCTGGAGAGCGGCCGAGAGGTGCGAGCCTGGTACGCGTGGAGCGGAGGGGTGAGTGCGGCGCTGGGGGGGTCGGGCTCAGCGGGCAGAGCGGTGTTGTACTGGCAGGGCGAGTCGCACACTGAAAGTTGCGGCGCCCGGCGGGGCTGGTGCGGCGGGGCCTAGGTGGGTCACGGCCTCTGCGGCATTCCTCATCCTCCAGCCAGGAACAGGGCTGCTTTAGGGGGCTGGAGGGGCCATCTCTGTCGGCTATCTCGGTTGGTTCCGGAGCCCTAGTCGGCTGTGGGGCAGCAGGTAGGCACTGAGGCGTCTGGGGCTGGCGTCGAGGCCTCAGCTGGACTCGAGCGGACTGCCTGGACATCAGGCGAGGACACAGACGCCGACTGACTCTGCACGTCATGGGTCGTAAAGGGCGGTGGAAACACTCATAATACTGGACTGGCTCTTCTCCTGGCATGGCTGTGCTTGTTCACAATAGTGCGACACATGGGACCTCGCCAAGTTTGCAGCTCCCTCACGTGTAACTGGGCGATCTCCCTCCGGATCGCTGGCGAAAGACACTGGGGTTGGCCACTGAAAGGCCAGCTGGTTCGCTGCTCGTTGATTCACAGCGGTGCCCCGCTGAGTGCAGGACGGACCATCAGGGACAGCAACGGCGCATCTGAAGACACGTCGCGGGAACGCGGACACCACGAGGCACCTGATATAACGAGTCCCTTCTCAGTTTACAGTGGCACGCATAACCCTACCAAACTGACCCGTTGGAGTGATTAGATCGACAGCATCCAAGGTGTTCCGAAATGGGGAAGTCGGAGCCCAAGCAGGTGAAACTGACATTCGAGAATAAAAGGCAGACGCGTACAGCAGACGGGTCTAGTGAGCAGGGAGGCCAGCGTGGGGCACAGAGTAGTCAGGATGATGCTGCAGATGACACCAGAACGATACTGCTCGAGCTTAGAGCCGGTATGAAATCTATCGACAGTAAAATTGATGCTCTAGCGACCGGACTGGACGTCGTGAAGAGGAAAGTGGACAAGCATGAACACCGCCTAGATATACTGTAGAATAGGGTATCTGACGAACATGATGCACAGGCGGAGGCACGCACGCAGATACTCCAAATGGAGAAAATCCTTGAGGTGATAAGTGCAAAAAATGAGGATTTAGAGGCGCGCTCTAGGCGCAACAACGTTAGAATTATTGGCCTATCAGAGACCACTCCAATCTCCAAAATGGAGCCCTTCATTGACGGAATGCTACGTGAGCTTTTCGGACCCGCCCTGTCAAGCGTCAGGATCGTGGAAAGGGCACATAGGTCACTGGGGCCTAGACCTAAACCAGGAGCAGCGCGGCGTCCAATAATTGCACGCTTACTTAATTATGCCGACAGGGGCGCTATCCTCAGAGAGGCAAGGGCAAAGGAGCCGGTGGTGTACAAGGGGGACACTCTCTCATTCTTTCAGGACTACACGCCGGCCGTGCAATCTGCGCGCCGGGAGTTTGTGCCAGTGAAAAAACTGCTGAGGGAGGCGACGGTGCCATATGCCATGCTCTACCCGGCGAAGTTAAAAGTGACTCATGAGGAGCAATGGCACTTCTTCACAGACGCGAAGTCTGCATTGAAATTCGCGAAACATATCTGCAAGCTGAAGCCTAGGCGGCAGCAGGCGGAAGTGGAACTGGCAGCCTCAGGCCTGGAAGACACTGACTAGAGACCGTATACCACAGTTAATTGCCCGCTGCTCATGTCGATGTGCACTTGAGGGCTCTGCCTTATCCGCCATGTTCTTTCTCTTTTCTCTGTTATAGTTGAGTGGAGTTGTCGGGGGGGGGGGCGCAAATACCAGACTAATCTGAATGCTTCCTCTGAGTTCTGAAGGGGTGATTGTACACTGTTGAGTATAATGTTTTTTAGCACGGGTCCTGACGGGGGTCTGGTGGTAATGGTTCCGGCGGCCGCACCTAGTTGTGTGTACACGCTGCTGTTCCGCTTCCCCGAGTGGGCATCACCCAAATGGTAGCAGTATGGAGGGAGGAGGGGTGGTATTGTTCTCGACCTGATAGGGAGGTTGGAGTGGGAGGTGGGAGGGGGGTGGTAGGGTCAGGGAGGTTTCTGTTTGTTCGGTTTTTTTATGTATTGAGTCTGGCAATTTGTGCATGTCAAGGCAAATAGTCTTAGTGTCACTTGAGTCGCTGCACAGCTGCTTGCGCTGCGCCCCCTCAGGGCTCTGTGTTGTATACAGTAATGCCTGGATCCGTAACTGATTGATGGCAGATAAATGTATAAGGTTGACCTGGAATGGGCGTGGCCTCAATTCCCTGAGGAAGGTGAGACAGGTGATTGCGTATCTAAATAGGCATGAGATACAGCTCGCCCTGCTGCAAGAAACGCATCTGACGCCACTCGCTGCGCGCGGCATGTTCAGAAGATGGACGGGATTCAGTCTGACTGCCACATACTCGACATATGCAAGAGGTGTGATGATACTGGTCAGGAAAGGGGTCGATTTCCAAGAGCTGCACACATACGCAGACGAGGAGGGGAGGTGCGCAATGGTGTGTGGAAAGTTGCGAGGTTCGTTGATCACGATTGTTCACGTTTATGGGTTGATAGCGGATGACCCAATATGTATTGACCGTGTGAGTGGTAAGTTGCGTGAGTGGCCGACCGCACCAATACTCTGGGGAGGCGATCTGAATACCTACCTGAATGCACAGTTGGACAAGTCAAACCCTGTGATGCATTGTACCCCGAGAGTTGCTGAGAAAGTGAAGGGAGCTATGGAAGAATTCGGTTTGTATGATGTTTCGAGAGTTCGAAATCCGCACAAAAGGGAGGGTACACATGCGACACCTACACATGGCAGCTGGTCAAGGCTTGACTACTGGCTCATAGATGGTGAACTGATGGAATGGGTCGACGAGGTAATGCCGTTGGCTCGCACACTGACAGATCATAATCCAGTGAGATTGTCCTTCCGCTATCCGAAAGCGATGCACCGCCCGTTCACGTGGAGATTGCCCTCTGAGGCACTCCTCGACCCTATATACGAGAAGACCATACATGATGCCATAGTACAGAAATTTGCACTGAATAAGGACACTGTAGATAAGGCAGCCACACTCTGGGAGGCCTTTATGGTCACCATAAGAGGAGTTTGTATGGGCACGGCGGCGGGTATACTGCGGGATATACGAAAACAACTGCAGAGGGTCGAAAATGAACTGAGCGCTCTCGAAAGGGAGTATGCGTGTCGGCCTGAGATGTCAAAATTAGCCCGAATACAAGAACTGCTGCGGAAGTATGACTCCTTTGCTGAGTCAGAGATCAAATATTTATCTCGTAGACATGCCGCTAGACGGTATGGCGAGGCAGACAGGCCGTGTCGCAAGCTGGCGTTTAAGATTAAAGAGCGCTACGATCAGCAACGTGTAGACAGGATAGTGGATGACTCAGGAACTGAACACTATGCTCCGGAGGCTATAACTGAGCAGTTCCGCATGTTTTATGCAGATTTATACAGCATGAGAGGCTCACAGCCAATGGAGGACTTTGATAAGTATTTGTAAGACATTGCGTGCGCCTGGCTTTCTGACGTGCAGCGTAAATACCTCAGTCTCCCCATAGACGAGCAAGATATAAAAATGGCAATAGCGGCACTACCAAATGATAAGGCGCCAGGGCCGGATGGGCTTACAGTGGAATTTTATAAGAAATACGTGGATCTGTTAGCTCCATTTCTGCTGGAAGTCTATGCGGAGGCACACGAGGAAGGGACGCTCCCCCCCTCGTTGCGAGAGGCACTAATCGTCACCCTACTTAAAAAAGACAAACCGGCGGACCGATGTGAGTCGTACCGCCCATTGTCATTAATTAACATCGGCGTCAAAATTTTGGCGAAGATTCTTGCCACCAAATTGCAACCACTACTGCAGGGGCTGATATTGCCTGATCAATCTGGGTTTGTCCCGGAACGGTCCACCTCGCACAATCTGCGCACACTCTTCTCTATGTTTCACGTATTAGAGCCCACATTAGAAGCTGCGGCGGTGCTACTAGACGCCACAAAGGCGTTCGATTCAGTGGAATGGCAGTATATGTACCGGGTGCTACGCTGTATGGGGTTTCCTCCAATGTTTATACAATGGATAGAGGTGTTGTACGCAGCTCCGTCGGCAAGAGTGCGAGTGGGCGTATTCACGTCTGAGGCGTTGTGTATAGAGCGTGGAACCAGGCAGGGCTGCCCTCTCTCGCCATTGCTGTTTGCGATCATCCTTGAGCCGCTGGCCTGTGTCATTCGGCAGCGGCATAGGGAGACCGTGCTGAATTTCAATCACCGGCCGGTCGCAATATCACTGTATGCGGACGACATGGTCCTCTTCGTGCGTGAGCCGACCAGATACTTGTCGCAACTGCTGCGGGAATATGTGAGATTTGGTCTCATCTCTGGTCTACAGATAAATTGGGACAAATCCTATATAATACCGCTCACGGCTGGTACTACACGGCCTGGACTAGAATTCTCCCTGATGTGGTCCGAAAAAACTGTCAAGTATCTAGGTGTGTGGGTACACCGTGACCCCACGGTTGTGATAAGGGAACACTACGGCAGAGCGTGCTGAAGACTAGAGGCAATGGTCGAGACCTGGATTTCGCTACCACTGTCACTCGCTGACCTTATCGCTTTAATAAAAATGATTGTGTTGCCCAGGTTCCTTTATCTGTTCGTGAATGTGCTAATAGTGTTAAATATGGCATTCTTCAAGACTCTCCGCGGCCACCTGTTGCGACTTGTCTGGGGGGGGAGGGCTGCGCGGGTGCAATGGTCGACCCTCACCAAGAGCTACGAGAAAGTAGGCTTCGCAGCGCCGGACTTCTACGTATACTACCTCAGCGCGCAGGCTCAATACCTCTATTATTGGTACAGACCACATGCATTCACGCCCCACGTCGCTGTGGAGGAGGGAGACACTGCTCCGATCCCGCTACATAGCGTGGTCACTCACCACTCACGTGGCGCTCCGAAGTCAGAGATCAACGCGGTTAACGCCACGATCGCGGCCTGGCAGAGGATAGGGAAGTTGGCGCAGAAACTGCCATTGTTCGCGTCGGTCTTGCCTCTTGAGCGCCACGCGTATCTTTCTGTCACTCACGAGGCACCATCAATGAGAGAGCTCAGGGAGGCGGGCATCTCGCACATGCGCGATGGGGCATCTCGCACATGCGCGATGTCTACCCCGATGGCAACTTCATTACGCAATCAGGGTTTGCAGCATATCACCAATCAGTCGCTCCTCTTCCGCTTTGCGATGCATAGATTGAGGCATGCGGCCCGTGCGCACTACCACAACTTCCCGGCTGAGCCCCCGGAACTACTGTCTTTGCAGTCGGTAATTACAATACCCAGCAATAAGAGGCTGATATCTAATTTGTATAAACTCATTAAAGATGAGACGATAGATGCAGTAGACAAGAGCTGGACTAAATAGAACGATTGTCTGCCCTCGGCTTTCTCCGAGGATAATTGGAAGCACATCTGTGGGTTAACAGGGACACTCTGTATGAATGGCAACCTCAAGATTATTCATTTTAAGTACATTCATCAAGTATACTATACTCCGGCGCGACTGTTCCGGTATGGGTTGCGGGAGTCAGCAAGGTGTGACAGGTGTGGACAGGATGATGCAGACTTCATGCACCTAGCCGGGAGCTGTCGGAAGGTGGCAGACTTCTGGGTTTCGGTGGTCGATTGCCTGCACGAGATGATTGCAGTGGACCTCCCTTGCACTCCTCTAGTGTGACTTGTCTGTTGTGTGCCGCATGTTAGAGGGACGAGTGGCACTCTTGTGCATCTGGCGCTGCTGCTGGCTGCACGTAGGGTGGCGATCACGTGGGGTTAGGGGCGCAGGCCTTTGGTCGGGGCATGGCTGGCAGATTTGGTGTATTGTTGGGATAACCTCATCGTCTATGCGGAGGAGCTGCCCGCCAGGTCGAGACCAAGAGACATATGGGAACCACTGAGACTGTATCTGCTGAGTAAGACTGAGTGAATTGTGAGCTCGAATTGAGCGCCTGGGGGGACGGGGCGTGTGCAGAGCATGGTAGACGGGATCCTGCACCAGGAGTGACAAACAGCGGAAAGGATTTATAGACACCTGGATTGCACGTTGCCTAAGACAAGCTATCTGAAGCAGCTTCGAGATTGTATATGTGTTTTATTTTCGTTCTCTTTGGGTCCTTCAGCACTTCCTCTTTAGTTTTTCTATGTTGGATTTTAATGCTTTTTTGTCAGATATATCAGCAATACTACTATGTCACAAGATGATGATGCAAGATTCAAATGACGATAATTGAAGTCGTTTTGATAGTGTTTCCTGTTTATACCATGGCGACTATATGGAAAAAGATGTCTGTATTGTTTTCTTTTTCTTTGTGTATCTTTTTGAAAATAAAATAAATAAAAAAAAAAAAAAATTTGCAAAACCCTAGACACCTTTTTTATATAGTACGGTGACAGACATCCATCAAACACTAGTTTCTGCAATGTGTCTTCAACTATTCTCCAGTATTAGGGGTGTCTTTCGGGAGGGCGTGGCTAGCAGCCAACGGAGATGGTCGCTGCCTAAAGCGACTCCCGACCTCCGCCCGCTAATCCTGCACATAATCCACTGTGAACGTGGGCTTTCCCCCGGAAACCTGGGGGGGAACCCCGACTGCGGACCCCAGTGCCTGCTTTGGGGCTGACGGCGCCCGTTTGGCCGCTGCGAAACGGCTCGAGGCCGGCGGGGAGCAGAGCGTCTGGCGCCGCACAAAATGGCGACCGCACTGAGGCCATAGCTAGGCATATTTCGAAGGAGCCTACCCCCGCCCGGTGCGGCTCGATCCAGCGGAGGTGCATCCCGGCTCGAGACGCGAGAGCCCGGCTCCCGGCTCCGGGCGAGTCTCGCTGCACCCCACACCTGGCCGGCAGACCTACGAGACTCCCCGGCTTCTGGGCCCTGGCGGAGCCTAGCCCTGTGAGACGGCAGCTGCCCCGAATCTCCGTCGGGGCCTCGGCGAGCGGCGCCCTGCAGCGACGGAAGCTCCACCTGCGGGCGGCGTGGAAGAGTGAGCTGGGCAGAGATTTGTCTGCTGGGTGAGGCCCTGACCCGACTAGATATCCCTCCACCGGGGCGCCCAACTACGCGACCCCCCGGCTTGGGGCCCACAGCGGACCCGGGCCCTCCCGACCACCGAGGATCTGTGGGACCCCGACCCCGCCTCCTGATGTGATCGCAGAGCCGCCTCTGAGACCCTGGGCTTGATCTGGTACCTCACATCGGGCCCCGGCCCATCGCCCCGCTAACCTTGAACGCTACCGGCTGCTGCGGATCCCGGGAGCCCTCCGTGGTGGCGGCGGACCGCCCTCCCCTCCCGGGCGACTTGGGGACCACCGGGGGCTGTGGTGAGGCGGAGCCCTGGGGCAGGCTTGGCGCTTGGGGCCGCGGTGCACGGCGGGGCTCGCTGCCTGGACGTCCCCGCGGCTCGTGCTCTGCGGGCCGAGACTGCCACATGGGCCCCCCCTGACACGGGCGCTGGCTGTATCCTTGCAAACCCAGGGGCGCCTATTGGAAGTGGTGGATCCTTAAGGGCAGTGGAATCGCGGGCTGCCCGGCGCGCCTTCGCCCCCAGCGCCCCGTCGCTGGCTCTGGACCCTGGGTGCCTACCTGACCTGCGCTGGCGGGGGAAACTGAGCCAGACCACGAGCGAGTGAACAGGGATCGCCCGCTTCGGCGTGAGGGACCTGCACTGAGAACCAACACCACGCCGGCCTGACCGGACCCCTGAGGGGAACAGACACGTGAGGGGACTGTGAGACCCGAGGTGACCCGCGATCGGGATCGGCCTGGGGCCTGCTTGACCGTTGCCCTCCTGATTGCCCGTGTCGCGGGCCGCCTCGGCGCCGGTGGGCTTCGCTGGGGCTCTGGTACAACCAACCACCCCGCCACAAGATGGGGAAGCCAAGGGGAGCGAAGGGAGACGGTCACCCACCCACGGAAACACCTGAAGATGTTCCGCAGACCTCGACTGAACTGCAACAGATGCAGAACCGTATTCTGGAGGCTATCGCGGTCACGAAAGACGCTCTACATCAAGATATTGTGCAGGTGTCGACGGGGCTGGGCCTCCTCCGAGCAGACCACGGAAAGCTGGCGGACAGGGTTAAATCGGCAGAAGAAACTCTGAAGGACATAGTGCCAGCAGACAAGACTATGGAGGGGCGACTCACAGAGGCTCTGGAACGCATACAAACCCTGGAGAGGCGGGTGGAGGATGCCGAAAACCGCAGTCGGAGGAACAATGTACGCCTAGTGGGCTTTCCGGAGAAAAAAGAGGGTTCAGACATGGTGGGTTACCTGACCGAATGGCTGAAGACGGCTGTCGCCCCGGAGGGCCTCTCGCCCTTTTTCACGCTGGAGAGGGCGCACCGGGTACCGGCCAGACCCCCGAAACCGGGCCTACCGCCTCGCCCAGTGGTCGTCAAATTACTACACTATAAAGACAGGGACTGGCTTCTACAGAGAGCCCGGGAAGCGGGCCCCTTCCAAGTGGACAATAGTAGAGTCACGCTATTCCCAGACTACACATTCGAGACTCAAAAGCTGAGGGCCTCTTTCCTCTCCATCAAGAAAGAGCTGCGAACTGAAGGCATACAGTATTCGCTCCTTTTCCCGGCTAGACTCTGAGTGGTAGTGGACGAGAAATCGCAGTTCTTCCCCACGGCGGTGGAGGCATGGGCCTGGTGGGACACTTACAAAGCGGGCACAGACGGGGCCCGGTTTAGAGCGGAGGAGGAACGGCAGAAGCAACTAGTGGAGAAGTCGCGGAGACACCGTGGGCGCAGCCAGAGATCCAGAAGACCTACGGAGTCTCAAACGGAGGATGAGAGAAGGGCGGCGTTGCAGGCGGTAATGGACGTCTCGGGCTCGGCGCTCGCTCAATCGGGGAAAGCTTCGGGCTCGGAAGAACAGGGATCGGGCTCAGAGACAGAACAATCGGAGTTTGGCGACATGCAGGGCCCGACGATCACGCCACAAACATCGGAGAACATAATTGAGGGCTGAGAGACAGCAATGGCGCTCTTACTGGAATAGAAGTTGCTGGGACTACCGCCTTGACCACCTGAGCAGGCAGTTGTAAAGCTAGATCACCGTGAACTCTACTGCGTATTGTGGGGCGGGGGGAATGGGAACTGAGACTAAAGTGCTTGAGACTAGTACACGCTCCTTAGGGCCCTTAAGGCCTCCGTAGTGCAGACTGCGGATTAGAAGAACTTGTGAGCACGTTGGCTCGTACACAGTTTGGATGGGAGCTGCTCTTTCTGGGTTAGGTCCTGTTCTGGGGGGGGGGAGGCCTGGAGAAGTTGGGGTGGCTCTAGGCATGGGCAAGGGGAGGGGGGAAGGGGAAGTTCAGTGGGGGGGCGGGAACAGTGTCACGCCTGATGCCAGGAGGCGAACCACGCTTGAGTTGAACCGAACACTGTGGGACAATGGCTAATGCGGGATCGTTAAAATGTGTGTCTTGGAATGTGAGGGAGCTGCATACTATGGCAAGGAGGCACAAGATTCATGTTCATCTGGTTCGGAGAGGGGTACACATAGCATTTTTGCAAGAAACCCACCTGACGAAGACAGAAGGAATCTCGCTGCAGCGTAGGTGGAGAGGGCACTTGTTCAATACCACGTATTCTGCCTTTGCTAGAGGGGTATTGATATGGATACGGGCGGGTACTCCTTTTCAAGTAACCAGACATATAGTTGACCCTGAAGGGAGGTTTGTGGTAGTCGAGGGTAAGCTTCGAGGCCGACACGTTGTGCTCAGCAGTATCTATACACCCAATGTAGACCAGGCTAACTACTTTACAAAGTTATCCGGGGAAGTGGCCAGTTATCTCACAGGTCCTGTTTTGATGGGAGGGGACTTCAATTCCGTAGCGGACACGGTACTAGATAGATCACATCCACCACTGCATACATCCCCAGTACATAGGCTAGCGAGATGCAGATCAGACTGGCAGGAAAAATGGGGACTCACAGACGCTTGGCGCGCACAACACCCGGCAGAACGGGACTATTCATTTTACTCTAGTCCGCATGACCTCCATGTCCGCATAGATGCCTTTCTGTGCTCCCAATCGGTGCTTCCTGCAGTAGCCAGGACTGAGTACCTGGCGCGTACCCTGTCCGACCACAACCCACTACTCCTAACACTGAACTGGATGACTGAGATGCCGCGGATCCCGACGTGGCGGCTGTGGCCGGACACGCTGGATGACCCGCCATTCCGTGGTGAGCTGGGAGAGAGGATCTCCCAATATTTTATAGAGAATGAGGGTTCCGCTTCCACCAGAGCAGTGGAGTGGGACGCCTTCAAAACAGTAGTGAGAGGACACTGCATAGGGAAATATGCGGGGGTGCGCAGGACCCTTCTGGACGACCTAAAGAAGGCTGAGCATAAACTGAGGGAGGCTGAGCGAAGGCGCCCCAACCGGCCCGAGCTTCAGGGGAAGGTTAGCGACGCGAGGGAAGCGGTGGCAGTGGAGGTAGAGCGCCTTCGCAGTTTTGATTATAGAACATATTTAACAAAATCACACGCGGAGGGAGATAAAACTGGCACACTCCTAGCCTGGCTGGCGAACCCCACTAGGAGCAGTCACCCGATCCTGGCTTTGAAGGGAGGAGGCGGCTGCATCGGTAACACGCAATCTGAAATATTAGATGGCTTTCGGGCGTATTACGAGGACTTATATAAGGGTACACTAGGAGACCAGGGAGAGGCGATAGACGCTTTTCTAAGTGACCTACAGTTGCCGCAGCTCGAACGGGAACAAGCAGACGCCCTAGGGGGCCAAATAGAGCTGGCAGAAATAAAGGGAGCAGTGAAGCGGATGGCACGTAACAAAACTCCGGGTATAGACGGATTGCCCGTGGAATTCTACGGACGATATCTGGACCAATTGGCCCCAAAGCTCCAAATAATATACAATGAAGCCAAAGATAAAGGCCAACTCCCCCAATCAATGCGTGAAGCCATAATGATTCCTCTGATGAAGCCGCGCAGGGAGAGCACGGACCCTGCCTCCTATAGACCACTGTCCATGTTAACGACAGACTATAAGATCCTGAGTACTGTGCTGGCCTCCAGATTGCTAACCCACATGCAAGACCTAGTCCATAAAGACCAGTCCGGATTTATACCCACCCGTAACACAACACACAACATCCGGAGGCTGCTCAGATTGATAGATGACCCGCCCCCAGGAGCAGAGACTCCCCTCGTATTAGCTGTTGACATAGAGAAGGCCTTTGACAGCCTAGAATGGGAGTATCTGTATAGAGTAATGCGGAGATTCGGCCTAGGGGAGGGATACATCACTTGGACAAAAGTGCTATACGCGGCGGCGAGGGCAAGAGTGAGGGTTGGCACCCTGGTCTCACACCAGTACGAGGTGCATCGAGGTACCAGACAGGGATGTGCACTTTCTCCCCTACTATTTGCACTAGCGGTGGAACCTCTAGCAGCGCTGGCTAGGCGGGGTATTTATTATAAAGGGTTGGAGTTCAGAGGTGCACAACACTTTATCTCATTGTATGCAGATGACATTCTCCTTTATTTGGAGGATGCCAAGGGGGCTGTGGAGGGCGCAGAGAGACTGCTGGCGCGCTTCGGCGCCTTATCAGGCCTGAAAGTGAACTGGGCTAAAACCTGTCTCTTCCCCCTACGGAAGGAGGGGGACCAACCCCCAGCCCGCCCACTGCTTAGATGGGAACCTGACTGCATGACCTACCTAGGAGTACACGTATACCACGAACCGGCGGACATGCTGGACGGCAATGTGGGCCGCTGTGTCCGTGCTCTGCGGAACAGCATGTCCTTTTGGGCCACCCTGCCTCTGTCGGTAGCCGGACGGGTATCTCTCTTGAAAATGGTAGCCTTGCTGCGCTTGCTGTACTACTTCAGGACTCTCCCCATTTGGGTGCCTGGAGCGGTTTTTCAGCAGCTAAGATCGGCGATTATATCGTTCTTATGGGGTAAGGGCAGACGCAGGATTGCGTTAACAACACTGACCCGCCCCAAAGACGAAGGAGGCCTAGCGGTCCCGGACTTCGAACTCTACTACCTGGCAGCCCAACTGCAAACACTCACGCAAGAAATTGCGAGAGCTTACCGCGGGCCGGAACGGGAAAGGGACGACGGCACCCCCCGTCACGTGTTGGCTTATATTGCCCTGCAGCAAAAACTAGTGCTCAGTGACCTATCCCAAGAGGAACGGACATTCCGATTATGCTGGAACCGCTCGCAGAAACGGGTGGGAATCAAACACCCATATGCGCCCGAAATTCCACTGGGCATGGTGACGGCACTCCCACACGGTGGAGACTGGTCGAGGCTCCAGCTGTGGGAGGAAGCGGGATTGCAGATGGTGGGGGATCTCTACGATGATGGCGTGCTAACCCCATACCAGACATTGCAGGAGCGCTACGGTCTTCCGAGGGGGGACTACCTACTGCACGCAGCTGTGGTGAGGGCTATTCAGGCTCACTTGGGGGAAGGACTGCTCGAACCGCCGACGACATTGGCTTGCCAATACACAATGATGGCGGCGGGCACCTTCAAAGCGGTGACATGCCTCTACTCGAGAATGCTGGGCGAGTCCTTGCAGCTGCTTGCAGGGCTGAAGGCCAAATGGGAGGCGGACCTGCAGAGGGAAATTCCGGACACCGCGTGGTCCCAGCTAGTACGGAGGGCTAGAAAGAGCACTAGAAATGCGCGCTGTAGGAGAGTGGGGTCTGCAATCCAATGGCCACCCCAGATTTTTGCTTTTTGCTTCACTGGTTTACGACTTTCCCTGGCTGTGGGCCTGCTAAACAGACCCACAGCCTAGCTGTTCTCTCTCTAAATTGACAAGCATGTACCTTAGGTGCATTTACCAATTGGTACTGGGCCACCTTATCAGTCCCTGTACAGTATACCTTAGGTATCCAGGGCATAGGTGTACCCAGGGCCTTCCAGGGGCTGCAGCATGTATTATGCCACCCCTGGCTGGCCACCCAAATCTGACACAACTGGCTGCACGACAGCTGGGGCAAGGTGGTGTAATCACCCTTTGCTTTAGATATAGTATTCCTATATCTAACCCTAAAATGGACACATATATTCCTATCAGTCACTCCTATGGCAGGCCTTATCAATCCTGAAGGCAGAGTGCTTGGAATTATGTGAGATGGTGCTCTGGCATGAGCTGAACCCGTTTGCAGCTTGCGGAACCAAGTCCTTATAGCTGTTCCATGATAACGCTATACCATATACTCTTAAGTGCATTATGAACCCCGCGGTCAAATGCTAACTTTGGCATAGCATTATCAAAACATGTCGAGTAAGGTGTCATACGAATTGGAATACTAACCCCTTGCCAATTCTGGAGACGGGGTTAGCATTCCACCCTTCTAGAGGGACACGACATGTCTGTAACTGTGAACCCCGGTTAAAGTTAACTCGAGCCTCAGCATCACAAAATGGATGCTGCCACCACAGACACAAGTCTGACCTCCTGCTGCTGGGAGTCCTTCCAGCAAGGGAGGCTCAGACAAAGGGTTTCCTGCCTTGGGAGGTGCTAGCACCACCCCAGACAGGATTTTGTGTATTAGGTAGGCCAAGGCTGAAAGGAATGAGACATGCCTGGGGCACACAAGGTGCCCTGTGCATACACCGGTTCCAACCAGTTGCTGGGGCACTCCAGCCCCAGCTCTGGCGGGAAACCGGACAAAGGTTAGGGGGTGTAACCACCCCCCTTCCTGGTCCCACCCAGGGGAGGGACCTAGTCGTAGTGCAGCCCCCTTTAGCTGAATAAAGGTAGGAGCTGGTCCCATTCCCCGTTAGATTAATCTTGACAACTTCCACGAAGAACTCTTGACCTTCGACCTCCTGGACACTAGAAGACTGAAGAATCTCCCCTATGGTCAGGGAGTGACCATCCTGCTTCGCAGGCACCATCAAGCTCCTGTGCGGTGTGCTGCAAAGTCCTTCCATCCCGGAATCCAACGACCCAGCTCGACAAGACCCGGACCTCCAGACCTCTCTGACCTCTACCCACATCCACAGCACAGCTGGGACCCGTGTGTGCGACGAGTAACGTGGAGACGGCCATCTTGAAAAAACCTGCACAGCGCTTCCAGCACGACCCCCGAGGGTTCCTCGAGTGAGTGCATTGGGGACTGAGAAGCCCCACACCGACGCAGCTCCTGCACCAAAGACCAGCCCCCCAGCATCCCCGTGATCTGCGTGGGGCCCTTTTGCCTGGTTGCTGCCCTTCCTGTTGTCTGGTCACTTCCCGGCTGGCTAGTGACCTCTGAGACGACGACCCGAAGATTTCGACACTGCTAGACTGGTCCCCCAGACTGGCCCTTGCTTCCTTGTGAAAGAGAAGCACCCCGGACCCTCCTGGTCCACTCCAGACGCCATCTTTGTTCCACCGCGTGGCTTGCATTAGCCAAGGCCTGTTGTCCAGATCGACGATCCGACACCGCCAACAGCAGCAGACTACGTGGCACAGCTCGTGCCTCCAGCCTGGTCGTGAAGAACAGCTCCTGGTCCGCGCAGCTACAGAGAGAAGCGACCCTTCTTCCACCTGAACGCGGCGACAGCTCCTGGTTCCCTCCTGGTTCCAGCACCGTCACTGGCTAGTGACCAAGACTCTGTCCCCTTCCTTTTCAGGACTTACTTCTTCCTAGTTCCACCCTTGAAACCACCGGACTCCTCCATCTGGCTGCCTGCCAGCAACTCCTTGTTTCAGGCATCACCGGGATCAACGCAGCAAACCCGACGCAACTTCAGCCCTATGCACCCGCAGCCTGTGGGTTAGGTAACTAAAGCTTCTAGGTGCTGAAGTCTGAGTCCACTATCCTAGTGTCCAGGTCCACTGTTGTTTTCCCTCCATCCAGCCGGGTTCGTCCAGAATCCGTAACTTTGTAAACTGTAGCATCCATAGACGTTGGTACGCATCCCGCGTGAGAGTTTCCACTCTGCACATGAGTCCTGTGGGCCTCCTGCTCCGTACTTACCTAGTTCGTAGCATAGTCCCAGCGATCCTCCAGCCTCTGGATCTCCTTACAGTACTTTCCTTCCTCTCATTCCATTGTTTTGAATATATGGTTTGTCGTGCCCCTAAGGCACTCGTGTAAATATTGTGCGAACTCGTATTTCTTTTGTAGTATTGTCATGTGCTTAGCCCTCTGACCTCATAAAGAGCTCAGAGGTGTATGTTAGTTAATAAATATCCTTTTATTTTCATAACAACCTGTGTGGTGTCCTTTCATCTGGTATTCAAGGGGTTATATTGTGGTAAAACAGCTGGCTTCACATGCCAAAAGAGTTTAGCCTAAAGACTGCTTTTGTCCACGCTACTAGGATAGCTGGTCTATAAGGTTGACTTACAACCAATCACCATAAGGGGTTGTTTGGACTGATACAAGGTGATCACTAGAATTAGTGAGCATCATATATGAGGCCAACTTCTCACACGCGCTTCCAGCTAATACACCTTTATATTATTCATAGGGCCTACCTCACCCCGGGCAAAATTGCACAGTACTTCGGGGCAGTGGACGCGGCTGCCCCAGATGCAATAAGATAGGAGCGGACTTAGTACATATGCTGAGGTACTGCCCTCACCTGCAGGAATATTGGAAGGACATTGGCACCACGTTGAATGAGGTGATGGACAGGGACCTGCAATTCGACGGAGCGGTCAGCATACTACATTGGTTCCCACACAGGCCCAAAAACAAATTGTCGAGTAAATTCATTGACATGGGCCTAATCTTAGCGAAGAGGGAACTGACAAAGGGGTGGAAATCGAGAACGGGGCCGACGCACCGGAGATGGTTAAACGAATTTCTAAAATGGGCGGCAGCCGAGAGCACGATCAGGTACCAACTAGCCCGCCGTAGCTCAGACGAGCGTGCCCAGGAGGCGGCATTGGCATGGGAAATGTTGGTGCAGGCACTCCGAGATAGTTCGGTGGAGGAGGAGAGGGGGGTGGACCCTGAGGACCCTGAAGACCCAACTGAGAGTGCCGCGGTGCCGGCCCCCTCGCCGGACACACACACACAGTAAACACCGAAATGCTTCTGCCCATCACCACGGGTTCGTGCTACTCAGAGCTAGGCGAAGGCGGGGACACTGAGGGGGGGAGGGGGGAGAGTGGGTTCAGGGATACAAAATTGAAGAAACTGGAGGAATATTGCCTGACGATACTGGGGGATGGGGAGAACAAGTTGAAAAGCAGACAGCAGATTGCCTCATGCAAAGACTATGTGTAGTAGAAATTGTAACATGCACCAAAAATGCAAAAGGCGCCGCCCGGCCTTCGGGATGTGGGCTGAATGGCTGTGTGTACTAATCAGGTGCGGGGATGAGTGGAGGTTAAATCTGTACTGAAAATATTCCGTAATGATAAATATACTGTGCATGTTGTTCCGCAATAAAAAACGTTTACACAAAATTAGGGGTGTCTTTCATAGATTCACATGCTTGAATATGCCCCGTCGTCGAAGTGGGAGTCCCACGGTAAATAAAATAGCAATAATGCTAAATATATATAAATATATATAAACATAATACAAGAAAAAGAAAGGAAATACAACTGAAATCCTGTAAAAACGATTCCTACATAGGAATGCAAGGCAAAGAGAAAAAACTATTTGTAACACATTAGTGTCATTATGTTAGTCCAAACTGCAGCCAATCAGGTGCCAGCACCCTCTAGAACCTTCTCCTCAGAAGCTCAATCCCTCAGATTTTCTACCGCACGTCGTGTGAAGGGAGTCTCCCTGAGCTCTACTCAGTTTTTCATCTCTATTCTTCTAGTTCCAGAAATTTCTACAACATGTCAAGTAAGAAGTCTTTATTTAGACCCTGCTCTTCTTGTGGGAAGCTGCGCCTTTTTGAAAAGGACCCCCACCAGAAGTGTATTTATTGTTTGTACCCGGATCATGAGGCTGGCAGCTGCAAGTTTTGTAGAACCTTTTCTACCAAGACTCTTAAAGACAGAGAAGGCCGTTTACTCCTTTGGCTGCAACGTCTTAAGGACAAGGAGTCTGTACTGTCTGACGCAGAAAGTTTACGTTCTGGTTTCTCTTCAGCAGCCTCAAAGCGTGGTAGTGTTCAGGAGGTTCCTTCACCTTTCCTCAAGAAGCCTAAATTAGCCTTGTCTGTGGCTCCTGTGGTGTTTTCTGCCACTCCTACCACCTCTACGCCCACGAGACCTGGCTCTCCGGCGTCTTTGGCTGCCTCTCAAGGTGTTTTCACACCTCTTACAGTTCCGCCGTTGACGGGAGCGTCGACGAGCACTCCGACAACGAGAACAGCATTGCCTGCATTTTCGACGACGACGCTGACTACCACTTCAGCATTCTCATCGTCGACGACGGTTTCGTCGTCAGCCTCGACGTCGACGAGGGTTTCGTGCCGTCTAAACCTGTCCCGTCGATGATTCCTATCTCGTCGACGAGGATTCTCTCTTCTTCTTCGTCTAAAACCTCGTCAGCGAAGACACTGTCGACCAAGATCTCGTCGACGAAGAAGAACTCGTCGACGAAGACAGGCCCGTCGACGAAGGCAGGCCCGTCGCCGAAGTCAGTACCAGCATCGACGACGACCCTGTCGACGACGACCCCGTCGACGGCTTCATCTACAGTGGATCGCCCGTCGACAATGACACCGTCGACGACCCCGTCGACGACCACTCCGTCGACGAAGGTTTCTTCTAAATTACCGGTGGCAACAGCTAAATCAGCCTCGTCGACGTTACCGGCGACAGCTCCGTCGACGGCCGCACCGATTTCGTTCGCATCTATGCCGTAACTGCCATTAAAGACCTCTAAATCTTCACATCCTCGCACTACAGTACCCTGCCAACAAATCTCTGATCCAGAGCCTCAACCACCTTCTCCTATGTTCCCAACTACATCTGAGCATGATACAGACTCGGAGCATGAAGAGGACACGTTTGGGGCAGCGCATAGTCCCTCTGATTTAATAATTAAATGTCAGGACACAGATTCTGACGATGGCGGTGACCCGGAATTTCAACAAGAGGAGCATTTTACTCAAGCTCCTGTCGCCACCATTCCTCTGACCTTAATTTCTAATCTCCAACCTTTGCTGGACGATTACAACCGCCGTTTTCCTGCAACTCCGCAGACTACGCCTGCGCTATCTCCCGCTCCTGTGGTACTACCTCCTCCTTCATTGCCGTCTATCGTACCACCTGTGCCTTCGTCTCAGGTTCATAGATCAATTAGCATCCATACCACTTTATACCCGCGGGATGCGGATGATGAGGAGGCGAACGCAGAACGGGAGGACGGTGAAGTCCCAGACAACACGGATGATGAGGCAGGCGACCAGGATATGGCTGAATGGGATGATTATCGGGCGCAAACGCCCTCTCCTCAACCTGGTACCTCGAGTGAGTCGCCACCAGTAGACATCGCCAGTTTCCATCTTTTAATGGATAAAGCGGCTCAGCGTTTCAAACTTCCACGATCACAACGCGAGGAGGATTGTTTGCTTTATGACTTTAAAGATAAGCCGTATAAGCAGGTACACACAATTCCTATTATTGATTTCGTTTGGAAAGAGGGCATTAAACTAATGAATGCTTCAAACTCCTTACCTGCTCAAATTCCGCGCCTTGAAAAGAAGTACAAGGCCCCAACTGGTTCTCCAGCTTGCCTGATTTCACATCCCAAGCCGGACTCTGTCATGACTCAGGCCGCACAGCGTAGAGCACGGAATCCGGCGTCCCAAATCACAGCCCCTCCGGATAGAGAGGGTCGACGCTTAGATGCTATTGGCCGTAAGTTTTCAACAATGGCTTCAACATCTGTCCGGGCCGCCAATGCCTTAGCCATCTTGGGACGTTATGACCGGCAGATGTGGTCAGACATTGCAGATTACATGGCACTCATCCCTGATGCTTCCAAGGCTGACGCACAACAGATTCTCCGCGATGGTCTCCGTTTTTTAGAGACACAAAGGTTTGAAGTGGCACTATTATTGAGTTTCCATGTGACGGATTCAAACAATACGTAATAGAAGGGCTACTCATTGCGGCCAACCTACTGTGGAGGTTTTGGACCCAGTTTTAGAAGATTCAGGAGTATCATTTTGTCTCGAAAGAGATATACCGTTAAATGTGGGAAATTATATTTTAATCCTGAGGAAGGTGTTGGCTTTTAAAACAAGCTGCCAAAACCGAAACGCGTCGATGCCAGTCTGAATTGTGACACGCTAAGTCATTGGACTTAATAACTTCTCCATTGCAAAAGATATATGTACAATTTGGAGTTTGATTTAATTATGTCTGACTATTGTGTCCTTTTCTATTTTAATTAGAAATATTTTCTATGTATTTTTCCCATGTTGCTACTAACGTCTGTATATATTTTCATTGTGTACAGATACTTATTTTACTGTAACTGTGTTTTTATGAATGTCATAATAAATTGTATAGATATTTTTTAATTCTAATTTTTGCATCATCTTTGCTTCTGCTAGATTGTATTGATTTCATGAATTTTGTTGATGAGGTTGTAAATGTAATATCCAGTTTTTTCTTGTCCAAAGGGGATTTTGTATTTGACTCGTTGTCTTTTGGAACCCCACCCCTTTGGTTGCTGGGGTCCCTCTCTTTTATTAGAGATATGAAGTCCACCTCCTTCCGGCAGGAAGTCCAAGCCAAAATACTGGATATGCCATATGATGGGGAATCGTTATTCGGATCCCATATCTAGGATGCCCTTGAGTCCATCAAGAAGGACACCGATACGGCGAAGTCCTTGGGCATGCTGCAATTTCGGAAGCAGTCCTTTCGAGGTGCGCGCGGACGCGGCACTTCTTCAAACTTTCGAGGTGGGCAACAATACCGCTCCTACAATCAGAGCGGCCAACGTTACACGCCCAATCAGCAGTCTCGTCAACAACCCTCCAAATCATATAGAGGAAAGTCGTCCTATCGTGGCGCCAATCAGAAACGCCAATGACTTTTGCCACTCTCAAAGTGTTGGAGGACGAATCTCTCTGTTTTATTCCCAGTGGTCCTCGATCACCTCGGACCGCTGGGTTTTGGACATTGTCAAACGGGGTCATACCCTGGAGTTTACAGAGATTCCTCCTTGCACTCCACCTCGTGGCCCACCTCCTCCACATCTCGAGGAGCTTTACCATCAGGTCCGTCCTCTTGTGTTAAAAGGTGCCGTCGAAGTGGTCCCGAAACATCAAAGAGGGAAGGGTTTTTACTCTTGATTCTTCCTCATACTCAAGAAGAACGGAGATTGGCGACCCATTCTGGATTTGAGGGCTCTCAACCAGTTCCTGAAGTCTCAAACATTCCATATGCTGACGTTACTGGAAGTCCTGCGTCTTCTATCCAGCGAGGATTTTATGACCACCATAGATCTTCAAGACGCATACTTTCATGTTCCGATAATCGAACAACATCGCCAGTACCTGCGTTTCAAAGTGGGACCAATGCATTTTCAGTTCAAAGTTCTACCCTTCGGACTGCGTTCAGCTCCTCGTGTGTTCACGAAGGTACTGGCCCCGGTGGTGGCTCACCTGCGTCTAAAAGGAGTTCAGATCTTTCCCTATTTAGACGATTGCCTTCTCAAGTCTCAATGCCACCATCAGCTGGGTCGGGACACGCACCTTTGCCAGCAAGTGTTTCGCTCTTTGGGGTTGACCATTGTAGGAGAGTGGGGTCTGCAATCCTATGGTCACCCCAGATTTTTGCTTTTTGCTTCACTGGTTTACGACTTTCCCTGGCTGTGGGCCTGCTAATCAGACCCACAGCCTAGCTGTTCTCTCTCTAAATTGACAACCATGTACTTTAGGTGCATTTACCAATTGGTACTGGGCCACCTTAACAGTCCCTGTACCCAGGGCATAGGTGTACCCAGGCCCTACCAGGGGCTGAAGCATGTATTATGCCACCCCTGGCTGGCCATCTAAATCTGACACAACTGGCTGCATGACAGCTGGGGCAAGGTGGTGTAAACACCCTTTGCTGTAGATATAGTATACCTATATCTAACCCTAAAATGGACACATATATTCCTATCAGTCACTCCTATGGAAGGCCTTATCAATCCTGAAGGCAGAGTGCTTGGAATTATGTGAGATGGTGCTCTGGCATGAGCTGAGCCCGGTTGCAGCTTGCGGAACCAAGTCCTAATAGCTGTTCCATGATAACGCTATACCATATACTCTTAAGTGCATTATCTACCTCGCGGTAAAATGCTAATTCTGGTATAACATTATCAAAACATGTTGAGTAAGGTGTCATACGATTTGGAATACTACCCCCTCGCCAATTCTGGCGACGGGGGTAGCATTCCACCCTTCTAGAAACACACGACATGTATGTAACTGTGAACCCCGGTTAAAGTTAACTCGAGCCTCAGCATCACAAAATGGATGCTGCCACCACAGACACAAGTCTGACCTCCTGCTGCTGGGAGTCCTTCCAGCGAGGATGGCTTGGACAAAGGGTTTCCTGCCTTGGGAGGTGCTAGCACCACCCCAGACAGGATTTTGTGTATTGAGGTAGGGAGGCCTGAAAGGAATGAGACATGCCTGGGGCACACAAGGTGCCCTGTGCATACACCGGTTCAAACCAGTTGCTGGGGCATCCCAGCCCCAGCACTGGCGGGAAACCGGACAAAGGATAGGGGGTGTAACCACCCCCCTTCCTGGTCCCACCCAGGGGAGGGACCTAGTCAGTAGTGCAGCCCCCTTTAGGAGAATAAAGGTAGGAGCTGGTCCCATTCCAAATTAGATTATCCTGAACTATTCTACAAGAAGAAACTCTGGCCTTCGACGTTCTGCTCCACAGAAGACTGAAGAATCTCCCTTGTGGGCAAGGAGTGTCCACCCTGCAACTGCAGGCACCATCAAGTGTCCAGCGGCTTCACTTTGTCGTCTTCCCTCGAGGATCCAGACTTCAGAGCCCGACGAGACCCGGATTCCCAGACCTCTCCGACCTCAACCTACATCTGCAGCAAAGCTGAAACCCGTGGGTGCGACGAGACACGTGGGACCGGCCATCTTGAACGAACCTGCACTTCGCTTCCAGCACGACTCCCGAGGTAAACTCGACCAAGTGCTTTGGGGACTGAGAAGCCCCAACCCCGAGCAGCCCCTGCACCGAAGATCAGCCCTCCAGCATCCACGAGATCTGCGTGGGGCCCTTCTGCTTGGTTCCTGCTCGACGTGTTGTCTGGTCACTTGCCGGCTGGCTAGTGGCCTCCCAGACGACGAACCTTTGAATTTTCACTGCTGATCTGGTTGCTCCAGATTGGCCCTTGCTCCCTTCCAAAAGAGGGGCACCCCGGACTCTCCTAGTCTGCACCAGACGCTTTCTTCACTCACCGTGTGGGTTGCCTTTGCCAAGGCCTGTTGCCTCCAATCCCGGATCCAACACCGCCGACAGCGAGAGCCTGCGTGGGACAGCTCGTGCCTCCATCCTGGTCGTCGAAGACACCACCTGGTCCACGTGACTGCAGAGTCAAGCGTCCACTCTTCACCTGATCGCGACGTCGACATCTGGTTCCTTCCTGGTTCCACTCCAGTCACTGGCTAGTGACTGTGAACATTGTCCCCTCTGCTTTCAGGTCTCCTTCTTCAACAATCCACCCTTGGATTGCACCGGACATCTTCCTCCTGGTCGCCTGCAGCATCTTTTCTTTCAGGCTCCATAGACTTCAACGCGAGAACCCGACGCACTTTGACACCTATGCACCCGCAGCCCGTGGGTGAGGTAACGAGAGCATTTCGGTGCTCAAGGGTAGTTTAACTGTCCTAGTGTCCAGTTCCACAGTCGTTTTAGTCCTACCTAGTCAGGATTGTCCATACTCACCTTTAACTTGAACTGTACTGTCCATAGACGTTTTTACGCATCTCGCGTGTGAGTTCACACTCTGCACACGCGTTCCGTGGGCTCCTATTACTTACCTGAAGTTAGTATAGCGCGGTCCCATCGATCCTACAGCCTCTGGACAGCTCCATTTCCTTTATCGACTTTCACATTCCACTTACTTAGTATATGGTTTGTCGTGCCCCTAGGGCACCATTGTAATTTTGTGCGACTTGTAGTGTTTTTCGTAAGAGATTGTCATGTGCTTAGCCCTCTGACCTCATAAAGAGTTCAGAGGTGTTGTTATTAATAAATATACTGTTTATTTTCATAACAACCTGTGTGGTGTCCTTTCACTTGGTATTCAAGGGGTTATATTGTGGTAAAACAGCTGGCTTCACATGCCAAAAGAGTTTAGCCTAAGACTGCTTTGTCCATGCTACAATTAGGATAGCTGGTCTATAATGTTGACTTACAACCAATCACCATAAGGGTTGTTTGGACTGATACAAGGTGATCACTAGAACTAGTGAGCATCATATATCAGGCCAACTTCTCACAACCATCAACATCGAGAAGTCACAGTTTGCACCTCTGCAGACCAGATCATTCCTGGGAGCAATCCTAGACACGCAGCTCTCAAAAGCATTTGTCTCGGAAGAGCGGCGTCTGAATATCCTTCGTCTGGTCTCACTCATTCGACGAAAACAGTCCGTTTCTGTTCGGACGTTAAAATCATTCTTGGGAATGGCTTCATCTTGTATTGCACTGATCCCAAATTGCAGGCTGCGCACCCGTCCTATTCAGGAAGAACTGGACTTACAGTGGCGTCAGGTCTCCGGATCCTTTAACGACCTAGTTGCCGTCATGGCCCGCATGAAAATGAGCCTGCTTTGGTGGCCACAGCCTGCAAATCTGGCAATGGGTGTGTCCTTCCTCGATCATGCTCCAGACCTTACGCTGACGACGGACGCCTCCTTAGAGGGGTGGGGCGCTCATCTCCAGGGTCTCTCCATCAAGGGCAAGTGGTCGCCGACGCAGCGCACGTGGCATATCAACAGGCTAGAATTGATGGCGATCTTTCTAACGCTCAAGTCCTTCCTCCCAGTTGTTCACGGGGAGTCAGTGCTCATCCAAACAGACAACACCACCAGTATGCACTACGTGAACAAGCAGGGAGGGACCATGTCTCCACCTCTGTCCCGCTTGGCCCAGTCGATCTGGGATTGGGCTCTTCGCCATCACATCACCTTGACAGCTGTCCACCTTTCGGGCGTGTCCAACCTCCTTGCGGACTCTTAGAGCAGGTCCACTTCCTCAACACACGAATGGGAACTGCACCAACCG
The DNA here is from genome assembly GCF_964261635.1 of Lissotriton helveticus. Lineage (NCBI taxonomy): Eukaryota > Metazoa > Chordata > Amphibia > Caudata > Salamandridae > Lissotriton > Lissotriton helveticus. Next base: position 74,179,533 of record NC_136073.1, on the reverse strand, counting down.
ACTCTGGACCTTGTGTTCCGCCAATGGGGTCACCCAGATCTGGATCTCTTTGCAACGCCGGAGAATCGCAAATGCCCGTCTTATGCAAGTTGGCATCCCCACACAGGGTCCTGCGGGAATGCCCTTTTGATCAACTGGTGCGATCTATTCGCTTACGCTTTTCCGCCGCTCCCATTAATACCGCGGGTGCTGTGGAAGATGCGGAGGCAGCCCTGCCACATCCGGTTGATCGCACCTCGTTGGCCCAGACAGGCATGGTTTTCGGAACTGCTGCTAATGTCCCAGTGCGAGCCCATTCCTCTACGTCCTCGTCCAGACCTTCTAACTATGGACAGGGGCTTAGTGTGTCATCTGGATCCCTCAACTCTACAATTGTGGACATGGAACCTGAGCACCTTGAGTTCGCTGGCTTGAACATATCCCAGGAGTGCAGAGACATCCTAGCTCATGCCAGGGCTCCGTCTACCATCAAGACTTACAAACTTAAATGGAAGCGGTTCTGTCATTGGTGCGCTACAGCCAATATCCATCCCATCCATTCCACTCCTGAGCAGCTCCTTCCATTCTTTTTGAGCCTCGCTCAGTCAGGACTCTCTCATGCTACACTGAGAGTTTTCTTAGCTGCAATATCTTGTTTCCGACATGATGGCTCTTCATCCCTCTGTTCATCACGAATCATACGCCAATTCTTCAAAGGGCTCTTCCGCAAGTTCCCACCTGTGCGTCGCCCTCCTCCAGCTTGGCACCTCAATGTGGTACTATCTCAACTTATGAAGTCGCCATTTGAGCCCATCCATAGGGCGGATATTAAATTCATCACCTGGAAGGTTGCACTTCTTCTGGCTTTGACCTCATCTCGTCGCGTGAGCGACCTTCACGCTTTTACTGTCAAACCGCCTTATCTACAGTTCAAACCTAACGGAGTGGCACTTCGTACCAACCCCTCTTTCCTACCTAAAGTACCTACGGATTTTCATTTGAATGAGCCTGTGTTCCTCAAGACTTTCTTTCCGGACCCAAAATCTCCGGCGGAGCAGTGCTTACATTCTCTGGACATCAAACGATGTCTTAAATTTTACATTGCCAGGACTGCCCCCTTCCGCAAGTCCGACCAACTGTTCATTACCTACGGACGACTGCGCAGGGGACATCCAGTTTCCAAGCCGACTATTGCCCGGTGGCTTTCCTCAGCCATTGCCTTCTGCCACCAACAAGCGGGCAAACCATTGCAGTCTGCAGTGAGGGCTCATTCTACGAGGGCGATGTCTTCATCCACCGCCTTGTTTGCTGGGGTGCCACTTCATCAGATCTGCCGTGCAGCGACATGGTCCAGCAGGCACACCTTCACCAAACATTACTGTTTACGGATACCGCAGTGGTACAGGCAGTGCTACGCCATCTTTTTCAGTAAGGTGAGCCTCTGTTCCCTTCTCCTTAGTGTTTCCTGTGATTGCTATGATGTGTTATATGACTGTATTATTATTTTAGTACTGTCTTGATTTCTCCTTCATATGCCTAGCAATCCCAGTTCTAGGAGGTTACTGCTTTCTATTCTATTCAAGCATGTGAATCTATGAAAGACACCCCTAATAATGGAGAAGAACAATTGTTACTTACCTGTAAACAGGTGGTTCTCCAGTATTGGTGTCTTTCATAGATTCACATGCGACCCACCCTCCTCCCCTCAGAGGCTCTCTTCTCCTCATACACTCTTGGTTACTTTGTGCTACGAAAATCTGAGGGCTTGAGCTTCTGAGGAGAAGGTTCTAGAGGGTGCTAGCGCCTGATTGGCTGCAGTTTGGACTAACATAATGACACTAATGTGTTACAAATAGTTTTTTCTCTTTGCCTTGCATTCCTATGTAGGAATCGTTTTTACAGGATTTCAGTTGTATTTCCTTTCTTTTTCTTGTATTATGTTTATATATATTTATATATATTTAGCATTATTGCTATTTTATTTACTGTGGGACTCCCACTTCGACGACGGGGAATATTCAAGCATGTGAATCTATGAAAGACACCAATACTGGAGAACCACCTGTTTACAGGTAAGTAACAATTGTTCTTCCCTGAGCACTGTACTGTTCTGTGTATAGCAACGAAATGGCAGTAATCTTTTGTTGCAAAGAAGGTCAATCTAGCAGAATTTAAATCATCGGAGTGCACAGAGAATGTTTTGCGGACATTTCTGATTTATTGCTTGTAATAGCTGATGATTTCAGTTAACACCTTTGGTGTATCTTTTAGGCATGATGTGTATCCTGATGTGGCAAGAACTCGATGTGCATCTGGCCTAGGCTTGTGGCTTGATGGTTTAACTCATTATCAACAACTAATTAAAAGAACGATTCGGTTTGTTTGTAGTTGCTGTGACTGTTCGACAATCGTCACTCTGCTTAAATGAAGCTTCTTTTATCATCTTCTCTATGAAAATGTCGTTATTCAGCAGAGAAGGATTTTGTTTTGATAATTGCCCTTTCTTTGAAAACATTAAATTTGCAATTGGCTACCTTTCTGTAAGCAATGCTCTAGTCTGTTGCGTCATCAGCGATTGCCGGAGTGTTGTCTTTATTATCTCTATGGCTTGTTTAGGGATCAATGGCTGGTCTGTGATGATTTAGATTACGAACAATGACTTACCTTTTTTTAGGTCGAGCTAGAGTTGCGCATGCGTAGCATGCGGTCTAGCTCGACAACTATTGTATTCAGTTTCGTGGGAATCTGAGACAGCGTTCGGCCACGCGCCTCTGCTGTCTCAGATTTGTCCTCTGGATCGCGTTTTTGCTCCTGGCTGCTTGCTGTGTGCGCACTGTTTACAAAACAGTGTGGGTCAGAAAGTGGCGTCATGCTAGACAGACACTCGCGTACACACCCCCTCCTCCCCCCCCACCAACCAGTGATCGGGCTCTTTCAACACACGCATACTTACACACGCATACACACACACGCGCACACACAGACACACGCGCGCACACCTCCCCCTCACACCCCACTCACCAGGTTCTTCTTGCGTGTCCCTCGGCAGCCAGCGGGTCATTCTGGTTAACAGGCGGGGCCGCGGGGCTCTCCACGAGCACGGGAGCCCCACTAGCTAAGACGGAAATCTTCCGGCGGGCACAGGAGCGCCTGCTTCCTGTATTGGTCCAGCCCCGCCCCCGTCCCAACAAAGGTTACCTGGCTTCCTGTTGAAGCCGGGCTGCGGCGGTGAGTTTGCTTGTTTTTTTGCTCATCACGTTATATACCACATAATCATAGCGAACTGTATCAGACGGATTCCTAAGTATTATCAGGCCACACTTCACCGCCCTTACAACACATCAGTATGACATGGAACGCAAAGCAATGCTTTTACCAGCTTCAGTAAAGCGGTAGCGGCGTCCCTCAGTTTCCAGGCGGTATCACTGTGAAATAAGACACCCACTCACATCAGACCTTTTTCTACTCTGAATGTTAATTTCATGATTCATTGTCAGCTGTCTTATATAATTGTATTAACCATACGTGTTATAATACACCCAGAAATAAAGACACTGAGAAATCACCTTTATGTTTGTTCCCTGCTAAATTTAAGCAGGTTGAGGTATTTAACGCTAACAACTCGTAATTCCGACCCATGCTTAAACTACTGGGGGTTTACGCACGTGACAGATTTTAAGGAGCAACTGGTAATCGGGCCCTTTATTTTTTTTCTGAAGAATGACTTTGCTTTTTTTTTTACATGGCGCATCACAGTTTTCCCGAGCATGTAAAGGAACTGGAGGCGGCAGAAAACTGAACGGAAATAAGTTGAAACGCAAACCCTAATGGCTGTGAGCACTACGGACGTCTAGCCCACGCATTTGCTCAACACGAGAACACATTACAGGATGGTTGATCCCTTTTTACGCAAACACTGCTCAAAGTGCCATCATCGAAGACGAAACACTGTGTGTTCTGCCTATGAGTTCCCTCCGTGGCTTTGCTGGAGATCAACCCGTGTTTCGAGTGACATCTCTTCAACAGCCACCTGCTCGCATTGGCGCTATTGATCAAAGTCTGGGGTAGATAATGTAAGCCTGGGGGGAACTTGCATATTTATTGATCAGACGATGGAAAAAAAGGAAAAAACAGGATTGCGTTCCAAAGAAATCCATCCAGTAGTCGGGACATCAGGACACAAGCCAGGGGTGTAAATGCCATGCCCTGACGTCACCGTGTTGGAAACACACAAGAGAGGGGCGAGGATGCCTATCTGGGGGAAAGCACTGCTAGAAAAATAGATTTGCACACTGTGCACTGGGTCTCCGATTGCACATATTCACGTTTACATTTTTTTAACGTTAAACGTTAACGGAGATCCCTCGTACAGCGCCTCTTAGCAGCAGAATTCATAAAAAGATGTGTGCAGTGACAGCAACAATCCTGTTCTGAGAGCAAAGGTGAGGTCGTGGACTAGATTCTGCTGTATTAATCCAGGTGCGGGATGGATACTCGCTGTCCTCTTCTACAGGTAACGGCCATCTTGGGTGAGTACTGGCATCCGCAGCTACCCGGGAAGGCAATATCTGGCTTGTGCGTCTGTCCTTACGCAGGTGGTGGTCAGGCCGAGTGGACTCAAAGGGGTGTGTCTGTATGTTTTTTAACTATTGTACTCCCCCTTCATTCACACTCCCCGTTCTAACTTCCAGTCCTCATTATTTCACTGCTGCCCAGGACAGCTCCTCAGCACCACCACAGCACCACTCAGCACCACCACAGCACCACTCAGCGCTACCCCAGCATCACTCTGCGCCACCACAGCACCACTCAGCACCACCCCAGCATCACTCAGCGCCACTGCAGCATCACTCAGCGCCACCCTAGCATCGGTCAGCACCACCACAGCACCACTCAGCACCACCACAGCATCACTCAGCACCACCACAGCATCACTCAGCACCACCACAGCATCACTCAGCATCACTCAGCACCACCACAGCATCACTCAGCGCCACCCCACCACCACTCAGCAGCACCACTCAGCACTACCTCAGCACTACCCCAGCATCACTCAGCGCCACCCCAGCATCACTCAGCACCACCACAGCACCACTCAGCGCTACCCCAGCATCACTCAGCACCACTCAGCGCCATCCCAGCATCACTCAGCGCCACCCCAGCATCACTCAGCGCCACCCCATCATTGGCCAGCACCACCACAGCACCACTCAGCACCACCACAGCATTATTCAGCACCACCACAGCATCACTCAGCACCACCACAGCATCACTCAGCACCACCACAGCATCACTCAGCATCACTCAGCACCACCACAGCATCACTCAGCGCCACCCCACCACCACTCAGCACCACCACAGCACCACTCAGCACCACCTCAGCACCACCCCAGCACCACCCCAGCATCACTCAGCACCACCCCAGCATCACTCAGCACCACCACTCAGCATCACAACATCTTCAATCGGCGCTACCCCAGCATCACTCAGCACCACCACATTATCACTCGGCACCACCACATTATCACTCAGCACCGCCACAGCACCACTCAGCACCACCACAGCATCACTTGGCACAACCACAGCACCACCTCAGCACCACTCAGCACCACCTCAGCACCACCACAGCATCACTCAGCACCACCACAGCAGCACTCAGCACCACCACAGCATCACTCAGCGCAACCCCAGGTTATAGGTGTCACATTTGCGAAAGTTATAACTATTGACATTGTAAATGACAAAGCTATTAATTTAGCTATTTTCAAAACCAACACATAAATAAAAAAATTGTCATTTACAAGACCAATAGCTCAAACTTTCCTAATGCGAGACCTATTGCATTGCAAATGCTTGTTCTTTGTATTGAGTCTGACAAGATTTCCTTTTTGGTTTTTTTAATCTTGAATTTCAGCTGAAGCTGGCGAATCTGCTTTGCTATCAATCTTTCTTGAATGCTTTTTAATGTTGCTGCCTCCTTTCCGGCAGGATTCATTACTGCTTCAGTTTTGTTTAATTGTGAAGTAATTGGCTGAGCACGAGACTGAAACTTTGGTGCAGGCTCAGTGGGTCGTTTCAAATTTTTTTCTTCAGGTATACTTTTCAGGCAAGAAGAATTGGGGTCTTAATTTGATATTGGCACCACAATGACATAGTGAATTACTCTGTTGCCTTGATGGAGGCGCCATCTACCAAGTTGTGAAATAGCCTTTGACATTGATCACTTTTTAGTGCCTTTTAATGCCGGTTTTCATGGCGGTGACAGCCATTCAAATAATGACTCTATGTCCAACCATCTAAATTAGATGGGTGGCCATATTGCTAAATGTATGACGGCACTTATTCTGTAAGGCTGTAGGAGAAGCTTGACAATGGCAGAAAAAGAGTAATCTCTGCCGTCGTCAAACCTATGATCTACCTGAATCAAAATCGGATGACAGACTATAATGTTGGTGGTGAGAGAACTCCGTCTCTGTTGCAACAGAGTTCCATCTCCCCCAACATTTAAAGTGGGGCCTCGGTGTAGGAAGGTAGATCCCTGACTATGGTTGCCCCCAACTTTTTGCCTGGTGTTTTGCTGGTTTTCTGACTTAGTTGACCTGGGGCCCTGCTATTCAGGACCCCAGGCCTACTGCTCTCTCTGTAAAATGGATTCCATGTACCTTAGGTACATATCTAAATTGGATACTGAGTCACCTTACCAGTCCCTGTACAGTGTACCTTAGGTACCCAGGGCATAGGTGTACCCAGGGCCTACCAGGGGCTGCAGCATGTATTATGCCACCCCTGGCTGGCCATCCAAATCTGACACAACTGGCTGCTTGACAGCTGGGGCAAGGTGGTGTAATCACCCTTTGCTTTAGATATAGTATACCTATATCTAACCCTAAAAATGGACACACAGATCTCCTATCAGTCACTCCTATGGCAGGCCTTAACAATCCTGAAGGCAGAGTGCTTGGAATCGTGTGAGATGGTGCTCTGGCATGAGCTGAGCCTGTCTGCGGCTTTCGGGACCCATCCCTTAGCCGTTTCCATGATATCGCATACCATATACTCTTAAGTGCATTATAATCCTCGCGGTTATATGCCAACTCTGGTATCGCTTTATCAAAACATGTCGAGTAAGGTGTCATACGAATTGGAATACTAACCCCTCGCCAATTCTGGCGACGGGGTTAGCATTCCACCCTTCTAGAGGGACACGACATGTATGTAACCCCTAACCCCGGTTAAAATCCAACAGAGCCTCAGCTCCACAAAATGGATGCTGCCACCGAGACACAAGTCTGCCCTCCTGCTGCTGGGAGTCCTCCCAGAGCAGGAGATAAGGACAAAGGGTTTCCTGCCAGGGGCGGTGCCAGCACCGTCCCAGACAGGGTTTTGTGTATTGTAGGTAGGCAGGGCTTTAGAGGAAGGTGACTGCACGTGGCACCCCGGTGCTCACTGTGCATAGGCTGGCTGGAACCAGTTCCAGGGTCACTCCAGACCCTGTGCTGGGGAAAAGCCCGCCAAGGAAGTGGGTGTAACCACCCCCCTCCTAGTCCCACCCCTAGGGCAGGACTTAGTCGCGTGCCAGCCCCTTTTTACAGGATAAAGGTAGGAACTGGCCCCCTTCCAAATCAGATCATCTTTGAATCCTGAAACTACTTTCCACGAAAGGAACTCAAGACTTCTTCCTAAGATTTCTCCCTTGTGACTAAGGAGTAGTCACCCTGCATCCGCAGGCACCAGCTTAAGAACACTGCGGTCTGCTGCAAGTCTCTCCTCCGGATCAAGACTGCCCAGCTCGACGAGAACCGGCTTCTCTGGCACCTCTGACCTCTACCTGCATCATCAGTCACGCTGAGATTCGCGGGTGTGACGAGACCTCGAGGGACCGGCCATCTTCAAGACTGCACGACTTCTTTCCAGCAAGCCCGCCGAGTAATTTCCTGGTGAGTGCTTTGGGGTCCGAGAAGCCCCGACCCTGAGCAGCTCCAGCACCGAAGTGCAGCCTCCCAGCATCTCCACGATCTGCGTGGGGCCCTTCTGCTTTTTGCTGCTCACCGCGTTGTTTGGCTACTAGCCCGCTGGCTTGTGGCCTTCTGAACGACGCCCGACGACATTTCTGCTGCTGGTCTGGTTGCTCCAGGCTGGCCCTTGCTCCCTTCCAAAAGAGGAGCACCCCGGACCCTCCTGGTCCACTCAAGACGCCATTTTAAGTCCACCGCGTGGGCTTGAATTAGCCAAGGCTTGTTGCCCAATCCTGGGTAACTTCGACGCCGACAGCTTCATCCACCGTGGGACAGCTCGCCTCTCCATCCTGGACGCCGACAACGCCTCCTGGTCCGTGAGATCTGCAGAGCCAGCGTCGCCCACTCACCTAGTCGAGGTGACTTTGCCCGGTGCCATCCTGGTGCCCACTTAATCACTGGCTAGTGATACAAGAATTTGGTCCCCTCTGCTTTCAGGTTTCCTCTTCCTCGATCCAGGCTTGGATCCAACGAACTTTCCTTCACTGGTCGCCTGCCAGCAACTTCCTTCTTCCAGGCTCCTGGTCCGGCAACGAGATCCCCGACGTCTTTTCAGACCTATGCAGCTGCAGCCCCTGGGCTAGGTAATTTCGGCACTTCGGTGTCCCAGCATAGCCTCACTATCCTAGGGTCAGGATCCACTGTCGTTTTCTCCCCACCAGGTCGGGTTCGCCCGTGAACACTAACTTTGCCTTTACTAGCTCCCATAGACTTTGTCCCGCATCCCGCGTGAGAGTGCACACTCTGCACCCGAGTCCCCTAGGCCTCCTAGAAGTAATCTAACGATTCTATAGTCAAGTCCTAGCGAGTCCAAAGCCTATTAGTACTGTACTTACCTGCTAGTAATTTTGCATTCCACTTTTAAAGTATGTGGTTTTTCGTGCCCCTCGGGCATTTGTGTATAACGTGCTAACTTAAGTATTTTCGTAAGAGTTTTGTTGTGTGCTTAGCACCCTGTCCTCATAAAGAGTACAGGGTTGTTGTGATTCTAATAAATACACTGTTTATTTTCATAACACTTGTGTGGTGTCCTTTCACTGGGTGTTCAAGGGGTAATGTGATGGTAAAACAGCTGGCTTAACACGCCCTCTAGAGTCTTAGCCTTAGACTGCTCGTATCCATGCTACTAGGATAGCTGGTCTATAAGGTTGACTTACAACCAATCGTCAATAAGGGTTGTTTGGACTGATATATAGTGATCACTAGAATAGTGAACACTGCACATCAGGCCAACTTCTCACACTCGGTCTCCCTTTCTCAACAACAGCAGAAGTTTCTGATGCCACTCCATTGTTATCCAACAGATTGAGGGCTAATCTCCTGTTGCAACCCTTTAAAGTCTTTTTAGGAAAAGTGACACTTGCATCACATTTGTTGAGGTTGTTGTCTGGATGAAAGCAAGTATAAACTTTACATAAATCTACCTTTTGTCACACACCAATCTTTTTAAAAAGGCACTGTGCTTCCTTTTTAGGTCTCGCCTAGGCATCTTGTATTCGCTGTCTCTCTGATACATCAAGTAATCTGTATGTTGGGTGAAACTCCGGGTCATTTCTCCTGCCGCTTGCCATTCGTTTAATGTTGACATTGGTCTTGTTAGCTGGCTTTTTACTGACTGTTTATCCGATACTCACTTCCGTTTAGTCCGGAAGCAGCAGCGCCTAACTACTGTTTTCGTCCGCTTTTGTGTTTTATGTGTTTTTGAGGGGGACTTTCTTTGTAATGTTTTGCAATCCAGCATGTGCCCAGCATCTCCGCACTTAAGGTGTTGTTTTTTTAAAATAATATTTTTTGCTCGTCGCCGCCCTGCCGTCTGTAGATTTATTTTTTCAAGTAGCTGGCACCCAGTGCTGCAGTGGCGGCCGCACACACCACTCACAGGACTCTGCGCTTGAACAATGGTGGCCTCTTGTTTAAATTACCTGCAAAAGCGCTTTATTAGCCTGACAAAGGAGCAAGCTTGAAAGTTGCCACCCGCCCGTCACTGCCCGCATTAGCCTCGCGTGTGGTTCTTGACATGCCAGATTGCAGATTGACAGAGATTTATTAAAAATAGAAAAATGGCGACAGTCCTATTTTGTCAAGTGTTGTTACTTGACACCCATATTTCTTTTAATTACCTGAAGACATTTCACGCTGTTTTGTTCAGCGAACGTCACTTTGGGTTTCAGTTTTTCCCATAATTCAACTAGTTTGTGCCAGGGAGGCTTGCTTTTTTTGCCTCAATTTGTGTTGTTCCGGTCACTAGGAGGGCACTCTTGAAAGCTCAGTCGAAGGGGTACTCGGAGCAGGCAGCATGCGAGGCAAGGAAGCACCGTGCACCGCAGCGCTTCCGAGCAGACAGATAAAGGTGCATTTTCATTCTTTCTCTCTATTAAGTTTCATGACCGCATGGCAAGGTGAGACGAGTGATGCATAAACATGCCCAAGGTTTCGCAGTCGACTACACTTAGCTGCACGCTGAGGCAGATAACCAAACACCATATTACAGCCCCAGCCGTGATCTCGCCATTGTGTCAGCTGCTTCCTTCTAGTTGTTTATTGGATACGCAGCAGGAACTGTTTCTCATGAACCCAGCACACCCTCCCTGAGCTTTGCACTTACCAGACTTCAGCTCAATATGTGTCTCTGCTGTGGCAGGGACGATGGGGCACATTTCATGGTAAGCGTGTGTAATTAGCCCCTTGCCTCATCTCTTTCACCATGAGAGAAAGCAGCGCCAAGGCACTGACTGCGTTTGCCTGCACTGGAGGGGCCGGGAATGAAATGCTAACAGCCGCCAAAAGGAAGATGCAACAGTGGGCTTTATATAATTCATGAGCCCTGCTACTGGAACACATTACACCGTGTGTAAACTTTTTTTTTTTAACCGTTTTGTAGTTTGTGACTTTGACCCAAAGACGCTTTATATGAGCATCAGTTATATTACCTAAGAGAACATTGATTTTTCCTAGTCACGGTGATATTACGTGATTTGACTGGCTACATAGGCCAACGCTGAGACTTGAACCTCGTTTTCTAGTTCCAAAATCAGCAGCACTGTATGTGTTGATACTTTTGCACAGCAAATTGAGTTCTGGTGCAACCTTATGCTCGTCACCTCTGAGGGATTGGCAGGTGATTCAAGATTTTGGATAACAACTGTCTTTCATGTTTGGATTACACTTTGACATTACATTTTACATCTTTACAGAATTTAGGCACAAGCAGATACAATCTTCTTCACACAACCACATAATTCTCCAACTTCCAGAGTCACCGACTTCGCCACTAAAATGCATCCTGTATCTCGAATTTCTATTAGTGTAATAAATAGATTATTGTTTTAGAATAATTTCATACTCTTCTGTCAATTGGTTTGCCTTAATATATCTAGCAATTCAAAAACAATGTGCACTAAGAATTATGTTTTTTCATCGATGATTATGACTGTCATATCAAATATCCCCCTTTTTTCCTCCCAGTATTGGACAGGGTTATCCTAAAATTATGTCCACCGCCAGAATTCATTGTGGAATGATGGCAAGGGGACAGGGTTTAGTTCGCCACTACCTAAAGTCCAAGTAATGTGGTGCAACCTGTGATGATTCCCATGCCTGAGTGTGGGTGAAGGTAATGTGCATTGCCTTATTTATAATTTTCCCAACAGCCAAAATTCTCATAATGTTTCTACCCGCATTTTAGTGGTTCAAGAACCATGCTATCTTCCTCAACTGATAACAAAGATTGGTACTGTGTGTCATCTGCCATTGCATGCAGGACATTCTCTCTCCGAACGTTTTTTTTTAATTTGTAGAGCACGCATTTGCAATGCAATAGGTGTTGCATTTGCGATAGTTTAAGCTATTGACATTGTTAGTGGCAATGACTTTTATTTATCTATTTTAAAAACATCATATAAATAAAAAGCTATGTCATTTACAATGCCAATAGCTCAAACTCTCGTAAATGCGAGACCTATTGCTTTGCAAATGCTTGTTCTCATTATCGGCCATACAGATGCAGGTAGGAACAAATTGGAAAATGGGGCTAATGCACACAATTTACAAAGCAAAAGTTGTGCGTTTTTGTTGCAAAAATGTTCACTGTAGAGCTGAGATTTTGAGGTTTCTTCTCTCGAACAAGCAGTGGAAAAATGTGGTATTTGGAGCCTCAGTTGAGGGGAGTGGTCTCTGTCAATCCAAATAATTGTCTAAGGTTTGGGTGTTCTAATGAGGTAGCTGTAAAGCATATTCACTGTGTTCATCTGATATTAGTAAATGCAATAAGATTTCTACTCAATCTTATGTACATGTGACAATTGGGAAGATGTAACAGTAAGTGACTCTATGGAAGATACCACCTGTGCAGATCTATAGTTACAGGTAAGTAACATTTCTTCTGCAACAGAGACGTTTGACGTGTATCTGACTTGAGTTGCATGAACCTAGCTACAAAGCAACATATCACTGTATAAAATGGGAATTTTCCTTTTTTTTGAGAAAGAGGGGAGTAACACTGCCATCCCATCACACCTAGGATATGAAACTGAGGCATTCCTTATTCTTGATAGAACCAAACCGTTTTGTTAGGTCGAGCTAAACAGCGCCTGCGCTGTCTCTTTGAGACCTGCTGTAATCGGTCTGTGAGCTTCAAGTCCATCCCCTTTCTTGGCATTGCTTTTCATTTGTCTATGTCAGTGTCCTTTAAAAAATCCTCGCTTGCTAGTGGTCAGTCCTGCCTCTTTGTCCCTCCTTTCTCTCTTCTGTTCCTCCCACCGAGCAGGGACTTAGTACTGTCTTATTCCGCTACAGTTCTTTATCTGTTCTTTGGTGGACTATTTTTTTCTTGGTTTCCTATTCTGTTTCTGTTTGTCTGTGTTTAGCTTCAAGCACCCTAGCTGCTTGAATTAAAATATAGCATTCTTCCTCCCACCTCCTCTTAATGCCACAGTTGTGTTACTGCTGCCTTTTTACTGCTACCTCCTGTGGATTGCTTGTATTGATTTTGTTAAGCTTTGTGCATTCTTTGATCTCCACTGTCAGTTAGTTTTTTTCTAGTAGGATATTTGCTTGGTTTGGATTTCTTTTTAAGGGGGATTGGGCTTGTTTTGTAGGTAGGGCCTGCAAAGAGTTTACATCCAGCCCCCTCGGTTTCCTGGCTTTTTATTGGTTTCTGTGCGTCCCAGTTACTTTTCCTCCTGTTCTATTGGCTGTAGCATATTTTCTTGCATTGACCAATGCTTGTTTTTAAATGTTTCCTACCTGTGCGCGTCTAAGCGAAGACGACTGGAGGCTCAGCCCGTGACTCTTGTGAATGCAGACTCCTCCCTTGGCCCCTCCTCTGCTGCGTGCCCCTTAATGCCACTTAGCACTCCCCCGTCCTCTCCTCCTCAGTGGGTTGTGGCAATAGAGGTTCCACTCCCTACCTCTTGGCTCTGTTATTTGTTATTGTTTCCTTGCTGTGCATGTCAAAGTGAAGGTGACGGGCGGTTCAACCTGTGACTCTCAATATGTCACGCTGATCCTTCCCTACCTCCTCTTATGCTTCACGTCCTTTTTCCCACTTAGGGCTCCCCAGCCCTCTTCTGCTCAGTGGGTTGTGGCCGTAGTGGTTCTGCCACTCCACCAGTTGGCTCCGTTATTGCAGCTCCTGTTTTGTGTGTGCGTGAAAAAGCGAAGGAGACAGTAGGCTCAGCCTGCAACTAAAATGAAACCTCAATAGCAACTTCACCAGACACTAACAGCTGGCTCACTGTTCTTACTCATTTGGTCATTGCCAAGCCAGGTCCCAGGATGCTTGTTTCCAGTCCAGGGAGGACCTGGCTTGGCAGTTCGGTCTGGACTGTTCCCACAAGGAACAAGGTCAAGACTGATTTGCATATGGCTGGGTCCAAACTGGGGTGGTGTGGTGAGCAAAAGAATGATGGATTAAACCCAGATCCTTGTGACTGGGGGTAAACGTTTGCATTGTCCATGATTCCGTCCATCAATTGTTTCTTTTGCATATGTTGCTCTAAGTGGGAAGGGTATGCCCAATCATGGGTCACGTGCTCACTACACCACTGGATTCAAGCTAGCCTGGCTTATGAAGGGTGATGCCCCGAAACCGGTCCCAGGATGCTTGTTTCCGGTCCACGGAGGACCTGGCTTGACTGTTCTCACAAGGAACAGGGTCAAGACTGATTTGCATATGGTTGGGTCCAAACTGGGGTGGTGTGGTGAGCAAAAGAATGATGGATTAAACCCAGATGCTTGTGACTGGGGGTGAATGTTTGCATTGTCCAGCATTCCGTCCATGAATTGTTTCTTTTGCACTACTGGGCCTACAGCAGTGATGTGCTACCCACTTAAGTAGCACTCTTAAGAGATATCAGGCCTACTATTGCAGAGCCAGAGTTTGCATTTTTAAATTGCCATTTCGGCCTGCCAAAATAAGCCTTTTGCCAGGCCCAAAGCTTCCTTTTTAATACATATGAGTCAACCCTAAGGTAGGCCCTAGACGGCCCAAAGGGCAGGGTACACTCTAATTAAAAAGGTAGGCATTTATTTGTAATTTCTCTCGTAGGGGATTTCACGTGTAGTCATAAGGGTTGAATAGTCCTGCCCATCTGCGGGGACTCCAGAACACGTTATCCAATGTAACCTCTTAAGACCTGAAGTTCCCCTTTCTTTGCGGGAATGCCTTTAAAAGCCACTTTAGAAAGCCTTAATCCAGCCTAAGGACAAGGCTACAGTGGCAGAATTCTTCATCTTGGAGTGGCAAAAGAAGAGGCTGTAATGAAATATTTGCCTAGTACTTGAATAATTTTGTAAGGGCACAGAAAAAGAACCTTCACAAACCCTTTTGCTATAAGAGAAACAGAGATGAAGAAGTGCTGGGCAGTGTAGCCCATTGGCTGCCATTATACGTGAAGAAAAAGTAGGCTGTGCCTTTAAGAGCAGAGAGAGCTCCAATATCCCATCACGTTCAGCCAGAGGCAGTTACCTCAGTTATTTTTTCCTGCTCCTTCTGGCAGGACTCTTGGAGCATTGAACTCAACCTTTTGAAGTTATTTTCTTAAGAATAGAACTTTAAAGTTCTGTGTTTTTGCTTCACTCGACGTCTTTTATCTTTCTCTGTTGATTGACGTGGTTTCCTGACAGGAAAGAGGATTTTTAACCTATTTAAAATGTTCTCTGTTTGACAAATACCCTCGCTGTGGCTGGAAAAAGGGCAAATCATACCCTTAATAGGTCTGTATTATTTGTCTACCATCTTCTCACTTACCTGCCTCCTGTGAAATCTGCAAGACCTTCTCCAGACAAACCCCCTGTGTGACAGGGAGAACATTCGCCTGCATGGAAGAGATGAAAGAAGAAGAGAGCAAGATGTGAGAGCTCTGACCGAGAGGGAAGTAACTCTTCATCTAGAGCTTTTGCCTTCGCCTCCAGTAGTCATGGGAGGTCTGAGAGGCGTTTTTCAAGAAAAAAACGCAATCTGCCACGGTCGACGTCGAGAGGACTTACGGCGCCGACATGCCTACCGACATTGACTGGCTCAACGTTGGACAAACATCAAAGCTCGACGTCAAGAAGCACAACATTAAGAACTATTTCCCACTGACGTCAAAACATGCATCAACGTGGAGGGATTCCCACTCGCTTTCACGGAGAAGTAGGCGGTCGACTTTGAGAGCCAAGCGGCGACGAAAGTGATTGACATCAAGAAGCCGGTCGACAACACGAGCGACAGGGGTCGACGTCGAGGAGCAGATAGTCGTCGAAAACCAGTCGACTATGACTGACATCGACGTTGAGAAGATCATTAACGTCGAGGAGACAGTGAAAACTCACCAAATGAAGGAGAATCTACTCATCATCTATTTCTCACTCCAGATCTCCATCTCTGGAATCTCCTCAACCTGGCTCATTGGCACCAACAGAGCCCCTGCTTCCGGCGCTACCTGCTCCGCCTCCTCCGCTAGCACCTCAACCTCTGCCAGCTCTACCTGCACCTGTCATTCCACCTCCTGCGATACCTCAGGTTCCTATTACTCCAGCACAAAGGAGATCATGTTCAAGGTCATGCAATCGCTCTCGTCATGGACACTCCCGTTCCTCTACTGCATTGCAACACTCCGGGTCGGATCACCGATCTCATTGCAGGTCAAGATTATGTCCCCACCGCCATCCCCATGGGGATACATCCTCTTAGACCAGGGGATGCTCTCCTACCCTGTCAGACTCACCTCAACCTCGGTCCTCACCAATTGTTGATATCAACACTTTTCTAGACGTTCTGGTTCGATTAGCTGCACGAAAATCCCATTCCATATCACCATCTGGCACTTCTCCTACTAATGAGGAGAGCAAAAGAATCGCCGATAATGGAAACCAAACTGGGTAAGGAAATGACTGTTCCTCCCAGTGGAGTTCGGAGATAATTTTGAACTCGAGTTGCCAGACCCGCAATGGAGTGAATAAATCCTCACTTGTCTTCCTAGACGGCGCGGCTCCAAAACCTGAGTTTTTTTTGGAGCCGCGCCGTCTAGGAAGAATTCTCTCCCCGGCGCCTAGCATCCTTTGCCCCCATCAAACCTTTAAGACAGGTGAGGATTTATTCACTCCATTGCGGCTTACCCAGTTTGGTTTCCATTATCGGCGAGCCTCCAATTAGAACAACAGTCGGGGCAGAAATTAAAGCTAAGCCGACAGATCAATACAGTTCAACCTGATTACGCATTTGGGAACTCCAGTCTCCCACTGTTCCTGAATCCCATTGGGTAGAACTGTCATATCTAAACCCAGATTGGCTTTCAATATTGATGAGCCTCAAAGTAGAATGTTAGTCGGGGCGGAACTATAAGCCACACCGACAGAACAGATTAATACAGCTCAACTCGCACCTTAACCCGGCTGGGCTGAACGAAGGCTGTTTGCTGTCCCCCACAGTCCTGATGAAGACCCGTTGTTGACTCCATACGTTTGCTTGTTGAGGGTCGAAACTTCGACGTAGAAGTGGATTATGTGCATAAATATCCTGTACTTAGTACTGACTAATACGGTGTACAGTTTGATAATTGTATAATACGCATATGCCACACTGAACCTTTTTGCAACCTCTCCACATTGTATATAATAATTGTACAGTCTTTTTGTCACTTTTGCGCCGTAAGCACTGAGCACTTTAAGTCACTATTTGCACTACTCACTGTTTTGCACAGCCTTCTTTGCAATTTATATATGATATCAGTATTTATGAATGACTAAAATTTATAAAATAGTACATAAATACTTAGATGGTTTCTGGATTCTGTTTTGCTGTTCAAATTTCTACATAGTTTATGAGAAAGTAAAAGAAATGTTGTGTTCCCCAATGAACCAACTGTTGATAATATAGCAGAGTGGCAAGGCATAACAACAGATGCCTGGATCTTGAATAGTGCCAAACATGGCTCTCATCTCAGATTCAATGCCCCACCACCGAATCGTCGTGGGGCCTCAAATCAGCACCCAGGCCTCAAATCAGCACGCAGGACATTTTCCAAATGCATGGCTGTAGTGGCAGCGCATCTAGGAAAGCACAGAATCTTTATATATCTTGATCTGGACGACTGGCTGATCAAGGCATCCATCTTCCCAGAAGCCCAAGACCATTTCCAATAAACTTGCGATCTGCTTTATCACTTGGGTCTTCACATCAATTTTCAAAAGTTCACGTGAACACCAGTCCAGAGGTTGCATTACTGGGGTGCTACCACAGACACACTACAGGAAAAGGTGTGTCCTTTGGAGGAATAATGTTTATCCATTCTCCTGAAACGCCTAAACCACCAGCAGATGGCCCATCCAACAGTCCACATAGTCTCCTATCTCTTTGGCTCGATGACCTCCTGCATATTTATGACACCCTAAGCTCGTCTCCACATGCGTCCTCTCCAGGAGTGCTTGGAGGATTAGTGGAACCAGTTTTCAGTGAACTGGGAGGACAAGATCATCCTATCCATGCTGTAGGATCACTCCAGTGGTGGTGTTCCCCGAAAAATCTACTGACGGGAATGCCTTTTCACCAGCAGGACCCAACACAGACCACAGTGACAGATGCCTCTCTGCCTGGGTGGGGAGCCACATGGATCACCTGCAGATACAAGGAATATGGTCCTTGAATAAACAGACATACCTATCAAACTCCTGGAAGTCCATTTAGTTCACCTGGCACTCAAAGCGTTTCATCTTTTGTTCATGACCAACAACCTGCTTGTTCAGACGGACAATACCACCACCACGTAGTACCTGAACAAGCAGGGGGAACACGGTCGAGAGCCCTGTTGCAAGAAGCTCAAACGATCTTGCACTGGCTTTTTGCCAGGAATTGAATCTGATAGCCGTCCACCTTCCAGGTGTGCAGAACATCAAGGCAGACGTGCTCAGCAGGGTACTCGACGAAACCCACATGTGCGTACTGAACATAGACGCCATGCAAGATATCTTCAACTTGTGGGTCACACCCTCTACATACCTTTTCGCCACAGCAGACAACCAAAAATGCAGAGACTTTGCTGCCACATTTGATCATCCAAGGTCATTAGGGAATGCCCTTTGAATTGACTGGTCCAACAAATTTCTGTATGCTTTTTCTCCAACACCTCTGATACCAGCAGTCCTGCACAAACTGTCAACCACGACAACCAAGATGAACCTTATCGCCCTAGAATAGCAGAGGCAACTGTAATTCCCAGACCTGCTTCACCGGTCTGTCCGTCGACATCTCCGGCGACCATGCAGGTCGGACCTTCTCACGAAGTTCAACTACTACACCCCAACCTCTCCTCCTTGAGTTTGGCAGCATGGCTCCTGAGATAGTGCAGTATGGTCACCTAAACATACCTCAGGACTGTCTGGACATTCTAAAGGAAGCATAGCGACCATCTACACAATCGGCTTACGCCTTTATATGGAGAAGATTTTGCATTTGGTACTCATCCCCCAGATCAATCCCACTTCTTGCCAGGAGGATGTCATTCTTCTGTATTTGTTACACCTTGCTAAATCTGGCATCAAACTCTTCAATCAGAATCCACCTGTCTGCTCTCACGGCATATGGGAAAGGTCCTTCACAAACCTCTTTCTTTAGTATTCCAGTTATTACATTTCCTGGAGGGGTTAAATATGGGTTTTCTCTGATTAGACTTCCCTCTCCTCCATGGTAGCTGAATGTAGTGCTTTCTCGTCTCATGCTTCCACTTTTTGAGTCTATTCATAAGGCTTCACTTCAGCATCTCACTTGGAAAACTTTAGACCTGTGTGTAATTACATATGGCGCCAAGAGCTATCATTAACTATTTTCATTTGTGCATATATTTGTGCACTATGATAGATGACATTTAGGATTTCATTCTGCCACACATCCATGCTCTGACCCCAAATATAATAGGGCCCATTAGTGCTATTTGGCACTACTAAATAGAGGACTGAAGTTCTAATTTTTCATGTCCTGGTAGTGAATAACTTTTAAATTCATTTTTCACTATTGCAGTGCCTACCCCTTTCATGGAAAAACTTTGAAATTACCTATTTACATGTTATACATTTAATTTCCAAATGGTAACAGGTAACCCCTATCTGTTTAGTGTCTCTGGAGTCATACGTTCAAATCCCAACTCATGGTTAACTTTTATATTGTTATTCTGAAAATTGCACTTTTAGAAAGTTAGCATATTCTTGCCTTAGCCATTGATAGCCTGCAGTCAGTCTCTGGGTCACATAAATGGCTGTAGTTGACAGTTGGGCTTTGTGAATTACTTCTGGACAGCCACACACAATGAGTAGCTTAGATGTAGTTGGATGGACCATCACTGGCATAATGGGAGGGAAGAGCTGGACCCCACCCCACTTACATACACTTGAATAGTGCCTCCACACATCTGAAAGAAACAGGTTTGTGTTAGATTCCTTACCTTAGAATATCGCCAGGCGTCAGACTGGATCCGGAAAGTTTTCTTCAGCAGTACCGTTGCGCGTCGGTAGGCGTCGTCTGGGGCTCCGTGTCCGACGTCGGCGTCGTGATCGCCGGGATGACGTCTTCGGAGTACTTAGACACCGCCCTCGCGTGCTGACGTCAGTTCTTCTTTTTTCTGCGCCAGCAAGCGCAGATCCGGGAAGAGCTGTACTCTAGTAATTTTTTGACTAACTTTTTTGATCACTTTACGAGCCGATTACGACTCGTGGTGCCGGTGGGGATGCCTGGGTTTAAACCTTGTGAGGCCTGTCACCGCCTGATGTCAGTGACTGACCCCCACCGTCGGTGCCTTTACTGCCTCGGGCCGACCACGACGACGAGTCGTGCCCCGACTGCCCGGCCTTGACGTCGAAAGCTAGGCAGGAGCGGTCCCGCAAGCTACTCGAGCTCCGGCAGTCGGCTCCGCGCAGCTCGAGGACCCGTTCAAGGAGGAAGTCGAGGGACTGGCCGCGGAGCCGCAGTCGTTGCTCGACGAGTCAGCGTCAGCACTCGTCGGGCTCCAAGTCCTCCGGTAAGTCGAGGCATTCTAAGAAAAAGTCGAAGAGACTTCATCGCTCTTCTGAGTTCCCTCGCAGCTCGCGCGACGCAGCCGAGGGATCGGGCGACAGCACCCACGATGCTCCGTCGAAGCCGCAAGCTCCCCCTCCAGGCCCATACCCTCCGGTTCCTGGCCTGCGAGCGACGCCGGAGGAGATTTGTGATTTCCTAATTGCCATGTGGACTCACTTCCCTCCGTAGGCCTGACTGGGGGCCTTGGCGGGCCGGAGGCTCCGCCCCCGGTGCCGTCGGGTGCTTCAGCCCCAGCGCCATCGGCGACTTCGGTCCCGACGCCGTCAGCCCCCGTGGGATCCGTGCGCGGATCCCGGTCAAAGCCAGTTGACCTTACAACTCCTCCTCTGGCGCCGACCCCTTTGGTGTCGCTTCCGGTGCCATCCTTGGACGATTTTCAGCCATGGTCCGGGTCCGGCGTCCGGCGTCGGAGCGGTGCCGCTCGGCGCCGTCTCCGGCGTCGATGGGTGAGGCCTTCACCTATGACCCAGCTCCATCATTCCAGCCTGTATTCCAGGATACGGATGAAGGGGAGGACTGGGAGGGGTCTGAGGACCCTCTGGCACAGCAGTGCCAGTTGAGCCAGGACTGGGCAGATGAGCTGGGGGAGACCAGTGGTCTAGACACTTTGCCTGACACTGGATTCATCTCTCCTCCCTCCGTAGCTTTGGAGGAGGGGGGTACTTATAGCGTGGTGTTAAACAGGGCGGCCAAGGCCTTGGCTCTTGAGCTCCCTGTTGCGGCCGTGAGGACTAATCTCCTCACTGAGGTGCTCAAACCGCAGGCAAGCTCCTCGGAGCCTCTACTGCCGTTTAACGAAGCCCTCACCGACGTTCTGATGGGCACCTGGTCCAAGCCCTCCACAGGCCTCCCTGTGGATTGGAACGTGGACCGACGCCACCGCCCGGCTCTGGGCGATCCCTGCTTCTTCTGTCAATTCACCCCACCCCCAAGAGCCTGGTGATCCAGGCCTCTACGTCCCAGACCTCATTCCCGACCACTCCTCCAGATCGGGAATCCAAAAGGTATGATCAGTTTGGGAAGAAACTGTTCTCCTCTCTGAGTTTGGGGCTGCGGTCTGTCAACACCGCCTGCCTTTTGGGCCTTTACACCCATTCCCTGTGGGATACAGTTGCAGAGGTGCTGCCACACTGCCCGGAGGAGGCCCTGACGCGATTCGCCCAAGCCCTGGCGGAAGGACGGGATGCAGCACGATACTCGATCCGGTGTGGACTTGACATCACGGACTCGCTCGGTAGAGCTACTCGGTATGTCAGTCGATCCCCCGATTCGTCTGCCTCTTCAGGAGGAGCTTCTGTCGCAGCAGCAGGGTACGGTCCTCCACACAAACCTGTCCAGTCTCCACCTACATGCGTGGAGATTGAGCGGCGGCATTTGAGGCCATTTGACTTGCCTCCTGAAGTCTGTGATGTGATTCTGGCAGCCAGGCGTCCCTCCACAAAAACGGTATACGCCTGCAGGTGGAACAAATTTGTGGCATGGTGCACATCAAAGGTTGTGGATCCACTCTCTGCCCCCCCTTTCAGAGGTTTTCCTCTTCCTTCTTTCTCTTGCCCAGCAGGGCTCTGCTCTGGGCACTATCAAGGGCTACCTCTCGGCCATTTCAGCCTTTTTAAGGCTTCCTGATAAGCCTTCTTTTTTCAAGTCCCCTGTTGTAAATAGATTCTTGAAAGGCATCACACACATGTTTCCTCCTGTTCCATTCATGATGCCTCAGTGGGACTTGAATCTTGTTCTAACATATCTGATGTGTGCTCCCTTTGAGCCACTTCATAACTGTCCTCTTCGTCTTCTGACTCTCAAAACTGCATTCCTGATTGCCATCACATCTGCCAGGAAAGTGAGTGAGTTCCAGGCTCTAACTTCTAAACCTCCTTTCCTCTCTGTCCATCCGGACAAGGTTGTTCTGAGGACTTGTCCTTCTTTCCTGCCCAAGGTGGTCACAACCTTGCCCACCTTCTTTCCGCCTCCGCATCCCTCGAAAGAGGAAGAGAGGCTCCACAGCCTGGACCCAAAACATGTGCTCTCCTTCTATCTAGATTGCACACGCCAGTTCAGGATGGACGGCCAGCTCTTTGTTGGTTACGTGGGTGCTAAGAAGGGACGGGCGGTGCACAAGCCATCTCTCGGTGGGTCGTCGTGTGCATCAAGGTTTGCTACTCCTTGGCGAAAAAGGAGCCTCCTGTTGGGCTGCGCGCCCATTCTACTCGGGCCATGGCGGCTACTACTGCCCTGGGTCGGGGAGTCCCCTTGCAGGACATCTGTCAGGCGGCTACGTGGGCATCGCTGCACACATTTGCTAGGCACTACTGCCTGGACAGCCAAGTCCGGAGAGATGGCTTTTTTGGCCGTTCCGTTCTCCAGGACTTTCTGGTGTGATCTTGGTTCGCAGACCCACCACCGGGGTTGGTATTGCTGGGGTATCTATTCTAAGGTAAGGAATCTAACACTGACGTGTTTCTTTCAGATGCACAAGTTACTTACCTTCGGTAACGATATATCTGTAAGAAACATTAGTTAGTGTTAGATTTCTTACCGCCCCACCCATCCTCCCCGTTCTGCGAACCGATATCTAGGGTTAAGGACATCCCTTTCAGGGCCCTAGTTTCATGGCACCAGTGTCGGTTTCTATCATGGCTCTGCGTTCCTGGCGCGGAAAGCTATGTACAAAACTGACATCAGCACGCGACGGCCGTGTCTAAGTACTCCGACGACGTCATCCCGGCGAACACGACGCTGACGACGGACGCGGAGCCGCAGATGACACCTACCGACGCGCAAGGGTACTGCTGACGAAAACTTTCCGGATCCAGTCTGACGCCTGGGGATATTCTAAGGTAAGGAATCTAACACTAAATAATGTTTCTTACAGAAATATTGTTACCGAAGGTATGTAACTTGTGCAAAGGGCTGCAAACCCCTTGTAGTTAGCCTGGAGCTAGGGCCAGAAAGGCAGGGCACTTGTGCACTTCAACGGCATTGCTCTAGAATCTTCTCCACACTTAAAAGGCACAACTGTGTATAAATACTAGACCTCACACAACCCCACTTCAGTACACTTCTGGAGCTGTGGATACTCTGCCAGGAAGACGACTTCTGTGCTGCTAAAAGGACTGCCACTCTGCTGGACTGCTGCCCTGCTGTGTTGACCTGATGCCCTCCTGCCTATATGAGAAGGACTGGACCTGCATCTCTTGAACCCAGAACCTAGAGTGACTCCCAGGGCTAGTTGGCTGGCCTTCTGATCTGAAGCTTCAGGGACATTAATGTTAAATCAAAATCAAGGATTAGGGAGTGAAGAGGTAGTGCTCTGGAGAGTACTATGGTGGATGCATCCTCCATACAAGAGATTAGGAAACAAAAGGATCCACCTCAAAGAGGTTTATTGTATGTCTAGAAATGTAAGGCATACACAATGTGTGTTACAATACCCCTCACACACCAAAAGGACCCTTGGTGTCATGCTTCATCATAGGGGTTCTTCCCGCCCCGCTGCGGGACGGGGCGTGCTGCGACTGGCGACTACGCTGGAGCACTATGTTATTGTAAGTGCTATGTGAGGTGTATCTGTTGTGAGTGAAAAGGGTCAGGGGTGAATGTCAAGGTGATGTTAAAAAATACCTGGCATTATGGATTCAAAAACGTTATTTGGCTGCGAGTGTGAGTTTGGGGTGGGAGGATCGATTGACGTTGGCGACGCCGCTTTATGCATCCGAACGTTTGGGCGGGCTCTGGTCTACCAAGGGTTTCGACCGCTGGGATGTGATTGGGATCTGTAAGGTGGGTGACGTGTACTCGAACGGTTGTGTGAAGTCGTTCCAGGCCCTCCAGGCGGAATATGGTTTGAGTGGTAGGGAATTTTTTCGCTACCTGCAGGTCCGGCATGCCCTCGCCTCAGTCTTGGTCCCTGATGAGGCCCTGCCTGAATCTTCCCCCCTCGAGGACCGTGTCCTTGATGGGCATCTTCCCGATAGCACTATTTCTCTTATTTACAAGAAATTGATTAATAATCGGGCGGACTTACTGGTCCGACTTCGGGAGGCTTGGGTTTGCGATGGGTTGGAACTGGACGACGAAGATTGGCAATCGGCGCTCTCTTCTCCCAAGGAGGTGGCCATTCCTGCCCGTCTCCGCTTGGTTCAGCTTAAGATTCTTCATCGGGTCTATGTCACTGGTCCGCGTCTGGTTGCGATGGGCTTTTCTTCGGATGGGCTATGCAAGCGTGGATGTGGCTTGAGTGCGACCTTTTTGCATATCCTTTGGGAGTGCCCGTTTGTAGCTGCTTATTGGACTGCTGTGCTTGAGGTGATGACTGCTGTTACGGGTGTTGCCCTGCGGCCGGAGCCTCGCAGATGTCTGTTGAATGTGTGGGAGCCCACTGACTACTCGGTGGCCCAGACCAGATGGGCTACCCTTGGTTACATGATTGCGAAGCGGGATGTCGCGCAACTCTGGGGCGCTTCCAGGCCCCCTGAGGTCTCAAAGTGGGAAGACAATATGGACTGGTCCATGTTTCGTGAGAAGACGGTTTATGTGGCCAGAGGCAGGCCCAGGGCGTGGACGAAGGTTTGGGGCCAGTGGAATGATTATCGTGGGGATATTTGCACCCCTCCCCTTGACAACACAGCTGAGATTGTCCTTTCTCCCTAGACTAGAGTTCCCGGAACCCTTCCGTAAGGTTTTTTATACTTCCGGTTCTCCCCGCTGCTCCCCTCCCCCCCCCTCCCCGACTTGATTGGAGCCTCTGGGCTCTGGGTGTGTTCTCCTGATCGTGGAACCGTCCCCTCCGCTCTTTGGGCTGACCTTAAGTATCATTTATTCGCCTTTTAGTGTTTGTGTTTCTTTTTGTAAAAATAAAAATACAAATTGTTCTGTGATGTCTATAGAGTAATGCTTTGTACTTGAGCTGGCGCCTATCCACGGGTGTACATTTTCTTACATGCACTGTGCCTTGTTATTAGCGGCCAGCCCGTGAGGTTGTAGGCCCATTCTTGTACTTTTCTATGCTTACTCCAATAAAGGTTTTGGGAAAAAAAAAAAAAAAAACGTTATTTGGTCATAGGCTGGTATTGTTACAAAATGTGAGTCGGAGAATTCACGCTAGTAATGTGCGGATTCTCCTTTGGGTGTCAATATGTTTCGAAGCTGGAAATGCTTCTTCGACAGGACAGAGTAGGATCCCTCAGTCCCTCACTGGACTCACTGGAAGACCCCTATGATGAAGCATGACACCAAGGGTCCTTTTGGAGTGTGAGGGGTATTTTAACAAACATTGTGTATGCCTTACATTTCTAGACATACAATAAACCGCTTCAGGGACATAGCATGGCTTACAACAACCTTTCATCTGCGAGTCTACCCTGCCAAGTGGTGCCACACCAATCCTAAACCCTCAAAAGTGAGCTTAAGGTGCTACCAGCCTCTGTGGGTCCGGTGGAACTGACACATCTTCTCTGTTGTGCAGTGCAAGCCCAAGCAGGACTGATGCTTTGCTGCATGGATTGAACTTGTCGCTAAGACCTGCATCACATTGCAGCTCTACAGAAGTGCCGCATTGCCCTGACTGCATGATGCAATCTCAGCGCAGGCCCTCGCGTCCCTTGGCGACAGTAGCCTTGATGCCGGTCTTCACATCGCAGTCTTGCAGCTCATTGGAACGGACGTATCACCCCTACTCCGTGGCAGATCCTTAATGCTGGACTTCACATTGCACGTCTGACAGGATTCTTGACCACATCGAATACCCTTACATCTCAGTATCACCGTATTCCGGAACCAATGCATTGCTTCAACTGCATGACTTATCTTTGATGCAGATCTGCGCATCACTTTTCAAACCAGGATTTAAGGTACTTTGTTCAGCGGGCCTAGCTGTGTTCATGTAGCTGGCCTGCTCTTCACCGCAGTCAGACTGAATGTGTGAATTTCCACAGATATACACAGTTGGTACTTGGTGCTGTTTGGCGATATTTTAAAAACTGAATATCTCCTGTTCTACTGATTGGATTGTTCTCGTTTTGGTCTTATTTTATTTATTAAAATTAGTTATATTTATCTAACTTGGTGTGGGCTCCTTTTGTGTGGTGTTGTCACTTTATTACGGTTTGAAGTGTTGCACAAATACTTTACACATTGCCTCTAAGTTAAGCCTGATTGCTCTGTGCAAAGCTACCAGAGGGTTGAACACCGGTTAATTTAGGTTCGACTTGTGCCCAACCATGACCAGGATTGTGGTTGCCACTTCTCCAGGGTTCCCAGCCAACCAACAATTCAATTTCTCACAGTCCTGATTTAGATGTGAAAGCAAAAAGAACGAATGATGGATGGAATGCTGAATGAATCAAACATTTATCTCCAGTCAAAAGATCTGGGTGGAATCCATCATTCTTTTGCTCACTACGCCACCCTAATTTGGACCCAGACATATGCAAATCATTCTTGACCCTGCTCCTCATGGGAACAGTCCAACCAGAACTTCCTAGCTGGGTCCTCCCTAGACTGGAAACAAGATCCCGGGACCCGTTTCGGACTAACACCCTTCCTCAGCCAGGCTACCTTGAACCCAGTGGCACAGCGAGCATGGGACCCACATTTAAGCATCCTCATCTCACTTAGGGTGAAAAGTGCGGCAGGAACAAGTGATGGCCGGAATGCTGAATGAATCAAACATTCACCCCCAGTCAAAAGATCTGGGCTAAATCCATCGTTCTTTTGCTCACTACACCACCCCAGTTTGGACCCAGCCATATGCAAATCTGTCTTGACCCCGCTCCACATGGGAACAATCCATCCCAAACTGCCAAGCCGGGTCCTCCCTAGACCGGTAACAAGATCATGGGACCGTTTTCAGGGTAACACCCTTCATCAGCCAGGTTAGCTTGAACCCAGTGGCACAACAAGCATGGGACCCCCATCTGGGCATAGCCATCCCAATTAGGGCGAAAAGTGCTGCGGCAAAAAATGATGGACGGAATGCTGAATGAATCCAACTTATACCCCCAGACAGGATATCTGTGTTAAATCCATTGTTCTTTTGGTCACTAAACCATCCCAGTTTGGACCCAGCCATAGGCAAATCAGTCTTGACACTGACCTCTTAGGAACAGTCAAGCCCGAACTGCCAAGCCAAGTCCTCCCTGGACTGTAAACAAGCATCCTGGGACCAGTTTAGGGGTATCACCCCTCATCAGCCAGGCTACCTTGTGAGAATGGGATCCACGTCTTGGCAAATCCTTCCCACTTAGAGCAGCAAAAGCAAAAATGAGGAGCAGGGTCAAGACTGATTTGCATATGGCTGGGTCCAAACTGGGGTGGCGTGGTGAGCAGAAAAACAATGGGTTAAACCCAGATTTGTAACTGGGGGTAATTGTTTGCATTGTTCAGCATTCCGTCCCTCATCTGTTCTTTTTGATTTAGATGCGAGTGGACAAGAGGTTTAATCACAGCGGAGATGTCTATGTCTCTGCAGTGATTAAATCCCTCCTACTGCTTGCGGATAAACAGCTGTCGAAAGCAGACCTCAAAATCTGCCCACATGATTTAGATGGCAGAATTAGAGTTTTGTTTTCACAGCTTGTCACCACCAGGAAAACCCTGGTGGCAATGGGCAGTGAAAACTGCTAAAGTCTTCTCTCACCAAGGGCAATGACTCCCATTTTCATTTCTATTTTCAAAAAGAAAATCACTTTCCAGGATTTTCTTTTTGAAAATAAAAATGATGTAGCTGTGCACCAAATAGCGTAATGCATTGACAGAAACCTCCATGTTTGGTGGTCATTTATAAATGGCGGGAAGTTCCTCCAGCTGGGCGACAAATAATTTATTCCTTCACCCTGGTGGGGCAACAGGCCTTCTTCCAGGTTATAATTGAGGCCCTTACTTTGCTGTACTGTTCTAGTGCTTAGGACTAACCTGAAAAAGTATCAAGCTTCTTCACGATCTCTTATCTTCACGAGTTCATCCTTTTCTTCCTTGTACTCCGTACTGACTTCTCCACCACCCTTTATTGAGAGATTTAGTTTGCTGTACTCTTCTAGTGCTCATGACTATTACCAAAGATCTCATGATAGATCCTACTTTTTCATTGTCTTTGTCTCATTAAATTCATGAACAATTCTGTCTCCTAGCTAATAAAGTCATGTGACAGATCCTGAGAAAGTTAACTGCCAAAATTGAGGACTGACTCTCTCTGAGGAATGTTATGGGGTTTAGGTAGCTTGGTGTAATCCACCATATTAAATGTAAGGCTTCATTCCTAAATGTTTTAAATTTTGTTTAAGTGAATTTTAAAAGACTAAATTAGTGTCAATGGTTTGTAGCGTACTTTCTTGGTTGTATGTCAGAACCACGCAGGCATTTACCACGCCTGCCTTAACAACGTACGAACCACAAATGCTTCTTTACAACGCATTCCTTTACCACACAAGTCGTTAAAACAACTTGCCTTAGGGAAAGCTCTGGGCTTTGGAATAGTATAATGTACTATTCCAACTCCAGTCTGTGCAACAGTAGGAAATGTGTTCGACTTAAAGTCCAACATCAGTCCAACAACGCTTTTCTTAAGGCAAGTCGTTGCAATACTTGTGTGGTAAAGGAATGCGTTGTAAAGATGCATTGGTGTTTCGGACCACGTTGTAAGGCACAGCTTGGTTCGAGCTGCGTTGTAAATAAAGGTGGTTTCCCATACTTTCTTGTTAATAATAAATAATAATAATAATAATTTAGAGTCAAACATTTTTATTGTGCGGCAAATTCCATACACAGTCCAGCTGCCTACATCGATTCGCCGGCAGGGCGTAAACAGGCAACAGTTAAACACAGCATTCAGACCTACAACCCGGAGGGCGGTCCTGCGCAATAAAGTCCATGAACAGTCCCCACCGGCATAGCCAAGTCCGCAGTTTTCAAAAGTAAGAACGCCGGCCAAAACAAAGAAAGAAAACCCAAGAACAAACCCCCCGCGCCCCCTCTCACCCTCCTCCCCCAGGAAACCCCCCATACCCCCTCCCAATTCCGCATCCACCATCAGCCCACGCCCATATCTCGTTCACAACGTTCCAACCCAGCCAGACCCACCCTAGAATCAAGGAATTCAGGTCCCTGGGACAGCTCCCCTTGGATCCAAAGGAATAAGCTGAATGACCTGCAAATACTTTGGGCACGTAATTTCTCTGAATTCTTTAGATAGAAGACTCAAGAACGGAGCCCACAGGGTGGCATAGTCAGACCCTCTCCCGTCTACATTCAGGGTAAACCGTTCCATCGCCAGAACATGCCACAGACGCATCAACCAATCACGTACATCTGGGACATCCGGGGAGCCCCAGCGCGCTAGCAGGACCTGACGCGCAGTCAGCAAACCCAGTGCTGTTTGTCGCCCTAATGGAGTGCGAAGAGGGAAGCAAGCCAGGTGCGGGAGGCCGAGCAGTGCGTGCTCGGGTAGTCTGGGTAGTGTGATCCGGAACGCCGCATCTAATTCATCAAGAACCGTTTTCCAATAGCGTTCTAGTTTGGGGCAGTGCCATAACAAGTGCAGAAGGGTGCCCGACATGCCGCATCCCCTCCAACAAAGACTAGACTTGGCCTTATCCCAAGACGCAACGCGAGATGGTGTGTAGTACCAGTAGGTCGTAAGCTTGTAGGCCGACTCCGAGCCCGCTGTGTTGACTGTCGTGTGGTGTGCGCAATAAAATGCCTGTTCCCACTCCTTCTGTGACAACGGCCTCCCCAACTCCCAGCGCACCTGCGCCTTTGTGCGAGGCCACCGTGTATCGCGTAGAATCATGGCATATATTTCAGAGATGAGACTCCGATCGTTCTTTTTAAGCATAAGCCATTGCTCGAACGCCGTGAGGGAGCGCGACATCAGCGCCATATTGGCCGGGCTGGACACCCAGTGAGTCACCTGCGCATAGGCGAAGCTGTCTGCTACATCCGTTAGGGAATGCTCAGCCCGAAGCTCCGCAAAGGGGATAAGCCCCTCCAGGTCAAAAAGCATGCCCACCCTCTTACAGTCTTTCTCGCGCCAGCAATGAAAGACCGGAGAAGCAAGTCTAGGAGGGAAGGCGGGGTTGTCCACTATTGGTGTCATGGGCGAGGGGAAGGTCGTCCACCCTTTACAAGTTGCCAGTTGATCCCAAGCCTTAAGTGTTGGTGACGTCACCGGCGAGGAGTACAGTCCCCACGCCCTATCTTTGCGAGGCAACCAGAGCTCCCGCCAAATGTTGCAACCTGCCACTGTCTGATCCATGAATAGCCAATGCTTACTCGATTCCGGTCTATTCCATTCGACCACGAAGCGCAAACAAGCAGCCTGAAAGTAGGCCACAAGATGAGGGAAACCCAGGCCACCCACGACTTTGGGGAGTGTGGTCGTCACGAAGGGTGCACGTGGCCGCTTATTGTCCCAGAAGAATCTGGTCACTAAGCCCTGGAGTTTTTTCAGTGTCCCCCTCGGCGGAGTAAGAGGCAGCATTTGAAAAATGTACAATATCCTGGGCAGAAGAGTCATTTTGATGGCTGCCAGCCTGCCGAACCACGACAGGTTAAGGCGCGACCATGCAGCAATAGATTTAGTAGTTTGTTCAACTAAGCTAGTATAGTTCAGGGAGAGTGTCCGGGGGATGGATGATGCAAAGCGGATGCCCAGGTACGTGATGTCTGAAGGCACCCAACGGAACTCAAAATCCCGCTGTAGGTCGGTGACCTCCTCCGTCGGGATTGAGATATTAAGAATTTCCGATTTTGTGAAGTTGACTTTAAAACCGTCCGCGGTCTGAAAAGCCCGGATCTCCGCCGAGAGGCAGCGTAGGGAGGTAGCAGGGTTCTGTAGCGCTAGGATAACATCATCAGCGTATAGGCTTATTTTATGTTCATCAGCACTGAATCGAAGGCCCGTGATGTCTGGATGTGATCTGACACGTTGAGCAAAGGGCTCCATATAAAACGCGAACAGGAGCAGCGAGAGGGGGCACCGCTGCCGCGTCCCTCTAGTGATAGAGAATGGCGCCGATCTACAGCCGTTTACCCTAACGACTGCTCTTGGAGAGGCATATAGGGCCTGGATCCAGCGCAAGAAATTGCCTTTCAGACCGTACGCCCGCAGTACCCGAAAAAGGAATCCCCACTCGACCCTGTCAAAGGCCTTCTCCGCATCGATGGATAGGAAGAGGGCCTGGGTCTTTGCGCGGCGGACTCCATCCAGCAAGTGCAACAACCTCTTGGAGTTGTCGCTGCCCTGGCAGGTGGGGACGAAGCCTGACTGGTCCGGGTCCACCACTCCGTCCATAAGGGGGCTGAGTCTCGACGCGAGGATGCCCGCGAAGAGCTTGGCGTCAATGTTCAGGAGGGAGATTGGCCGGTAGGAACTACAGTCCTCCGGATCCTTGCCGGGTTTAAGTATGACCGTTATGGCAGCGTCCGACATCGAGGGTGTGACCGACCCCGTCTCAAGGAATGAGTTGAACAGGCGGGCTAGAAACGGGGCCAATTCCCGGCAAAAAGTTTTATAAAACAGTGCAGAGAAGCCATCAGGCCCAGGGGATTTGGCTAATTTTAGTCGGGAAATGGCGGAAATGACCTCCTCCACACGGATCTCCGAGTCTAACTCTTCGACCGCACTCTCCAACAGAGGGGTAACGCCAGCCGCCGCGATGTACCGGTCACACTCGCTGGGTGATGAACCCTCCCCAGTGTACAGGGATTGGTAAAAATGGCGGAAGGCAGCTGCGATCTCAGTGTCCGTGGTGCATGACACCGAATGGGAGTCTCGGATGGCGGCAATGGCTCGCGACTGGGCCTGTGCCCGCAGGCGATGTGTGAGCATCTTACCTCCTTTATCTCCACTTATATAGAACTTATGGCGCAGGTGCAGTAGCGCATATTCCGCTCTGTCGAGATCCAGATGCTTCAACATGCGTCTCTTAGTTTCAAGTTCTCTCCAGACCCGGCGGGCCCCAGTGCGTTTGTGTATAGTCTCCAAGCCCCGGACCTCCCTCTCTAATTCCTCCCTCTTATCTCTTCGGAGCATGGAGTAAGTAGCCGCCAAAGCAATGAAATCGCCCCTAACCACCAGTTTCAGTGCCTCCCAAACAGAGGCAATCGCAATGTCCCCGACTGGATTCTCGGTGAAGTAATTTGTGATAGTGTCCCTGACCTTATTGACGACGGATTCCGCACGGAGCATGGAGTCTCGCAACCGCCAGCCGGCAGATGGAGTGCGTGTGCCGCCGAGAGTGAAAACGACCAACAGGGGTGCGTGGTCTGAGAGGGATCGGGGAGCAATATCAGCATCATGAAGGTGGGGCAACAGGGCAGAGGAGGCTAAATAATGGTCAAGGCGCGCATATGTCTGGTGTGCCGCTGAATAATATGTGTAATCATGCTCCTGAGGGTGTTGCATCTGCCACACATCATGCAGGCCACCATCCGCCAACCACTGCTTCCCTTCTGCTGACCAGGACACTGAGATGTGCGATCTATTCGCCAACCTATCCATAGAATCATCCATTACTAGGTTGAAATCACCCCCCACCAGGAGGAAGGCATCAGGGGAAGCCAGGACTTGAGCTAACGCTGTGCGCAGAAAGGGCTCCTGCTGTGTGTTTGGTGCATACATGGACCCAACAGTAAAAATCGTGTCCCCCCCACTGCACCCGCACCGCCAGGAACCTCCCCCGAATATCCACCAGGTGAGCCAGGACCTTACAGCGCAGTCGGTAGCTAAAGAGGAGGGCGACTCCATTTTTCTTGGCCGGGCCAGATGACCATAGTTGGAGGGGAAATCTCTTGTCTCGCATCCGGCGCTCATCCTTGAGCAGGAGGTGCGTCTCCTGTAGGAGGCAGACATCACCCCCAGAGTGTTCAAGTAGGGATAGGACAGCAGAGCGCTTCACTAGATTGTTCAGCCCCCGGACATTAAGGCTCACCACCTTCAACTCCCTAGCCATCGCAATCGGGCTTGACCTGCATCACAAGCGATCCAGGGCAGATTCAGGGCCGAGCACGGCTCCCGCAGGCATCCAGAACACACACCCATCCGTGCAAGTGGGGTGAGCAGAAACTTACCTTTAGGGACAAATGGCAAAGGTCTGATACGGAGTCCCCCCCCCCTCACTCACTCCCTCCCTCCCCACATACCGAACCCCCTCTTAACAAAACCAACTTGAAGCAAAAAAGGACAAGTTTAAGTACGCAAGTCCGTAGTTCAGGCCACATAGGCAAGGGGAATAGGCACCAATCCACAGTCTTCCTTTTCCCGATACGGGACTCACTCAGCCCACAAAACATACCAGAGTACCTTTAGGGGATACCTCCCCTCCGGCGCCACCTATGTACCCTCTCAGGACTCACGGCACCTCCGAAACATCCTCCGGAGTGGCCTCCGTAACCTGGGCCACAGAGGCTACAGCTGCGCCCCTCTCTTGGAGACGTGTCGAGGGGTTAGGGCCCTTCTTGGGAGCAGAGCGGCCGATCTTCTGCCACTCCGCCGAGCGTCTTCTTCGCCTGTGCGTGTCATCACCATCCGTCGATTCCGCGTCTGTGCGTTCAATACCCAGGAGGTCCATGGCCACCGCAAGCGATCGCACCTGGACTAGTTTATTTTGCCAGCGAAAGATGAGTCTGAAAGGGTGGCCCCACATGTAGGCAACGTTGCGATCCCGCAGGAATGAAGTGATTGGGCGAAAGTCCCTGCGCTTCTGCAGTGTGGATGCCGCCAGATCCTGGTACAGTACCGGATTATGGCCACGAAACTGCAGGGGAACAACATCGCGCGCCAGCCTGAGAATGCGTTCCTTCAGTTGAAAGTCATGTACACAGACAAGGATGTCCGGAGGTGGCGCTTTCGGTCCCTTGGGTAGGCCCACACGATGCACCCTGTCCATTCTAATGGCCTTAGGCTCTTCGTCCTGCAGGATCTGCTGAAAGAGGGCCTCGACGTACTCACGAAGATCCGCTCCCTCGCCCTTCCATGGCACCGCCCTAATACGGATATTGTTGTGGCGGGAGCGGTTCTCCAAATCCTCCGCATGTGCCTGGAGGTCGAGGTTTTGCTCGGTAAGCCTGATGACGTCCTGCTGAAGTCGGTGTATGTCGCCCCCTGTCTCCAGGTCGTGCTCTTCCAGTGTGGCCACACGTTCCCCTATTTCGTCCACGTCCCTCCGGACCTCTCTCAAGTCTGCTGCAAGCTGGTTGCGCAACCCCGCAATGTCCTCTTTGATCGCTGTGAATAGCTCCAGCATAAAGGCCTTACTCGCGGGTTCCTTCGCCTGACTCCGGCTCGGGGACTTGTCAGCCACTGGGGACACAGCTGGCCCGGAGCTCTTCAGTACCCCGTCCTTGCCCAGTTTGTCTTTCTCTCGTCCTGGCGGCAGCCATGGTCCACCTCCGGTTGCCTTCCTTCTAACGTCCACTCCCAAGGCCGGCAAGGCCGCCACGCGGCACTCACGACCAGGCCCGACGTCGACGTGCTCAGCTAGTCCCTCCTCCGGTCACCCGGGCTGCACTCCAGACTCAGGCCCAAAGGTCTCGTAGGTCCAGGGGGAAACCAGGTAGGCCCTTACAAGGGGGGGGACAGTCTGCAGTTCAGGCCGCCACCCAGCCCGGTAGTGGGCAGGGCCGAGGCACAGGACAACGCAGGTCTGACTGGGGGCCCTACTCGCTTAGGGCAGAACACCACGTGGGGCAAGTCGACGCGCCCCGCGCCAAGACAGAGCCCTAGCAGGCCGCGGAAAGCGTCTCAGGGGGCCCCCTCACTCAGCGTGCAGCCGTTCCACTACCCTCTCACCTCCGGGGCCACTCCAGCAGTTCGCGAGTAGTCCAGTGTATTTCCGCCGATGTTATTAGGCCCCCCCTTCTGCCATGGCAGGGGCTCCACCACTCTCCTATGTCCGGGACCACCACCGCTAGCACCAAAGTCGCCTTCCAGGGGGCCCACCAACCCGACAGCAGGACTCTGGCAGCAGACGCCTCAGGGTCCCCCGTCACAACCTCCTGGGGCTGGGCCCGCACAGGCCCCGAAGCCTCGGGCTCTCGTAGGCCGTTCCGCCGGTGCTTGGCTCACCAATGTGGGCGCCCGCTCTCCGTGCTGCTCCCTGGTGGGGTCACAGCGTCTTCGGCGGTTCTCCTCTCCGCGTCTTCCTCTGCTATGCGAGGCGCGTTGAGGGCGCCGCCTCCGCTCCCTCCTCTACGGCAGCTTCGCCTGTGCCCCGTCACCCAAGCTCCGCTTACTCACGCCGTCGGAGCCCGGTTCGGTCCTGATCCCAGCGCGCCGCAGGCCACTCCTCTGTCTCGGCACAATTGCGGTGCCGGAAGGTGAAACAGAACCCGCCGCCGGACCGCTAATGCAGCAGGGCGGCAGGGAGGCAATTATTCTCGCCGGCAAAGGGTCCCAAGAGGGTGCTGGGCAAAGCTACAGGGCTCGTGGCGCCGCAGGGACTCGGATTCACGTCCTACTCCGCCTCCATCTTGGCCACGCCCCCCAAAAAATAATAATTTAGAAAGGCATACAAAGTATCTTGCAAAGCAATTTTGATCTTTAAGAAACATGCTCTTGGATCTTACACTTAACCCCTTACACGCTGCGCTAATTCTTCCGCTGTGCGGACGAATTAATGAGTGGGCGGGATTCGGACGGCCCCTGCCCGTCCTTCGCACATGCCCACCGTGACGTCGGACAGCCGGGGGCGTCCGCAGCACCGAAGGGGTTAAGGAAAATATTACATTTTTGTAGGATTTTTTAAATATACTCACAAATGAGAATTGAACTACAACTAAATACGTTTGCCATACCTTGCCTTGTAGGTAACTAGCTATAAGTACACAACATAATTTTACTCAATACTTTAAGCCTAAGTGGAGGAAGGACTTTATTGACCAGAAGGTACTTTGAACATGTTTCCTTCAGGTTATACAAAGATCTCAGCTGTGAGTGGAAAATTGAAATAAATGAACCTTCTTGTGGGTTTGAAGTTTCCCTGCATGTTTATGTCAGTGCATAACACAAGCACAATCTTTGGACACTATGACCAGAGTATTGTCAAAAAGGCAGCCAGCCGTGCCTTATCACATTCACAATATTGCAGGAAGTGTCCCCTTTCTCCTGCTGAACAGCGTATAATTTGCCTAAAGTTCAGTCTGAAGCCTTGCTTTGACATGTCGCCTGTACAGCGAACCTGTAGTATCCAATCTGTGTTGGGATTGTTACCGACGTATGTATTTGTGTTAATGCTCTAGGTTCCGTGCTGGAATTAAGGATTTGGAAGTGATGATGCAGAATCTCATCACCTCAGCTTTTTCAACAGTGGGATATGTGGAGCATGGGGTGGAGCTGCTAGATATTTTCCACCACCTGGCGATGCGAGAGGTAAGTAGGAATCTGTGATGAATTATGCCATTGTCTGCCCATAAGCAGACAAGTGTTACAACTCACAAGCACACCCATGTCACATCGTCCTTGGCGTACTATGCTTCTCAGCTCACACATATTTTGGTTTGCCTCAAAAATACCAAAAGAAAATCTCTCATGCATTTAAATCAGTGGACAGATCTGTACTGCTTCCTTTTCCTTTTTTAAATTACGACTGTGACTTTGTGTTGTATAATAAATAAATTAATAGGATTAATGGCAGCTATTCATTGTGGTCTCCTAATGAGTTACTTGTCATCTTAGTGACAGCTGAATCAAGCTTATCAATATCTGCAAGAGAACCTAAGGACAGGTCTTTAACTTTCTAAAGATTTCACACTTGACAAATTGTTCTTCTGGAAAAACAAGCATTCTAGTGAATCCTGTTGTATTGCCAGTTTATTCTCAATGAATATGATATGACACAGTCATCTTTAACAATGTGTACTTTTAAAAATCTGAATACCCTTTGTTCTGTCTCTCCATCTTTTCACTGTCTCACTTTGATAATTCCCCGATATTTCTCTATTTGCACCTCTTCAGACCATCAGACTGATCTCCAGCTTAGGTGCATTGGTTTTTGTTGTTTTCTGTACATGATTACTGAGCAAAATGTTAGTCCATCTCCTTACTACTTTGCACCTAATCACCTCACTGCATCTCTCAGGAGCCGCTTTCCATTTTTTCTGTGATCCTATGCCTCACCACCTTACTCTGTCCTTTTTATCTTGTGCTCTATTCCACATTTGAAATACTGAAACAAATAGCTCAAACTTAATAACTTAAAGAATACCACAACTCTGATTTCTTCTTTCAACTTTTCTTTGTATTTCTGTGTGTTTCTAAATATCTTACTTTCATTTCCCCCCATTTTGTGCTGTTTTGGGATTGTGGGAAATTTGTAGATATTCTCATATTTTGTTCCCTCTTAGCATCAGAATTTCATACTTATACCCTTTGAGATAGTTTAATCAATTTGTTAAGAACAAATACTGTGGTTACTTTGAATCAGTTTAAACTTTGAGTACATTTTCTTTTGAGTTTGTAGGGCAGTTGCTAGCTTCTGTTTGTGCGACTTCTCTTCCACAGAGGAAGCAAGGCCTGACCTTTGATGTGCCCTAGGTGATAACATAGAGACTAACTTCACAGAGAAATTAGGGCTGATCTTTTACCTGATTCAAGTGATTCCCACAGTCCTTCGGAAGGAACATTGACAGGCTTCTCAACTAACTCTCGTAGATTTAGACTACAGCTCAATCACTCTTGTACATGAGAATGAGAAAGGAATGAAGCTTTTGTGCCCACTGCTTAGGAATAAGGCATGAGTCAAA
The DNA here is from genome assembly GCF_964261635.1 of Lissotriton helveticus. Lineage (NCBI taxonomy): Eukaryota > Metazoa > Chordata > Amphibia > Caudata > Salamandridae > Lissotriton > Lissotriton helveticus. The sequence goes on along the minus strand of NC_136073.1, from coordinate 74,141,253 downwards.
CTCTTCCTTCCCTTATATGTATACAAAACAAACAGACATTTCACTGACATTGTGTTTCCTTTTCATCAAGGAGACCTCCTATGCCTCCCTTGTAGACCTGCAATGGCCTTGGCCTTTGTTGACATGAATATTTTTTTGCTGCATCATGTCAATCCTTCAGCCATACACTACAGCATGCAGCTCGCCCTGGCTATGTTCTGTATTAAGTTACTAGTTACTAGTACTACGTCCGATGCCCGCTGGAACTGCTCTGTTCAGCTATTGAGGAGATCGGCCTTGGTTCATCCCCTGACCGTCACCTTGTGGTAAATAAATAAATAATACCCTATTTTTGACTAGGCATATATCATAACAGATAGCTCAATAAATAAGAGTCAAGATTCGAGGTAGTAGGAGTTTCTGCAGGTTTATTACAGCATAAGGACAGGATCAGGACAACCTGCATAGGAACAGAATGGCAGGGCTAGAGTGGCCCGGCAGCTGCCGGGGCTGGGTCTGGGATGAGCGCGCTAACTTTTAATAACAATACACGGGCATATATACATAGCGCGAACACATAGCATTACATTGCAGTAGGCGTAGCAGTGGGTGGAGCAGAAGGTGTGACGCGTAGCAGTCGCGAAAGATAACAGTAAAAGTAGGTGTAACTGGGCGTATACATAGACATGTGGTGCAGACGTAACAGAATATGTCATGAATGGGGCGGAAACATTGGAGGGGGCTACCTAAGGAGCCGGGACCTCTAACCTGGTGGTGCGCGTAAACTGGCAATGACGTATCACTAGGAGAAGCTGGGGGCTATGAACTCTGTGCTAGGAGCAGAGACTAAAGTCTGGAGGGTCGGAGCGACATGTACCTAAACCCTATCTAGTATCTGATGTTTAGGGAACATGTTGATATAAACTAGAAGTCATGAGGGGAAAAGCTAACTTGACTCGAAGACTGGACCATGCATTATTCTACATGTAGTGCGTGATGAAGAATATTAAATGACCAGTAAATACAGTATTTCTCTAACATGGAGACGTGAAGGCTAGACAATGACGGAAACTATTGATGCAGTTCAGTAGCTTAGGAATGCAGAGAAGGAGGACTGAACTGATAACTGGACTTTTGGCAGACTCAGAGGCAGAGCCAAGCTGCACCGGGCACTGCGAGGCAGGAAGTAAGTGAAAGGTCGAGGATACAGGTGGGGGCTGTATCGCTCCTCAGCGAGGCTTCAGGAGACAGGAGCTGAATCTAGTGTCCGGGCCCTGTTGAGGCCTGGAAACGGGGACTTTATAATGAAATAACGTGCACACTGGGGAACGTGGCAACGTATCTTTACATAGGCCTGATATTCGTAGTATTCACGAGAACTGGAAACTGGCATACTAGTGGTGGACACAACTATAATTGCGTCATTAATCGGACATGGGGAATAACATATGCATATTGGTCATGCACACATAACATATGAGGGATGACACGTAGGGACACAGAACATGGCAAAATTTACTTTTCCACATTCCCTCCTTGTCACTACGTTTCCATCAGGAAACATCAATATTCATGATACCATCTATCATTTCATATAGTATCATTTGCTCGTCTCGAATTGTCTTGGAACGGGATTTAGAACGGGGCTTGGGACTAGGAATACAAGAGGTAGCACAAATGCCGCAAATCGCAGGGCCACATTGTATACAGAGGCAGCAGCTGAATATGATCGCTACTGCAATACCTAGAAAGGACAGGACTTTCCATCCCCAGGCGGAAATTATATTCCAGAACCAACCGGACCATGTCCAGGTGCCTGGATCTTGGTGTAACAGATGGGCAATTTTATGAAGTCTGGTTATAGCTGAATAAACAGACGGCGCGTTATTAGGAATGAAAATGCAGCAACTAGATCCGAGAACTCTACAGGCCCCGCCCCTATCGGCCAGTATGACGTCAAGGACGAGATGATTCTGTAAAACGACAATTCTCATAAAGGATTGCTCTTCGGTTAAGTTACCTAGAGCGGAGGCAGTCTCATCTACTACTGCTTCAAGGGTTCTTGTTAACCTACGGATTAGCTTACTGTTTACAACTGTACCTAAATAAGGGAACACACCTTTATCTATATCAATGAATTGCTCTGCGGTAGTTTCAGTATAATCGACGATCGGGAGGTTTCTCTTGTGTCTAGTATGTACTAGATGTGTGTTTCTATGATAGTCAGGTGGGGCTAGAAAAACTGGTGGCAGTAGGAAGGCAATGTAACAGGTTCCTTCCCAATCGAGGGGCAGACGAACATATGCAGTTTGACCACAAACAAAATAAGAATGACGTGAAGCTTTAAAAATAGATTTCCCACTGTCACTATACTTGACAATAGTAGTACAATCACTATGTCCTACGTGTACAGAACCATGACTACGGACACATAATTCGCCTTTGACTGGTAGTACTGAAATAGCAGGTGAGTCTGGAGTAGTATCAGACTGAACATTCAGGACCATGAAATTCGACGAATAATTACCTAAATTATACACTTCATTTTCTAGATCTAAACCTGTTCTGTGGGGGAAACCTTGCTTGTCTGGGAAACATGTACTGTTAAGAAAAGACATATCTGTTGAGGATGACGTTAACGTGGACCATGCTCCACACGAACCATTATGTGAGAATGGATAAGGAAAAAGTGGCAGAACTCCCTTCGGGGTCTGGAAAGGGGGGAGTCGACCACACACCCAACAATTAGTGGCATTGCTGGTCTGGTGTGAGTAATGTAACATACGGATAAATGAATTGTTACGCATAGCGAGGCGGTAAGCATATTCGTGAGGAGGCAGATCACTAAACGTGTGCTCTCCTGTAACATTAGCAGACTTATTTACATGAGAAACTGAAAAATACAGGAAAAATGCATAGCTGATGCAAGAAATCATAATGCTGATGAATAATATGAAGCTTAGAAAAATGATACATTGAATTGAGTTTTGACTAACTCTCTCACTATGGGGGTCTATTTTATACATGTCAGAAACAGCCTAACCGTTTCACCTAGGGGAGGACTTATACAATCAAACTGACTGACTTATTTTACTAGACCGGAGCTTTAACTTATACTCCTGCTGCGGAGTTTTCTCTAACAGGGAAGGGGTTGTGTCAATGTCTTTTGCGGGACAGTCCTTAGGAACAATATTTCGGCAGTCCTTAAAATCCTGGGAATCCTTGGAAATGTTTTTAGAAACGGGTTTTAATCCATTGAAAAGTTTTACATGAGAAAGATGTATCCATCCTTTTCGGCCTTCCAACTTCACGGCTGTACGGGTGGTGAGGAGGACCTGACGGGGCTCCTTCCAACGAGGTTCCAGCGGACTTGATGTGTCAAAATTTCGGATCATCACCAGCGAACCTGGAACGATTTCATGCGGTGCCACCTCGGTATTGTCTGGAAATGCGGCAGCAACCTGTGAACGACATGAGTTGAGGGCAGACATCAAGGAAGCTAGGTAATCTGTCAGCATATTACATGAAACATCGGTAATACTTCGGGGTCTAGGAGTACCCCACATGTTAGGGGGGCGGCCGAAAACGACCTCATACGGGGACAGACCTGATCTGGAATGTGCGACCATGCGCATATAAAACAAAGCGACTGGCAGAGCTACTAGCCAGTCCACACCTTTCTCTTGACAAACTTTGGCGATTCGAATTTTCAGGGTCTGATTATGTCTCTCGACTAGACCGGCTGCTTCAGGATGGCGTACACAATGGAACTTCCACTGGTACCCTAACAAAAGGGAAACGTGCTTCATGAGTTCGGATGAGAATGGCTGACCGTTATCAGAATATACGACTCTAGGGAGTCCATATCTAGGGAAGAATTCACGAACCAACTGCTTGGCAGTGGTCGCGGCTGTGTAATCTGGGACTGGATATGCTTCTGTCCATCTGGACAAAGCGCATACAACTACAAGGACATACTTGAAACCTCGACATCGCTCCATCTGAATATAATCCATCTGGAGGACCTCAAAAGGGTGGTCAGGAGGCTGGAAACCACCTTGTTCCACCGGGACACTTTTACCTGGATTAAACTGGCAACATATCATACAGGTACGGACTTTCTGCTTGGCTGCAGCTCGTAAATGCTTGTTGAACCAAATGTTCTGGATACTGTCTAACATAGCTTTTTCTCCTAAATGTGCTGGACTATGTGCGGTATTAATGATGACTTGAACCATAGAGTCGGGGAGAAACCATGTGGCTCTACCCTTCGTTAACCATCCTTGATCTGTCTGGACCCCTCCTTGTTCGGACCATTTCTTGATTTCATCGGGAGTAGCATGTAACTGGATATCTATGACATCTTGTGTAGGGTCCTTAACTGTCATGCATGTAGTCGGATCTGGAGTGTGTGTCAGGTTAACTGGAATGTCTGGAGTCTGTGCTGTAAGCTTGGCTGTGCGATCTGCTAGATCATTGCCTTGAGAAATAATGTCAGTAACTTTCGTATGTGCTTTGCATTTCATGATAGCAATGGATGTCGGTAAATGTATGGCATCTAACAGAGCTTGAATAAGGAGACCATGCTGAATCTTGGTTCCATGAGAAGTCATGAAACCTCTCTCCTGCCAGAGCACTCCGAAGTCGTGTACAACTCCAAATGCGTAACGTGAATCTGTGTAAACATTAACTTTCAGGTTCTTGGCGTGTATACAGGCTTGTGTCAGAGCAACTAGCTCTGCTGCTTGAGCGGACAGGGTATCAATACGGTGTGTTTCAATAACTTCAGTGTCAGTAGTCACTGCATATGCGGCGACTAGTTCTCCTGTACTAGTTCTCATACATGAACCATCCACATAAAGTGTCAGGTCAGGATCTAGTAACGGAATATCTGTCAGGTCTTGTCTTGGCTTTGTCGTAATGTTAACTACTTCCACGCAGTCATGTGTGTCAGGATTTGAATTAACTGATGGTAACAGTGTAGCAGGATTCAGGATATTGCAGCGTCTAATTTCTATGTGTGGCTGAAACAGTGTCAATTCATAACCTGTTAAACGTGCAATTGTCAAGTGCTGTGTTTGTGTTCGGTTTAAAAGAACTTCTACGGAGTGTGGAACTTGTACTGTCAGGGAGTGTCCTAAAACTATGGAATCACTTTGTCTGATAGCTAGTGCTGTGGCTGCAACTGACTTGAGGCACGCAGGCAACGCCTGGGCGACTGGATCTAATGTGCTCGAAAAATAAGCACAGGGCTTGTATTGACCTGCTTGATCTTGTGTGAGAACAGATAATGCTGTACCTTCACGTTCTGTGACGAAAAGTGTAAAAGCCTTACTGTAGTTCGGTGTAGCTAGAACTGGAGCTTGGCATAAAGCTGTCTGTAACTCATTGAAACTAAGTGTATGTTCAGATGTCCAAGGGAGGACAGTCGATACGGCTGCCTCCTGTGTCGTTAACTGTATCAGTGGCTTGGCTAGAAATGCATACTGGGGAATCCATTGTCTGCAATAAGAAGTAAGGCCGATAAAAGCACGTACCTCCTTCTGGGTTCTGGGCTGGGGAAGACTCGCTATTAACTGGATACGGTCGGGTGTCAACTGCCTACCCCTCTTGGACAGTAAGTGTCCTAAGTAGACCACTTGCTGGACACAGAATTGAAGCTTCGAAGGGGACACCTTGTGCCCCATCTCGGCTAGGAAATACAGAACTGTCAGTGATGCCCGCTCGCAATCACGTTCAGAACGGGCTGTGATCAGTAGATCATCGACATACTGGAGCAGGGCAGTGTCAGTTGGCATGTGAATATTGTCTAGTTGTCTCTTGAGTGCTTGACTGTAAATACTAGGGCTTTCTGTGAAACCTTGAGGAGCGCGTGTGAACATATAGCTCCTTCCATTTAAACAAAATCCGAAAAGAAACTGGCTGTCTGGATGAATGGGAACACTAAAAAATGCATTCTTGAGGTCTATGACAGTGAAGAACATGGCTTCGGGATCAATAGCAGTTAACAGGGAGGAAATATCTGGGACAACTGGGTACTGAGGAATAATACATTTATTAAGCTCTCGTAAATCAATCACTAATCGATATACTGGGGGTGCATTTGGATCAGTGCGTTTCATGACTGGAATGATCGGAGAGTTACATACATTGGAGTCAGTTTCTACAACTACTCCTTGAGCGATGAGCTCGTCTATAATTTTGGATAAGGCTGCTACAGCCTCGGGTGGCAATCTATACTGCCTGATTCGTGGTAACACTACACCTGGTTTGAGAGTCACACGATGGGGTGTGATTTGCATGTAACCTACATCAGTTGGACCTTGCGCCCATAGATGCTGCGGAACTTTAGACAGTCTTGAATCAAAATCTCGTAATACATAGTGACCCTTAAAGTCACGTAGGAACAGTCGTATTCCCTCTGGGGAACAGCATATGACTGCACCCAACTCTTTCAGTGTTTTAATGCCTAATAGATTTTCTGGACATGACTTAGTAAGTAACAGATCAGTAGTGCGGGACAATGGACCTACTTCTAGGGTAACTGGCTTTGATATCTCGTTAACGATAGGTTTTCCTGAAAATCCAAGGGAAACATTTCTTGAGCCTGAGAGCGGAGCCCCTGGAACTTCGGCATGACTAATTGTGGTCCTACTTGCCCCTGTATCAATCAGAAACTTTCTGTCTTTCCCTAATACTTGACTGTGAACATAGGGACCTTCTTGATCTACAGGTATCTCGATGAGAGGCAAGCCTACCTCCCTCTCTAGGCTGTTTCATGAATATGGCTGGTACTCTGGATACTCAGACTGCGCATACTGGTACATCTGCGATGTAACATGCTGTGTTGCAGCAATAGGCTGCGGTACTGTAACTGTCTGTTGTGCATTCTGTGGCTGAGGAATCTGTGAAACTTGTTCTTGTCTAGGCGGACGTGGTCTTTCTTTAGTCTTACCAGTAGCTATGTTGTGTTTCAGAACTGCACACTCATTTATAAAATGACCTGGCTGTTTACAATAATTGCAGTTCCCTTTAACGGGAGCTGCAGGATGACTGGCTTGATTCGGACCCCTCTTCTGACTGTCTTGAGGAACAGATTGTGCAACTAGCACTTTCATTTTCGTATCTTTCATACGTTTTCTCTCGTGTTCTTGCTCTTCCCTGATTCTATTCTGGTGATACTGAAGCATCTGGAGCATCTGGGACGGAGTATTTGCTTGCCAGGTGCTTTCGACTTTCAAAACTCGATTTTTAATTTGTGGACTTGAATTCTCGACTAATTTAGTAACGAAAAGGTGAGGGTATGACTCACTACTTGTCTTGAGACCACTGTTAATACTAAAACATTTTTCAAATCTAGAATAAAAATCACTAATATCTTCATCTTGCTTCTGTTTACAGGCTGAGATTGCATCCCAGTCTTCCTTTCTCGTTGTTAATAATCTGGGTAAAACTTGAATTAATAATTCTGGTAATTCTTTACATTTATCTCCAAGACCGGTACCTGGTACCCGTGCCTTGTCTTCAGCTTCTAGAGCTGTCCAATCGATCTTTTTCTCTCCCACCTCCCATTCTTTTTCCTTTAGCTTTTCATACACCCCTGCGGGTAGCAGAACTTTTAACATTTTAATGATATCTGGGTATGTGTATTCTCCCATACGGAGCATGTCTTTTAATTCTCTATGGAACCCTGCTGGATCTTTGTCATGACAGGGAATTAATTTCTTCATTTCAAGGAGTTCCATCTTTGTGATTGGAGTGTATACAAACACTCGCTGCATTTCGCCACCCGTTCCTCTAACTGGGTGGACTTCTCGTAACGGATTCTGTCTGTCTATGTAGAATGGTTTACTTTCTGGGGGTGAGACATGAACAAAATGCGGGTTCAAGAACGTTCTATATTTGTGACGTTGTTCTAGAATGACACTAATTAAATCGGTACCTAGACCTCTCCATTTATACTGGAGTAACTCGTTCAGGATATCGTGTAACGGACCTGGATCAGAGTGCTGACCCTCATACAGAGTAATGAGGTGCTGGATCATATACATACCCACCAGTCGTTGTTCGGCTGGGGGCAGTTTCAGGAACATTTGTGCCACTATTTCGTCTGGAAAAGTGGTAGAATCAGTAATCCATCGGACTGCTGATCGAACTAGTTCTTGTTCATGCATAGTACTTAATTCACTGTAACCGATTCGTGATCTCAGAATATGATCGGTAGCTTGAAATACTTGTTCTAGGGAACCTTGTTCTGGTACTGAATGATGGAAAATAGACTTGGGTTCTAGACGTAAATGGCGATCTGGAAATCTAGATTTTCCTACGTACGCTATTCTGGCGGTATTCTCGTCGTCTTCCTCTTCAGGATCAGAGGTACTTTCTTTCTTGCTTACTTGTGCTGCTTTACGCTGTTCGTGTATCTTTATTATTTCTTTACGGATTTTCTTGTACATACTTTCCATGGCACCGACGGTCTTGTGCTTACCCTCGGCTATATTATCACTCCACCTTGTCAGGATTCTCATTTCGGCAGAATCTTTAGACGGGTAATCTTGTTCTCTTATTAGACAATTAATTAGAAACTTTAATATCATGAGCTGGATCTCGGCTTTCCTTTGAGACATAGCTTCGTGAATACTTTCTGGATCATCCCCTGTACGGATGAAACGATATATTCTGTCTAGATCTTCTTTCATATTCGGTAAGGTGACTAGATACTCGGCCACCTTTCTTACACGGAACGAATATAAAACCATATTATCCTCGCCTGGGACTGGATCATAGACACATTCGGCAAGGGATTTTCTTATTTCTGCTACCGTCTGATGTCTAGGCGTACGCTGTGACGCTTGTGCATGTAATTCGGCTAACGTTAAACGCTTGTGTGGCGGCGGGGTTTGAGGAGGACCTCCTCCTGCGGCCCCTAAACTAGAATCATCGACGGACATTCTTCGTGGCGGAGCGGGAAGTTGAAATGCTGGCTGGACCGGGGGTACCGTAGCAGGTACTCCGGTGTCTGGAAGAGCGGGAAGTGCCTGATTTACAGGGACTGGCGGAGCGCGAACAGGATTTGCATATTCTGGGACTGTGTCGTCCAAATAGGACGAAATAAAAATATCAGCTGCGGTCTGTTTGTGACGTAGCTTGGTCGGAACTAATGGTGGCGGGAAATTACTGGATGCCTCTGGGGTCGCTTTTGGCAAGCCCTCGGCAAGAAGAGGATACATACCCTTAATAAGGGCATGCCTCTGTCTGTCTGACTGTTCGGCTTTGACTTGTTCACCTATCTCGATTAATTCTCTTTCTTGGGCTCGTTCTTGGGATTCTCTACTTAACTCTGACTTTCTGACTTCCTTTTCGGTTCTTCTATGCGCTTCTTTACGCCATAACTCGATGGCATCTTTCTGTGACTGTCTGGCTTTCTTTTTCCATAATGCTTCTTCTACTCGCATGATACATTCGGCATCCCATGTACCCGATACAGGCCATCTATACTTTTCTTCTAACTGTTTGGTATACTCTACCCATAAATCTAGATACAATATGGCACTTATGCCATGTTTCTGATACATAAAATGACCTGGACTGTCCCTCGGCGGAACAGGAACTGCTTCTTCTAATAAACCCTTTCTAGTTTTTAACTGACGTAACTTGGAAAAGAGCGGCATTGTAAACTTGAATCGGAACACAATACAATACACAAAGAACAATAACAATTGGGAAAACAATTCAGGCATACCACGACATTGAAAATACATTAAACAATATCATAACATAACAGTTCGAACAGAATATTACCTGGAATACTGAGAACAGAAATACAAGAATTTTCTCGAGAACGGAACAGACTAGAGTTACTGGATGCACTGTTGTAACAGTACGGAACATACCGGTCCCATAAAGGGACGCATCAAGACCCGTATCCACCTAGGTGAACACTTCGTTTGTGAGTCTGGGTACCACCAACCCACGGACCAGGAGTCAATTTAGATTGGTCCTGTCTAGATACTACCCCAGCAATGGTACTCACCGGGCAGCACGGAACGGAAAGCCTCGGACTGGACTGGACTGATGGCGACGAACTTCGGACTTCGGACTTCAGTTACGGGTGGGCCTCCGGATACCTCGGACCTTGGACTCTCGGCTTGGGCTCTGGTCGGGACTCGCCGCGTTCCTCCACCGTCTCGTTTGGATGCTGGACTGCCTCCTCCGTCTCCTCCGTGGGCCTGAGGGATACTTGAAGCAGAAATATCTGCACTTGGCCAGTATGGTTCCGTCACGACTGCAGAGGGTCAGGGGGTCGGCGTGGCTTCACCGACGCGTGGGGAAAGGGCAAGTCCCTATTCGGGCGCCATTATGTGGTAAATAAATAAATAATACCCTATTTTTGACTAGGCATATATCATAACAGATAGCTCAATAAATAAGAGTCAAGATTCGAGGTAGTAGGAGTTTCTGCAGGTTTATTACAGCATAAGGACAGGATCAGGACAACCTGCATAGGAACAGAATGGCAGGGCTAGAGTGGCCCGGCAGCTGCCGGGGCTGGGTCTGGGATGAGCGCGCTAACTTTTAATAACAATACACGGGCATATATACATAGCGCGAACACATAGCATTACATTGCAGTAGGCGTAGCAGTGGGTGGAGCAGAAGGTGTGACGCGTAGCAGTCGCGAAAGATAACAGTAAAAGTAGGTGTAACTGGGCGTATACATAGACATGTGGTGCAGACGTAACAGAATATGTCATGAATGGGGCGGAAACATTGGAGGGGGCTACCTAAGGAGCCGGGACCTCTAACCTGGTGGTGCGCGTAAACTGGCAATGACGTATCACTAGGAGAAGCTGGGGGCTATGAACTCTGTGCTAGGAGCAGAGACTAAAGTCTGGAGGGTCGGAGCGACATGTACCTAAACCCTATCTAGTATCTGATGTTTAGGGAACATGTTGATATAAACTAGAAGTCATGAGGGGAAAAGCTAACTTGACTCGAAGACTGGACCATGCATTATTCTACATGTAGTGCGTGATGAAGAATATTAAATGACCAGTAAATACAGTATTTCTCTAACATGGAGACGTGAAGGCTAGACAATGACGGAAACTATTGATGCAGTTCAGTAGCTTAGGAATGCAGAGAAGGAGGACTGAACTGATAACTGGACTTTTGGCAGACTCAGAGGCAGAGCCAAGCTGCACCGGGCACTGCGAGGCAGGAAGTAAGTGAAAGGTCGAGGATACAGGTGGGGGCTGTATCGCTCCTCAGCGAGGCTTCAGGAGACAGGAGCTGAATCTAGTGTCCGGGCCCTGTTGAGGCCTGGAAACGGGGACTTTATAATGAAATAACGTGCACACTGGGGAACGTGGCAACGTATCTTTACATAGGCCTGATATTCGTAGTATTCACGAGAACTGGAAACTGGCATACTAGAGGTGGACACAACTATAATTGCGTCATTAATCGGACATGGGGAATAACATATGCATATTGGTCATGCACACATAACATATGAGGGATGACACGTAGGGACACAGAACATGGCAAAATTTACTTTTCCACAACCTACCAAGCTGGACTTTGGGCACAGTTTTTCTCCGTGTCTGACCCCCCTCCCCCCGCCCTCATCGTATTTCTGTAACTCAGCTTTCTCCATGTCTCCTATCTATCTGTTCCCATTTAGCATTCTTTCTTTCTTTGTCTTACTTCCTATCCCCTTTCACCTAAATCTTTCCCCTTGCCCGCTACACCACCTAGCCCCCTGTCCTTTTGAGCCCTTTGACTAAGCACTCCTTCTCCCCTTGTTGGGGAAAGATCCAAGATATATACACTGGAGTCTCAGCGTACCCGCTGAGAGAGTCCACAGCGCCCTAGGGAGCCACTCACAGTTGAGGTATTGTATGGCACCCCTTGCCAAAGCACTCCCTCTCCCCTTTTTGGGGAAGGGCCCAGTAGTGTAGGCCTTGGAGTCTCAGAGACGCCTCTGAGAGAGTCCACTGCATATAGGGAGCCTCTCACAACCGAGATGGGGAAATGATACCACTTCTCCTGTGATCACAGCTTACTGGACTTTGGACGCAGCTCTGACTTGTCTACCGGTTTGTGTCCCCGTCCCCCTCCTCTTTCCATGCTGTGTCTCTCACCCTCCCCCTCCTCTTTCCGTCCTCCATTCTCTGTCTACTTCCCCTGCTCTTATGCCCCCGAATCTCTCCTCTTGGTTGCTTCTTCCCTTACGTATACGTATATGTCCTTTTTGTTTGTCTCGACCTTACTTGTCACTATTTTGCCAGGCTCTAATAACTGTAACCTTTGTAACGATGTAACATGCAATTATGGTCTGATACTCATGTAAAGCGCTCTGATACCTCCGGGTCTAGCCAGCGCTATATAAAACCTTTAAAAATAAATAAATAAAATAATTACTATTAACTCAACCCCCCACTCGGATGAAATGCTTCAAACAGTTTCCTCCAAGCAAAAGACTAACCCAATAACCAACAAATTTACAGCAATTTTTAATAACCACCTGGTCAACCACTAAGTTTAGGTTACAGATTAACGTGCTCCTGTCATAAAGCACATCAACACCTTGTCAGGCAAAGTTAGTACAAGTGCAATTACAATTCAGTACAATATGTGCCATTGTTCAGATCCTTGTAGGAGGCTTGCAGGAGGATCCCACACAAGCACAGTACTGCTTTGAAACTGTTTCTAAATGTGGAACAGTGTTAGCCATTTACTGCTAGAGAGGACATTGCCTTATTATTGTTTTCTTGTACATCTCAGATTTATGCACTGCCCTTCTGTCATCACTCTGTGTTTTTGCTCCATAATGATAACTTGGATTGGGTACTCGTGGCCTCAAGATAAACAAATATTTGAAAATACAGAGAAAATATAGAGAAAACAGAGTTTCAGAATCCTAAACCTTCAGAAAAAACGTCTTTCATTCAAAGTCATGACTAGCTTGCCTCAGTACATTTAGAGGATGCATATTTCAGCAAACCCATACATTGTGCTAATCACTATTTTCTAAGATTCCAAGTAGGCAAACATCATTATCCATTTGTCCTCAGATTGGCTCCATGGGTGTTCACAAAATGTATCGCACCAGTTGTAGACTGTTTGAGTAATTGTATAGTCTACGGGTTACTAGATGATTGGCTGATAAAAGTATAATTGTACGGTCAGGCACAGAAACCAATTCAGTTCACATTGTCCACTATGGCATGACCAGAGCCTGCAAAGCAAGTAGTATTCTTGGGAGCAAGAATGGTTATTTGCGAGTCAGTGGACACAGTGACTCTAGGGATCAGTCTATTTTACACTATCAAAATTAAACATTTCTTCTATTCAAGCTATGTATGTTACACCTGGTCCACCTGATAATAGAAAGAGAGCACCGTTGCCAGATGTGGAAAGATGACACTCAGTTTCTGGTTGATCCAGTGCACAACTCTAAAGAGATATATATGAGTGACTATCTCTTGGCTATCACGTACTGGATGAGAATGTACAGCTTCTTCATAGACGATTCTAAAATTAACAAAATGTTCAGTAGCATTAGGTTGACAAAGGAGAATTGCACAACCATTGAATTCAGAATTGGGATTCCCATGCCTCTAAGGATTATATTGGGATGAACCCTCCGTCCCAAAAGTGTTAACATGATGTATAGTAGAATATATGTAATATTTATTCAAATACTTATTAAAATAGTCCACACTTCGTTATTTTGTAGTAAAGGAGAGATAATTGTAGATATTAGGACAGCAGACACATGTTTTACTCTGCATTTAGACCTTGAAGTCCTGTCAAGGCATAGTTGATCTGATAGAGGCATCCAGCCACAGATTCCTTACATTAGAAATCTCCTCAGGCGCCAAACTGGATCAGGAATTGTTTTGTGCAGCAGCACCTCTGTGCGTCGGTAGAGGGCGCCGAGCGACTCTGTAGTGACATTGTTCTCCTAATGTGACATCGACAGAATCCATATTATCCTTTCTCAGAAACACTGACATCAGTTTCTTCTTTTCCACGCTTACAAGGCAAATCCAATCAGAGGTTCCTCAGGCAGTTTTTTGGCCTACCTCAGTGATTTCGTCGAGCGGAACAGTGTGCCTTTAACGAATGTCCTTGAGGTTCAAGCGTTGCGGGTCCTGTGGATGATAAATGTCTTCCATGGACCTTGACTCTATTTGTATGTGGTGCCTAGGGAAGCACCATGACTCAGAGGAGTGAGACTCATGTCAACAGATTCGACCAAAGGCGCTGAAGTAGCGTCGGATGAATCTTCTAGCGGCACAGTTGTCTCAGTCTTCCAAGACGTCCCATCGACCTTGGTCCCCTTCGTGCTCAAAGGACTGGTTGTGGGCCCAATCCAGAAGCTGTGCCTGTGTGTTTCACTCTCCATTGACATCTAAAGGTAAGTCTCTAAGTAGGCAGTCAAAGTCACAGCGTCAACCAACTTTTTTCCACATAAGGCCTACCCCCGATCTTCGGTTGAAGACTCTGTGCATGAGTCTGACCTGTCCCTTCCAGCCTACCCGGGAGCCGGGGTGACTCTGACCCAGATGATCAAATATTACAACTCTCTTCATAGTTTTTTGGGGTCTTCAACTTCCCCTGGAGTGTCCTTGCGCCCCAAGGAGGTACACGAGGCTGTGACTGTGTCCACACTTGTGGGTTCACCCTCGGCGTCAGTCTGGTTGCTGGATTCCAAGTCTGTTTCGACGCTGGTGCTCAGCCCTTTGGGGTTACCACCTCCAGCGTCTAGGTCTGGTCCGCCACCACTGACAACAACATTGAGGTCGGACCTACAGACTTCGATGACAGCTCCATTGGCGCCTCTCGAAACTCCACCTCTGAAAGAACTAAGTCAAAAGTCTGAGAAAAAATCTTCGGTCGCACCCATTGACTGTAAGGTCTTTCAGGCATTCTTTCTTCAGAAAGATAGGGATATCATGTCAGAAATTGCGAACACCCTGACCAACCTTGGTTCCTCTTTCCAGACCCAGGTCTCTCCTTTCCCTGGTACACATCTCACAAACTTCCCTAAAATAGACTCAGCCTCCCTGTCTTTATTAATGAATTGCACCAAATCGGGCTCCCCAACAGACCCCTGTCCACGAGGATCTTCCAAATGGCCCTTCCAGGGCCGGATAAAACAGATTATTATGCTATTAAACAACTTCCTGGAAACTGGCTACCTTCCGGCCAACCTAAAAGAAGCTAGGGTCACCCCCCCTGCTAAAAAAGCCTAGTGCGGATGCCTCTACTCTTATAGACCTATCTCCCAGCTCCCCTTCCTGGCAAAAGTGATAGAACAACATGCACTGAGGGCACTCTCAACCTACTTGGAGGATCACCAGCTACTCCAATCACGACAGGCGGATTTTTGAGCCCATGATAGTACTGAGCTAGTGATGTTGTCTGTTTTTGACGAGCTCAGAATTATGGCTCACAACAAACAACCGAGTGCCCTGATTTAATTAGACCTATCAGCGGCATTCGATACGGTCAGCCATAAAAAGCTGCTGTCCCGTCTTCTTGACCTGGGCATCAGCAGGCTAGCACATCAATGGCTAGAATTGTTTCTATCAGACCGGACTCAGAGGGTTCAGTTGGGTGAACATACATCGGCTAAGGGCACTCTTACTTGCGGCGTACCCCAGGGCTCTGCATTATCCCCGCTCCTCTTTAATATCTTCTTGCCACCCCTGGTTGAGATCCTGGCTCACATGGACTGCCGGTTTTCAATTATGCTGATGATACCCAACTCCTCATCCGGATCAGCAACTCTAGTCAGGGCCAGGAATTGGCACAAAAGCTGCTCAGATTCACAGTGAATTGGATGATGGCCAATTCTCTGAAAATAAACTCCGACAAGACCGAAGTGCTCATCATTCCCATAAAAAACAGCCCTTGGTGTGACGTTTTTTTGGCCACCGGAACTGGGTACTTCACTCTGAGCTGTCCATGTCCAGCCAGGTCACCATGGTGGTTGGAACCTGGATAGGACTGATGAGGCAGCTATGGAAACTTTTCCCTCTTTTGTCAATGTTCTCACTACAGGCAATTGTCTCCACCACTGTTATCTCTAGGCTAGACTATGGGAATGACCTTTATATTGGCCTCCTGGCCTCCCCAAGAAACTTATCAAGAGACTGCAGGTAGTGCAGAATGATGCGGCTAGGCTCATTTTCAGACTTCCCGGAAGGACCCGTGCTACCACTCTTCTACATAGATTGCATTGGCTCCCCATCAAACAGTGAGCTCAATTTAAAGGCCTCTGTTTTGCCCACAGAGCAATTTATGACCAAGCACCAGTGTACATAAATGAACGCCTGGAGGAATATGTTCCTGGCCGAACACTGCGATCGTCTGAATCCTGCCGTCTAGTCCTTCCCAGATATATCACCAAATCCAATGGGGGCAGAGCATTTTTCGTCTTGCTACCACAAATTTGGAATAATCTACCTGAGCACCTTCGTAGGGAACCGGTCATCCTCACATTTAGGAAACAACTTAAAACGCTCCTATTTAGGGAGACGTTAGTCACAGTGTAATTTCTGTTTGCTGCCTTGTGTTTCCAGCCGCCGTCAGTGATTTTGGTCACTCTCCCTAAAAGCGCTTAGAGGCCTGAAGGTGATTTTGCCCTATATAAAAGACATCAAACCTAACATAACCTCTTTCCATCTCTGACACAAGACATCGCCTCTGCGGTGCCAGACGGCGGCGATGGAGCTTCCTGTGTCAGAAAACCTACCTCCTGTTTTTCCTACTAAGAAACATGATGGAGGTGAAGGAGAGGGTTTGGAGTTTCTCCATCTCAATTCTGGCACAGTTCAACCTCCTATGGAGTCTAGCTGGTTGATTGACTTAGGAGAAGCTAGTGGTGTGGAGTTTTCCCCAGCCTCGGGCCTCCTGTCACCTCCTGGTTTGGCTACAGAGGCAAGCTACTCTCTGGCAGATATGGTTTGATGAGTTTCTGCCATTTTGGTGACGCTTCCCTCTGTGGAAATGACAACAGATCCAATATTTGGAATCCTGTATAAGGGCCAATGAGGGGTAGAGCTGGTGCTTCCTGTAGTGAGGCTTTTTTTGATAGTCTGTTGGGGGCTTGGGCTAAGCCCGAAACGGGGACCCTTGTGGATTGCTCTGTTTCTCACAAACACCGGCCGGCCCCTGGGGATCCAACATGCCTCTTTAGATATCCAACTCATCATAGTTTTGTAGTTCAGGCTGCCGTGGCTGTCCAAAATGTTGATATGTTCCCTGCTGTCCCCCCAGAGAGAGAGGCCAGAAAATTAGATATCTGTGGCAGGCAAATTTTTGCCTCAACCAGTTCTGTACTGCTATGCCTCAATACTTCTTGTGTTCATGAACTCTTCTCCCATGCATTATGGGATTCATTGGAGCAACTGCTGCCCTCCCTTCCAGGAGAGGCACAGAACGACCTTGTCCCGGGCTAGGCAACAAGCGGCTAAACTGATTATTCGTTGTGGTATGGCCACCACTGATTCTGTAGGTCGGCCTATGGCCTTTCAGAGGTTATTCAAACCACTTTGAGTAATATGCCTTTTGATGGAACCTGTCTATTCAGCACACACGCTGACTCTGCTTTGCAGAGTTTTAGAGATAGTAGGGTGGAGCAGATTCTTAACTCTGCCTGCTTCCCTAATGCTCTAGTAGTATGTACTAATCTCCTTTATGTAGTAGACTCACTTTTTCATTCTCATATGGCTTTTCTTTTTAAACTCCCTTTTCCAGTGTGATACCCGGTGAGGTGTTCCAGCTTGCTGCAGGAACTTTTATTCTTTTTATTCTGTCTGTGACAGGTTAATTTTCCAGTTATTTGGGACTTATGTAGTTTTGTATGCCTGCTCTTACAGTCATCTTGCTGAAATTAGTTTTTCTACCCGAGGGTTTATTCTATTGAAGTTATTTTGCTTGCGTTGTGCGGATGTACTGTTGCTTTGTTCTCTGGGACCATCCTCTGTATGCCTTGTAGGCATTTTGAGATCTATATCAGGTGCTTATTATCCCTTATAGCAGTGATACTCAAAGTACCATCCAGGAGTCGTATGTGGCCCTCTTGACCTTTACATGCAACTCCCTGGTCAAGAGCACCACTGGGCTAATGTCTATGTGATGCAGCACTAACATAAAAATTATGTTAAATAAACTGTAAAACATTTATTTAAAGGTTAATTGAAATTAAGGAAAGTAAGTAACCAGCATTTATCCAGTATTGGATCTGTCATAGATTCACATGCTTGAATCATTCCCCATCATCAAAGTGGAAGTCCCACAGTACTTTAATAAAGCAATGTGTATCACTATTATATGCTATGGAAAACGACAGATTAATAGCCTTTCTATGTCCTTTTTTGAAAAAAGGACCAAACTTGAAGCATAATTAATCGGACGACATCACCCTCTAGAACAGTCCCTCAGATTTTTACTGCACGTCCTTTGAAGAGTCTCCCTGAGCTCTGCACAGCTATCTACCAAAGGGTATTGTAAGACCTTCCTTTTTATCTTTAAAATGCCTGAAACTCCTAAAAAGGGATCTCTTGGCCCTGTGGCTGTCAAGGTAGAAAATGTCTTCATGTATAATCCCTACAAGGATGGCAGTTTTTTATTCTACCCTCATCATGTGCTTTGCTCTTCACTACACATAAGGAAAGATGGAAGGGCAACTTTTTTGGTGTCAAATTAATAACTACACCTGACGAAGAAGGTTAAGAAAAAAGGAAGAGGTTAAAGGAGTAAGCCACTCCAGACGCTCTCACAAAGCTAAATGAAAGACTCACTTCGATTCGCAAAACAAAGGAGAAAAGTGAAGAATTCTCTTCAGGAGCTTCTCTCTGAGGTTTCAACTCCAACTATTTATCCTGTAGTACACTCTGCATGATGCCCCACAGACCTGTCGACAGCAGAGCAAAGATCTAAGGCCTTCTCTGCCTTGACGACGCCAATGATGTCCACAACATAAACATCAACGGCGTCGCGACATCCCATTGAAGTTCACAGTTGACTATTGCCTCGTCAATGATGCCCTTCCCGTCGATGAGGGCATTATCATCGTCTGTATCTGCATCTCTGTCAACATCAGCACTTTGTCATCGTCCATCGGGGGCCTAAAGTCTCCAGCTTCACAATCCATCAGGGACAGACCGCCCCAACCAGAGAGCCCTGGGGTAAACAAGGTATAGGATTCACTAGATCATGTTTGACTGCAATAGATATTTATTTAAAGAAATGTAAAGAAGTTAAAATGGACAAAAACCATCATCCACAACTTGCTGGGGGTGGCCATCGTCGACGGCGGTGTCCAGTGGTGGTCGACGATAGCTGTGGTCTGCGGTGTCTATGACTGTTGCCGTTGACTGAGACACTCGTCGATGATACTGTCAACTAATTAATTCTATGTGCAATGCAGGTGTTCTAACATTGCCTGAACAAATTTCTTTCGCACCATCATTTCCTACACCATTACATAGTCCCTCTCTAGTGCATATAATCTATCAGGGCCCATGATATCAGGGGGCAGCATTATTATCAAGGCTTCCAGGAACACATAATATAACAGGATGGTATGTCATATGTTTTTGCCTTCTCTACAAGCTCTTCTGCAGTCATTTTCCTTCTTCAAGGTCTGTATACAATTATCTGAGATACTTTCAGGGGCCATACTGCTACTGCAACTGGTCACTGCATGCTTTTGCGCTTTTCCTTCCCCAAGCGCACTGAGATTCTCCCACTCAAAAATGTGCGGTTCACGACTCCTTTTGGGATTCGCAGTCTCCAAAGGATGATCCAAGATCATCAATTAACAACCACAAATGGATTTAATTTACTAATCCATGTAATCTGGATTGAACATTTAACTACCTACTACCCCATCCCAACCATACCTTGGTGGACTCACCTTTGAAGTTGTATACGAGAGTTAAAAAAAAACCCTGCTAACAGTTTCCAACTGTTAATGTCCGTAATAGTGATAGATTGTTTCTTAGAATGCCTTCTAGCACAAACTGAGACCTCAGCGTATTCTACTCCCATACTGATTGTATATTTTCAGAGAAGGCGTGAGAATAGTTTGTAAACCAAGCCAATGGCAGCGCTTTTTCTGCAAATACATAAAAGTATATATGTCGCTAGAGAACTTACCTGTCTCGTTATTGGGTCGCCATGACCGGAATCTGTGTTTCCCAAGTGGTTTTACCTATCTTTAACTTTCCCCTATAACAGTCACTCTACATTGTGAGGGTATGCACCTTTTCTCCAGTTTTGGGGTGTCTTTCATAGATTCACATGCCTGAATCATTCCCCGCCGTCGGAGTGGGAGTCCCACGGTATAGGTATATAAAAAAGCCATAAATATGCCCATAATAACCAAAACCTTTGATACCATGAAAACCAGGACGTAAAGTAGCCCAAAGCTACCAAGAAAAAGTTCCACATCTATGACTATCATAGTCATTATACATAGTCCAAACTGCAGCCAATCAGGCGACAGTACCCACCAGGATGTTCTCCTCAGAGGCTCAGGCTCTCAGATTTTCTACCGCACGTCGTGTGAAGGGAGTCTTCCTGAGCTCTGCTCAGTTCTTCTCAATTCTTCAGGAATTTTCTACTCTCAGGATGTCTTCTTCTAAGAAATCCTTATTCAGGCCTTGTGAATCTTGTGGTCAGCTCTGGCTTTTCTCTGAAGATCCCCACAAGAAATGCATCTATTGTCTATACCCTGATCATCAGGTGGGAGACTGCAAGATATGCAGGACCTTCCCTCAGAAAACCCTCAGGGACAGAGCGGGCCATCTACTTCTGTGGCTATAGAAGCTTAAAGATCAGGACAATCCAGTTTCTGAGGTGGCAAGTATTGCCTCTGGGTCATCTGTGTCCTCTAGGAAGAGGTTTGCTGAAGAGGTTTTGTCTTCTCCTGGGGCCATGGTGTTGAGGAAACAACAACCCTCTAAGGGTTCTGAAGGGCCTGCCACTTCCAAGAAGGCTACTCCACCTGCCAAGGGCAAACCTTTGCCTTCCACGCCCCTGAGAAGGTCAGTGAAAATGTGACCTCCTAAGCCAACTTCTGAGAAGATTCTCCCTCAGAAGAAGACCCCGTCGTCGACGACGTCGTCTACGACCCCTTCGTCGACGAAGATTCCCGTCGACGCAACATCTACATCGACGATGACCTTCTCCTCACCTAAGCCTCAAATGATTATGTCGTCGACATCATCCCCGTCAATGCTGGTCTCTGTATCTGTGAGACCCATCTCGTCGACGAAAGAGACTGTACCTATCGTCGGCGTTCCGTCGACGGCCAAGACAAGAAAAAACTCATCGATGACGGCCTCGTCGACGGCCACTTCATCCTCGTCGAAAACTTCCTCGTCGGTGGCAAGCTAGTCATCGAGAACTACATCATCGTCGACGACCAAATGGACGACGAAGCCACATCGTTGACGAAGCCCTCCTCGTTGTCGAAGACGACCTCTTCGACGTTTTCACCTTCAGTGACCATTCCATCGTCGATGGGCCCGTCAACGACTCTCCCGTTGACGCAAAAATTGTTATCTTGTACGGAGCTACAAATCTGGTCACCGTCTATGGCCTTAACATCTACGCCGTCTATGACGACACCTTCTTTGTTGCAGAGACGTGGTTCCACACTTGAACCCATATCTTCATTACATCTTTCTCCACATAAGGTACCTCTACAGGTACCTGAGCAATTACTGTATTCAGATGAAAGTGAAGAGGACTCTGAGGTGGATAACAGGTTTTGAGTTGTTCATAAAGTTCCAGGAAGATGATCAGGATGACCAACCTTCTCCTGAACCTGTGGCTTCACCTCCGGATAATATCCCTACAGCTCAGATGCCTTGACTTTATTGAATAATCTTCAACATATGCTAGACGACTATTACCGCCGGTTCCCACCATCTGAATCGGCAGAGTCCTTGCCACCTACACCGGTTGCTAAAGCTTCCACTTCAGAGTTCCGGTCTCCTAGACCACCTTTGCCAGTGGCTTCGCATAATTCTCCTGAAGCACATTCATCGGATGATGAAGATAGGGAGGAAGGTGAAGTAGACGAGAGATCTCTTTTGTCGGAGTGGGATGAGTACCAAATCCAAACCCCTTCTCCATCACCTCTGGCTTCTGCTGATTCTCCTCCAGTGGATATTGAAGGCTTCCCCCTCCTCATGGAAAGAGCAACTCAAAGATTCCTCATTCCTATGGAGACGAAGAAGGAAGAATGCTTCCTGTATGATTTTAAGAATCAGCCAAGGAAACCACTACTGGCGATTTCCATTATAGATTTTATATGGAAGGAGGGATTGAAAGTAATGTCAACTCCTGCGTCTATTCCTCCAGTCTTGCCCCGACTGGACAAGAAATATAAAGCGCCTGACAAGTCTCCAGCATGCCTCATAGGACACCCAAAGGCTGACTCCGTGATCTTGCAGGCTGCTTAAAGACGAGCTAGGAATCCATCTTCTCTGATCACAACCCCACCTGACAGGGACGGCAGGCGGCTGGACTCAATTGGAAAAAGAGTCTCCACCATGGCAGCAACAACAGTCCGTGCGGCTAATTCATTAGCCATTCTGGGTCGGTACGACCGACAGATGTGGTCAGACATTTCACCATATATCGATATGCTACCAGAGCTGTCAAAGGCTGAAGCTCTGAAGATACTACAAGAGTGGGAATGAATCTCTGCGGAGATTATTGATTCGGCAGTAGATATCGCTTCCGCAGGTTTCAGGCAGCTAGCGGGTGCTGCTGTTCTACGTAGGCAAGGCTGGTTGAAGGCTACTTCGTTTCGCCAGGAGGTACAGGCAAAGATACTCAACCTGCCGTTCGATGGAGAGGGTTTGTTCGGCCCACAAGTAGAGGAAGCCCTGCCAACCATCAAGAAAGACACAGAAACAGACATATCTCCTGGTACCTTGCAATTTTGGAAGCTGTCCTTTTGGGGTGCAAAAGGACGTGGATCATTCTCTAATCGAGGAAACTATAGTCAACAAACACCCTACAAATCGTATCAAGGAAATCAGCGCTACCAATCACAAAGATATCAATCATATGGTCAGCGCAACACTTCCTATTCTCAAAATAAAAGGAAGCCTTCCTACCGCGGAAAAGATTCAAACAAGAAACAATGAGAATCGCCACCTGTTACCGCTTCTGCCGCAGCCCCATGTAAAGGTTGGAGGAAGAATCTCAAAATTTTACTCAAATTGGTCCTCAATGACATCGGACAAGTGGGTCCTCGACATTGTATCCAAAGGTCATGCTCTAGAATTCGAAAAGTTTCCTCCAAATTTCCCTCCAAGAAGCCCACCTCCAGCTCATCTCAAAGAGCTGTTTTCCCAGATAAATTCGATGATACAAAAAGGAGCGATTGAAAAAGGCCCTCCATTGCAGAGAGGAACAGGATTTCATTCAAGGTTTTTCCTAATAAAGGAAAAATCAGGAGAATGGCGTCCCATTCTAGATCTTCGATCCCTCAACAAATACCTAAAGAAATTGTCATTTTAGATGTTAACGCTTCAAGAAATTCTTCAACTTTTGTCGGCAGGGGATCACATGGCCACCCTCGACCTTCAAGATGCGTACTTCCACGTTCCCATTCTCCCCAGGCACAAAAAGTTCTTGCTTTTCAGAGTGGCTGGCAGGGACTACCAGTTCAAAGTCCTTCCCTTTGGACTACGATCGGCACCCAGGGTATTTACGAAGGTCCTAGCTCCAGTAGCAGCGCACCTCCGTCTGGAAGGGATTCAAATATTTCCTTACTTCGACGACTGCCTTATCAAGGTGAGTTCTTTCTCAGACACAAACGCCCATGTCCAAAGATGTCTGTCTCTGTTTCAGTTGCTGGGCCTCTCTATCAACCTCGACAAATCTCATCTTGTTCCATCGCAAAGGCAAACGTTCTAAGGGGCAACTTTGGACACACAATTAATTCAAGCCTTCGTATCAGACGAAAGACAACAAAGAATCTGCATGCTGGCTCACAAGTTAAGATCAAAAAAGTCAGTTTCAGTCCAACAGTTCAAGTCCTTTATGGGAATGGTCTCTTCTTGCATCCCCTTGATACCCAACTGCCGCCTCAGGATGAGGCCCCTACAAAAAGAGCTCAACCAGCAATGGTTACAGGTCTCAAGATCATTCGAAGATCTTATTCAGGTCACTCCTCGAATGCGAGAGGCCTTCCTCTGGTGGACTCAAAAAAGAAATGTAGAGAGTGGATGTGCATTCCTTCAAGAAGCGCCGAATTTTACAATCACCACAGACGCGTCCCTCGAGGGTTCGGGAGCATATCTTCAAGGACTAACGGTCAGCGGAAAATGGAGCCCTCAACAACGGAAGTGGCATATCAATCTACTAGAACTACGAGCCATCTTCTTAGCCCTGAATTCGTTTCGGACAGTCATTCTAAGAGCCACAGCACTGATTTGCACAGACAATACTACAAGTATGCATTACTTGAACAAACAGGGAGTAACAAGATCGGCTCTTCTTTCTCAAGAAGCCCAAGAAATATGGGATTGGGCGATACGGCACAAAATCAATCTCTTGGCAGTTCACATGCCGGGAGTTTCAAATGTTCTGGCGTATTCCCTCAGCAGGTCTACGGTGTCCACGCACAAATGGGAACTACATCAGCCAATGGTGGGTTGAGTCTTCCAACAGTGGGGTCATCCCGAGCTGGACCTCTTTGCGACCAAGAAGAACAGCAAATGCCTATTCTTAGCAAGCTGGCTTCCCCACAAGGATTCTCAGGGGAATGCGTTTTTGATGAACCGGTCTCAAATATATGGTTACGCCTTTCCTCCGATACCGTTGGTTCCCAAGGTTCTGAGGAAGATGAAGAGAGAACCTTGTGGTCTAATTATCATCGCTCCCAGGTGGCCCCGCCAATTCTGGTTCACCGAACTTCTATCAGAATGCGATCCAATTCAGTTTCGACCAGAACCGAATCTCCTGTCCATTCAGGGCGGTCAGATTTGCCATCCGGACCTTGCATCTCTGAACTTAGCTGCCTGGTGCCTGAGCACCTTGAATTTTCTCATCTAAATATCCCTGCGGATTGCAAGGAAGTTCTCATAATGCTTGAGCTCCTGTCACAATAAAGACATACAGACTTAAATGGAAAAGATACTGCATGTGGTGTCAATCTACTGAGGTTCACCCGATTCATGCAACACCTGAGCAGATATTACCTTTTTTCTTACACTTAACAAGATCAGGCCTCTCTCATTCAACTTTAAAGGTTTTTCTGGCGGCCATTTCAAGATTCCGACAGGATGGGTGCAATTCTCTCTACTCATCGAGGATAATGCAACAGTTTTTTTAAGGAGCTGTTTCGAATGTTTCCTCCTGTACGTCGTCCTCTTCCATCCTGGCATCTTAATGTGGTATTAGCGCAGCTCATGCGCCACCCCTTTGAACCTATTCATAGAGTGGATTTCAAATTTCTATCCTGGAAGGTTTCTCTGCTGCTAGCATTCACTTTAACAAGAAGAGTCAGTGACATTCAGGCTTTCACCGTAAATTCACCTTTCTTGCAATTCACGTCCAATTCTGTGGTGCACGCACAAATCCCAAATTTATGTCAAAGGTGCCTTCGGATTTTCACCTGAATGAACCAGTCATCTTGAAAACAATTTTTCCTAACCCGCAATCCCCTGCGGAAAGGGCGTTGCATACCCTTGACATCAGAAGATTTCTTAAGTTCTATTTGCAAAGGACCTCTACCATTCGTAAATCTGATCAATTGTTTGTTGCCTACGGTAGAATACGACAAGGACAGGCGGTGTCTAAACAGACCATAGCTAGATGGATTTGCCGCTACTGACTTTTGCTATCAACAAGTTGGAAGACCTTTGAAGACAACTCCAAGAGTGCACTCTACGAGGGCGGTCTCTTCCTCGACAGCTCTTTTTGCTGGTGTTTCGCTTCAGCAAATCTGCAGAGCAGCAACTTGGTCCAGCAGACACACTTTCACCAAGCATTACTGTTTGGAAGCTGCCAGCAATGCTGATACATCAGTGGAACAGGCGGTTCTCCGCAATCTTTTCAAATAAGGTGAGCCTTTGTTTCCCTCCTCCGTACTGCTTCTCAGATGCTTATTATCTTGCCTAATATTGAGTACATTCTCATGTGATTGCAAATTTTCATGTATTTATGCATATTAGCTTTTTTAGTATGTGATTGCATATGCTTTCTATAAGCAGGTTTATGTTACAAATAGCGTCTTCCAAGCATTATTTGGGTACTGCTATCTACTCTGATTCAGGCATATGAATCTATGAAAGATACCCCAATACTGGAGAAGAACAATAGTTACTTGCCTGTAATCTGCGGTTCTCCAGTATTCGTGTCTTTCATAGATTCACATGCAACCGGCCCACCTCCCCTCAGAGGCTGGTTTATGCTCTTATCTCTTGGTTACACTCTTGTGCGAGAAAATCTGAGAGCCACAATCTATGAGGAGAACATTCTGGTGAGTGCTGTCGCCTGATTGGCTGCAGTTTGGACTATGTATAATGACTATGATAGTCATAGATGTGGACCTTTTTCTTGGTAGCTTTGGGCTACTTTACGTCCTGGTTTTCATGTTACCAAAGTTTTTGGTTATTATGGGCATATTTATTGCTTTTCATATACCGTGGGACTCCCACTCCGACGACGGGGAATGATTCAGGCATGTGAATCTATGAAAGACACCAATACTGGAGAACCACAGATTACAGGTAAGTAACTATTGTTCTTACTATTTAAGCAGAAGGTTTTTTCCACAAAGTAAACTATCACTTTATGTTTTACTTGTATGATAATTTTCTGTCGCTATAACCAACAAATGTGGTATAAAATAAATGCACTATTACATCTTGTGCATAAGAGATGCAGTAGTCCATCAGCTAGCAGGGTCAGCAGTCTTGCTGGCATAGAGGGCTTAAAGTAAAATATTTTTTAGTTAGCATAACGTAAGATTCTGGACATAAAATTCCCAAAACCTATTCCATACTCACTGTCAAACACGGCCACATCCCTAGTCACCTTTCACTTCAAAGGTTACTTTTTTCTGGGCACAAGTTTCATCATTCTCTGCATTTAAGACAGTAATTCCTTTAGTTCCTGCCCTTCCAGTTGCACATCAGCCATGCTTACTAACAGCAATATATTGTCTACCACATTTGGCGGCCTACATTACAAAAAGTCTTTCCCCAAATTAGGGTTCGGCGACAGCTCGCAAATACTGACGATAGTCAGGTACCACCTACCTTCATCCCCACTCATCCCGTGGGTGCGCACATTTCCTACTACTTTCCCCTTTGGCGAAAGATAACTTCTCTCTCATGGTATTAAATTGACACCTGTGCCAGACCCTGTAGTTTCATGAAGTACCAGGCCCCTAAGGAGAAGTTCCCCTCTTCTTTTGAATTATTATACAAGGAAGCATACATTATGCTATGCAACAATCAACAAAATGTCCTACTCCAATACAGCTATCGGTTCCTAATAAAAATGGGGACCCATCCTAGGCCTTTAAAATGGTTCCTCTCTCACAGCTCATGTTATGCACATATCTGAACTTACAGGATGCATATGCCCTCATTCCCGTGCATCCCAAACATTGCAAGTATCTCCGATTTGTTTGAGCTATAGCACCCATTACCAGTTCTGAGTCCTACCATTCGACCTCGCATCACCTTCACACATTCTCTTCAGATGCCTACCACCAGTATCAACTTAAGGTCATCAGCTATTTCTCCACCATGGAGTACTAGCTGCTAAACCTTCCAACGCAGATTGAACCATCTGAAATAACAAAGCTGCTCTTACATTACTCTTCCAGCATGATATTCCTCTCAATGTTCTGAAGTCAATAACTTTTTCACGACATGACCTAGATCTATAACAGCTTTAGTCTCTCTCTTTCTCTCTCTCACTAAAAACCAGCAGCGACTAAGAAATTTTACTACCAATGTCTCCAAAACCGATGCTTGTGCAGCTGATTGATTTGCACCATATCCTTCATAGCAAATACAGTACCATTTGCGCGACTGTGGATGACACCATGAATAGATGAGTTACAAGAACAGGCTTTCAAACAGAAAGGTTCCTTTGAGGACATCTGGAACATCACCATAGACATAGTTGTAATACCAGCGGTGGTCTCAAATCTCTCATTTCTCACAGACCTCACATCCTTTCCCCACTACTCCTCTTCTTGATAAATAAATTAAACAAAGGTCTTCAGTGTGGTAAACTTTACACATCAAAAGCAATAGCTCGGTAGGCAATACTAATAGGAACAGATAGCCAGCATGCATTATCTTAACAATCTAGAAGGTACTCTTTCAAGTACACCTTCCCAACAAACTCCACAGCTGTTTAGCCAGCTATCAACCCGTGGGATACCTCTCAGACCGCACATACATCCAACGTAAGCAGGCGCTCTCAACAAATTCAAGATCAGCCTCCAGAACATAGGACGGGATCCATCAGAAAATATAGAATATTTCCACTTTCAGGTAGAACCATCACAGGATCTCTTCCGATAAAGGAAACCTATACATGTCAGTTGTATTCCAGACCATACCCACTCCCATGGCCATAGGGAAATACTTTTTTATCAGATCATCCAGATTTCTTACCTTTTTGAGCTCATACCGAGGCTTCACACCTCATTTTTTAGAAAAAAAAGCTTTAAATTGAGTATGTCGTCAAAGGAGTAACATACCCTAGACGCTCTCTAAGCTCCTTAAAAGGCTTATGTAACTCGGAAAAGGACAGTTCAAAGGAGAAGCACAAAGACATCTCCTCAGGAGCTTCGCTGTCAGAGCTTACAACTCCTACTATTTCATAGGGAGTTTGCTCTTCTAAATGTTCCACATACTCGTTAACAGCAAGGCCTAAATCTACTGCCTTCAATGTCTTGATGACGATGCTAATAGTGTCAATAACAGAGTCCACTACAACATCAACAATGCATCAGCGTCGTCCGCTTCTCGGAATCCTGCCGTCCACCAATGCCTCGTCGACGGGTTCCGTAAACATCACTACCTTTTTTCTGTTGACAATGGCCCCATCGGCATTTCAACGTTTATTATTACCTCTGTCTTCCTCATGCCTTCAGGGATAGCCTATAATAGGTAAGAGTAGAAATAACTAGCAAACTATTCATATTAAATGGGTTTACATTGTGCTCATAGTGTCAACAGTGTACCCTACAACTGTTGGAAGCATTACTGGAGTACACTCTGCTTTATCTCCAATCTCTTGCAAGATCAGTGCATATGTCTCCTAACGTTCCCTTCACAAACATTTTTGGATATGGACGTTTATCCCTTTCTCTCTCTTTTCTAAAGAGTACTTAAGCATTCCATTTGGAGTTCTTTGACCTTTCCCCCTGTACTAGCTCCCCCTCCACAATGCCAGCCCAATATTGTTCTTTCCCCTCTTATCAAACCACCTTTTGAACCTGTTCACAAAGTGTTCAAGTCTCTCAATGAAAGGTCACATTACTATGGATCAGCTCGTACAAACATACATAAAGGTTTTTGCAACGCAACAGGCATTCTACGTTTCTCTAAGGAATACTTGTTTCTAAGTACACATTTTATCTTTTTCCCAAAGTTCCATCATAATTTTATTTCAATTAGCCTTGCATACTTCCTATTTTATTTTATCCAACGCCAACATCTCCAGTTAAAATTCTCCTTGCCCTAGACATCATTGTCCTAAATTCACATTCAGATAATTCTGTTTATATCGGACTGAGCAAATATGGCAAACAGATCAAATATTGTTTTCATAGGGTTAATTCACACCAGGTACTTCAGTAAAAGCCGCAACCATTACAAAATGTTTTGCTGCAACAATTACTTTTTGCCACTCCATCTCTAGTAAACTTCAAAATTTGAGGGCTATATAACATTATACAAGGGCTGTATACTCCTTGCCTAACCTTGTTTGCAGAGGTTCCTTTGCAACCGATCTGTCAGACCGCGATGTTGAACAGCACCCACACGTTCCCACAGAGCTAATGCTTGGAATCATCACACTACAGTAATGCAGCTGTAGGACAGATGGGTTAAGATCTCTGTTTCTATAAGATGAGCCTTCATTTCTGGACTATTTATGTATGTGGTTATTTGTAATTATATTGCATATCTATAATTGTATCATATGCAGTATACTAGTTCCATCTTGGTTACAATATATATACAATCATCAATGTATTTTATTAAACTCAAAGGCGGCTTGGTATATTTCTATAGATCTATTTATATATATCTGTAACCCTTATTTTACTAATGTTTCTTTAGCTAAAGGTTTACATATTAATGCTTACAATTTCTATATCTATGCTTGGTTAAATATATATTATATACTAGCTGTACCCGGCCACGCGTTGCTGTGGCTCAGTCTGGTTAAATGGAAGAGAAAGAAAAGAGTAAGCGCACATTTCTAATATGTTTAATTTCACAATGCTTGTGGGTATACAATATGTTTTTGTCCATCTTAATATATGTAGACTATTGTCTAATGCGTCCCTTGTATTTGTTGCGCAGCAACCAAATCGATAGGGCCTGTTCGGGTTGCAAAGTGAACCAACTCCTCCCCCCTCCCTCCACCCACTTCCCGGTCTGCCATCCTGACACCAACTGTCCATCCTAATATATGTAGACTATTGTCTATATGCGTCCCTTGTATTTGTTGCGCAGTAACCAAATCGATAGGGTCTGTTCCGCCTTTCGATTAAAAATACGCGCGTTTTGGACACGCGCGTATTCGAATCCAACATTGTGTATATATAAACACACGCTCATGTTGCAACTCCTCCCCCCTCCCTCCACCGACTTCCCGGTCTGTGATCCTGACACCAACTGTTCATCCTAATATATGTAGACTATTGTCTCTATGCGTCGTTCTTAATGTTGCCAAGTGAACCAACTCCCCCCCCCCCCCCCCCTCCCTCCACCCACTTCCCGGTCTGACGCGCTAATGTTGCAAAGTGAACCAATTCCTCCCCCCACCCACTTCCCGGTCTGCCATCCTGACACCAACTGTCCATCCTAATCTATTTAGACTATTGTCTCTATATGTCATTCTTAATGTTGCAAAGTGAACCAACTCCTCCCCCCTCCCTCCACCGAATTCCCGGTCTGCCATCCTGACACCAACTGTCCATCCTAATATATGTAGACTATTGTCTATGTGCGTCCCTTGTATTTGTTGCGCAGCAACCAAATCGATAGGGTCTGTTCGGGTTGCAAAGTGAACCAACTCCTCCCCCCTCCCTCCACCCACTTCCCGGTCTGCCATTCTGAAACCAACTGTCCATCCTAATATATGTAGACTATTATCTATATGTGTCCCTTGTATTTGTTGCGCAGCAACCAAATCAATAAGGTCTGTTCGGCCTTTCGATTAAAAACATGCGCGTATTGGACACGCACGTATTCGAAACCAAGTTTGTGTATGTATAAACACGTGCTAATGTTGCAAAGTGAACCAACTCCTCCCCCCTCCCTCCACCCAGTTCCCGGTCTGCCATCCTGACACCAACTGTCCATCCTAACATTTGTAGACTATTGTCTCTATGCGTCCTTTCTTAATGTTGCCAAGTGATCCAACTCCTCCCCCCTCCCTCCACCCACTTCCTGTTCTGCCATCCTGACACCAACTGTCCATCCTAATATATGTAGACAATTGTCTCTATGCGTCTATTGTAGTTGTTGCGCAGCAACCCAATCGATATGGTCAGTTCGTCCTTTAGATTAAAAACACCTGCGAATTTGACACGCACGTATTCAAATCCAACGTTGTGTATATATAAACACGCGCTTATTCAAATTCAACATTATGTCAAAATTTCAAATCAATCGGTGAAGAACTTTCGTAGATTTAAGATTTTTTTCAAACGCACATTGACATTTTTATGTGTCTTTTTGTGCTTTCGATTAAAAACACGTGCGTATTCGACACGCGCGTTTTTGAATCCAACATTGTGTATATAAAAACATTCGCGTAATCGAATGCAACGTTGTGTCAAAATTTCAAAGCAATCGGTGAAGACCCTTTGGAAATTTGAGATTTTGAACAAACGAACAGTTACAATTTGTATTTATATAGATTATATCTATGTATTTGTGTATTTATATATGTGTGTATCTTTCATAGATTCACATGAACACACCCTCCTCCCCTAAGAGGCTCCCCATATAGCTTGGGATTAGTTATTAACACTCCTGCTTAAAAATCTGAGGGGCTCAGCCACCTCTTTCCTTTAAAGTAGGCTTCTGGTTGCTGGTATGTTGAGCTTTCCCGCCACGGCAGTCAGTTCTTCTTTTATTGTTGAAAGGGCCGGGCCGCCCCTTTGCTGGGTCAGCTGAGCGCTATATAAAACCCTATAACATAACATAACGTAACATAACATAACATAACGTTCTAGTGGGTGCTGTCGCCGGATTGGTTATACTTCAGGTTTGGTCCTTTTTTTCATAAAAGGACTTGGAGAGGCTATTAATCTGTCTTTTTCCATTGCCATTATAGCACATAATAGTGATACACACTGCTTTATTATAATACCGTGGGACTCCCACTTCGAAGATGGGGAATGATTCAAGCATGTGAATCTATGAAAGATGCCAATACTGGAGAACTGCAGTTACAGGTAAGTAACTTATTTTCTTTCCAAACCACTTAACTTTAGGAACACCATCATTTATAAAAAAACATCTTGCAGAAAAAGTATGATGGTCTGTTAATAATTCATTAACATGCAAAACCATTTAACTTTAGTATATCAGAATATCAGTGCATTTAGAAGTTCTTTTTTTTAAGTGATAGTTTTCAAACATGAATTGAGAAACATTCCTTCTTCCCTACACCCTGATAACAATGCCAATAGTGTAAGAAGAGACAAATCAGTTGTCATGTGCACCTATTGGGGTTGGGGTTTCTATTATACTTGAACAACATATAGTTTATTAAAC
Source organism: Lissotriton helveticus (assembly GCF_964261635.1). Lineage (NCBI taxonomy): Eukaryota > Metazoa > Chordata > Amphibia > Caudata > Salamandridae > Lissotriton > Lissotriton helveticus. The sequence goes on along the minus strand of NC_136073.1, from coordinate 74,108,236 downwards.
CAAACACTGGAGAAGGCTTTGTACAGCACACATCCTGAAGTCATGTATTTCGAGGTCCTTATGAACTAATGAAGACAAAAGGAGGTAAAGTGAAATAAAATAATTATCTAGGATCACACCGTTTGCTTAAGAGGAGAAGCCAGGATTATAAGTTATATCTGTACTGAGTGTTACCGACGCATCCCAGTTAAAAATTCAATAAAACATTTGTTTAAAAAAAAAAGAAAGGGTTTTGTTGTACTAGGGCACCCAGAGAAATTAAAATCATAATTAGTTCTTAGGTACAATTGGCATGTTTGCCTCTTTCATAAATTCTGTGGTTACTCCAGTATTGGAACTTTCATAGATTCCCATGCTTGTATCATTACCCGTTTTCGGAATGGGAGTCCCCGGTATACATAAAATATCAATAGAAACCATTACCAAAACAGAACCAAGGCCTAGGCCCATTCTTGTTTTGCAACCTATCCACCTCTTTTTGTAAAAGAGACAAAAAATGAACAACCAATCAGATCAGCCTCACCCCTTAGAACCCTCTTGAGAGAAGCTCAGAACCTCAGATTTTCTACCACAAGTTATGCGAGGGAGTCTCCACTGAGCTATGCTCAGTTTTTTCCTGTCAACTTTTACTCTCCAACTTTTTCACCAGTTTTTCTTCCACAAGTACTTGAGTATGTCTGATAAGGAGAAGAAGGCCCTCTTTAAAGCCTGTGCTACTTGTGCTAAGAAGAGATTATATGTTGAGGACAAGCACAAAGATTTATTTAACTGTCTGTACCCAGACCATTAGGCATCAGACTGCAAAATATGCTGCACTTTTTCCACCAAGACTCTGCGAGACCGTGAGGGGCGTCTTTTGATCTGGCTTCAGAAGCTAAAATCAAGGCAGGAACCAGTCTCCAGTTACAGTGATAAATCATCCTCTGCTACATCTTCCAGGAGGTCTGTAAAAAGGGGTAGAGCTTCTCCTTCTGAGAAACGTCCTGGTAAGGCCTTATAAAAGATCTCTCATTGGTCTGAAGGGTGTAGTCCTGTCGAATCTCCTCACCAAGGTGTAAAGGAGAGGGAAGGACTGTCAAAAGGAGTAATTTCTGAGAGGAAATACAGCTCTGTTCCTCCAACTTCTCCTCCTGCGGCTCCAAAGACCTACAAAAAGCCCTCCTCATTATTGTCTGAGGTAAAATCCGGGGAAAAAAGTTCACTCATCGACAACGCTGTCAACGACTCTGTCGATGAAAGCATCAACGGTACAGTCTTCTCCTTCATCTCTGGCTCCGTCGACGGACTTGTCGATGGTGATATAATCTTCTCCGGCGCTGACACATATGGGTTCCGCGTCGACGATTTCGACGCCGGTGATGATTGTGTCGTTGACGATGGTTTCAACGAGGATGTCGACGACGAGTGTGACGACGGCTGGGATGACAACGTTCTCGATGACGCTGCACGATAACGTCCATTTCTTCATCGACAACACTCATCGTTGTCGACTGTCCCGTCGACGGTGGAAAAAATGTCTATTTTACTCAGAAAGCACCAAATTACGCCTTAGATGACTTCCCCCCCAGGAGGGTGACTCCTTTACCTCCTGCACTCCTCCTCGAAGAAGAAGGATCGGAAGAGGATGATGGACCGTTTGCTTATGCTAATAGCCCTTCTCAACTGCACGGTAAGTGCCAGGACACAGATTCTTAGGGGGAATATGGGGATTACGAACAGCATGATCCTTCCTCACAATATCAAGAGGACTACCAACAGGAGATGGTCTCTATGCCTTCCTCCTTGCTAACAGACATGCAGGCTATGCTGTTAGACTATAGGAGAAGATTCGCAACACAGCCTCCAGTTCCAGTTGTGGTGCCTGTTACTATTGTTCCTCCTGCTAGTCTTGTTGCCCCTCAATTGCCATCACCTCATCCAATGCTTGAAGTTCAGGATGCACCACCTGTTGTGCCCCCGTTCAGGATGACACCTCTGATAACGACCAGGGCACCGTCATGATTCCAGATCCAGATGCTGAGTGGGATGACTATATCATTCCTGATCCAGCTACTCCTGCTCCAGCACCTGTTGAGTCCTCCCCTGCAGATATGGGGGGTTTCCATGACTTGATGGAGAGGGCCGCTAAAAGATTTGACCTGCCCATGACCAGGGTGCAAACTGATTGCTTCTTTTACGACTTTAATGAACCAAACAAGAAGTCGGTCCAATCAATACCTATTGTTGGTCATGTCTGGGATGAGGGGTTAAAGGTAATGCAAAATCCAGCCACGGTCATGCCAGTACTACCTCGCCTGGCGAAAAAGTATAAGGCTCCAGATGATAGCCCAGCTTGTTTTACCAGCCAACCTAAACCGGCCTCGGTCATCTCTCAAGCTGCCCATAGGAAGTCCAAAAATCCTTTGGCTCCCCTTATCACTCCTCTGGATAAAGAGGGCAGATGTCTTGATAATGCAGGCAAGCGATTTTCATCCATGTCCAGCCTGTTAGTCAGAGCTGCTAACACCTTGGCTATACTTGGTCGCACCAATCGCAAATGTGGTGCGACCTTTCCCCCTATCTAGCCCAGTTGCTGGAAGAAGGAAAGAAGTAAGTAAAAAGGATTCTCGAAGAGGGCGAGATAACATCTGCAGAAGTCATTGACTGTGCAATGGATATTGCAACGACTGCTTTCCGCTCCTTGGCTGGCGCGGGACATCTCCACTCTACAGAAGGTCTTTTGCAGATGGGGCAGACCTTCCATAGATCTCTTTGCCATGCCGGAGAACAAAAAATGGTACAAAAGGGGGTGGTAATGGACGGAGCATCTGAACCAATCAAACACTCACACCCAGTCAAAAGATCTGGGTTTAATCCATCACCGTTCTTTAGCCCACTCTGCCACCCCAGTTCAGACATGGCTATATGCAAATCAGTCTGACCCTGTGCCTCATGGGAACAGTCCAGCCCGAACTGCCAAGCCATGCCTTCCCTGGACCGGAAACAAGCTTCCGAGGACCGGTTTCTGGCATTACAGCCGTCTTCAGCCCGGCTTGCTTGAATCCAGTGGCAAAGTGAGCAAGGGACTCTTGTCTGAGCATACCCTGCCACACTTATGGCAGCCAAAAGCGGTACAAAAGGGGGTGGTAATGGACGGAGCATCTGAATCAATCAAACACTCACACCCAGTCAAAAGATCTGGGTTTAATCCATCACCGTTCTTTAGGCCACTCTGCCACCCCATTTCAGACATGGCTATATGCAAATGTGTCTGACCCTGTGCCTCATGGGAACAGTCCAGTCCGAACTGCCAAGCCATGCCTTCCCTGGCCCGGAAACAAGCTTCCGAGGACCGGTTTCTGGCATTACAGCCGTCTTCAGCCTGGCTTGCTTGAATCCAGTGGCAAAGTGAGCAAGGGACTCACGTCTGAGCATACCCTGCCACACTTATGGCGACCAAAAGCGGTACAAAAGGGGGTGGTGATGAACGGAGCATCTGAATCAATCAAACACTCACACCCAGTCAAAAGATCTGGGTTTAATCCATCACCGTTCTTTAGCCCACTCTGCCACCCCAGTTCAGACATGGCTATATGCAAATCAGTCTGACCCTGTGCCTCATGGGAACAGTCCAGCCCGAACTGCCAAGCCATCGTGTTTGATTGATTCAGATGCTCCGTCCATCACCACCCCCTTTTGTACCGCTTTTGGCCGCCATAAGTGTGGTAGGGTATGCTCAGACGTGAGTCCCTTGCTCACTTTGCCACTGGATTCAAGCAAGCCGGGCTGAAGACGGCTGTATTGCCAGAAACCGGTCCTCGGAAGCTTGTTTCCGGTCCAGGGAAGGCATGACTTGGCAGTTCGGGCTGGACTGTTCCCATGAGGCACAGGATCAGACTGATTTGCATATAGCCATGTCTGAACTGGGGTGGCAGAGTGGGCTAAAGAACGGTGATGGATTAAACCCAGATCTTTTGACTGGGTGTGAGTGTTTGATTGGTTCAGATGCTCCGTTCATTACCACCCCCTTTTGTACCACTTTTGGCCGCCATAAGTGTGGCAGGGTATGCTCAGATGTGAGTCCCTTGCTCACTTTGCCACTGGATTCAAGCAAGCCAGGCTGAAAACGGCTGTAATGCCAGAAACCGGTCCTCGGAAGCTTGTTTCCGGTCCAGGGAAGGCATGGCAGTTCGGGCTGGACTGTTCCCATGAGGCACAGGGTCAGACTGATTTGCATATAGCCATGTCTGAACTGGGGTGGCAGAGTGGGCTAAAGAACGGTGATGGATTAAACCCAGATCTTTTGACTGGGTGTGAGTGTTTGATTGATTCAGATGCTCAGTCCATCACCACCCCCTTTTGTACCGCTTTTGGCCGCCATAAGTGTGGCAGGGTATGCTCAGACGTGAGTCCCTTGCTCACTTTGCCACTGGATTCAAGCAAGCCGGGCTGAAGATGGCTGGAATGCCAGAAACTGGTTCTCGGAAGCTTGTTTCCGGTCCAGGGAAGGCATGGCTTGACAGTTCGGGCTGGACTGTTCCCATGAGGCACAGGGTCAGACTGATTTGCATATAGCCATGTCTGAACTGGGGTGGCAGAGTGGGCTAAAGAACGGTGATGGATTAAACCCAGATCTTTTGACTGGGTGTGAGTGTTTGATTGATTCATATGCTCCGTCCATCACCACCCCCTTTTGTACCGCTTTTGGCCGCCATAAGTGTGGCAGGGTATGCTCGGACGTGAGTCCCTTGCTCACTTTGCCACTGGATTCAAGGAAGCCGTGCTGAAGACGGCTGGAATGCCAGAAACCGGTCCTCGGAAGCTTGTTTCCAGTCTAGAGAAGGCATGGCTTGGTAGTTTGGGCTCGACTGTTCCCATGAGGCACAGGGTCAGACTGATTTGCATATAGCCATGTCTGAACTGGGGTGGCAGAGTGGGCTAAAGAACGGTGATGGATTAAACCCAGATCTTTTGACTGGGTGTGAGTGTTTGATTGATTCATATGCTCCGTCCATCACCACCCCCTTTTGTACCGCTTTTGGCCGCCATAAGTGTGGCAGGGTATGCTCAGACGTGAGTCCCTTGCTCACTTTGCCACTGGATTCAAGCAAGCAGGGCTGAAGACGGCTGGAATGCCAGAAACCGGTCCTCTGAAGCTTGTTTCCGGTCCAGGGAAGGCATGGCTTGGCAGTTTGGGCTGGACTGTTGCCATGAGGCACAGGGTCAGACTGATTTGCATATAGCCATGTCTGAACTGGGGTGGCAGAGTGGGCTAAAGAACGGTGATGGATTAAACCCAGATCTTTTGACTGGGTGTGAGTGTTTGATTGATTCAGATGCTCCGTCCATCACCACCCCCTTTTGTACCGGAGAACAAAAAATGGCAGTTCTATGCAAGCTTGCTTCAACATCCGGGATCGTTGGGGAATGCGCTTTCAATGGCCTTGTCAGGCACATTTGTTTACGCTTTCCCCCATTCTTCTGATCCCCAGACTTCTCAGGAAGCTCAAAGCAGAACCCTGCAAGATGGTTCTGATTGCTCCTGCATGGCCCCGACAGTTTTGGTTCACAGAACTGCACCTTCTCTCCCTGGACCTTCCACTTCCGCCTATTCCTTCACTGCTGACAATGTCCCAGGGCCAAGTCTGGCATTCGGATCCGCAGTCTCTACACCTCTCGCCTTGGCTCCTGATCAGCGAGAATTTGTTGGTCTGAATCTTTCATCAGAATGTAGAGAAGTGCTTTCTCAGGCAAGAGACACGGGCTGCCAGAGGACGTATCGTGGTCGACACTGGGGGCTCCCTATGATTCTTCACAGGACTGTCCTATCTAGACAGATCCGCAAATTCACTTTTACATCTGCACATATCCCGATTCTGGACAGAACTAGTGTCATTGGGCTGCTTAAAATACAGATTGACTGTCTTAGATATTGAAGTCCACCCTCCTTTTGGCCCTAGACATCGGTCCTACTCATTTATAAGAAAAAGGACTACGCATAGGCTGAGATTCACAAAGATAATAAAGAGATAAACCATTTAAAGTCACAACACAATACTTGAATACTCATGCAATCTTCTAAAGATTAGAGAACTACGCATTGGTTGAGCATCATAAAGATTCCAGAAGAAATACTGGCTCTGTCACATTTCAGTTCTTGAATACTCATGCATTTTGAAGTCTGCTTAGTATTTACCAACACTTGAAGTCGCCATATACAACGTAAGCCCTGAAGAAGTCCCCTGCGTGGGACGAAACGCGTCGGTTGTATGGTGTTCTATTTACACGCGTGAAATAAAGGTCTGAGAATCAAGAAATATCATTGTACGAGACTCATTGCAGAATTGATATTGTTAATTACATTGTGGTGCATCTGTGTTGTTGTAAAAGTTTAATTGAATTCCCTAGGGAATAGGCACGATTTCGGTGGGTGCCATTCAGTGTGCACACAACCCCTTATCGGATGTTATGGGGAGCAAATATATATGGGGTTATTATCTGTTAGGTGCTATCAAGAAGTAGGGACCACCGTTAGATCTGTGCTATCCTAAGAGCCCCAAGTACCTACAAGACATAAAGGTTGAAGTGGAAGCGTTTCTGCATTTGGTGCCAGCAAATCGGTGTCCATCCTTTTAAGTCTGAACCACATGAAGTTCTTCCATATATTCTGTTAATAACAAAATTGGGGCTGGCTCACTCATCCATCAAGGTGCATCTTGCCGCCATCTCTCCCTTCAGACGCACGTCTTCAGGCCCTTCCTTCTGGTCAGCAAGGATCATTAGGCAGTTTCTCAAGGGCCTTTTCAGAGTTTTCCCTACAGTCAAGCCTCCTCCTCCTCTTTGGCATCTGAACTTAGTTCTCGCCTAAATCACGAAGCCTCCTTTCGAACCCATTCACAGAGTAGAGTTGACATTCCTCTCCTGGAAGGTAGCTTTTCTACTAGCTTTGACATTCGGCTAGACGAGTGGAGGAATTGCAGGCTCTCACCATCCAGGAACCCTTTCTCCAGTTCAAAAAGGGTACAGTGATACTGCGTACCAACCCAAAGTTCATACCAAAAGTACCTTCAGACTTTCATTTGAATGAGCCGGTTATACTCAAAACTTTTTTCCCTCAACCGGCTACTCCGGCAGAAAAGGCACTTCACTCACTGGACATTCAGAGGTGCTTAAAGTTCTATCTCCAATGTACTAAGGACTTCAAGAAGTCTTCTCAACTATTTGTGTCCTTTAGTGATCCTCGTAAGGGCTTTCCCCTTTCCAAGCAGGGCATTGATCGTTGGATTACCAGTGCTATCCAGTATTGTCACAGAGCAGCAGGCAAGCCCCTGGAAGGGCAAGTCCGTGCTCTTTCCACGAGGACGATTTCTTCTTTTGACAGCCCTCTTTGCCGGGGTTTCCTATCCGGGAGATCTGCAGGGTGGCGACCTGGAGCTGTACCCATATGTTTACAAGGCACTACTGCCTGGATTCTGCAACGCAGAGTGACACATCAGTTGGATAGGCAGTCCTGAGGAACCTCTTTCAGTAGTGGTGAGCTTTCCCTTTCATCCCTCCTTCCATGTTACTGTTTCTTCAGCTCTTGCACATTTTTGCATGTGTTTATATTTTATAAAGTTTCTAAGTTTGTTATTGACCATTCAAATTGTCGTAATGGTCAATATGCTATTGCTTTGTTCTTGGTTTTATAATGGTCATGGTTCCACAAATGTGCGGATAACTGCTAGCTACTCTGACACAAGCATGGGAATCTATGAAAGTTCCAATACTTGAGTAAGTAAACAAGTTACTTACCTGTAACTTTGGTTCTCCAGTATTGGAAACTTTCATAGATTCCCATGCGACCCACCCTGCTCCCCTGGGAAAGCTCAGCCTCTTCCATCTTCAGTGGTGTGGTTACATAACGGCTACGAAAATCTGAGTTTCTGAGCTTCTCTTGGGAGGGTTCTTAGGGGTGAGGCTGATCTGATCGGTTGTTGATTTTTTAAAATCTCTTTTAAAAAAATAGGTGGATTAGGTGCAAAACAAGAATGGGCCTAGGCCTTAGTTTTGTTTTGGTAATGGTTTCTATTGCTATTATATGTATACCGGGGACTCCCATTCCGACGAGGGGAATGATACAAGCATGGGAATCTATGAAAGTTTCCAATACTGGAGAACCACAGTTACAGGTATGTAACTTGTTTTCATCTCATCCAGGAGCAATGTAGAAGTTCATTTCTCATATTAAAGATTCTGTTCTCTCATATTCTTATGTTCTAGTTCTTATATCTTCTGTGCATTCAGCTCAGTGGAAGTTGGGTATTGTTAAAGTAATTGTCTTACCACATCTTTGTATTTGAATTGAATTTTGGTAAGGAATGAAAGCTCCATTCTGCTCTGATGTTTGTTTTAAGGAAAGTACAGATTCTTGTTGTGGTGGGATGAATAACTGTTCTAAGTGCTTCTGACTGTGATCAGTCTTGATAGCAAAAGTATTTGTTGTAAGATTTTTATCTTGCTTTTTCCATGCATTCTTACATACGGTTAAGAAATGCAAATGATTGTTTTTGTACATTTATTTACATTAGAGAGGCACCAGAAGTCAAGAGTGTGAAGAAGGAAGCAAACAGAAAATCAGTTAAGTGCACAATAATGCTCAGGCAATTTTTGTTGTTCTTTACATTATTTTTTTGTTATACTCCTTCAGTGTAAACAAAAAGCGCAGTCAACACATTTCACCTAGTCTCTGGCTTATCTCAGGGCATGATCCAATTTGGAGTCGGCGACTACTGCCCACACTGACTCTGGAATCGTTCATGGTTGCTGAACACAGCTTGGATGACTAGATTATTTAGTCTGACGTACTGAACACTATTATTGCGAACTTTGCCTTCATCCTTATGACAATTTGAGATTCTTCTTTAAAATAGGTGTACCTTCGTTGATTACTACTCTTGCGGAAGCTTATGACTCTAGTCCGTCGTTGGACTCTATTCAAAATTGGGTTATGCCCCAAAGAAGCCCTAAACAGTGTGAAACATGATGACTGCTTTTTGTTTACCTTGAAGGAGAATAAGAATAAAATGCCTGAGCATTATTGTGCACTTAAATGATTTCCTGTTTGAGTCCTTCTTCATACTTTTCACTTCTGTTGCCTCTCTAATGTAAATGTATGTCTCTAATGTTGGGTCATTTGGTAGCAGGTCTATAGAGGTGGGCAATACGTGTTTGTACCTAGTGGCTACTACAGGTGGTGCAGTAATAAGTTCCTTAGCTGCCAATGATTGTTTTTGTAAATTATTTTTTACTTTTTAAACAGACTATCAAGCGCACATTTGATAAGAGAGCCGTGGAGGTCTATATGATTTTTAAGGAAGAGCTTCACCTGGTCAACAAAGTGTTGAGTAAAAAGCCACCGTACCTGGCATCCCACATGCCACATTATGCTGGGCAGGCACACGGGGTGCGCTGCCTCCGCTATCGCATTGAAAGGGCCATGGAAGTAAGTGTACATACCTCTTCTATTATCATTCTTGCTTTTCTTCCTTCCCAGCTTAGTGGGAAGTGCCTACACATAAAGATGAAACATGAAAAGGCCTGCCAAAGATGTTGTCACATTCGATTTTTAAGAGGATCTAATCCTCACATCCAAACCCGAACCTCTTACCATTACATCTCGAGCTGTCTCAGCCACCCCAATCCACTTCCTGTTGCTGGAAAATAGGCAGGGCTCAGCGAAGGGTTTCTCCCAGCACTGCACATTCTTTGAGAGAGCCTTCTTCCATTTATTGGCTGACATTTTATGTTCAGTTTTAATAATGTTCTTTTGTGTATTGCAAGAAAGTTGCATTCCGCCTTTACCTATTTATAAAAAGTGATGATTGTGCAGCAGTTTCTTTTAACCTGCTTATCTTTACAAGACCGCTTTCTTTTTCTGGAAATGTTCACCTAGTAAGTCCCTTCCCATTTTGCCGAGATCAACTCTTTTGTCAGTGTCTTGACCTGCACTTTAGGAGGCAATCAATGTTATGAAAGCATATTGTCTGTTGCATCTGGGTAAAAGGAACTCAGAAGTGGATATAGTAACCATTTCAGCTTCATCCTTATTGGTTGAAGTGCAGTTTTTTTCAAATGAGATACAATGGTTACTGAGCATGCACTGTTTTGTAGCTTTTTCTAAGGGAAATTGTTTTTGTGCTGCTAATAAAGTACTGGAGGTTCCCACTTTTATGATGGGGACATTTCAACATATGAATTTATGAAAGATGCCAATGTTAAAGAACTGAAGTTACAGGTCAGTAATTTATTTTATTTTCACCATCCCAGTCCCCTGTAACATTTGCTTAAGTCTCTGCGAGAGTCTTAAGACATTTCTACGTGGAAATCAGACAATCAATAATTTGTAAAGCTCAGCAGATCACCCATGAAGGGTCTCAAGGCGCTGGAGTTGCTGCTTGCTTCATGGTAGTTTGTTCATTTTATCACCAGGTTTTGAGTTCTTTCCTGAAATGCTACAGAGATTGGGTGGTCCTGAAGAGCAGGGGAAAGTCATTCCATGCTTTGTCTGCCAGTTGTGAGAAGGAGCGTCTTCCGCTGTTGCTACAGTAGATCCAGGGATGTCTGCGAGGAAGAGGGAAGCAGATCTTAGGTTTCTGGTTGGTGGGTGGAAGGTCAAACGTTTGTTGATGTAAGCGAGTCCTTTGTTGCGCAGGGCTTTGTATGAGTGGGACAACATCTTGAAATGGCACCTCTTCTGGATCGGGAGCCAGAGTATCTTCTTGAGGTGGAGTGTGATGTGGGTTTGTGTGGGGGAGGTTGAGGATAAGTCTGGCCACTCTGCTTTGTATTATCTGTAGTCTCTTCTGGAGGCGTGCAGGGAATCCTACGTAAAGTGCACTCCTGTAGTCCATCCTGCTGGTGACGAGGGCCTGTGTGACTGTCCTTCTGGTGTTGACTGGGAGCCACCTGAAGATCTTGCGGAGCATGCCTAGGTTATGGAAGCAAGCAAAAGAGACTGCGTTTGCCTGTTTCTTCATGGAAAGCTTGCTGTCCATGATAAATCTGAGATTGCGGCGTGGTCTGCTGCGGTGGGGGATGAGCCAAGTTCAGCAGGTCACCAGGAGTCGTTCCATGGAGAGGTGCTGTTCCCAGAGATGAGGACTTCAGTTTTGTCCTTTTTGAGCTTAAGACAGTTGTCCTTCATCCAGTCGGCCACGTTCATAACACATCTGTGGAAGTTAGCTCTGGTGGTGGAAGGTCTTCTAACAGCGAGATGATGAGCTGAGTGTTGTCGGTGTAGGCGATGATGTTGAGTCCATTTGATCTGATTGTGCTGGCCAGTATGTCATGTACTTGTTGAAGAAGGTGAGGCTGCGGAATAATCATTGGGGGACACCGCAGATGATCTTCTTGGGTTCCGATGTGAATGGTGGGAGACTGAGTTTCTGGGTTCTTCCGGTGAGGTATTAGGCGATCCATTTGAGGGCGTCTCCCTGTATTCCAGTGTGGTGGAGTCTGTTGATTAAGTTGTGATAGGAGACTGTGTTGAAGGGGGCTGACTGATGCAGGAGAATGAGACCTGCCATTTCATGGCAGTCCAGGATGGCCCTGATGTCGTTGCTGTCTGCAGTCAGGGCTGTCTCTGTGCTGTAGTTTGCTCGGAATCTGGATTCAGAGGGTTCCAGGAGGTTGTTGTGTTCCAGGTGTTCGGTGAGCTGCTGAATGATTGGCTTCTCTAGAACCATCACTGGAAAGGGGAGTAGGGAAATGAGCACGTAGTTCATTGGGTTCTGCTGACTTGGCAAAATGTTTCATCACGAGGGGCCTCACTTCAACCGGTTTCCAGGCTTCGGGAAAAGAGGTTGAGGTGATGGATGTGTTCAATACTTTCTTGAGCTCGACGCCAATCGTCTTGGTGCCAAGGTTGAAGATGTGGTGGGGACAGGGGTCCATGGTTGCATGCATGGAGGTCATTATGGAGAATGTTTTCCAGAATGTTGAAGGGAATGTTTTCCTAATAAGAACTGCTACTCCTCACAAACCGAAGTTAACCATGAATGAACGGGAAAAAGTATCGGCCTACCTGCAAATCTACAATTATTTCCCACTAGGTGGCTTCCTGTAGCAACACCACATTTGTCTTATAGTTATTTAGGAACGGGAGGTCTATCCCGTTTTAAGCTTGCAGCTGAGGCTATTCACATTTCAATCAATCAATTAACCAATCAACTCAGATTTATAGAGCATGGCTAATTACAAGAGAGGGTATCCAGGTGCTAGGTTCTTGCTGAGATCAGTCAAAAAGCAGGTCTTGAGTCCCTTTCTGAATTCCAGGAGGGAGGATGATGTTCAGAGGTTCTGGGGGAGGTTGTTCCAGGACTTGGCTGTGAGGATGGAGAAGGATTGGCTTTCACTATAGCTTCGGCGGATGCAGTGAGTGTGTGTGATGGCAAGGGAGGCGGAGCCAGGTGTCTGGAGTGTTGGTAGAAGTTCAGGTGGTGGTTGATTTATGATGGTCCTCGGTTGCGGAGGGCCTTGTAGGTGTGTATCAGCATCTTAAATTGGCATCTTTTCTGGATGGGAAGCCAGTGGAGGTTCCCGAGGTGGGGGGGTGATGTGTATCCTTTTGGGGAGGTGGCGAATGAGTCTGGCCACTGAGTTCTGTATTATTCTGAAGTCTCTTCAGGAATTGGGTAGTAATTAACCTTATGAGGTCTGGAATTTAGTAAGAGTCATATCGAGAGCAGATGAGATCCCTTTCCCAAAAAACTTATAGCAAAAATAAAAACTCTACCTACACTCCACCATAGAACCTTTTGTGGCAGCTCTCAAACTGCCCACCATCCCCCAATACAAGCAGTCCTTCACCCTAATTGTATGAGGCTAGCTTAGAATATGGTGGACACTTATTGGTGTGGTGTGGGGTGGCATAGTGGGCAAAAGAACAATGGATTTAACCCAGATCTTTTGACTGGGGTAGAATGTTTGCATTGTCAGCATTCCGTCCATCATTTGTTTGCTGTAACACTTTTCGCCCTAAGTGGGATGGGTATGCCCAGACGTGGGTCCCTTGCTTACTGTGCCCCTGGATTCAAGCTAGCCTAGCTGAAGAAGGGTGACATACCTAGAAACCGGTCCCAGGATGCTTGTTTCCTGTCCAGGGAGGACCTGGCCTGGCAGTTCGGTCTGGACTGTTCCCATGGGGCACAGTCTCAAGACTGATTTGCATATGGCTGGATCCAAACTGCGGTGGCGTAGTGGGCAAAAGTACCATGGATTTAACCCAGATCTTTTGACTGGGGGAGAATGTTTGCATTGTCAGCATTCCGCCCATCATTTGTTTGCTGTAACACTTTTCGCCCTAAGTAGGATGGGTATGCCCAGACGTGGGTCCCATGCTCACTGTGCCACTGTATTCAAGCTAGCCTGGCTGAAGAAGGGTGACATACCCTGAAACCGGTCCCAGGATGCTTGTTTCCGGTCCAGGGAGGACCTGGCCTGGCAGTTCGTTCTGGACTGTTCCCATGGGGCACAGGGTCAAGACTGATTTGCATATGTCTGGGTCCAAACTGGGGTGGCGTAGTGGGCAAAAGAGCGATGGATTTAACCCTGATCTTTTGACTGGGGGAGAATGTTTGCATTGCCAGCATTCCGTCCATCATTTGTTTGCTGTAACACTTTTCGTCCTAAGTGGGATGGGTATGCCCAGACGTGGGTCCTTTACTCACTGTGCCACTGGATTCAAGCTAGCCTGGCTGAAGAAGGGTGACATACCCTGAAACCGGTCTCAGGATGCTTGTTTCCAGTCCAGGGAGGACCTGGCCTGGCAGTTCGGTCTGGACTGTTCCCATGGGGCACAGGGTCAAGACTGATTTGTATATGGCTGGGTCCAAACTGGGGTGACGTAGTGGGCAAAAGAACGATGGATTTAACCCAGATCTTTTGACTTGGGGAGAATGTTTGCATTGTCAGCATTCCGCCCATCATTTGTTTGCTGTAACACTTATTTAAGTGAAGCACCTTGCACTAATCCAGACAACCCTTATGGTGATTTTACCGGTCTTACACAACCATAGGAAGCTCTCTAACTGGTAGCTGTGGAGAGCAACCTTCAGGCTTAGTCCAGAAGGAGTGTAAAGCATCTTGTATTATCAGTACTAATCATGAAGTGTAGTTTAATTTAAAAAGAACCACACCGTGTATATATAAAAATATGTATTTATTATAAACACTCACTCACACATTGGTTTATCTCCTACCAGGAGATATAATCACAATACACAAAATAACTCAATAGTAGAACAGGTAAGTAGCACAAATACACAGTGGTCTCCAGGGGGACACCAAACCATATACTAAGAAAGTGGAATGCAAAGCACGACCGAAGTTGGGACTGGACCCAGAAGATTTAGAAGAGCTGGGGCTCCAGGAACCACCCATAGTAAGTACCCAGGGACCCCACAGAGGCAGGGTGCAGAGTAGAAACACAACCACATACTCAAAACAAGTCCATGGGACAGTAGCAGTTGCAGTTTTTAACAAGAAGGAAGACCCTTCCCAGTGGAGCCTGAAGAAACCCCATGGAAGATGGAAAGTTGGAGAGTCACCCCACCCCTGGATACCCCAGGAACCAGGATACCTACACCAGGGAAGCCGGGTGCATGGATGCAAAATGACGTCGGAAACCGCCGTAGACCACTAGGGAGGATTTCAGAAAAGATGCGGCTGGTGAAGTAGGTGAAATAGTCCAGTTGAGTGTAAGGATAGACTCCTGAAGAGAAGTACCTGCAAACAGAGGGGACAGTGTCTGTGCCACTTGGAAGTGGCCAGGAGGCATGGACGACCAATGACCGCCGATGATGGGAGTGGTGACGGGGACCCTGTCGCTAAAGCTGTGAGGAACAGGTGACACTGTGGAAGAGCAGGAGCCATTCACGAGCTGTTCCACATCGGGAGACAAGATCCAGGGGTTCGGTGTCCAGCGGAAGCACCAATGAGCCTTTGCAGCATCAACTGACGCGCTAAACGAAGTAGGTGCAGTGTCGGGACTAGCAAGGTCCAAGGGACTCAACAAATGCAGGAGAGTCAGACCAGGCCCTGAACAAGCATGGAAGCCCACTGAAGCCAAAGAAGACATTTAAGAGGACCCACAGGCTGAAGGTACAGGAATGGCAAGAGGACCTCGAGCAGCTCACCAAAGATGCAGGCCCGTGGTGGAGAGGATGTGAGGAGGACAAAGATCTTGGTAGGAAAATATGCTGGAGGCTGGAGCTTCTTGAAGCTCGAAGATCTCTGGCATACTGAGTCAACAAGCCTTGGCAACGGCGAATCAACGGTGTGCTCAAGAGTTATGTTCCAGAAGTTCCAATGAGGGATACTGGCCTTAACCCTGCTGAGAATACAGTGCAGGCCCTGAGGGAGTTGCAGAACCTCCACCTGTGTTGCTGAGTTTGTAGGATGTCAGGAGCAGCACACCGATCAGCTTGGTTGCATTGCGTCCAAGGGAGATTACTTTGGGTGTCCTTGAAGCCCACTGACATGGAGAGGAACCCGGATGAAGCTCAAGCACAAATAATGAAAACAACTTGCAGAACAGCGAGACCAGGAGCAGCAGGAGTCTTCCTTGGTGCAGTCTCGGTTCCGGACGAAATACACCAAAGTCCAAGGTGCCCAGACAGTTGAAGTTGTAGTGGTATTGGGTTTGAATGTTGTCCCAGAACAAATCTGAAGAGCCACCCACAGGTAAGCTCATAAGTACCCTAGGGAAAGGGTTGGGATGATTCAATGATCACTCCCAGAAGAGGGGAAGATACTCTCATTTCTGTTGTCCAGTTTCGCGCCAAAGCGGGAGAAAATGGCTCCCTGAACTGGCTCAAACTGGAGAACTCAAGGAGGGCACTAAATGTGCCCTTCAAAGCAGTGTGGTGGCGCTGGCAAGCGCTCCCATCCCAGACCAATACACAAAGTCCTGTCTGGGAGGTGGTCTCACCTTCCTGTGGCAGGAAACCTATTGTTCTGCCTTCCTCTGTCAAGCTCAGCTCAGCAGCAGGAGGGCAGAATAGTGTCTATGGTCGGCAGCAGCACTATCTTGCTGTTAGACCCTAAAAGGCTGGTACCGGGAATACAGGGGGGCATCCGAGGGGAGCCCCCCCAGTACATAGGATCATACATCTAACACTGGAATCTGTGTTAGGGTAGGATTTAAACTTGTATCACCCACAAAGCGATACATGGAATGGGACCACTCTTATTCAGGAATAAAATCACCAAACACATTCAACAAAGGAACCTCCGCTCTAGAGTACACCTTTCCTCAAAATCTCAAGATACAATAAAAAAAAACATGGGTGGCACATCCTTCTCTGTTCAAGCAGCCAAATTATGGAACTCTTTACCCCCAACACAAGATCCACGGACAACCAACTTATCTTCAGAAAACTAGTCAAGAATTGTCTCGTCGCCACATAAGCACCATACGCAAACAGAAATAAACAGCATATCCCTCTATATAAGCATTTATTTATACTATATATATGTGTATTGCTATGTATAAACATGTAGAATAATTCTGTATTGTAAAAAAAAGTTATATTAAGTACAATACTTGAAAAACAGAGTTTATCTAATGCATCTTTAATCTACATATTCTTACTTCCTTTATGCATCAATATACCTTCCATGTACTTGGATCTATATATTTATTACTTTTCTCCAAAAAAAGCATATTCAATGCACTACCCTATTTCTCACCCTATTCCTCTATCAATATCCTAAATCTACATATACTTCCTTCCTTTATGCATCTATATACTTTATTTGTTCTTCTGGTTCTGTATATTATTACTTTCTTCGAATTCAGCATATCCAATTCACTATCTTATTTCTCACCCTATACCTCTCTCAAAATATCTTCTACCTCAACTCTCTGACTCATCTCAAACCTCTTTCTACTACTCTTTCCAGTGCAATTCCCTATTTCTCACCCTATACCTCTGTAAATATATCCTCCACATCCACTCTCTCATTCATCCCAACCCCCATACCACTACTATGATGCCCCATAAGGCCCTTTCTAGACTCTCCCCTACTCTACCCCTCCTTGCATCATCTGACACCTCTTTTACTATACAGACCCCTCACAACAAGCCTTTCTAAACTCTTCCATCAGACTTTTCCCCTTCACATCCCTTTTTACTCATCCCAAGCCTTCTCCTACTGCTATAACCTCCAAAACAAACACAAAAAAGTCTAAATCTTTCACTCTTGTATCCCTCCACTATCCTTTTCAATCAAAATAACAGACTAACATGTCCACATCTCAAATTTCATATTTCACTATACTAATTCACCACTAATCCTTTATGGGTTCCACAGTAACGTGTTATTCGCCCAAAAAAGAGCTTCAACACCTCATCATGGGTAACAAGCGCTATGTAAATGCAAACCTTTTTCCCTCGCCTATCCCTTTGCTACCCTTATCTATCTAAATAACTGACTAACATATCCACCACTCATATTGCTTTCATATTTCACTCTACTAATTCAACACTAGTCCTTTATGGGTTCCGGAGTAGCATGCTACTCGTCGAAAAAACGCTTTGACACTTCGTCAGGGGTAGTAATTGCTATATAAATGCAATTACAATACAATATAACAATGTTTGATACCAAACATGACCGGTTTCGGTGCAGACAATATATAGTTAAGAAATCTTGTATTTGATTCGATGTCCACTAAATCATTTAAATGGCTGACCCCAGTTACAGAGCCTGGAGAATTGACTCTGGAGTTTGTAGAAGGGCCCTGCCCTCAGGACTGAAGAGCCTGCCATAGGGGTGACTTCTAGGTTTTAAGTGCAGTGACCTCAGATATAAGGAAACGTATATCTGTTGTAAGTGGTGCTAGCACCAACTTACACAGCCTGCATGGGAGATCCCTGGTTTACCTATGCCGTGGGTACTTAAGTACCATATACTAGGGACTTAGAAGGGTACACCAGTAGCCAATCGTGGATGTACCAAGGTACGTACCATGTCAAATTTAGGGAGGAAGCACAGTGACTGGGATCCTGATTAGCGGTCAGACTAGTCAGGAAACAGAATAATACTAGCAAAAAGTGGGGGTAACCATGAAAGCAGATCCTACTTTTTTACACTAACATAATGGTTTAATTGAAATTGCTTTGTTCACCCTTAATTGAAATTGTCACAGTTAGTAACTCTACCTTTCATAAGTTTTCCTGGGCTAGATCTAGCCACGTAAGTTAATGCAAAACCTAATTCTCCCTTTCCTTTTGCCTTACTCACTTTTGTCCAGAGTCTGTAACACCCCATAATCTCTATTTACATCTCTTTTAGTTTATCTTTGCTAGTGTGAGCACCTCTGAGCTTCTTGTTGGACTAAGTATTCTGTAATCTTCATAGTAATCTCTGGAGGCAGGTCATCTGCTCCATTTCCCCCTGCACCCTGTTACCAATTGTTGCTATGCAACAGTATCCATGTGCCTCTTCTTCTCTGTCTGAACTTCTGCCTGACTTGTTACCTGATTCCCAGGTCATGTCTATCCTTGATCATGTCTGTGGGTGTTCTGTATTTTCTGTGCCTCATCTGACTCCTTCAGTTTGATATTTGGTGTTGTGTTGATGGCTCCTGACTCTGGGACCTTCCTGTGACCCCACCCCCTTCAAGGAAGTCCTAGACTTCATCTATTTTGAAAAAAGTTTCAAGATCTTCCTACATCATAATATACTTGATACATTGTTTACTGAGTTCTCTGCTTGAATGAATTCTGGAAAGAAGGGAATCTTGGCATTGCAAAGTGTCAGCAGTCCATAAATTCTGGCCGTTCGGAGGATTTCATCCTTATGTCTATAATTGAAGATTCAAGCAATGTTTGCCCGAGGAAGAGTAGCCAGTCATGACATTGGCATTGGTGCTTCATAGGTCCTTTCCACCCAGAAGATGGTTGATAGAGACATAGTCCAGATCAAGTCTTCAGCAAGCAATTTAATGCTTTGTTCTTATCTTTCTGGAACTCCTACAAATCGTACATTGTTGTGTTTTGAGTACCTTCTTGCATCCTCAGCCTTTGATGCAAAACCTCTGCAGTGTGGACACTGGCTTTCACTGTTTTGATTTCAGCAGCTGCAGTTTTATCAACAACAACTACTCTTTCAGAACTCTTGCCAGATCTGCGCACGGGAGATTCAGGGCTGTAACTATGGAATCTGTGTAGGAGAGTAGGGTCTGCTGCCTATGGTCACCCCCACTTTTTGCTGTGATTCTCTGGTTTTTCGCCTTTAGTGTGGCTGTGGGCCTGCTAATCAGACCCACAGCCCAGCTGTTCTCTCTCTAAATTGATACCATGTACTTTAGGTACATACCAGCTTGGTTACTGGGTCACCCTTGTGAGCCCCTGTATAGTGTACCATAGGTACCCAGGGCATAGGTGCACCTTAGGCCTACAAGGGGCTGCAGCATGTATTGTGCCACCCCTGGTTTGCCTTCCAAACTAACACCACAGGTCTGTTCACACAGCCTGGGTAAGGTGGTGTAATCACCCCTTACTTAGATATAGTATCCCTATATCTACCTATTCATATAGACACATATACACCCGTTTCAAACCAGTTGCTGGGGCACACAGCCCCAGCTCTGGTGCGAAACTGGACAACGGGAAAGGGGTGTAACCACCCCCTTCTCAGGTCCACCCATAGGAGGGACCTAGCCAGGTAGTCCAGCCCCCATCCTTAGTATAAGTATAGGAACTGTGTCCCTAAGAATCTTTGAAAGACATATCCTGGACCTTCGACGTTCCATTCTGACTGGAAGACGGAAGATATCTAAGCATGGGCGGATTTTGCGAATTGGCAATCCGCGAACTTGCGTATTTACGGATTCGCAATCCGCAAAATCCGCAAACTCTCGCGAATTTGCGGATTTTTTTTGTGTTCGCAAGGGTTTCTGCCAGTTCGCGAGGGTTGTGTACCAGTTCGCAATTGCGAACTTACTTGTCGGCTCGCAACGGCCGCGACTATGTTGTTTCTATGTCAGGTTCATCATCACAGGTTCACAGCACCCTCTGTTTCACCACTGCCACCCTCTGGTACACCCATGCCACCCTCTGGTACACCCATGCCACCCTATGGTTGGTTTATCACTGTAGATTATGGGGGGTGAAAAAAAGCAAGCACACCTGCCCTGCTTCAACTAACATGAATTAATTTGGGGTTGATTAATGTGTCACTGAATTTAAACTTCCAGTCTGGCTGGCACCTGCTTCCTTATCTGTAATTTGTTTTCTGTTGCAGTGCAATTTTTATTCACAGGACCTTTGTGGCCTACTTGTAGCTATTCTCTGAGCCTGCTGTGAGGGTCAGAGCAGGGTCATAGAATAGTTGCAAGTAGGCAACTGAACTCTGAAGGGGCCCCTCAGGAAGCACTACAGGGAATGGTTACTAATGATAAGATTGAACTTTTGCACCTGCTGAGTGCTTTCAGTTTTGTCTGTAATTGCTTTCTGTTGCAGTGTAATTTTTTTAACAGGATCTTTGTTGTATACTTGTAGCTATTCTCTGAGCCTGCTGTGAGGGTCAGAGCAGAGTCATAGAATAGTTGCAAGTAGGCAAATGAACTCTGAAGGGGCCCCTCAGGAAGCACTACAGGGAAAGGTTACTTGTGATGGTGGAACATCTCCGGGCAAGGTTGGATGCTGGTCAAACGGCGGCGCTTATTTTGTTAGACCTTAGCGCCGCCTTTGACACGGTGGACCACAGCATCCTCCTGCACCGGCTCGAGGAGACTGGTATTGGCGGTCAGGTGTTGCAATGGTTCCGCTCCTTTTTAGACGACCGCTCCTTCTGTGTTGCCATTCCTCCCTTCAAGTCCAACTACCAACCGCTGGCCATGGGGGTTCCGCAAGGGTCCTCGCTGAGTCCCACGTTGTTCAATCTCTACGTGAGACCGCTGGCTGATGTCGCTAGGCAGTGGGGCCTAACCTTGGTCTCATATGCCGACGACACACAGCTGGCGGTTACTCTCAGCGGGGACGCGGAAATTGCGGCCCCCAGGTTTCAGTCTGGACTGAAGGCGGTGGCTAGTTGGCTGACAGGCAATTGCCTTCAGCTTAATGCCACAAAGACGGAGGTGATGGTCGTCGGTAAGGGAGTGGAGCTGTGGGGCGACCAATGGTGGCCTTCAGAGCTGGGACCTACTCCGACCCCGGTGTCGGAGGTGAAAAATCTCGGGGTATGGTTGGATGCCGGCCTCTCCTTTGTAGGGCACACACAAAAGACTGCGGCCTGTTGTTTTGGACTTCTAAGGGGCTTGAGACCAGTACTCAAGTTCTTTGATGCCCCAACCAGGCAACTGGTGATCCAGGCTACTGTCATCTCTCGCCTGGATTATGCCAGTTCTCTCCTGGCTGGGGCTAACCAGGCCGAACTAACCCGTTTGCAACGGGTTCAGAATGCCGCGGCGAGAGCGATTGTTGGCCTGCCCAGATTTAGTTCTGTGGCAGGTGTCCTTCGCTCTTTACATTGGCTTCCGGTTAGGAAGCGCATTCTCTTTAAGATCTTGTGTCTTGCTTTTAAGATTCTGAGAGGTATCGGCCCGGAAATTTTGTCGAGCTGCCTTTCCTTTTATGTCCCCACCCGCAGTCTCCGTTCCCAGGGTTTGGCCCTTGCAGTGGTCCCCAGATTCAGGCTCAGCCGTATGGGAGGCCGTTCTTTCAGGGTCGTGGCTGCATCAGCATGGAACTCCCTCCCTGTTGAAATTCGTTTGATGGAGGACCTTTTGACTTTTCGGAGGGCGATAAAAACTTTCCTGTTTTAGTGGCTCTGTCTTTATTCTCTGTTGTGTTGTGTTTTGCCTTGTCCTTGCGCCGGGACGCTCCTTGGCTGGAGTATCTGTGCGCACAATAAATCACCTTAACATAACATAACATAACATAACATAATGATAAGATTGAACTTTTGCACCTGCTGAGTGCTTTCAGTTTTGCAAAAATCCAAATATCCAGCAGCATCCACAAAAAGTAACCCTTCCAGGTCAAGATCCAAATCAAAGTGACCAGCACATGAAAAAAGCACTGGGAGGAGCCTGCTGGACAGGAACAGGAAGTTGGAGACTGTGGGGCACTTCCATCCTCCCACCCCCCCCCCCCCAAAATGGACTCCTTGCAAAGAAAAAGTGCAGGCAAATGTCAACCTGAGGAGTTATTCTGATAAAAATCATAATTTTCAAGGTTTATGCTGCCTGCTGGTGGATTTCTTGTGCGAAATTGCAAATTTTGCAATCTCGCAATTGCGAGATTGTCGCTGCCCGCCGCATCTACGTGTTCGCAAGTGTTTACTCCCGCGAAATTGTATAGTATTCTAGTTGGCAAGTGCGACCAAGCAAAACATCCGCTTCGCACGGATTTTACGAATTTTCGGCAAGTTCGCGAGAGTTTGCGGATTGCGAATTTGCCGAAAATCCGCAAAATCCGCGAGCGGAATGGATTTTACGCCCATGCTTAAAAATATCTCCCTTGTGGTCAAGGGGTGACCACCCTGTTCAAACAGGCACCAACAGCAACTTTGCCGGTCTGCATTTTCGAGGCTCCCGCCGGATCCGGAAGAATCTGCGACACAGGAACTGGACTTCCAGACTTCCCTGACCCCGACCCACATCCACAGCAAAGCTGAGAACCGTGGCGGACATGAGAGACGTGGGACCGGAATTCCTGGACATCCTGCATTTTGCAAGCTGCACTCCTTCAACGAGGTATCTCGAAGTTTGGCTTTGGGGTGCTTGAAGCCCCAGCCCCGAGCACCATTTGCACCGAAGCCCAGGCCCCCACACTCCGCGAGGCCCCGCCTTTGCATTTGAGCTCAGCGCATCTTCCGGTTCCTAGTACGTTGGCTAGTGAGCCCCCTGAAGACTCCATTTTGAAACTAATTCGCTTTCCTGGTTGCTCCAGGCGTGCTACAGCTTCCCTGCAAAGAAGAAGCGCCATAGACCTTGCTGTTCTGCAACCAAGCCAATTTCGACATTCCTGCGTGGGTTGCGGTTGCCACGGCTTGTTGGGTCCAATCCGCATACCGACACCGCAGTCAACTAGATCCATCGTGGGACAGCTCAAATCCAGCGCCTGGTCATCGTCGATGCCTCCTGGACCTCGTGGCTGAAGAGACAAGTTCGACTACTTCACCTGAAATCACCCGACATCGCCTGGTTCCTTCCTGGTTCCTTCCTGGTCACTGGCTAGTGACCCAGACTCTGTCCCTTCTGCTTTCAGGTTCTTCAGATCTTCGATCCACCCTTGGATCCACCCGGACACTTTTCCTCTGGTCGCCTGCAGCACTTCTTTGCAGCTATCCATAGAAAACGACAACGAAACCCGACACGAAAAGACACCTATGTACCCGGCTTCCCTGGGTGAGGTAACACGAGTACTTCGGTGCTCCAGTGGGTCTTGACTCTCGAAGTGTCCTAGTTTAAAAGGGTTCCATCCTAGTCCGTCCGGAAGTGTCCTTAAATGGTATATTTGTAACTTTTACGATCTCCATAGAAAGTCAGTATTAACCCGCGCCTGTGTTTAGACACTGCACGCGTCTCCCGTGGGCCTCCTACTTCATAACCTTTGGTCGATTAGAGTAGCCCCAGCGATTCCACAGGCCCCAGGCCTGCTTTCTAACTCTCTCGTGGTTCTTATACCACTTTCTTAGTATATGGTTTGTGAGGCCCCTAGGGCATAACATATACTGTGCAACTTATCGTATATTAATTGTGTGACTTGTATTGTATTTTTACCTCTGATCTCATAAAGAGTGCAGAGGGGTTGTGTTTAGATTAAATACATATATATTTGATATATACCTTGTGTGGTGTCCTTTCATTTGGTACTCAAGGGATTATAATTGGTAAAACAACTTGATTAACTCGCCTACTGAAGTCTTAGCCTGATGACTGCTGGTACATGCTACCACTAGGATAGCTTTCTATAAGGTTGCCCACTAGAACTAGTGGACATCATATGCTCTCTTTCTGTGCAGATACACTGCTTCGCAGGAACGCATACTGTTCTAATTTGTTGTGGTGCTGCACAGACATTTCTCTGTTACATCCCATTATATCCACTTACTTTATATGCCTTTGAAGGATATTGAGAAATGAGCTATGCTCTAGGTCTTCGTAGGTTAGGACGTCTGTCACCCAGCTGTCCGTTCTTTGTGAGAATGCCAGTCAGTCATCTGTTGAGCTATCAGCGTCAGCAGATACTTCTTTGTTGAAAATCTTCCGGCCGCAAGATTTAGGATCCCATAGTATCAGACAATTATTTCAGGCCTGCAAAAGACATTATGGTAATGCATTGGTGTGCTCCTGCCTTTGAACATCATCACTCTGGGGCCATTGACACATCATGAGCCAAACGCCTAAATGAAAGTTAATTGGCCTTGTGCCCAGTCTCTTCCATTGGAGGTTGAGTCTAACTCCCTTTGCTGTCCCAGTATTCTTCCGCCCAGGCAAACATTACATAGTCCTATTTTGCTGTGTCAGAAGGGATGGGGGGAGGCGGAGCGGCTAGGAAACCTCCAAGACGCAGTCTTTCAGATTGGCAAGAGATATCGAAGGGAGTTTGGGAGTGTATTAAAGGGAAGTGCCAGGGCAAAAGCAGATGATTTATTTTTTCATTTGGGGAAGCTAGGGGTCCATTGTGTGGGAGAGCTGGTGTATGTACGACACGTTTTTGAGTTGGAGAAAGTCATTGCATTGTGTTAGAAATGTTTTGTCAGTGTAGGAAGTTGGCTTTGTATATACTATACCTAAGTAAGCTATAGTGTACACAGAGGCCAATGGATCCCCAGAGGCTTTACAGAGGCTGAAGTAGATACAACTAATGCTCTCTTTTGTGGTAATGTGGCCGAGCAGTTAGGCTTTTCAGAGTTCTGTGTTAAGCATTTGTTGTACAAAATCAGGCAAGAACCAAAGAAACTTAGTGGCAGGTAAGTTTAGTTTACAAATTGGCAATACTTTTCAATGCAGAAAAAGAATACTTAATGCAAGACTTCAGTTTATCAAGGTAGATAACGTTTTTGGGAATGGCAGTACTTTGCAATGCAGAAAAATGTACCCTTAGTGCAATTTTTCAAATGAGCAATATTGTCCTGTGGGAGGAAAACAAGAAGGCAATTTCACAGGTAATTAATTTACTTACAAACCCAGTCTTCATGATTTTAGGTCAGCACAGAGCAAGGCTCAAGTGAGAACCAAGACTGCACCACCAGCGGCACTGAGACGGCTGGGTGCAGAGGTCAAATTCGGAGTCAGGTGCCCAATTTTAACCAATAGAGACTGGGGGTGCTCGAAGTCGTGCAACTTACAGGTAAGTAAAGCGGAGTTGGAGGTCAATCTCGAGGGGTTGGACAAGCCCTGGGGGGGCCACAAGGCGCACCAAACATACACCCTCAGCGGCACACGTGTGGTTGGGTGCAGAGTGTCATCACAGCGTTGGACACCCAATGCAAATCAATGGGAGACAATGGTTTCAAACAAAGGCTGTAGGCTCGGACCAGGAAGCTGGACGAAAGAAACCAGTTCAAATGTTGAGGGACACCAGGCCATTGTCGTTGGGCTCCCGAAGGCTTGGGAGCTGCAGGTGCAGGGGTGTCCTTTGACATCTAAAATGTCTTACCGGAGCTGGTCGCTGTTAGGGGGACGTTTGTGCTGAGGCTGCAGGCGTCATTGTGGAGTCCAGGAGGGTCAGCCCAAGGAGGACTCTGGCAGCTTGACTACAGGAGAACCTCACTTGAACTCGGCCCAGAGGCATCTGTTGCTGTGCTAGATCCGTAAGCGGGGTTTCGCGATTCCGCAAGTCACAGAGGCCTTTCTTGGAGTTTCTTGTTGAACAGGGCCACTATATGTAGGAGGCTGACTTAGTATGGTGCACACTTATTTATCTGATGCACCTTGCACTAATCCAGACAACCCATATATTTTAGTGGAGACAACCATAGAAAGCTCTCTATGTGGTAGCTGTGGAAAGCAGCCTACAGGCTTAGTGCAGAAGGAGTGTAAAGCAACTTGTTTTACCAGTACTAACCTTGTAGTGTAGGTTAAATGAAAAAGAACCACACAGTGTGGTTATAAAAATAGTTATCTTTGTTATACACACTTACTAACACATTGGTATATCTCCTATTGGGAGATATAAACAAAATACACATAATATTTCAAATGGAGAACAGGTAAGTAGCACAAATACACAGTGGTCTTAGGGGGAGACCAAACCATATACTAATAAAGTGGAATGCGAACTTCGACCAAAGTCGACACTTGATCCAGAAGACGTTGAAAAGCTGAGGACCCAAGGAACCACCCAAGGTAAGTACCCAGGAACACCACCGAGGCCGTCTGTAGAGTGGAAACACAGCTGTGTACTCAATGCAACTCAATGGGGAAGTCGTGGTTGCAGTTTTTGCAGAAGAAGGACCCTTACCCAGAGGACCCTGAGTAAACCCCGTGGAATGTGGAAGGTTGAAGAGTCGCCCCACCCGTGGATACCCCAAGAACCAGGATGCCTACACCAGGGAAGCCGGGTGCATAGGTGCGAGGCGACGATAGAAACTGCCGTTGACCACAATGTAGGACTTCAGTGAAGATGCCGCTGGTGAAGAAGGTAAAAGAAGAAGAATTCAAGGGTGGATTTGTGAAGAGGAGTACCTGCAAGCAGAGGGGACAGAGTTTATGCCACTTAGGAGTAACCAGGAGGCATGTAAGACGAATGACCACCAAAGATGGAAGATGCAGGAGAGTTGACGGTGACCTTGTCCTATGAAAGACCAGGAGCCGTTAAGACCCTTAAGAGGACCCACAGGTCGAAGGCACATGGTTCGCAAGAGGACCTCTAGCAGCTCACCAAAGATGCAGGCCCATGTTGCCGAGTATGCGGTCAGGATGAGGATCTTGGCAGGACAAGATGCTGGAGGATGGAGCTTCTTGGAGTCCGAATATCTCTGGAGAAGAGAGTCAACAAGCCATGGCAATGGCAAGTTGACGCGGTGCACAAAGGTGCTGTTCCAGCGGTTCCGACGAGGGATACTTGCCTCAAACTCTGTGAGATGACCGTGCAGGGCCTAGAAGGAGTCAAAGAACTACCACCTTTGTTGCTGGACCTTTCGAAGTCCGGAGTACGTCAGTAGTAGCAGGTCAGTCAGCTTAGTTGAGGCGCCTGCAGATGCAGGGGAGTGACTCCTTCACTTCAAGAGAGATTGCTTCGGGTGTCTTTGATGCCCACTGGCCTGGAGAAGAACCTGAATGAAGAACAGGCACAGACGACCCAGAAGACTGGCAGGAGGTCGAGAGCAGGAGCAGCAGGAGTCTTCCCATATGCAGTCTCGGTTCCCAAAGCGAAGTCCAACAAAGTCCACAGTGCCCAGACGGTAGAAGTAGAAGTGGTTTTGGATCTGAATCTTTTCCCACGATGAATCTGAAGAGCCACCATCAGGTAATCTCTCAAGTACCCAAAGGAAAGGATTGGAACAATTCAGGGGTTCCTCTGGGAGGGGCTGGACGGAGGGGAGGATACTCCCATGTCCTTTGTCCATTTCTGCACCAGAGCGGTAGCCAACGGCTCCCTGAACTTGTATGCAGGGGAGCCGAGTAAACCTATTGTTCTACCTTGCCCTGCTCAAGCCTGGGTCAGCAGCAGGAGGGCAGAATCTCAGTCTAGTAGCAATCCAACCAAGTGCATGTTTAAAATACTTAATGATTTTAAACTCAGGAAATTTCCCACGGCCTCTATGATCACGTCTAAGCAGCACTGTGAGGACCTTGCCACCTTTTTTGTAAAAAACAAAAGTGGAGACCATATATAAGTCCTTTCCTCTGGCTCCTGTTTGTCTCAGCCCTGGATCCAGGCCCCCTACCATTCACACTCTTACTGCTTTTCCTCATGTTGTTCAGGATGAGCTCCGTCGGCTCTGCAGCAAAATGAAATCTGGCTCTCCTGTAAACTCTCTCAAGCCGGACCAGTTTTTAAAATCTCTGTCTGTCATCTTGGCCCCTCTGTGCCAGTTGATTAATACCTCTTTCTCCACAGCAACGGTTCCAAGGCCATGGAAACAGGCAATGGTAGTCCCCCTTCTCGAAAAGCTATCACTGGATCCAGCAAAATTAGAACATTTCCGCCCAATTTCTCTTCTACCATGGGCAGCTAAAATCGCTGAGGCACACCTTAATACCACCCTTACAGCGTTTTTTAATATCAACCGCATCCTGGATCCCATGCAGAACGGTTTCCGCCCTGGGTACAGTACGGAGACAGCGCTCCTTGCTATGACCAACATCTGCGGACCGTTCTAGATGTGGGTAACACTGCTGCACTGATCTTGTTAGATCTCAGTGCCACGTTCGACACTGTATCCCACCAGATCCTTTTAAATCATCTGGAGGAGGCAGGAATTGGCGGTTCTGCCTTGGAATGGTTTAGATGTTTCCTCTCTGAAAGAACTTTTCAGGTGTCTGCTCAGCTTTTCCTTTCACATGTCCAGTCTATTGGCCAGGGTGTGCCACAGGGCTCTGCCCTGAGTCCCGTCATTTTTAATTTGTACGTACAACCTCTGGCAGTGATATCCAGGGACAGGGGTCTCTCCATTGACTCTTACGCCGATGACATGCAGTTGGTGGTGGTTCTTGCTGACGATTCTACGCAGGCTGCCCCTAAATTTAGGAGCGGGCAGGCGGCGGCCGCGGAGTGGATGACCGCTAACTGCCTCCAGCTCAATTCTAATAAATCGGAGGAGTTGTTGGTGGGGAACAACATCAAGCTTTGGAGTGAGAACTGGTGGCCTAACACTCTAGGGAGCGCACCCACCCCTAAGTCGGTAGTGAAAAACCTAGGGGTATAGATGGATTCAACCCTCAGTTTTCAGGACCCCACCAAGAAAATAGCAGGCACGTGTTTCGGTCTACTACGGGGATTGAAACCCCTTCTGGGGTATTTTGACCCGCCCACCAGACAATTGATTGTCCAGGCGGCCATATTGTGAAGGCTTGACTATGCCAATTCACTTTTTTGGTGGGCTAATAAAGCAGGGGTCATGCGCTTACAAAGGGTCTAAAATGCGGCTGCCAGAGTTCTTCTTGGACTCCTGAGAAGGGGCCTCATTTTGGGTGTAATCCGATGATTACACTGGCTGCCTGTGGCCAAGCGCATAGAATTTAAAGCTCTCTACCTGGCCTTCAAAATCTTGAAACTCTCTTCCCCTTGTATTCTGACCGATGTATTGGTACCGTACACACCCACGCGCCACCTGCGCTCTATAGGGTCATTCCTGGCTCTTGTCCCGTGGGTAAAACGTCTACATGCCGGGGAACGATCTTTCCGCTGTCTAGCCGCCAAGCTTTGGAATTCCCTTCCCCTTCATATTTGCCGTCTGGAAAACTACTTGATATTTAGGACGGCAATAAAAACTCATCACTTCCCCTCGGTTTAGGCTCTAGTTTTTAGTCTGCCTGGAGTCAGCGCCGGGACGCCTCTTTGCTGAGGCAGCTGTTGCGCTTTACAAGTTGAACAAACATAACATAACATGTCTGTTGTCTGCAGCAGCACTAGCTTGCTGTTAGACCATGAAAGGCTGGTACCGAGAATACAGGGGGACTCCCTAGGGGACCTCCCCAATACATAGGATCCTACATCCAACACTGGAATCAGTGCTGGAGTAGGATTCCAACATGTTTGATACCAAACATGACCAGTTTTGGTGCAGCCAATATATAGTTTGACATCTCGTAATTGACTTAATGCCTACTATATGTATAAAATGGCTGCTCGCACTCGCACTTGCAAAGCCTGGAGAATTGACTCCTCAGACATAAGGAAACGTATATCTGTTGTGAGTGGTGCTAGCGCCAGCTCACACAGCCTACACTGGCAGGCCTGTAGTCACAATTTGAATGGTCTCGCATGTGTGGTATAATACATGATGCAGCCCATGGGATACCCCTGGTGTACCTATTCCCTGTGTACCTTAGTACCATATACTATGGACTTAGAAGGGTAAACCAGTAGCTAATTAGGAAGGTAACAAAGTACTTACCATAATCCAATTTAGGGGGAGAGCACAGTGACTGGGGTCCAGATTAGTAGGATCAGATTAGTCTGAAAACAGAATGACACCAGCAAGGTGGGGTAACTATGAAAGCAGATCCTACTTTCCTACACTGTTCTTGGGAGTTCTAGTCTTTGTAGAGGCAGCAGTCCTTCCTCTAACTTTTTGAGGTTGCTGGGTTGCAGGACGAGTCGTAATGTTTTGCAGGATCTTCGAGGGCTGCATACAAGCTGGTACGTCTGAGCCAAGTCAGTGGGTGTCTTCAGTCTTCATCTGCTGTACGGCTCTGGGATGTCCTCTTTCTTCGTAGGTTCTGTGGAACTCAGGATTAAGGTTCAGGGGTACCTGTAAAGAGGGTCACACACAGCTTCAAGGTAGATAAGTAAGTTGAATTTATTCAGCATACATGGAGAGACCTCCAGCTCCTTCTCCAGTTTCTTCTTACTGATATAATCTCAAGGCATAACATTCTAAGCACCTAGCAACTAACAAGAGTTCTATGAATACAGGTGCAGATGCATTGAGCATAGATCCCAACACATCTCCCCCATTGCAAATAATAATAGAAACACAACATGAACAAGATAATGCAGTTACAAAGAAAAATAATATACATTAAGGAGCAGAACACTTCGCAACATTACCACAGTTCCAAGCAGAACCATCTGACAAAATTAAAACATTTCTTTTGACAGACCTGACTTGCAAAGGTTGAGAGAACTTGCTGTCCCCTTTAACAACAAATCCACCCTTCTTTGTTACAACCCAATCACCCACATTGAAATCATTTTCACGTACCCTCATCCTCAAATTATACGACAGAGTAGAATTACTCTGCTGTTTGTCAACGCCATGCTTCACTCCTTTGCGATCGACCCACACACACTCCCTGCTTCTCAACCAACCTGGAACCTCCTTGAGACCAGGCTCACGACCTTTAAGGGAAACAAACGGTGAAACACCAGTAACCGAGTGCGGAGTAACTCTGTAGGACCACATCATTTTCTTTAGTTCATTAGACCATGTTAAACCATTTGCAAGAGACAATTGAATATTTTCCATTAACAACCTGTTCACTCTTTCCACCAATCCATTTGCTTGTGGCCTGAATAATGCCACTCTTTCATGGCAAACTCCCATACCATCCAGGAACTCCTTCATCTCCCTAGAAACTAATTGCACACCGTTATCCGACACTAAAGTTTTAGGAATCCCTTCACTTAAGAACGCCCTCTCTAGAAACCCAATAACTCTTCTAGTGTCAATAAACTCAGTGGACTCCACCACAAACCATTTGGAATGATAAACCACTAGTACCATCAAAAACCTGTTACGCACGCCCAGTTTATGAATTGGACCCAAAAAATCTATGGCTAATTTCTCCTACGGTTGTTCTGGAAACTCAACACAGTGAAGGGGAGGTTGTCTGACCACTTTGGTCTTGTCGCTGCTTGCACATGCATGACAATTCTTTACAATTTCATCTATTTCCCCATCCATACCTGGCCACCAATAAGATTCACAAACTCTCCTCTTCGTCATGTGCCAAGCTCATAATTTTAGTTCTAAGACTGCAAGGTGGAACCAATCTACTCCTACGCCACAATTTTCCTTCCGCAACACTTAATTCTCCTTCCACATTAAAGAAACCTTTTAACCGAGCATCACTACAAGACTCTTTCGACCAACCACCAGACACATTATCCATAACCATTTTTAATAAATGATCGTCATTCATAGCACTTTCCCACTCGCCTTTATCAAATGCCAAAATTTCATTGCAACTAGCACAAAATTCATCACCCACAAAGTCTTCAGACACCACATCAACTGGCATCCTAGACAAATAATCCGCAACCACATTTTTCCCACCCTTGACGTATTCCATATCAAAATTGTATTCTAAAACTGACAAAATCCACTTCGATATTCTTGGAGTAACATTACCCTCAAGGCCTCTACCACCTTTAAACAAATGCACCAGGGGTTTATGATCTGTTCTTACCCTAAATGGTAAGCCCCACAGAAAATACCTGAAATGCTTGATACCCCAGGTACAAGCGAGAGCTTCTCTTTCAATTACCGAATAAGAGGTTTCCGCACCTTGAAGCCTCCTGGAAGCAAATCCAATGATTCTTTCAACACCATCGGAAATTTGAGTCAACACTGCTCCAAGTCCCACACTACTTGCATCTGTGGTTACCAGAGTTCTTGCACGAACATCAAAATGACCCAGGGTCGGTGCATGCAGTATACCATCTTTAACACTCTTAAACGCCTCCTCACAGCTCTCACTCCATTTGAATACAACACCATTCTTCATCAGCAATCTTAAGGGTTCCACAACATTCGCAAAACCCCTGATAAATTTCGAACAATATTCGGCTAAGCCTAAAAATGATCTAAGCTGATCTTTACTAGTAGGTGTAGGAGCATTGTTGATCGCAGAAACTATGCTTTTTTTTGGTTTAATTCCCAGACCAGATATTTCATGACCCAAGTAGGTCACACAGTCACGTTTAAGTTGGCACTTTTCCCTTTTTATAGTTAATCCATTCTTTTGCATACGTATTAAAACCTCTGTTAAGATTTTATCATGGTGTTTGCAACCTTTGCCAATAATCAGCACATCATCTTGAAAACACAAAACATTCTCTACACCAGCTAAAATTTTCTGCTTTACTCTTTGAAATACTGCAGATGCAGATGCTAGCCCAAAAGGCATCCTGCAATACCTAAAAGCTCCTAATGGAGTAACAAAGGAGGTAAGGTGACGTGATTCCTTATCTAAATCTATTTGGTGATACGCAGCCGACATGACGATCACGCTAAAGACTACGCCCCCACCCATTGCACTCAGCATCTCAGATATGTTGGGTAGTGGTTGTCTGTCTACCCAAATATTTCTATTCAGGTCGCGTAAGTCCACACATAAACGAATCTTTGCTCCCCCGTCTTTTGGTGCGACCACAATGGGCGCAAGCCATTCAGAGGCTTCGAAAGGCTCGATTATTTTCAAATCCAATAACTTATCCAGCTCATCCTTCAAGGGACCCCTCATTAAATGCGGAACATTCCTAACCTTGTGAACTACAGGTACTGCGTTCTTTTTGAGTATTATTCTGTGCGAAAAACCTTTTAACTTACCCAGCTTCTCAGTAAAAACATCTGGAAACTTTCTCATAATATTAACTTCAAAACCATCCACATTGAGAACAGTGAAGGATGATACTGGTTCAGGTGCATTGGGATTTAAAGTAATACCTAAATCCTTTTGGTGGCGCCAGCCAAGCAGATTAGAACCTTGCTTGGTCAAGTAAACTCTTCCAAACACCTTCCTAGAAGAAAAAGTTATTACCATCCATTTCAATCCCAGAATGTCTATGGTTTTGCCACCGTACCCCACAGCCTTGATATCTGGAGCCTCCCAAGAAGAAAGATCATTATTCTCTGCCCAAACGTTGATGTACATGTCTTTAGATAGTAACGTATAAAGACTTCCAGAATCAATTAGCATCCTAACATCCTTAGATCCAGGATGCTTAGGATCTCTGCAGTCAAAGCCAATCAAACTATGCGGCTTCTCCAGCTTATCCGTACTTTCAGTAGGAACATCAATCAAACACACAGCATCATGAGGAGAACTACTCTTCTCATCAACTCCATCAATACATAACATAAACTCTTGAACATTCTCACAGCAATCATCAATTTCACGAACATATTGAGATTTTAGATTACAAACTTTGGGTAAATGTCCCCTCTTTCCACAGTTTCTACAAATAGAATTCCTCGCCATACAACGTGTGCTAGAGGCTATATGACCAGGAGCCCCACACCTATAACATTTCAATTGGCGAAAATTTCCCTGTTGTGAAGAAGTTATAGGATTTGGATTAGGACGAAAGTTGTTAGGAGATTTACTATAAGACTTGGAATCAAACTTTGCTAGAGGTTTTGCGACCTTCGTTTCATTAACGCTAGTTTGAACAAGAGAAGATTTTTCATTGACTTCAGATTGTTTTGTAGAGCATTCTTTGGATGATACAGTACTCGTGCATTTGTCCATTTCTTTGATCCACAAGTCAGTATTCTCAAGTCCTTTAGCAATCTGGATTGCTTCTTCCAATGTGCAATCTTTTATGAGTAACTTTTCTCTAACCCTTTTATTATTAGTGCATCTCACGATCTGGTCACGAATCAAAGAATCATTTAAATCCTTAAACTGACAATTGATAGACAGTCCCCTTAGAGCCGCTACGTAGCTCGCTATGTCCTCATCATTCTTTTGCGCACGACAAAAGAATTTATGTCTTTCAAGCACAGTGTTAATCTTAGTCATAAACCTTTTTTCAAGCATTTGCATGCTCATTTCATAGACGTTGTTCGGTTGACCATTTCCAATGCCCAAAGAAATTTCAGGCAAATCTTCATAAAGCCTTCTGCCCTCTACCCCCAAATTATGAAGAAGAATTGCTTGCCTGCGAATTGGTCCAAATTTGTCTGAACCTGTTGCAAGAATGTAAGTTAGAAATAATTTTTTCCACTCCTTCCACGGTATGGTTGGCTCCCCAGGAGTTGGAAGAAAGGCTGGAGGAGTAGCAAAAGTTTGTTCAGCCATGTTAGTATAATACACTACAAAAATAGAGCACTTTTACACTCACAAAAAAAATTATTACTGTCACTCTAAAGGCTCAATTGCATAGGGTCGATTTAAAATGAATATACACTGTTTGTTTATTACTTGCCACAGAAATGTATTGTTGGAAGGTATTCTCGTGTAGGAGATCAATGTCCGTCGTGTCGCTTGCTTAATATGTTGAAAATCAATGCAGAAAGCCAATGCACACCGGCTTCTTAAGCGCTCGTTTACAGAAGACAAACGCGCATGAAGAAGTAGACCCGCGTTACTAGGCAACGTGTAAATAAAGATGGCTGCCAGCGCAGGGTCACGCAATGTGAAGACGCGATGACATCAGAAGGTCATCGAACTTCAATGACGATGAGCACAGCTCCGCTGCACACTGATTTCAAGACTCCAGCTCCG
Source organism: Lissotriton helveticus (assembly GCF_964261635.1). Taxonomy (NCBI): domain Eukaryota; kingdom Metazoa; phylum Chordata; class Amphibia; order Caudata; family Salamandridae; genus Lissotriton; species Lissotriton helveticus. Next base: position 74,073,135 of record NC_136073.1, on the reverse strand, counting down.
GGTTCGGAAGAGAAGCTGAGAAACGTCACGATGCAGGTTCTAAAGCGGAGCGTGACAAGTAAGCGCGGGACAGTTGAAATTTCGAAGAATGCAGTAGAAGATTAAAGATTTTTTTTTTTGAAGTAAAGTTCGAAGTCAATGAATACCAAAATCACCAACACTCACATGGGGGTAGCGAAGTAGATTCCAGAAAGGCAGAAGTAGATTCCAGAAAGGCAGAAGTATATTCCAAAAGGGCAGAAGGAGTAAATGTATACTACCAGCTCCAGGTAGTATCATCCAGGGATGAAGGTCAGAAGCCGTGCGCTATACAAAAACGTTATAACATAACATAACAAGTACTCTGTTCCCTGCCAGAGTATGTGCGCCTCGTCGCCAATGTAAAGAGGGTCACACACAGCTTCAAGGTAGATAAGTAAGTTGAATTTATTCAGCATACATGGAGAGACCTCCAGCTCCTTCTCCAGTTTCTTCTTACTGATATAATCTCAAGGCATAACATTCTAAGCACCTAGCAACTAACAAGAGTTCTATGAATACAGGTGCAGATGCATTGAGCATAGATCCCAACAGTACCCCTAAACACTAGTTTTAAGGGTGTTGATGGTGTCAGAAGGTAGTAGCTAATGGGCTACTTACCCTTATGTTGATGACGCTCTTTGTATGTCCACTCCGTCTGGGGAGTTTGCATAACCCTAACCCTATTGGCTTAAATTCTCCAAACCAATACAGTGTATTTTCAAAGGAAGGGGTCATGTCAGCTCAGGACAGGGGTGGTCCTGGCTGAGTGGGGACACACCTCTCCTGCTCACTAATTTTCCAGCCGGCCTTACTACCAAAAGTGGGGCTTGGTCAGAGGGGCGGGCATCTCCACTAGCTGGAGAGGCCCTGGTCAGCATAACAAAGGATGGGAAGTCTTTGAGGCTTATCTTCCTTCAATGCTGTTCCTGCTTGGGGGTAGGTGTGAAGCACCGCCACCCACAGCAGGCTTTGTTTCTGACCCACGAGAGCAAAATACTCCCATCTCAGGGGGTCAGAAACATGTCTAGATGTGCAGACCAGTCAGGCACAAAAGAGTAGGTTGGTGGGTCGGTAGGTTTGCAGGGGGCACCTCTGAGGTGCCCTGTGTGTGCATTTATTAATGAAGCCAGGACTGGCATCAGTTTTGGCCCATTAATCTGAGAGGTTTAGTACCAAACAGATGGGAATTCAGGGAGATCATCGTGTAGCTGTGGAACTCGTAGTGACAAACTCCCAGCCCATGTACTCAGTATGGCTTTACCTTGCATTTAAAATGTCTAAGAATGGACCTAGACACTACAGGGGCATATCTGCGCATGCAGTTATGCCCTCACAAAAGGTATAGTGCACTCTGCCCTAGGGCTTGTAGGCCTGTTGTGGGGGTGACTTACCTATGCCTCTTGTAGTACTGGTAGGCCTGGCACATATGGATGTGTGCAAGGTTGACTCTTCACTTTCATCTGCACCAAAACATGCAGGCTGCAGTGGCAGTGTGAATGTGTTTGGTGAGGTATCAATGAGGGTGGCACAATACATGCTGCGGACCTCAGAGACCCTCACAATGCCCTTGTTTTCACTGGTAGCTTTTAAAAAGGATTTATTTGTAGGCCAGAGGTGCGCCAATTATAGAACAAAGGTACAGTTTTGGAAAGAACACAGGTACGGGGAACCTGGTTAGCAGGCACCCTTTGCACATTCAGTCAAAGATGCATCAGAGTCAGGCAGAAAGTGGAGGGGAAATGTATTAAGTGAAGAAGTCCAAATCGTAGATAAGGTGGTAGGTTCCAAGATGTACTTTATTGTATTAGGTTCCAGGTAGTAAATAGATACATTGGTAAATTGTAGTAAGATGGTAGATACAAGTTAAAGCTGTAATAGTAGAAATAGCCCCACCAGTTGCAGACTCCCTGTCTGCTCAACCTCACATCTACAACTGACACTCTCCCCAAGTCCACACACCAACATTCCATGACATCATACAGCATTCTCCAGTCATGCAGGCTGAACAGAAGGGAGAGTATTGGTGTAAGGAAAGAAGAGAAGAAATAACCTTACAACAGTAACCATGCCAAAAGAGATACTTTCCTACTGTCAGGTCTTGTGTGCAACATATCAAGGGTTTGATATTCCAAGTGCTTTGCTAAGACTGTTTGTGGTGATGCCACAGAATATCATAGGAGTATGTTAAGCACTCAGGGCTGGTGGGTTTACAGTGTTACCGGTCATTAATGTAAGGTTTGTAGTGGTATGATTTTTATAAGGGAGAATGTATTGAAATTAAAATAACAAATTTTAGGTTTGCTTGTTACTGTGAAAAGGAATTAAGGTAGAGCTCTTTGGAATCTCAGATTTGGTTATAATTCCCATTCTTGTTTATTTAATCTGCTGTTGTGACTAATTTTATTGTAATACTCCTTTAAAGTGAAGATAAGAGTCAACACAGTATTTGTGAAAAGTGAAGCAACAACTGTGCTGCAGTGTACAATGCATTATAAGAAAGCTTCTTCTAAAATACATGTGCCATCCTTTGTTTTCTCTCCTTTTCATCATGTAGAGTCTTTCAAATGCATTCTTCCTACCCCACATTGGCATAGGGGAAGAAACTGTGGAGGAGTACCATCATCTGGCACAGGTCTTGGAGGAGTTGGTGAGGAAGATGTTCACTGAATGGTCGCAGGCCGTGGACAAGCATGCTATGAAGCGCCTGGACTCCCCCCTGATAATGCGAAGTCAGGAGAAACAAGGCATGCTGGACGTCAACTTTGACAAGTATGTTAGCTTTGTCTCAAGATGCCAAATGGTGTGGGGGCTCCAGGCCATACCAGTTTCATAATAAAGCATTAAAAGGTATAGCAGGTTAGTGCTGTAGCCAGCTAAGCCTCCTGTTTTCTCTGCATGTTATATTATCTTGGCTGGTCAACACCCTTGTTACTCCTCCGTGTTCCTTCCAATACCTATATGGGTTTAAGTCGCTGCTTGGCAGCAGTTATCTGCAGTTTCTTTGACAATAATTCTTTCAAGTTGGATATCATTAGTCACCGCCATTTTTTAATAACCTTTAAAGCTTAGGAAACACTGCTGCAACGTTATCAAAAAGTAACTCTCCCACCTCACTCTGGGTCTGCCACATGCTGATATACAGCTTATTATTATTATTATTTTTTACAAACTAGGGCATGGGCCTAATTTTTTTTCTGCCACTTGCCACTATTGCAGGATTGGCCAAATATCCAAGGTAGTTGCTTAGACTTAATTCCACCTCATGCCTCTACCTTCTGCCACCTCACACTTCCTGCCTCATTACTTCACTTTAGTGGGCTCTTTTTCTTCCTGCTTTCTCCCTCTAACACAATTTTGTTACCTTTCTTATCCTCCCTTTTTTCTCTCTTTTATGTGTTTTTCTCTCTTACTGTTTGTCAGTCTGATGATGAAAAATAAGTCCTACTCAACAAAAATGCAAGCACCGACACAAATTAAAACTTGTTTCAACCCAGTGAGTTTCTGTTACCTCAATGCTTATTTATCTGCTTTACAGAAAGGATGGGTACTGTCTCCATTGTGGGTTCTATTTAGCTGACTTATAATTCTTCCCTTTGCTTTGGATATTTAATATTTCCTATGCATTTGAAACCGGTTTCTAAAATTGTATATCCTGTTCTAAAGTATTTTGCATTTGTGATCGACAGTCTCTTGGCTTGAGTCGTTTAGAAAAAGTTGTTGGTTTTCTGTAATTGATTAGGAAAGAGCAGCCTTAAAACACATGCTTATATTATATATGTAAGCTGTGAAAGAGTTCATGTAGCTACTGAAGAATCAATGTAGCAAAGGTGAAAATATTTTTAGTGAACAGTCAAGGGTATCCAAATAAAGTACAGTATGAACAATGGCAGGGCAGCTCACCTATGGTTACATTGCTCTGCTGTGTGCAGAAGTGTAGGAGTCTGACCAAGTATATGGTGCACACATATTTAAGTGAAGCACCCTGCACTAATCCAGACAACCTTTATGGTGATTTTAGTAGTTTTAGACAACAATAGATAACTCTCTAAGTGGTAGCTCTGGAGAGCAGCCTTCAGGCTTATTCCAGAAGGAGTGTTAAGCAGCTTGTTTTACCAGGCGAATCATGTAGAGTAGGTTAAATGAAAAAGAACCTCACAGTGTATTTATAAAAATAGTTATATTTATTAGACACACTCACTAGCACATTGGTATATCTCCTACCTGTAAATATCAACACAATGCACACAATATTTCAAAACCAGAACAGGTAAGACGCGCAAATACACAGTGGTCTCCAGGGGGAGACTAGACCTTATACCAATAAAGTGGAGTGCGAACTGCGACCAAAGTTGAGACTTGGCCCAGACGACTTAGAAGATCTGGGGACCCAAGGAACCACCCAAGGTAAGTACCCAGAAACCCCAGGTAGGCTGTGTGCAGAGTGGAATTACAGACTTTTACTCTATGCAAGTCAAGAGGAAAGTCGCAGTTGCAGTTTTTAAGAAGAAGGACCATTGCCAGTGAACCCTGAAGAAACCTGTGGAAGATGGAAGGTAGGAGATTCACCCCACCCATGGATACCCCAGGGACCAGGATACCTACACCAAGGAAGCTGGGTGCATAGGTGCAAAGTGATGTTGGAAACTGAATCTGTCGAAGAAGATGAAAGAGTTGGGTGGAATCCAAGGTTGGATTCTTGAAGAGGAGTACCTGCAAGCAGAGGGGACAGAGTCTATGCAACTAAGGAGTTACCAGGAGGCACAGAAGACCAATGACCAGCGATGACGGAAGATGCAGGAGAGTTGACGGTGACCTTGATGCTGCAGCTGTGAGACCAGGTGTCATATACAAGCTGCCCCACATCGGAAGGCGAGAACCAGGTGGTCAGTTACCGGCAGGAGCACCAACAAGCTTTGACAGCAACAACAGATGTGGAAATCGAAGAAAGTGCAGTGTCTGGACCAGCAAGGTTCGGGGAACTCACCCAAAGCAGGAGAGTCGGAGCAGGCCCCGAGCAAGCAAGGGAGCCCACTGGAGCCATAGAAGACCCTCAAGAGGACCCACAGGCTGAAGGCACAGGAGTAACCAGAGGACCTCGAGCAGCTTCCCACGGATGCAGGCCCACTGTGCAGACGATGCAGTGAGATCAAAGATCTTGGTAGCAAGAGATGCTAAAGGCTGGAGCTTCTTGGAGTCCAAAGATCTCTGGAAAAGAGAGTCAACAAGCCTTGGCAACGGCAAGTCAACGCGGTGCACAGGGGTTCTGTTCCAGGGGTTCAGACGAGGGATACTGGCCTCAACTCAGTGAGAAGACAGTGCAGTCCTCGATGGAGTTGCAAAACCACCACCGGTGTTGCTGAGCCATTCGAAGTCCGGAGGACGTCAGGAGCAGCAGCCCGGTCAGCCTAGTTGCGGTGCCTGCAGATGCAGGGGAGTGACTCCTTCACTCTAAGGGAGATTCCTTCGGGTGTCTTTGATGCCCACAGGCCAGGAAAGGAACCTGGATGAAGCACAAGTACAGAGGATGCAGAAGATTGCAGGAAGACGAGACTAGAAGCAGCAGGAGTCTTCCCAGATGCAGTCTCGGTTCCCAAACCGAAGTCCAATTAAGTCCAAAGTGCCCAGATGGAGAAGTAGAAGTGGTTTCATATCTGAATCTTGTTCCACGACGAATCTGAAGAGCCATCCACAGATAATCCCTTAAGTACCCTAAGAAAAGGGTTCGGATGATTCAGGGGTCCCTCCCAGAGGACAGAGGGGAGGCTACTCCCATGTCCTTTTCCTTTGTCCAGTTTTTGGTTTCAACTGGAGTATGCTAGGAGGTCACCAAACGTACCCTTCAAGGCTCGCTATAAGGAAGGGGCGTTCCCTTCCTAATAGCGATCCTACAAGCCATGTAAGAAACACATGCAGTTTAACACCCTCTTTAAGAGGATGGTAAGGCACTTGCACACGGGAATGGGCCCCCAGAGGACCCCCTGCGCTTTGGGAATGCATTTGCAAACATTTTTCAAGAGCAGGCAATGGTCCCTGGGACCACTGTCTGCCCTTAAAAAATGAAACGAAAACGTTTCATTTTTCTTTTTGTAAATGCATCCAGTTTTCCTTTAAGGAAAATGGGCTGCATTTAAAAATAAAAAAAAGACTGCTTTATTTAAAAGCAGTCCTAGACATGGAGGTCTACTGAGCCCAGCAGGACACCCTCCATGGGAGGGCCAACCATTCCCAATGGAGTCGCAAATTGCGTGTCCCTCATGAATATTCATGAGGCATGCAATTTGTGACCCCATTGGGAATCGCAAACAGTGTCTCTGACACTGTTGTACATTGCATTTAGTGACTCAAAATTTGGGAGTCGCTAAATGCCCCAGTCGTACATCTAGCCCTATGTCCTGTTTCGGGGATGGTCACACCTCCCTGTGACAGGAATCCTATTGCTCTACCCTACCCTGCTCAAGCTCAGCTCAGCACAAGGAGGGCAGAATTGTGTCTCAGGTCGGCAACAGCACTAGCTTGCAGTTAGACACTGAAAGGCTGGTAGCATGGGATCCTACATCCAGCACTGGATTCAGTATTGGGTTAGGATTCCAACATGTTTATTTCCAAACATGACCTATTAGGTTTTCAGTTTAGTGACCTCAAATATAAGGAAACTTATATCTGTGGTGAGGGGTGCAAGCACCCACACACACAGGCTGCAATGGCAGACCTGTATTCACAGTTTGAGTGAGCTCTCATGGGTAGCATAATACGTGTTGCAGCTCAGGGTAGACCCCTTGTGTAGCTATGCCCTTGTACCTTAGTAACATATACTAGGGGCTGAGAGGGGCACCAGTAGCCAATTAGGAAGGTACCAAAGTACTTACCATAACCCAATTTAGGGAGCGAGCACACTGACTGGGGTCCTGATTAGTAGGCTCCCAGTCAGGCTGCAGACAGTCAGAAAACGGAATGACACCAGCAAAAAGTGGGGGTAACAATGAAAGCAGACCCTACTTTTCTACAGGAAGGAATTACACGTTCTCCATTATTGAAACTTTCATAGATTCACATTTTTTAATCCTTCCCCGTCGTCCAAATGGGAGTCCCACCGTACCATATCAAAGCAAGAAGATTAGTAATCATAGGCTGTTATGGCCTAGGCCATGAATTTAATAGCCTATCTATGTCCTTTATTAGAAGAGACACAACTTGGCATATAACCAATCAGACGACATCACCCTCTGGAACACTCCCCGCAGAGGCTAGCTCCCTCAGATTTTCTACTGCACGTCGTGTGAAAGGAGTCTCCCTGAGCTTTGCTCAATTATTCTTCAAACCTTCTGGTTTCAGGAAACTTCTTTTCAGATCAGACAAATATTTCTATCCAATTTGACTCTTGGCCATGTCAAAACATTACAAGAAAGGATTATTCAGGCCATGTAACACCTGCTGCAAAACGAGGCTATATATTGATGACTCTCATAAAAAGTGCATCTATTGCCTGTATCCTGATCACACAGTCAAAGACTGTAAAATATGTTGCACTTTTTCACAGAAGACCCTCAGGGGCAGAGAGGGAAGACTTCTGTTGTAGTTACCGAGGATTAAATCTAAGGAAAACCCATATTTTGAGCATCAGTTTTGCTCCTTCAGAATGGAAATATCTATTTGGGGCATACCAGTGCAATGACCGACTCAAGAACTGAGGTCTGGTGCTGTGAAGTGCCCTGTAAGTAATGCAAAGAACCTTAAACATATTGTGACTTCTGACAGGGAGTCAATGCAACTTCTGAAGGTCTTTTCAACCGATTGAAACTTGGGAATCCCTAGCAGAAGCCTTGCAGCATTATTCTGAATCGTTTGAAGCTTACGTAGCTGCTTCTCGGGCATGCCAAGGTGGAGCCCGTAGTAATAGTCCAGTTTGGCAAGTACTAATAATGTAACCACAGTTTTCTTGCTACCTTCTGGAATAAAAGGTAGGATTTTCTTAATCACTTTAAGTAAAAAGAAACTAGATGAGGAGATAGCATTGACTTGTGCCTCAAAGTTCAGTTTCTCATCAATAATCACACCCAAGTTCTTAGCCTTGGGAAGTGGAGTAGGTGCTACCCCAGTTCATCCGGCCTCCAAGTCTGTGATCAGCTTGGGGAAAAGTTGCCAAAGAGGACTATCTCAGTTTTTCCTGAGTTCAACTTGAGGAAGTGTGAGCTCAACCACGAGCTGACTGCCGACATGCACTCCCTAAATCTTTTGACCAGCGGCATATTGTTTTTAAAAATAGGCAAGAGGATTTGAGTGTCGTCTGCATAAGATGTTAGAGCCAAGCCGAAGGATCTGATTAATGCTGCTATTTCTGACACATAAATATTAAAAAGGGTAGGACTCCTTGAAGAGCCCTGTGGAACCCCTCCGGGGAGCACCAAAGAACGGGATTCATAGCTACTGAAGGCAACTGATCGTATTCTACCAGATTCATTAAATTCTTTATTTCGGCAAAATTTTGCCATAAAAGATTGCACAAAATACATACATAAATAAGTAAAAACATACCAATCTTACTGGTACACAATCATTTAAACACGATTTAAAAATAATAAAAAACGAACACATGCCTGCATGGTTGAGTGTACTACCACTAAATCTTATAACATTCATGTTGCTACCTTTATCGTTACAGTTTTAGACCTTTTTTCCTACGGGCAATGTAAACAGAATGTAGGAATCTACTAGCACTAAGGACAATAATTTGGGAAGTGTCAGATTTAATTATTCTATATGCCAAATTGCATGACCTAATACCCATATGGTTACACAATGGTTTAATCCACTTTTTTCTGGCTTGGGAGTGTGAACCTCATCCTCTTTGTAGTTTCCCTCACACATTATACAATTTTCACTTGCCACATGAGTTTCATCTTTATTTTTCCTAGACCAATATACCATTGTAGAATTAGTCATAAGGTTACCATATCTAAACTTCATAAATAAGGTCTTTGCAAGTGGGGGCTCTACTTCATCAAGGAACACCTCGAAAAGAGGTTCATCCTTAAAAGTTACAAAATGTTTCACTAGAGTCCCACATCTAGTCCCATTGATTAGTTGATTATTTATGAAAGACCAGAAAACCTTTTTCACCGTGATTTTTGAATTATAAGGTAGCCTTTCCGGATACTCCCAAAACTGTGGAAGGCCTAATTTGGAAAACCATGTTTTGACATGTTTAAGCCAAATAATGGAGTTCAGTAAATCTAAGCCCGTTATTTCTTGTAGACCCTTCCTATAATCAGCCAGTTCAGGTGTCAGCCAAAGTCTTACCCAGAACATTAAGGGCCTAAGGATGGAGTAGTGGTCTGTCCTCTTAAAGTTCAAGTCCAATTGGAGAGGCACTAAAGCAGTACTTGTAGGGGCCCTTGCGATACTTCGCATGAATTTATTATCCATGATGGCAAAGGTATCCTTAGCCGATGGCCCCCAAATCTCAGCTCCGTAGAGTGCTGCTGATTGGACTTTGAACTTAAAGAGCTCCACAACAGGTGTCACTGCTTTACTTGTACTTGTGTTTTGCTTACTAAGGATCGGTTTAATATTTTGGGAAAAAATCACCTTATTTTTTTCTATTTGGGGTTTCCATGTAAATTTAGAATCTATAGCAACCCCCAGGTAAGAAAAGTGGTCAACTGTTTCCAATTTTTGGCCATCTAGTACTAAGCACCCTTTATCCGGTCTACAGGGGTTTAAGGCCATGCACTTTGTTTTATTTACATTGATTTCCAACCCCTTCTTATCACAATATTCACTAAAGGAGTTAAGTAGTTCCTGGAGACCTTTCTTGGTTTGCGAAATTAGGATGGTATCATCCGCGAAAAGTAACGCAGGCACCCTTTCTCCATTAAGTTTGGGAGAATCATTCATACAGCCCTCCAGGTGTACAGAAATATTGTTCACAAAAAGGGAAAATAACGTGGGGGCCAGGACGCAACCTTGGCGGACGCCACGTTCAATTGGTATATTATGGGTCAATTCGCCACTGGGACCCCATCTCACATTGGCGAAATTCCTGGCGTGCAACTCGATTATTTGAGCCAAAATGCATCCTGGCATCCCGGCCTCTTCGAGGGACCTCCAAAGGAGGTCTCGTGGCACTAAATCAAATGCCGCTCTCAGGTCTACGAAAGCGACATATAAATGCCCTTTTCTGATGTGAACGTATTTCCAGTAAAGGCAGCAGAACCTAAATACCTGATCAATAGTGCTGACCTTACTTCTGAACCCAGCTTGGAATTTTGTAAGTACCGTCTTCTCTTCCAACCAATCACTTATACGGGTTAGTATATGCCTTGAGTATAATTCCTGCAGGATGTCCATTAAACTGATCGGTCGGTAATTTGAGGGTTCAGACCGATCACCCTTTTTAAAAATTAAAACAATCTCGGCTCCCCGCCAACTATCTGGGAAGTCGCAGTTACTAGACAAAATGTTAAATAAATAGTTTATATAGGGTGCCCAGACCTTTGTATCGTGCTTATACAAATCCCTGGGTATTTTGTCCAGACCTGGCGCTTTGCCACTTTTCAATGCACTAATTGCCATCTCTGTTTCTTCAATAGAAAAGTCTAGACACTCAATCGGGGGTGGGGCCCATGGTGCTTTTTCACTACACTTGTCTATAACACTGTCAAATTTTTTGATATAGAGTCGTGAAGTGGTTCACCCACGTGGATTCATCCAGGTATATGTCTTTCTGATAGATACATCTGCCGTGTGGTTCCTCACCTTGTGAATACCCCTTGCGTCAGCAACATTCGGAAATTCTTTTTTTCGTAGCCTCGCGCCGACGTGGACTCCTGACGTCATAGAGACACGACCTCGCTCGCGACTCCGCTGACGTCACCGACGCCTATAATAGGCCCACGCCGGCGTGATGACATCAGTTCCCTTTTTTCCGCGTCGTCGACGCTAACGGTTATCGGGAATCTCTGTAGCCAACGGATACTTTGTTGCCTATATTGTTACCTTTTCCTGTTTCTCTGTATCCTATTCTTCGAAGATGTCTTCTAAAAAGACCGGCTTCAAACCTTGCAGAGAATGTGGAAAAATGATGTCCATCACCGACCCTCACAGCGACTGCATCTGGTGCTTGAGCTCGGACCATGATGTGGATGACTGCTCTTCGTGTAAGAAGATGAACCCGAAGGCCCTGAGAGAGAGAGAGGCGAAACTCTTGGTAGCTAAGATGAAAGCTGGAAAGGAGAAGTCGTCGAGGTCTCGTTCTCGAAGGGCGAGGTCGAAGTCAAGATCGAGGTCGAGATCTGGTTCTCGGGGGAGGTCATCCTCGAAGTCGACTTCTGGACATGTTTCGAAGAAGAGGAAACATAAGAAGAGGAGACATGAGTCCCGACGTCGTTCTGGTAAGGAGTCGAGATCGAGGTCGAGGTCACCGAAGAAGGTACGTTCGAAAGTGGTGACTCTTGATGTTTCGGATCCAGAACCTGAAGGTGAGGCCTCCCCTTCTGAGTCGCGGGCGCCGTCTCCGGCTCCGACTCCGGCTCCGAATCCGTCTCCGAATCCATCTCCGGCGCCGTCTCTGGTCCGAGATGAGGAGGAGCCTCTTGAGAATGAGGGTTCCGCGCCCTTAGGTGAGCCGAATCCGAACGCTCCTCAAGACAGGCCTGAGGGTTTCCAACCACACTTTCCTACCCCAGGCCAAGACCCATCTGCGTTTCTCAACGCAATGTACGGAGTATTTTCGAGGGCGTGGTACCCCTCTGGTGCACCTTCGGGTCCCATGGGTCCCTTAGCTTTTAATTTAGGAGTCCCTCGCTCCTACCCTCCGGCTCCGTTTATGCCTTGCATGCCGGCTCCGACGCCGCTGTGGCATTTTCCGGCTCCACCGAAGCTGTCGACGCCGGTTCCGGCTTCGCCTGCTCCGAGTCGTCCTCGAACACATCCCTCTGAGCCGTCGAGTTCGATTCCGACGTCGATTCCGAATCCGTCGGAGCCGGTGGTGGATCCGGTGGCAAAGCGTGTCAAGATGAGATCCAGAAGAGAGACTCAACGCCTTATGGATGAAAGGAGGTTTTTGGATTCACAATCTGACATTGAAGAGGGTGAGTTGGATGAAGATGCTTTTGAGGAGTTGGCAGATGCAGGAAGCCTGGATTTTTCTCCAGAGTGGGAGTTACCCTCAGGCTCTAGTACTCCTTCTAGGGACGTTCAACCCTATCATTTATTTATGAAGAAGGCTGCCAGTCTCCTTAAGTTGACTTTGCCTACAGCAGAATTCAAGTCTAATATCCTGACTGAAGTATTACATTCTCCGAGTTCAGTGGTGGAACCTCTTCTCCCTTTTAATGATGCTCTGACAGAGCCCATTCTAGAAGTGTGGAAGAAACCTTTGTCGGCTACGGCTGTATCTAAGAGTGTAGCCAGAAGATACAGGGTTGCCCCTGAGGATCCTGCCTTTTTAACCTCTCACCCTTCACACGAGAGTTTGGTCATTCAGGCGGCATGCTCCAAAAAGAACGTTAGCGCTTTCCCTCAGGTTCCTTTCGAGAAGGAAGCGAAGAAGCAGGATCAGGTGGCAAAGAAGTCCTTCTCCTCTGCCAGTATGGCGTTAAAATCATCAAATGCCACTTGCTTGATGGGGAGGTATTTCCACGCACTTATGGACACTTTGCGTGTTCTCGTTCCAAAAGTTCCTGATGACAGCAGGAAGGATTTTGAGGAAGTCATCTCTGACGCTCAAGCGGCGGCTCGCCAGGTCATTCAGAGCGGCCTGGATACTGTAGACTCTGTGGCGCGCATTATGGGCACTGCTGTCGCTACTAGGAGGTCCGCCTGGTTGAAATCTTCTGACTTTTCGGCTGATGTTCAGGCGACATTGTTAGATCTTCCTTTCGATGGTTCAGGCCTCTTTGGGAAGAAGGCTGATGCGGCCCTTGAGAGGTTTAAGGATAGCAGAGCGACTGCTAAATCTTTGGGTCTTCAGATGAGAGGCTCTTCAACTGGCAGAAGATTCAGGGGTTTTGGTCGCTCTTCCTTTCGGAATTTTCGGCAAGGCCAACAGCAGCAGCAGCAGCAGCAGCAGCAGCAGCAAAACTCCTTGTATAGGACATATAGGGGAAGGAAAGAGAGCACGTCCCCGTGGACGTCAGGCCTCTTCCTCCTCCACTTCCTCCAACCCCCCTGCCCCTGAGAAGCAGCCCTAGATCCGACATTCAGGATCATGTGGGTCCGGTTGGGGGCCGGCTTACCCATTTTCTACAGGATTGGGAATCGGTTACATCAGATCTTTGGGTTCTCAATCTTGTAGAAAATGGGTATGCCCTTCCCTTTCGGGAATTCCCTCCCAATTTCCCTCCTTGCCAAGGGTATTGCTCCGAGGAACATCTGTCTCTTCTGCAGGAGGAAGTGTTGACTCTGATAAGAAAGGGTGCGATAGAGGTGGTCCCAGAGCAGGAAAGGGGTCAGGGATGCTACTCCCGGTATTTCCTGATTCCGAAGAAGGATGGCAGACTTCGTCCAATCCTGGATCTCAGGATCTTGAATCTCTATCTGAAGCAGGAGAAATTCAAGATGCTCACCCTTGTTCAGTTCTTCAGGCGCTGCAAGAAGAAGACTGGATGGTGTCGCTCGATTTGCAGGATGCTTACTTTCATATTCCAATCCTGAAGTCGCACAGGAGGTATCTCCGTTTTACGGTGGGATCGCAGCACTACCAGTTTGCGGTCCTTCCGTTTGGACTTACTACTGCGCCTCGAGTCTTCACCAAGGTGATGGCAGTGGTGGCGGCGCATCTCAGGAGATCAGGAATTCCAGTATTCCCTTATTTGGACGACTGGCTGATCAAGGCGGAGTCGTCAGAGAGAGTGCTCCATCATCTGCGAGAGACAACCCAGTTGTTGTACAGGTTGGGTTTTTCGATAAATGTGCCCAAGTCTCACCTGGTGCCCTCCCAGCGCAACCTGTTCATAGGTGCCATACTGGACACAACCGTATGTCGTGTATTCCCTCCCCCTCAAAGGATTCACGACATACAGGAGATGATTCCTTTATTTTACAATGGAGCGGTTGTTCCAGTCCTGAAGGTCCTTCGCCTGCTCGGTCTGATGGCTTCATGCATTCTGTTGGTCAACCATGCACGCTGGCACATGAGGGCGCTCCAGTGGTGCCTCCGCAGGCAGTGGTATCAGCACAACGGAGATCTCAGGGAGTCAGTGAGGATCTCCAGAGACGCTGCAGCGGATCTGTCTTGGTGGGGCGTGGAAGGCAATCTGTCACAAGGAAAGCCTTTTCAATTGCCTCAATCGGTGGCCACAGTGATAACGGATGCATCCACTCTCGGGTGGGGTGCTCATCTGGGGGATCTGGAGGTCAAGGGCCTTTGGTCTCCAGAGGAAAGGTTGCTTCACATCAACCTTCTAGAATTGCGGGCGATTCGTTTGGCGCTCGAGGCCTTCCTCCCTTCCCTTCGCGGTCGGTCGGTTCAAGTCCTGACGGACAACACGACCGCGATGTGGTACATCAACAAGCAGGGAGGGGTAGGGTCGCAGTGTCTCTGCAGAGAGGCTCTGCGTCTCTGGTCCTGGGTTCAGGACCATCGGATTTGTCTGATGGCGAATCATCTGGCCGGAGTGTTGAACGTTCGTGCAGACAGTCTCAGTCGGCAGTTCTCTGCCGACCACGAGTGGAGGCTTCACCCGGAGGTGGTTCACGACATCTTTCAGATGTGGGGGACTCCTCGGGTGGACCTGTTCGCCACTCAAGAGAATGCGCACTGTCTGTCATTCTGCAGTCTCCAGTATCCGATGCAAGGAGCCTTGGGGGATGCGTTTCAGTTGAGTTGGAGAGGTCAACTCCTTTACGCGTTTCCCCCATACCTTTGATTCCTCGGGTTCTGAGGAAGATTCGCCAAGACCGGGCCCAAGTCATATTGGTCGCCCCGGATTGGCCAAGAAGGGTGTGGTATACAGATCTACTCCACCTCTCCTCTCACCCGCCGCTCCGTCTCCCTCTCAGGGCAGACCTCCTCTCTCAGATGGAGGGGCAGGTTCTACACCCCCACCTCCAGACATTGCACCTTCATGCCTGGAGATTGAACGGGGCAACCTGATTTCCTTTTCCCTCCCGCCTGACGTTGTGGATGCCATCCTGTCAGCCAGGCGTGATTCCACTAAGTCCATCTATTCTTAGAGATGGGCGAAATTTGTCTCGTGGTGTGGGGAAAAGTCTATTGATCCATTGAAGGCCCATTTGTCTAATGTTCTCCAGTTTGCCCTTTCTCTGGCGCAGCAGGGGCTTGCGGTTGCCACGGTGAAGGGTTACCTTTCGGCGTTGTCGGCATTTCTCTGTTTGCCTGACCAGCCTTCTCTTTTTAAGTCTCCTGTGGTCTTAAGGTTTTTGAAGGGTCTTACT
This sequence comes from Lissotriton helveticus, assembly GCF_964261635.1. Classification (NCBI taxonomy): domain Eukaryota; kingdom Metazoa; phylum Chordata; class Amphibia; order Caudata; family Salamandridae; genus Lissotriton; species Lissotriton helveticus. The sequence goes on along the minus strand of NC_136073.1, from coordinate 74,057,718 downwards.
AATAAGTTCCCTCCTTCACCTTTTATTGTGGCTCAGTGGGATTTGAATCTTGTATTGACTTTTTTGATGGGTGCTCCCTTTGAGCCTCTCCATAAATGTCCCATGAGGCTTCTTACCTTTAAGACAGTCTTCCTGGTTGCAATAACCTCGGCAAGGAGGGTTAGTGAGCTTCAAGCTCTTAGTTCCAAGCCCCCTTTCCTGACCATTCATGCTGATCGAATGGTTCTTAGGACCAGGGCTGCTTTTCTGCCTAAGGTGGTAACTCCCTTCCATCTAGGACAGTCCATTACCCTTCCTACCTTCTATCCTCCCCCTCACCCTTCTAAGGAGGAAGAGAGACTGCACCGTCTGGACCCTAAGAGGGCGGTGTCCTTTTACTTGGACAGATCCAAGGACTTTCGCTTGGAAGACCAGCTCTTCGTTGGATTTGCTTGCTGCAAGAAAGGAAGGGCGGTCCATAAGAGAACTTTATCGAGATGGATTGTCCTCTGCATAAAGATCTGCTACTCTTTGGCCGGTAAGGAACCACCAGAGGGTATAAGGGCTCATTCAACTAGAGCTAAGTCTTCGACCTCAGCATTGGCTAGAGGTGTGCCTTGATATTTGTAGAGCGGCAACTTGGTCTTCCCTCCACACTTTCGCGAAGCATTACTGCTTGGATTCCGAAGTGAGGAGGGAGGGTCACTTTGCGCGCTCTGTCCTTCAGGATTTCCTGGTTTAGAAGAGTGGACACCCTCCTCCGGGAGTGGGGACTGCTGTGGGACTCTATTCACAAGGTGAGGAATCCACACGGCAGATGTATCTATCAGAAGAACAAGTTACTTACCTTCGGTAACGCTTTTTCTGGTAGATACTATATCTGCCTGTGGATTCCTCACTGACCCACCCGCCTCCCCGTTGTCCACTCTTCTATGCCAGAGTTACTGTAATGTAATGTATTTATATTTTGTGGTCAAGGAATTGTTTAAATTACTTTCCTGCCTTTGCTTAACACTGTGTGTTTTGCCTTGAGTATTGTGTACTATGTATACTTGTATATTTCTACTGTCATTGGTCCGTCCGTGTGCCTCGATGGCACAGAAAAAAGGGCGGAACTGATGTCATCACGCCGGCGTGGGCCTATTATAGGCGTCGGTGACGTCAGCGGAGTCGCGAGCGAGGTCGTGTCTCTATGACGTCAGGAGTCCACGTCGGCGCGAGGCTACGAAAAAAAAGAATTTCCGAATGTTGCTGACGCAAGGGGTATTCACAAAGTGAGGAATCCACAGGCAGATATAGTATCTACCAGAAAAAGCGTTACCGAAGGTAAGTAACTTGTTCTTCACAGCTCTCCCTACATGCTCTCATTGGCAACCAACCTCCAGAACCCTACAGTATCTTTCGCTTTGGCGGCCGCCAACATTTCTGCCCAGCTCGCCTCCTCCCACACCTTCCTTGAAGTCATCTGTATGTGCTTGTACACTTCGCTAGCTAATCTAACGTCAGCTTGGCTTTTATTTTTTATTGCCATCATAAGCTCCCCCTTAGCTAACCTACAAGACTTGCCATACCATGCTTTGCTATGTGACAGATTCCTTACATTTTGCTGCCTCATCCTTGGCATTTTTGTCAGTAATGTTTTCAATGCCATGACAAACTCCTTATGCAATGCAATAAATTGTTCTGAAGTGTTGGGTAAAACATGATACCCAAATAAGGGTGCAAAGGTTAACTCAAATTGTGAGTAAATTGCAGAGAAAATGTTACCATGTTCTAACACATGTGACCACTTTAAGGCTCGCCTATTGTTACTGACCAGTATTTCGTCACAAGAGACAATTTTTTATGCCTCTAGTGATGGTGCATCCCTATTCTCCAAAAACAGGAGTGGATCTAATGATAGTTCCATAGGATAGTGGTCACTCTCTAATCTATCCTTCACCTCAAGATCAACCATATACTGCCAGGTGGATAATGAGACAACTACAAAGTCTAGATTACTTTTGGTGTGGGCTCTTGAAAAGGTATTTTTTTTAAAAACATCTGAGGGAAGGCGGCCATTACACGCCCTAAGGCCATGTTCAGCCGTCAACTTTACTATTTGTACTGCCGAGGCAGAACATTTCATAAATTTAGTATTATCCAACCGAGGGATGTTGTTGGCTTGATCTTCTTCCTCAAAAACATCAATTAGCCCTGGGACAGGTTCAAAATTGCAGTTTAAGTTACCATCTATTATAACTGCTTCTTTACCAACCGTCCCCATTTATTTTATTTTTGACATTTGTAGAGCGCGGCGAATACCCTCAGGCGTCTCGACGCTAACAATTCATCTGTTTCCTACTCATAACTAAAGTCTCATTGGTTAAACAGCCATGTCTTTAAAAGTTTTCGGAACTGGTGGAGTGAGGAACTCGTCCTGATGTTTTGAGGAAGAGTATTCCATAGTTTGGGCGCGGCCACTAGGAAGCGGCGGTCACCCCAGGACACTGTTTTTGATCGTGGGATTGCTAATTGGTGTAAGGTGGAGGAGCGAAGCTGTCTGCAAGGTATATAAGGTTTCAATTGGTCCTTTAGAGAATGCGGTCCTTGGTTGTTGAGTGCCTTGTAAACTATACATAAGGACTTAAACTTTATTCTGTTTTGGATCGTTAGCCAATGAAACTGCCTTATTGTTTCTGATATGGATTCGAACTTAGAAGTTCCAGACAGCAAACGTGCAGCCGCATTCTGTATTGACTGTAACTTTTTTGTGACCCTGACCTGAGCATTAAGAAATAGACCGTTACAGTAGTCTAAAGAAGATAAAACCAAAGAGCTAACCAATGTTTTGATTAGTGCCTCCGGAAGAAAGGGGCGAATCTTTCTAATCATTTTCAGTTTGTAATGGGCCGTGGTTGCAACTTTGTTTGCATGGTCCATAAAACTGAGGCCTTTGTCAAAAATGACTCCCAGATTCCTGACTTTAGCTGTCGGAGTAGGAGGTAAACCAAAGGCTGCTGGCCACCAACATGATGGCCATGATGGAAGAAGTGGTCCAAAAATAACTACCTCCGTTTTTTCTGAGTTGAGCTTGAGGCAGTTAGTGGCCATCCATTCTCCTATTTGCAGCAATCCATTTTTAAAATTTTGTGCCACTTGTCCTCCATCACCCTTGATGGCCAATACCAACTGCGTATCGTCAGCATAAGATGTTAGGCTCATCCCATAAGCTCTGATGACATTAGCAAGGTCCGACACCTAGATATTAAATAGTGTCGGACTAAGGGATGAGCCTTGAGGAACCCCGCATGGCAGCGAGAGTTGCGCAGATTGGAAAGGTCCAAGGGTGACCGCTTGAGTTCTGTCAGCGAGAAAGGAGGCGAGCAGGTCTCTGGCAGAGTGACAAATGCCCAGCTTTCCGACACGATCGACCAAGATGTTATGGTCGACCGTGTCGAAGGCTGCTGATAAATCCAGCAGTACTAAAATTGCAGTGCCACCTTGGTCCCGGATGGCCCTGACGTCGTCAGCTGCCTTAATAAGGGCAGTTTCTGTCCCATGATATCTCCGAAAGCCAAATTGTGAGTCATCCAGCAGTCGGTGTCTCTCGATGTAGTCTGAAAGTTGGGAGTTCATGGCCTTTTCAGCCACTTTGGCTAAAAAAGGAAGACTCGCAATTGGCCTATAATTTTTCAGTTCATTTTTATCTCGGCAGGGTTTTTTCAATAGAGGTTTCAATAAGGTGTTTTTTAACAAAGTCGGGTATGTCCCTGAAGACAGGATAGAATTACAGACTTGTGTCAACACTGGTATTATGGACTCCATAACTGGTGGTAGGACTGAGAACGGGCAAGGGTCAAGAGCGGAACCTGTTTTGATAGTTGAGACGATGGTCCTTATATGGTCGCCTGTAAGTGTATGAAAACTGGTAAAAACATTGGCGGAATGTGGGCAAGGTGGGGCCGTGTTCATCGTGGGTGGTTTGAAAGCAAAGGCTTGATAAATATCGTCCACCTTGGTGAAAAAAAATTTCGCCAAGGTATCACATAATGGTTGTGACGGAGGGGGACTGAGGTCAGGGGCGTTACCTGCCAGTGTTTTGGTGATTTCGTACAGTCGCTTGCTAGAGTTTTTAGCTTGATCAATTTGGTTTGTATAAAATAATTTTTTTGCATTAATGATCATAGATTTATAAAGTGCCAAAGATTCTTTATAAACTTTCTTACTAGCCGTGTCATAAGTTTTTCTCCAACGCCTTTCCAGGGTCCTATTACTTTGTTTTTGCTGTCTTAGGTCATCAGAGTACCATGGAGCAGTCGGTTTAGATCTATTCCCAGACAAGGATTTAGTGGAGACTGTATGCTCAGTTGCATGAGCAAGCCAGGTCTGGAATTGTAATGTTGCCGCATTGGGATCGGTGGACACCGTAGGACACGTACTGTCCAACTGTGTTTTCAGCTCCATTTGGTTTATGTTCTTCCAATCTTTGAAAGAACTTTGGTTGATTATGGTAGATTTCTTATTTCGGTAAATCTTAGTTGTGATTTTACCGAATATGGCGTAATGATCGGTCCACGGCATTGGTAAAATGGTTGTTATTTGGAGACCGTCTACGTTTGAGAATATGGCATCTAAAGTGTGGCCTGCTGAGTGCGTGGCAGAGGCGACTAATTGTTTTAACCCCAGTGTTTCCATATCTGATATAAGGGAAGACGTGTCAACTTGGTTAACTTGGTCTAGGTGAAAATTCAGATCACCTAGAACTGTAAATGTGTTTTCTATGGCTAAAGTTTCCAACATTGTGCTGATGTTAGCCAGGAAACCGGTCTTTGTCCCTGGAGGTCGGTATATCAGTATTCCCTTAAAATTAAAAAGGGAGCAGAGCTTTATTCCAAACTGCAGAGCTTCGCAAGAGGTGGATGGGATAGGGGTGGTTCTAACTGTGAAGCAATCTCTGGCTATAATGGCTAGGCCACCTCCTTTTTTCCTGACTCTATCCTGCCGGTAGGCTTTATAACCGATGGGTACTGCGGTAACCAAATCTGGCTCTGACGACTCGTCTGTCCAGGTTTCGGTAACAAAAAGAATATCAAGTTTATTATCAATAATAAGGTCGGCTACTTCCTGGCTATGTTTGCATAGTGAGCGGGCATTAATAAGTGCTATTAAAAAGGATTCGTCTTTGATAGTAGTCAACTGATTGGGGTGAGCGGGAGCAGTGTATAAAGGAATAGAACTTTTGCAGTATGGGCAGGGCGCACTGAGATCATATAGAACCGTTGAGGGATCTAGTCTTGGGCAGCTTGGGTCAGGCGATGGTCTAAGTTCTAATAAGGTCGTACGCGAGTAAGAAAGGTGGTGGGTACTCGGCGCCCGACCAGGGGTGATGGTCCTAGGCCCGGTCCCGGCGCGGACGGGCGCAGATGGGCTTGCCTTTGGCGTGCCTTTGGCGCGCCGCCAGCGCGCCCGCTGCGCCCGCCCGCTGCGCGGATGGGATGGTCTAATACTTTTATACATAGGAGAGAGAGGGGAGGGTGGGAGGGGTACAACCACTACACCGCCACCCTTACCTCGCTCAAGATGGCTGCTGAGGTGGGTGGAGTGATGTGTCAGCGCGTGGGAAACTAAAGCGCTGTGGACCTGACGAGCCTGTGTGCAACCTCGGGGCGACGCTAATCTCGCGCCGAGATAAGGGCTGTGATTGTAAGAACGAGCTATTTAAAATATATACCATTTTTAAAAAAAACGCTATTTTTTATCAATAGCGCGCAATCAGAGCATAAAGGGTATAGCAAAGAGCCCCCGGCTTTCCGCCTCAGGGGAGAGTGTGAAACAAATGATTTATGGCAGTATGGCATAATGGCCTGTTATAAACATTAATTAGATAACACACTTTCCCCTCAGAAGTTGTAATTTTTAGGGCCAGGATGTCCAGTGAGCTAGTATTCATGACTTCAATCCTAATCTTCAGGGTTACTTTGACCCAGATAATTAGGCCCCCTGATGGCCTACCCCTGGTTGATGGAACTGCTCCAATGCCAAACGATTTATAGCCAACCCTGTGCGGTGTATCGATTGCCCATGATTCCTGTAATAGACAGAGGTCACTAGAATCAATGTACTCCGCCCACTCAGGATCCTTTAGATTCTTAGTTACTCCCGCTATATTCCACGAGATTAATAACAGTGGCGAGTTATTACCGATACTAGTCAGTCCTACGTTTGGAGTAACTGGTTCCAGTGGATGAGGCCCTGGGTGAGTCAGCACATCTTGGGGCATTCTGTCTGCTTCACACACCTCCATTTGCGAGGCATAATCCCTCACTCCCTGGACGGCTAATGCCGCCATTCCCCCCCCCCGGTAATCATTTCTATACTCTCTTCTAAATTACATATAGTAGTCGTGGGCACAGTGCACAGTATAGAGGGTGAACCGTTGGAGCTGATTGTGCAATCTATCCTTGATGCAAGTCAATCTACTCCTTCTAGACAGCTGAACCTATTATAAGTTGGAACCCCATTCCACCAACTGGGGTTACCCTGTCTACCATCTCTTGGCCCACCCCGAGCATAGTGTCTGGCCGTTGTCCAACTTCCTTCTTGATCAAGGCGCGTCTGCGGAGGATAGAAGAAGGTGAGTGGTCTGGCTTCAATAGTTGAATTCCCACCAAAAGTGTTCCATGTGCATATATGGTGTACAGTGTGTGACGCTTCAAATGTAACAACAATGCAATCACCTGGGATAGATTTATATTAAGGGCCTATCCATGGCACCCTTCGCGCCATTAAAATTTTACTTTTCATATGGTTAGATAAAGGCCTATTTTCATTCAGCCAATGGATTATTTTATTCCTCAGTGACCAAAAGGTTTCCTCATGATGGTTGCCTATCTCCGGGACACCTGTTAGCACTACTACATATGGCCTGGCATCAGGTGGAAGGTCTATATAACCCCCCCGCTGTTTCTCTCTTGTTTGGATCCCCTTTTGGATATACTGATTTACTTTGGTCTCCTTTGCCCTCTGTACTGTGATGTCTTTATGAACTGGTACAGTGTGTGCTGGTAATTGCTTGGATACATTCACTTTTGGGTTGCTAACATTTGCTCCCTGAGCCTCAGGTTGGGGTTTATTCGTATGTGATACTGACGGTATAGCGGGGGGTATTACCGGAGGTACTAATACGGTCTTGACAGCATCGGTGGTGCTATTTAATTTAGTTCCCACTATACTGAGGCTTGCCAAGGTTATAATGCTTTTTTCCACCTCAATCAACTGGTTTTCTATGCGTGTTAATCTGACTTCCAGAGGGGTTCATAGTTTTTTTAACGTTTCCCACACGTTTTTCAAGAATTCCTCATTCCTTCCCTCCACCTCACCGACAATCACCCCTCCCCTCTTGGCTCCTGTTAGGGGATCTTGCTGCCCATCTATGGCCTCCAAGTTAACCATGTTAATGTTCTCATTCTGACGATCTCTTTCAAGATTTGGGGGCACCTGATGAAGCTTACCACTCCCACCCCCTAATTTGGTATTTTCACCCCTAAGGTACTGGTCCTTTGCTACTTTAGCCTTTTTCCTGGCATAGGCAGATGTAATATTAAGTTTCCTTTTTTGGTTAGCACCCTCCTTACTTCCACACAATTTACTCACACTACCAGATAGAAACTAGGAAACCAGTGCTAGAGCATTATACGTGATGCCAATAGAATTCAGACGATTGAGTAGCAGATTTTGATCACCGTGTTGAACGCCGCAGACAGGTCAAGCAAAATAACAGCAGCAGCACCTCCTGCCTCTAGAACTGCTCATGGAAAGAGCTGCAAAACGTTTTCTGTTACCTTTCGCTATGAAACAGGCAGACTGTTTTCTTTATGATTTTGAAGAGCCAACAAGAAAGTCAATAACATTTATCCCCATTATAGATTTTATATGGCAAGAGGGAATAAGTATTATAAAGAACCCAGCCACAGTGATGGCAGTTATGCCCAGATTGGCTAAAAAATTATAAGGTACCGGATGATGCTCCATCATGCCTTATCGGACACCCAAAAATAGACTTTGTCATCAGTCAAGCAGCCCAGAGACGCTCCAGGACTCTGTCTTCCCCTATAACAACACTGTCTGACAGGGAGGGGCGTCACCTTGACACTATAGGTAAACGCTTTTCCAGCATGGCAGCAATAATGGTTAGAGCAGCAAATTCTCTAGCAATTCTATGTAGTTTCACAGACAAATGTGGTCGGAATGGCACAATATATCGATCTACTGCCAGAGGATATTAAACCCGAAGCCAGGAAGATTATCTTAGAAGGCGAACAAGCTTCTGTCAAAGATTGACTGTGCCGTTGATGTATCTTCAACTGTTTCTGACAACTTGCTGGGGCTGCAGTTCTTCATAGACAGGGCTGGCTGAAAGCGACAATGTTTAGACTAGAAGTCCAGATGAAGGTTTCAGATATGCTCTATGATGGAGAAGCGTTATTCGTAAAACAAATTGATGAGACTTTTCAAACTATTAAAGCAGATACTGACACTGCCAAGTCCCTGGGATCATTGCAATTTCGCAAACCGCTTTTTCGAGGGGCGAGAGGAAGACGTTCCTACTTACAGAGAAGGATTCCAAAATTATAGACAACATCATCAGTCTTACCAGGGGCAATACATACCACAATATACGCAGCAGTACAGACAACTTCCTGCAGCAGCTTACAAACAACCAGCAAGAGGGATACAGCCAATCAGGGGACGAGATGTCAATAGAAAACAATGATCTTTTATTTTTACCGACTACACCTCCCAATTCCAAAGACCAACTAGGGGGACGTCATTCTCGCTATTTCCATCAATGGTGCATCATAACATCATACAAATGGATACTAGACATCATAGCTCTGGGCATACCCTTGAATTTACCAACAAATTGCCAATTGTACCTCCAAAATGGGCGTCTTCTCCCCATCTGAAACAACTACTGAAGGAAGTAGCTATTCTGTTTCAAAAAAGTGCAATAGAGAAGGTCCAGAACTCCCAGCGGGGCATTGGCTTTTACTCCTGTGTCTTTCTTATCAGGAAAAAGTCAGGAGACAGGCGTCCCATCTTTGATCTTCGACAACTGAGAAAATACATGATAAAGCAGTCACTTCAGATGGTCACCCTACAAGACATTTTGCACTTCTACAGCTATGGTAACCACATGCCAGCTCTAGACCTTCAGAACGCATATTTTCACATTCCAATACACCGCAGACATTGGCGATACCTCTGTTTACAGGTAGCCGGTACACACTATCACTTAAAAGTTCTCCCCTTTGGTCTACGATCAGCTCCAGAATTTTTTCCAAGTACATTGCCCCATTGGTAGCCTGTCTAAGACTAAACAGAATTCAAGTCTTCCCCTTTTTATACGATTGGCTAATAAAAGGTTGAACGTACTATCATCCACAGCAGACACAGCACTATGCCTTTCATTATTCAAAAAATTGTGTCTCAAACCAAATATTCAAAAATCAACTCTCAACCCCACAACAATATTAACCTTTCTAGGAGTAGTCTTTGATACCCAGTCAGACAAACTTTTTTCTCCAGAACGACTGAACAAGATCCAGCATTTGTCCCAAAGGCTTTGCAAAAGAAAGTCATTTTCTGTTTGACTGTACAAGTTGCTTCTGGGAATGTGTTCCTCCCAAACGCCCCTGATACCAAACGGTAGACTTCATATGCATCCCTTGCAGGAACAGCTCAACAAGCAGTGGCTACAAATTCAGGGGGTCATTCGACGATGTAATCCTCATAACTCCTGCAATGATATGGGCTATGCAATGTTGGACAGTAGCATGCAATGTCTCACAAGGTATGATCTTTCTCTCTCAAACAACAGATTTCGTCATCACCACAGATATGGCCCAGGAGGGATTGGGATACGCATCTTTAGGATCCCTCAGTCAGTGGCAAATGGACAACATCCGAAAAAAGGATGCACATAAATCTATCAGAGCTGAGGGCCATAGACTTGACTTTGTTCTCCTATCTTCCCAGAATTGCAGGCTCGTCAGTGCTTATCCATATGGATAAAACCACCAGCATGCACTACCTAAACAAAAAGGGGGGACAAAGTCTGTTGCTCCATCACAACAGGCACAAACAATTTGGAATTGGACCGTGCAACACATTGTAACTCAAAGAGCAGAGCAGGTCCCAGGAGTATCCAATGTGCTGGCCGACTCTTTGTGCAGACTGACAAGCAGTTGTCATGAATGGGAAATTGGTTCCCGGGCTCTACAGAACATCTTCCTTCGGTGGGGCACACCGCGACTCACTCTGTTTGCAACCAAGACAAACAAGAAATTCCAGTATTACCAAGCTGGATCGGATGGTCGAAAATAGTTGCTTAAGCTTTTCCCCCTATTCCTTTGATACCAAAAGTGCCCATGAAAATGAAGAGAGAACCATGCTGGCTAATCCTCATTGCTCGAAAATGACCACGGCAGTTCTAGTACATGGAACTACTTCTTCTCTCGGAACAACCTCACATTCCTCTAATGCCGACTCCAGCATTACTCACCATGAACAGAGGCCAAGTACTTCAGCCCAATCCAAGTTCTCTTCATTTGTCTGCCTGTATCCTGACGACCAGGAGCTCGAAGCATTACACATACCCGGAGGCTGCAGGGAAATCCTTTCTAAAGCTCAAGCAGATTCCACTAACAAATCATATAATCTAAAGTGGAAACGTTTCTGTGTACAGTGCCAGGAAAAAGAGTTACATCCATTCCTCTCTACACAAGTGCAGATCTTGCCATATCTTCTTCACCTAGCCAAGTCTGGCCTTGCACATTCATCAATAAAAGTACACTTAGCAGCAATTTGTTGTTTTAGTAGGTCAGGTAACTCATCCTCTCTCTGGTCCGCAAGAATAGTTAAACAATTCTTCAAGGGACTTTTTAGAGTTTTTCCACCTGTAAGGAAACCTTCTCCTTCTTGGCATCTCAACGTGGTACTAACTCAATTAATGAAAGCCCCGTTTGAGCCGATATACAAGGCAGATTTCAAATATATTTTTTGGAAGGCGGCTTTACTATTGGCATGATTGTCAGCCAGAAGAGTTGGTGAATTGCAAGCGTTCACTATAAAAAAAAAACATTCATGCAATTCAAGAAGGCCAAGGTAATCTTAAGTACTAACCCTAAATTAATTCCAAAAGTACCTTTGGATTTCCATCTTAACACACTTATTGTTCTGAGGACATTTTCCAAACCCACAAACTGTTGCTGAAAGGTCTGTCACACATTAGATGCTAAAAAGTGTATTAAGTTTTATTTGCAAAAAACAAGACAGTTCCGCAAATCTGATCAGTTATTTATAACCTATGGCAATTTGAATAAGGGACTTACAGTCTCTAAATTTTCCATGGCAAGATGGATTGCAACAACCATTCAATTCTGCCATAATGCAGCAGGACGACCCTTATCTACTCGAGTCAAGGTTTTTTTGTAAAGAGCTGTTTCTACAACTACGGTTCTATTTGCTGGTGTAACAAATCTGCAGAGCGGCCACATGGTCCTCTAGGCATATCTTTACCCAGCATTATTGCCTGGGGATGCTACATACAAAGTTGATGTAGCAGTGGGACCAGCAGTTTGCACCATCTTTTTCAGTCAGGTGAGCCTCTTATTCTTTATAAGTGACTTTTCCCACCATCCGCTACTATTATGTTTATTGTTCTTATGATAGTTGTTATTACTATTAATGATATTTGCAATATTATTGTATGCTAATAATAACCCATGTTTACTGCTAACTATTCTGATTCAATTACATGGGTCTCTGCAGTCACCCATCTAGCTAGACCCCTGCAAGATCATTCGTGTTGAACTGCTGCTGCTGGAATATCCCAGTAGAGCATTCAGTTGGTTGCTAACGCTTAGAGCACTGTGAGATCAGGTGTTCAGAGATGCCATCAGATCAGCGATTGTAGAGTATTTTGCGATGAATGAGGGGCAGCCGAGTCTCCCTCTACACTCTGGGAAGCATTTAAGTCTGTGATTCGCAGAGAGTGCATTGCAAAGCAAGCAGGTGTGCTGCGCTCACTACATGGTGACCTAGGCATCTAGAAGAGGAGATACAATTCCTGGAGGGCTAATTTTTCGCCACTAATAGGACTGAAATCCTTAAGGACATTAGGGATAAGATCGGTGTGTTCGAAGAGACGGGCGAGCGGGAAACACACTATCTTGGTAAGGAGGCCTGTGTTAGAAGATACGGAGAGAGGGATAGAGCTGGCAAGACACTAGCTGGGCTATTAAAAAAACCATGGGCCTGCACAATATTAGTGAACTACGCACCTCAGACAGTGAGACGACGATTGGGCAGACGGCCGTCCAGGCCGAACTGATATCCTTTTACTCCTCAATGTATGAGGCAAGGCAGGACACCACCCACCTGGATCTACCCAACTTTTTTGACCATCAAATTGTTGGGACTTGAGAATGGGCACTGCAGCTATCTGAAAGAGCCGTTCTCCGAGGAGGAGGTAATTAGAGGTATTCGTGCCTTACCCAGGGATAAGGCTTCCGGACTGGATGGCCTGACGGCTGCCTTTTATAAGGAATATGCATCACTGCTGGCACCGCACCTTATAAATATGTATGAGGAATCGCTAGAAAGGGGAGCACTCCACTGTTGCTTCGAGAAGGGCTTATCATAACGATTCTAAAACCTGATAAAGACCCAACACGGTGTGATTTTTATAGGTTGCTGTCTGTGTTCATTCTGGGACAATAAAATCCTCGCTAAACATATCGGTACAAGATTACTTCCGTTGCTCCCCCTCGTGATGCACCTCAACCAGTGCGGCATTGTCACTAGAAGGGCCAAATCTCACAATTGACACACCTTTTTTGCAACAATGCAAGAAATCGACCCCTCACTTAAAGCGGCCGCAGTATTTTTGGATGCCACTAAGGCATTTGACTCCTTAGAATGGCCATATTTATTTGTGCTTCTCTCCCGACTCTGTATCATTTCAAAATTCATTCAATTAATAGCTCTTGTGTACTTTTCCCCTTCTGCAAAGCTCGGATCAACGGGACTATCTCCCTGTCCTTCCCGGTATCCTGGGGCATGAGACAAGGATTTCCTTTGTCTCCCCTTTCTTTTTTCTTTCGCTATGGAGTCCCTGGCGGCCCGACTGAGGCAGCACCATACGCATTGATGGCTTGCATTTGTTCCTCAGGTAACACTTGTTTCCCTGTATGTGGATGACGTGATCCTATATGTCAACCACCCACCTGAAAATTTAGACCCCCTGATAAAAGATTTGGAGGCCTCTCGGGAATATGTATTAATTTGGAATAATCGGTCATCTTCACACTAACAAAAACCACAGAACAGTTGCTGTCGAAATACCCATGCTGCTGGGTGGAGGGCCCAGTGAAATATTTAGGAATCTGGCTGAGGTGCAATAATCAGGATCTATGGCAGTGTAACTACGGGCGGCTCATGGACTGGCATTCTGCCCTAGGAACTCCAGCTGCGGCGCCGTTTGATCCATATAACGACCTATTTGGATATTTTGCAAAATCCATTGAAAAAGCCTTTTATACCTGGATACCTTATCAATTCCCACAAAGAGCGCATTACAGTAGTCAATTTTAGATAGAAAAAGTGTGACTACTACGGTTCTCTGAAGTTTGTATGTGATAAAGGGGAAGATTTTTCTTAGTGATTTTAGAAGATAGAAACAGGAGGAAGTTAATTGATTAACTTGGGCTGACATATTTAACTGCTCATCTAGAACCACCCCCAAGTTCTTTACCTTGGTACCTGGACTAGGACAGGTTCCCGCCTCCGTAGGCCACCAGTTATTGTTCCGTAATGGAGGTCACTTACCAAATTCAAATACCTCAGTTTTATCTGTGTTTATTTTTCGGTAGTTTAAGCTCATCTAGTACCTCTGCATGTCAATAGGCGGTGTCGGTCGACTCCCCCTTTACTCATTTTTTTACTATGTTTTTTCTCGACTTTTGACGGCTTCTTTTTTTAGTCTATCAACTCCTGGTGTACGACGGATGTCCCATCATCAAACCGGGTTTAAACCATGCGAGGCCTGTAACCGCCTGATATATTCGATACGGACCCCCACCTTGTGTGCCTTTGATGCCTGAAGCGTGCCCACGACCCACAGTCGTGCTCTGACTGCCGGGCCATGAATCCGAAGTCTTTGCGGGAGCGGTCCTGAAAGTTGTTGGAGGCCCGGCAGTCAGCTCGAGGTCCCAGTCGAGAGGAAGGTCTCGAGACCGGTCGGGGAGCCACCACCATCATTCATCATCCAAGTCTTCGAGGTCTTCGGGTATGTTGAAGCGGAGGCGCAACTAGAGCCACATTTCTGGGGTGCTACTAAAAATTGTTGGGGGGGCTAATTCTTCCAGCAATAGGCAGAGTAGAGATGAAAAGGTGAAAAAACAATAAAGCCTCGTTAACACGTAAATGGTCTTTTAAAGACCTGTGTAGTACTCGGGTGCGGCTGCGATAAGCTCAAAAGCTGTATGTGTTTGTGCCCAGGAAGCTATCTCAGCCCAAGCTGACACACACATCAAGGGGGAGGCTGAAGCCCTTTGAGCCCAATGGGCGTTGCGTGCCTGAGTCGAAGCACAAGAAGAAGGCGAAGAAACAGCGTCCTTTCACTTCTCCTCGTCAGTCGACCGACACAACGTGGGACCCAGAGCGTCTTTGCTCTCCAGCTCCGTCTTCGGAGCCTGCTCCAGGGACGGCTCCGAGCTTCCCTCCCTTTCCTAAAGCCAGAGCATCCCATGCCCAGCTTTGAGATTTCGACAAAGTGTTTCATAGCATCTTTGGGAAGCCTGACTCCGCCGGCACGGCTTCGGGCCACGCAGAATCGGCTGGGGGCCCTTTGCCTTTGATGCCGGCGGCTCCGGTCCCGGTGCCAGAGAGCCCCGAGAATCCAGGCCTACATCCGGATTGACGCTAGTCGACCTCACTGTACCTTGCCCGGCGCCGATCTCGAGGATGATTCTTCTGGCACTGGTCGTGCCCCTGACCGGTGCCGACCCCAGCCTCACCCCCAACTTGGATACTGCGCCGGACCGACATTGGTACCGGCGCCGGAATGCACATTTGTGCCTTTGTTCATCCTTGGTGTTCCTTTCAGGCCTGCTTGGCAACCAGAAGAGTGTGAGGAGGACTGGGAGGGGTCTGTGGACTCCTAATCTGACCAACTTGAAGAGTCGGACTGGCAAGAGGACCTGGATGACGCTAGTGGTCTGGATACCTCCTGGATACCGCCTCATACCTTGGCATATCTTGGCATGCTTTCTCCCCCTACCGTGGCTACGGAGGAGAGAGCGTCATATGCAGTGGTGTTGCCTTGGGCCTGTAGCTTCCTACAGTGCCAGTCAGCTGCTTCAACCAGCGGCGGCCTCTTCTGAGCCCCTTCTGCCATTCAATGAGGCCCTCAAGTATGTCCTTCTGGGCACTTGGTCCAAGCCCCGCACAGTGACTCCTGTGGACAGGATGATTGCCCGATGCCACCTCCTGGCCCTGGGCAACCCACTTTTCCTCTCCCAACCCCAAGAGCTTGGTGGTCCAAGCCTCGTCCTCTAAGTGCGTATTCCCTACTGCTCCCCCGGATTGGGGATCCAAGAAGCTGGACCACCTTGGGAAGAAGATGTTTTCTTCTGCCAGCTTAGCACTGCAGTCAGTGAATACTGCATGTGGGATATGGTTGTGCTAGTGCTGCCACAGTGCCCAGAGGAGGCCTGGGCCATTCTCACCCGTGCAGTGGCAGAGGGTAGAGACGCAGCCAAATTCACCGTCAGATGTGGGCTGGATACCCCTGACTCACTGGGCAGAACGGTTTCCATGCCAGTAGCCCTGACCCATATGCCTGGTTGAGGACGTCTGGTTTTTCGGGGGATGTCCAATCCACCTTACTAGACATTGCCTTTGATGACCGTTGTTTTTCTGTTGATAAGGCAGACTTGCCGCTCAGACGCTTTAAGGAACCTAAGGCTAGGGACAGATCCTTGGCCTCGCAGTAACCTCTCGACCCAGGCAGTCTGCTTTTTGCCCCTTTCTTGGCTACAGAAGGGGTGCCCCACCACGTTCGACCCAGTATAGCCACCAGTTCATGCAAGCTGTCCAGCCTGTGCATGGCCGCGAAGCCCAGCGATACAGATCTGGGGGCTATTCGGCAGGCCAGTCCACCCATAACCCCCCCCTGCAACAGCCTCCATACCCTCCTAGTCAGAACTTTCAGGGCCACCAAAGGCCAGTTGGCGGCAGGATTCGCCATCACCTCCCCCAGTGGCAAACCATCACGTCAGACAGGTGGGTTTTTCAGATAGTTCGAAGGGGCTACTCAGACTACCCATCCCTCCATGCCATCATCCTTCCATCACGTGTCGGAGGATCACTTGACTCATCTCTGCCAGGTAGTTGCAGCTTTCTTGGCCAAGAGAGCTATCAAAAGGGTTGTTTTGCCTGAAGTAGGTTGTGGTTGCCTCTCCAACTACTTTCTGGTACCCAAGAAGGACAAAAGCCTGCGTCCTATCTTAAACCCCAAGACCCTCAACCGCTTCCTCTGGAAGAAGAAGTTCAAGATGCTCACGTTGGCTCCGGTCCTGTATGCCCTCGACCCTGGAGACTGGATGGTTGCGTGGGACTTGCAGGACTCATTATCATATCCCCGTTCTGCCAGCCCACAGGCATTTACTACAGTTCACAGTAGGCCACGAGCATTTTCAATTTACAGTGCTCCCCTTTGGCCTTGCCAGTGCCCCTTGGGTGTTCATGAAAGCGATGGCTGTGGTCGCAGCTCATCTGCGCAGATCAGGAATTCCAGTCTTCCCCTATCTCGATGACAGGCTGTTGAAGGCAAGGTCTCCCCAGGCTGTCTTCTCCCACCTCCAGACCAAGGCGTGCTTCCTGCTCTCGCTGGGGTTCACTATCAACGTGCGGAAGTCACACCTGACTCCCTCTCAGACGCTCCTTTTCATTGGAGCAGTTCTGGATATAGCGCAGTTTCTGGCTTATCCTCCTGAACAGCGAGTCCCGGATATTCGGGCTATGATACCGATGTTTCAGCCTCTATCCCGGATTTCGGAGAGATTAACCCTGAGGCTGCTGGGCCTTATGGCCTCCTACATCCTGCTGGTGGATCATGCTAGGTGGCATATGCAGGATCTTCAGAGGGACCTCAAGTTCCAGTGGGCGCAGCATCAGGGGAACACTCAATGTCAGCAGTTCTGCACGTTGGAGTTTCCAAGGCGGCACTCGCTCCGCAATACTTTTCTTGCAAGTGGAAATGCGGCCTTCTGTACGCATTTCCACCTGTACCACTTCTGCCCAGAGTGCTGAAGAAGATCAAGCGCAACTGGGCCCAAGTCATTCTTATGGCTCCGGACTGGACGCGAAGAGTCTGGTATCCCGAGCTCTTGAGCGTTGCCATCGACGCTCCTATCAGACTGCCTCTTCAGGAAGATCTTCTGTCACAACAGCTGGGGACAGTCCTCCACCCGAACCTGTCCAGCCTCCAAATCCTTTCATGGAGATTGAGCTGCAGCAGTTGACAGCTTTTTTTTGTGTCATTGATATTCCTCCCAAAGTCTGTAATGTCATCTTGGCAGCCAGGCGTTCCTCAGCGAAGTCGGTATACGTCTATAGATGGAACAAGTTTGTGGCATGGTGCACAGCAAAGGCTGTGGATCCCCTTTCTGCCCCTCTTTCGGAGGTACTTTTGTTCATTCTCTCTTCGGCCCAGCAGGGCTCTGCTCTGGACACTCTTAAAGGCTACCTTTCGGCCATATCTGCCTTTCTTTGCATTCCTCATCAGCCTTCTCTTTTCAAGTACCCTAATGTAAATAGATTTCTAAAGGATATTACTCATCTCTTTCCTCTTTCTCCGTTCTTTATGTCCCAGTGGGACTTGAATCTTGTTTTGACGTATCTAATGTGTGCTCCCTTTGAGCCTCTTCATAACTGCCCTATCATGCTCCTTACTCTAAAGACTGCCCTTCTTGTTGCCATTACCTCTGCTCGCAGGTTGAGTGAGTTTCAAGCTCTATCCTCCAAACCTCCTTTTCTGGCTGTTCATCCGGACAAAGTGGTCCTTTACACAAGGCCCTGTTTTCTTCCCAAAGTGGTTATCTCTTTCATATAGGACAGACCATCACTTTGCCGACCTTCTTCCCACTTCCGCACCCTTCCAAGGAGGAGGAGAGACTCTACCGTTTGGACCCAAAACGTGCGCTGTCTTTTTATCTCAACCGCACAAAGGATTTCCGGGTGGATGATCAACTCTTTGTTGGCTATGTGGGCGCCAAGAAAGGTTGGGCTGTGCAAAAACGTACCATCTCTCGTGGGTTGTCCTATGCATTAAAATCTGCTATTCCCTAGCGAAAAAGGAAGCTCCAGTGGAACTGTGTGCCCACTCCACCACGGCTACGGCAGCTACTACTGCCTTGGGACGTGGAGTCCCACTCATTGACATGTCAGGCAGCCACGTGGGCATCACTTCACACAGTTACTAAACATTATTGCCAAGACAGCTAAGTCCGGAGAGATGGCTATTTTGGTTGTTCTGTTCTCCAGGATTTTCTGGTGTGAACTTAGTTTGCAGACCCCCCTCCGGGGTTGGCATTGCTAGGGTATCTATTCTAAGGTAAGGAATCTATAATTAACAGTCTCTTTCAGATGAGCAAGTTACTTACCTTTGGTAACGATGTATGTGTAAGAGACATATGTTAGTTATTGATTCCTTCTAGGGATAGGGACTCCCTTCCAGGGCCCTAGTTATCTGCATCAATGGTCAGTGTCTTGCTTGGCTCTGCTCTTCTGGTGTGGAAAGTTGTGTCAGAACTAATGTCAGCGCATAGGGGCGGCATCTAAGTAGGTCAAATGAAGTAAAGATGAGGATAGGCTACAAGTCGTATCTTTTTTCCCGTCTTTTTATCATGGTATATGTACACTTCTTTGTAGATATTGACTACAGAGGATTTCCAGCCTGTAGGCCTGGAATAACTGTATGAAAGATGCCATCATAGAAGAACTGTAGATGCAAGGAAGTAATGTTTTCCTTTTACTTTGTGGAGACTTAACTTTGGTAGAGTTGCTAAATGTCCTAGAAATATGATTTACATTACAGTTATTTGCCATTCTCATTCACACCTGCATCGACATACCTCATCATAGGCAGCAGGACTATGTAGTTGGTGTTAAGTTGCAAGAGGGCATATATAGAACTCAAACACCAGCAGTCACAACCACTTTGAAAGATGGGGGTGGTGGTCATGCTTCTAAGGGTGAAGGCTGATGATCAATTTGACACAATAAAATCTAAAAACTGATCTTCAGGAAGTAGAACCTCTTCAGAGTATTGTTTTTGCATGATGGATCAGTAGGAGTGAAGGTGTTTGTGTTTCGCCTAAACACTGATGACAAGCTACATATGTTTAAATGTTATCAACATTTCACCTCTGCATTTCATTAAAATAGGTCTTAGTCATTACAGCATTACACTCGGGGCGGGCTGCAGGACCTAACGGTATTCCGATAGAGTGGTACAAGGTGATGTCCGAACAGCTTTCCACACCCTTATGCATTATGTTTCGGGATAGCCTGGAGCGGGGTCAACTGCCGCCCGACCAACGTGCGGCGACTATAGTGACAATTCCGAAACCCGGCAAGCCGCCGGAGGAGTGCAGCTCGTACCGCCCGATTTCCCTCCTCAACGCTGAGAACAAAATCTTAGCTAAACTACTGGCGAATAGGCTACTGCCGCATTTGGTACATCTAATACACCCGGACCAGTCGGGCTTTATGCCACATAGGAGCACGGCGATGAACCTCAGGCGGCTGCATGGGGTGATGGCGCGGGCTCCACTGTTGACGGAGCAGGCGGCGATCCTTTCTCTGGACGCCAAAATGGCATTTGATTTAGTGGAGTGGCAATATCTTTTCGCAGTTCTGAAACACATGGGTTTCGGCCCGAAATTCGTGGCTTGGATTAAACTGTTGTACCAAAACCCGACGGCGCGAGTAACGGCTAATGGTCGTATCTCCAGAGAAATATTGTTGGGGAGGGGTACGAGGCAGGGCTGCCCGCTCTCGCCGCTGTTGTTCGCTCTGGTCCTGGAGCCTTTGGCCACTGTCCTTAGGACTACTCGGCTGCTGAGGGGTGTGCGGTGGGTGGAGGATTGGGAAGACAGAGTCTCATTGTACGCGGATGACATGTTAATTTACCTGATGGACCTCTCGACGGGGATACCGGCGTTGCTGGCAGTGTGTGAGAGACACGGACTGGCCTCGGGTTACAAAATAAACTGGGCAAAATCAGTGCTATATATGTTACACGGCGCGCCGCCGGCTCTGCCCACTGACTGTCCATTGTTGGTGAGCGACGTTTCTTTCAAGTATTTGGGGATAAATATTACGCGAAGCCACGACACCTTTCTGGAATTGAACTTACAGCCACTGCTCAGGAGACTGAGAACAGACGTGGGACATTGGAAGACTCTCCCCCTGACTTTGTTGGGCAGGGCAGCGTTGTTTAAAATGATGGTGCTGCCCCGCTTCCTTTACGTCCTGGAAAACACCCCAGTGACGGTTCCGCCACCATTCTTCAGACGCGTCTCGGCACTGCTGTCGGGCCTCATATGGGGAGACAAACCAGCGAGAGCAGCGCATCAAAAATTGGTCAGGGATTGGTATAGTGGGGGGATAGCTCTCCCCAACCTGGAATTGTACTACTGGGCGGCACACCTTAAGGTGATTAACCAGTGGATACATGGGCCGAATGATGACCCGGCGTTCATGGCGGATCGGCAACAATTGGGTGCTGCCACCCTTTTGGCTCCACTTTATAATAAGGGGATGGTTAAGAAACTGAGAGGACCCACTAGGCATACCGTAGCACTATGGCATAGAGCCCAGACGCGAATGAAATGGGGAGGGGTGATTACACGTATGACGCCGCTGTGGGACTCCAAAGTCCTGGGTAACCTAAGGAGTAGTAAGGGCTTTGACCAGTGGGACGTCATAGGAATTTCCACGGTTGGGGACTTGTGGACAAGGGAGGGAGTGGTGCCATTTGAGATCCTCAGGATACAATACGACTTGAGAGTTACGGAGACGTACCGTTACATACAGATCCGACACGCCTTGCTGACAGTGCTGGAGCCTGGGACGACGGTCCCGGAGTCGGCTCCGTTAGAAGACCGGCTTCTGACGGAATACATGGAAAGTAAGGCTACCTCCCTCACTTATCGTAAATTGATAAATAACATGCCAGACCCGTTGCAAAAACTGAAAGTAGCCTGGGAGGAGGAGCTGGGTGAATTGAATGAGGAGGAGTGGAATGCCGCATTGGCGTCACCCAGGGAGGCGGGCATATCGACAAGATTCCGGTTAGTACAGCTTAAAATACTGCACCGAGTATACTACACACGTGTTCTGCTCCATAAAATTCATAGAGCTGATCACCCACACTGTCTGAGACAATGCGGAGCACAGGGTACACTGATACATACTTTGTGGGAATGCCCCGACATCGTGGTTTACTGGCGGAGAATAACACGCACATTGGCCCAGGTGTTACATGTCCCCATCACACCTGACCCTAGAATCTGTTTGTTAAATGTGTGGGGCCCAACCGACCTTACGACCTATGGGAGGCTTTGGGTAATAATCGGCATGATGCTTGCTAAGAGAGATATAGCGCAGAAATGGGGGGCACGGGAAACACCTACCCTAACGCAATGGTGTAGGAATATGGATATGGCGATGGTAACAGAGAGGGCGGTGTATCAACAAAGGTGTAATCCACGTAAATGGAATAAAATCTGGCTCCCATGGAACACTTATAGGGGAGACATATGTGAGCCCTTACCGGAAGGAGAAGACCTGGATAGCGGGGAGGAGGACGAGGACCTAGAATAAGGGGGGAAGAGGAGGGAGTTGATACATGGTGAGGGGATGATGTACATGGTTGGGATCTAGTGGAGGGGCCGCAGACTGAACAAACCGTGTTGTGTTGCATTTATGATGAAAGGTAGCCGATAATTATAAGGAGGATGCTTATGATGGTCATTGCCATATACTCGATCATTTTCGTTTTCAGTTAATCGTTAATGTATTCAAATAAAAGTTGCAATATCGAAGGAATGTGGCTGAATGTTGAGGCCGCACTTGAGAATGTGTATAATTGTGACCGAGTTTTTCAACATGCAACGACAATAAAATATTTAAAAAAATAAATAAAAAAAAATAGGTCTTAGTTGCCTTGGAAGGTAAGGGTAGTTTTCAAAGACATACCACATGGATGACTGTCAATGGAACACTGTGGAGAGAGGAAGGTGTCCCTGTGATGTTTGTTTTGATGGTGTCGTATGGGTAGTGAGAGATAGTTGTCTGAGTTAAAGGACAAATGTAGCTGATGCAAAGAGATCCTCATTTACAATTTGTGGTATTATACATGACTTGTTTTCTTAAAATATGTGCATCCATCGTGTTTTGAGTCTACATTGTTTAAAAATAAGAAGTCTTGCATATTTAGTTGTCACTTGAGCTTAATAGTGCCTTTGTCTATTTTTGGTCCACATGAAGAACCATTTTTCAAAACCAGTAAAGATGTTAAATTGAAGTAGAGTTTTTCTGTGTGAATATCTCTTGTGGTGTATATTTGCTGCCCTCTAACTCATGTCTTTTATCTCACAGGGGGGTCCTGAAGCTGTTTGCAGAGATTCACTATTGGGAAAGGCTAATGTTTGAGATCCCTCATTATGTGGTAGACATCTATCAGAGGAAAGAAGAACTTCACAACCTGCGTGAGAACGTATTGCTTGTTGTTCGAGACTATAATAGGTGAGGAAACCTTCTGCATTCTGCAGCGTATAGTCTTGCTCATTTATGGAAAATTAACCAGAGTACCTTTTTTTTGTTGATAAATTTCTTCATTGAAGTTTCCAGATAATTTGCCATCCATGTGACAATAGGAAGAAAGAAAGGCAGCTACAGCCAATTGTGCAACGTCTGGTTGTTGAATAGATCTGGTGCATCATGCCCACAATTGTTCCGCATTATTATACAGTAGGTGATAATATGGAATCATACATAATCAAACCCATGGAAATATGAGGATGTGTGAGCATATGTGTCCCTTTCCACATGACTCTTGAATTGTTCAATGACAGGGTGCACACAGTCGTCAGCCATCACCAGCTTGCAGGCAAAGAGCCCTCGGGGCAGTCATACCAAAGTGTATGTGAATTCAGCGTAAGTGATGCTAATGAGTATTTCCCCTAGGCAGCGCAGGGCGTGACTATAGAGCGGGCTCAACCTCATCTGCAGTGTCTCAATGCTTAACTGATGAGGATGGTTCCTTAACGATAAAGATTACCGCCTGTGCGAAATTCCGAAATTCTGAAAACTTTGGGGCATATGTAGGTAGGCGTTTGCGATTTGCAAATGCCGAAATTCGGCGAATATCGGCGTTTGCGAATTGTAAACGGCGTTTTGATATGTAGGTGCCAGATTCCTTATTTTGCTCAAGCATTTAAGGAATCGCAATTTTGCGATTCCTGAAATGCTATGTAGGGGTGCTTTTAAAATAGCGATTTTGGCTTAAGGAATCGCAAAATACCACCTACTTCAAGTAGATGATATTTTGCGATTTCCTGTCAAAATGCATAAAAAAAAAAATCAAAATGCCATGTGCAGCACAGACATGCCCTTAGGGCATGTATGTGCACCACATGTACTTACAGCCACATTCCAGGGGTGCAACAGGTGTCCTTTGGACACCCTGGCACCCTTGGAATTGCGATTCTCAAATTGCGATTTTCCCATAGAAATCGCCAAGCGGCCCATAGGAATGAATAGGACACTTGTTCCTTATTTGCGATTCGCAATTTGCTAATCGCAATTAAGGAATGTTAGAGATTCGCAAAAAAATTGCGAATTATTACCTACATTCCATTTTGCAATTCTCAAATAGTGATTCCTTAAAAATCGCTATTTGAGAATCGCAAAATGGAAATTACCTACATATGCCCCTGAGTCTGCATGCTGCTTCACGTGTAACTGGCAGTGATGGGTGATAAGGCAGGGATCCAAGTGGAGTATTTAGTGTTGGCTGATCTAGTTTTTTGGCAAGTGTGCACCACGCTATAGATGTACACATGAATGTAGCTTCTGCAGACTGGGAAGAGGTCAACATTGATCCTAAGTAGGAGTAGGAAGGTAGAGGGGTCATATAACATTGCTTAGTTCCCATGTGTGGTATGTATGGGTTGGCTTTATATCAATGGATGGCATAATACACCTGTTCACACAGGTAATATAGTTCCATATATCCATATCTGGGGCTTCAAAACCCCCTTTTGAAAAAGGCCTTTTGAGGACATTCCACTCCAAATGAGCTTGATTACCGGCCCATGCTAGCCAGATCATTTGTGCTCAAAGTGACAGCCTGGGGAATAGGGAAGGTTAAGAAATAGGTACAAGAATTTAGGTAGGACATGAGGGAGATGCGTCCTGCAATGGACAGGGGCAACAAAATCCAACAAGTAATGCTATCTGTGAGTTTAGACACAGCGACTCCATATTTTGCGCATATTGTTCTTGTTATGTTATTTTATGTTATATTCCTCATTTAGGCGCAAGAATCAAATGGCCATGGTATAAGACGTAAGTCAAGCAGTGTTAAATAACCAGGTTTTTCAAGGTGTTCCTGAGATAGTTTATATATTATATATTTTAGATGAGGTGGCAGGGCGGGGCTATTCACAAAGCTTCTGCCTCCCCAAGAAAGAAGTATGAATTTGGGAACAATTATGTTGTTAGACGCAGATGATCTTCGGATTCTTGATCGCCTATACCTGATACCTTTCTTCTTAAGATAATCAGGTCCACTATCATTTAGGGTTTTAAAAACGATGCAGAGAGCCTTAAACCTAACTCTCTGTCTTATTGGCAACCAGCGAAGCTGCTTTAATCCATTAGTCACTGAGTTGAATTTGGGACTAAGTAGATAAATGCATACATCTGCGTTCTGCAGTGTCTGTGGTTTGCTAAGTTGTTGTTCTTGTAGGTTGGCATAAAGACCATTGCAATAATCAAGTTTAGAGAGTACCATAAATGTAACAACATTTTTTTGTAATGAGGATGTAAGAAAAGGAAGAATCTTTTTTAGCATTTTGATGACGTAGAAAACAGATTAGGAGACAGTTTACGTGATCACTATAGGCAAATTGTTGGTGATCACTCCCAAGATTGCGTACCTTCTTAACTGGGGTAGGCAGAGTTTCTAACTTAGTTGGCCACCGGCAATGGGACCAGAAAGAAGATGAATTCCCAAACAAGATGGCGTCAGTTTTACCTGAGTTGAGCTTTAAGCAATTGTTGGCCATCCAGGTATTGGCTGCCAATATACTGTTCTGAAACATGGAGTCTATTTCAACATCTTTCTCTGACAGTGAGACAACTATTTGAGTGTCCTCTACATATGATGTAAGAGAAAATCTGAACTTTCTGAGGAGATTAGCCAAATTAGACACATAAACATTAAATAGAGTAGGGCTTAGTGAAGAGCCTTGTGGGATTCCACAAGGCAATGTAAAGGGTTCGGAGTTAAAATAGTTTAATGATACATAATTTGTACCCGGCCAAAAAGGATTTTAGAAGGGCCAGAGATTAACCTCTTATTCCGTTTGTGAAATAGTCGACCTGCCAGTAGCTCATGATTCACTGTGTCAAAAGCCGCTGACAGGTCCACAGTGAGTCTAATTTCTTCTGTGGCTTTAATTAAGAATATCTCGGTGCTGTGTTCACTTCTGAAGCCATATTGGATGGATCCCAAACAATTTTTGTCTTGTAGAAATGTGGCAAGCTGAGAGGTCATATTTTTCCCCACAATTTTAATGGGTAGGGGTAATCTTGTCCGAACCTGGCCATTAATGGAGGAAAACCTATTATATATAACTTTATTTTGAAAGAAGCCAGCTACGTCATTACTGAAGTCTTGATTGCTAAGATTGGCTATCTCTGGCTCTGTAGTTGTAAGTTTCTGTACCATAAGGAATAGTTCTTTAACTTAATTCTTAGCTTCCTCGACCATTTGGGTAAAGTAGGAAGATTTCTCTTTCAATCATAATCAAAGATTTGTAGGTAGTGAACTCATTCTTATATTCAAGCTTTTCTGAATCAAGATACTCCTTTTTCCCGATTCGTTCTTGCTTTCTGCATTTGTGTTTTTGGTTCCTAAGTGTCTCAGCATATCAAGGAACTGAGGGAAGGTGTCTCTTGCTAACAGAGGCCTTTGATGGAGCCAATGAGTTGACGGCTAAAGCCAAGATACGTAGTTGTCTACCACAGCATCAAGGTCCTCAGATATTAGAGGTAATGAAGCTGATAGTGCCTGATTAAATGGGTTTGGGTGTATCTTATGGTAAGGACGTCAAAGCAATTCGTTGGTTGGGGGTGAGGGTTCTGCCATGTTGAAGGGGCTGCGCTAGCAATAGATCGAATCTTACTGCTAGGTGGGCAGTCCAGAGTAATGGAAAAGTTGACATATCTGACATGGGAGTATTGTTGGTAAAGATACCATCGATTGGATGGCCCTACAACGATCTAGACTGGCTATCAGGTCAAGAATATTCTTAGTGACGTTATCAGTAAGGTCCTCAAGATGAGCTGTTATGTTATTTTTATATAACTTACTATAGCGCTCAAATCTCCTACGAAGAAGTATCTCTGTGCTAGCGATGAAACACAGGCAGAAAAACCTAACACTTAGCAATTAAAATAAGATTGTTTTGAGCAATTTTCCAAATTATAAATAATCAGGGCAAGTGCGGGCCTGATAAGGCAGATAATTCCAATAGTATGGGGCTAGGTAAGAAATAGACCTGCCCCCACATCTAGTCAGATGGAACCCAGGAATGATAAGTAGAGCTTTGTCCTTAGAGCGCAGATCCCTAACTTGTCAGTAGTAATTCAGTCTTTGACGCAGGTAGCTCAGTCCGTTTCCTGCTAGTGTTTAACATGTAAGGCAGCAAATTACATTTTTTTACCTTTTCTTAATGGGGAGCCAGTGCAGAGCTTTCTCTAAACGTTATGCTGACGAGTGGGAAGGAAGATTGCATACAAGTCGTGCGGCTGTATTTTGGACCACATGTAGTTTGAACATTAAGGACTCAATGGCTGATGAGAGTAGTGTATTGCCATAGTCTAATTTGCTAAGAATCATGGCCTGAACGTAGGTTTTCCTAACAGAGAGAAAAAGTTAGGAAAACAATTTCTTCATTAGATGCATCATATTAGAACACCTGCCACTGGTGGGAATTACCTGATCTTTCATAGACAGAGGCTGATCTATTTTTATGCCAAGATTACTCACTATTTATTTGGGGGTAGGAGCGAGGCCTAATTCTTTAGGACACCATTCTGGACTCCAAAGTTGCTCTGCTTTCCCATATAACAGAATCTCCATTTTCTCTGTATTTAGTTGCAGATAGTTAGTTGCCATCCTGTCTGCTCTAGCTTTCATACCATTTGAGAACTGACCTTTGAACTTCTCCAGGTCATCCCCAAAAGAGATGACAAGCTGGGTGTCATCTGTATATGATACAATTTCAAAACGAAAAGGATCTTGCTATGTTAAACCAAGGGAGCCACGTAGATGTAAAATAACGTGGTGCTTCAACAAGAGCCCTGATGCACCCCCTTTTTAATCAATATAGTGCGGGACCTGAAGGTACCCAGCAAGATGGTCTGAGTTCTGTTACTTAGGAAGTCTTACAGCGACTAGAGCTGTCTTCATACTAATGGAAGGTCTGAACCCAAATTGAGATGGGTCCAATAACTGGTTATCTTCAAGGTCATTTGAGAGTTGGATATTTAATGAACCTTCCAGTGACTTGCCTAGGAGAGGAAGCAATGAAATTGGATGGTAGTTTGCTAAATTACTGCAATCGACATTGGACTTCTTTTGTTTAGTTATAACTTGAGCTGACTTCCATGCAAGAGGGATAGTGCCTGAGTCAACTGATGAGTTATACAATTCCAAGACTTCAGGTGCGATCTGATTGGAAAGCAATGGAAAGATCCACGGAGGAAATAGATCTTGAGGGGAGTCAGGTTTGGCTTTTTCCAGAGTTTTTTGTATCTGTTCAATTGAAAAAGGTGCATAGAGAGACTGTTACGGGACACAATTGGTGCTGAATCCTTTTCTTCCCAATTCATAGTAGAAAGAGCACACCGTTTGCTCTAGCCCAGGCCACCTCCAGGATGCAAGCCGCGCCCCATCATTGCACGGTTTCTAAATTACCGAAACCGAGATGTGGCCCTCAAAGCGGCTCGGGAGAAACGTCAACTCACATTTGAAAGGAATACATTCACCCTCTATCCCGACTTCACGGCAACTGTGCAAGAGGAACGACGTAAGTTCATGCCCGCTAAACAAAAGCTTTGTCAAGAACAAATTGACTATGCTCTCATGTACCCTGCCCACCTACGAGTCACACATCAGGGCAAGCAATATTTCTTCACTAATCCGCAACAAGTGGAAGACTTCCTGAAACGTATTAAGCATCAAAACAACTCCCGCTCCACACAAGATCCATCATCGAGATCGCCTTTCCCGGATACGGATTAACTGATACTTGAGTTATGTTGTCGCCACACCCGGGGGTGGTTTAGACACCGCACCATCACAGCGTTACATAAACATTGATGTACGGATACATCAGACTGAAATATCTGTCCCTTCGCACCAGATAATTTACCTACTAGGGTTACATGACACTTGGTACCGAATGCCCTCATCTTCATTAAGTTTGGCCTTTCCACCATCCCGATACTCAGAAGGCAAGGAGTAGCCGAGCATGAGCCTAGGAGTTCCCCCCGTGGGTGCCCCCCGTTTCTTGCTGCAGACCAATATGCAGATTGTTTTTCGTTTTGTTAGGGACTTTGGTGGGGGATGGGAATGTTTCTTCTGGCACGTTTAGGATGCTTCAGTGGGTGGGGCAGGGGGTGGCAATGGGGTCGTTTTTGAAGTTTCACCCTGCACGAGAGACGCAATATGAAAGACAGATTGATTGTCACTACTACATCTCATTTACAGAAGTAGTAAGACCATTGTGCTATACATCATGTGCCACCATGCCATATGGCTAGTCTGCCACCTCACCAGGATTTGCATATCCTCACGTGGAACATTAGGGGGTTAGGCGACCCGAGGAAAAGAAGCCAGGTTCTAGCATACTTAGACTGACACCTGGTCCATGTAGCAATGTTTCAAGAGACCCACCTCAATCCCAGATACAATAGTACCTTCACACAGAAATGGGTGGACCACAGAATATTCTCCTTCTACTCCTCCTACACTAGAAGAACGGCTATACTCGTTAAAAAACTTACTCCGTTTGCCCTGGCTTCTTCAGTGCAGGATCAACAAGGGCAATACTGCATTTCATGGGCAGACAGACTGGGTACCAAATCAGTCACCTTCGGAAGCTGCTACCGCCCCAATATTGATATCCCGGATTTCTTTACCATGCTTTGGGGGACAATTATTTAGATCGGTTCTACTCACATCATATGGGGGGGTCTTCAATGCTACCTTCAGTCCCACCGTGGAGAGGTCTAACCCTGCGCCACCCCACTATAATAGATCACATAAAGTACTTTGCTGCATAGTGACTGACAACAGACTGGAAAACACTTGGCACCATATACATCCTCACACCACTGAAGGCACAGATTTTACTGCCCTGTCTGCGTCTTGGGCCCGCTAAGATTATTGTCTCCTCTCCCGCGGCCTAGGCCCACCGATAATCGCTGTCATACACCTAGCGAGAACCTACTCTGACCATCCCCCTGTAAAGCTGATGCTCGCTTCCCCGGGATATAGCAATCCACATAGCATCTGGAGATTATCGCCCCTTACATTACTCAATGCAGCGTTTCATAGCGAACTAGGACAGGAAATCACAGATTTTTTCCAGAGGGACAGGGGTTCTGTAGATAGCGTCAAAACAATTTGGGAGGCCTTTAAAGTCACGATTCGTGGGTTTTGCATCTCGAAAAAGGTTTGGAGTCCTACGAGACATCCAGGGAACATTGAAGAAACTATAAGCAGAGCTACAGGGGCTGGAGACTAGGCTCTCTATGGGCGAAGATGGAAAGACCCAACGAGAATTCCGTGAAAAGCTCTCAGACTACACAGACACTGCTGACAGAGAGACTAAATTCAGGGGTAAATACTGGGTGGCCCATAAATATAGAGAGGGCGAGCGCCCGGACAGGGCTCAAGCAGAAACTATACGGAAGCCCTGCTGCTCTAATTATATCTTGGAGATGGTGGGTCCAGGGCAAGTGCTCTATAGAGACACTGCTGATATACTCAATGCGTTTACCACACATTATTCTTTGTTATATACCTCAGGCAGGCAGGACTCTCTCGATCTGGACAGCTACCTCAAATATGTAGCTTTCGTTGGCCCGGCGACTCGCAGAGAGAACTCCTATGTGCCCCCTTTGAATTAGATGAGATACGAGAAGCCATTATGCACATGGAGTCCTGCAAAGCCCCTGGCCTAGACAGGCTCCCCATCGACTTCTACAAAACATGCATAGATCAGTTAGCCCCCATCCTAAAGGAAGTGTATGAAGACGCTCTGGAACAGGCACCCTCCTGCCCTCCATGAGAGAGGCGCTTATTACCTCCGTCCTAAAACCTGGGAAACCAGCAGATCTATGTGACTCTTATAGGCCCCTATCCCTCATCAATGTGATACTAAAATTCTTGCTAAGGTCCTTGCCAATAGACTAAATCTGCCTATAGAAAAACTCATCCTGCCCGATCAAGCTGGCTTCATCCATGGGCTTGCGACCACGCACAACCTACGTACTTTTTTTTCATATTACATAACGTGGATCCCAACCTGGCACTGGCGACGGTCTTTTTAGACGCCACCAAAGCGTTTGACTCTGTTGAGTGGGATTACCTACTAGGTGTACTACAACATATGGGCTTCCCTCCATTTTTTCTCTCGTGGATAGGTGTGTTATACCGATTTCCAACAGCCAAAGTCCTGATTAATGGCCATTTGCCTCCAGCCTTCTCCAATACTAGGGGCACCAGATAGGGAACCCACTTTCTCCCCTGCTCTTTGCCTTGGCGATTGAGCCCCTGGCGGCCAAGATACAGCAGCATCACCAGGACAAAGAATTACGCTGCAACGTGCGCCAAATACTAATATCCCTCTATGTGGACGAAATCACCCTCTACGTTAGGGATCCACAACACAATATAAACCAGCTTCTGAGACGAATTTATCGTCTTTGGGAAACTTTCTGGGATTCACATTAATTGGGAGAAGTCGTAAATATTTCCTCTTACCTCAGCGGCCACACAATTCCCCCTAGATTTTCCACTGGAATGGTGCAACTCAGACATACGCTACCTAGGCATACGCATGTCCAGAGACGGGAAGAACTAATGCGCCTCATTTATGGAAAAACACTAGACCACATTACATGCTGCGTTACCCGATGGATCTCATTGCCGCTTTCCATGGCAGGACGTGCTTCACTAATTAAAATGGTGGTCCTCCCACATCTATTGTACCTATTCCTTAACATTCCGTATCATCCTGGCAGACACTTCTTCAAGGCGTTACGTTCAGAAATGATCAGATTAATATGGGGAGGCAAGCAACCGCTGCTACAATGGAACATACTCACCAGGCCTTACTCTCTGAGAGGATTTGATGTCCCGAACGTTGAACTGTACTATGTTTGTGCCCAAGCTCACTACTCTTATTATTGGTTCCACCCACCCAAATATATGCCTCAGGTTGCGGTAGAGAAGTGGTTGGCAGATCCAATCCCTCTAGTATGTACTGCTCCTCAGCCTCGGGACAAAGAACCCACATCGATCACATCTACGGTCGATGCCTGGAGCCGCATACTGACCCTGTTACAAGGGCCAATGCTTTACTCCCCATTACTCCCACTAATATATAATCCCCGTATGCAATTACTTCAGGAGACAGGGTTTCTCTGGCTCCTAGAGCGGTCGAAAATCACAACCTGTGGAGACCTGTATCATAAAGGAACGTTCCAGTCTCTAGAACAAATATTCCACGAGGCCCAGCCATCTCCACTAGATGTATTTCTTCATATACGGTCCGACAGGGCCTGCGACACATTGCCCCAGAGATTCCGCTGGAGCCCCCTACGCTACTCCCTCTGCACCTGATATTACAAGCCTCCTCCACAGGGCATATTTTCTCCACACTCTATCATACAATACACACTCAGCAGGAGGCGGCCCCATGCCCCGCTCATGCACACTATAACACAGTATTAGGTAATGAGCTCACAGATAAACAATGGACATTTCGCCGTCTACAGACCGAACAGATTTCAGCAAGCAGCAGACTGAGAATACTGCATTTCAAATTTTTACACTGCCTATATTACACTCCAGTAAAAATGTACAAATATAAGCTGAAATACTCAGAGCGCTGTGATAGATGTGGCACGAAAGTGGCTGATTTTCTCCATCTAGCTGGGGGTAGTCCTGTTGTATGTGAGTATTGGGGGCAAGTCTTCGAGGCATTGGATTGGAGCAGATTCCAACATTATCCTTGGAGCGCACTCCACTAGTAGCTTTGTTGGGCTACACTGAACTAGTAGACAAGCTATATCGCCGCTACCTAGAAATTGCGCTGTTAATGGCTAATCGCTGTGTCGCTTGCAGGTGGGTCAGCGAGAGAGCACTGAAGTTTAAAGACTGGCTCTCTGACTTAATATATTGTCAGACACAGCTGAATAACTATGCAGAATTACTCCCCCTGGCATTACGGCTTAAAGGTATAGATGCATCAACAATGCCATTTGCGATTCCTTATTAGCGAAAAATAAGGATTCGCTAATAAGGAATAGCAAAAGGCTATGCATGTAGAAATCGCAAAACAAATAGCGATTTCTAACCACTCCTTAATTGCGACTCACAAATTTCGAGTCGCAATTAAGTAATACCTCCCCTTATCCAGTATTATGGGTATCTTTCATAGATTCACATGCCTGAATCATTCCCCGTCGTCGGGGTGGGAGTCCCCGGTAAATAATTATAGTAATGTCACATGGACATATACTTAGTACTAGGCCAGAGGCCTCACATTAGTAGCCTATCTAGGTCCTTATGTAAAAAGGACCAAACTTTGGCCAGTAGCCAATCAGCTCTTATCACCCTCCTGACCTTCCTGGAAGGAGCCCTTGTCCCTCAGATTTTCTACCGCACGTCGTGCTGAAGGGAGTCTCCACTGAGCTCTGCTCAGGTTTCTTCATATATCTCTATCGTGGGCATAAAAGAACAGATCCTTGCACTTTCCTCACTGATTGAGAGCGAGTGAGTGCTACGATTTGTGCGTGAAAGCGTTTGTTCATTTTAACTTCGTTTAAAAATACTTGCTGCTTATTTTAAAAAATTGCGTGTTTTGCACTGTGATATTTGCTACTTTGCACTGCACCTACCTTTCACCTAAACGCTCTGTTCTGCAGTGTCCTGAGGTGAAAAGCCGGGTCCTGCTCTTCTAAATCTACAAACTTTCCTATCTTTAGCTATCCCTGCTCCCGGGTCACTGACCTCGAGGTAGGACTTCTAGCGGCGGCCATATTAGGTGAGGAGAAGGCTTGGGGGCTGAGAAGCAAGCGCTTAGCCACGCCCACCCTCCCGCCCTCGTGGGCATAAAAGAACAGATCCTTGCACTTTCCTCACTGATTGAGAGCGAGTGAGTGCTACGATTTGTGCGTGAAAGCGTTTGTTCATTTTAACTTCGTTTAAAAATACTTGCTGCTTATTTTAAAAAATTGCGTGTTTTGCACTGTGATATTTGCTACTTTGCACTGCACCTACCTTTCACCTAAACGCTCTGTTCTGCAGTGTCCTGAGGCGAAAAGCCGGGTCCTGCTCTTCTAAATCTACAAACTTTCCTATCTTTAGCTATCCCTGCTCCAGGGTCACTGACCTCGAGGTAGGACTTCTAGCGGCGGCCATATTAGGTGAGGAGAAGGCTTGGGGGCTGAGAAGCAAGCGCTTAGCCACGCCCACCCTCCCGCCCTCGTGGGCATAAAAGAACAGATCCTTGCACTTTCCTCACTGATTGAGAGCGAGTGAGTGCTACGATTTGTGCGTGAAAGCGTTTGTTCATTTTAACTTCGTTTAAAAATACTTGCTGCTTATTTTAAAAAATTGCGTGTTTTGCACTGTGATATTTGCTACTTTGCACTGCACCTACCTTTCACCTAAACGCTCTGTTCTGCAGTGTCCTGAGGCGAAAAGCCGGGTCCTGCTCTTCTAAATCTACAAACTTTCCTATCTTTAGCTATCCCTGCTCCCGGGTCACTGACCTCGAGGTAGGACTTCTAGCGGCGGCCATATTAGGTGAGGAGAAGGCTTGGGGGCTGAGAAGCAAGCGCTTAGCCACGCCCACCCTCCCGCCCTCGTGGGCATAAAAGAACAGATCCTTGCACTTTCCTCACTGATTGAGAGCGAGTGAGTGCTACGATTTGTGCGTGAAAGCGTTTGTTCATTTTAACTTCGTTTAAAAATACTTGCTGCTTATTTTAAAAAATTGCGTGTTTTGCACTGTGATATTTGCTACTTTGCACTGCACCTACCTTTCACCTAAACGCTCTGTTCTGCAGTGTCCTGAGGCGAAAAGCCGGGTCCTGCTCTTCTAAATCTACAAACTTTCCTATCTTTAGCTATCCCTGCTCCCGGGTCACTGACCTCGAGGTAGGACTTCTAGCGGCGGCCATATTAGGTGAGGAGAAGGCTTGGGGGCTGAGAAGCAAGCGCTTAGCCACGCCCACCCTCCCGCCCTCGTGGGCATAAAAGAACAGATCCTTGCACTTTCCTCACTGATTGAGAGCGAGTGAGTGCTACGATTTGTGCGTGAAAGCGTTTGTTCATTTTAACTTCGTTTAAAAATACTTGCTGCTTATTTTAAAAAATTGCGTGTTTTGCACTGTGATATTTGCTACTTTGCACTGCACCTACCTTTCACCTAAACGCTCTGTTCTGCAGTGTCCTGAGGCGAAAAGCCGGGTCCTGCTCTTCTAAATCTACAAACTTTCCTATCTTTAGCTATCCCTGCTCCCGGGTCACTGACCTCGAGGTAGGACTTCTAGTGGCGGCCATATTAGGTGAGGAGAAGGCTTGGGGGCTGAGAAGCAAGCGCTTAGCCACGCCCACCCTCCCGCCCTCGTGGGCATAAAAGAACAGATCCTTGCACTTTCCTCACTGATTGAGAGCGAGTGAGTGCTACGATTTGTGCGTGAAAGCGCTTGTTCATTTTAACTTCCTTTAAAAATACTTGCTGCTTATTTTAAAAAATTGCGTGTTTTGCACTGTGATATTTGCTACTTTGCACTGCACCTACCTTTCACCTAAACGCTCTGTTCTGCAGTGTCCTGAGGCGAAAAGCCGGGTCCTGCTCTTCTAAATCTACAAACTTTCCTATCTTTAGCTATCCCTGCTCCCGGGTCACTGACCTCGAGGTAGGACTTCTAGCGGCGGCCATATTAGGTGAGGAGAAGGCTTGGGGGCTGAGAAGCAAGCGCTTAGCCACGCCCACCCTCCTGCCCTCGTGGGCATAAAAGAACAGATCCTTGCACTTTCCTCACTGATTGAGAGCGAGTGAGTGCGACGATTTGTGCGTGAAAGCGTTTGTTCATTTTAACTTCGTTTAAAAATACTTGCTGCTTATTTTAAAAAATTGCGTGTTTTACACTGTGATATTTGCTACTTTGCACTGCACCTACCTTTCACCTAAACGCTCTGTTCTGCAGTGTCCTGAGGCGAAAAGCCGGGTCCTGCTCTTCTAAATCTACAAACTTTCCTATCTTTAGCTATCCCTGCTCCCGGGTCACTGACCTCGAGGTAGGACTTCTAGCGGCGGCCATATTAGGTGAGGAGAAGGCTTGGGGGCTGAGAAGCAAGCGCTTAGCCACGCCCACCCTCCCGCCCTCGTGGTCATAAAAGAACAGATCCTTGCACTTTCATCACTGATTGAGAGCGAGTGAGTGCTACGATTTGTGCGTGAAAGCGTTTGTTCATTTTAACTTCGTTTAAAAATACTTGCTGCTTATTTTAAAAAATTGCGTGTTTTGCACTGTGATATTTGCTACTTTGCACTGCGCCTACCTTTCACCTAAACGCTCTGTTCTGCAGTGTCCTGAGGCGAAAAGCCGGGTCCTGCTCTTCTAAATCTACAAACTTTCCTATCTTTAGCTATCCCTGCTCCCGGGTCACTGACCTCGAGGTAGGACTTCTAGCGGCGGCCATATTAGGTGAGGAGAAGGCTTGGGGGCTGAGAAGCAAGCGCTTAGCCACGCCCACCCTCCCGCCCTCGTGGTCATAAAAGAACAGATCCTTGCACTTTCATCACTGATTGAGAGCGAGTGAGTGCTACGATTTGTGCGTGAAAGCGTTTGTTCATTTTAACTTCGTTTAAAAATACTTGCTGCTTATTTTAAAAAATTGCGTGTTTTGCACTGTGATATTTGCTACTTTGCACTGCACCTACCTTTCACCTAAACGCTCTGTTCTGCAGTGTCCTGAGGCGAAAAGCCGGGTCCTGCTCTTCTAAATCTACAAACTTTCCTATCTTTAGCTATCCCTGCTCCCGGGTCACTGACCTCGAGGTAGGACTTCTAGCGGCGGCCATATTAGGTGAGGAGAAGGCTTGGGGGCTGAGAAGCAAGCGCTTAGCCACGCCCACCCTCCCGCCCTCGTGGGCATAAAAGAACAGATCCTTGCACTTTCCTCACTGATTGAGAGCGAGTGAGTGCTACGATTTGTGCGTGAAAGCGTTTGTTCATTTTAACTTCGTTTAAAAATACTTGCTGCTTATTTTAAAAAATTGCGTGTTTTGCACTGTGATATTTGCTACTTTGCACTGCACCTACCTTTCACCTAAACGCTCTGTTCTGCAGTGTCCTGAGGCGAAAAGCCGGGTCCTGCTCTTCTAAATCTACAAACTTTCCTATCTTTAGCTATCCCTGCTCCCGGGTCACTGACCTCGAGGTAGGACTTCTAGCGGCGGCCATATTAGGTGAGGAGAAGGCTTGGGGGCTGAGAAGCAAGCGCTTAGCCACGCCCACCCTCCCGCCCTCGTGGTCATAAAAGAACAGATCCTTGCACTTTCATCACTGATTGAGAGCGAGTGAGTGCTACGATTTGTGCGTGAAAGCGTTTGTTCATTTTAACTTCGTTTAAAAATACTTGCTGCTTATTTTAAAAAATTGCGTGTTTTGCACTGTGATATTTGCTACTTTGCACTGCGCCTACCTTTCACCTAAACGCTCTGTTCTGCAGTGTCCTGAGGCGAAAAGCCGGGTCCTGCTCTTCTAAATCTACAAACTTTCCTATCTTTAGCTATCCCTGCTCCCGGGTCACTGACCTCGAGGTAGGACTTCTAGCGGCGGCCATATTAGGTGAGGAGAAGGCTTGGGGGCTGAGAAGCAAGCGCTTAGCCACGCCCACCCTCCCGCCCTCGTGGTCATAAAAGAACAGATCCTTGCACTTTCATCACTGATTGAGAGCGAGTGAGTGCTAACATTTGTGCGTGAAAGCGTTTGTTCATTTTAACTTCGTTTAAAAATACTTGCTGCTTATTTTAAAAAATTGCGTGTTTTGCACTGTGATATTTGCTACTTTGCACTGCACCTACCTTTCACCTAAACGCTCTGTTCTGCAGTGTCCTGAGGCGAAAAGCCGGGTCCTGCTCTTCTAAATCTACAAACTTTCCTATCTTTAGCTATCCCTGCTCCCGGGTCACTGACCTCGAGGTAGGACTTCTAGCGGCGGCCATATTAGGTGAGGAGAAGGCTTGGGGGCTGAGAAGCAAGCGCTTAGCCACGCCCACCCTCCCGCCCTCGTGGGCATAAAAGAACAGATCCTTGCACTTTCCTCACTGATTGAGAGCGAGTGAGTGCTACGATTTGTGCGTGAAAGCGTTTGTTCATTTTAACTTCGTTTAAAAATACTTGCTGCTTATTTTAAAAAATTGCGTGTTTTGCACTGTGATATTTGCTACTTTGCACTGCACCTACCTTTCACCTAAACGCTCTGTTCTGCAGTGTCCTGAGGCGAAAAGCCGGGTCCTGCTCTTCTAAATCTACAAACTTTCCTATCTTTAGCTATCCCTGCTCCCGGGTCACTGACCTCGAGGTAGGACTTCTAGCGGCGGCCATATTAGGTGAGGAGAAGGCTTGGGGGCTGAGAAGCAAGCGCTTAGCCACGCCCACCCTCCCGCCCTCGTGGGCATAAAATGGAACCCTCATATAGGCAGCGCAGCGGACGGGCGCAGCGGGGGCGCCGGCGGGGCGCCGAAGGCGCGCCAAAGGCAAGCCCGTCTGAGCCCGTCCGCGACCGGCCGGGACCAGGGGCCAGGACCCTTGGCCCCACGCCGTATTATTCCAAGGAAAACCTAATTGCGCTTAATAGCGCTGCCTACTCCATTAGCCAACATACACAACAGATTCTAAGGCAGGAGAACCTACTGAAATCCGTAGCTGAACCAGCCAAGAAAAAACCCAACCAGAGAAGAAGTAGAGCACCGGTAACATCACTGAGCGTCAGCTTGCTGAACACTCGTTCACTCCAAAAACATCATTTAGAGGTATTCTCCCTGCTCCAGGAGGGGAATATAGACATTCTAGGAGTCACGGAGACATGGTTGGATGACTCTTCCGCACCCGACCTAGTTGCCGCCCTCCCAGCCAATTTTGGTGCTATCTCTCATAATAGAAAAGATGGCAGAAAAGGGGGGGGGA
The DNA here is from genome assembly GCF_964261635.1 of Lissotriton helveticus. Taxonomy (NCBI): domain Eukaryota; kingdom Metazoa; phylum Chordata; class Amphibia; order Caudata; family Salamandridae; genus Lissotriton; species Lissotriton helveticus. The sequence goes on along the minus strand of NC_136073.1, from coordinate 74,018,892 downwards.
GTAGCACTGCTATATAAAAATGTCTTTAAAGCAGAAACTATCTGTGCTGAATGCATTGAGGGAGCAGACATCCTAGGTGTTAAGTTTTGCTCTCCCACCAATTGCCTCACGATAATCATTGTATATCGCCCACCTAAAACCCCCCCAACATTTCTAGAACCTTTCTTGGCATTGCTCCATGACCTCCGTACGAGATATGAGGGTCTCGTGGTAATGGGCGATTTTAACCTCCACTGGGAGGAGCCCATTAGAGACATCACGTCCAAACAGCTAGAAGATGCAATGACCACACTAGAACTAACCCAGATTGTGATAGGCCCAACCCACATAAAGGGCCATACACTGGACCTGATTTGGACCTCTGTTCCTGCCCTGTGCCCAGTCACTTCATTGCCCTGCATTTGGTCAGACCACTATCTTGTACAAGGTAGCTTAGCTTTCCCGAAACAAGAAAGCACCTCATCCGACAAATGGCGGGTTGTGAGAAGATGGAACGCCATTAACCCGGATACTTTGCTATCTACTCTACAGCAAGCCTCCCACTTAAACAGGCTACCGGAAGATGACCTAGAGAAGGCCAGTCAAAAGCTATCGCAAAAATTAGTATCTGCAGTTGAGGTGGTAGCCCCAGCACGTAAGATAAAAATCAGGGAAAACGGTAAAGGCGCCCCATGGTTCAATGATGATCTGAGACTCCTAAAACGGTCCCTGCGACAGTGTGAAAGAGCCTGGCGAAAGGGGTATGATCTTAACTGCCAGACTTGTTATAAGGAAAAGCTTGCCTTGTATAAACAAGCCATCATAACCAGAAAAAGTGAGTTCTACGAGAACAGAATTGCCACAGCATCTAACCCCCAGAAGGAAGTTTTCCAAGTACTCACTGAACTGAGGAAAAAGAAGGACCAACCGCCTTCCTTTACGCAAGAGGACTGTCATAAATTCCAATCCTTCTTCACCTCCAAGATATCCGACCTTGTGAGAGAAATCAAAAGCACCCCTAGGCTTGACTGCCCGACTACTCCGCTAACTCCACCTCCCACAATCACTGAGCCTTTAACCTCCCTACCCCTATTTACCAAGGACTCCCTGACAAAAGTGATGAACCAAATTAAATCAGGTTCTCCGGCGGACCCGTGCCCCCCGCAGATATTTAAACAAGCCTGGCCAGTTCTGGAGGAGGATATTTTATCACTCCTAAATAGCTCCCTAACCTCGGGACTAGTCCCCTCTATTCTGAAAGAGGCGAGACTGATACCCCTGCTAAAAAAGGCCGGTGCCGACACCAAGATTCTAAAGAATTACAGGCCCATATCTCAATTGCCTTTTTTAGCAAAAATATTGGAACATCATGTGCTGTCTGCCCTCTCGCACCACCTCGAGAGCAACGCACTACTACAACCCAACCAAGCTGGGGTTAGAGCTCACAACAGCACAGAACTAGTCATGTTATCAGTGCTAGATGACCTACGTCTTAAATCAGATAATAAAGATCCCTGTGCCCTGGTGCTTCTCGACCTCTCCGCGGCATTCGATACGGTCAATCATGACCTTCTTCTGTCGCGGCTGGGGGAGTTTGGCATCAAGGGCACGGCCCACGCCTGGCTGACCTCGTTCCTAGGTGGACGGGTCCAGAAAGTACAACTGGATGATATGGTGTCAGAGGCTGCTGAAATCACATGCGGTGTCCCGCAGGGCTCCGCACTGTCCCCCTTGATGTTTAACGCCTATCTGCAGCCCCTCATTGCATCTCTGAATCAGATGGACTGTAATATATATAATTATGCTGACGACACCCAGATCATCATCCAGATAGGCGACTCCCCTTTGACTGATCAAAATTTGAAGAATATTTTAAAATTTACCGTCAACTGGATGACGGCAAACTTTTTAAAGATTAATCCTGATAAGACGGAGGTCCTTCCTATCACCACTTCATCCAGCCCCTGGTGCGACCTCCTTTGGCCTTTGGAGCTGGGTACCCCCCAATACCGGCAACAGCAGTGAAAAGCCTGGGCATAATCATAGACACAAATCTTACGATGTCAGCCCAGGTCTCGACGGCGGTGGGCACCTGTGTAGGTCTCCTGAGACAACTGCGCAAGCTAGCTTCTATTCTAAAGGCAGATACTCTCAGAAGAGCAGTGTCAGCCTTAATTCTAGCCCGTCTGGATTATGGTAATGCCATGTACTTCGGCATCACGAAAAAACTCTCCAGGAGACTGCAGATCGTCATGAATGACGCGGCTAGACTTATTTTTAATAAACCGAGAAGGACACCGGCCACCCCCCTCCTCCGGGAGCTACACTGGTTGCCAGTGAATCAACGAGCGAAGTTCAAGGGCCTATGCATCACGCAGAAAGCCTTATATGGGCAAGCCCCGGAATATATTAAAAAACGACTTGTCCCATATGCCCCTAACAGGAACCTACGCTCAGCTAACGCCGCCCTATTGATCTGCCCTAGGATCAAACGATCCACTATTGGTGGTCGGACATTCTCCCACACAATGCCCAAAGCCTGGAACAAACTGCCTGAAAATCTGCGCAAGGAAACCAGACTCCTGCCTTTCAGGAAAAAGCTAAAAACCGTGCTTTTCCAAGAGGCATGGGGTAATATCTAGTCTGCTTTCCCCCTGCCAGTACTCACTCACCTGTCAAGCGCTTAGAGACCCCGGGGTGATAAGGCGCTCTACAAGTTGAAAATACAAATACAAATACATACAAATACAAATCTTTGGATATTATCCTTTTATCCCTTTATTCTTCAAGTTTTGGTAGTCAATATGGCTACTACTCCTAAAAAAGGGCTTTTTAGACCCTGTGCCTCTTGTAGTAAATTGAGGTTACATATAGAGGACAAACATGAAGATTGCCTGTATTGCCTCTATCCTCAGCATTCTGTCAAGGAATGTAAGATTTGTCGCACTCTCCCGGTCAAGACATTGAAGGACAGGGAAGGGCGACTGCTTCTGTGGCTCCAGAGACTTAAAAACAAAGAGCAGGTAGTCTCCTCAGGTGAGAGCGAGTGTTCATTCAGGAGCTTCCACTCTGCTTCAAAAAGGCCTGGGCAGTCATCTCCAGATAAGTCTGTGGCGCCTCCTCTCAAGAAGCCAAAGTCTATTGAGGGTCATCCTAAGGTCAAGCCTTCTCTTCAGATGACAGAATTCAAAAAGCCTGCTGTAATGTCGTCTAGCCTGCCTGTGACGTTGTCGACAGTCTCCATTTCGACATCCACGGCGTCTACTTTCTCCATGGCATCGACTACTACCACGTCGACGATGGGTAGGTCAATATCTTCTGTCATTCCTGTCAAAAAGTTGTCGTCGTCGCCTTTGACAGCGCTCCCGTCGACGTCTGCTTCATCGTCGGCGAAAGCAAAGCTTCCAGCGTCGACGAAAATCCCACCGTCGACGAGGACTTCCCCGTCGACGAAGATCCCATCGTCGACGAAGATCCCATCGTCGACGAAGATCCCATCGTCGACGAAGATCCCATCGTCGACGAAGACACAACCGTCGACGAGTTCCTCGTCGGCGAGGACACCGTCGTCGACGGGACCGTCGACGTCGAGACCGTCGACGACGAGACCGTCGACGACGAGACCGTCGACGGTGACTTCGTCGTCGTCGAATGCTACAGTGTTGACGCCGCCACCGACGAGGTCATCGTCGTCGTCGACGAAGACATCAATGATAATTAAATCGCCTGAAACATCAAAAATAGTAGACGCTACTCCATCTACAGACACCGCGTCAAGGGATTTACACTCCAAAGGCTCTCCCTCATTGAAGTGTATATATACACATTTTAAAATGTCGTCACGTTTGGTCACACCAGAGATGACCTCACCCAGCAAGGTCCAACAGTTGTTGCCAACGCATTTTCTAGAAACGGAAGATCCAGAAGATCAGTCCATGTTTCCCATAGCATCCAGTCCCTCTCATCTAAACATCAAAATTCAGGAGAGTTCGGACTGCGAAGATTTTGAGGAAATTACAATTCAGGAATCAGTTCAAGAGCATACCACGGTTCAACCTATGGTGTGCCTTCCAGCTTCAATTGTTTCTGACCTACAATTTCTAATTTCAGATTATAAACAAAGATTTCCATCATCTGCTCCTGCCTCTGGTGTACAGGTACCACAGGAAACCCAAACTCCTAAACATCGACAGCGGCCTCTCCCGCGGGATGTGCATCAGGAACAAGAGACATTTCCTCCTCAAAATTCAACGGATGAGGAAGAATATGAGGAAGAAATGGGAATTGATGAGGCCCAGGATGAAGAAGGCGAAATACATGATGACGATGATATGGATTCTGATGATAATGCTAACCCAGATCCAATATCCCCAGACCAAGTACAGGACGATTCAACCCCTGAGGACTTAGGGGGATTCCATAATATCGTAGGAAGAGCGGCTGCAAGATTCAACATCCAAATAGCATCGGAAACGAAGGACTGTTTTCTTCATGATTTCAAAGAACCATTCAAGAGATCAGCTCGCTCCATTCCAGTAATCGATTACATATGGGAGCAAGGACAAAAAATAATGAAAACTCCTCTCTCTCTCATTCCAGTGCCAGCTAGACTTGAAAAGAAATACAAAGCCCCAGACACTGCACCCGCATGTTTGACTGGTCAAACTAAACCTGATTCAGTTATATCTCAAGCCGCTCAGCGGAAGTCCAGCAATCCGTCAGCGACAATGACCGCTCCTCCTGATAAAGAAGGAAGAAAGCTTGACGCCATTGGCAAGAGATTTTCCTCCATGTCCGCCCTATCAATCAGGGCTGCAAATTCTCTGGCTTTACTAGGTCGCTATAATCGACAGATATGGGCAGATATAGCCCCATATCTGGGGGCGATTCCAGAAGACCAGAAAGACGAGGTTAAAAAGATTTTGCTGGAGGGTGAACGCTCTGCTTCAGAGATGATAGAGGTGGCCCTGGATATTGCTTCCACAGGGTTCCGTCAATTGGCGGGAGCAGCAGTTTTAAGACGCCAGGGCTGGCTTAAAGCCACAGCATTCCGGCCTGAAGTGCAAGCCAAAGTCCTCGACATGCCTTTTGATGGGGAGCGCCTTTTCGGTGAACATATTGATGACATGCTGCAAGGCATTAAGAAGGATACCGAAACGGCGAAAGCCCTAGGCTCTCTACAATTCAAGCAGAATTCCTTTCGAGGCTCCAGAGGTCGAGGACAACAGTCTCGTGGCAACTATCAAGGTTACAAGTCCTCTTATAATTCTTCCCAGCAGTACAAACCTCAATATCAGCAGAGGCAACAACACCAAGGACAATCCTCATATAACAAGTCGTCCTTTCGAGGAAGAGGAGGAAAGAAAGACACTAACAGACGTCAATGACTGCTTTCTCCAGCTGGCCTCCACCTCTTCTCCACAATTCGTAGTTGGAGGAAAAATTACCAACTTCCTTCACAATTGGAAGAAAATTACTACAGATCGTTGGGTGTTGCAGTTAGTCCGCTTCGGACACACTCTGGAGTTTCTGGAACATCCTCCTCCAAATCCACCATGTCCGGCGCAACACAAAAATCTAAACATACTTCAACAGGAACTCTTGCTAATGCTTCAGAAAAAGGCAGTAGAAAGAGTTCCTCGAGAACAAAAGGGGAGAGGATTCTACTCCCGATTCTTCCTGATCAGAAAAAAGGAGAAGAAGCAGTGGAGACCGATACTGGATTTGAGAAACCTAAACAAATACCTCAAAAAGCAGTCTTTTCGTATGGTTACCCTTCAGGAGGTATTACACCTGCTCAATTCAAAAGACTATATGGTATCCTTGGACCTCCAGGATGCCTATTTTCATATCCTCATTCACAAGAGTCATCGACAATTCTTGAGGTTTACAGTGGCAGGCAGGCACTACCAGTTCAGAGTCTTACCATTCGGCCTAAAGTCAGCTCCACGCATCTTTACAAAGTGTCTGTCTCCGGTAGCGGCATACCTTCGCCAGCATCATCATCAAGTCTTTCCCTACCTGGACGACTGGCTTGTCAAGGCTCCTACTCGGACAGGAGTGGCCAAATCCTCTACCGCCTGCCTTCGTCTCTTCGAGAACTTAGGTCTAACGCTCAACCAGGAAAAGTCAAATCTACGTCCATCACAACGTCTCAATTTCCTAGGGGCGACATTGGATACACAACAGGAGAAAGCCTTCCCTTCCAAGGAACGTCAGGTCAAGCTGAGCAACCTGGCCGTACAAATTCAGACCAAAAAGAGAGTCAGGGTTCGACTATTCAAGTCGTTGCTAGGAATGATGTCTTCCAACATATTTCTCATTCCACATTGTCGTCTCCACATGCGACCTCTACAGGAAGCTTTAACAAATCAGTGGATCCAAAGTACAGGATCCTTCGACGACTGGATCAAGATCACTCAGGTCATGAAAAAGGCTCTGAGATGGTGGATTCTGGGCGACAACCTGAACAAAGGCCTTCCTTTTTTACTCCCAGTCTCTCCTTATGTCATAACCACGGACGCATCTCTGGAAGGATGGGTAGCGTTCCTTCAGGAATTGCAAGTACAAGGTCAGTGGTCAGTGGCGGAAACACGACTCCACATCAATTTGCTAGAGTTACGTGCAGTACGCTTAGCTCTTCGGGCATTTCTTCCCCGAATCAGGAGCTTCCCAGTGCTTGTGAGGACGGACAACACCACCACAATGCACTACTTAAACAAACAGGGAGGTACTCGATCCAAGACGTTGTCTCGCGAATCTCAGCAAATTTGGAGGTGGCTACTCCAGCACAACATTTCTCTGCGGGCAGAGTATGTCCCAGGAGTAGACAACATCCTGGCAGACTCGCTAAGCAGACAGCGCTCAATTTGCCACGAGTGGGAGCTCGACCAGAAGATGCTCGACTCAGTGTTCTCCCGTTGGGGCAAGCCTCACCTGGATCTCTTTGCGACGGAAGTGAATGCGAAATGCCAACGTTACGCAAGCTGGCTTCCCCAGAGAGGATCCCTAGGGAATGCTTTTTCGATGACATGGTGCAAGACCTTTGCTTACGCCTTTCCACCGTTTCCCCTGATCCCAAGGGTTCTCCGGAAATTGAAAGCAGAGAGTTGTACTATGATCCTGATAGCCCCAGCGTGGCCACGCCAACACTGGTATACGGAACTACATCTTCTATCGCTGGAACCTCCAATTCTATTCAGGACATGCCCTCATCTCCTTACAATGAACCAGGGACAAGTCCAACATCCGGATCCAACATCTCTCAAATTATCGGCTTGGCTCCTGAGTTCAGAGAGTTCCACAATCTAGATCTTCCACAAGAATGCAGAGTCGTTCTAGCCCGGGCCCGGGCTGAAAGTACTAATAAGACATATTCCCTTAAGTGGAAAAGGTTCTGTTTGTGGTGTAAGGCTCAGAAATTGTATCCGTTCAATTCTACTCCAGCACAAATTCTGCCCTATTTGCTCCACCTAGCCAATTCAGGGCTGGCACACGCTTCAATAAAAGTCCATCTGGTGGCCATCTCCAGGTTTAGACGTTCTTCGTGTGGCGCTTCCCTATGGACCAACAGACTGGTCAAACAGTTTCTGAAGGGTTTATTCAGGACTTTCCCTCCAGTAAGAGCGTCACCACCTACATGGCAACTAAATGTGGTACTAGCTCAACTAATGAAACACCCGTTCGAGCCGATTCATAAAACAGATCTTAAATATTTATCATGGAAAACGGCTCTACTACTGGCGCTCACGTCAGCAAGGAGAGTGAGTGACCTGCAGGCTTTTTCTGTGCAAGACCCTTTTATCCAGTTTAAGAATGACAGAGTCATCTTAAGGACTAATCCAAAATTTATACCAAAGGTTCCGTCCTCTTTCCATCTCAATGAACCTATTGTCCTGAGATCTTTCTTCCCAAATCCATCATCTGCGGCTGAAAGATCTCTGCACTCATTGGACCTCAAGCGATGTCTCAAATTCTACATACACAGGACTGAGCAATTTCGGAAGTCTAACCAATTGTTTGTTGCATTTAGCAGGCCCAGGAAAGGCTTAGCATTGACAAAACAGAGCATTTCCAGATGGATTTCATCGGCCATCGCATTCTGTCACCAACAGGCGGGCCATCCTCTGCCTTCAAAGGTTCGAGCACACTCCACTAGAGCGGTAGCCACCTCCATGGCGCTCTTTGCTGGGGTACCCATTGTCGACATCTGCAGAGCGGCGACATGGAAGACGCCGCATACGTTCACCAAGCACTACTGCTTGGATTCGGAACTTATGAAGGATGCAGCAGTAGGACAGGCTGTCCTACGTCATCTATTTCATTAGAGGTGAGCCTTCTTCCTCTCATCCCACCTTCCAGGTAATTTGTCGCACATTTCTTATCAGGTTGTGAGTATCATGTAATCTGTGTAACAACTTATGATAAGTTTATTATGTCTTTCAAGATGTATGTTAGAAATGTGCTCATTATTGCTTGCTATTCTGATTCAGGCATGTGAATCTATGAAAGATACCCATAATACTGGATAAGAAATGCGTTACTTACCTGTAACAGCAGTTATCCAGTATTGGTATCTTTCATAGATTCACATGCAACCCACCCACCTCCCCTGGAAGGGCTCACCTAAGTCTTCTCAGTAGGTACTACTTGGCACGGTGCTTACGAAAATCTGAGGGACAAGGGCTCCTTCCAGGAAGGTCAGGAGGGTGATAAGAGCTGATTGGCTACTGGCCAAAGTTTGGTCCTTTTTACATAAGGACCTAGATAGGCTACTAATGTGAGGCCTCTGGCCTAGTACTAAGTATATGTCCATGTGACATTACTATAATTATTTACCGGGGACTCCCACCCCGACGACGGGGAATGATTCAGGCATGTGAATCTATGAAAGATACCAATACTGGATAACTGCTGTTACAGGTAAGTAACGCATTTCATTCATTCCTATGGGCCTAGAGGCCCATAGGAATGAATGGGAAGACATTCTCAATTTGCGATTCTCAATTAGAGAATCGCAAATTGAGAATGCAATTTCAAGGGTGCCAGGGTGTCAAAAGGAAACCCTGTTGCATCCCTGAAATCTGCATATGAGAACATCTTGCATTCGGGCATGTGTGTGTGTAAAATGGAACTTTGAAAAATGCACTTTAGTGCATTTTTCAAAGTTTTTGCAAATTACCATGAAGTTCAACTTCATAGTAATTTGCTCCCCCTATTAGCGAAATTGCTAAAAAAAATTCTGTGATGCATTGCATTTAAGGAATCTCAATTTGAGATTCCTTAAATGCAATCGCAATTTAAGTAATCGCAATTTTGCAAAAATACCGATCGCAAAGGGGCAGATTCTGAGAATCTGCCCCTTTGCGAGCGGTGTTTAGCTTGATGCATCTATGCAACAGATATTTAGGACCCCCTGAAAAGCTACCTCATTGTGCATCCCTTAGACGCTCCTGCCACAGCTGATGCAATACAAGTGTCATAGGGCCATGTGAATCAAGAAGTCATTTTGCGATTCTCAAATAGCGATTTTTTGAGAATCGCAAAATGCTATGTATGTAGAATTTGCAATAAATGTTGTGAATCCAACATATTCCTTAATTGTGAATCGCAAATTGTGATTCACAATTAAGGAATACCTCCCCATTCATTCCTATGGGCCTTGAGGCCCATAGGAATGACTGGGCAGACATTCTCAATTGGCGATTAGCAGTTAGCTAATCGCAAATTGAGAATGCAATTTCAAGGGTGCAGGGGTGTCAAAGGACACCCTGTTGCACCCCTGAAATAAGCATGGGTGCACATGTGGCTCACATACATGCCCTGAGGGCATGTATGTGCTTCACATTGCACTTAAATATTGATAATAGGCTGTAGCTATTTCAACAATGTGGGCTACTTCGAATTCTCAAAAAAATATATAGAGTTGTACAATAACCACTGTCCTCCCTACCGTAATACTTGATTTCTGGTTTGGGGTTGCGAGAAAGTGTCATGGAATTGGTTGGCTTCCCCCATGCCACGGACTGCTTCTGCTTGGAAAGACTATTATCTGTATACTTGCATGTATGTGTCTGTACATGCTGGATACTCGTGTTGCTGTATTATTGGTTTGGAAAATCAATGAAAACAATAAAGAAAAAGAGTGTGAAATTTACAAACCACTTTTATGCTTCTGGGACATAATGAGAGTGCCTGTTTGAATACCTCTTTGTCAATCTGATTTTTGGTTCTTCGCCATCTTCGTTCCAATTTTCTACAGGAAACTTCTCCTGTTGGAGTTCCATAGAAAACCAAGAAACTGGAGGAGAGGACACCATTTTATATTTACCTACTTATCAATGGTGCTATGTTGTTGAATGCCAGGTGTAAAGTTTTATTGAACCGAGCTAACGCTGTGTCCATATTTAATTCTTGAGAAAGTAAAAAAAACTCAAACGGATTAGGAAAAGATGAAAGTTAAAATCTCCCAGAAAAATGAAGTTTGATTGCTAGAGGAAGATTCTAAAATAGTTACAAGATCTTGGAAAAAGAAGTGCCTAGGGTCAGGTGGGCGATAAATAAGTGGACAATTAAACAAATGGGTTTTAGATGGCTCAATGGTGAAGGAGAGCACTTCACACTGTGTTAGTTGAACAGGATGAAAAGCAGCATTAAGGTTGGATTGGTGAATAATTGCTAGCCCTCTTCTACTTTTGAATGATCGTAGGAAGCTGGCTTAGTACATGGTGCACACTTATTTAAGTGAAGCACCTTGCACTAATCAAGACAACCCTTAAGGTGATTTCTGTGGTATTAGACAACCATTGAAAGCTCTCTAAGTGGTAGCTGTGGAGAGCAGCCTTCAGGCTTAGTCCAGAAGGAATGTTAAGTAGCTTGTTTTACCAGTACTAATCATATAGTGTAGGTTAAATGAAAAAGAAACACACAGTGTAGTTATAAAAATATGTCTATTTATTATACACACTCACTAACACATTGGTATATCTCCTACCTGGAGATATCAACACAAATACCCACAATACTTCAACTGTAAACAGGTAAGTAAGCACAAAAACACAGTGGTCTACAGGGGAGACCAAACCATACACTAAAGAAGAGGAATGCAAACTGTAACCAAAGTCAGTACTTGGACCAGATGACTCAGAAGAGCTGGGGACACAAGCAACCACCCGAGGTAAGTATCCAGGAACCCCACGGGGGCTGTGTGTAGAGTGGAATCACACATAAGTGTCACACAGCTAAGTGTCAATGGGACACTCGCAGTCGCAGTTTTTAAGACGAAGGGCCCTTCCCAGTGGACCCTGAAGAAACCCTGTGGAAGACAGAATATTGGAGAGTCACCCCACCCGTGGATACCCCAGGAACCAGGATATCTGCACCAGGGTATCCGGGGGCATAGGTGCGATGTGATATCGGAAAACCCCTTAGACCACAGTGAAGGACTACAGAAAAGATGCCACTGGCAAAGAAGGTCAAAGAGTCCAGTAGAATCCAAGGAGGGACTATTGAAAAGGAGAACCCGCAAGGAGAGGGAAAAGAGTCTATGCCACTCACAAGTTACCAGGAGGCACAGAAAACAAATGACCACCGATGACAGAAGATGCAACAGTGATGACAGTGACCTTGTTGCTGCAGCTGTGAGGACCAGTCAAAGCTGTGGAAGACTAGGAGCTGTTCACAAGTGGTCCCACTTTGGAAGTGAAGAACCCGGTGGTCAGTGTCCCATGGGAGCACCAACAAGCCTTGGCAGCAGCAACAGATGTGGTAACCGAAAAAGGTGCAGGGTTAGGACCAGCAAGGTCTACGGGACTCACCAAGTGTAGATGAGTCAGAGCAGGCCCGAGAAAACAGGGGAGCCCACTGAAGCCAAAGAAGACCCTCAAGAGGACCCATGGGCCGAAGGCACAGGAGTTGTAAGAAGACCTCGAGCCTTGAGGAGCTCACCAAAGATGCAGCCCCCGGTGCAGAGGATGGGGTGAGGACGAAGAAGATGCCAGGAAGAGATGTTGGAGGCTGGAGCTTCTTGTAGCCTGAAGATCTCTGGAGGGCAGAGCCAACAAGCCTTGGCAACAGAAAGTCGACACAACTGTGCTCTGGGGTTCTGTTCCAGCGGTTCTGACGTGGGATACTAGCCTCAAACTTGCTGAGAGGACAGGTCAGGCCTCGAGGGAGTTGCAGAACCACCACATGTGTTGCTGTGTCGTCCGTAGGACATCAGTAGCAGCCGACCAGTCAGCTTCATTGCGGTGCCTGCAGATGCAGGGAAGTAATTCCTTCACTCCAAGCGAGATTACTTCAGGTGTCCTTGATGTCCAAAGACCTGGAGAGGAACCTGGATAAAGTACTGGCACAGACGATGTAGAAGACTTGTAGAGCAGTGAGACCAGGAGCAGAATGAGTCTTCCTTGGTGCAGTCTTGGTTACAGGTGAAGTCCAAGGTGCCCAGACGGGCGAAGTTGAAGTGGTTCCAGGTTTATTAATGTCCCACCACTAATCTGAAGGGCCACCCACAGGTAAGCCTTTAAGTACCCTAGTGGAAGAGTTGGGACGATTCAAAGATCCCCCGAGAGGAGGAATTGGACAGAGGGGTGGATACTACCCTGTCATTTGTCCAGCTTCGCGCTAGATCGGGAGCCAAGGACTCCCTGAACTGGCTCTCATTGGAGTGTGCATGGAGGGTACCAAATGTGCCTTTCAAAGCAGTGTGGTGGTGCTGGTAAGGCCCCCACCCCAGCCCAATACACTAAGTCTCGTCTGGAAGGTGGTCACAGCTCCCTGTGGCAGGAAACCTATTGTTCTGCCTGCCCCTGCTCAAGCTCAGCTCAGCAGCAGGATGGCAGATATGTGTCTATGGTTGGCAGCAGCACTAGCGTGCTGTTAGACCCTGAAAGGCTGGTACCAGGAATACAGGGGGCACCCTAGGGGAGCCCCCCAGAACATTGGATCCTACATCAAGCCTTGGAATTGGTGTTGGGGTAGGATTCCAACATGTTTGATACCAAAGATGACTAGTTTCGGTACAGCCAATATATAGTTAGACATCTCGTAATTTACTTGATGTTCAGTATATGTATTAAATGCCTGACCGCACTTACAAAACCTGGGGAATTTACTTTAGGGTTTGTAGGAGTGCCCTGCTCATGCAGGGGCACCCTCACACTTGCAGCTAAGCACCCTGCCCTCAGGACTGAAAAGCCTGCCATAGGGGTGACTTATAGGTTTTAAGTGTAGTGACCTCAGATATAAGGAAACTTATATCTGTGGTGAGGGGGGCAAGCACCCACTCACACAGGCTGCAATGGCAGTCCTATATTTACAGTCTGAGTGATCTCTCATGGGTGGACTAATACATGCTGCAGCCCATGGGAGACCCCTGGTGTACCTATGCCCTGGGTCCCTTAGTAACATATCCTAGAGACTAAGAAGGATTCACCAGTAGCCAATTGTGGAGCTACTAAAGTACTTGCCATTTTCAAATTTAGGGAGAGAGTACAGTGACTGGGGTCCTGATTAGCAGGATCCCAGTCAGACTAGTCAGAAAATGGCATAACAGCAGCAAAAAGTGGGGGTAACCATGAAAGCAGGTCCTACTTTCCTACAGTGATCTATCCACCCTTTCTGTCATGAAGCCTGGGGAGTGGCAGCATTGAAATCTGGGCCTGAAAACTGATCGGCCCTGGTTTCAGTTATCAACAAGATGAATAAAGCTTGGGAATCCATCAAATCTGCAACTTCAAGCTTATGTTTGATGAGAGATCTAGCATTAAGGCGCAACACCAATTGTAGGAGCTAGAGGTTTGGGTAGCAGAAAGTGAGGTATTCTCACGAGGAAGGCTTTTATCCCAATGCCCTTCATATCTAAATTAAGCTTATGATCCTTGTATTCAGATATGGAGTGAGCAGACCAAGCGTTAAGATCTACATGTGAGCAGCCTGTGTCCTTACTTACAGCCTTGTGGGCTAAGAGATTGTTTCTAGTGTAGCAGAGTCTGGAAGTCGAGTGTGTGCCAAAACTGACAAGAGGACGGGCTCGACCGGCCACAGACTGGCTTGCCTTTGACACACCAGTGGCACGCCTGCTCCGTGGATGCACTGTTTGACTCTGTTGAGTGGGATTACCTACTAGGTGTACTACAACATATGGGCTTCCCTCCATTATTTCTCTCGTGGATAGGTGTGTTATACCGATTTCCAACAGCCAAAGTCCTGATTAATGGCCATTTGCCTCCAGCCTTCTCCAATACTAGGGGCACCAGATAGGGAGCCCACTTTCTCCCCTGCTCTTTGCCCTGGTGATTGAGCCCCTGGCGGCCAAGATACAGCAGCATCACCAGAACAAAGAATTACGCTGCAACGTGCGCCAAATACTAATATCCCTCTATGTGGACGACATCACCCTCTACGTTAGGGATCCACAACACAATATAAACCAGCTTCTGAGAGAATTTATCGTCTTTGGGAAACTTTCTGGGGTTCACATTAATTGGGAGAAGTCGCAAATATTCCCTCTTACCTCAGCGGCCCCACAATTCCCCCTAGATTTTCCACTGGAATGGTGCAACTCAGACATACGCTACCTAGGCATACGCATGTCCAGAGACGGGAAGAACTAATGCGCCTCATTTATGGTAAAACACTAGACCACATTACATGCTGCGTTACCCGATGGATCTCATTGCCGCTTTCCATGGCAGGACGTGCTTCACTAATTAAAATGGTGGTCCTCCCACATCTATTGTACCTATTCCTTAACATTCCGTATCATCCTGGCAGACACTTCTTCAAGGCGTTACGTTCAGAAATGATCAGATTAATATGGGGAGGCAAGCAACCGCTGCTACAATGGAACATACTCACCAGGCCTTACTCTCAGAGAGGATTTGATGTCCCGAACGTTGAACTGTACTATGTTTGTGCCCAAGCACACTACTCTTATTATTGGTTCCACCCACCCAAATATATGCCACAGGTTGCGGTAGAGAAGTGGTTGGCAGATCCAATCCCTCTAGTATGTACTGCTCCTCAGCCTCGGGACAAAGAACCCACATCGATCACATCTACGGTCGATGCCTGGAGCCGCATACTGACCCTGTTACAAGGGCCAATGCTTTACTCCCCATTACTCCCACTAATATATAATCCCCGTATGCAATTACTTCAGGAGACAGGGTTTCTCTGGCTCCTAGAGCGGTCGAAAATCACAACCTGTGGAGACCTGTATCATAAAGGAACGTTCCAGTCTCTAGAACAAATATTCCACGAGGCCCAGCCATCTCCACTAGATGTATTTTTTCATATACGCTCCGACAGGGCCTGCGACACATTGCCCCAGAGATTCCGCTGGAGCCCCCTACTCTACTCCCTCTGCACCTGATATTACAAGCCTCCTCCACAGGGCATATTTTCTCCACACTCTATCATACAATACACACTCAGCAGGAGGCGGCCCCATGCCCCGCTCATGCACACTATAACACAGTATTAGGTAATGAGCTCACAGATAAACAATGGACATTTCGCCGTCTACAGACCGAACAGATTTCAGCAAGCAGCAGACTGCGAATACTGCATTTCAAATTTTTACACTGCCTATATTACACTCCAGTAAAAATGTACAAATATAAGCTGAAAGACTCAGAGCGCTGTGATAGATGTGGCACGAAAGTGGCTGATTTTCTCCATCTAGCTGGGGGTAGTCCTGGTGTATGTGAGTATTGGGGGCAAGTCTTCGAGGCATTGGATTGGGGCAGATTCCAACATTATCCTTGGAGCGCACTGCACTAGTAGCTTTGTTGGGCTACACTGAACTAGTAGACAAGCTATATCGCTGCTACCTAGAAATTGCGCTGTTAATGGCTAATCGCTGTGTCGCTTGCAGGTGGGTCAGCGAGAGAGCACTGAAGTTTAAAGACTGGCTCTCTGACTTAATATATTGTCAGACACAGCTGAATAACTATGCAGAATTACTCCCCCTGGCATTACGGCTTAAAGGTATAGATGCATCAACAATGTCATTTGCGATTCCTTATTAGCGAAAAATAAGGATTCGCTAATAAGGAATAGCAAAAGACTATGCATGTAGAAATCGCAAAACAAATAGCGATTTCTAACCATTCCTTAATTGCGACTCACAAATTTCGAGTCGCAATTAAGTAATACCTCCCCATTCATTCCTATGGGCCTAGAGGCCCATAGGAATGAATGGGAAGACATTCTCAATTTGCGATTCTCAATTAGAGAATCGCAAATTGAGAATGCAATTTCAAGGGTGCCAGGGTGTCAAAAGGAAACCCTGTTGCATCCCTGAAATCTGCATATGAGAACATCTTGCATTCGGGCATGTGTGTGTGTAAAATGGAACTTTGAAAAATGCACTTTAGTGCATTTTTCAAAGTTTTTGCAAATTACCATGAAGTTCAACTTCATAGTAATTTGCTCCCCCTATTAGCGAAATTGCTAAAAAAAATTCTGTGATGCATTGCATTTAAGGAATCTCAATTTGAGATTCCTTAAATGCAATCGCAATTTAAGTAATCGCAATTTTGCAAAAATACCGATCGCAAAGGGGCAGATTCTGAGAATCTGCCCCTTTGCGAGCGGTGTTTAGCTTGATGCATCTATGCAACAGATATTTAGGACCCCCTGAAAAGCTACCTCATTGTGCATCCCTTAGACGCTCCTGCCACAGCTGATGCAATACAAGTGTCATAGGGCCATGTGAATCAAGAAGTCATTTTGCGATTCTCAAATAGCGATTTTTTGAGCGCTGTGATAGATGTGGCACGAAAGCGGCTGATTATTTCCATCTAGCTGGGGCTAGTCCTGGTGTATGTGAGTATTGGGGGCAAGTCTTCGAGGCATTGGATTGGAGCAGATTCCAACATTATCCTTGGAGCGCACTCCACTAGTAGCTTTGTTGGGCTACACTGAACTAGTAGACAAGCTATATCGCCGCTACCTAGAAATTGCGCTGTTAATGGCTAATCACTGTGTCGCTTGCAGGTGGGTCAGAGAGAGAGCACTGAAGTTTAAAGACTGTCTCTCTGACTTAATATATTGTCAGGCACAGCTGAATAACTATGCAGAATTACTCCTCCCTGCATCACGGCTTAAAGGTATAGATGCATCAACAATGCCATTTGCGATTCCTTATTAGCGAAAAATAAGGATTTGCTAATAAAGGAATAGCAAAAGGCTATGCATGTAGAAATCGCAAAACAAATAGCGATTTCTAAACATTCCTTAATTGCGACTAGTAATACCTCCCCATTCATTCCTATGGGCCTAGAGGCCCATAGAAATAAATGGGAAGACATTCTCAATTTGCGATTCTCAATTAGAGAATCGCAAATTGAGAATGCAATTTCAAGGGTGCCAGGGTGTCAAAAGGAAACCCTGTTGCAGCCCTGAAATCTGCATATGAGAACATCTTGCACACACACATGCCCGAAAGGCATGTGTGTGTGTAAAATGGAACTTTGAAAAATGCACTTTAGTGCATTTTTCAAAGTTTTTGCAAATTACCATGAAGTTCAACTTCATGGTAATGTTCTCCCCCTATTAGCGAAATTGCTAATTGTTTTTCTTTTCTTTGATGCATTGCATTTAAGGAATCTCAATTTGAGATTCCTTAAATGCAATCGCAATTTAAGTAATCGCAATTTTGAAAAAAATACCGGACGCAAAGTGCCAAATTCTGAGAATCTACCCCTTTGCCAGGGCATGTATGTGCTTCACATTGCACTTTGAAAAATGCAAAAAAGTGTATTTTTCAAAGAAATAGCAAATTACCACCAACTTGAGGTTGGAAGTTGGTGGTAGTTTGCGATTCCTTAAGGCCAATTTGCACTTTTTTGGTGCTTCTTACATTGCATTTAAGGAATTGCAAAATTTGCGATTCCTTAAATGCAATCGCAAAATAAGGAATCGCAAATTTTGCGAATCCTTATTTTGCCTAATACCTACCATTTGGCAAAATTGCATTCGCAAACGCTGAAATTCAGCGAATTTCGGCATTTGCGAATGCAATTTAGCTTGATACATATGGCCCATAGGTACCTAAACCTGAGTAGTTCATAGGATGACTGCATTACACACTCCGTGTTACCAATCCCGCCTTCCAACCTACCCATTACATCATAGTGTTGCGTACTATCTAAATATTGATAATAGGCTGTAGCTATTTCAACAATGTGGGCTATTTCGAATTCTCAAAAAAATATAGAGTTGCACAATAATACCGTAATACTTGATTTCTGGTTTGGAGTTGCGAGAAAGTGTCATGGAATTGGTTGGCTTCCCCCATGCCACGGACTGCTTCTGCTTGGAAAGACTATTATCTGTATACTTGCATGTATGTGTCTGTACATGCTGGATACTCGTGTTGCTGTATTATTGGTTTGGAAAATCAATGAAAACAATAAAGAAAAAGAGTGTGAGATTTACGAGCCACTTTTATGCTTCTGATAGATACATCTGCCGTGTGGATTCCTCACCTTGTGAATACCCCCTTGCGTCAGCAACATTCGGAAATTCTTTTCGTAGCTTCGCGCCGACGTGGACTTGGGCGTCATAGAGGCACGGCATCGCTCGCGACTCCGCTGACGTCACCGACGCCTATAATAGGCCCACGCCGGCGTGATGACATCAGTTCCCTTTTTTCCGCGTCGTCGACGCTAACGGTTTTCTGGGATCGTACTGTAGCTTTCTAGTAACTTAGTTACTATTGTTCTAGTATTATTGTTTCTATTTTTATTTTCTTCGAGATGTCGTCGAAGAAGACTGGTTTTAAAGCTTGGGGAGAATGTGGCAAGACAATGTCTATTACTGATCCGCATGAGTGCTGTGTCTGGTGCTTGAGCTCCGACCATGACGTCAAGGATTGCCCTTGTTGCAAGAAGATGACCTCAAAGGCTCTACGAGAAAGGGAGACAAAACTTCTCGTGGCAAAACTGAAAAGTAAGAAAGTTAAGAAGACTTCGAAGTCTCGATCTCGGCGTTCGAGGTCGGGATCTCGATCGAGGTCGCACGCGGAGTCGTCTTCAGCTCATGTTTCAAAATCATCAAGGAAGAAACATAAGAAGAGGAGCCATGAGTCGCGTCATCACTCGGGAAAGGAATCTGGTTCGAGACCGAAGTCGCAAGTAAAACTTCTTAATAAGGAAGTGGAGATTTCGGCGTCGGATGATCAGGACTCTGTTGGTGAGGCTTCACATCCGAATTCGCCCGAGTCACTGAAGCAGATGGCTATCCCTTCTCCGGATCCGTCCAATCCTTCTGGTCAGGAGGATGAAGGTGAGGTGCAGGGGGCTGGTGAGGCCAAGGTTCCGGTGCCTGCGGGTTCGTCGACCCCGGTTCCGGGACTCGAAGAAGAGGTCGACGTCGTATCGACTCCGCCTCCTCGGGAACAGCCCGGAGGACCCTATCCAGAGTTTCCTGCTCCAGGTCAGGATCCATCCCATTTCCTAAACGCCATGTTTGGTGTTTATTCTAGGGCGATGTACCCGTCTGGTGCACCTGTTGGTCCCACGGGTCCTATGTCTTTTAACTTGGGTGTTCCCCAAGCTTATGCTCCTGCGCCCTTCATGCCTTTTATGCCGGCTCTACCACCGCATTGGCATTTTCCGACACCGCCTGTGTCGTCGTCGCCGAAGCGTACGACGCCGACTCCGTCGACGCCGGTTCCATCGACGCCGGTACCTACGACTCCGAAGCAGGATTCTGCTCGACCTCGTGTAAAACGACCTCATCCGACTTCGGGTTCGACGCCGGCCCCGACCCCGTCGGAGTCGATTCCGAATCCTTCGACTTCTATCGTGAAGGAAAGGTCACGGAGAGAAGCTCAGAGACTTCTAGAGGAGGAACAATATCGATATGCAGATATGGAGGAAGGAGAGTTACAAGATTCTGAAGATCCTTTTGAGGACCTGGGTGAAGCCAGTGGGCTTGAACTGTCTCCTGAGTGGGATTTAGCTTCAGTGTCGAATGTACCTTCAAAGGATGTGGTACCTTATCACACTGTTATCAGGAAAGCGGCAAATTTGTTGAACATTACTCTGCCCACTGCTGATTATAAGCCAAATCTTCTGACTGAAGTTCTTCATTCACCCTCCTCTATTATTGAGCCTATGCTGCCCTTTAATGATGCGTTAGCTGAACCCATCTATGATGTTTGGAAGAAGCCTTTATCTGCTCCTGCAGTTTCTAGGACAGTGGCGAGAAGGTACAGGTTGCACCTGGTGACCCTGAATTTTTGTCAACACACCCATTGCCTGAGAGTTTAGTTGTGCAGGCTGCCCGCTCGAAGAGGTCTGCTGGTGCTTTTCCGCAGGTTCCTGGGGATAAAGAGTCCAGAAAGCAGGATCAAGCTGCCAAGAAGGTCTTCTCCTCAGCCAGTATGGCGTTAAAGTCAACCAATGCAACTTGTCTGATGGGGCGGTATGTCCATGCCTTGATGGATTCTGTCAAACAGTTGGTTCCGAAAATCCCTGAGGAGGATAGAAAGGATTTTCAGGAGGTGATATCGGACCCTCAGGCTGCTGCGAGACAGGTGATTCAGAGTGGGCTGGACACTGCTGATTCGGTGGCGAGGGTCATGGGCTCTTCCGTGGCCACTAGGAGAGCCGAGTGGCTTAAAACATCGGAGTTCTCTGCAGATGTTCAGTCTGTTTTGATGGACTTGCCTTTTGATGGCTCAGGATTGTTTGGCAAGAAGGCTGATGCTGCCTTGGAACGTTTTAAAGACAGTAGGGCCACTGCGAAATCTTTGGGCCTTCAGTCCAGGGGTACTACTGGAAGACGCTTCAGAGGGTTTGGCAGATCTTCTTTTCGTTCCTACAGACCATCTCAACAGCAGCCACAGCAACAGCAAAATGCGCTGTATAAATCTTACAGGGGCAGGCAAAGAGCCCGTCCTAGAGGCCGTCAGGCTTCCTCCTCCTCCTCTTCTTCCACTTCCCAACCCCCTGCCAACGCAGCAAAGCAGCCCTAGATCCGCCATTCCGGATCATGTGGTCCCAGTGGGGGGCCGGCTTACCCATTTTCTACAAGATTGGGAATTGATCCCATCAGATCTTTGGGTTCTCAATCTTGTGGAGAATGGGTATGCTCTTCCCTTTCGGGAGTTTCCCCCAAATTACCCTCCTTGCCAGGGTTATTGTTCGGAGGACCACCTGCTTCTCTTACAGGAAGAAGTCCTGGCACTTTTTCGAAAAGGTGCGATAGAGGTGGTTCCAGAGCAGGAAAGGGGTCGGGGATGCTACTCCCGGTATTTCCTGATCCCCAAAAAGGATGGCAGGCTTCGGCCAATTCTGGATCTCAGGATCTTGAACCGTTACCTAAAACAGGAAAAGTTCAAGATGCTCACTCTTGCACAGGTTCTTCAAGCGCTGCTGGAAGAAGACTGGATGGTGTCGCTCGACTTGCAGGATGCGTACTTTCACATCCCAATCCTGAAGTCGCACAGGAAGTCTCTCCGTTTTACGGTGGGAACGCAGCACTATCAGTTTGCGGTCCTTCCGTTTGGGCTTACTACTGCGCCTCGAGTCTTCAGCAAGGTGATGGCAGTGGTGGCGGCACATCTCAGGAGGTCAGGGATTCCTGTATTCCCTTATTTGGACGACTGGCTGATCAAAGCAGAGTCGTCAGAGAGAGTGCTCCATCATCTGCAGGAGACAACTCAGTTGTTGCACAGGTTGGGTTTTTCGATAAATGTACCCAAGTCTCACCTGGTGCCCTCACAGCGCAACCATTTCATAGGTGCGGTACTGGACACTACTGTGTGTCGTGCATTCCCTCCTCCTCAAAGGATTCGCGACATACAGGAAATGATTCCTTTGTTCTACAATGGAGCGGTCGTTCCGGTCCTGAAGGTTCTTCGCCTGCTCGGTCTGATGGCTTCTTGCATTCTGTTGGTCAATCATGCACGCTGGCACATGAGGGCGCTCCAGTGGTGCCTCCGCAGGCAGTGGTATCAACACAACGGAGATCTCAGGGTGTCAGTGAAGATCTCCAGAGAAGCTGCAGCCAATCTGTCTTGGTGGAGCGTGGAAGGCAATCTGTCACAAGGAAAGCCTTTTCAACTTCCTCCATCTGTGGCCACAGTGATAACGGATGCATCCACTCTCGGGTGGGTTGCTCATCTGGGAGACCTGGAGGTCAAGGGTCTTTGGTCTCCAGAGTAAAGGTTGCTTCACATCAACCTCCTAGAGTTGCGGGCGATACGTCTGGCACTCAAGGCCTTCCTCCCTTCCCTTTGCGGTCAGTCGGTTCAAGTCCTGACGGACAACACGACCGCGATGTGGTACATCAACAAGCAGGGAGGAGTGGGGTCGCAGTGTCTCTGCAGAGAGGCTCTGCGCCTCTGGTCCCGGGTTCAGGACCATCAGATTTGTCTGATGGCAAATCATCTGGCCGGAGTTCAGAACGTTCGTGCAGACAGTCTCAGTCGGCAGTTCTCTGCCGATCACGAGTGGAGGCTCCACCCGGAAGTTGTTCACGACATCTTTCGGATGTGGGGGACTCCTCGGGTGGACCTATTCGCCACTCACGAGAATGCTCACTGCCTGTCATTCTGCAGTCTCCAGTATCCGATGCAAGGGGCCTTGGGGGACGCGTTTCAGTTGAGTTGGAACTCGCAACTCCTTTACGCTTTTCCTCCCATACCTTTGATTCCTCGGGTTCTGAGGAAGATTCGCCAAGACCGGGCCCAAGTAATATTGATCGCCCCGGATTGGCCAAGAAGGGTGTGGTACTCAGACCTTCTCCACCTCTCCTCTCACCCGCCGCTCCGTCTCCCTCACAGGGCAGATCTCCTCTCTCAGATGGAGGGGCAGGTTCTACACCCCCACCTCCAGACCATACACCTTCATGCCTGGAGATTGAATGGGGCAACCTGAGTTCTTTTTCTCTCCCGCCTGACGTGGTGGATGTCATCTTGTCAGCCAGGCGTGACTCCACTAAGTCCATCTATTCTTATAGGTGGTCTAAATTTGTTACTTGGTGCAGGGAGAAATCTATTGACCCTTTGAGAGCCCATTTATCTGATGTTCTCCAGTTTGCTCTTTCTCTGGCGCAGCAGGGGCTTGTTGTTGCCACGGTGAAGGGCTATCTTTCAGCGCTGTCAGCTTTTATCTGTTTGCCTGACCAGCCCTCTCTTTTTAAATCTCCTGTTGTCTTAAGGTTTTTGAAGGGCCTTATAAATAACTTCCCTCCTACTCCTTTTATTGTGCCTCAGTGGGACTTGAATCTTGTCTTGACTTTTCTGATGGGTGCTCCCTTTGAGCCTCTTCACAAATGTCCTATGAGGCTTTTGACTCTGAAGACAGTTTTCCTCGTTGCGATAACCTCGGCAAGGAGGGTAAGTGAGCTTCAAGCTCTTAGTTACAAGCCCCCTTTCTTGACCATTCATGCTGATCGAATGGTTCTTAGGACCAGGGCTGCTTTTCTGCCAAAGGTGGTTACTCCTTTCCACCTTGGTCAATCCATTACCCTTCCTACCTTTTATCCTCCCCCACACCCTTCCAAGGAGGAGGAGAGATTACACCGTCTGGACCCCAAGAGGGCTGTGTCTTTTTACCTGGACAGGACTAAAGACTGTTGGTTGGATGACCAGCTCTTCATTGGCTTTGCTGGCTGCAAGAGAGGAAGGGCGGTCCATAAGAGGTCGTTGTCAAGGTGGATCGTCCTCTGTATTAAGATCTGCTACTCTTTGGCCGGTAAAGAACCTCCAGAGGGTATAAAGGCTCAATCAACTAGAGCTAAGTCTTCGACCTCAGCATTGGCTAGAGGTGTGCCTGTTGAGGATATTTGTAGAGCGGCAACTTGGTCTTCCCTCCACACTTTCGCGAAGCATTACTGCTTGGATTCCGAAGTGAGGAGGGACGGTCACTTTGCGCGCTCTGTCCTTCAGGATTTCCTGGTTTAGAAGAGTGGACACCCTCCTACGGGAGTGGGGACTGCTGTGGAACTCTATTCACAAGGTGAGGAATCCACACGGCAGATGTATCTATCAGAAGAACAAGTTACTTACCTTCGGTAACGCTTTTTCTGGTAGATACAATATCTGCCTGTGGATTCCTCACTGACCCACCCGCCTCCCACAGTTGTCCACTCTTCTATGCCAGAGTTTCTATTATGTATTTGTTTATTTCAAATGTTTTGTTGCATTTGCTTCACACTGTGTGTGTTATTTTGATATTTGTACTGCGTATACTGGGTATATGTCTACTGTCATTGGTCCGTCCGTGTGCCCGAAGGCACGGAAAAAAGGGCGGAACTGATGTCATCACGCCGGCGTGGGCCTATTATAGGCGTCGGTGACGTCAGCGGAGTCGCGAGCGATGCCGTGCCTCTATGACGTCCAAGTCCATGTCGGCGCAAAGCTACGAAAAGAATTTCCGAATGTTGCTGACGCAAGGGGGTATTCACAAGGTGAGGAATCCACAGGCAGATATTGTATCTACCAGAAAAAGCGTTACCGACGGTAAGTAACTTGTTCTTCTGGGACATAATGAGAGTGCCTGTTTGAATACCTCTTTGTCAATCTGATTTTTGGTTCTTCGCCATCTTCGTTCCAATTTTCTACAGGAAACTTCTCCTGTTGGAGTTCCATAGAAAACCAAGAAACTGGAGGAGAGGATACCATTTTATATTTACCTAGTTATCAACGGCGCTATGTTGTTGAATGCCAGGTGTAAAGTTTTATTGAACTGAGCTAACGCTATGTCCATATTTAATTCTTGAGAAAGTAAAAAAAAACTCAAACGGATTAGGAAAATATGAAAGTTAAAATCTCCCAGAAAAATGAAGTTTGATTGCTAGAGGAAGATTCTAAAATAGTTACAAGATCTTGAAAAAAGAAGTGCCTAGGGCCAGGTGGGCGATAAATAAGTGGCCAATTAAAAGAATGGGTTTTAGATGGCTCAATGGTGAAGGAGAGCACTTCACACTGTGTTAGTTGAACAGGATGAAAAGCAGCATTAAGGATGGATTGGTGAATAATTGCTAGCCCTCTTCCACTTTTGAATGATTGTAGGAGGCTGGCTTAGTACATGGTGCACACTTATTTAAGTGAAGCACCTTGCACTAATCCAGACAACCCTTAAGGTGATTGTTGTGGTATTAGACAACCATAGAAAGCTCTCTAAGTGGTAGCTGTGGAGAGCAGCCTTCAGGCTTAGTCCAGAAGGAATGTTAAGTTGCTTGTTTTACCAGTACTAATCATATAGTGTAGGTAAAATGAAAAAGAATCACACAGTGTAGTTATAAAAATATGTCTATTTATTATACACACTCACTAACACATTGGTATATCTCCTACCTGGAGATATCGACACAAATACCCACAATACTTCAACTGTAAACAGGTAAGTAAGCACAAAAATACAGTGGTCTCCGGGGGGAGACCAAACCATACACTAAAGAAGAGGAATGAGAACTGCAACCAAAGTCAGTACTTGGACCAAATGACTCAGAAGAGCTGGGGACACAAGCAACCACCCGAGGTAAGTATCGAGGAACCCCACGGGGGCTGTGTACAGAGTGGAATCACACATAAGTGTCACACAGCTAAGTGTCAATGGGACACTCGCAGTTGCAGTTTTTAAGACGCAGGGGCCCTTCCCAGTGGACCCTGAAGAAACCCTGTGGAAGACAGAATATTGGAGAGTCACCCCACCCGAGGATACCCCAGGAACCAGGATACCTGCACCAGGGTATCCGGGGGCATAGGTGCGATGTGATATCGGAAACCATCTTAGACCACAGTGAAGGACTACAGAAAAGATGCCACTGGCAAAGAAGGTCAAAGAGTCCAGTGGAATCCAAGGAGGGACTATTGAAGAAGAGAACCCGCAAGGAGAGGGAAAAGAGTCTATTATACTCACAAGTCACCAGGAGGCACAGAAAACAAATGACCACCGATGACAGAAGAATCAAGAGTGATGACAGTGACCTTGTTGCTGCAGCTGTGAGGACCAGTCAAAGCTGTGGAAGACTAGGAGCTGTTCACAAGTGGTCCCACTTTGGAAGTCAAGAACCCGGTAGTCAGTGTCCCACGGGAGCACCAACAAGCCTTGGCAGCAGCAACAGATGTGGTAACCGAAAAAGGTGCAGGGTTAGGACCAGCAAGGTCTACGGGACTAACCAAGTGTAGATGAGTCGGAGCAGGCCTGAGAAAACAGGTTAGCCCACTGAAGCCAAAGAAGACCCTCAAGAGGACCCATGGGCCGAAGGCACAGGAGTTGTAAGAAGACCTCGAGCCTCGAGCAGCTCACCAAAGATGCAGCCCCCGGTGCAGAGGATGGGGTGAGGACGAAGAAGATGCCAGGAAGAGATGTTGGAGGCTGGAGCTTCTTGTAGCCTGAAGATCTCTGGAGGGCAGAGCCAACAAGCCTTGGCAACAGAAAGTCGACACAACTGTGCTCTGGGGTTCTGTTCCAGCGGTTCTGACGAGGGATACTAGCCTCAAACTTGCTGAGAGTACAGGTCAGGCCTCGAGGGAGTTGCAGAAACACCACCTGTGTTGCTGTGCCGTCCGTAGGACATCAGTAGCAGCCGACCAGTCAGCTTCATTGCGGTGCCTGCAGATGCAGGGAAGTAATTCCTTCACTCCAAGGGAGATTACTTCAGGTGTCCTTGATGCCCAAAGACCTGGAGAGGAACCTGGATAAAGTACTGGCACAGACGATGTAGAAGACTTGTAGAGCAGTGAGACCAGGAGCAGAATGAGTCTTCCTTGGTGCAGTCTTGGTTCCAGGTGAAGTCCAAGGTGCCCAGACTGGCGAAGTTGAAGTAGTTCCAGGTTTATTATTGTCCCATCACTAATCTGAAGAGCCACCCACAGGTAAGCCTTTAAGCACCCTAGTGGAAGAGTTGGGACGATTCAAGGATCCCCCCGAGAGGAGGGGCTGGACAGAGGGGTGGATACTACCCTGTCATTTGTCCAGCTTCGCCCTAGATCGGGAGCCAAGGACTACCTATTTTATTATTTATTTATCGATTTGTTGAGCGCGGTTGCTGCCCAGGGGCGTCCAAGCGCTGGGTTTAAACAGAGAAGTGACGGGACAGGGAGATAAGGACTAGAGGGGTTTGGCGAATAGTACTGTTTTCAACTTTTTACGGAATGAGAGCAGGTCGGGTGTGGACCGAAGAGCGAGGGGGAGGGCATTCCAAAGCTTGGCGGCGTTCAGCGAGAACAGCCTACCCCCGGACCTGGCTCTCTTCACTCTGGGAACAACTGCCAGAAAGGCACCCGTAGACCGGAGGTTCCTATTAGGGTGGTAGGGGGTGACGAGGCTGTTGTTAATTGCTGATCCGGTCTTCCAAAAGGCCCGGTGCGTAATGCACAGTGCCTTGAATGCCACTCTTTGCCTCACTGGCAACCAGTGTAGGCTTTTCAGTCCATGTCTGGCTGACTGGGTTCGTGGAATCTGGAGTATGGTACGTGCAGCGCAGTTTTGTACCACCTGCAGCTTCCGGAGGGTCATCTCAGGTGCCCCTAGGTAGAGAGCATTGTTTGAGTCCAAACGGGACTGGATGAGGCCTTGTACCGCCACCTTCTTGGCGTCTAGGGGCAAAAGTGGAAGGACCTTCCTCAGCGTTCTAAGTAGGCCAAAACAAGTGGCGGACAGCTTGGTGGCCTGAGTGGAGAAAGAGAGCTTGTTGTCTAGCCATACTCCCAGGCTCTTAACACTGTCCTTGGGAGTAGGGGGTACACCTAGACCACCGGGCCACAAGGAGGTAAAGGGTACTGGTGAAGCTGGGCCTAGGAGCATGAGCTCTGTTTTTCCTCCGTTCAGTTTGAGGGAGGAATTGGTCATCCACTCCCTCACGTTCTCCAAACAATTCAGCAGGCCGGCCGAGGATTGCCTGTTGTTCTCTTGGGCCAATGAAACCACTAGCTGGGTATCGTCGGCGTACGACACGATTTTAATGCCGTACGGTTCGACTACCCCAGCCAGAGGTTTCATGTATACATTGAATAATACAGGGCTCAAAGACGAGCCCTGCGGTACTCCACAGCTGAGAGGCATGCTGGTAGATGTTGTGTCGCCATCAAAGATCTGAAAAGATCTATCAGCTAGGAAGGAGCTGAACCACCTTAATGCATCTCCCGAGATTCCGATGTTCTGGAGACGGTTCAGCAGGATGGCATGGCTGACCGTATCGAAGGCAGCACTTAGATCAAGGAGGATCACTGCCACTGATCCTCCCTGATCCAGTATCCTTCGAGATTCTTCGGTGACTGCTAATAAGGCGGTTTCCGTCCCATGTTTTGGTCTGAAGCCTGTTTGGGACGTATGTAGTAGGGAGTGATTCTCCGAAACTGGACCAACAGGGTATTTATGTATTTCTCCAGCACCTTGCCAGCCCACGGAAGGAGTGAGATGGGGCGGTAGTTGGAGTGGTCATCAGGGTCTAGGTTAGGTTTTTTTAGGAGCGCCCGTACCATGGCTTGCTTCCAAGCAATGGGGACTGTACATGTGGATAAGGACAGGTTTAGCAGTTCCAGGATTACAGGGAGGGTGGCTTCGCCTGCCTGCATCAAGATTTCTGGAGGAGCTGGGTCGCGTGGGGAGCCCGACTTGACTTGGCGTGCCACTTTATCTAAAGTGTCAAGGTCCAAGAGGGGGAGATGATCAAGAGTAGGCTCAATAGTAGGCTGACCTGGGGGGGGGGGAATTTTCCAGGTGGAATGAGTCGGACGCCTCATGATTTGAGGCCGTGGCTGGAAAGGTGGAGTATATGTTTAGCACCTTATTATGGAAGAATTCCGCCAGTTCATTGCATTGCTCTTGAGTCTTGATCAGATAGGGAGCGGTGACAACATTGGTGCATCGTTTTATTATATTAAAAATTTCCTTGGGCTTTGATTTGGCTTCCAAGATTTTGTCAGAGTAATAGATTGCCTGGGCTGCCCTGACCCCTTCTTTGTAAGCTTTGATCGCCTCTCTATAGGATGCCTTCTTTTCCGGGAGAAAGTCTAAATGCCAGGCTCTCTCTCGTTGCCTACAAATGCGTTTTAGCTCTCTTAGCGAGTCGGAGAACCAGGGAGCTGATTTCTGCACTCGCTTTGAGGACGATCTGCGAAGAGGGAGGAGTGAATCCAAGGATTTCGTGAACCTGAACTGGCTCACATTGGAGTGTGCATGGAGGGTACCAAATGTGCCTTTCAAAGCAGTCTGGTTGTGCTGGCAAGCGCCCCCACCCCAGCCCAATACACTAAGTCTCGTCTGGAAGGTGGTCACAGCTTCCTGTGGCAGGAAACCTATTATTCTGCCTTCCCCTGCTCAAGCTCAGCTCAGCAGCAGGAGGGCAGATATGTGTCTATGGTTGGCAGCAGCACTAGCTTGCTGTTAGACCCTGAAAGGCTGGTACCAGGAATACGGGGGGGTACCCTAGGGGAGCCCCCAGTACATGGGATCCTACATCAAGCCTTGGAATTGGTGTTGGGGTAGGATTCCAACATGTTTGATACCAAAGATGACTAGTTTCGGTACAGCCAATACATAGTTAGACATCTCGTAATTTACTTGATGTTCAGTATATGTATTAAATGCCTGACCGCACTTACAAAACCTGGGGAATTTACTTTAGTGTTTGTAGGAGTTCCCTGCTCATGCAGGGGCACCCTCACACTTGCAGCTAAGCACCCTGCCCTCAGGACTGAAAAGCCTGCCATAGGGGTGACCTATAGGTTTTAAGTGTAGTGACCTCAGATATAAGGAAACTTATATCTGTGGTGAGGGGGGCAAGTACCCACTCACACAGGCTGCAATGGCAGTCTTATATTTACAGTCTGAGTGGTCTCTCATGGGTGGACTAATACATGCTGCAGCCCATGGGAGACCCCTGGTGTACCTATGCCCTGGGTCCCTTAGTAACATATCCTAGAGACTAAGAAGGATTCACCAGTAGCCAATTGTGGAGCTACTAAAGTACTTGCCATTTTCAAATTTAGGGAGAGAGTACAGTGACTGGGGTCCTGATTAGCAGGATCCCAGTCAGATTAGTCAGAAAATGGCATAACAGCAGCAAAAAGTGGGGGTAACCATGAAAGCAGGTCCTACTTTCCTACAGTGATCTATCCACCCTTTCTGTCATGAAGCCTGGGGAGTGGCAGCATTGAAATCTGGGCCTGAAAACTGATCGGCCCTGGTTTCAGTTATCAACAAGATGAATAAAGTTTGGGAATCCATCAAATCTGCAACTTCAAGCTTATGTTTGATGAGAGATCTAGCATTAAGGCGCAACACCAATTGTAGTAGCTAGAGGTTTGGGTAGCAGAAAGTGA
Source organism: Lissotriton helveticus (assembly GCF_964261635.1). Lineage (NCBI taxonomy): Eukaryota > Metazoa > Chordata > Amphibia > Caudata > Salamandridae > Lissotriton > Lissotriton helveticus. Next base: position 73,988,618 of record NC_136073.1, on the reverse strand, counting down.
GGTATTCTCACGAGGAAGGCTTTTTTCCCGATTCCCTTCATATCTAAATTAAGCTTATGATCCTTGTATTCAGATATGGAGTGAGCAGACCAAGCGTTAAGATCTACATGTGAGCAGCCTGTGTCCTTACTTACAGCCTTGTGGGCTAAGAGTTTGTTTCTAGTGTAGCAGAGTCTGGAAGTCGAGTGTGTGCCAAAACTGGCAAGAGGACGGGCTCGACCGGCCACAGACTGGCTTGCCTTTGACACACCAGTGGCACGCCTGCTCCGTGGATGCGCTGTTTCTCTGTTAAAATATCCTGCCATGGAAGGGGGCATAGCCAGAGCGCTGTTAGCACCTCATCTGTAGTAAGAGGTGAGTGAAAGGAAGAATCAAAGTGGGTTCCAGCATCCCCTAATCATGTGAGCAGGCTCCCTTGCTGCACGAAAAACTGGCAAATTAAATGCATTAATAAAAAAAAGTATGTTGAAATAAAATCTTAAAATGAATAAAAACCGGGTTTACAACCGTACTAATATGGCGCCCGAGCTAAGAGGATCCAGGCACCTCCTCAATAATGAATACGAAGGTGCCAATGCCAATGCAAATGTATGTTTTATAAAACTCGGCTGATAGCCCGTCTGGTCCTGGAGCTTTGCCTGACTGAATTTTGCATATGGCCTCCCTTATCTCACTGTCTTCAAATTCCGCTTCAAGGAATTGTCTTTGTGTGACACTTACTTAACAATCCCAGTGCAGTATCGTCAAGGTAGGCATCCATGTTTGTGTTGTGTGGTCTGCAAGAGGTGTGAAGAGTACTATAGAATGTGACAAATTAATTCATTGTATCTGGCGTGTCGCACAACAGTGAGCTGTCCGCATCTCTTATTTCGAGAATTTCATTAGCAACGGGAGGTTTGCGTCACGTGTCATGTTTGCCAGTGTGTGACCTGGGTGTTCGCCCTTGCCATATCAGCTCACACATATTTCCCACGATAGAGGCATTCTCTCTCCGCCTTCTCCTGATATTCAGATAAGGTGCAGAGGATTTGTTTAAAGAGTTTATTAGGGTCCTGGGAGCCACCTAGCCTGGCTTCCAAATTATTTAATTCCGACCCCAGTTTACTGAGCTTACCTCGTATGGACCGCAGTATCTCACCGCCCTTGGCTAGACAGAAACCTTGTATGATGTCCTTAAATGTTTACCATATTGTTCCCACTTGTGCGACAAAATCTTTGTTTCTGTCCCAAAAATCGGCTATTTCTTGTCGTCATTTTTCTCAGAATGGAGCATCTAATAATAGAGTGGGAGAAAGCCTCCACCAGGTTCCCGTAAGGCCAGCGATCAGGAGGGTTGTAGGTAATGTAGAATGGGGGAGTGATCAGGATGGGTGCGTGCTAAATGTGTGACCTTATGTATCCAGCTATTTAGGCCAGTCTCAAACAGCTATTATGTTTGTTGGAGTAGAAGGTACCCTCCATAGCCAAAGCAAGTGTCCTCTATGTATGAATGAGTTTATGTTCTTCCATTATGTCTCTAACATGTTGAGCAGCGGTGCTGTGGTATGGGGGTGGGTTGTGTGATCTGTCCTCCATCCTATCCAGAGTGGCAATTAAGTCCCCCCTCCAAAAAATGTACAGGGAGCCAATGTCTGTAACTCGCTCCTAGAGCCTGTCAAAGAATATCGAGTCATCAGTGTTGGGGCCATAGCAGTTCACTATGGTGATCAATGTTGAGGCCAGTTGACTCCACACCAATGTATACCACCCCTGATTGCCATTGATTGGGCACAGAGGTGTGTATAGTACACCCTTACAGATGAGAATGACAGTTCCTCGCACATAGGAAGAAAAGGTAGCAAAGTATATGAGAGCTGCCCAGCGGGCCGCAAATGCTGTATGTGTTGAATCTGTTAAGTGAGATTCCTGCAATAAGGCTATATGAACTTTATTTCTCTCTAGATAGGTAAGTATGTGTCTCCGTCTACCCGGGTCTCTCAATCCCCTTGACATTCCAGGATAAGCAGTTATATTTAATGAGAGTGTCGGTAGTCGTACCTCCGGTAGTAGTAGTCAGACCAAGGTTTTTGAGAAATCATGTGTGGGACGAGACATAATTGTAAATCAATTCTGCATGACATAAGTGTTGTTGGCATCACCAGGGCATAATTATGTGCACATAGTAACAATAGAAACATTACCCCCTCCCCTCCACTCGGACGGCCCAATGCCCTCAGATATATATTCATCCCTTCCAAACAAAAAGCTTTAATAGCAGAACAGCCATGGTAGCACTGGGAAGATAATATCATCTATGCTACATGAAAGATCATTGTTAGAGCTTGTAAAGGATAAATAAAGAGGGAAAAGGAGAAGATTTGAAGAGGGAAAGTAGGAGAGCAGAGCGAGGCTAAAGAGTGAGGGGAAGAGAGAAAAAGGTGAAAGAATAGCAGTGAGCAGGAATGAGAGGAGACTGTCAAATATACCAAGTTCAGAGTAGTTTTGTGGTATGCTGTAGGGAAGTCATCCAAAGGGACAGCTGGGTCATCCACAAAATAACGAGGGTGCCCAGCGGTGAGGGATTGAGCGTCACATGTGCCCTATCATGAGTTCAAATGAACAGTAGTGGGTATAGAGTTGAGAGCAACATTTCAACGATATAAGCAAGCCTTCAGGAGGATTAATCGAGAAATAATAGTAGTTTATAGTTAGGTGGTAAAGTGAAGCATGAATATGCAGTGTATACATGTTTTTATCAGTAGAACATGCATTGTAAAAGAATGATGGGCTAGCATCATCCAGTCTCTCATTAAGGCTGTCTCCGACATTGGCAATGATGCTCTAGGCCTTGCAGATGAGGGTTTTGGCAGAGATGTACACATAGAGGTGCGATGGAGAAAGTCTCCCGCCTGATGCGAGGAATTGAAAAAGGTGATCTTTTCCTTCATATGATATCGGTAGGCGAGCATCATAGAGCATGGCGTAACTTTTTTTTAACCATTCTCAGTTTCTACTTGATGAGATTAAATTTCCTACGCGCTTCTTGGATTGCTACGGTGAAGTCTGGGTATATAGACCAGTATTGCCCTCGAACTGTAGATTCCGCTTTTCCCTGGCTAGACGAAGAGTCGTGTCTTGGTCTCGATAGTTCAATAGTCTAGCAAGAATAGGCCATGCCGGATCCCTGGGTGGAGGTCGGTACATCAGCGCTTGATGAACGCGCTCGATGATCAACATTTTTGAGAAGGCCTCAGTCCCAAACAGTGCAGTGAGCAAATGCTTCACATAATCCTTCATTTTTCCCATGTTGGTGGATTCCAGTATACCCAGAATGCATAAGTTATTTCTGCATGGCCTTCCAGGTTCTTGTTTTTCGCAGATATAAGCTTAAGAACCTTCTCCATGTTAAATAACTGTTCACTACAACTAGAGACAGTATCTTCAACGGTGAAGATTCTTTGTTCTGCTTCTCTTAGGCATCCATCATGCTTTTCCAGCTTATGGGTGGTAGAGTCCATTGTGGTGCAGATGGTATGCATTTTGGCCTCAATGGACTTGAGGCTTTATTGCATTGCCATAAGCTGCAATCTTATGTCCACTGCGTCATTAGAGTCTTTGACTTGTGTTTTCTGTGCACCAGTTTGGTCTGAGCAGTTTTTGGGTGGTACGTGTGGATCTCCGAGCCTCGAATAGCAATTTGGTCTTCCGTCCGTCTGTTTTTCCCATATTGGTTTTGGAAGGAGAAGTAGCAATAGTTATGAAATATAGTGAGTTTTTCAGCATATTGTCTTGTATCAGGGCGGCAGGTGTAATGTAAGAAGTGGTAATTTCGTGTTGTCTCCCCTGTTGAGGGAGACGCCGGATGGCATACAGTGCACCACTGTTAAGGAGGGGGTCCCCTCAAAGCTATATATACTCGAGTGGTGGGGTCCAGCACACCACACTGCTCCAGTCCCGCCTCACCCCCATGGAGACCCCAAAGGAGTACTAGCAGACTCGGGTTCAAACAGGGACAGTCAATCCAGACAAACTGTTGATGATATGAAGCAACCGGTAGGGCTTAGAGTACTCTTAGCTCCATACAGCCTAGAGCAATATGGGAGGGTAGCATCCACCAACAGGACATACCACACAGTTCGCCGCTCCTCCCCATTGAGCCATTTATGTATCCTAAGGTGAATCTGGGAGATCACAGTCATTCCAGTATGTCTGGGGATGTAGCTTCTGTCAATATAATCATTGTTACGAAGTAAGGGGGCATCCAGCTACTTCTCCTGCCAATAATAGCACTATTGCTTAACTACAAGGCACCAAACTATTTCCATGTGACATCAACGTTCATTCACCACAAGTCACATGTGTGCATGGGGGCTCAGGTTATACCATAGTTTTAGCAGATGACATCAGGCACTAGTGGCCGCATCCTCTGTCACTGACAGAGTGACAGAGGATGTGGCGTCTGGTGACATTTGAAAGTGGTAGGGCATAAAATTGTCATACTGTACCGCAGCAAGCGAGCGAGCCGGAACAACCTGGATTCTCCTCCCTAGAACATTTTGAAAAAAGAGTGGATAAATGGTGCATTTTCAACCAAATTTGAGAAAGCAGGAAGGTTAATAAAGCAATTGTGAAAGTGCAGTTATTACTTTAATAAAGAGATGTCATATAACATAGGTAGCTGCTTATTCAGTATAACAATAGAGCTTCATAACAGACTTCGAGATACTATGCATTGCAGAGTACCTCTGACGATTTTAGCTTTCCCAGACTCGTTATGTGACGGTTGTATTTGTGTACTAGATGTGAACACTGGAACCAATGTTATGTGCAAGTGAGAAAATCCTTCAATGTATTCTGTTTGCAAATGTTTCTTTTTGCTTGACTCTTGATGATTATAAGCCTGATAATCATGTACTAATGTAGTAAATTTGTGAACCTTTTGTCTAAAACCCTATAAAAGTAGTGTGATTTATGGTGTAAGGAGGAGGTACCCATTCTTAGAAGGTGAATCTCTGTCAGGATTCTGTAATTGTGTTTGGCACATTGACTATATTGCTAATTAATTAGTCACTATTCTGTGCCTTGTACTTTGCATAATTATTCTTTGTCAATCTTTAACTCCAGCCCTTTGTCTGTCATTATTTGAAAATCTGAAATGCATCTTTGAGACAAGGCATTATTTGGACTTTCCTTTAACAAAGAGACAGTGCATTGGGGAAACCTAAAGTCCATCTGGGAACTACATCACTCGTGGCCTGATAGATGAGTGCGCCCAGGAAACAAAGATTAGTGTGGGTGTGCGCACTGTTAGATCTGGAGCCTCCGTCTCCCTTTCCATCCATCTACTCCTATGTATAAATTAGCCCCCGCCTTTCAGTTTTCACTGACACAATTGTAAAAAGTGCCCACTCCATCTAGGTTGTCCACTTCCACCCCATGGTTGCAGCGTCGAGCCATGATGTATGCATGGAAACCACTTCTGACGTGAGTACCCCTCGGTGCCTTAGCGTACAGGTGAGCCTAGGTGTGTACAAGTTGGTATGGGGTTTTTTCCTGTCGTGCAAAAACACCAGCGTGTACATTTCGAGGGCAACCATCTGCAGCCTATGCCAGGATAAACTTTCCTCTCTCACTGAATATCAATCTGTGGGGTAAAACACGCTCCACCTGGGCCGAGCATTCATGCGAATACCAGACAGCGTCCTCCGAGAGAAAGAAGAGCCAGTGCACTTGACACCGGAGCTCTTCCGGACGAGCTCATCTCATGCATCCCAGAGAGTCAGGATTAGAAAATTGGCCAACTGCAGATCTGGTCACAGGGTGTCAACAGGTCTTCGAGACGCTATAGACTGCACCTCAGAACAAACCAGACTCTTCCACTGACATGCACCCTCTCAACTTAATCCTCAATACCCTCTCAGTATTTATGATACTTGAAGGGTTAATCCACATACAGTTGAAATCTAGGCGCAACTTGAATCGTGATCGTCACTGACTCAGCCTTTCTTCCTTCAGTGGTCGATAAAATAAGTACGGTAGGATAACGACAACACATGTTGTTTATAGTGTCGCTAAGCTTTAAGCCAACCGCAACAAGTGCTGTGTGCAAATGTATGTTTCAGCCAGTAACTGACTGGTTGCCCGCTGAATTGTGAGGCAGGACCATTAACCCACTCTGTTGTCTAACTAGCAGGACACGCATTGCTTCGCGGGTGGTGAATGAAAAAATAAAAATAAAACGTACCTTACCGCCGGGTACCGCACCGCCTCCGCTCCTGGCCGGTGTAATGGTGCAGCCGGGTCCCACGTGTTCCTGCTGCTTTCCTGCAGGAACAGGAAGCAGCCAGTAGGCAGCCTCCCTCCCCTACCCTAAGCCAACAACAACGCTACAATGGCAGCGTTGTGATTGGTGTGGCGCAGCGGACAGCACCCCAGACGGGCGCCTGTATGGAGGCCATTTTCTCTATGTAGGCTGTGTAGTGTCCTAGCTGACACTGTTAAGGGTTAACAATGTAAGCCTACACTGAACACCCACCCACCACTGATGTCACGACATCACGTGACACAGTTAATAAAAGGAGCCGAGCGCACGTGCTCGAGGCTCACTAACCCACGTACCACTGGTGTCCATGTGTCGCAGTTCTTCCACCATGTGGGCACACTATTACAATGGCGACGAGGCGGAGCCGGTGCCCATGCGTGCACCAGCATTAACGTTGGGGGGGAAAAAGAAGGGGAATGCTGCTCGTGCCATGAGCAAACCCCCCCCCCCCCACCAGCAAGTGATCTTCGGCGAGAGGCCCGTGGGGCGTGTGCCGTGCCCCGGGCCGAGCAATCGGAGAAGAAGCGGACCGGGCAGTGCCCACCTACACCGGCCGCAACTGTGCCCCAAGCAGACCGACCGGAGCCCACCCGAGCCGGCCGCAGCAGCAGGGATCCCCACCGGAGAGGAGTGCTGACCGGGCGGAGCCCACTCGCCACGGCCGCAGGAGAGGATAGGCCCGTCGGCCGCCGGGCCGGAGGTGAGCGGTGAATGGCCCCGGGGGCCGCGCATGCCAGGAGCGACCCCCTTCATAAACTTTGCATAACGCAGCGCCAGCGGAGCCTACCCGTGGCCTGCACGAAGCGACCCCGTGGGGAACTCTGACGCGGAGCCCACCCGCATGGTCAAGCGCCCCGCCGGGCGTGAAGCAGTCCGAAAATAAACTTTAAATAAAGCAGTGCCAGCGGAGCCCACCCGCGGCCTGCCTGCTGCGTCTGCTGTCCCCCGCCGCGCCGCGTGTGATGAGAAGCGGCCGTGGCGAGGGTGAAAAACAATAAAAACATAGCAGCGCCGGCGGAGCCCACCCGCGGCCTGCCTGAGGCGACCCCCGATGGACAATGTTTTCAGCAAGGCCTGCGGAGCCCACCCGCGGCCTGCCTGCGGCATCTCTCCCGCCGCCCGGCATGTGTGAAGAGCCGCGGGCAGAGAGGCGAAAGTGAAAGCAAGCGGGGCCGGACTACAGTGACACCGGCCGCCGCTGCCTGCCCCGAGAAAAGAGTGAGGAGCGCTGCAATTTACGGCAGAGCCCACCCGCGCAACAGGAGAGGCCGAAGATGCGAGTGCCCACCTCGCAGGCTGAAAAGCAGTATGCGGCGTGAGACCGAACCATGGACTGAACTGAGGCGCAAAACGCCTGCAGCGTGTGGAGGCTGCTGCGGGCGGGAGCACCAAGGCAATTGGCCGGTGGCCGAGTGTAGCGCCTGCACCCCCTCCCCCGCAGCCCGTGAACTGAATGGCCGACTGCGAGGGGTGGGGGAGGAAAGAAAAGTCTGCATGCGGCCGGAGCCGCCTCGAAGTGTGCCACAAAGCCCCACCTCCCCAGGTGCCGAAAAGTAGGTCTTGGCTAGCCTTCAAACAACCAATAAATAAAATAAATGACTTACCTGGAAGTGACGTCCTGCTCCTGTCTAGGGGTCAGTAGTAGCTCTAGTCCTCCTCCCCTGCACACTCCATAGCAACAGGCCCTGCAAGCCTGGGACTCTAAGTGTAGAAAAAAAAAAACACAGGAAAGAAAGTCACCTGGAAGAGCCAAGCAGCTGTTGAAGGGAATTCAAGCTACACTGCCATCTAGTGGACACTGGGAAGAATAGCACCACAAGAAGCACCCATAAAGGAAACAAGCACAAGACAGCACAAGGGACAGCCTACAGGAAGGGCAAGCCTGCAGCAACGCGGATCAAGACGGAGACCCAACACCGCGGCAGAAGTGACGCCTGTGGCCACAGGTGATCACCGCAATCGAAGATGAAGACAACCTCACGCTGGACGTAGAGGAAGAGTCCGAAACGTCTACCGCAAGCAGCAAGATCCAAAGGCAACCAACTGGAAGAGCGCCAGTGTACCCCGGACGCGGACAGTACAAGACAGCACCTGAAAGTAAGGAAGCCACACCCAAAGCACCAGAAGACGTGCGAGGCAAGTACCCAAGTGTGAAGAAGAAAAGTGCGACACGCAAGTGGAAGAGCGACAACGCCAAAGAATCAAATGAACCGCAAGGAACAAAGCTACACTGAAGATGTATCACGACGGTACCAAGTGAAGCAAGAACTTGCCACTACACTGCACACTGACGTGCACCGGAAGAGTAACGCAAAGTTACCCCGCAGCCAAAAGGAGGCGAAACAACCAAGCAAGGTGAACGCCCCCAAGAAGCTAAAGAACCTCACCGGAAGCGAGCACGAGAAGTGCATCCACGGGAGAAGGTCCATGGAGGGGTGAAGCTAACCCTCCAGAAAAGCAGAGCACACGTAGAGCGCAGGAGAAACTGCGCCAACGCAAAAGCACTGCAGCAGAACCAATAGCGATCCCAACGGTCACGGATAGCGAGAAGACTCATGAAGAGGAAGCTGTCCACCCCATCTGGTAGCAAAGAAGATCGCCCTGGAAAAAGGATGATCCGACAAGCCAGAGGGGCGCCCAAACAAAAGCCGATCACCCAAAATGATCACCAGAAATGAAAGAAGAAATTCTGCCAAGTCAGGATGAATATGTCCTGCCAGAAGACGTCCGTGAACTGAGAGATCAGAAGACCCGGAGAGACGGACGCAACACCAAGAGTAACTAGAAGTAATCGGAGACGAGAAAGAAGATCGTAATGACCGGTCCAGTCACCGAAGAGTGGAGAGAAGACAGTGTCCTAAAGACAGGGCAAGACCAGATGGAAACAGGTGGAGTGCACGCTGCTTGAAGAAGCCTGGTCAGCAAGACAAAGGAAGAAAGGTGACCGCACTGTGTCGCGAAAAGGAGAAGAGTGGCACGATGCCATGAAGAAGAGAATTGAAGCAAGAAGTCATGTGGCACGACGCCATCATCAACAACTTCTGGAAAAGGTGAAGAGAGGTGTAACAAGTCCACACACCTACAAGAAGAAGAAGAGGTGACACACTACAACATCGTGTACAGTGACCCGCACGTCCTGGAGAACACTGATAGCACCAAGAACAGAACAGGCACCTATTCACAAGACCCCGACGACCCGTGGACGGTAGGCGAGCACAGGCCGGACCATTGGCAACACCCACCTTTGGGATTGAGCGGAAGTCTGGAAGCTGAGGGAGCTCAGATGTCCTGAACAAGGAGAACTGACCAATCCACACCAGCCTGTGGAGATCCAAGGGGCAAAGGCCTCAGGGACACCGGTGGCAGAGGGTCCCAACATGAGAGATGAGTCCATCGCCGTCTAACCTGCATGTCCCGGGAAGATGAGGAACTTGTGCGCAAAGGCAAGAGTCAACAACTACCCTTCAGGTGGAGCTACGGACTTTGTGAGGTAGTACCCCATCGACTCCTCCATTCACACGCAGACTGTGGAGTTGGAGCAACGCTGTGGAATAATACCCGGCCCAGTGGAAACCTGGCAAAAGGGCCTCCGGTGATATCTCGTGTGAGGAGAACACCCGCGAGAGGGGCGTCCTAGTGAGAAGAATGTCCTTCGAACACTCCACCCTTTGAAAAGTAAAGCCAAGCTGCCTACAGTGAAGAAACCGACGGACCAGCTGAAGCCAACCCCATCCAAGTCTAACTTCTGGTCATCCTGTTTGACGTCATCCTCAAAAGCAAGATCTCCGTGGACTGACCACCACACGTCCACGACGCAAGCAAATAAGAACACGCCCACCGAGAACCAGGACGTCGAGCCAAGAAGAAATAAAGTCTCAGCAGCAATTTCCATCACCGTCATCAAGCAAGCAGCTGAAGAGACACACTGTAAATTTGTAATTACTGTATATTTATTTACTTCCTCCCACAGGCTTGGACTTTTTGCCTTTCCTTAATTTTTATTAAAGTTTGGGAGGAATGTAGTGTCCTAGCTGACACTGTTAAGGGTTAACAATGTAAGCCTACACTGAACACCCACCCACCACTGAAGTCACGACATCACGTGACACAGTTAATAAAAGGAGCCGAGCGCACGTGCTCGAGGCTCACTAACCCACGTACCACTGGTGTCCATGTGTCGCAGTTCTTCCACCATGTGGGCCTAGGGCCCCACACTACTACAGGCTGCAAGGGAGAGTGCACATGACTGGTATGGTCGGTCCTGGGGCTGACCAAACAGTCAATACCCACAACAGTGGGCAAACCACCCCCCCTGCCCTCGAGCAGGACTTCCCACCTTCCCGTCGCCAACCAGCCAGTTCTGTTTTCTCGCAGTGCGAGAAGCAGAAACATAAAATGGTAGTTTTACCATTTTATGTTTCTGCTTCTCCCACTGCAAGAAAGCAGTGGGGCGACGCCCCCACACCCATATGGAGGAGCTGCCTGTCAGTATTAATAGTGGGGTCGCTGCGTCCCGAATCCAATGCACGCATTCACCACCACGGTCTTTTGATAGTTTCAGAATACAGCGCTACAGTAAATGTGCCAATCGTCCTCTCATCCCCATGCGCTCCTTTGATTCAATGTGCCAATCTTTCATCATGCAGCCGCAGGCAGCTAGGTTTCTTACTGCTTTCTGGTGTGTGCGGGCAATTACCAGCGCACTGCAGCCGATTGCGGCCGCAGTCGATCAACAGGCCCCGATCCTCAGTACACCCTAAGGCATGACAACAGGACCATCAGGAGCAGTAGGCTGCAACCAGGCCACAGCCGCCGCCACCAAGCGTGGGTCTCTGCAAGCACTACCCTCCTGAGGCGGAAAGCCGGGAGGCTGTTTATTTTAAAAATTGTGACCTTATCATTTGTGTGATTATTGTGTTTTAAAACGTACCTACCCTACTACTTCACGCTTAGACCTGCAGACTTAGCGCAGATTTCTCCAAGCGAGGGACGCTCTCCCAGCGCCTCGTTCTGACCGCAGGCCACGCCCCCTCAGGCCACGCCCACCGCCCTCCACTACAAGTGGGACGCTGAGTACGAGCGTCGCCATTTGCAAGCACTACCCTCCTGGCGGAAAGCCGGGAGGCTGTTTATTTTAAAAATTGTGACCTTATCATTTGTGTGATTATTGTGTTTTAAAACATACCTACCCTACTACTTCACGCTTAGACCTGCAGACTTAGCGCAGATTTCTCCAAGCGAGGGACGCTCTCCCAGCGCCTCGTTCTGACCGCAGGCCACGCCCCCTCAGAGGCCACGCCCACCGCTCCTTCCCTATAAAATATGTGTTTTCCTCGGAAGCGCAGCGGACGAGCGTAGCGGGCGTGACGATGGCGCGCCGAAGGCGTGCCAAAGGAAAGCCCGTCTGCGCCCGTCCGCGGCCGACCGGGGCTAGTCACTCTGCCCCTCTTATTCAATACACCCCTGCCCAGTTAACCGACCTCCAAGGCCTGTGGCCCCTTGAGGGCACCATAGCAGCCCGAATCACTAAGCTGGGCCTTCTCAAACCCAACGCCTTTGCTCACCCCTGTTCCTCACACTCGCCTTCGACTAGGTGCCCCACTACCTGTCCACCCACTAGACCTCCCCCCACGGCTGTCTCCGCGATGTACCTCAACACCAGGTCAGCAGTCAAGCACCAGTTGGACCTCTTTACGCTACTGGAGTCGCATAAACCCGATCTTCTATTTCTCACGGAGACTTGCTTCTCCGACAGCTCCCTTCCCTCCCTTCTGGCAATCCTCCCTCCATCCTACTACGCCCTCCGAGCCGATCGTTCCTCCGGCAAGCCAGGCGGAGGAGTCGCACTGATTGCCCGCAAAGAAATTGTCTTTCAACCTTTAACTGTTTCCCCCCTGGGATCATCAGACTGTCTGGTGGCCCGTTCACTATCCCTCACTCCCCCTCTCACCTGTGTTCTTATCTATCGTCCCCCATCCTCCCCGCAATCATTTCTTCCTAATTTTTTAGATCTGGTGGCTACCTTGGCGGTCAACCATTCTTCAATTATGGTCCTTGGTGACTTTAATTTCTGGCCCTCTGACCCTGCGGAATGTACAGCATCTAAGGAGTTTTCCGAGTCACTCCTCTCCCTTAATTTTGTTTCTGCTGTTCACACCCCTACTCATAACTTGGGTCATACTCTCGACCAAATTTGGCATCGAGACTGCCTGGTCACTTCACTTTCTATCTCTCCCTGCCTTTGGTCTGACCACTTTCTCATTTGTTTTTCTTTATCCCTTCGTTCAGTCCCTAAACCCCCCCTTGCCAAAAACATCTGGGCACGTTCATGGAATCGAGTTTATGTGGCCGCTCTGTCAACCATACTCTCCACATCTAGCCCGGATTTCTCAGGACTGTCATCTCTTGAACAAGCGGAATCTATCGAGGGCTGGCTGCGGGCTGGCTGCGATGCAGTCGCCCCTCTAAAGCGCATCGCGTCTAAGCGTCCCAAAGATGCTAACCGATGGTTTTCAGAGGAGTTGAAGACCCAAAAGCTCAATCTCCGACGAGCGGAGCGCCTCTGGCGACGGGACTATTGTCTTATCTCTAGAAATCATTACACTAACCTCCTGGCCCTTTACAAGAAATCTATTCTGGAAACTAAGAAGGCTTATTTTTCTGCTAAAATCCAGTTTGCTGAGAATCGATCAAAAGAAATCTTCGACATTGTCCAAGATCTAGCCTATTTTGATAGGGCGTCACTCAAACCCTCTCCCTCCCAGTCCCTCTGTGACTCTCTTAACTCTTTCTTTCTTGATAAAATCAGCAAGATCAGAGCAAACATTCCACTCCCGTCCCGTTCCTTCACTAACCCTTCTCCTCCCTTGGCTGTAGCATGTCTAGATTCCATTCCTCTTCTCACGGCGGACTCTTTTCAGTCCCTTCTCCCTTTGGTTAAGTCTGGCTCCCCACTGGACCCTTGCCCCGCTTATATCCTGAAACAGATTTACTGTTCCTGTCCTTCACCACCTCTTATGTTCTTGAACAGCTCACTCTCACAGGGTTTTGTCACTTCTTCTCTTAAAGCGGCGGTAATTGTACCTCTTTTAAAAAAGCCTGGTGCTGACCCCTCTGTTTCAGCCAACTACCGCCCTATCTCGCTTCTGCCTTTCCTAGCTAAGGTACTGGAACGCCATGTCGTTAGAACATTGAGTACCTTTGTGGAAGGAAACAGTGTCTTGGCCCCCAGGCAGACCGGCTTCCGCCCTGCGCACTCGACAGAATCGGTTGCCACATCCGTCTTGGACACTCTTCGAGAGGGCATGGACACTAATCAGCCCCAGGCCCTGGTCCTTCTCGATCTTTCCGCCGCTTTCGACACGGTGGACCATGCCATCTTACTTTCACGTGTCGAGGCGGCGGGGATTGGGGGGTCCGCCCTGGTCTGGTTGTCCTCTTTCCTGAGTGGCCGTACCCAAGCTGTTCGCTTGGGCGATTACTCAGCTGACTCCCGGCCTGTGCAGTGCGGGGTCCCCCAAGGTTCTTCACTGTCACTACTGTTATTTAATTTGTACATTGCCCCTCTTATTTTTGCCCTACAACGGCTGGAGGTCTCTGTCTATAATTATGCAGATGATCTCCAGCTTATCTTTTCACTCTCTTCCTCTTCTGTGTCCATATCCAACTTTCACTCTGTTATGACCTTCATTCAGGACTGGATGAATCACAATCACCTGAAACTCAATCCCGATAAAACGGAATTGGTGTTGACGGGTGGTTGCTCCAGTCCTTGGTCCTCACTCTTTTGGCCCCCTTCCTTAGGTCCCTCACCCATCTCGGTTTCCTCGGTTAAAACTCTTGGTTTTAAATTTAATGACCAACTTTCCCTTCACTCCCAAGTCAGTGCGGTTGTTTCCTCAGCTTTTCTTTCCCTCCGGACTATACGTAAGGTCTCCCGGTTTTTCACCCCATCCGCCCTCAAACTCATACTTCTGGCTATGGTGACGTCCCGCTTGGACTACGGCAATGCCCTCTATTGTGGCATGCCAGCGTACCTCATGTGGCGTCTCCAGTTGGTCCAGAACCAGGCAGCCCGTCTTGTGTTCAACCTACCTGAGTATCATCATGTCACGCCCCTTCTTAAATCTCTACACTGGCTCCCTGTTCAACAACGTGCCCTCTTCAAACTTGGCTGCATCGTTTTTAATGCCCGGTCTGGGTCCGCCCCTGCCTTCATTAGCTCTGCTATCCATGATTACACCCCGACCAGAGAATTGTGCTCGTCCGCCCAACAGCTTCTCACTGTTCCCCGTTTTAAACGGAAAAAATGGGGAGGATCCAAGTTTTCAACTGTGGCTCCTGTTTTCTGGAACTCTCTCCCACTTTCCTTGAGATCCTGCCCCCACTACTCCCTTTTCCGCAAAGCTTTAAAAACCCTTCTTTTTTCCCAGGCATTTCCCTCTTAAATCCCTCCCGGTTGCTAGCTCTTCTCGCTCATTTGGGTTTGTAGTACTACAAAAAGCGCCATGAAACCGCTCGGTGTACGCGCGCTCTAGAAATATTTTTAAACTCAAACTCTGCGCACGTCTGCCCACTGCTATGGCCAAAAGGAGCTCGGCATGGTGGTCTTGCTCGATGGCTCCTGTCAAGGCAATGGGGCCAGATGTTTCCCCTACCGCCCCTCACCAGGTCCCAGTAGGTCTTCCCGATGCGCCGTTTCGTCAGCCTTCCGCCAGCAAGGGTATGTGGTGATCCCCCACACCGCTAGCGCGGTGGCCAATAGTAGTTTGCTGCTTGATGGGGACAATTGGAGCAGGATTATGGCAGACAGTTCCCCCGGGCTGCAGGAGCCTCATGGCAGTGTAGCCATCTTATGCGCCTGCTCTCCTGCTCCTCCCATGAGCCAGAGAACCTTGAAAGCAGTGTTTCTTATTATGAGATCAGATTTGGGCTATAATAGCTTAGTTCATGGGGGTCACTATGGGTTTGTGTTCACTGACAATTTTGGAGGCATGGTTTGAGACCACAGACATGTTTTAGTTCAGGACAAGGTTTGGGCATGACTTTGAATAGGATAGATGTGAGGATGGGTTACATTCTTTCTGGTGGGAGGAGAAGGCTGGCTCGAAGCCTGGTTGTGGAAGTTACAACCCAGTTAAAAAAAATAGGGATCAGAGTGAGGCTGGCAATTGGGTGGTGTTTTTTCATAATTTGGTGAAGTCCCATCCTGGTTGGGTGTCCTGGAAGCTTTTGGGGCTTATCTGGGTCATACACATGTTCCATACATGTACCTCTGTTTGTGTGCTAAAGTCACAGATGTGTTTTTTGGAACAAGGTCTGAAATGCTGGTAGTCTAGATGTGAAGGAGGTCACTTCTGTTCTGGAGTCCCAACTACATTTAGAGGGTGATGGTGCCTTGGCCTAGCAGTAGGTCATAAACTGGTTTGGGATCGAGGTCTACAGTGGGCCACTTGGCCTGTGTTGGAGAGGTACAATAGAGTTCAAAATAAGGTTGCACTTACCATGATTTTAAGAGAGCCTATAATTTTGAAATGTGCATTAAAGTATGTACTATTGGGATGTCTACTCGTTATAAAGATTCAGATAAATTCCACTGTTCTGTTGATATTTCCTCCTTGGAGTCTCAGAGGGAGGCATAATAGAACCGCTCTCATTAAAACCCATAATGTCGATTGACTATCCATTTACTGTGAGAAACATTGAACTCCCTGGTTGATTAGAGTTGCTCACAAATAAGCATTTAGCTAACTCTGTTTATCTCTACTTCTCAGAATCATTGCTGCGCTATCTCCAGAAGAAAGAGGCTTATTTCGGGAGAGGATCCGGTTCCTTGACAAGAAGATCCAACCTGGTCTTTCCAAACTGCACTGGGGGACCAAAGGAGCTTCCAACTTATTCCTTGCGGACTGCCGACTTCATGCCAGTAGGGTAAGCGATAACAAAATTGTGTTTTGTACATGATCTGCGTGGTGGGATTCACATTTTAAACATCCCTTGATCTCGGAGCCCTAGAAGATAGCAGCAGCCGCTTCTCCATCTTCATGGTTGCTATTTTTGGTCTCCCCACTGAGCATAGAGATACAGCCTACAGAACCATACATGCATGAGGGAATTCTGTAAGACTTTCTCACCTATCTTTGTTCAGGCTTCAAAATATAAAGCAACAGAATGGGCTTGTACTTGATGGAAATTCTTAAACTGTTGGGTGGGTCCAACAACCAATTCCAACCATGCAGTCCCAGTTCTGTAACGTTGAATCTTTCATGATGTACACGTCTCTTCAGATAATCCTTTCTGATTGATACATCTGCCGTGTGGATTCCTCACCTTGTGAATATCCCCCTTGCGTCAGCAACATTCGGAAATTCTTTTGTAGCTTCGCGCCGACGTGGATCCGGACGTCACAGAGGCACGGCATCGCACGCGACTCCGCTGACGTCACCGACGCCTACAATAGGCCCACGCCGGCGTGATGACATCAGTTCCCTTTTTTCCGCGTCGTCGACGCTAACGGTTTTCAGGGATCGTGTAGTAGCTTACAGTAACTTTGTTACTATTTTAGTATTATTGTGTCTATCTTCATTCTCTTCGGGATGTCATCGAAGAAAACTGGATTTAAGGCCTGCGGTGAATGTGGCAAGACTATGTCTATCACCAATCCTCACGAATGTTGTGTCTGGTGTTTAAGCTCCGACCATGATGTCGAGGACTGTTCTTGCTGCAGGAAAATTGACTCCAAAAGCCTTGAGAGAGAGAGAGACAAAACTCCTCGTGGCAAAACTCAAGAGCAAGAAGGCTAAAAAATCTTCAAAGTCTCGATCTCGTCGGTCGAAGTCGAGATCGAGGTCGAGGTCTCGTTCGAGGTCACACTCGGAGTCGTCTTCGGCTCACGCTTCGAAGTCTTCTAAGAAGAAACACAGGAAGAGGAGCCATGAGTCACGTCATCACTCTGGGAAGGAATCTGGCTCAAGACCGAAGTCCCAGGTCAAGCTTATGAATAAAGAAGTGGAGGTTTCGGAGTCGGAACATGAGGAGGCTTCGCGTTCGGGTTCACCCGAACCTCAAGAACAGGTCCATTCTCCGATTCTATCCAATCCTTCTGGTCAGGAGGATGAAGGTGAGGAGCAGGGGGCTGGTGAAGTCGAGGTTCCGGTTCCTGCACCCGAAGAAGAGGTCGACGTCGTTTCGACTCCGCCTCCTCAGGAACATCCCAGAGGTCCATATCCTGAGTTTCCGACTCCAGGTCAGGATCCTTCTCAGTTCCTAAACGCCATGTTTGGTGTCTATTCCAGGGCAATGTTCCCGTCTGGTGCACCTGTTGGTCCCACGGGTCCCATGGCCTTTAACTTAGGGGTTCCACAGGCTTATGCCCCTGCACCCTTCATGCCTTTTATGCCGGCTCTACCACTGCATTGGCATTTTCCGACACCTCCGGTGTCGTCGACGCCGAAGCGCACGACGCCGGTGCCATCGACGCCGATCCCATCGACGCCGTTACCTACGACTCCGAGGCAGGATTCTGTCCGACCTCGTGTTGAAAGACCTCGTCCGACGTCGGGTTCGACGCCAGCACCGACCCCGTCGGAGTCGATTCCGAATCCTTTGGCTTCGGTTGTGAAGGAAAGATCTCGGAGAAAGGCCCAGAGACTTCTAGAAGAGGAGAAATATGGGTATTCAGATACTGAAGAAGGGGAGTTGCAGGATTCTGAGGATCCCTTTGAAGATTTGTGTGAGGCCAGTGGGCTTGAACTATCGCCTGAATGGGAATTGGCTTCTGTATCAAATGTTCCATCAAAGGATGTGGTACCTTACCACACTGTTATTAAAAAAGCAGCGAGTTTACTGAACATTACTCTACCCACTGCTGAATACAAACCTAATATTTTGACTGAGGTGCTTCATTCACCCTCATCTGTGATTGGACCTATGTTGCCCTTCAACGAGGCCTTGTCTGAGCCTATCTATGAGGTCTGGAAAAAACCCTTATCTGCTCCTGCAGTTTCTAGGACAGTGGCGAGGAGATATAGAGCTGCACCGGAGGACCCTGCATTTTTAACAACGCATCCTCTGCCTGAGAGTTTGGTGGTGCAGGCTGCTTGCTCAAAGAAATCTGCTGGTGCGTTTCCACAGGTTCCTGGAGATAAGGAATCCAGGAAGCAAGACCAAAGTGCCAAAAAGATTTTCTCATCAGCCAGTATGGCATTAAAATCAACCAATGCTACGTGTCTGATGGGGAGGTATATCCATGCTTTGATGGAATCTGTCAAGCAGTTGATTCCGAAGGTTCCTGAGAATGACAGGAAGGATTTTCAAGAAGTGGTTTCGGACACTCAAGCAGCTGCGAGGCAGGTCATCCAGAGTGGTCTGGACACCGCGGACTCGGTGGCAAGGATCATGGGCTCCTCCGTGGCCACCAGGAGGGCTGCCTGGCTCAAATCATCAGAGTTCTCTGCAGACGTCCAGTCTGTCTTGATGGACTTGCCTTTCGATGGGTCAGGCTTATTTGGCAAGAAGGCTGATACTGCCTTGGAGCGTTTTAAGGACAGTAGGGCCACTGCTAAATCTTTGGGTCTTCAGTCCAGGGGTACTACTGGAAGACGTTTCAGAGGGTTTGGCCGATCTTCCTTTCGATCTTACAGATCATCCCAGCAGCAGCCTCAACAGCAGCAGAATACACTGTACACGTCGTACAGGGACAGACAAAGATCCCGCCCTAGAGGTCGTCAAGCTTCCTCCTCCTCCTCCTCCTCTCCTTCCCAACCCCCGGCCAACGCAGCAACGCAGCCCTAGATCCGCCATTCCGGATCATGTGGGCCCAGTGGGGGGTCGGCTTACACATTTTCTACAAGATTGGGAATTAATAACATCGGATCTTTGGGTTCTCAATCTTGTAGAGAATGGGTATGCACTTCCTTTCCAGGAATTCCCTCACAATTACCCTCCTTGCCAGGGTTATTGTTCGGAAGACCACCTGCTTCTTCTGCAGGAAGAAGTCCTGGCACTGTTCCGAAAAGGTGCGATAGAGGTGGTTCCAGAGCAGGAAAGGGGTCAGGGGTGCTACTCCCGGTATTTCCTGATCCCCAAGAAAGATGGCAGGCTTCGGTCAATCCTGGACCTCAGGGTTTTGAACCTTTACCTGAGGCAGGAAAAGTTCAAAATGCTCACTCTTGCACAGGTTCTTCAAGCGCTGCTGGAAGAAGACTGGATGGTGTCGATCGACTTGCAGGATGCGTATTTTCATATTCCCATCTTGAAGTCGCACAGAAAGTATCTCCGTTTCACGATTGGGTCACAGCACTACCAGTTTGTGGTCCTTCCGTTTGGTCTTACTACTGCGCCTCGAGTCTTCACCAAGGTGATGGCAGTGGTGGCAGCTCATCTCAGGAGATCGGGGATTCATGTGTTTCCGTATCTAGACGACTGGCTGATCAAAGCGGAGTCGCCGGAGAAGGTGCTCCATCATCTGCAAGGGACAACTCAGTTGTTACACAGGTTGGGTTTTTCGATAAATGTACCCAAGTCTCACAGCGCAACCTGTTCATAGGTGCGGTACTGGACACTACTGTGTGTCGCGCATTCCCTCCTCCTCAAAGGATTCGCGACATACAGGAGATGATTCCTTTATTTTTCAATGGAGCGGTCGTTCCAGTCCTGAAGGTTCTTCGCCTGCTCGGTCTGATGGCTTCATGCATTCTGTTGGTCAACCATGCACGCTGGCACATGAGGGCACTCCAGTGGTGCCTCCGCAGGCAGTGGTATCAACACAACGGAGATCTCAGGGAGTCAGTGAAGATCTCCAGAGAAACTGCGGCGGATCTATCTTGGTGGAGCGTGGAAGGCAATCTGTCTCAAGGGAAGCCTTTCCAACTGCCTCCATCGGTGGCCACGGTGATATCGGATGCATCCACCCTAGGGTGGGGTGCTCATCTGGGGGATCTGGAGGTCAAAGGTCTTTGGTCTCCAGAGGAAAGGTTGCTTCACATCAACCTTCTAGAATTGCGGGCGATACGTTTGGCACTCAAGGCCTTCCTCCCTTTCCTTCGCGGTCAGTCAGTTCAAGTCCTGACGGACAACACGACCGCGATGTGGTACGTCAACAAGCAGGGGGGAGTAGGGTCGCAGTGTCTCTGCAAGGAGGCTCTGCGCCTCTGGTCTTGGGTTCAGGACCATCGGATTTGTCTGATGGCAAATCATCTGGCCAGAGTTCTGAACGTTCGTGCAGACAGTCTCAGTCGGCAGTTCTCTGCCGATCACGAGTGGAGGCGTCACCCAGAGGTAGTTCACGACATCTTTCGGATGTGGGGGACTCCTCGGGTGGACCTGTTCGCCACTCGCGAGAGTGCTCACTGCATGTCATTCTGCAGTCTCCAGTTTCCGATGCAAGGAGCCTTGGGGGACGCGTTTCAGTTGAGTTGGGGAAATCAACTCCTTTACGCGTTTCCTCCTATACCCTTGATTCCTCGGGTTCTGAGGAAGATTCGCCAAGACCGGGCCCAAGTCATATTGGTCGCCCCGGACTGGCCAAGAAGGGTGTGTTATACAGATCTTCTCCACCTTTCCTCTCACCCGCCGCTCCGTCTCCCTCACAGGGCAGACCTCCTCTCTCAGATGGAGGGGCAGGTTCTACACCCCCACCTCCAGACATTACACCTTCAGGCCTGGAGATTGAACGGGGCAACCTGAATTCCTTTTCTCTCCCGCCTGACGTGGTGGATGTCATCTTGTCGGCCAGGCGTGACTCCACTAAGTCCATCTATTCCTATAGATGGTCAAAATTTGTCACTTGGTGTGGGGGAAAATCTATTGACCCTTTGAGAGCCCATTTGTCTGATGTTCTCCAGTTTGCCCTTTCTCTGGCGCAGCAAGGGCTTGCTGTTGCCACAGTTAAGGGCTATCTTTCTGCGCTGTCGGCTTTTCTCTGTTTGCCTGATCAGCCATCTCTATTCAAATCTCCTGTAGTTTTAAGGTTTTTAAAGGTCTCACAAATAAGTTCCCTCCTGTTCCTTTTATTGTGCCTCAGTGGGACTTAAATCTTGTCTTGACCTTTTTGATGGGTGCTCCTTTTGAGCCTCTTAACAAATGTCCATTGAGGCTTTTGACTCTTAAGACAGTCTTCCTCGTTGCAATAACCTCTGCAAGGAGGGTAAGTGAGCTTCAAGCTCTTAGTTCTAAGCCCCCTTTCTTGACCATTCATGCTGATCGAATGGTTCTTAGGACCAGGGCTGCTTTTCTGCCTAAGGTGGTTACTCCTTTCCACCTTGGTCAATCCATTACCCTCCCTACCTTTTATCCTCTCCCACACCCTTCCAAGGAGGAGGAGAGGTTACACCGTCTGGACCCCAAAAGGGCGGTGTCCTTTTACTTGGACAGATCTAAAGACTATCGTTTGGATAACCAGCTCTTCATTGGGTTTGCTGGCTGCAAAAGAGGAAGAGCGGTCCTTAAAAGAACTTTGTCAAGATGGATCGTCCTCTGTATAAAGATCTGCTACTCTTTGTCCGGTAAGGAACCACCAGAGGGTATAAGGGCTCATTCTACAAGAGCTAAGTCTTCAACCTCAGCATTGGCTAGAGGTGTTCCTGTAGAGGATATTTGTAGGGTGGCAACTTGGTCTTCCCTCCACACTTTCGCAAAGCATTACTGCTTGGATTCCGAAGTGAGGAGGGACGGCCACTTTGCGCGCTCTGTCCTCCAGGATTTCCTAGTTTAGAAGAGTGGACGCCCTCCTCCGGGAGTGGGGACTGCTGTGGGACCCAATTCACAAGGTGAGGAATCCACACGTCAGATGTATCTATCAGAAGAACAAGGTACTTACCTTCGGTAACGCTTTTTCTGGTAGATACAATATCTGCCTGTGGATTCCTCACTGACCCACCCGCCTCCCCGTTGTCCACTCTTCTATACCAGAGTTTCTGTAATGTATTTATTTTATTCTCAAAGAATTATTTATTTCAAATGTTTTATTGCTTTTGCTTCACACTGTGTTTGTTACCTTGATATTTGTACTGCGTATACTATGTATATGTCTACTGTCATTGGTCCGTCCGTGTGCCTCGAAGGCACGGAAAAAATGGCGGAACTGATGTCATCACGCCGGCGTGGGCCTATTGTAGGCGTCGGTGACGTCAGCCGAGTCGCGTGCGATGCCGTGTCTCTATGACGTCCAAGTCCACGTTGGCGCGAAGCTACAAAAAGAATGTCCGAATGTTGCTGACGCAAGGGGATATTCACAAGGTGAGGAATCTACAGGCAGATATTGTATCTACCAGAAAAAACGTTACCGAAGGTAAGTAACTTGTTCTTCCGGTCCATGGAAGACATGGCTTGGCAGTACGGCTGGACTGTTCCCATGAGGCACAGGGTCAGACTGATTTGCATATAGCCATGTCTGAAATGGGGTGGCTGAGTGGGCTAAAGAATGGTGATGGATTAAACCCAGATCATTTGACTGGGGGTGACTGTTTGATTTGCTCAAACGCTCCGTCCATCATCCCCTTTTGTATCGCTTTGTTCGCCCCAAGTGTGGCAGGGTATGCTCAGACGTGAGTCCCTTGCTCACTTGGCCACTGGATTCAAGATAGCCTGGCTGATGAGGATTATGAATCCAAAACCGGTCCCAGGATGCTTGTTTCCGGTCCATGGAAGACATGGCTTGGCAGTTCGGGCTGGACTGTTCCCATGAGGCACAGGGTCAGACTGATTTGCATTTAGCCATGTCTGAAATGGGGTGGCTGAGTGGGCTAAAGAATGGTGATGGATTAAACCCAGATCATTTGACTGGGGGTGGGTGTTTGATTTACTCAAACGCTCCGTCCAGCATCCCCTTTTGTATCGCTTCCTCTTGTAAAGCGCTCTGATACCTCAGGGTCTATCCAGCGCTATATAAAACTTTTCAAATAAATAAATAAAAAAGCCTTCTGGTCTGAAATGTTGGTGAAAATCGAGCAGTTGACGGGAAAAATCTTGACTTTGCCCAGCTAATATTAGGCTGGGCTGTATTAAGCTGATGCCCCTAGAACAATCCTGTCCGCTCTAAATCAAAGGCTTGTGATACTCATGTTAATGACGTCTCCTCGCTAGGGGCCAATATTATTTCAGCTCCACCTGTGGGGCGTCCGCTTACAAGAGACAGCTCTCTGGGTGTAATTGAACCCGCCATCTGCTCCGTCTTTTAATTTCGAGCAGCCCCTTGTGCCGAAGCCAGATATTAATAACCTTACTGATCTCCAATTGACACATTTACCCCCAGAGTTCACTCCTTTAGTTATTGTTTTGGACCAAGTCCAACTTTTACATCCAAATAAGAGGGATAACTGGGTGGATCTAAAACCCAAGATAATCCATTGGATTAAGGAAAATTCAGGATGTTCAGATGACCTCTCTAGAGATATCCTGACAGTAAGATGAGTGCCATAGGTGGGTGGTGAACCGAAATCCTCTAATGGTGACTGTGTCGTAATTAAGTTTAGAAGGCCTTTGCTGGTGGAAAAATTACTCGTCACCCTTAACCACCTGGTTGGTTCTCGAGGCCGAATAAGAGCCCTGCCTCTAGGGTTTTCCTACGGACCCGTCCATAGTATGTGTCAGGGGTTAATAGAATCAACCAGCCCCCCACGATCCCTCTAAGCAATCGATTCTCACCCTTTGGCAATCTTCAGGAAATTGACTGACACTGGACCGACTGAGTCCCTGGTCCTCACTTCCTCCTCCTTGGCAATTGATGATCATGTTAAGTACTCATCTGGGGGTACACCATGAGATTCTTTGTACTTTGTGGTCTCTATTTGTTAACCTGGAACATTGCTGGAGTGCATTCCAAAATGTCCAATGAATACTGCTTTCATTTATAAAAGACTTTGATGTTATTTGCCTTCAAGAGACTTGGAGGCTGCCCGTAGATATGGTGAGGGAGACCGGGATGGATCCTGGCCGAAACAATAAAGAAACCCCGTTTCTCCAATTACATCCTAGAAACACCTGGTCCAGGAGATATACTTTACAGGGATACCACTGATATTCTTCACACATTCTTCTCACATTACTCCTAGTTGTACACATACAATAGACATGACACCCTCGACCTGGACAATAATGTGGACGACGTTGCGCTGGCCTGGCTGGGCGACCCCTTCGAGATTAACGAAATACGGGAAGCCATAATGCAAATTATATCAGGCAAAGCCCCTGGCTTAGATGGACTACCCATCGAGTTCTATAAAACATATATAGATCTCTTAGCCCCCGTCCTTAAAGAAGCGTACGAAGGTGCCCTCAAAGCAGACACACTCCCCCCTTCCATGAGGGAAGCTCTCATAATTTCCCTTCTCAAACCTGGAAAACCTGCCACACACTGCGATTCCTACAGGCCGCTGTCTCTAATCAACTGCGATACCAAAATTTTAGCCAACTGCTTAAATCTGCTAATGGAAAAGCTGGTTCTTCCAAACCAAGTGGATTTTATTCCTGGACGGGCGACATCGCACAACATTCGCACCTTCTTTTCTATCCTCCATAACGTTGATCCTGATTTACCTTTGGCGGTGGTCTTCTTACGACGCGGCAGGGTCTTGGGCTCAATGTCCGCGGACTCGATAATTCTCGCCTCGACGCCTACTCTAATCATGGGTCCCACGCTGCTCAGTGTGGAAAAAAAGTAAGTAAAATACCAATAAAACGTGCCAAAGCCCGAGTGAAGAGAACACCTATAACACAGCAACCACCACCACCAATCAAATCGGAACCCGTGTCCAAAATTAGTAAACCACAATAGAGGTAGAAACAGAGCACCTAAAAGAGAACTGAATCTCCTGGAGGCCTATACTCACGGGTCCAACTACCCTGTGCAAAAGGGGCTGGGAATTCTTTGTTGTACTCCACCCCAAGGTACATACACAGGAAGCGACCAAAGTAAGTATATATATATATATATATATATATATATATATATATATAGTAATCCCAACAACGGGACAGCTTATAACCCCGAGAATAATGAAAAAACAACAACACGCACCTCCGGGGAATCGAACCAACCTAGAGTGTCCACTCGTTATTTACTTGTAGCTACACGCTGTTGGGTAGAAACGTGTATCCACCTTCTCTGTCTAAAAGAGGAAGGTAGCAAGAAAAACTAAATGTATAGCCTGGGACAACAGGAGAGAATCAATACTACACACCGCCCTTATAGATGTCCCTCGGGGCCCAAGTATCGCTTTACAGAAGGAAACCTCTAATCAATATATGCTGCAAAGATTAAGAAGAGAAGGGCAGGGGATGAAGGGAAATATGCTGCATGTCATCAGTGTTAAGCGCTAATAAAACAAAAGTGCGCTTTGGAAAAGCTGGTTCTTCCAAACCAAGCGGATTTTATTCCTGGACGGGCAACATCGCACAACATTCGCACCTTCTTTTATATCCTCCATAACGATTATCCTGATTTACCTTTGGCGGTGGTCTTCTTAGGCACCACAAAGTCGTTTGATTCAGTTGAATGGGACTACCTATTGGGCATCTTGCAACGGATGGGCTTCCCTCCACTGTTTCTCTCCTGGATCAGACTACTATATCAACTCCCTACAGCCAAAGTCCTCCTAAATGGTCACCTATATTCCGCTTTCCCCATCACCAGGAGCACCATGCAGGGGTGCCCACTCTCTCCACTGCTTTTTAGGTCGAGCTGGTGTAGCAGTGTGAAGGATCTATTGTCATCCACTTCTGGGAATGTGAGACAGGTGATGTGCACGCGCAGAAGATTCCCCCATGTGAGCGCGCCCGTTCACCCACACGCCATGCACATCTCCTGTCCCACATTGCCAGGAAGCAGATAACACCCACACACACACACATGCACGCACCCCCCCACACCCCACTCACGGGGTCACGCGCACACATACAGCCCCCCTCACCCCACTCACCGGGTCACACACGCACGCACACACACGTACACACACACACCCTCCCCATCACGGGCTCACGCGCACACACACATCCCCCCCACCCCACTCACCGGCAGGGCTACCGGGCAGTTTGGAATGCTGCTGAGCTGGGGGCTGATTTTGTTCATGGAGACCTGCGTTTGCTAAACGAAATTCATTTTCCTTTAATTATTTCGAAGCACACGCAGGTCTCCGTGAACAAAATCAGCCCCCACTGCAATTAAATCAGCCCCCAGCTTGGCAGCATTCCAAACTGCCCGGTAGTCAGTCCGGCCCTGCGCACCGGGTCTATCGGACTCCTCTCGTCCCGCGGTGGTGGCGGCTGCACGGGCTTGTTCTCTCAAGCTCTCCGCACTAAGGCTCCCGGTAACCGCCATCTTTCTGCGGCAAAACCAAATGACTTTACTCACAGTCCTAACACTGTGTGAGCGCATGCGAGTCAAGCCTCGTCCTCACATATGGGATGTCCTTCCGTTACGCCTGGGTCGCACAAGCAATGTAATACTGGGAGACATTTTACATTGGGAGGATTCAAAATGCCGAGACCACGGGCTATTACTAAGGAGAAGTTATTTACCCCTATAGAGTAGAGAAGAGATGGGCAGTAGTATTCCGGTAATTTTAGAATGGGATGTTCACGTAATTTCACTGAAACGAAAACACCCGTTTTGATAATCTTTTAAGTCAATTTGCAGGATAAGAGTCAGTAACTCTTTTAAAAGTCCCGTATTTGTAAGCGGCGGCCATTTATTTACAATTTCATTCGTGATTTTACTTTTACGAAGAGCAACAAGGGCGGCCATCGTAGAGCGTGAGTATGGTTACATTTGTTATAGTACTCGCTGATTCTTACAAGTGATACGGAAGGGAGGTTAACTGATCATGTCACTTCATCACCGTACATGCTAACAAGTTCGATTCAGACTGGTTTTTTGTTAGAATCTCACACCTTGGAGCACATTTTCATTCTGTCTAACTCTCACACCATGCAGGATTCTCTTTCACACTTTATGCCAGCTTCACGTTTTGGAAAATAGTCTTACTTAGTGAATGGGAGTTTTACTTCCCACTCATTGTCGGTTTCACTTCTTGAAACGCAATCTCATTCATTGTAAAGCACAGCCTCACTCAGTTGATTGCTGTCTCACACTTTGGGGTACAGTCTCGCGTACTAGGTGTGAGTTCACATCTTCAAGCGTAGCCTCACTCATTGTGCGAGAGTTCAGTGCTTGGTGCAAAGCCTCGGTCATCGAGTCTTGCTCGTCGGGAGTGAATTAAACTTGATGGAGCACTATGTCACTATCTGACCTTGAATGTATTTGTCTTGGGACGTGCTTTTGCTGATTGGCTGTAAGTCATCAAACTTAGCCTCCGTCCTTAGGTGTGAGTCACCTACTTTTATAAACTTTTTCACTTATTTCATGTGAATCCCAAACTTTGAGGCGCAGCTTCGCTCCCTGGCGACGAGGCTTCCCCAAGGTCCTATTGACATAAAAATAACTGTTCACGGGGGGTTTTGGTCTGAATTCTCAGATTCACTAAGGTGACCTTGTGACCTTGACATGTTTGTGGAGTCATTCCTAGAGTCCTAAATTAGAGGATAGTGTCTCTGGTGTCGGAATGAGGGCCGGAGACTGCAGTGTAGTGTGAGAGATATCAATGGTGGAATCATGAGACTCATGTTCTTGTCATAGCTTCACCACTTCATTAAGTGTTATCCTGAGTATACCATATAATCACCCACTTTATCAATTTCCACATTTGTAAACATCTGGATGGATCAGGCCAGCACCTCCAGAATTACATTTTATAATTAAAGTTCATATTCTTTTTTAATGTTTCATGTCACTTTGTCGCAGTCGTGGGCTGTGTGGGGTGATGCTCTCCCTTCCCTGGGAAAATCTGCTCATATTTCCCTAAATGATTGCAACCCAGTCTGCTCTGTATCAAATGACCACATTCCAGAAACTACTGGGGGAAGTCTGTACATTCGACCCCAGCATCTGCATGTGTAACAGGAGCAAGAGTGCGTCAACATGGAATGCACCCCTAAAGACTGGCATGCCCTCCTTCCAAAGGAGGGCGATGGGAAAAGTCAATCTGAGAGGCAAGATGGCAACAGAGCGTACACAATACATGTCCCAACAAAATATATTATTGCTTTTGCTGACAGCCCTCACTCTGTCACAATCTAACATTCCTACAACTATTGTAGGCGCTTTCACCAATAATAGTCGTAAAACACTTTTCACAAAATTTGTATTGATAATTTTTTAATAAAAAATACACATTCAAAAGACACACATTATGCATAACAACTAAAATGGTAAAAAGTGGTTTAGGTATTAACTTGCCCAACTTTTTAGGTCTCGCCTATTATATTCCGCAGGGATTAATAGGCGAGTATATAGTAGGCAAAACAAAGTCTTGACCAAGCGCGGATTACATCCAGTGCATGTGATCCAGCCGCGTGAGACGCGCGTGCACGTCAAACCTATCAGCCTCGCACCAGACATGAATACTGCCTCCCATGCTGCTCCCCCGCCCCCGCCATCAGACTTCAAAGCAATGCCAAGAGCTTGTTTTTCTAATCCGCGCTTTGCCGCTCCCCTGCTCCCCTGCTCCCCCGCCCCCCCACAATGCCGAGAGCTTGTTTTTAATTAATTATTTAATTTCACCAATGCTTGTTTCACAGGCCACCGTGTCGCCCCCTTTCCCCCCCACCCCCCTCCCGAGACTTAGAGGTGGTCAAGGAATTGTTTATTTCAAATGTTTTATTGCTTTTGCTTCACAGTGTGTGTGTTACCTTGATATTTGTACTGCGTATACTGTGTATATGTCTACTGTCATTGGTCCGTCCGTGTGCCTCGAAGGCACGGAAAAAAGGGCGGAACTGATGTCATCACGCCGGCGTGGGCCTATTGTAGGTGTCGGTGACGTCAGCGGAGTTGCGTGCAATGCCGTGTCTCTATGACGTCCAAGTCCACGTCGGCGCGAAGCTACAAAAAGAATTTCCGAATGTTGCTGACGCAAGGGGATATTCACAAGGTGAGGAATCCACAGGCAGATATTGTATCTACCAGAAAAAGCGTTACCGAAGGTAAGTAACTTGTTCTTCTGGTCCATGGAAGACATGGCTTGGCAGTTCGGGCTGGACTGTTCCCATGAGGCACAGGGTCAGACTGATTTGCATATAGCCATATCTGAAATGGGGTGACTGAGTGGGCTAAAGAATGGTGATGGATTAAACCCAGATCATTTGACTGGGGGTGAGTGTTTGATTTGCTCAAACGCTCCGTCCATCATCCCCTTTTGTATCGCTTTGTTCGCCCCAAGTGTGGCAGGATATGCTCAGACGTGAGTCTCTTGCTCACTTGGCCACTGGATTCAAGATAGCCTGGCTGATGAGGATTATGAATCCGAAACCGGTCCCAGGATGCTTGTTTCCGGTCCATGGAAGACATGGCTTGACAGTTCGGGCTGAACTGTTCTCATGAGGCACAGGGTCAGACTGATTTGCATTTAGCCATGTCTGAAATGGGGTGGCTGAGTGGGCTAAAGAATGGTGATGGATTAAACCCAGATCATTTGACTGGGGGTGAGTGTTTGATTTACTCAAACGCTCCGTCATCATCCCCTTTTGTATCGCTTCCTCTTGTAAGGCGCTCTGATACCTCAGGGTTTAGCTAGCGCTATATAAAACTTTTCAAATAAATAAATAAAAAAGCCTTCTGGTCTGAAATGTTGGTGAAAATCGAGCAGTTGACGGGAAAAATCTTGACTTTGCCCAGCTATTATTAGGCTGGGCTGTATTAAGCTGATACCCCTAGAACAATCCTGTCCGCTCTAAATCAAAGGCTTGTGATACTCATGTTAATGACGTCTCCTCGCTAGGGGCCAATATTATTTCAGTTCCACCTGTGGGGCGTCTGCTTACAAGAGACAGCTCTCTGGGTTAATTGAACCCGCCAACTGCTCCATCTTTTAATTTCGAGCAGCCCCTTGTGCCGAAGCCAGATATTTATAACCTTACTGATCTCCAATTGAAACATTTAGCCCCAGAGTTCACTCCTTTAGTTATTGTTTTGGACCAAGTCCAACTTTTACATCCAAATAAGAGGGATAACTGGGTGGATCTAAAACCCAAGATAATCCATTGGATTAAGGAAAATTCAGGATGGTCAGATGACCTCTCTAGAGATATCCTGACAGTAAGATGAGTGCCATAGGTGGGTGGTGAACCGAAATCCTCTAATGGTGATTGTGTCGTAATTAAGTTTAGAAGGCCTTTGCTGGTGGAAAAATTACTCGTCGCCCTTAACTACCTGGTTGGTTCTCGAGGCCGAATAAGAGCCCTGCCTCTAGGGTTTTCCTATGGACCCGTCCATAGTATGTGTCAGGGGTTAATAGAATCAACCAGCCCCCCACGATCCCTCTAAGCAATCGATTCTCACCCTTGGGCAATCTTCAGGAAATTGACTGACACTCTGCACCGACTGAGTCCCTGGTCCTCACTTCCTCCTCCTTGGCAATTGATGATCATTTTAAGTACTCATCTGGGGGTACACCATGAGATTCTTTGTACTTTGTGGTCTCTATTTGTTAACCTGGAACATTGCTGGAGTGCATTCCAAAATGTCCAATGAATACTGCTTTCATTTATAAAAGACTTTGATGTTATTTGCCTTCAAGAGACTTGGAGGCTGCCCGTAGATATGGTGAGGGAGACCGGGATGGATCCTGGCCGAAACAATAAAGAAACCCCGTTTTTTCAATTACATCCTAGAAACACCTGGTCCAGGAGATATACTTTACAGGGATACCACTGATATTCTTCACACATTCTTCTCACATTACTCCTAGTTGTACACGTACAATAGACATGACACCCTCGACCTGGACAATAATGTGGACGACGTTGCGCTGGCCTGGCTGGGCGACCCCTTCGAGATTGACGAAATACGGGAAGCCATAATGCAAATGATATCAGGTAAAGCCCCTGGCTTAGATGGACTACCCATCGAGTTCTATAAAACATATATAGATCTCTTAGCCCCCGTCCTTAAAGAAGCGTACGAAGGTGCCCTCAAAGCAGACACACTCCCCCCTTCCATGAGGGAAGCTCTCATAATTTCCCTTCTCAAACCTGGAAAACCTGCCACACACTGCGATTCCTACAGGCCGCTGTCTCTAATCAACTGCGATACCAACATTTTAGCCAACTGCTTAAATCTGCTAATGGAAAAGCTGGTTCTTCCAAACCAAGTGGATTTTATTCCTGGACGGGCGACATCGCACAACATTCGCACCTTCTTTTCTATCCTCCATAACGTTGATCCTGATTTACCTTTGGCGGTGGTCTTCTTACGACGCGGCAGGGTCTTGGGCTCAAAGTCCGCAGACTCGATAATTCTCGCCTCGACGCCTACTCTAATCATGAGTCCCACGCTGCCCAGTGTGGAAAAATAGTAAGTAAAATACCAATAAAACGTGCCAAAGCCCGAGTGAAGAGAACACCTATAACGCAGCAACCACCACCACCAATCAAGTCGGACCCCGTGTCCAAAATTAGTAAACCACAATAGAGGTAGAAACAGAGCACCTAAAAGAGAACTGAATCTCCTGGAGGCCTATACTCACGGGTCCAACTACCCTGTGCAAAAGGGGCTGGGAATTCTTTGTTGTACTCCACCCCAAGGTACATACACAGGAAGCGACCTAAGTAAGTATATATATAGTAATCCCCACAACGGGACAGCTTATAACCCCGAGAATAATGAAAAAACAACAACACTCACCTCCGGGGAATCGAACCAACCTAGAGTGTCCACTCGTTATTTTCTTGTAGCTACACGCTGTTGGGTAGAAACGTGTATCCACCTTCTCTGTCTAAAAGAGGAAGGTAGCAAGAAAAACTAAATGTATAGCCTGGGACAACAGGAGAGAATCAATACTACACACCCCCCTTATAGATGTCCCTCGGGGCCCAAGTATCGCTTTACAGAAGGAACCCTCTAATCAATATATGCTGCAAAGATTAAGAAGAGAAGGGCAGGGGATGAAGGGAAATATACTGCATGTCATCAGTGTTAAGCGCTAATAAAACAAAAGTGCGCTTTGGAAAAGCTGGTTCTTCCAAACCAAGCGGATTTTATTCCTGGACAGGCAACATCGCACAACATTTGCACCTTCTTTTATATCCTCCATAACGATGATCCTGATTTACCTTTGGCGGTGGTCTTCTTAGGCACCTCAAAGTCGTTTGATTCAGTTGAATGGGACTACCTATTGGGCATCTTGCAACGGATGGGCTTCCCTCCACTGTTTCTCTCCTGGATCAGACTACTATATCAACTCCCTACAGCCAAAGTCCTCCTAAATGGTCACCTATATTCCGCTTTCCCCATCACCAGGAGCACCATGCAGTGGTGCCCACTCTCTCCACTGCTTTTTAGGTCGAGCTGGTGTAGCAGTGCGAAGCATCTATTGTCATCCACTCCTGGGAATGTGAGACAGGTGATGTGCACGCGCAGGAGATTCCCCCATGTGAGCGCGCATGTTCACCCACATGCCATGCACATCTCCTGTCCCACATTGCCAGGAAGCAGATAACACTCACACACACACACACACACACACACACACACACACGCACACACACATGCACGCACCCCCCCACACCCCACTCACGGGGTCACGCGCACACATACAGCCCCCCTCACCCCACTCACCGGGTCACACACGCACGCACACACACGTGCACACACACCCTCCCCATCACGGGCTCACGCGCACACACACATCCCCCCCCACCCCACTCACCGGTAGGGCCGGACTGGCTACCGGGCAGTTTGGAATGCTGCTGAGCTGGGGGCTGATTTTGTTCATGGAGACCTGCGTTTGCTAAACAAAATTAATTTTGCTTTAATTATTTCGAAGCACACGCAGGTCTCCGTGAACGAAATCAGCCCCCACTGCAATTAAATCAGCCCCCAGCTTTGCAGCATTCCAAACTGCCCGGTAGTCAGTCCGGCCCTGCTCACCGGGTCTATCGGACTCCTCTCGTCCCGCGGTGGTGGCGGCTGCACGGGCTTGTTCTCTCAAGCTCTCCTCACTAAGGCTCCCGGTAACCGCCATCTTTCTGCGGCAAAACCAAATGACTTTACTCACAGTCCTAACACTGTGTGAGCGCATGCGAGTCAAGCCTCAACCTCACATATGGGATGTCCTTCCGTTACGCCTGGGTCACACAAGCAGAGGAATACAGAGGAATTGGGAGGATTCAAAATGCCGAGACCACGGGCTATTACTAGGGAGAAGTTATTTACCCCTATAGAGTAGAGAAGAGATGGGCAGTAGTATTCCGGTAATTTTAGAATGGGATGTTCACGTAATTTCACTGAAACGAATACACCCATTTTGATAATCTTTTAAGTCAATTTGCAGGATAAGAGTCAGTAACTCTTTTAAAAGTCCCGTATTTGTAAGCGGCGGCCATTTATTTACAATTTCATTCGTGATTTTACTTGTACGAAGAGCAACAAGGGCGGCCATCGTAGAGCGTGAGTATGGTTACATTTGTTATAGTACTCGCTGATTCTTACAAGTGATACGGAAGGGAGGTTAACTGATCATTTCACTTCATCACCGTACATGCTAACAAGTTCGATTTAGACTGGTTTTTTGTTAGAATCTCACACCTTGGAGCACATTTTCATTCTGTCTAACTCTCACACCATGCAGGATTCTCTTTCACACTTTATGCCAGCTTCACGTTTTGGAAAATAGTCTTACTTAGTGAATGGGAGTTTTACTTCCCACTCATTGTCGGTTTCACTTCTTGAAACGCAATCTCATTCATTGTAAAGCACGGCCTCACTCAGTTGATTGCTGTCTCACACTTTGGGGTACAGTCTCGCGTACTAGGTGTGAGTTCACACCTTCAAGCGTAGCCTCACTCATTGTGCGAGAGTTCAGTGCTTGGTGCAAAGCCTCGGTCATCGAGTCTTGCTCGTCGGGAGTGAATTAAACTTGATGGAGTACTATGTCACTATCTGACCTTGAATGTATTTGTCTTGGGACGTGCTTTTGCTGATTGGCTGTAAGTCATCAAGCTTAGCCTCCGTCCTTAGGTGTGAGTCACCTACTTTTATGAACTTTTTCACTTATTTCATGTGAATCCCAAAATTTGAGGCGCAGCTTCGCTCCCTGGCAACGAGGCTTCCCCAAGGTCCTATTGACATAAAAATAACTGTTCACGGGGGGTTTTGTTCTGAATTCTCAGATTCACTATGGTGACCTTGTGACCTTGACATGTTTGTGGAGTCATTCTTAGAGTCCTAAATTAGAGGATCGTGTCTCTGGTGTCGGAATGAGGGCCGGAGACTGCAGTGTAGTGTGAGAGATATCAGTGGTGGAATCATGAGACTCATGTTCTTGTCATAGCTTCACCACTTCATTAAGTGTTATCCTGAGTATACCCTATAATCACCCACTTTATCAATTTCCACATTTGTAAACATCTGGATGGATCAGGCCAGCACCTCCAGAATTACATTTTATAATTAAAGTTCATATTCTTTTTTTAATGTTTCATGTCACTTTGTCGCAGTCGTGGGCTGTGTGGGTGATGCTCTTTCTTCCCTGGGAAAATCTGCTCATATTTCCCTAAATGATTGCAACCCAGTCTGCTCTGTATCAAATGACCACATTCCAGAAGCTACTGGGGGAAGTCTGTACATTCGACCCCAGCATCTGCCTGTGTAACAGGAGCAAGAGTGCGTCAACATGGAATGCACCCCTAAAGACTAGCATGCCCTCCTTCCAAAGGAGGGCGATGGGAAAAGTCAATCTGAGAGGCAAGATGGCAACAGAGCGTACACAATACATGTCCCAACAAGTTATATTATTGCTTTTGCTGACAGCCCTCACTCTGTCAAAATCTAACATTCCTACAACTATTGTAGGCGCTTTCACCAATAATAGTCGTAAAACACTTTTCACAAAATTTGTATTGATAATTTTTTAATAAAAAATACACATTCAAAAGACACACATTATGCATAACAACTAAAATGGTAAAAAGTGGTTTAGGTATTAACTTGCCCAACTTTTTAGGTCTCGCCTATTATATCCCGCAGGGATTAATAGGCGAGTATATAGTAGGCAAAACAAAGTCTTGACCAAGCGCGGATTACATCCAGTGCATGTGATCCAGCCGTGTAAGACGCGCGTGCACGTCAAACCCATCAGCCTCGCACTAGACATGGAATGCTGCCTCCCATGCTGCTCCCCCGCCATCCCCCACAGCAATGCCAAGAGCTTGTTTTTTTTAATCCGCGCTTCGCCGCTCCCCTGCTCCCCCTTCCCCCCACAATGCCGAGAGCTTGTTTTTAATGAATTATTTAATTTCGCCAATGCTTGTTTCACAGGCCACTGTGCCGGTCCTCCCCCCCCCCGAGACTTAGAGGTGGTCCCGCCTCCTGTTCTCACACTCGGCTGGAAGGCCACATAGCCTCCTCCCAGCTGGGCTGCTGCCGAAGTCCTGTTGTGCCCCGGGGCAGCCTCTCTTTCATCACTGGTCACCCGGGGGCCTCCCATGCTTGTGCGACCTCGACCAGCCCTGCACTTCCCACATTCAGGTAAAGCAGCCGCTGGCAGCAGGCTTCCCCTCCTTCTCTTAGCCTCCTCCCAGCTGGGCCGCTGCCGAAGTCCTGCTCTGCCCCGGGGGCAGCCTCTCTTTCATCACTGGTCACCCGGGGGCCTCCCATGCTTGTGCGACCTCGACCAGCCCTGCACTTCCCACCTTCAGGTAAAGTAGCCGCCGGCAGCAGGCTTCCCCCTCCTTCTCTTACATTGGGGCCGTCGCCTGCAGATTTCCCTGTGCGATTGCTGCTGGAGGGCCCACCGCAGACTATCTCGCGCTGTGGACCATCCACTGTCACCAGGCCGCAGGCGGTGTCCCTCATATCAGCTGCTGCAGAGACGATCCCCTACGTGCTCCCCCGCAGTTAACCATCGCTTCAGCATTAATAACAATTGATCACAAGAAAGCCAAACTGTATTTACTAATAACATGTAATACTGGAAGGCCCCCACTTGTCTTTCCTTCGCCTGAACTGACGGTTTGCTTTTATCCTATTTACATGCCTTTATAATTTCTCTTTTTCATTGATGACAGCATTAGTTCTTTTCATCACCTTATCTCACCGGTTTTTTGTCCCCTTGGATGTCATCATTAGGATGATACCTGTGGCTTTTCACAATAGGTTACAGATCCATTTATTTTTTAAAGAAGGTTTTACATGGTAAATATTGAATTGATATCTGTTTGTTTTAAAAAGTGGTTAACAACATTAAAACTGTGACTTCTCTCTAAATAAAAAAAATGTAAGCGTCCAGTGTGTTCCACAGCTGCAATATGGTTAGCTCGTTTCTAAGCCCTCCATATTTTGGCAAACAAGGGGGCCTACAGAGAGTTACGGCATTTTGCAGAGGATCACACCGTTTGATTTGTGCGCGCCGGGATTCAATGTTAAATTGCCGCGTTCTTCAGTTCAAGCATTTTTTAGCATAGTCTTAGCACGGAAACTTCACATTAATACCCAGCAGCAAGAAACCCAAGAGCTAAACAGAAGCAAAATGTATCCCCAGCTCTCCTCTCATACCTCCATACGCCCACCCACCCTCCCTCTGTGCTGCCTCTCGCCCAGCCACCCTCCGTGTTGCCTCTTGTACACCCAGCCACCCTCCGTGTTGCCTCTTGTACACCCACCCACCCTCCGTGTTGCCTCTTGGCCAATGTGTTGCCTTTCGCTCAATGTGTTGCCTCCCGCCCACACACCCTCTGTGTTGCCTACCACCCACCCACCCTCTGTGTTACCTACCCCACACCCACCCTACGTGTTGCCTGCCGAACACCCACCCACCGTCTGTGTTGCCTGCTGCCCGGCCACCCATTCTCCGTGTTACCTCCCACCCTTAGTGTTGCCGACCGCCCACCCACCCTCCGTGGGGCTCATGCTGGCCCACCCATCCTACATGTTGCCTACCCTCCGTGATGCCTACCCTCCGTGTTGCCTAACCCTCCGTGTTGCCTAACCCTCCGTGTTGCCTAACCCTCCGTGTTGCCTAACCCTCGGTGTTGCCTACCCGCTGTGTTGCCATACCCACCCTCTGTGTAGCATTACACCCACCCACCCTCTGTGTTGCAGCCCACCCTCCGTGTTGGCGTCCCGGCCACCCACCCTCTGTGTTGAATCCCACCCACCCACCCACTGTGTTGCAATCCGTGTGGCATCCCGCCCACCAACCTTCTGTGTTTTCTCCCTGTTGTCTAACCACCCACCCTCCATCACTGATGCCTATCTCTCACTGTTGGCTCCCACCCACCATCCCTCCCTGTTGCCTCCCATCCACCCTCGCTCCTTCCCTGTTGCAGAAACGTGTTTCTTCCCAACCTCCCTTCCTACATCTGTGTTGCCGTCGACTGCCTTCCCTCTGTATTGCATCCTGTCTACCCTCCCTCCGTGCTGCCTCCACCCTCCATCCGAGTTGCCTACTGACAGCCCTCCCTCACTTTGTGTTGCCTACCGTCCACCCTCCCTCTGTTGGCAGAAGTTTGTATTATACTCTACACAAAGGTCTATTGACCCTCTTTCTGCTACTCTTTCTACTGTTCTTCTATTCATTCTTACCCTAGCCCGGCAGGGTTCTGCTTTAAGTACTCTGAAGGGTTATCTTTCTGTTCTATTTGCTTTTTTGCGGCTGCCAGACCAACCCTCTATTTTAGGTCTCCAATTGTAAATAGGTTTTTGAAGGGGCTGACTCACTTATTACCATCCATTCCCTTTGTTATGCCGCAGTGTGACTTTAATTTTGGCCTCACTTTTCTTATGTGTGCTTCTTCTGAGCCTCTGCAACATTCCCCCCCTCAGGCTGTGTGAGAAGCTGGCTTGGTATATGGTGTCCACTTTTGTAAGTGGGCACCTTGCACAATCCAGACGACCCTTATGGTGATTTTAGTGGTCTTGGACATCCTTAGAAAGCTCAAGAAGTGGTAGCTGTGGCTTAGTCCAGAAGGAGTGTAAAGCAGCTTGTTTTACCAGAACGTAATTTTGTAGGTATAGATTAAATGAAAAAGAACCACACTGTATTTTTATAAAAATATGTATTTATTATAGTATACTCACTAACACACTTAGGTATCTCCTAGCCAGAGACATACACAATGCACAGAATACTTTTCAATAGAAACATCGCCAAACATCACCCACAGCCTGCTGACACTGTCGACCTTCCTTCACTATCCACAGCACCCCCACGACCTCCGCACCCGCACCCCCACCAAACAAGCCCTGAAATGCATCCTCCTCAATGTGCTCTCCCTGCACAGACACACCTGCATCTATCCCGACATCGCCACTGCCATTCCTGATGGCTACAAGATCCAAAGGAAGGACTGCCCCCACCTCCCAGGAGGAGGACTCACCATAGCACACAAGAGCTCTCTCCGACTCCACACCTCCAGCACGATCGTCTCCCTCTCCAACACCGAAAACCTTCACTTCCATGTCCAGATCAGCCCCAGAACCACAATGCGCGAAGCAGCTCGTCACCACCCCCACCCACAAAGCTGGACACACTCACGATACCATCTTCGCAGGAGGGAAAAACATCCACTTCAACCACACCTCGCAGCCCCTCTGGACAGACCACCACTTCTCATTCAACATCACCATCGCACACAAACCCGCCCGGCGCCCTCCACGAAGGAACTGGAGCAAGGTCACAGAGAATCGCCTCAACTCTACCCTCGTCCACGACCCCCCGTCCGCTACAACCAACGCCACCTCTGCAGCCACAGAACTACAATGCTGGATCACCAACTGCGCGGACAAACTCACCCCCCCTCCGCCGCCCCGACAGACAACGCCCACTGAGGAGCCCCTGGTTTACCAACGACCTCCAAGAAGCCAGATGCGCCTGCAGACTACTTGAGAAACAATGGAGAAACAACAGGACTACCAAAGACCAGTCCGCCTACAAGAATGCCACAACATAATACCACCAACTCATAAGATCCATCAAGAGGACCTTCATCTGGAACAAAATCCTCACCAACACCAGCAACTCAAAGGAACTCTTCAACATCATCAAGCAGTTCACCAAACCCGCCAGCGAAGCCACAGACATCACACCGACCCAGGACCTCTGCAACAAGCTCGGCTTCTTCTTCCACTTGAAGATCAAGGCCCTCTACGACAACTTCAGCGAACAGACCCCTGAAACCACCCTCCCCTCCAGCAATGACAGCCAGCCCACCATCACCAGCTAGAAACTGGTCACCACTAAAGACCCCATCATGACCATGAAGAACACCCACTCAAGAGCCCAACGGACCTGTGCCTGCCTCACATCTTCCACAGAACCGTCGCCGCCATTGCGCCCAAACAATGCCAGACCATCAACACCACCTTCGATTCTGCCAGCCATCCAGGGCCCATGTTTGCGTGCACTTTGAAGGATGTTGTCTCTGCCTCTAAAGTTCAGTAATCTAGCACAATCAGTCTGGGGTGGGCCCCGGGTGTTGACCAGGTATCCAGTGTTCCCGTTCCACTCTGAAACATGGGTGAAATCTTTCCTTCCAACACTGCGGATGCCAACCACTGTTCCACAAACAAATCAACCCATTGCCCCTCCGCACCCTCAGCCACCCACACCAGGCGAGCATTGGTTCGGACCCTCAGCGTCTTCTATCTCAGCCGTAAAAGTCTACATCCTTCTGCAGTTTGCGCAGTTGAACATCATGATCCATTACCATCAGGCGTAGCTGCGCCAATGTGGATTCCGCTTATCAGTTCTGTCTGCCAGCTTTTATGATATGCCCCTAGTAGATCCAAATCCACCACCACTACTTCAGTCTTCTGCTCCAGGCTGTCCTTGGTGTCCCGAATAGCTGTCAAAATTGTGGCCGTATGGGCTCCCAACCTCATTTCTGCCCTCCCCTTTACAGGGCTACCTGCAGGGGGCCCACCCTCATCCCGGTCCCAACCTCCTTGTTTGTTGCAGACCAGTATGATATTAGGCAGGGCCAGCGCCTATACCACAGCTGTCCGTCAGTTCTCCTGTCCCAAGGGAGCCATCAAAGTTCACATCTCTGCGGTGGAGGGTTGGCTTGACAGGGTGCCACCGCCCCGGACATTGAAGCAAGGAGCCTTCCACTTACACCACGCTGCCGGGGACCAGCCTTCACTAGAGCAAGAGACCAGGCTGCTTTCGTCCCCACAGCCCCGGGGCGCCTCTGATAGTCAGACCCTGATCAAGTAGACGGGGAGAACCCCGGATATGGAGGATGTCTCTTGTCCCACAGAGTCAGGGGCGGAGTGCACCCTCTCCCGTGCCCCTCATAATGTCACAAGACCCAAGTCTTCGGGGACCTCTAGAGCACCAGAAGAATGCTGAAGGCGCCACTCAGAAATGTGCCGCTGCTACACACTTCCGCCCAACCAGGGCCGCCACTCCTCTGAATTCAGTGAGGCCCCTACGCCATTCAAGGCCCTCAACTTAAACCGGCTGCTTGCAGGGTCTCAGGTGCTGGCTATGCTGACCACAATCCTCTCTGCAGAGCTCCTCCAGACTTGTGCAGCCCACACATCCATAGCTGCAGGCTAGTGCAGGTGCAGGTCCAACAAGCTGCGCTGCAGGCCCCAGTCCGCCGCCAGCCCCACGATTTCCCCACTTGGGCTGAATGGGGTCTGTTCCCTAACCAGTATGTGCCACAAGCACAGTGACCAGGATCTGTACACTAGCGGACCAGTTGCGCCCAGAGCTTGGTTTTCTGTGTCAGACTCCATTGCTGCCATAGCCACATCCCCCACAACTAACTCCTTAGAGTACAGGCAAGGGTGTCACTATGGGGAACCATCGATCAATGCCTTATGGGACTAATATGTCCTATACATAAATATGTTGGAGCTAGAGCCACACGTCCTGGCGTTGAAAGCTTTCCTTCATGTAGTGAGATTGAGACTGGTGGCCTAAATATCGGCCATGCGCACGAGTGAACAGTAAGCCATTTGCAATTCAGAATCATTTGCTGTGTTTTGCCAGGACAATCTGGTCCAAAGATTGTCAGAATCTCATTTGAATAAGAAGGCTGTCTGACATTCTTTCCACATGTTGGCCAAGGAACACTCCATAATCTTGACTTAAGGTGTGCTTTCCATTTATACCTTGACTGGGAGGTTGCTAATGCTGCCCTTTCCAGAAGATTACATCCATCATCATCCATTGTTACGCTCTTCTGGAAGCCCAACATCCTTTCAGTGTCTATGCACACTCCAGCAAGGGTAAAAATAGATTCAACTGGACTCTTGCCTTATGTAACTATCACAAATATATGCTGGATGCATGGGCTACCCCATATGAATTCTGCTGACACTATTATTGCAAAGTGTCTCATTGCAGTGATGCTAAGCTTGGAGATTAATGTGTTTTCCTAGACCCCAGCTGCCCAATGCAACCTTCTCCTTTTTTCCTCATTCTCAGTCTGGGAAATCTACGTACAAAATTGATGAAAGTAAAGAGGACTTAAGAGTAGCAAAAAGTTAAGGTTACACTTCATCCATTCCCATGGCTTTCTCTTTATCTATATCTGTACAGCTAGCGCGCAGGCATTGGACAACAATACATATCAATTGGTTATTTTTATATTAACATAGTAGGACAGGAGGTGCAGGGAAGGGATGTGAACCATATATGAAACATGCATGCATGTATGGTACCAGCATGCAAAGTTCTGATATAACAACTTTTAAAACTGGGTTTGTTTCCGCCACAGTTTATAATGTTTTTTTGTAAAGGTAGATCTGCAAGCGGTTGCACTCCACGGAAACCCAGCAGGTGCAGCAGTTGGTGGGTGGCCCTTCTAATGCCGTGAGTTTGGGCTTTTTTCCTGAGCAGGAAAATAGTAAGGAATATTTTCCAAGCACCCAAGGAAATGTATACATTTTTTTAAAGAAAATAGTATCACATTTTGAGCCCTATTTTTGGGGAAACTAATATGTTATTGGTAGGGCCACAGTGCCGCCATGGCAGGGTGGAGCAGCTGTCACTTTTTTTGTAACTAGTTTCCACCACAGTGGCGGGAGCAGCTTCGGCAGAAAAAGCCCATGTACAAGGCAATTCATTCTAAATGTGGGGGCTTACTGAGGCTGGGACAGCTGTGGTGATGCCTCTACTACTAGGTAAATGGACTAGATGCACAGCGTGCTTCCAAATATGTTGATACTTTTTTTAGGGTGCTACCACAGTATCGTCGCGTGTCCCGCGGCGTAAAACTATCAACTGAGGGGTAGTGTGATCAGCGGGTCACTGATCCCATCCTGTGGCGCACACACCCGTGTGTGCGCCACAGGATGGGATCAGTGACC
The DNA here is from genome assembly GCF_964261635.1 of Lissotriton helveticus. Classification (NCBI taxonomy): domain Eukaryota; kingdom Metazoa; phylum Chordata; class Amphibia; order Caudata; family Salamandridae; genus Lissotriton; species Lissotriton helveticus. The sequence goes on along the minus strand of NC_136073.1, from coordinate 73,945,947 downwards.
CGCTGATCACACTACCCCTCAGTTGATACCTCTACTACCTCAGACTTATGGCAGCTGCCCGCCAAGCTTTAAATGAGAATGTAAGAAGAGGGGAGTCACCATAAAGGTATCTTTTCATTTTCAGTGATAAAGCTTGACTCTGTGGGCCCAATTAGCAAGTTTTTTCAGTGCACAGTTGTCTTATTCCTGACAGATGTAAATGACTCTTGAATTTGCAGAAATAATACTCACCCATGGAAGAAAGCTCTGTGAATCAGGTCTGTTATCAGGATTTTGCCAGGATGTCGTTTGTTGTGGAATATATAATGCCAGAGAAAAACATGGCAAGGACAGAGCACAAATGGGAGCACAAATGAATGCTAATGCTTTTTGATTGTCAGATAACATCATAAAGAACAATGCATTGACATTTCTATCCTTTGTCATTGGGTTCCCTAGGTGCAAGCAATTGTGGAAGAGTATAAGATGAGCAATGTGACAATTGCGCGCTACGCCAAACAAATTAGTGAGCTGCTCCTGGTCTACATTGATGACAAGCGTGTTTACAAAGACCTGGAGTTTGAAGCTCACCAGGAGGACCACCGCAAGAACATTCGACAGAAGCTGATGACCATTCATGTCGAAATCAGTGTACTCATGAAGCAAGTCTATGAAGTCTTCAAAAATGATGGGCCTGAGGTAGTTAGATGATGGGTGGTATCTGTATCCATCCTGCCAAAACATTGTAGAATACCACACGGGCCATTCTTTGCTAGACCTTCACAAGCTATGTGACATAGAAGGATGCTTGTAGTGATTGTAGTGTACATGGTTTTATGTAATTCAAAGCTCTGGGTTAAACCCAATACCAGGTAAGCTCTGGGGTAAAACCAATACCAGGTATGCCCCTCATAACTCACAGGTGGTAACCAAAATACGGCAGCCTGAATATACTGGAAATATGGTAAAACAATGTGGTATTTTAAGTCATACATGGTTTGTTAATTCAGTAGGTTGATTTATGATCAAAACCTGTATAGCCTGATTCACAAACTGCATTTTAAAATATGGGAAGTAGTACTACAGTAGTACTACTTGCTACAAAATGCAATTCACAAACCTACCAGACACAATCTCCACCTCAACCTCTCCTACAATTTTCTATCGGGAGATTCTCCCACATCTAAGTTTACTACTAATAGTAAATGTAGGAAGAACCTGTGGGAGTGGCTGTAAAATAGGGTATGCTTACTACTAAAAGGGAAGGGTCTTAGGGAGGGACGGCCAACAAACCCACTGTTAGACCTGGCACCATTGGCGTGGGTCTCCCTTCCATTTTTGGTGTTGCCTCATGTGTTTTTCTGGTGTTAGATGCTTTGGGCACTGTGCCACTGCTGTCCAGTGTCACAGTGCGAGTGGTCGCTACCGTAAATTGATGTATTGATTAGTGGTTCCATGATTGGATATTTGGTTTACTTGTCAGACCCTTGTACAGTGCACTGAGTGTGCCCAGGGTGTGTAAATCCAAACGCTGCTAGTGGGCTTGCAGCACTGGTTGTGCCACCCACAGAAGCAGCCTTGTAAAATGTGTCTAAGGTCTGCCATTGCAGAACCTGCGTGCAGTCTGGTACTGTCATGCTGACTAGGCAAGTGCACCCACTTGCCAGTCCCTAAACCTTCCCTTGTCTTCATATTAGTCACCCCTATGGTAGGCCCAAGGGCAGGGTGCATTGTAAGTATAAGGTAGGACAAGCCCTGATGTGTGTGGCATTATCAGGCTCGGCTCTCTTCTTCCTCGGGGCTGTGATGAGAGTCCTAATCCCGGCCCCACTGAACAACCCCAGTGCTCCGAGATAAAACACGAACGACTAAGGTGATACAGCGGGGCGCGGGAAAGGAAGGGAACAGCAGGGAGGGAGATCTGTAACGACAAAGAACACGCTATTAGAACACCCTACCTCCCTGACCTACACCAGTGTTCTACTTTTCTCCACCCACAACCCTTCCACTGCCCCTACTCATTACCTGTAAAGGAAAATACACAATGCCTTAGTCCAATGGAGACAGGGGTAGGGTATGGATTGCAGAACTGTGCCTGACTGTGAAAACAAACATACACAAGATTCAATCTCACTGGTTCAGTGTACAGATTCGTGATTAGTGCGCTATAGAGATTACACACCTACCCAGAACAATGCTTGAAAGTCTTTACATAGGATACCACAGTTCCCTTTATTTGCGTCCACTACCCCTCCTGTCTCCTGTTATTTCGGGAATAAAGAAACAAGTATGAACTCTGCACACCGGCAGCACAATCTTCGCAACTGGGTCACAGTGTTAACTCACTCTGTGACTCTCTCTTCCTTGGTATACACTCTCCACATATATATAGGAAGTACAGTTTATGTGAGGGATACCAGTAACGAGGCTCAATAGGGTTCACGTGAGTCCTATCGTTACTGTGCCTGAAGGCGCTTATATACAATATGTACAAGAGGTGACTAGGGGTTTCCGTGGGGCTACACAAGTCACAGGACTTGTTTCCGGATCGACCACACCAAAATCCCCCTAGTTCAAACTCTCTCTTTGAAGTTCGTGAACTTCCTAGCAACACTCTCCGAGTGATGCTCCTAGGAACCAGGCAAACTGTGGGTGTGTTGTTGGGATCGACACTACCAACGCCCCACACCACACAGCTCTTGATTACTCACAGTTCTGGCGCTTCAGTGAACGACCGCCACCCTTACCGCTACCAGCCTTGTAATCCAGGAACACGCCAACACGTAAACGGAATTATCGGCGTCTAACCGCCGTCCGACTCAGCCCTTTATTTCCTGGTATGCGCGCGCCACTCACGTTCGTGCGTGGCGTACGCACAGCATGCCGGGAAATGTAGTTCGAGGCGGCCGTAATCTTCCGGCGCCTCGGGAAGTGTAGTTCGAGGTGGCCGTAATCTTTCGGCGCCTCGAAACATGACAGTACACCCCCCCTCACAAAGGGGCCTTCACCCCCCCCCCCGGCTTGGCAGGAAATAAACGATGAAAACGGGCCACCAACCGGGGGGCACGAACAGCCGACGCCGGTTCCCAAGAATCCTCCTCCGGACCAAACCCCTTCCAGGAGAGAAGGTATTGCAAACGACCCCTCACCCTCCTAGCGTCCCGAATGCACCTCACCTCATACTCCTGATCCTGTTGCACCCAGAGAGGCAAAGGGGACCTACGAACCGGACTTCTGGAGGGTTTTAGGAGGGAGACGTGGAACACAGGATGGATGCGCATGTGTGCAGGCAAGCGCAGGCGCACCGCCACCGGATTCACATGCTCAACCACCCGATAGGGTCCAATGAACCGCGGGTTAAACACACTATGCTTCTTAAACCTAATGTGTTTTGTGGATAACCATACCAGATCACCCTTCTGATACACCGGATTTGGTCGACGGTGCATATCGGCATGGCGTTTGTAACCAGCTTTGGCCTTCACAAGGTTCTTGCGTGCATTCAGAAGGATTCTGCGCACCCGCAACATCCGTTCCCTCACCTCCGGCAGCTTCACGTTATCAGAAGGCAACAACATAGGGGTAAACCTGGGATGGTGTCCATATGAACAAAAGAAAGGGGTGTGTTGAGTGGATGCATGCTGAGTGTTGTTATAGGCTATTTCTGCCACCCACAACCAATCAACCCAGGAGTCGCTGCTTTCTTGCACATAACATCTGAGGTACTGTTTTAAAGATTGGTTTAGTCTCTCCGTCTGTCCGTCCGTTTGTGGATGGAAACTGGTGGACACAGACGAGGTTATGTGTAAAGCTGTACACCAAGTTTTCCAAAATCTCGCAGTGAACTGTGCCCCGCGATCGGACACGATGTCCCGAGGAAGACCATGTATTCGTACTATGTTCACCAGAAGTAGATGTGCCAATTGTCCTGCTGTGGGTACCTGGGCACAGGCTATGAAATGGCCCATTTTTGTTAAAAAATCCACAACCACTATAATGGCCGTCTTGCCCTGGTCTTTCGGAAGCCCCACAATGAAGTCAACAGAGAACCTCTCCCACGGATTCTCTGGAGTGGGCAGAGGTTGCAACAATCCTTGCGGTTTCTGTCTGTCTGATTTCATTTGACTACAAGTGGCACACTCCGTTACCCATCTGCGCAAATCCAATCTTATGGAAGGCCACCAGAATTGCCTCTGGGTTTTTTCTAACGTTTTGACGAACCCCATGTGACCAGCACACGGCACCTCATGACACCAAGAGAACACTGTCTTTCGTAGAACGATCGTGGGTACCAGTACCTGTGTTCCTCTCATCGGCACGCCGTGTCTTGGTTTCCACTCTGGGTGATGCCTGAGCCAAGTGCGCCACACACATGTCTGCACTCCCCTCCTCACACGAAACAAAAAGTCATCAGTCTGGGTGACTCCTATGACTTTTGCAGGTTCAATGATGGACCGCACGGGTTTCTCCGATGGTATCAAGAGATTCTCTCTCCGTGTTAGAGCATCCGCCTTCCTGTTGTTGGTACCAGGCCGGAACGTAACCACAAAACGAAACTCCTCAAAAAACATCATCCATCTTAGTTGTCTGGGAGACAAATGTCTCGCGGCTCGTAGAAACTGAAGGTTTCGATGGTCTGTATAAACCGCGATCTGGTGTCGAGCCCCCATCAACCAGTGTCGCCATTCCATGAAAGCATCACGAATGGCAAGTAGCTCCTTCTCCGCGATGGTGTAATTGATTTCCGCAGGGCTGAGTTTCCGAGACATGTATGCAATCGGATGTAGGATGCCGGTTGCTTCGTCTTTTTGAGATAACACAGCCCCCAGGGCTATTTCAGAGGCATCTGCCTCTACTACGAACGGGATGTCCGGATCGGCATGCGTCAGTACAGGAGCGGAGGAGAAAGCAGTTTTGAGGGCGTCCAAGGCTTGTTGGGCTTTTTCGTCCCACACGAACGGGGTGTTCTTTCTTGTAAGCTTCGTGAGTGGTGACACCATTCCAGAGAAGCCCGATATAAATCTTCTGTAGAAATTGGCGAACCCCAACAGGCTCTGGATGTCTTTGACGTTAGAGGGGCGGGGCCACTCTACAATTGCTTGGACCTTCCTTTCCGCCATCACTTGACCTGAAGGAGTAAGCATAACTCCAAGGAACTCCACTGTTGTGACGTGAAATTCACATTTGGTGATTTTGCAAAAGAGGTGATGGTCTTGTAGTGCCCTTAACACCTTTTTTACGTGCGTGATGTGTTCTTCCGTTGAATTTGAATAAATGAGGATGTCGTCTATATACACGACCACATGTCGATCCAGGTATTCCCGAAGGACTTCATTCAAAAAAAACTGAAAAGCTGCAGGGGCATTGCAGAGCCCAAAGGGCATCACCAAGTACTCATAGAGCCCGTACCGTGTTTTAAAAGCGGTTTTCCACTCATCACCTCGTCTGATGCGGACGAGGTGATAGGCTCCGCGTAAATCCAGCTTTGTGTAGATGCGTGCTGCCCGGACCTGTTCCAGCAACACCGGGATCAGAGGCAAAGGATACTGGTTTTTCACGGTGATGGCGTTTAACGCCCTGTAGTCTATGCAACACCTTTTTTCCCCGTTTGCCTTGGGAATAAAGAATAGAGGAGATGCTGCAGGAGATCTGGATGGGCGAATATAACCTAAGGCCAGGTATTTGTCCAAATATTCGCGTAACGTGGCTGTTTCAGGGAGTGTTAGAGCATAAATTCTCCCGTTGGGAATCTCAGAACCAGGGATGAGGTCAATGCGGCAATCGTATGTTCGGTGTGGTGGAAGTACCTCTGCCTCTTTATCACTGAACACAGCCCTATACTCATCATAACAGGAAGGCAGCGTGACTTCTTTCTCTGCTGCCGTAGCTATAGCGTAATTAGTCTTTGCTGTTGGAGTCGGATTGCTTATCCTTGGAAAACAGTGGTCGTGACAATAACTCGAAAGGAACTGGATCGTTTTTGTTTTCCACCGTATGTCAGGGTCATGTTTTTGCAACCATGGGAGACCCAGGATGATTCCATATTGTGGGGCTTCTATGATGTTGAATGCCAGACGTTCATGATGGGACGGAGCACAAACGGCTTCATACTCTCTCGTGTGGTAGATAATCGGGCCTGCTTGCAATACGTTGCCATCCACGGCGTAGACTGTTTCAGGTCTGTCTTTAGCGACCAGTTTCACTCCCAACCGACGAGCCATAGCACAGTCCATAAAGCAGCCTGTAGCCCCAGAATCAACCATTACTTGCACTTCTTGAGGTATGTTGTTTATGTGCAAAAACATGTTCAAAAAAAGGTGGTTCCGCTCGTCCATCGTACTCGGAGTAAGGGAAGGGATGATGTGGACGCTTGAGGGTTTCCCTTCCTTCACCTTCAAGCCTTGTAGTTTTCCGACTCTTTTGCGGCCACTCCAGCAAGACTCTGTCCTCCCCGAGTCCGGTTGAGTTTTGGCTTCACCGGGCACTCGCGTAAAAAATGGCCTTTTTTCCCACAATAAAGACACAGTCCTTGTTTGCGTCTGTGTTCTCTTTCGCTGTTGGTTAGTGAGGCTCTCACTGCCCCTATTTCCATTGCTTCGGAAGCAGGAGCCGGTTTGTCACTGCTACCGGCTTGCTCATACGGCATCACTGCTTTATCTTTTTTCTTAGACTCTCCTTTTCTTTCCTTCATGCGATGGTCTAAGCGTAAGGTAAGATCAATTAAAGCAGAACATGTGCGAGGCTGGGGATCTATTTGGGCCAAAACGTCCTTCATGTCTTCGTTCAGTCCTTGATAGAACAAGGCTGTTCTTTTTACTTCTGGCCAATCAGTTTCGGCCACGAGTCTCCGGAAGTTGTTGAGATATGTGACCAGATCTGCATCTCCCTGTCTTAGCTTCAACAACTCTCTGTCTGCTGTGAGGGTTTCTGCCCTCCTGTCGAAGGTTTTTTCGAACTCCTCTTTAAAATTATCCCATTGGTACAGAAGAGGGTCATCCCTTTTTACTATGGGCACCGCCCACTGAGCGGCTTCCCCCCCTAGATACGAGATAAGGAAAGCTACTCTCGCTTGGTGTGTAGCAAACATCTTGGGTTTGCACATAAAGTGCATCTGTACTTGTGTCATAAACACTTGAATCTTTTTTATGTCCCCGTAATATCGTTCTGGTGGTGCCAGAGGGATCTGTGCGGGCATCTCAACCACCACAGACGTGGTAGGGGAAGTGCTACTAGAAGCCCCTGTTGAGGTGGTAGTAGAAGGCAATCTATCAAACCGGGCTCGCATCTGGGCGTTTTCAGCCCTTGCAGCTGCCACCTCTCTATTGGAAGCTGCCAGCTCTACCTGTACTAAGGCCAAAGCAGCCATGACGTCCTCTAAGGTGGTCATGGTTGATTCCCAACACAGCCAAGAGGAGGTAAAATCCTTGGGCCGATAATTCTATCAGGCTCGGCTCTCTTCTTCCTCGGGGCTGTGATGAGAGTCCTAATCCCGGCCCCACTGAACAACCCCAGTGCTCCGAGATAAAACACGAACGACTAAGGTGATACAGCGGGGCGCGGGAAAGGAAGGGAACAGCAGGGAGGGAGATCTGTAACGACAAAGAACACGCTATTAGAACACCCTACCTCCCTGACCTACACCAGTGTTCTACTTTTCTCCACCCACAACCCTTCCACTGCCCCTACTCATTACCTGTAAAGGAAAATACACAATGCCTTAGTCCAATGGAGACAGGGGTAGGGTATGGATTGCAGAACTGTGCCTGACTGTGAAAACAAACATACACAAGATTCAATCTCACTGGTTCAGTGTACAGATTCGTGATTAGTGCGCTATAGAGATTACACACCTACCCAGAACAATGCTTGAAAGTCTTTACATAGGATACCACAGTTCCCTTTATTTGCGTCCACTACCCCTCCTGTCTCCTGTTATTTCGGGAATAAAGAAACAAGTATGAACTCTGCACACCGGCAGCACAATCTTCGCAACTGGGTCACAGTGTTAACTCACTCTGTGACTCTCTCTTCCTTGGTATACACTCTCCACATATATATAGGAAGTACAGTTTATGTGAGGGATACCAGTAACGAGGCTCAATAGGGTTCACGTGAGTCCTATCGTTACTGTGCCTGAAGGCGCTTATATACAATATGTACAAGAGGTGACTAGGGGTTTCCGTGGGGCTACACAAGTCACAGGACTTGTTTCCGGATCGACCACACCAAAATCCCCCTAGTTCAAACTCTCTCTTTGAAGTTCGTGAACTTCCTAGCAACACTCTCCGAGTGATGCTCCTAGGAACCAGGCAAACTGTGGGTGTGTTGTTGGGATCGACACTACCAACGCCCCACACCACACAGCTCTTGATTACTCACAGTTCTGGCGCTTCAGTGAACGACCGCCACCCTTACCGCTACCAGCCTTGTAATCCAGGAACACGCCAACACGTAAACGGAATTATCGGCGTCTAACCGCCGTCCGACTCAGCCCTTTATTTCCTGGTATGCGCGCGCCACTCACGTTCGTGCGTGGCGTACGCACAGCATGCCGGGAAATGTAGTTCGAGGCGGCCGTAATCTTCCGGCGCCTCGGGAAGTGTAGTTCGAGGTGGCCGTAATCTTTCGGCGCCTCGAAACATGACAGGCATGTCCTAATAGTGAATTACAGCCATTTTCGTTTTTCACTATTGCAAGGCTACCTGTTTCCCATAGGATAGAATGGGCTGCTGGATTGTTACATGTTTATAATCCTAGCAGACTCAGGGAACATGGTAGAAATTCAAGTTTAGTATGCCTGGACTCAGAGTAATAAAATACATCTTTTAGTAAAGTTTATTTTAATATTCTGTGTTTGCAAATACCATTTTTAGAAGGTAGGTATTTGCTTGCCTAACCATTTGAGCCCACCACTGCGAAGTTGTGTATTCCTTGTCTGGGTTTGTGGTTGACAGGACTGGGGAATTCCAGGAGATAGGCTGGGGCTGCCCGGTGGTGAATAGAAAGATCTGCATCCAAGATGGGAGGGAGGAGTTGCACCTGGGACCTGAATAGGACTGTGCCCGCCCCCCACAGTGCTGGCTCCACTCCATGTGGTGCGTCTGATGTCTCTGCCCTGCACACTGAAAGAAGAGAAGGAAGACTGTCAACAAAGTGCTCCTGGACTGTACTTGCCTTCCACAATGCTGGCTCCACCTCCTGTGGGGCGTCTGATGTGCCTGCCCTGTGCTGTGAAAGGGAAGGAGAAGTATAGTAAACAGAGTGCTTCAGAACTGACTTGAACTGGGCACAGGCCCCTCTCCCCTCAGAGAACAAAGGATTTTGAGGTATAAGTATTGGGACCCTGATCCCACGAAATTAGATCACTCCTGCAACTGACAAGAAGAAACCTCTGCTGAGGAGAAGGAACCTGAAGAAACTGAGGAGAGACTATTCCCAAGCTGAAGTGTTGCTTGGGGGATTGTCCTGCAGTGGTTGCCTGGCTGACTAGAGAGAAGAAAGGGCTTTGTGGATTTTACCTTTGCTTTTCAACTTGTGCTAAAAAGGTCTCCAAGGGCTTGGAAGAGAGCTTGCTCCCTGACCGAAGTCCTAGGACCAGTGGACTTCACCAGCCTTTGTGAATTGCTACTGTTCCAGTTGCTACAGAGGCAGGGAGTTGTGACGGACTCTCACGACCGGCCCGGTGTCCTGTTGGCACCGCACTGAGCAACGTCCGCCTCGAACAACGCAAGCTCTGTGCTCACCGACTCCGTCTCGACGCCGTCAACGAGCCGTAGCCTGCATCACGACTGGAAGGACGCCGCAATGTGCAACGCCTCGCTACACCGAATCGAACTTGTCTGACCGACACGGTCACTGCTGCAGACTTCGAGTCCTGTGACCACACTGGAGTTGGGCACCGCCTCGCACACTTCGCGACGCACCACCCAACTCGCACCGCTGTCCGTACTGACCGATGCCAGCTCCCAAACTCCGGCTCGAACGCCGCACCGTAAAGCTGGAAGCACTGCAACGAGCAACGTCCGCCCCGAACAACGCAAGCTCTGAGCTCACCGACGCCGTCATTGAGCCGTAGCCTGCACCGCGACGGAAGGGACACCGTGACCTGCAACGCTTTCTTTTTCTACACCGCGACGAACACCGGAACCGACTCGCACATCCGTGCCGGCCGCCTCATGGAAAAGGTACTGTGTTTGAGTCTGTCGACATGTGAGTGGGCCCGGACCGCCGCGGTCCGCTGGATTTGTTAGACTCTGTGTTCTTTCAGCACGCCGTAGCCGGACAAGGCTACCGACTCGCACAGAATATTGATTTGCACCTTTTTAACCAGAACTCTTGAAATGTAATAGTACTGTGGAATCTTTTTGTCGTTTATTGGTCTTGTGATAACTCTATATAAAGTATACTTATTTTTTATATAAAACCTTGTGTGGTGTCCATTTGTAGTGTTGTCACTGGGTTACTGTATTTGGTCACAAATGCTTAACTTACATTGCCTCTGAAATAAGCCTTAACTGCTCGCGCTACGCCGCCTAGAGGGTGAGCAGGGGTTATTTTAAGAGGGTAATTCCCTTGCCCTGACTAGAGGAGAGGGTCCCTGCTTGTCACAAGTACCTACATGTGCCAACCAGAGACCCCCAATTCTAACTTTGGAAGTCAAGCGAAAGGATTCAGAATTTGCATTTGTGACTCATGTACAGTGATTGGTGAACACTAGTTAGTGTGTGCAGACCATAACGCAACCACGTACTTCTGATACTTGTTTTTGCCAGAAATCTCCATTTTGTTTTAAAATCATGCCTGGTTCAGTCAGAATAGAAAAGGCAGCATCCATTGCATCTGTTGACTGTGATTGGGAGGAAGAGAAACTAGAAAGCTACACCAACACCCAGCTCAAGAGCTTCTGCAAAAAGTAAAAAATGTCAGTAGCTGGAATCACCAAAAAGGAGCAATACCACAAGGCGCTGAAGGCCTGGGTGGAAGCAAGGAATGCCCCTGTGATTTGGGAGATTATGAGGATGCAGAGGAGCAGCTTGGTGGGCCACTTGGTCCTGAGAGGGGGGTGCGCCATCCCCAGTGGTTAGCAGTGTTTCTTTCCAAGGTCTGTCCCCTGAAGAGTTGGCAGACAGAAAAGAAAACAGGATGCACGAACTGGAGATGGCCAAGATCAAATTGAATGGGCAACTGGAGCTAGAAAGCAAGAAAAGGGCTCTAGAAGTAGAGCTAGAGATCAAGAAATTGGCTCTGGAAGAAAAGAGATTGCAATTGGAGCATGACCAAGTTTTGAGGGAGTTGGATCTGAAACCCAGGAGCCTAGAGAGCACTCCCTCTGGAAGCAGCACACTGCCAGCACATGGGGAAGGTAGAGTGTACATCCCCAAAGACGTGGTACAGGAATTTTTTAAGAATGATGATATTGGGCAGTGGTTCAGAGCCTATGAGGTAGCCATGTCTTCCCACCGGGTCCCTGAGAGAGATTGGGGAACGGGGTTGTGGGGAAAGTTCCTTAGTGAGGGGCGGGACACACTGTTGGACTTGCCTTTCGAAGTCCATAACTCCTATAGCCACATGAAAGAGGCACTCATGACTAGGTATGGTTTGACCCCTGAACTCTATAGGCAAAGGTTCAGGAAGTGCAAGAAGATAGAAAGTGGTACCTGGGTAGAGTATGTCACTTTCTTTTGCAGAGCATTGGATGGTTGGGTAAAGGGCAGCAAAGTTAATGATTTTCAAGGTCTCTTGGATTTGATTGCATGGGAGCACTTGTCTGGTAATTGTTTTCCAGAGCTACTCCAGCACCTGATTGATAGCAAGCTGGCTAACCCTAGGAAGCTTGCTGAGGAGGCGGACCGCTGAGTCAGTACCAGGGTCCACAAGGGTCACATGGGAGACACGGCTAAAGGTGGGCAGGGTCCCCAGCAGAAGAGTGGGGGGGACAAGGGTAAACAGAGGGAGTTCCGCAGAGGGCCCCAAAGTAATTCCCCTGGGAACCAAGGGAAGGTTTCCCAGCCCCCCCCTGAGAGAAAGCCAGTGGTCCCGACAGGTAATCCTGTTCCAAAGGGACCCCATAAATGTTACAGATGTGGGGACCTGGGTCATAAGGCGAATGATACTAGGTGCCGCCTGTTTGGTAAACCAGCACCCACTGGTGCTCCCCCCGGCAGCTGGCTAGTGTAGCCTTTCGGGAGGAGGTCGAAGTCCAAGGTGGGTGGGGGCCCGCAGAGATGTCCCTTGTCTCTTTAGGAGACTGTGAGGTGGTCCCAGAGAACCAATTGCCCAACAACACTAAGAAATATGGGCAGTGGGTGACCATCAATGGACAAAAGGTGGAGGCTTTTAGAGACACAGGAGCCAGTGTGACAGCTGTCAGGTGTCACCTGGTGTCTCAAGAGCAGGTTGTCCCACGTGCATTCTGCCAAGTTGTTAACGCCGGCAACACAGAGAGTCATTGTCCAATGGCTCATGTTCCCTTTGAGTGGGGGGGTCCTCTGGTACTCTTCTGGTAGCTGTGAGGCCTGCCATGCCTGTTGACTGTTTGTTGGGGAACGATTTGGAGAGCTCACCTTGGGAGAAGGTGGAGAAGAGTACTCACCTGAGGATGGTGGGTCTGCCTGACTGGGCGTGCGTGACCACCCGGTCAATGGCAGCCAGTAGGGGTGCTCAAGAGGACCTGGAGCCTGAGAGTGAGGCCCGGGACCCTGCCTTGGAGGGAAGTGGCAGGGGGCGCGGGAAACCGGCCCCTGAAGTTCCCACGACCCAGGAGGAGGTAGACCCTGAGGGGGATGCCCTGGAGCCTACTGGGGAACAATTAGCTGAACTGGGGGACCTGCCTGAGCTGACCCATTGGCAGCAAGAAGGGGGCCCCTCCCGGGAGGAATTCTGCAGGAAGCAAAGAGAATGCCCTTCTCTTGAGGGCTTGCGGCAGCAGGCTGCAAGCTAGGTGATCAGTCTAGGTCACATTGGATCTATTGGGAGAATGGTCTCCTGTATAGCAAGCCTAAGGTTGCTGAGTCTGGGTCAGCCCGTGTGCTGGTGGTACCCCAGAGCTTCAGAGCCTTCCTACTGGGGCTGGCTCATGATGTGCCATTGGCAGGACATTTGGGGCAGGACAAGACCTTTGAGAGGCTTGTCACCCACTTTCGTTGGCCCCAAATGCGCAAGAGTTCAGATACTCATTGCAGGACCTGTCAGACTTGCCAGGCAAGTGGAAATGGTGGGAGGAAGCTGAAGGCTCCTCTCCAGCCATTCCCTGTGGTCAGTACACCCCTTTTAGCCTGTGGGGATTGACATTGTGGGGCCCTGGACCCCAAGACAGCCATGGGCAACAGGTTTATCCTGGTCTTGGTGGACCATGCCACCCGGTACCCGGAAGCCATACCTCTGAGGACAGTGACGGCCCCCGTGGTGAGACAAGCACTGATGGGAATTTTCTCACGAGTAGGATTCCCTCGAGAGGTTGTGTCTGACCGGGGAACCAACTTCATTTCTAAGTACATGAAGTCCCTGTGGCAGGAGTGTGGGATAACTTACAAGTTCACCACTCCTTACCACCCCAAAGGCAATGGGTTGGTTAAAAGGTTCAACCGAACCCTAAAGGGCATGATTATGGGTTTTGAGGAACCCATGAGGCGTAAGTGGGACGTCCTCTTACCATGCCTGTTGTTTGCATACCGGGAAGTGCCACAGGAATCTCTAGGGTTCAGTCCCTTTGAGCTTCTCTATGGACACCTGGTCAGAGGACCTCTGAGTCTGGTCAAGGAAGGCTGGGAGCAATCTCCCGGAAACCTCCCCAGGATGTATATAGCTACATGCTGGCCTTCAGGAACCAGACTAGGCGTTTCAGGCAACTCGCTGAGGCGAATCTGGAAGCCAGCCAGGAGGAGATGAAGTGGTGGTACGACCAGAATGCCACTCTGGTGGAGCTTCAACCTGGCCAGAAAGTGTGGCTCATGGCCCAGTCGAGCCCTGCGCTCTCCAAGATAAGTGGACCGGACCATTTGAGGTTGTGAAGCGCAAGAGTCCAGTTACCTACTTGGTGGACTTGCGGTCTCCCAGGAACCCCGTGAGGGTCCTGCATGTCAACCGCCTTAAGCCCCACTTAGAGAGGTCTGAAGTGGGCATGCTCTTGGCGACAGATGCTGGAATGGAAGAGGAGACTGAGCGTCTTCCTGACCTCCTGTCAGCCTCAGAGCAAGATGGGTCAGTGGGTGGTGTTAACCTCTCTTCCACCCTGACCCCTGACCAACAGAATGACTGCCGCCAGTTTCTGGGACAGTTTTCTGATCTGTTCTACCTGGTTCCTAGTATCACAGATTGGTGCGTCCATGATGTGGATACAGGAGACAGCTTACCTGTGAAGCACAAGTCTTACAGGGTAACTGACAGGGTAAGGTTTTGCATCAAAGAGGAGGTCTCAAAGATGCTTGCACTTGGGGTGATTGAGTCCTCCAGCAGTCCTTGGGCCAGCCCAGTGATCTTGGTCCCGAAGGCTGCAGCGCCGGGTGCCACACCCGAACTCCGGTTCTGTGTGGACTACCGAGGGCTCAATTCGGTCACAAAGACCGACGCGCACCCCATCCCCAGAGCTGATGAGCTCATTGATCGGTTAGGGGCTGCACGGTACCTCAGCATGTTTGACTTGACGTCTGGGTATTGGCAGATCGCCTTGACTGATGGGGCAAAGGAGAGGTCGGCATTCTCCACACCAGATGGGCATTTCCAGTTCCGTGTTATGCCCTTTGGGATGAAGAATGCCCCTGCCACCTTTCAGAGGTTGGTCAACCAGGTGTTGGTTGGACTGGATGAGTTCAGTGCCGCCTACCTGGATGACATTGCAGTGTTCAGTGTCACTTGGGAAGAACATCTGAGCCACCTCTGGGAAGTGTTGTTGGCACTGCGGAAGGCAGGCCTTACGATCAAGGCGAGTAAGTGCCAGATCTGGCAGGGTTCCGTGGTGTACTTGGGACACCAAGCTGGGAGCGGCCAGGTGGCGCCCCTACAACCCAAGATTGAAACCATCCTGGCTTTGGAACCCCCCAAAACCCAGACAGAGGCGAGGGCTTTCTTAGGACTCACCGGGTACTACAGGAGGTTTGTCAAGGGGAATGGCAACATGGTTGCACCCTTGACAGAGCTGAATTTCAAGAAGCAGCCCAAGAAAGGCTGACACCTGTCAGAAAGCTTTTGAGGCCCTGAAAGCTGCCATGTGCACGGCGCCCGTGCTCCTGGCACCCAACTTCTCCAAAGAGTTCATCGTTCAAACAGATGCTTCAGAGCATGGTGTGGGGGCTGTTTTGTCACAGATAAATGAGGAGGGCCTAGATCAACCTGTAGCCTTCATCAGTAGGAGGTTACTTCCACTGGAACAGAGGTGGAGTGCTATTGAGCGTGAGGCATTTGCTGTGGTCTGGGCACTGAAGAAGCTGAGAACCATACCTGTTTGGGACTCACTTCCGGGTTCAGACAGACCACAGGCCCCTCAGATGGTTGATGCAGATGAGGGGTGAGAATCCAAAGCTGTTGAGGTGGTCCATTTCCCTACAGGGTATGGACTTTACGGTGGAACACCTCCCTGGTACAGAACACGCCAACGCTGATGGTCTGTCCAGATTTTTCCGCCTTAGTGATGAGAACTCCCAGGAGGTAGGGTAGTTCTCCCCACATTTCAGCTGGAGGGCACATGTGTTAGACCTGGCACCATTGGCGTGGGTCTCCCTTCCATTTTTCCTGTTGCCTCATGTATTTTTCTGGTGTTGGATGCTTTGGGCACTGTGCCACTATTGTCCAGTGTCACAGTGCGAGTGCTCCCCACTGTAAATTGATGTATTGATTAGTGGTACCATGATTGGATTTTTGGTTTACTTGTCAGACCCTAGTACAGTGCACTGAGTGTGCCCAGGGCGTGTAAATCCAAATGCTGCTAGTGGGCTTGCAGCACTGGTTGTGCCCCCCACAGAAGCAGCCTTATAATGTGTCTAAGGTCTGCCATTGCAGAACCTGCGTGCAGTCTGGTACTGTAATGCTGACTAGCCAAGTGCACCCATTTGTCAGTCCCTAAACCTTCCCTTGTCTTCAGATTAGTCACCCCTATAGTAGGCCCAAGGGCAGGGTGCATTGTAAGTATAAGGTAAGACAAGCCCTGATGTGTGTGACATGTCCTAATAGTGAACTAATAGTGAATTACAGCCATTTTTGTTTTTCACTATTGCAAGGCTACCTGTTCCCCATAGGATAGAATGAGCTGCTGGATTGTTACATGTTTAAAATCCTAGCAGACTCAGGGAACATGCTAGAAATTCGAGTTTAGTACGCCTGGACTCAGAGTAATAAGATACATCTTTTAGTAAAGTTTATTTTAGTATTCTGTGTTTGCAAATACCACTTTTAGAAAGTAGGTATTTGCTTGCCTAACCATTTGAGCCCGCCTCTGCTAGGTTGTGTATTCCTTGTCTGGGTTTGTGTGTGACAGGACTGGGGAATTCCAGGAGACAGGCCGGGGCTGCCCTGTAGTTAACAGGGAGATCTGCATCCAAGATGGGAGGGAGGAGTTGCACCTGGGACCTGAATAGGACTGTGCCCACCCCCCCACAGTGCTGGCTCCACCCCCTGTGGTGTGTCTGATGTCTCTGCCCTGCACACTGAAAGAAGAGAAGGAAGACTGTCAACAAAGAGCTCCTGGACTGTACTTGCCTTCCACAATGCTGGCTCCACCTCCTGTGGGGTGTCTGATGTGCCTGCCCTGTGTTGTGAAAGGGAAGGAGAAGTCTGGTAAACAGAGTGCTACAGAACTGGCTTGAACTGGGCACAGGCCCTCTCCCCTCAGAGAACAAAGAATTTTGGGGTATAAGTATTGGGACCCTGATCCCATGAAATTAGATCACTCCTGGAACTGACAAGAAGAAACCTCTGCTGAGGGGAAGGAACCTGAAGAAACAAAGGAGAGACTATTTCCAAGCTGAAGTGCTGATTGGGGGTTTGGCCTACAGTGGTTGCCTGGCTGCCTAGAGAGGAGAAAGGACTTTGTGGATTTTACCTTTGCTTTTCAACTTGTGCTAAAAAGATCTCCAAGGGCTTGGAAGAGAGCTTGCCCCCTGACCGAAGTCCTAGAACCAGTGGACTTCACCAGCCTTTGTGAATTGCTACTGTTCCAGAGCCTACAGAGGCAGGGAGCTGTGACCGACTCTCACGACCGGCCCGGTGTCCTGTTGGCACCGCACTGAGCAACGTCCGCCTCGAACAACGCAAGCTCTGCGCTCACTGACTCCGTCTCGACGCCGTCAACGTGTCGTAGCCTGCACCGCGACTGGAAGGACACCGCAACGTGCAACGCCTCGCTACATCGATTCGAACTGGTCTGACCGACATGGTCACTGCTGCTGACATCGAGTCCTGTGACCGCACCGGAGTTGGGCACCGCCTCGCACACTTCGCGACGCACCACCCGACTCGCACCACTGTCCGGACAGACCAACGGCAGCTCCAGAACTCTGGCTCGAACGCCGCACCGTAAAGCTGGAAGCAACGAGCAACGTCCACCCCGAACAACGTAAGCTCTGAGCTCACCGATGCCGTCAACGAGCAGTAGCCTGCACCGCGACGGAAGGGACTCCGTGACCTGCAACGCTTTCTTTTTCTACACCGCGACAAACACCGGAACCGGCTTGCACATCTGTGCCGGCCGCCTCAAGGAAAAGGTACTGTGTTTGAGTCTGTCGACATTTGAGTGGGCCCGGACCGCCGCGGTCCGCTGGATTTGTTAGACTCTGTGTTCTTTCAGCATGCGGTAGCCGGACAAGGCTACCGACTTGCACAGAACTTTGATGTACACCTTTTTAACCAGAACTCTTGAAATGTAATAGTACTGTGGATTTCTTTTGTTGTTTATTCTTGTGATAACTCTATATAAAGTATACTTATTTTTTATATAAAACCTTGTGTGGTGTCCATTTGTAGTGTTGTCACTGGGTTTCTGTATGTGGTAACAAATGCTTAACTTACATCGCCTCTGAAATAAGCCTAGACTGCTCGCGCCACGCCGCCTAGAGGGTGAGCAGGGGTTATTTTAAGAAGGTAATTTCCTTGCCCTGACTGGAGGAGAGGGTCCCTGCTTTCCACAAGTACCTACCTGTGCCAACCAGAGACCCCCAATTCTAACACCCACAAAATAGTAAGCACATTTCTATTCATAAACTGCATGTTTAAAGTTACTACAGCCATAAAAGGACCCCACACAGTAGTAAATATACTTCAGCAAAGAGTCAGAGTAAGTCCAACACCACAAATAGCCAAACAAAGGTACGGCAACACCCTCCTATAGAACATAATGGTGTCTGTGACTCAATATAAAACTGCATAAGAAATAATATCAAATTACGATATTTAAAATACTTAAAATTATAAACAAATGTAATCTATTGTTAAGAAATGTTCTGAAAATAAAACATGTATTTTATTTTAAAATATTTGAATGCCCTTTGTTCAATCAAAAAAAATTGTAACATGAACCTTTATTAAAATATAATAAATTACTTTCATTTAATTCTATACATCCCTTTTAATAATTATTACTATATAATAAAAATATGTTTTGTTTACTTTAGGTGGGATTTGTTTTTTTTAATTTTACTAGCGGAAAAATAATTTAATATAGCCCAAAAAATAAAATAAAAAATTTAAATTAAGTTACTAGTGCTGTAGCTTATTTTTATTAGTAAAAATATATTACTATTTTATTTTAAGTTTAATAAACATTTTTACTCTTCGCTGTTCCTTGCCGAAGGGAGAACTCTGCTAGGGGCGGGAGATGTTTATGTCTACACTTTTGAGTAACTTTACACCTGTAAACTGTGAGTAGCCAAAAGTAGAAAGGATACTCAAAATTGTAAGAGTATACTTATAGATGTAAATGTATCTTTGTGAATAGCTCCTGTCACCAGGAGTGGCCCGTGCAGGTAAGAGTGGTGCGGCATGGTGGGGGGGACTCGACAGATGACAAGGGAAAACGTTTTTAATTTCCCTCGTCGTTGTCTGTCAAGTCACCACCCACACCACTCTTACCTGCATGGGACGCTCCTGCCTGTAGCGTTTTATGCATCTCCGCTCAACTTTTCAATGTGAAGAGGCAAAATCCCTTGAGAAGATAGCCACCCAGTTTGGAGAACGCCCAGTTATTGTAGTTTTTCAGTCAGTGGTTATGCTTCCTCATCTAATCCGTGCAGAAGCAGAAACATTGGTATTTGTCACACTTTTTGCTATTTGCCAAAGGTCTGATAGATTTCCAACTCATTGAGATGTATCCATTCCCTCACTGGCTTTAATACTTCCCACCAAACTGGAAATTTCCAACCAGTAATTTGGCTTTTGAAATTTGATTTGGAAAAGTTCAAGTAATAACACTTACTGGGCACAACTTGATAGTTAAAATAATGTAAGGATCAACCGGCCATTTTTTTAATGCCTGAGCTACATAGAGGATGGCTCATTGGGTTGATGCCAAGGTTTAATTAAAGATTTTCAAACAAACATTTTAGTTTGGTCCTGCATGCTTCCAGATTGCTTGAATACAATGTGTTGAATTAAATGGGTAGAGTCAGTATGACGTTTCCTAACTCTTATGAAATAAATGAAACAAACTAAGGGAACTCTTTCTGTATCCCATTCTACTGAATCCACCAACCATGTGTGCACGGCACGCTGTATAGAAAAATAACTTAAGAGTTCTTCTCAAACCTTAAAAAAAATCACTATGGGCTCTTTGACTCCTTTTTTTATTTAAGTCATGATGTGTCCAAGTAGTACATTGTGTGTTAATTCCCTTTATTTAGGTGCAGCAGCACTGGATCAATTACACTGAAAAGATGGACAGGCTGGTGGAAGAGGCTTTTCGACTCAATATTAAGTGGTCCTTGCAGGAACTTTCAAAGGCTATCAATGGAGACAGCAAGACGACTCCAAACCCTCTATTTCGGGTCATGGTAATCCTGCAGAATGACTTTCCAGGGAGCACAGCACAGGTAAGAGGTTTTTTTTCTTAAGGTGTACAAAAATACCAAACCATTTTCACTTTTGAATACTCAGCAATTTGTTATCTCTCCGGCAGAGGGCTTGTGAGCTTTATTTCTCCCGGTCATGGGGCAGCAAAGTTTTACTCAACTGTACTTCAGAATATTCTAGTGAGCGATTGTCTTTTATCACTGGTTTCGCAGACCTTGGGTACTATTTCACAGGGCACTGGATGCAATTATAGGTCTTGGCATTCCCAGTGCAGTATGGCCAAGAAGTCTGGGCGCACATTCGGTGAAGGTGGTTTGAACTCGGGGATACTCAGTAAGTGCCCTTGGCCTTTCAATGCTAATTATTTTGAAAATATCAAGTAATTCTTTCCAATGGCATAATGTAGCCAATGTGAAAGAAAAATATAAACAAAAACCAGAAAACCGTTTCACCGTCTGGGGCCTAGATACAACTCCAAATGTTAGTGTATAAACAGTAATGTCACTTTTCAAGATGCCGTAGTTAGAGGAGCTTTTAAGCTCAATATAAGAGTTGATTCTCCTCAACTGTTAGTCCCGGTTAGTGTAGAAACCCTGCAACTGAGAGCTACGCCAAGGCCTCTTCTGCCACTCCTTCCAGGCCTCATAGACATTGTGCAGGATAAGTTCCTTACATCAGCTACTCTAAAATCTGCCTCCCCAAGGTTTTTAAAGAAATGCAAGCCTCCGCCTCAGAATCCAGGCTTCATCATGGCTGATCCTAAACCTGATTCAGTAATTGTGACAGCAGTACGCCGAAGCACCCTTCTGCTCCGTAGACCACAGCACTTGATAGAGAAAGTAAAAGAATGGATGCTGTTGGAAAGAAGATGTGTGGTACAGCATCTACACATTTGTGCAATGCTAATTAGGCAGCATTACTGGGCAGATATCACAGGGAGACTTGGGATTAGATGACATTTTTTGTCTATGATATACCAGATCACAGACAACAGGATTTTATAGAAAGATCAGGCTGCGTGTTGGCCCCCAGCCTCTTCAACATCTACACTGCAGACCTAGAAAGTGATCTACCTACAATCCAGGGAGATCCACCAAAATTGGGCCAAACACCCATGGTTAGTCTAGAATATGCAGACGACATTGTGCTCCTCTCAAAAACCCCGATCGGCCTACAACGTTTGATTTCCAAACTCGCGTTATACATCACCAAAGCACAATTAACTATGAACCTCAAAAATGCAAATATCTTATGCTTCTCCAGCTCCAGAAAGAAAAAAACTAAATTTGTATGGAGGATACATTCTTCTACATTGACACAGGTGGACAAATATAAATATTTGGGCATTTCACTTGACCATCAATTAAAGTACAACCACCACTCAGAACTGGGGAAATCAAAAGCCAAACAGCTTCAATTCGCCTTTAAAACTATACAAACACACCTAAGTGGTAGTTCTACCGGCCATATGCTAAAGATCGTAGCTGCCAAATTTTTGCCATCACTCACATATGGCTTGGAAATTATGGTAACCAGGGACTCCACAGTGCTAAATCTTGCCCAATCCAGACTGTCTAAAAGCCTCTCCTTGATCCCGAGACACATCTCACAAGCCCAAATACGTTTGGAATATGGACTAACCAATCAGACTCCGGCAAGACGAGGTGCTCTGGCCAAATATTACTGGCGCATGAGGGACACTGAAGATAACACCCTTGCCCATCTCTGCTGGCTAGAGGTCGAAAAACAGGTCGGGTCCTCAAACTCAACATACAAATCTCTTAGGCAAGCGCTTGTTTCATTAAAGCTGGAAGAAGCCTGGCTCTCACCTGTATCATACAACGCTTTTAAACATCTTACCAATAAAGCCATCAAAGAAGCATCGCTGCTAATGGACAAAGCCGCAGTGGCAGGAAAAAGCCATGCCTGGATTGTGCTGCCAACTTACAAACATCTGAAACCTCAGCCATACTTGCAAGATTGTTTTAGGGACCATTATAAGAGGAAATTAAGCCTTTTGAGGCTGGGATGCTTCTCGAGTAAAGACCTCACCCCCAAATGGCAACGGTCCTGGTCAACTTCTGCCTGTCGCCTCTGTGGCAACCCCATAGAGTCTTTATTGCATTTAATATGCATATGCCCGGCACTGCAAAAACTAAGGAAAACGCTTTTGCTAGCACTTTTAAGAGAAGCTCAGGTGAGAACTTGCAGGGCGGCTGTGATAGAATGCCTCAGCGGGTCCCGGATACAACTAGCCTGCAAAACTATAAAATTTCTGGCTCATGCTGCAGAAGAGCTAGAAAACAAGGCAGTAATTAACCACTTGGATGCTAATGACAAGGGTAACTCGTCATGGAGTGCCCATTCATTTCAATGGAAATTACAGTCCACATCTTCAGGAGCCTTAGCATCCAAGTGGAGATGACCTTGGCCAACTGGTCTTATCACGGCTGCCCCTGGACCCCCACTCCCCTTCCTAATGGACACCCCTTTATTCTCACTTTTTCAGGCTGTGTTCTCTATTCTGAGTCAAAATGTGTATCTTCCACCAAATTCATTTATTCCCCAAAGTATTTGCACTTTTTCCTAGAAACAATCAGTTGTTTCGCAGTTCCAATGAGATAGTCATATCCCCCCCAGCCACATCCTTATAACTTTACACTGCGATTGTATACTTGTGTAAGTTTGCTAAGATTATGTTTTTTTCTTTTTTGTGATTTTAATGTTGTTTTTATGCTGACTTCATGACGCACATGCTGTCTGTATGGTGGTAAGACCCACCCTTTTATGATTTTTATAAATACGGGGACACGCGCGGGGACACGCCGGGACACGCGCGGGGACACGCCGGGACACGCCGGGAGGCGTCACCAGGCGCTCTACAAACCCCTTTAAACTAAACTAAACTAAATAAATCAAATAAAAGTATTATTATGACTATGACACAGGGAGACTTGGGATTAGATGACATTTTTTGTCTATGATATACCAGATCACAGACAACAGGATTTTATAGAAAGATCAGAGGGGGCTCTGTCATTTCAAATCAATCCATCAGCTGAAACACTCAAGGCGGTGGTTTTGGAAGAACAGAAAAAGTTCTTCAAACAGTTCAAACCCAAGGACAAAAGAAGCTTCTATCATAGGATTCTAACCCCTAGGTGGCCTTACCATCTGAAAGAGACACGTTAGTATTAGATTCCTTACCTTAGAATATCCCCAAGCGTCAGACTGGATCCGGAAATTTTTGCGTAACAGTACCCTTGCGCGTCGGTAGGCGTCGTCTGCCGCTCCGCGTCCGTCGTCGGCGTCGTGGGCGCCGTGATGACATCGTCGGAGTACTTAGACGCCGCCTTCGCGTGCTGACGTCAGTTCTTCTTTTTTCCGCGCCAGCAAGCGCAGATCTGGAAAAAGCAGTAACCCTAGTCATTTTTTGACTAACTTTTTGATCACTTTTGATTGCTTTCGAAGTCTATCGACTCCGACGGTGCCGTAGGGATGCCCGGATTTAAGCACTGCGATGATTGCGACCGCCTGATGTCGGTCACGGATCCTCACCGCGTGTGTTTATCTTGTCTCGGCGTCGACCACGACAACAAGGCCTGCTCCGACTGCCGGGCCCTCTCTTCGAAGGCCAGACGGGAGCGGTCCCGCAGGCGGCTCGAACTCCGGCAGTCGGCCCCGCGCCACGAGAGGTCCCGATCCCATGGGAGGTGGAGGGACAGGTCGCGGGCTCGGAGCCACCACAGTTCCGAGGGTAGGCCGTACTCCTCCGGGTCGAAGTCGTCGTCAGGTAAGCGGCACAAGAAGTCCAAGCGGCATCATCGCTCCTCGGACTCCCCCGGACGCTCGCGCGATGCGGCCGGGGGTTCGGGTGACACCACCCACGCGGCTCCGCTTGAGTCGCGGGCGCCGCGTCCAGCTCCATACCCTACGGTCCCTGGGCTCAACGCGACGCCGGAGGAGATCGAGCGCTTCCTCATGGCCATGAGGAAACTCTCTCCTCCGACGGGCTCCGCGGCGCCTTCGGGCCCAGCGGACCCGTCTGGGACCCCTAGCGGGTCGGGGGGATCTGCCCCGACGCCGTCGGGTGCTTCAGCCCCGGCGCCGCCGACGCCTTCGGGCCCGGCGCCGCAGGTTCCCGTTATCCCGACGCCGCCGGCGCCTTCGGGCCCGGCGCCGAGGGGTTCAGTTGTTCCAGCGCCGCCGGCGCCTTCGGGCCCGGCGCCGCAGGACGCCGCTGGACCTCCTTCGGGATCTGGTTCGTCGCCGGTGGACCTTACGACCTCCCCGGCGTCGGACCCTCAGGTGTCGCCTCCGGCGCCGTCCTCGGGCGGCGCCGTCCCCAGTTCCACCTTCGTTCCTGTTCCGGCGCCGGGACGGCCCCGTTGGGCGCCGCTCCAGACGTCGTTTGGGGAGTTTCACTTCTATGAACAGGCCCCATTAGCTGAGAACCCTGAATTTCAGGAGATGGGTGATGAAGAGGACTGGGAGGGGTCTGAGGACCCTCTGACCAGGGAGTGTCAGTCTCATGAGGACTGGACAGGAAACCTTGGGGAGGCCAGTGGCCTGGACACCTCTCCAGACACTGGGTTTGTCTCCCCTCCTACCGTGGCTTCGGAGGAGGGGGCAACATATAGTGTGGTGCTGATGAGGGCTGCCAAGGCCTTGGGCTTTGAGCTCCCCGTCGCGGCCGTGAGGACTAACCTCCTCACTGAGGTCCTTAAACCACAGTCAAGCTTGGCCGAGCCTCTGCTGCCCTTTAATGAGGCCTTGACCGACGTTCTTCTGGGCACTTGGTCCAAGCCCGCTACGGGTTCGCCCGTAGATAGGAACGTGGCCAGACGCCACCGCCCAGCCCCGGGCGACCCATGTTTCCTGTCTTCCCACCCTACCCCCGAGAGCCTGGTCATCCAGGCCTCCAATTCCCAGACCGCATTCCCGTCGGCCCCGCCGGACAGGGAATCCAAGAGGTATGACCAGTATGGGAAGATGATCTTCTCATCCCTTATTCTAGGCCTGCGGTCTTCCAACACCGCCTGCCTCTTGGGACGTTACACCCACTCTGTGTGGGGATAAGGTCGCGGAAGTTCTGCCAGAGTGTCCGTTGAAGGTACGGGCCAAACTCGGCCAAGCCCTTGTGGAGGGCCGGGATGCAGCCAAGTATTCCATCAGGTGTGGGCTGGGTACCACCGACTCGCTAGGTAGAGCGATGGCAACGACGGTGGCGGTCAGACGCCACGCCTGGCTGAGGTCCGCCAACTTCTCGGCAGATGTCCAGAGCATGCTCATGGACATGCCGTTCGATGGCCGTCGCCTCTTTGGCGACAAGGCAGACCATGCGCTTGAGCGCTTTAAGGACTCCAGGGCTACGGCCAAGTCCTTGATCCTCTCGGGCCAGCGCCAGCAATCGGCTGCCTTTCACTCCTTTCGTGGCCACGGAAGGGGTGCGGCCACACGCGCCGCCAGCCACGCACCGCAGGGCAATACCCAACGCGGTGGCTGCCGTGGGAACCGCCGTCCGGGCTGTCGGGGGCAGCGGCGAGGTCAGTCCACACCTTCCCCCGCAGCATCCGCCTCAAAACCCTCCTAGTCCGTGCTTTCAGGCCCATGTGACGCCAGTGGGGGGCAGGGTTCGCCATCACCACCTCCACTGGCGCACGGTCACATCGGACAGGTGGGTGCTGCAAATCGTCCGAAGGGGCTACTCCCTCCCCTTCGAGGCGACTCCTCCAGCCATGCCACCGCAGAACCACCGTGTATCGGGGGATCATTTGCGACTTCTGCAGGAGGAAGTTACGGCCCTCTTGGCCAAGGGGGCCATCGAGCGCGTTCCTGGGCCAGAAGTAGGGTGTGGTTGCTACTCCCACTACTTTCTGGTACCCAAGAAGGGCAAAGGGGGCCTACGCCCTATCTTGGACCTAAGGAACGTCAACGGCTTCCTCCGGAAGGAGAAGTTCAAGATGCTGACACTGGCTCAGGTCCTGGCTGCCCTGGACCCTGGAGACTGGATGGTAGCGTTGGACTTGCAGGACGCTTACTTTCATATCCCCGTCCTGCCTGCCCACCGGCACTACCTGCGGTTCATGGTGGGCCACGAGCATTTTCAATTTACCGTGCTCCCCTTCGGCCTTACCAGCGCCCCACGGGTGTTCACAAAGGTGATGGCGGTGGTCGCAGCTCATCTGCGCAGGTTAGGGGTTTCAGTCTTCCCCTACCTCGACGACTGGCTGTTGAAGGCGGGCTCGCCCCAGACAGTCGTCAGCCACGTCCAGACACAGAAGATGAAATGCTACGCATGAAAAATTAAGCTGAAACACTCAAGGCGGTGGTTTTGGAAGAACAGAAGAAGTTCTTCAAACAGTTCAAATCCAAGGACAAAAGAAGCTTCTATCATAGGATTCTAACCCCTAGGTGGCCTTACCAATACCAGCAACAAAATAAGCAACCTTAGCGTACCTTTCAAAACCGGTACCAAAGATGGAGATCATCTCCACACAAGCCTTCACAAACCAAGGGTAAATCTTCCCAGTCAAAGCAATGAGGACCACATCCCCCCACCCCAACACAGTTGCCCACTCCGGTGGGGGGAGAGCGGTACAGTTGCATTTGAAAGAGAGGTCAAGGATTAAAACAAACAAATGGGTTAAATATAATTCAAAATGGCTATACCCTCTCCTCTCTATCAGCCTTCCACTGAAAACCACTTCACAACAGACCTTTTTGGTCCATTTGCATGACAAGAAATAGGTATATTACTGCGCAAGAGAGCCATAGAGGTAGTCCCACTACATCAGAGGAGCAGAGGAATCTATTCCACATATTTCTTGATCAGAAAGAAAGATCACCTACATTAATTTCGACCAATTCTAGACCTCAGACTCCTCAACAAATTTTAAAAAGAGAGTTTCAGAATGCTTTCAGTGCATCAAATTCGTCCACATTTGAGAAAAAAACATTTGCTCTGTGCTGTAGATCTACAGGACTCATATTTTCATATTCCCATTCTACTGCATCACAGACAATTTCTGAGTGCACTGCTCCCCTTTGGTCTAAAATCAGCAGCACAGGGGTGCTAGAGGGCTCACAGCAAGATGGCTGTGCCTTAGTGCAGCTCCGATAGCCGCTCCGCAATCCTTTCAATATCCAGCAGTAATACGTGATATATTTATTCATCCAGCGAGGGGCGAAATAGTCGAAGGCCCAGGGAAATCTTGAAATGGTTGGGAACTGTTTGGGAACAGTGGCAGCGTGTAACCTGGTGGCAAGAGAAGCGGTTGCAAGACCAGCATGGCAGGCGGGGCTTAGTGAGGAGCTCTGCACTGGCCTCTGAGAATCGTCTGAGCTATTACACTGCCGAGTGTGGTGGTGTGATCCCGGTGCGTGGAGAACCAGGCTCCTGGGTGGATTGCAGGATGCTGTCGCTGTGAAGAGAAGCAGGGAAGATGAGACTATTGCTGCCTGTACTGTGAAGGGCCGTGCTGCTGCTGCCGCCCTGGGGTCAAGCTGGGCCTAGCAGCGGACACAGGCCTGAAAACCTGCCTGCAGAGACTGAGGCACGTGAGGTTGGGCTACGCCGGATTTTCTTCTGCAGACGCAGTGAGTTGAGATTGCGGCGTTTGCAGATTTACTGGCTCTGGGGCTGATCTCACCTGAGCTGTAGGACTGACTGGAAGTGGAGGTCCTATATTTGGGGTCCTCGCGGCGGCCGTCTTCGCCTGCTACTTCAACTCTAAAGGGACACTCTGATGCGGTGAGGCTTCTGGGTCCTTGCTTTATGACCCCACAGTGGCTAGCTGGGAGATGGGTTTTAAAGTGCTGTGTGGGGAGCGGAGCGTGGGTGCCCACACGCTACACTCTTAGAAAATCAAGAGACTGTTGTAGTTGGAATGTGTTGGTCTATCCCATGCCTTGGAGTGGGCTGAATAAAAAAAGAATCCTGTTCTCATCGCGGATAGCTGTGAGGTGTATAGAAGTGTGCAATGGACTATCCATGGACTACATCCTCCTCGGGGACCTGAACTTCCACCTCGAGAACAACAACGACGCCAACTCCACCGCCCTGATCGACAACCTCGCCAACCTCGGACTCAAACAGCTCGTGACGACACCCACCCACGCCGCTGGACACACGCTTGACCCCATCTTCTCCGCAAGCTCCCACGTCTCCTTCAACCACACCACCGAACCCCACTGGACCGACCACAGATGCATCCACTTCACCTTCAGGAAACCCACCACACACCGCCGCACCCAACAGTTGCCACGCCGCTGCTGGAGCAGGGTCACCAAGGACCAACTGACCACCACACTCGCCCTGAGACCGCCCCCCGACCCCATCGACCCCGACACCGCCGCTACCAACCTCAAACAGTGGATTAATGACTGTGCCAACACCCTCGCCCCTCTCAAGACCTCCACCACCAACCACACCAACAAGAAAGCCGCCTGGTCCACCGAGGACCTCCGAACCTCCAAGTACACCTGTCGGAAACTGGAGAAGAAATGGCTCTCCCACTGAACACCAGAAAGCCACACAGCCCACAAGAACGCCACCCGCAGGCACCACCAACTCATCAGCACCGCCTTCAAGGACCGCCTTCAAGGACCGCCTAGACAACAACGCAACACCAAATAGCTCTTCCCCAGCTCCAACACCAACGACATTCCAACATCACAAGACCTGTGCGACTCACTGGCCACCTTCTTCCACCGCAAGATCACCAACATCCACGACAGCTTCAACTCCGACACCCCCGCACCCACCGCAGAGACCACCACCCCTGCGACCTCCACCCACACCAGTCGCCTGATCACCTGGACCAGCGTCAGCGACGAAGACACCATCAAAACCATGAACTCTATCCACTCCGGATCCCCATCCGACCGTTGCCCTCACCTCGTGTTCAACAAAGCCAGCTCAGCCATCGCGCCCCACCTCAGGAAAACAATCAACATCTCGTTCAAGACAGCAACCTTCCCGGAAAGCTGGAAGCACCCCGAGATCAACGCCCTACTAAAGAAACCCAAGGCGGACCCCAAGGACCTCAAGAACTTCCGGCCCATCTCCCTGCTTCCGTTCCCGGCGAAAGTCACGGAGAAGATTGTCAACAAATAGCTAACCCGCTACCTCGAAGACAACAACATCCTGGACCCTTCCCAATCAGGCTTCCACAGCAACCACAGCACCGAGACCGCCCTCATCGCCGACGTCATCAGGATCCTGATGGACAAAGGAGAAACAGCCGCCCTCCTCCTCCTGGACCTATCTGCAGCCTTCGACACGGTCTGCCACCGCATCCTATCAGCACGCCTCCATGACGCTGAAATCCAAGAAAAGGCCCTGGCCTGGACTACATCCTTCCTCTCCGGCAGAACCCAGAGTGTCCGCCTCCCACCCTTCCACTCTAAAACCACCGAGATCATATGCGGCGTCCCACAGGGATCCTCCCTCAGCCAGACGCTGTTCAATATCTACATGGCACCCCTCGACCACGTCGCATGACAACATAACCTCAACATCATCTCGACACCCAGCTGATCATATCCCTCACCGAAGACCCCCACACCGCCAAAGCCAACCTCCACAGAGGAATGAAGGCCGTCGCCGAATGGATGAAGGACAGCAGGCTGAAGCTAAATTCAGACAAGACGGAGGTCATCATCCTCGGGCCCACCCCATCAGCCTGGGACGACTCCTGGTGGCCCACATCGCTAGGCACAGCCCCGGAACCCACCGACCACGCGCGCAACCTGGGGGTCATCCTCGACTCCGCCCTCGCCATGACAAAGCAAGTCAACGCCGTCTCCGCGTCCTGCTTCAACACCCTCCGAATGCTCCTCAGGATCTTCAAATGGATCCCCTCTGACACAAGAAAAACCGTCACCCAAATCCTCGTCACCAGTAGACTCCACTACGGGAACGCCCACTACTCAGGAACAACAACCAAGCTCCTGAGACGACTACAACAAATCCAGAACGCCTCGGCATCCCACGACGCAGCCACATCACACCCCACCTAAGAGGCCTGCACTGGCTCCCAGTCAACAAGAGGATAACCTTCAAACTCCTCATCCACGCACACAAAACCCTTCACAATGCCGGACCAGCATACCTCAACGACCGACTCAGCTTCTGCACCCCCACCCGCTGCTTCCGCTCTGTCAACCTCGCCCTCGCCCTCTCCTCCGCTCCTTGTATCCGGAAAACCACCGCCGGTGGAAGATCCTTCTCCTACCTCGCCGCCAAGACACGGAACACTCTCCCTACCAACCTACGACAGACCCAGGCCCTGCTGACCTTCAGGAGACTCCTCAAGACCTGGCTCTTTGACCAGTAGCTGCTCCCCTCCCCCCCCAGCGCCTTGAGACCCTCACGGGTATGTAGTGTGCTTTATAAATGCATTGATTGATTGATTGATTGAATGGGTGGTACTGTTAAATGAATCACCTGGATTGTGAGATGGTTAAACAATCCCAGGAAGATCCGTAATGTACTAGCCTTCCTAAATAGGCAGGATGTGCATGTTGTGTTTCTACAAGAGACGCATCGTACCAAATAATCAGAAGTATATGTGGGGGCTAGATGGGCTGGGGTGCGTGTGGCAGCGTAGTTTTCCTCATATTCTACTGGGGTCATGATTTTGATAAAGAAGGGTACCCCATTCACATTGATCAAGTCTGTAATAGACGACTAGGGCAGAGTGAAGCTAGTGCTTGGCAAACTAGGTGAAAAGATGGTTTTGATTGTGAATACGTACGGGCCAAATATCGAGGATCCTGCCTTTTTTTTTTTTACTAATGTTTGGATGTACATCTCCTCCTTTCCTCCCT
This sequence comes from Lissotriton helveticus, assembly GCF_964261635.1. Lineage (NCBI taxonomy): Eukaryota > Metazoa > Chordata > Amphibia > Caudata > Salamandridae > Lissotriton > Lissotriton helveticus. Next base: position 73,915,143 of record NC_136073.1, on the reverse strand, counting down.
CAGTGGTGATTTGGGATGGAGATTTAAACATAAGCTTAGACTCTTGCTTGGACCATTCTTCTGAAATGATGGGACATGGTAAACAGGCCACACAGGTAGTAATGGAATGAATGGAATCTGAAGGCATTGTTGATGTGTGGCGAGTCAGGAACCCAACTGGATGAGACAGTACCTTTGTGTCCACGGTGCACAACTCCTGGTCGAGACTGGACTACTGGTTGGTCTCAAGGGATGTGGGCTCCTGGGCGGTATCTATTAAACACCTAGCAAAAACATTATCTGAACATTCGCCTGTGCTGTTGGAGCTTAATGTGCCGGCCTGATCAAGGCCACCCTTTCAATGGTGGCTGCAACCGTCCTCCCTAACTGACCAAGTATTTCAGGGTAGAATTGGGGTGGCAATCCCATTTATTTTTGCGGAAAACGAGGATTCAGTTGAAAGCGCCGGTACAATGTGGGAGGCTTTTAATGCCCCTATAAGGGGGGAATTAATTGGAGCTCAGGCAGTATTGAGAGATATTAAGACTAGAATAAGGGGCCTGGCGGAAAAGATCAATATGTTAGAGTGCGAATATGAGGCTAAACCCTCATCTGCAATCTTGGCCTGAATTAGGGAACTGGTCTTGGAATACAATGACACAGTGGACCAGGAGATCTTGCATAGATCCAGGAAATGAAAAGTGTGATATTATGGCGAAAGTGGCAGACCATGTTGTTCGCTTGCACACAAGTTGTCTTCACCTAAAGGGCAGGAGCATTTAGACGAACTGCTGGTCGAAGAGTCCACTGCCTGGCACTCCACTACAGATATCAGTAGGGTGTTTATTGATTTTTTAACCAAATTATATGGTACTAGACAGGCTGCCAGGGATGAAGAAGTTAATGGGTTTCTGGAGGATATAGCCCTTGGGTGGCTCTCACAGGGTCAGCGAGAGTACTTGACCCAGCCATTTGACGTGGATGACGTAAAAAAGCCATTATGGCACTATCGACTTGTAAGGCGTCGGGGCTAGATGGCTTACCTAGTGAATTCTTTAAGATATATCGTGAGGCTTTAGCCCTGCAATTTCTAAAAGTGTTTGCCGAGTCTGGTGTGTTACCCCCCTCACTTAGGGAGGCCCTAATTGTGACGCTTTTGAAACCTGACAAGGCCGCGAACAAATGTGAGTCCTACAGATCACTATCCCTTATAAATATTGACACAAAAATTCTAGCAAAAATTATTGCCACCCAACTGCAGCCTCTGAATCAAAATTTGATACTTCCTGACCAGTCGGGTTTTGTCCCCAAAAGATCGACTACACACAACTTGCGTACCATCTTTGCTGTGCTCAATTTTTTAGAGCCCACACTGCCGGCTGTGGCGGTACTCCTGGATGCGGCGAAAGCCTTTGATTCCATACAATGGGGATACATGTTTGTAGGACTACAAAGAATGGGGCTGCCTCCATTCTTTTTGAAGTAGGTGCGCCTACTATATGCTGGCCATGTCGCAAGGCTCCGGGTAAATGGGTGGGTTTCGGACACTTTTGCCAAAATTTAGGGGGACTCGACAGGGCTGCACACTTTCGCCCATGTTATTCTCCTTGGCTCTTGAGCCACTGGCATGCAAGTTACGACAAAAACATGCAGAGGTGGCGCTGAGTTTTCAGCCACAGCCGCTGGTTGTCTCGCTATGTGCTGATGATATGATGTTATATGTCTGGGAACCGGCCAGGCATTTCCAATCCCTCCTGCAGGAATATGTGCTGTTTGAAAGTTATTCTGGGCTTGGAATAAATTGGGAAAAATCCATGATAATCCCTTTGACGGACTGTACTCAGGAGATAGAAATGGAGTATTCATTCTCATGGTCCACAGACCCAGTAAAGTACCTTGGGATCTGGATGCATAGAGACCCAGAGATTGTGTTAGGCATGAATTATGGCCGAACTATCACTAAAATCACAAATCAGATATCTTGATGGACCCGTTTACCATTATCATTGGCAAACAGAATAGCAGTGGTCAAGATGACTATCCTCCCTAAACTACTTTATTTATTTGTGAACATCTCTTTAAAACATCTCTTTATTTATTTGTCACACTCTTTAAAACATTGCAGTCTGGATTGCTGGCGCTGGTGTGGGCTGGCAAACAGCATAGATATAGTTGGAGCACTTTGGCGCTTCTATTTGAGCTTTGTGGACTTGAAGCGCCTGATTTAAGGCTGTACTACCTTGTGGCAGGCGCAATTTGAGCACTATTGGTACTTTCCTCAGAAATATTAACCACATCTGGCGGTGGAGGCAGACGCTGCACACCCTGTGCCGCTTACTATTAGGATATTGCATGGCCGTGAGGGATGCTCCAGAAAAGAGATTAGCTCATTTGGCTGTACTGCCTGGGAATGTATGATCTAATCCCGCAGCCTTTGTCTCCGCGGGGAATCACAACTCGGTCGTTATCACGACCGCGTTTTGATTCTGCATACCATTACTCCGCAAGTCGGAACAACGACTTGCGGAGGCGGGCGCTGGAAGTTGGAATAGTATAATTTACTATTCCAACTCCAGTCTATGCGGACACTAGGTAAGGTGTTGGATTTTAAATCCAACATCTCCCCCCCCCCTCCTCAGCAAGTCGTTGTTCTGACTTGCGGAGTAATGGTATGTGGACTCACAACGCGGTCGTGATAACGACCGCGTTGTGATTCCCCGCGGAGACAACGTTTCGTTATGAACGTTGTTTACCACTGCCTGGGCGTGGTGCACCCTTGCTACATGGGCTGGACGAGACTACTTATATGCACCAGACTTGCCCATCGCTCCGCACCCAGGCATCTATGTTTTGCAGGAACGTGGGACTCTGAATGTATTGCAGAATGCTGACATCACTAAACTTGGAAATATGTATAAGAATGGGATATTCCTTTTGCTGACAGATTGTCAGGCGGGACAACCATACAAAGCAATGCATGGCTTTACTTATACCAGACTTCGCTTTGCAGTGCGTTCACTATACCCTGACTTCCCTCAGCAGCCACGGGTGCTGAGGGCCCTACAGGTAGTGCTAGCTGTAGGGGAAGTAGAGGGCTGATCACCAGGTTATACAGGGCCCCCCAATTGGAAAATGAGTGTTCAGATTCACCGTCGCTTGATAAATAGTGATACAGTTGTGGTGCCTCGGACTTGTGAAAAGTGGGAGTCCTGTTGTAACCTGACTGGGCGTTTAACTGCCAACTGTAATCTCCGCATTATACATTTAAAATATTGCATAAATTGTATTATACGGCTGCCCAACTGTTTAAATTTGGCTTGCGGGGATATGCACGATGTCCTAGATGTGGGGAGGATAATGCTGATTTCTTTCCATTTGGCATGCTTGTGCAGTACTATATTCAATTTTTGGGGTGGTAAAAATGCTTGCAGATATAACACAAGATAGGATTGAATACACTCTGGAAATGGGTTTGCTGGGACTACTGAAAATGATAAAACCATGTAATCGTAGAATTATTGCTGTATCTACTTTGATCGCAAAACGAGCTGGTGTACTAAAGCGTTTCCTACATTGGGGAGGTGGGTTTGGATCTTGTATTTTGTAAAGAGCAGCTTGAGGCATATGCTGAAGAGTTCACAGTGGCTTCCAGGCCTAAGGATGTTTGGGACCCTCTTACTGCGTACCTCTTGGAGAACCCAGACTTGATATAAGTGAATATGGACTAAGTTGACATACACACTACGTAAGACTTGCGTGACCTAGGAATTACAATACTTTAAATATGTGCTTCAAATGTATTAGCATGCTCCATCTGCCTTCCTTTGTGTTCTTTGTAGGGGTTGGGTGAGGGGAGGTGATATTGTATTGTTAGAAATGTAGTTAACTGTTGTGGAAAAGGTGTGGCACAGTGGAAGAGATATGGCGCAGCGGCCAGGGGGATTGACGCTGGAATCTGGGGCTAAATGTTCGATCCCTGGCACCGGCGGCAGGTCAGCCCAGCACCATGTGACTCTGGGCAATAGCTCGCTTAATCTTTCCTAGGGCCCCCAGCGCCAGGACACCACTTTGGAGGTAGCTGTGCACTTTACAAATACTGGTATTTCATTTCATTTCATTATATCTACAATTCTATACGATGTATAGCACAGGCATGCTACTTGAAGCTGTTTTGTATTATGCAATCCAAAATAAAAATAAATAATATATATAAAAAAAAATCAGCAGCACAAACCTTTTCCAAATGCATGGAAATAGTTGCAGCCCAACTGAGAAAACAAGGTATTTTCATATATCCTTACCTGGATGACTGGATCATCAGAGCTTTAAACAATGTATTGGTAGAGATATCTAGCCGCAGATTCCTTACTTTTGAATTTCCTAGCTGTCAAACTGGATCTGGCAGATTTTTCTTAAAGGAATACCCCTGCATGCCAGTAGATGGTGTTGGTTGGCTCCTTGTGACATTGTCGGTGTCGTCTGTGCCTTTGTGACATCTGTGCCACCTATAGAGGCACCACCTCAGCGCGCTGACATCAGTTGTTTTCTTTCCGCACCAGACAGCTCAGATCCGTGAAGAGAGCTACCTTTTGTCACTTTTTGGCAGGCATTTTTTTGATGTTTTGTCAGCCCCTCTTTTGGTGTGTAGGTTTTGCTTCATGTCCAAGAATACTTCTTGGTTCAAATCGTGCAGCACCTGTACCGCGCCATGTCGGTGACGTAGCCACACCTGGTCTGTCTCTGGTGCCTGGAGCGCGACCACAACTTGAAGTCGTGCTCCGACTGCCGCACCATGGCTCTGTAAGCTTTGAGTGAGCAGCCCCTAAAGCTGCTTATGGCCCTGCACCCGGCACCACGTTGTTCTTCTCGAAGTTTCTTTCATGGTCCCGGTCTGGAGGAAGATCCGGGACCGCTCTGGGAGTCCTAAGTCTTCATCCTCGCAAAGTCATCGAATAGGTCAGCTAAGAAGCACAAAAAAAACAAGAAAATGAAGGGTGCTTGAACTTCTCTCCATCCATCAGCCGACACAACGGAGAAGTCTAGGCGTTCTAGGCCTCGTTACTCTGAACCTGTTCCTGGGTTGGCTCCACTCTTCCCCGCCTTTCTGGGAGCTGGAGTGACCCCCACCCAGCTCAAAGAATTTTAAAATGCCATATGTCTCATGTTTGGCCGACCTGACCCTACTGGTGTGCCTTCAGGCCCTGGAGGCTAATAGAAGGCTCCTTCGGGTGTACCGCACCGGCGGCTCCAGCACCAATTACCCTCTCCCCACCCCCCCCATGGATCTGATGATGGACCGGGCAAGCAAGGTCGTGCATTGTGCCCTTCCCTCTCCCCAGCCCCCCTTGGATCTGATGCTGGATCCGGACAAGCAAGGTCATGCATTGTGCCCTTCCTTGGCGCTGGCCCCAACACTCTGACCGGCGATGCCACTGGTGCCCCCTGGCAGCGCCAGCCCCATTCTCATCCTCGAAAACCAGGAGCCGGATCTGTGCCTTCCGACACTGGTGCTGACAGAACCTGTAGGTCCTAGGTTGGCTCCTCAGCCTTATGCTGAAGGGCTAGGACTGGAGGAAGATTGGGAGGGTGTAGCAAAGTAGGATCTGATTTTATGGTTACCCCCACTTTGTGCAGGTGATCATTCTGTTTTTCTGACTGGGATCCTGCTAATCAGGACCCCAGTCACTGTGCTCTCTCCCTAAATTAGACTATGTTTAATTGGCTACTGGTGTACCCTTCTAAGTCTATGTCTACTAAGATACCCAGGGCATAGGTACACCAGGGGTCTGTCATGGGCTGCAGGATGTATTATGCGACCCATGAGAGACCACTCAAACTGTGACGACAGGCCTGCCATTGCAGCCTTTGTGAGCTAGTGCTAGCACCACTCACCACAGATATAAGTTTCCTTATATCTGAGGTCATTGCACTTAAAACCTATAGGTCACCCCTAAGGTAGGCCTTTCAATCCTAACGGCAGGCTGCTTGGTACTAAGTGTGAAGGTGCCCTGCATGAGCAGGACAACCCCTTCAAACCCAGGAGTTGATTCTCTAGGCTTTGTAAGTGCAGTCAGCCATTTTATACCTATAGTGGACATCAAGTCAATTACGAGATGTCTAACTGTATATTGGCTGCACTGAAACTGGTCATGTTTGGTATCTAACATGTTGGAATCCTACCCCAACACCGATTCCAGTGTTGGATGTAGGATCCCAAGTACTGGGGGCGGGGAACTCCCCTGGAGAGCCCCCTTGAAATTCCCAGTTCCAGCCTTTCAGGGTCTGTTGGACGTGGTATCATTGGCGTGAGTCTCCCTTTCATTTTTCATTGATTGCATCCTCTGTTTTTGATATGTTTTTGCTGGTTAGACCCTTTGGGCACAGTGCCACTGCTATTCAGTGCCACAGTGCAAGTGCTCTCTATGTTAAATTGATGTATTGATTAGTGACTCCATGATTGGGTTGATTTACTAGTCAGACCCTCGTACAGTGCACCATGTGTGCCCAGGGCTTGTAAATCAAATGCTGCTGGTGGGCTTGCAGCACTGGTTGTGCCACCCACAGAAGCAGCTTGCAAAGTGTGTCTCAGGTCTGCCGTTGCAGAGCCTGTGTGCAGTCTAGTACTGCCATGTTGACTTGGCACCCACTTGCCAGTCCCTAAACCATCCTTTTTCTTCATATCAGACACCCCTAAGGTAGGCCCATGGGCAGGGTGCATTTTAAGTATCAGGTAGGACATGCCCTGGTGCGTGTGTCATGTCCTAATAGTGAATTACAGCCATTTTCATTTTTCACTATTGCAAGGCTACCCATTCCCCAAAGGCCAGAATGGGCAGTTTGATTATAACATGTTATAATCCTAACAGACTCAAGGAACATGGTAGAAATTCGAATTTAGTATGCCTGAACTCAGAATGATAAAATACATCTTTTAGTGAAGTTGGTTTTAACATTCTGTGTTTGAAAATAGCACTTTTAGAAAGTAGGTATTTTCTTGCCTAACCATCCAGCCTGCCTCTGCTAGCTTGTGTATTGTGTGCCTGGTTTTGTGAGTCACAGGGGCTGTGGGATTCCAGGAGACAGGGTGAGTCAGAACAAGGCTGAATATACCCATCTGCATGCAGATGGGGGGAGCAGTTGTACCTGGGACGTGAATAGGGCTGTGATTGCCTTCCACAATGCTTTCTCCACCTCTTGTGGTGCGTCTGATGTCCCTAGCCTACGCTGTCAAAGGAAAGAAGGAGTCTTGTCAACGAAATGCTCAAGGACTGCACAGAGCTGGTTTGGACTGGGCACAGGACCCTCTGCCTTCAGAGGAGAAAGGATTTGCTAGTATAAATATTGGGGCCCAGACCCCAAGACTTTTGATCACTTCTGGAACAACAAGAAGAACCTGTGCCAAGGAGAAGAACCAAGGAAGCTGTAGGAGTTGTACTGTCCCCCTGCCAGTGTGCTGTGTTGCTGGGTTGGCCTATAGTGGTGTCTTCAGTGCCAAGGAGAGGAAAAGGAACTTTTAAAGGACTTTCATCATCTTGCAGAATATTAGTCCAAGGGCTTGATTTTAGCTTGCCTCCTGACCGAAGTCTCAGGGATACCAGACTTCGTCCAAGGTTTGCTGGAGCTCCCGCTGTGCACTGACCCCCTTATTCTGATAGATACATCTGCCGTGTGGATTCCTCACCTTGTGAATACCCCCTGCGTCAGCAACATTCGGAAGTTCTTTTTGTAGCCTCGCGCCGACGTGGACTAGGACGTCATAGAGACACGACCTCGCTCGCGACTCCGCTGACGTCACCGACGCCTACAATAGGCCCACGCCGGCGTGATGACATCAGTTCCCTTTTTTCCGCGTCGTCGACGCTAACGGTTTCGGGATACTCTGTAGCTATTTAGTATATTGTTACTTTATTTCTTCGATTCTCCATTCTCTAACCTTTTGCTTCCGTTGTCATGTCGACAAAGAAGACAGGGTTTAAACCTTGTAGAGAATGTGGGAAGATGATGTCTGTTACGGACCCCCACCAAGACTGCATCTGGTGCTTGAGTTCGGATCACGACGTTGATGGATGTTCTTCATGTCAGAAGATGAATCCGAAGGCTCTTCGTGAAAGGGAGTCTAAGCTTCTTGTGGCCAAGCTTAAGGCGAGTAAAGTTAAAAGATCCTCGAAGCACTCGAAGAGGTCGAAGTCGAGATCCAGGTCGAGGTCTCGAGAGGCGTCGGCCTCGAAGTCTTCGTCTGATCACGCTTCCGGTTCTCGTAAGAAGCATAAGAAAAGGAGGCATGAATCCCGCCATCATTCAGGTGATAAGTCTGGTTCTAGATCGAAGTCTCCCAAGAGGATGAAATCGAAGGTAATTCCTCCGCAAGTGTCGGATCAAGAAGGTGAGGCTTCGCCTTCAGAGTCGATGGTCCATTCTCCGACTCCGGTTCCGGATCCGACACCGGCTCCATCTCCGACTCCGTCTCCGGCTCCAGGTGACATCGATGGAGTTCCTGTTGAGGAAGAGGTTTCGAATCCTGTTGAGGAAGCAGATTCAAACTTACCTCGAGATCGACCTGAGCATCCACCATTTCCGACTCCAGGTCAGGACCCCTCTGCGTTTTTAAACGCGATGTATGGTGTCTTCTCGAGATCGTGGTACCCTTCTGGTGCACCTTCGGGTCCCATGGGTCCAATGGCATTCAATTTGGGTGTTCCTCACTCATATGCTCCGGCACCCTTTATGCCATATATGCCAGCCCCGACTCCGCTGTGGCAGTACCAAGCTCCACCGAGGTCGATGCCGGTATCGACGCCGGCTCGGCCGAAGTCGACGACTCCGGTTCCGGCATCACTGACTCCTGTTAATTCTATGGAGCAGCCTTCCAAGCCCTCGGATTCGATTCCGAAGTCAGCTCCGACGTCGTCGAATTCGGCGTTGGATTCGACTGCGCTTCGTGTCAAAATGAGATCTCGGAGAGAAGCTCCACGTCTTCTTGATGAACAGAGGGTTGATGAATCTTCTTCTGAAGTGGAGGAGGGCGAGCTGGATGGGAGTTGTTTTGAAGACCTGGCAGAGGCGAGTGGTCTCGAATTTTCTCCGGAGTGGTCTTTGCCTTCAGGGCCTGATGCACCCTCCAAGGATGTGCAACCATATCATGTTGCCATGAAGAAGGCAGCAGGACTTTTGGGTTTGACCTTGCCCACTGTCGAATTTAAGTTGAATTTACTGACTGAGGTTCTTCATTCTCCAAGCTCAGCAGTGGAGCCTATACTTCCATTTAATGATGCTTTAAAAGATCCCATTATGGAGGTATGGAAAAGACCTTTTTCTGCTCCTGCAGTTTCAAAAAGTGTGTCTAGGAGGTATAGAGTGGCTCCTGAGGATCCTGCTTTTTTGTCTTCACATCCTTCTCCTGAGAGTTTGGTTATTCAGGCTGGCTTGTTCTAAAAAATCAGTGGGTGCTTTTCCACAGGTGCCTGGCGACAAAGAGGCCAAGAAACAGGACCAAATTGCAAAAAAGACTTTCTCTTCGGCTAGTATGGCGTTGAAGTCTTCTAATGCCACTTGCCTTATGGGCAGATATATTCATGCTCTTATGGACTCTATGCGTTCATTAATCCCTAAGGTCCCTGAGGATAGCAGAAAAGACTTTGAGGAAGCCTTGTCTGATTCTCAAGCGGCAGCCCGTCAGGTCATCCAAAGTGGGCTTGATACTCCGGATTCTGTGGCAAGGATCATGGGCACGGCGGTTGCCACAAGGCGCTCAGCCTGGTTGAAGTCGTCTGATTTTTCGGCTGATGTGCAGTCGGCTTTGTTGGATTTGCCTTTCGATGGTGAGGGGCTCTTTGGAAAAAAAGCAGACACGGCCTTGGAGAGATTCAAGGACAGCAGGGCAACTGCTAGATCTCTTGGCCTTCAGGTCAGAGGTTCTACGACCAGGAAGTTCAGAGGGTTTGGTCGCTCTTCCTTTCGTTCATATGGACAAGGTCGGCAGCAGCAACAGCAGCAGCAGCAGCAGAATACCTTGTATAGGTCATACAGGGGAAAGCAGAGAGCACGTCCTCGAGGACGTCAAGCCTCTTCCTCCTCCACTTCCTCCAACCCCCCAGCCACAGAGAAGCAGCCCTAGATCCGCCATTCAGGATCATGTAGGCCCAGTGGGGGGTCGGCTTACCCACTTTCTACGGGATTGGGAATCGGTTACATCAGATCTTTGGGTTCTCAATCTCGTAGAAACTGGGTATGCCCTTCCCTTTCGGGAATTCCCTCCCAATTACCCTCCTTGCCAGGGGTATTGCTCAGAGGAACATCTGTTACTCCTCCAGGAGGAAGTCCAAACTCTATTGAGAAAAGGTGCGATAGAGGTGGTCCCAGAGCAGGAAAGGGGTCAGGGATGCTACTCCCGGTATTTCCTGATTCCCAAGAAAGATGGTCGTCTTCGTCCAATCCTGGATCTCAGGATCTTGAATTTTTATCTGAAGCAGGAGAAATTCAAGATGCTCACCCTTTCTCAGGTTCTTCAGGCTCTGCTGGAAGAAGACTGGATGGTGTCACTCGACTTGCAGGATGCGTATTTTCATATTCCAATCCTGAAGTCGCACAGGAGGTATCTCCGTTTTACGGTGGGGTCGCAGCACTACCAGTTTGCGGTCCTTCCGTTTGGGCTTACTACTGCGCCTCGGGTCTTCACCAAGGTGATGGCAGTGGTGGCGGCGCATCTCAGAAGGTCGGGGATTCCTGTATTCCCGTATCTGGACGACTGGCTGATCAAAGCAGAGTCGTCGGAGACTGTGCTCCATCATCTGCAGGAGACAACCCAGTTGTTGTACAGGTTGGGTTTTTCGATAAATGTACCCAAATCTCACCTGGTGCCCTCCCAGCGCAACCTGTTCATAGGTGCTGTACTGGACACAACTGTATGTCGTGCATTCCCTCCTCCTCAAAGGATTCGCGACATACAGGAAATGATTCCTTTGTTTTACAATGGAGCGGTCGTTCCAGTCCTGAAGGTCCTTCGCCTGCTCGGTCTGATGGCTTCTTGCATTCTGTTGGTCAACCATGCACGCTGGCACATGAGGGCACTCCAGTGGTGCCTCCGCAGGCAGTGGTATCAGCACAACGGAGATCTCAGGGAGTCAGTGAGGATCTCCAGAGAAGCTGCGGCGGATCTGTCTTGGTGGAGCGTGGAAGGCAATCTGTCTCAAGGAAAGCCTTTCCAGCTGCCTCCATCGGTGGCCACAGTGATAACGGATGCATCCACTCTAGGGTGGGGTGCTCATCTGGGGGATCTGGAGGTCAAGGGTCTTTGGTCTCCAGAGGAAAGGTTGCTTCATATCAACCTTCTAGAATTGCGGGCGATTCGTTTAGCGCTCAAGGCCTTCCTCCCTTCGCGGTCGTTCGATCCAAGTCCTGACGGACAACACGACCGCGATGTGGTATATCAACAAACAGGGAGGAGTGGGGTCGCAGTGTCTCTGCAGAGAGGCTCTGCGCCTCTGGTCCTGGGTTCAGGACCATCAGATTTGTCTGATGGCGAATCATCTGGCCGGAGTTCTGAACGTGCGTGCAGACAGTCTCAGTCGGCAGTTCTCTGCCGACCACGAGTGGAGACTTCACCCGGAGGTGGTTCACGACATCTTTCAGATGTGGGGAACTCCTCGGGTTGATCTGTTCGCCACTCGCGAGAATGCTCACTGCCTGTCGTTCTGCAGTCTTCAGTTTCCGATGCAAGGAGCTTTGGGGGACGCGTTTCAGTTGAGTTGGGGAAATCAGCTCCTTTACGCGTTTCCTCCCATACCCTTGATTCCTCGGGTTCTGAGGAAAATTCGCCAGGACCGGGCCCAAGTCATATTGGTCGCCCCGGACTGGCCAAGAAGGGTGTGGTATACAGATCTTCTCCACCTCCCCTCTCACCCGCCGCTCCGTCTCCCTCTCAGGGCAGACCTCCTCTCTCAGATGGAGGGGCAGGTTCTACACCCCCACCTCCAGACATTGCACCTTCATGCCTGGAGATTGAACGGGGCAACCTGAATTCCTTTTCCCTCCCGCCTGACGTTGTGGATGTCATCTTGTCAGCCAGGCGTGACTCCACTAAGTCCATTTATTCTTATAGATGGTCGAAATTTGTCACGTGGTGTGGGGAAAAGTCTATTGACCCGGTGAGAGCCCATTTGTCTGATGTTCTCCAGTTTGCCCTTTCTCTGGCGCAACAGGGGCTTGCTGTTGCCACAGTGAAGGGTTATCTTTCTGCGCTGTCGGCCTTTCTCTGCTTGCCTGACCAGCCATCTCTTTTTAAGTCTCCTGTGGTCTTAAGATTTTTGAAGGGCCTCACAAATAGGTTCCCTCCTTCTCCTTTTATTGTGCCTCAGTGGGACTTAAATCTTGTTTTGACTTTTTTGATGGGTGCTCCTTTTGAGCCTCTTCACAAATGTCCCATGAGACTTTTAACCTTTAAAACAGTCTTCCTTGTTGCAAAACCTCGGAAAGGAGGGTAAGTGAGCTTCAAGCTCTTAGTTTCAAGCCCCCTTTCTTGACCATTCATGCTGATCGAATGGTCCTTAGGACCAGGGCTGCTTTTCTGCCTAAGGTGGTAACTCCTTTTCATCTGGGGCAGTCCATTACCCTACCTACCTTCTATCCTCCCCCTCACCCTTCTAAGGAGGAAGAGAGACTGCACCGTCTGGACCCTAAGAGGGCGGTGTCCTTTTAATTGGACAGATCCAAGGACTTTCGTTTGGAAGACCAACTCTTCATTGGCTTTGCTGGCTGCAAGAAAGGAAGAGCGGTCCATAAAAGAACCTTGTCAAGATGGATCGTCCTCTGCATTAAGATCTGCTACTCTTTGGCCGGTAAGGAACCACCAGAGGGTATAAGGGCTCATTCTACAAGGGCTAAGTCTTCGACCTCTGCATTGGCTAGAGGTGTGCCTGTAGAGGATATTTGTAGAGCGGCAACTTGGTCTTCCCTCCACACTTTCGCGAAGCATTACTGCTTGGATACCGAAGTGAGGAGGGACGGTCATTTTGCACGCTCTGTCCTTCAGGATTTCCTGGTATAGAGGAGTGGACACCCTCCTCCGGGAGTGGGGACTGCTGTGGGACTCTATTCACAAGGTGAGGAATCCACACGGCAGATGTATCTATCAGAAGAACAAGTTACTTACCTTCGGTAACGCTTTTTCTGGTAGATACAATATCTGCCTGTGGATTCCTCACATGCCCGCCCGCCTCCCCGTTGTCCACTCTTCTATACCAGTGTTACTGTAATGTAATGTATATATATTTTGCTGTCATGGAAATGTTTCTATAGCTTTCCTGCTTTTGCTTTACACTGTGTGTTTTGCCTTTACTATTGTGTACTGTGTATACTGTATGCATTTCTACTGTCATTGGTCCGTCCGTGTGCCTCGATGGCACGGAAAAAAGGGCGGAACTGATGTCATCACGCCAGCGTGGGCCTATTGTAGGCGTCGGTGACGTCAGCGGAGTCGCGAGCGAGGTCGTGTCTCTATGACGTCCTAGTCCACGTCGGCACGAGGCTACAAAAAGAACTTCCGAATGTTGCTGACGCAGGGGGTATTCACAAGGTGAGGAATCCACAAGCAGATATTGTATCTACCAGAAAAAGCGTTACCGAAGGTAAGTAACTTGTTCTTCTCGATTTCCGACGTGGGACAGCTTGTGAATGGCTTCTGATCTTCCACAGCGTTGCCTGGTCCTCACAGCTGCAGCAACAAGGTCACTGTCAACTCTCCTGCATCTACGTTCAACTGTGGTCATTGTTCTTCCGTGCCTCCTGGTCACTCCAGAGTAGAATAGACACTGTCCCCTGTGCTTGCTGGTACTCGTCTTCTAGAATCCAGCCTTGAATTTACCGGACTTTTTCACCTTCTTTGCCACCGGCATTTTCACTGAAGTCCTCCATTGTGGTCTGTGGTGGTTTCCAACGTCACTTCACACCTATGCACCTGGCTTCCCTGGTGTAGGTATTCTGGTTCCTGGGTATCCATGGGTGGGGTGATTCTCCAACCTTCCTTTTTCCTGGGGTTTCTTCAGGGTCCTCTGGGAAGGGTCCTTCTTCTTGAAAACTGCAACTGCGACTTCCCCATTGACTTGTATTGAGAACTCGGTCGTGTTTCCACTCTGCACACAGCCTCAATGGGGTTCCTAGGTACTTACCTTGGGTGGTTCCTTGGGTCCCCAACTCTAAGTCTTCTGGGTCCAATCTCGACTTAGGTCGTGATTCTCATGCCACTTTCTTAGTAGATGGTTTGGTCTGCCCCTGGATGCCATTGTTTGTTTGTGCTACTTACGTATTCTGTTGTTGAAGTATTGTGTGTATTGTCATGATATCTCCGGGTGGGAGATATTGCCATGTGTTAGTGTTTACAATAAATACGTATTTTTATAACTACAGTGTGTGGTTCTTTATCACTTAACCTACACTATATGATAAGTAGTGGTAAAACAAGCTACTCCTGAACTAAGCCTTAAGGCTGCTCTCCACAGCTACCATTTAGATAGATTTTCATGGTTGGCCAAGACCACTAAAATCACCATAAGGATTACCTGGATTTTTGCAGGGTGCTTCACTTAAATAAGTGTGCACCATATACCAAGCCAGCCTCCTACAGAGTGGTTGCTGTACCCTTTACAAGACCAGCCTTATCAAGACAGGGACTGGTACAAGGAACTGGATAAGGCCAACATACTGGATACTTCTCCTGAGTCAGTCCTGCTTTCTCCCCCTACCGTGGATACGGAGGAGGTAGCATCATATGCTAAGGTGGTGCAAAGGGCAGCTGAGGTCCGGGTCCTTCAGCTCCCTTCAATGTCAGTCGAGACAAATATCTTGACAGAGGTCCTGCAGCCAGGTGTCTCCTCCTCTGAACCCTTGCTCCCCTTCAACTAGGCTTTAACTGATGTCCTACTAGGAACCTGGTCCATGCCCAGCACAGGGGCTCCTTTGAATAGGACAATTACCTGCCGCCGTCGCCCTGCACCGGGCGACCCAAATTTCCTCACCAAACGCCTTCCGCCAGAAATCTTGGTGGTCCAAGCCTCTACCTCCCACGGCACATTCCCTTCTGCACCCTGGACAAGCAATCCAAGAGGCTGGACAGTTGGGGTAAGACATTTTTTATCCCACCAGCCTTACATTGAAGGTCAGTGAACACGACATGTCAATAGGACCGTTACTCCTACTCCCTATGGGAAGTGGTTGCGCAAGTGCTTCCACAGGTCCCTGGGAGGCAGGGACCATCCTATCCCAAGCAGTATCAGACGGGAGATGTAGGAAACCCACCTCTCCATATAGTGCACCACAATGGAGTACACTGTGTAGAGAGATCGGGTAGAGCCCTATTGGTTTACAGAGGCAAAAGTAGATCATACTAACTGTAGGAGGCTGGCTTAGTATATGGTGCATACATATTTAAGTGATGTGCCTTGCATTAATCCAGGCAAACATTATGGTGCTTTTAATGGTCTTTGATAACTATAGAAAGCTCTCATAGTGGTAGCTGTGGAGAGCAGCCTTCAGGCTCATCTTGAAGGAGTGTTAAGCAGCTTGTTTTTACCAGTTTAATCTTATAGTGTAGGTTAAATGAAAAAGAACCACACAGTGTTTATATAATAATACTTCTATTTATTACACAACACTTACTAAAGTCAAAGTCAGAAAGTCTTGTATAGCTCAGCGTGTCACCGTTAGGTCTCAAGGCGCTTGCAGACAGATCAACTAACCTAGAGTCCTATATCTCAATATTCTGATGGATACATCTACCAGTGGATTCCTCACCCTGTGAATATCCCCTTGCGTCAGCAACATTCGGAAATTTTTTTTGTAGCTTCGCACCGACGTGGACGACGTCACAGAGGCACAACAACCGCGCGCGACTCCGCTGACGTCACGGACTCCATAATAGGCCCACGCCGGCGTTTTGACATCTGTTCCCTTTTTTCCGCGTCGTCGACGCTAACGGTTTCTAGGGATCCTCTGTAGCTGTTGGTAACTTTGTTACTATTTGTTTCATTTCGGTGTCCTCTTGCTTCTTTGTGTCGAGATGTCCACGAAGAGGACTGGATTCAAGCCCTGCGGAGAGTGCGGCAAGATGATGTCTATTACGGATCCGCACGAGTGCTGTGTTTAGTGTTTGAGTTCGGACCATGACGTCGAGGAGTGTTCATCCTGTAAGAAAATGAATCCTAAGGCTCTCCGTGAGAGGGAGACGAAACTCCTTGTGGCAAAGATGAAAAGCAGGAAGGACAAGAAGAGGTCGAGGTCACGGACTCGTCGGTCGAGGTCTCGCTCGGAGTCGCGCTCGAGGTCGTCTTCGGTGCATGCTTCGAAGTCCTCGAGGAAGAAGCTCAAGAAGAGATCTCATGAGTCTCGTCATCACTCTGGGAAGGACTCGAGACCAAAGTCGCAGGTTAAGTTACTTCGCAAGGATGTGGAGGCTCCGACTCCGAAAGTTCAAGTCTCCGAAGGTGAGGCTTCGCCTGTGAATTTGCCTGTTCATTCACCGAAGCCGATGTCGAATCCTTCTCCGGCTCCGACCCATTCTTCTGACCAGGAGGGTGAAGGAGATGAAGAAGATGGAGGAGAAGAGGAGGTTCCGTTGCCTGCAGGTTCGTCGACCCCGGTGCATCGGCCAGAGGTGGAGGTCGAAGTCGAGAAGACTCCACTCCCTCGTGAGCAGCCTGTGGGATCTTATCCAGCTTTTCCTGCTCCAGGTCAGGACCCTGCTCAGTTCCTGAATGCTATGTATGGAGTGTATTCAAGAGCTATGTACCCCTCTGGTGCACTGGTTGGTCCCACGGGTCCATTAGCATACAATCTGGGTATCCCCCAGACTTATGCTCCTGCGCCTTTTATGCCATTTATGCCGGCTCCGACGCCGCCTTGGCTTTACTCGGCTCTGCCAAAGCCTTCGACGCCAAGACCATCGACGCCGACACCCTCGTCGCCTATGCCGAATCCGAATCCGATCCGACCTCGTGTTCAATGGTCTGGTCCTCCGGCTTCGGACTCGACGCCGGTTCCGGCTCCGACGGAGTCGATTCCGGATCCGTCGACTTCATTCATGAAGGAAAGGTCGAGGCGTGAGGCCCAGAGACTTATGGAAGAGCAGAGGTATCGTGAAGCAGAAATAGATGAGGGTGAGCTGCAGGATTCAGAGGATCTTTTCGATGATCTGAGAGAGGCTAGTGGTCTTGAACTGTCCCCTGATTGGGATTTGGCCTCTGTTTCTGATGCCCCTTCTAAGGATGTGACACCTTATCACGTGGTCATAAGGAATGTTGCAGACTTGTTGAATTTAAAACTTCCAACTGCAGAGTATGAGGCTAATATACTGACGGAAGTCCTTCATTCCCCTACCTCTGTGGTCGATCCTATGCTCCCTTTTAATGATGCTTTGGCGGAGCCTATATTTTGGAAAAGACCGCTTACAGCCCCTGCTCTATCGAGGGCAGTTGCAAGGAGGTATAGGGTGGCTCCTGGTGACCCGGACTTTTTATCCACACACCCCTTGCCAGTGAGCTTAGTTGTGTAGGCGGCCTGCTCAAAAAAATCTGCGGGTGCTTTTCCACAGGTTCCTGGGGAAAAGGAATCGAAGAAGCAGGACCAGGCTGCTAAAGTCTTTTCCTCGGCAAGCATGGCGCTCAAATCGACTAATGCAACTTGTCTAATGGGACGCTATATCCATGCGTTGATGGATTCAGTAAAGCAGCTGGTTCCAAAGCTTCCTGAGGAGGATAGGAAGGATTTCCAAGAGGTGATTGTTGACACTCAGGCTGCCGCTAGACAAGTCATTCGGAGTGGTCTGGACACTGCTGACTCGGTGGTAAGAGTGATGGGTTCTTCAGTGGCCACAAGAAGAGCGGCATGGCTTAAATCCTCTGAATTCTCTGCGGATGTCCAAGCTGCCTTGATTGATTTGCCCTTTGATGGGTCAGGATTGTGTGGAAAGAAAGCTGATGCTGCTTTCGAAAGGTTCAAGGACAGCAGCGCGACAGCAAGATCTTTGGGCCTACAGTCCAGAGGTACTACAGGGAAGAGGTTCAGAGGTTTTGGCAGGTCTTCCTTTCGAACCTACAGGCAGCCTCAACAGCAGCAGCTGCAGCAAAATACGCTGTACAAGTCGTACAGAGGCAGGCAAAGAGCTCGTCCTAGAGGTCGTCAGGCCTCCTCCTCCTCCTCTACCTCTTCCCAACCCCCTGCCACCACAGCAAAGCAGCCCTAGATCCGCCATTCCGGATCATGTGGGCCCAGTGGGGGCCGTCTTACCCATTATCTACGAGATTGGGAATTGATTACATCGGTACTTTGGGTTCTCAATCTCGTGGAGAATGGGTATGCTCTTCCCTTTTGGGAATTTCCCCCCTAATTACCCTCTTTGCCAAGGATTTTGTGCGGAGGACCACCTGCTGCTCTTGCAGGAAGAAGTCCTGGCTTTGTTCAAAAAGGGTGCGATAGAGGTGGTTCCAGAGCAGGAGAGGGGTCAGGGGTGCTGCTCCCGGTATTTCCTGATCCCCAAGAAGGATGGCAGACTTCGTCCAATCCTGGATCTCAGGATCTTGAACCTTTACCTGAAGCAGGAGAAGTTCAAGATGCTCACCCTTGTGCAGGTTCTTCAAGCGCTGCTGGAAGAAGACTGGATGGTGTTGATCGACTTGCAGGATGCCTATTTCCACATCCCCATTCTGAAGTCGCACAGGAAGTATCTCCGTTTTATGGTGGGATGGCAGCACTACCAGTTTGCGGTCCTTCCGTTTGGTCTTACTACTGCGCCTCGAGTCTTCACCAAGGTGATGGCAGTGGTGGCTGCACATCTCAGAAGGTCAGGGGTTCCGGTATTTCCTTATCTGGACGATTGGCTGATCAAAGCAGAATCTCCGGAGAAAGTGCTCCATCATCTGCAAGTCACAACTCAGTTGTTGTACAGGTTGGGTTTTTCAATAAATGTACCCAAATCACACCTGGTGCCCTCCCAGCGCAACCTGTTCATAGGTGCAGTACTGGATACTACTGTATGTCGGGCATTCCCTCCACCTCAAAGGATTTGCGACATACTGGAAATGATTCCTTTATTTCACAATGGAGCAGCCGTTCCAGTCCTGAAGGTCCTTCGTCTGCTCGGTCTGATGGCTTCCTGCATTCTGTTGGTCAACCATGCACGCTGGCATATGAGGGCACTCCAGTGGTGCCTCCACAGGCAGTCGTATCAACACAACGGAGATCTCAGGGAGTCCATCAGGATCTCCAGAGAAACTGCAGTGGATCTGTCTTGGTGGAGTGTGGAGGGCAATCAGTCTCAAGGAAAGCCTTTCCAACTTCCTCCAGTGGTGGCCACAGTAATAACGGCTGCGTCCACTCTAGGGTGGGGTGCTCCTCTGGGGGATCTGGAGATCAAGGGTCTTTGGTCTCCAGATGAAAGGTTGCTTCACATCAACCTTCTGGAATTACGGGCGATACGTCTGGCGCTCAAGGCCTTCCTCCCTTCCCTTCGCGGACGGTCGGTTCAGGTCCTGACGGACAACACCACCGCGATGTGGTATGTAAACAAGCAGGGAGGAGTAGGGTTGCAGTGTCTCTGCAGAGAGGCTCTGCGTCTTTGGTCCTGGGTTCAGGATCATCAGATTTGTCTGATGGCAAATCATCTGGCCGGAGTTCCGAACGTGCGTGCAGTTCTCAGCCGACCACGAGTGGAGGCTTCATCCAGAGGTAGTTCGTCTCGTCTTTCGGACGTGGGGGACTCCTCAGGTGGACCTGTTCGCCACTCACGAGAATGCTCACTGCCCATCATTTTGCAGCCTCCAATATCCGATGCAGGGAGCAGGGATTCCTCGGGTTCTGAGGAAGATTCGCCAAGACCGGGCCCAAGTTATATTGGTCGCCCCGGATTGGCCAAGAAGGGTGTGGTACACAGATCTTCTCCACCTCTCCTCGTGCCGGCCGCTCCGTCTCCCTCTCAGGGCAGCTCTCCTCTCTCAGATGGAGGGGCATGTTCTACACCCCCACCTCCAGACCTTACACCTTCATGCTTGGAGATTCAACGGGGCAACTTGAATTCCTTCTCTCTCCCACATGATGTGGTGGATGTCATTCTATCGGCCAGGGTTGACTCCACTAAGTCAATCTATTCTTACAGATGGTCTAAGTTTGTGACTTGGTGTGGGGAGAAGTCCATTGACCCTTTGATGGCTCGTTTGTCAGATATACTCCTATTTGCTCTTTCTTTATCGCAGCGATATTTTGCTGTGGCTACAGTGAAAGGTTATGTTTCGGCTTTGTCGGCCTTTCTCTGCCTGCCCGATAAGCCGTCCTTATTTAAATCTCCTATTGTTTTAAGATTTCTGAAGGGCCTTACAAATACATTTCCTCCTACTCCTTTTATTGTACCTCAATGGGACTTGAATCTGGTGCTTACTTTTCTAATGGGTTCCCCTTTCGAACCTCTACATAGTTGTCCCTTGAGGTAATTGTCTTTCAAGACGGTTTTCCTAGTTGCAATTACCTCGGCAAGGAGGGTAAGTGAGCTTCAAGCTCCTGGTTGAAAGCCCCCATTCTTGACCATTCATGCTGAACAAATGGTTCTTAGGACCAGGGCTGCTTTTCTGCCTAAGGTTGTAACTCCCTTCCATCTATGGCAGTCTATTACCCTACCTACCATTTATCCTCCCCCTCACCTTTCCAAGGAGGAGGAGCGCCTTCACTGTCTGGACCCTAAGAGGGCGGTGAGCTTTTACCTTGATAGGACTAAGGACTATCGAGTTGATGACCAGCTGTTTGTTGGATTTGCTGGTTGCAGAAAAGGAAGAGCTGTGCACAAGCGCACACTTTCGAGATGGATAATTCTATGCATCAAGATCTGCTACGCCCTGGCTGGTAAGGAACCTCCAGAGGGTATAAGAGACCACTCTACTAGTGCAAAGTCTTCAACATCTGCTTTGTCTAGGGGTGTACCTGTTGAGGACATTTGTAAAGCAGCAACTTGGGCCTCCCTCCACACTTTCGCGAAGCATTACTGCTTGGATACGGAAGTGAGGAGGGAAGGCCACTTTGCGCGTTCTGTCCTCCAGGATTTTCTGGTATAGGTGAGTGGACACCCTCCTCCGGGAGTGGGGACTGCTGTGGGACTCTATTCACAAGGTGAGGAATCCACTGGCAGATGTATCCATCAGAAGATCAAATGACTTACCTTTGGTAACGATTTTTCTGGTGGATACAGTATCTGCCTGTGGAGTCCTCACTGACCCACCCGCCTCCCCGTTGTCCACTCTTCTACACCTGAGTATCTGTGATGTTAATATGTTTTTATTGTTGGAGGAAAGGTTTTATTTCAATTGCTTTTCTGCATTCGTTTCACACTTTGTGTGTTATTTTGACATTTGTGTACTGTGTGTACTGTGTATATATCTACTGATGTCGGTCCGTCCGTGTGCCTCGAAGGCACGGAAAAAAGGGCAGAACTGATGTCATCACGCCGGGGTGGGCCTATTATGGAGTCGGTGACGTCAGCGGAGTCGCACGCGGTGTCGTGCCTCTGTGACGTCGTCCACGTCGGTGCGAAGCTACAAAAAGAATTTCCGAATGTTGCTGACGCAAGGGGATATTCACAAGGTGAGGAATCCACAGGCAGATACTGAATCCACCAGAAAAATCGTTACCGAAGGTAAGTAACTTGTTCATTAGGAAACAGCCAAGTTTTTAATTCTTTACGAAAACACAAATGTTCAAACGAGATGTATGGGGGAAGATTGTTCCACAAATGGGGGGTAAGATATGAAAAAGATTAGCCGCCGTATCTCACAGTGCGGGTCCGAAACGGAGTTAAGAGAAGTGTAGAACTAGATCTCAAAGTTCTGGTAGACTGATATTTTCGCAGTTTTTTACCTAGGTACCCTGGGCCTGCGTGATAGATGCTATTTTGTGTGAGGCAGAGAACTAACACATTGGTATATCTCCTACCCAGAGATAACTTGGACCAGAGGAGCCGGGGACACAATGAACCTCCCAAGGTAAGTACCCATTAACCCCACAGAGGCTGTGTGCAGAGTGGGAACACAGCTGCATGCCCAATGGAAGGCAAACGAGAAGTTGCTGTTGCAGGAAGGATCCTTCCCAGATGTCCCAGAAGAACTCCCTTGGACGATGGAAGGCTGGAAAACCACCTCACCCGTGGATGCCCCAGGTATCAGGTTACCTCACATCAGGGAAGCCAGGTGCATAGGGGTGAACAGACGTCTGAAACCCCCTAAGGCGATACTGGAAGAGTTGGAAGAAAATGCCTCTGGAGATGATCGTGAAGAACTCCGGTTGAATCCAAGGTGGATTCTTGAAGTGAAAAATCTGCAACCAGGGGGACAGAGTCCGTGCCACTCGGATGTGACCAGGAGGCATGGAGACACAATGCTCACCGATGTTGGGGGTTTTCAGAAGACTCAACTGTGAACTTGGTGTTGCAGTTGTGAGGACCAGGTGATGCAGAGGAAGACCAGGAGCCGTGCACGAGCTGTCTCACGTTGGATATCGGTGACTAGATGGTCAGTATCCTGCAGGAGCACCAACAAGCCTTGGTAGTCGCGAATGGTGTGGAGAATGAAGAAGGAGCAAAGTTGGAACCAGCAAGGTCCAAGGGACTCACCAACAACAGGAGATTCAGAACAGGCCTCGAGCAAGCAGGGAAGCCCACTGAAGCAGTAAAAGACCCTCAAGAGGACTCACGGGCGAAAGGAACAGAATTCGCAAGAGGAACTCGAGCAGCTCGCCGAGAAGGAAGGCCCATAGTGTAGAGGATGTGGTGAGGACACTGAGCTTGGAGGGAAGAGATACTGAAAGCTGGAGCTTCATGTAGCCCGAACATCCCTGGAAGCAGAGCCAACAATCCTCGGCAACGGCAAGTTGACACAGTGCACAGGGGTTCGGTCCCAGTGGTTCAGACTATGGATACCTGCCCCAAAATTGCAGAGCGGGCAGGTCAGGCCTCCAGGGAGTTGCAGATCCTACTTTCCTACACTAAGGCTGTATTTTGTGGTAGTGTGGGCGAGCAGTTAGGCTTATCAGAGGGTAGTGCTAACCATTTTTGAACTCACAGAGGCAATAAATGATAAACACACTCAATTAATTAAGTTGAGATCACATTTAAAAAAAATAGTACTTCCTTTTTATAAATATTTAGGCCAAGAACTTTGGAAACGAGGTAAATACGTTTTGCAGTATAAGAAGATCACAATAAATGCAATAATCACAGTTGTGCCCAATAGCGTCAATACCTTTCCTATGGAAGGAAAAAGGCAATTGGAAAATCAGTGCAATGCAGTTACTTTAGTGGTTCACCTTTTAGAATCTGAAGGTTCAGGGACCAAGATCCAAAGTGCCATGGCCAAGTTTTGGGAGCTTCCCGGATTTCACCAGGAGCAAGGAAAAAGGGGACATTGTAGCTTGTGCGCTATGAAGACAGGGGGCCACCTGCAAAAGCAAAGGGGGACTTGCAATCATGTCTGAGGGCTCTCAAGGGAGAGTAGAGGTCGCAATGACTCTGGGGCCGCAGGACCACAGACGGTACCAAGATGCCCCAGACGGGCGGGCTGGGTGCAGTGAACATGTACTGTTGGGCAAAGATGCCAAAGAAGCACCTCACGGTCAGAGGCTTGCACCTTTGAGTGACTGTTCTGGAGGTGCTGATCCACTGCTTAGGTGGGTCTTCAGAGTCCTGATGTCCCTCTTTGGCTGCTGGCTTGCTGTAGAGTTGGAGCTCGCCGTGACTCGTTTTGTAGGTTTTTTGCAGCAAGGGATCCAGTACCCCGGGTGTTGGTGCCTTTCAGCTCCGGTGGGTGCTGGGGCCTCAAGACTTGGTGCAGAGGCTGAACTGACCCACCAGAGCAAGTGTGCCTTCGGTTGGCACTCTGAGACGTTGGTCGGGCTGGGGAGATAGACCAGACTTCGCTGTTTTGGATGCCTGTGGCAGGAAGATAGTACCTCTATCACACGGGAGTTTCTTTTTTTAAATGTTTTTTATGTATGTATTGATTTTATTTAACAGTTCTCAGCAGTGTACATAATTCTGTATTTGTTAAACATATAGCAGTGAGAAAAAAATAAGCGATCAGCAAAAAGAAAACATCACAAAGTTATTGACCATTTAGATAAATAACAGAAACAATCGTCACATGTCAGATAGTGCAGCCCATCAACTAGCACTTCATCACAGATATCACATCAACTGAATTAGCCTTGTACACCAGCACAGCCCACATCATCACACCCTTACTTGAGTGACATAATTCGGCTCAGTGATACTAGACATCATTCATCCTGTCCACCTCCCTTGCCAAAAGATATTATTTATATAAACCCCAGAAGCTTTGTAGGTGGCTCTTTGGAGGGCATTAGCTCACTATATATTTCAGACTGTGTATTGCAAAACATCATGTCTTTTTCCCACTCAGACTTTGAGGGAAGAGGGCCACGTGCCCAGCGCAACACTATTCTCCGCTTAGCCCAAAGTAAGCCCAAACAGTTTCCTAACATCTTTTGGCAGAGGTTTATTGTATCCCAATAGGGCCAGTAGGGGGTCACGGGCGAGCGAAATACCCACCACCTCTCCCAGCTCTAGAAATATCTGATTCCAGAAGGCAGCAATCTGGGGACTGGACTATGCCACATGGAAAAAAGCTGCACCACTTACACCACAAAGCTCCTAGCAGTCCGTGTCTCTCAAACGATATCTATGGTGTTGTGTCGGCGTATAATATGTCCTATTAAGGAGCTTGAAGTTGATTAATCTGTGCCTGCCGTTCAATGACACTGATTAGGTGACCTCACAGTAGTATCTCCATTTTCTGTCATCTATGGGAGTGCCTAGATCGAGTTGCCACTGCGCTCTAGGCAGAGAGTAGTTTGTTCGGTAGTATTCCTTTGACATGGTGTATATGTTAGAGACCAGCTTATATAGAGATTTGGCACCAAGGAGGTAGGTGGAAGACGGGAGAGCTGGAGGCTCTAGATACTCTTCATCCAGCAGCACCTTCATGGTGTTTCGTGCCCTGAAATACTGAAATTGCATGAGAGCATTGGCACTATTCCCCCCAGCGGCAACCTCATCCCAAGTCCGGACTTTACCCTCAGAGAAGAAATATCCCATATTATGGATCTGAACTTCACTAAACGATTGAGACACAGCGACCTCAGAACTCCACGGGAACCATTGACACCAACCCAGTGGGAGCAGTGGAGAATATAGCAGAGTGCTCACCTGTCGTTTTAATAGCTCGTGCCACGCATGAACAGCCGAGTTGATAGAGTCAACAACTCCATAATGCCTGTTGGGAGACTGGGTGAGTTGCCTAGGGAGCGGGGACAGATTGGCCGCAATCCTCTCTATGAGTAGGTGGTCCACGGCACCAAAAGTAAGCATGTGTGCTCTGAGCAGGTCTATAGTATAGATCGAGATCCAAGGCGCCCAGTCCGCCCATAGAATATGGAAGCGTAAGTGGGTCCATCTTGACCCTAGGTGATTTTCCCACCCACGCTACTCAAGGGAGTTTCTTTGGCGATTTGTGAAGTGCTGAAGATTCTCTGGGGTTTGTGGATGCCACACAGTGATGACATAAGCCGGAGGATGGTGATTGTCGAGTTCTGTGGTGGCAGGCGGGAGTTTGCACCTAAAGTCCACCACAAGGTCTGCAATTCTCGGTCTAACAGTGAATCTTTGTTCGGCTTCTTCCAATGATGCCACCTAAATGCTAAATATAAGAGAATTTCGAAGGGAGTGGCAAGTAGTGGCCATTTGTTCCCTTACCTGGCGTGACTACTACCTAATAATCCAGTATTGTAAAGCGCAAACTAATCACCCCTAAGGGTCTCAAGACACTGGGGCTATAGGGGAGATTAAGTGAGCTATTGCCCAGAGTCACATGGTGCTGGGCTGAGCTGCTGTCGGTGCAGGGGATCGAACTGTGACCCCCGCACTCCGCAGTCAGCCGCCCTATCCGCTGCGCCACACCTCTTCCTCTGTCATGCCTAACTCCTATGGGAGGGGGACATAGCCCTAGTCCTGATTGGAGAAGTGCCACCATTTTCAAGATGGCGGGCACTGAAAAATGTCCTTCACCTCGCCTACAGCCCCTGAGAGGTGGAGTTGGCAGAGGGGGACACCTCCTATTCTTTCTAAGTTTTCCCACCTGTCTTTCTGCCAAAAGGGGGTGAGGACTTGGGACGAGCACCTTCTATCAGGAGAAGCTGGGGTCGGCAGATTAAGTGAGCTATTGCCCAGAGTCACATGGTGCTGGGCTGAGCTGCTGTCGGTGCCGGGGATCGAACTGTGACCCCCGCACTCCACAGTCAGCCACCCTATCCGCTGCGCCACACCTCTTCCTCTGTCATGCCTAACTCCTACTGGTTGGCAGTGACCCTGTGCACTTCCAGTTGATATTATATTATTTCCAGGCAAAAGTGGAGGCTAACCATGTCCAAAAGAGGCACTTTCCTAAAGGAGAGATTCAGCAAAGTTCGCCTTTTGTTCTGGTCTAGACTAGACCGACTCTCTGGGCATAACAATTTCACCAATGGTGGCTGTTCGATGCCATGCCTGGTTGAGAACTTCTGGCTTTTCAAGGGATGTCCAGGCCTCTCTCATGGACATGCTCTTTAATGGCACCTGTCTCTTTGGAGAGAAGGCAGACATAGTGATGGAGCACTTGAAGGACTCACGGGCTATGGCCAAGTCCTTGGGCTTTTCAGTTGCCACATGTCTCCCGTCTGCCTTTTGACCCTTTTGTGGCTTCTGACGGGATTTTCAGCTTTGTCAGCCATTCTCCATCTACAAGACCACGGAGGTTCAGCAACCTCTGTGCGGCAATGGGAATGGCTCTTTCCGACCCTGTGGATCGGGCAGCTAGAGGTCAAGTCAGACCCTTACCACTCCTGCAGCCTTAGCGGACAAACCTTCCTAGCCCGGACCTTCCAGATCTTTTGGCACCATTTGGTGGCAGGATCCACCATCACTTCCACCACTGGCAGAAAATGAATTTTGGACAGGTGGGTTCTCCAGATAGTCCGAAAGGGCTACTCCCTCCTCTTCGAGACTACACCTCCCTCCATGCCTCCAACTTATTACCAGCTAACAGAGGATTACCTGACTTTGCTTCAGGAGAAAGTCATGACTCTCTTATCCTAGGGAGCCAAAGAGAGGGTGTCAGCGCCAGAAGTAGGCTGTGGTTGTTATTCCCGCTACTTTCTGGTCCCAAAAAAGGACAAAGGTCTTTGTCCTATCCTAGATCTGCCAGCCCTCAACTACTTCCTCAAAAAGGAAAAGTTCAGGATGCTTATTCTGGCTAAGGTTTTGTCTGTTCTGTACGCAGGAGACTCGATGGTAGCGCTGGGCTTGCAGGACTCCTATTTTCACATTCCTGTCCTGCCTGCTCATCGGTGCCACCTGCGGTTTAAGGAAGTCCAGGAATATTTTCAGTTGACTGTGCTCTCCTTTGGCCTTACCAGTGCCCCGGTGATAGCGGTGGTCGCAGCTCAACTGCCTAGATCAAGGGTGCCAGTCTTCCCCCTATCTTGGCCACTGGCTCGCTACAGACTTCGGTCTCCCACCTCCAGACTACGGGCAACTTACAGCATTTACTGGGGTTCACTATCTGCATGCTGAAGTCACACCTGACTCCCTCTCAGACGTTCCCTTTCATCAGAGCTCTTCTGGACACCGTGCAGGTTCAGGCATATCCTCCTGAACCGCAATTACATGATATCAGGCTAACCTGGCTTTCAATGAGAATGACTCTGAAGTTGTTGTGCATCATGGCCTCCTGCATTCTGCTAGTGACACATGCCAGATGGCATATGCAGGCTCTGCAGTGGGACTTAAAGTACCAGTGGGCGCAGCATCAGGGAAGTCCCTCCAACATGGTTCAGATCTCGAAGGAGTCTGCACAGGACCTGCAGTGGTGGCTAGTCAACCACAATTGGGTCAGAGGCAGACCCCTTTCCCTTCCCCAACTAGACCACACAGTGGTGACAGATTTTTCACTCCTGAAATGAGGCGGCCACCTGGGAGAGGTGGAGGTCGGAGGGCTCTGGTCTCTGGTGGAATACAGACTCCACATCAACATGTTGGAGCTCTGAGTAATTTGTTTGGCATTGAAAGCCTTTCTTTCTTCAATCAAGGGAAAGCTGATTTAAGTGTTCACGGACATGACTGCCATGTGATACTGCAACAAACAGGGTGGAGTGGGGTTGTAGCCCCTTTGTCAAGAGGCCGTGAGTCTCTGGACATGGTTGGAACAACAGGGCATAAGAGACTTCACAATAGCATAATGGGATTCCCACTGCAGACAGACTTCGCAGGGGTAGTCGCGGCCTTCATGGCCCAAGAAACTCAATCTAAGAACGACAGCGAGCTAATAGACATCCTACTCACAGCAGCAGTCAAGACAATCCTAGCAAACTGGAAAGACACGGGGAAAGCATCCTTCAAGAGTTGGTTCAACTGGATCACCTTCCTCAGAGGAGCTGATAATATAACATCAAAACACACACCCAGCACTACAGCGAAGGGAGAGATGTGGCACTCCCTGGACAACTACCTGGCATCACACAAGCCTCCGTAGGCAAGTTACAGAGATGCACCCCAACACACTCCCCACATACGCATAGGTGTACTCCAGCATGATGGCACTTAGCAAGAAACGCCAAAAGCATTGTCCGCGACTCTTTCTTTCCCACTTTCTCTTTTCCTTCCTAGGAGGGCAATATACAAACAAGGCCAAGTCGCAGTATGCCTAGCCCATGACATTCTCTACCAGTCGATTACGTGAGCAGGCCGGAACACGTGACGCCATTTGTAACCCCACCGGCGTACACCGACAACAATATTGCCTTCACCATATCTGTACTGTACCTACAAAATCTTGCTACACTCTGGCCAAAAAAACAGCCTTCTGAAGGGATAAGGGCTCATCCCACCAGAGCTAACCTCAGATTCCTTACCGACACACCCATCCTCCCTGCACTACGCACAGGTTTCTAGGGTCAGAGCAGATCACTTTCAGGGCATTAGTTGTTCAGAAACACACCAATGTCAGTGGACTTCCTGGCTCCATGCTTCTGGTGTGGAAAGTCGTGAAAAGTAGCTGATTTCAACGCACCAAGGTGGTACCTATATAGGTGATGCAGGTGTCACAATGTTGCAGACGATGCCGACGATGTCACAGGGAGTTGACCGACACCACCTTCTGGCGTGCAGGAGAAAAATCTTCTGGATCCAGTCTGACACCTAGGAAATTCAAAGGTAAGGAATCTGCAGCTAGATCATGTCTCTACCAGATAAGGCGATACCGAAGGTAAGTAACTTGTCCATTTGGTTAAATATTTTCTTATATCATTTTTTTCTATCACTTAACCTTTTTGCCAAATTTTGAGAGAATACGGTTGCTATTCTGTTGTATTGAATTTTACAATCAATGAAGACCTGATGATGCAGAAGGAAAGGTTATTTGTAATCATCGTTTTTCAAAATTCGAATCCCCGTGATACTATTAAAAAAATCCTACTAATCTCTAGTTTAAGATTGAGAATCGTAAAGTAATGTACAGTATATTTTTGTGCATTACAATCAAAAAGAACTCAGACCCTAGAAAAACTGCCAATGGAACATATCATCTATAGTGAGATACAAAATCAGAAAAGAGCAGTGCGAAATCCCAAATTTTAAGTTTCTACGGGCGCTGTCTGACTGACTTGATTTTCCTCTTTTTCTTCAATGTTTTTCTTTTGATGGGGCTGCACTGCAAGAGTGTATGTTGCTATGTTATGTTAAGTAACAGTCTAAGGTATACCTGAACATATTTTTCAAACAAAATGAAATTTGTTAAATTTAGCATTAGATTTAACTTTTAGTAGCTGCATTTAATACAATCCCAGTTGGAGAGGGACGGTTGCCCTTCATCTCCTGTTGTTGCAGTCGCCATGGAGTGCTGAACTGGGGCTACCTCCCGTCCCATTTAATTTTACCTCGCCTCATTCCGCCCGTTATCCAAATTGTTCATTCATCCTTGCGGGGTGTTGTACAGCTGGGGATGACTCTTACACTTTTAAAAAACAAAGTCCCGGGCACACGTTATTGGGTAAATGCAATGATTAGCAAAGTCTCTTGCATCAAGTTGGTTCTCAGCGGAGCAGTGAGGAGTTGCTAACTTTCATTTCTTCAGTATTAACCTCATCCACCTTTTCCTTTGACAAGCCTTCCCTTACTATCGCCTTTTTTTTCTTCTTTAAGATTTCACCTGATATCCACGTTTTACCATACAGGTAGCTTACAAATGTTGCTTTCATTGTGATTTGGCTTCCTTGCTTCGTATAAAACACACCATTTAAATTCTAACACACAGTTTCGTGTGTCTGGCCCTTCCTCGTTATGATCACCACACGCAGGAAGTGTTTAACGAATTTAATTTCAATAGTGGACTCAAGCGCTTATTTGTCAGATAAGCTTTTTCTCTGATCATACAGGACAGATTCCTTAATCTAGTACAATATCTAGTACATAGACGACACTTGCACGGTCATGCGATTGCTTGAGAAAGGTGCACACTGTGAAGTAATTTGTTGAATTTATTTTACGTGTGGCTTGCGCTTAAACTCACCTTATGGCATCTACTGATGTTCACTTCACCATGCACACACGCTAGTTTTTCTGCTTGAGCGTTGTTCCAATATGCAACAAATAATTTTTCTCGCTAGGTTTAGCTACATAAACAAACACCATGTGATAATGTCACGTTTTTTTAATCACCAGGTCTGTGTTCTATCTTTTGTGTGAAGTCACCATTATATGTCTTGGCACGTTTCTTTTAGGGTTTCCACGACTTAATGTTTTTTTTTGTTTTAATTCTTTGAAATGACATGGGGCCGCTCCGGTGCATGTTTGCATTCTGGGCAGCCTATGTGCTCATGTTACCTTTTTGTATCCTTCTCAGCCCTGAAGAAGTCATGGATACTTCCCATTGTGACGAAACGCATGTTGGCTGGTTATGTCCATTAATGATAGAGATTAAACAAATTGAAGAGACAGTAAGAAACTTGTGTGGACCTTGTATGACAACATTCTTGATGCAAGGGATTTTGCTAATCATTTCATTTACCCAATAACGTGTGCCCGGGACTATGTTTAAACTTGTGCGGGTCTCTACCCACACACACATAGGGGTTATAGAGTACTTCCCCTATCCTGGTTGCACCGTGTCACAAGCATAGCGAATACACTAAACGCAAACATAGCAAGGCGCCATACTTCCTGGCATATCCTAAACCCTATCTTTTAGACAGACTCTCTTACACCTGTTGGTAGAGAAGATGCATATACATTCCAGATATAAATTAGTAGGTGCCGTGGGGACGACACATATAAGGTTCCGATGAGCACACGATGAACATACATTTAGAGATGCCTGCTCAGAACTGATAGACTGGTGGCAAAGAAGCGATATGGCCTATATCTTGTATTGTAATCTGCTGTTATGCTCTTAAGCTCAATAAAGAATGGTTCCATATAAATAAATTATTTACATGGATTGAAACAGAACCCACAATAGGGTTATATAAGTGTTTATGGATTCAAGGAAGATTCACACCAATTGATGATGATAAACCGCTAACTATTTGGGAACCAGGATGACTTGGCATTACATTTGGAATTGGAGATTCAGGTAGAAAGGAACCCCATAAACATGTATAATACAAAGTTTCATCCCACCCTCCATGACACCACTAGAACAACACTAGGGACATGGCAATATACATTGACATGTATTCATTGGAATAAGATCCCTGCGCAGAACACTCCTTTGAGTGAGATACTGGCTGGCCAGCACCATTCGAGCTGTGGACTTCTGAGGCTAGACTTTATAGGCCTCTCTCGGTTGGGGGATGTCTGGTTCTGGAATCACATGCATTAATACGATGAGCACAAGTCTGAGTTTTAACTGCACAACTCACAAAACGTCTGGTTTCTACAGCTTAGGGGCCGGCTTGCCCTCTGGGAGGTTCTCTGGATACCCTCCTGGAAATCTGCCTGTCAGAGGTTAAAGTGACCCTAGAGCCCATCAGGAAACCTGACCTGCTCCCTGTCGATGAATGCCCTAGACCCCCTGTTAGACTTGCACTACACATGGGAAGATGATGTTGGTGATCTAGAAGATGATGAGTGTAGGGAAGCTAGGATGACCCCAAGAGTGCTGCCCATCACATTTCGCCTACAACTTATCCAACTAAAATACTCCACAGGGTATATTACACTGCTGTACAATCAGGGGATGGGTAGAAAGACAAACCCCAGGTGATCTTTTGTGCAGCAGAGGTAGGCATGCTTCTGCGTGTGAATGAGAATGCCCAAACATTAGACAACTTTGACCCCAAGTCAAGTGCACCCTGATGGCTGTGGTGAGGAACCCAATGCAGTGTTGGGAAAGCCAATACAATAACACCCCAAGCTGGCCTTATTGGACTATTGGGGGTGAGGGGGGCGGGGGGCCGTGATCAGTGACATTTGGATTGTTCATAGGGTAAGGATTCTTGGAGGCCGATATTGCCTGTTCATGGGGCTCTAGAGAGACCCCAATCCTTAAGTATAGCAGATGGGAATTGTGAGAAGTTGGCCTGGTATATGATGTTCACTGTTCTAGTGAACACCTTGCACCAGTCCAAACAGCCCTTATGGTGATGGTTGTAAGTCAACCTTATAGACCAGCTATCCTAGTGGTAGCGTGGACAGAACAGTCTTAGGCTAAAAAGACTCTTGAGGGCGTGTAAAGCCAGCTGTTTTTCCATATGTAACCCCTTGAATATCAAATGAAAGGACACCACACAGGATATATATAAAATATATATGTATTTATTTAACAGACCCTCCAGGATATCGCGATTTCGCGGTTTGCCGCGAAATCGGCACTTTTGTAAAAATGCAGCGATTTTTACAAAAGTGCCAGCGGAATCGGCACTTTTGTAAAAATCGCACGGCATTTTCACAAAAGCTGCTATATCCTGGGGGGTCTGATTCTCCCCGTGTCTATTTAACCAAGCACCACAACCATTTCCCCATCACTGGAGCAGTACGATCCTTCGATTGCATAGCTATAGTCTTTTTGGTAATAATCATAGCCAAATTCATGACTTACACGTGTCACGGTGTAATGACTCAACATATGCATAGAGACAGGGGAATGGCCGCTCTATCTTTACATGGTAACCAAGTGGCTGCCCAGTGACAGAGGGGAACAAGACAAAATGTCTGATCGATGAGTGCAGTGACTGCTGGGGAGGCACAGCTACATGCCCACGCGAATTGTGTGGTGACAGATGACGCAGTATACCTACGTGACTTGTTCGACAGAAGGGAATCCAGCGGTATGCCAGCTTGACTCCTGCATCATGACAGATGGCAGCGCAGTTGTGTATCTGCTCAACTTGCATGTGATGCCACGAATGGGCACGGTGCAGTGCCAGCGCCACTCGTATGTGGGACAGGAGGCACAACAGACAGTGTGCTCAACTTCATGAGAGGCGATCATTGGCCAGTGAAGAGGAACATGACCAGGGACACCACCACACATGAAGGTGCTAGGGTGGTCCTTGGGAGAGGGGGTACAGAGACAAATAAAGCTGCCCACCTGGCAGGGATTAGAGGACTTAAAATTGAGGAACGTTTTCGTAATTGGGTTGTTTGGCTTCCAAAGGTTTTCTTTTTTTTATGCCATCAAAGTTTTGCAAGGTGTCCCAGTTTCAGTTCGCATTTGCCCGGCCGAAGTCTTCTGAGCAAAGCAAGATAATTTTCACTCGAATAAATGCAGTCAAGATGGCGTGAGGGATGTGACAGCAGGCCTCAGGCAGGCATGGCAGGTTCTTTCCGGCACTGGTGTATCCTGTAAGTATCTGTGCCCTTTCTGCTCCTTTTAGCACTCCTTATGGGTCTACTCTGGAGCCTTCATTTTACACTTTATTCTAAAAATGTCTCTTACGGATTTGAATCACATTTTCTCCTGATAATTCCCAAATGGTTCTTACTTTTTCTCCCAGACTTCAAACTAAAGTCTCTGTTTGCCTCTCTCCAGTGGGGGTGTTGATGTGCACTCGTTTTCTTAAATGTAATTTAAAAATACAATACATTATTTTCTTCCCAAATTCATAAACAATTTCTTATCTCCTGAGCTACTGTTGTCTGTTCCTGCTTGTAAACTTGGTTTTGTATTTAATACATGGCTTAACTTCCTCCATCAGTTTGTGTCTTCTAACAAATCCTATCTCTTCCTTCTGTACATTGATAATCACATCACCCTTTTTTTTACTCTTCTATGGAACTACTTTCAACTCTTGTCCTGCATTAAGTTCTGTTGTCCTCTTTAAATAGATTACTGATCCAGTCCACAAATGATTCAGAAGCATTGTGTCTCTGTTCTCATCTCACTTTCACATCTTGTTCAGATCTCTTCATTCCTTCTCCGTCGACTCCCCTTCTGCCTTCAGTTTAGGTTTCAATTGTTGTGTCTTGTTTATAAATGTGATGACTTACCCGCTCCAACTTATGTCTGCAGTTTCTTAGTATACTCCTGTTTTATTTCTTCTCAGTAAAGGCAAACCTCACCGCACTCCTTCCAGTTTCACTAATTTGTCCCGTTTGCACCGAAATAGAGAATTAACCACACCCTCCTTTATAATACCCATTATCTTCCTCCAGTAAACCTGTTTATCACACATTCCCGAACAATATGATTATAATGGTCCTGGGATTGCATGCAATTGGGTCACATCTCATCAGCCCTGGTGTACATCTTAGCAAGACAATATGGTGAAAGGTAGGTCTAGTGCACATAGTTCACCTGTGTAACCCGAAATCTAGCATCCCTGGAAACCTTGTATACATACATCAGAACGTTATCCCACCTGCCTGTCGTAAATTCGATACTGAGTGCCTCCTCCCCCTTTTGACGCGGTTTAACTATATCTACTTGAAATGCAGGGGATTGTGCACCGTGCGATTGTGTGTGTGCAGTTTCCGACGGTAAGGCTGAAGGACAATACCTGTGAAACCTCTCGCTCCCGTCCATGCACGACCAAATAGGCCTTGTGAGCACCACATGGGCCACATGCACCATAAATTGGCACACTGGTAGCTCTGAGCCCTTTCACATCACTTTAAACTGTCTCATCTCTCCAACGGTGAACAAATCACCCATCACCACCAACCAAACATCACTCCAAACCTGTCAGTCATAGTGTTTGGTAAGACTACTAAATCTTGGAAGGCACCAAAGGGGGATCTGGGGTGCATAGATAATCTCAACCCCCCAGTCTGTGCGCATACCTACATCAGTAAAAATAAAGTGCTTGTGGTGGTGTTGGAAGTTTCCTAGTTATTTTCACATCACCTAGCTACAGGGAGGTCCCGACCACGCAGATTGCCTATCCAGTGCATTGACCAGATCAGTTGCCCGACCAGGTAGAACACTTCCATATTAGGCACCCACATCGCTCCACATTAAAGGGGAAGCATCACTTTATTCATTGCCATTATTTTGCATTTGACCTCCTCCAAATCAAGTCGAACAACAAACTACTGGGTTCCTTGAAAAATGCTACTTTTCAAATCATGGGTCTGGCCTCAAAGAAGTACAGCAGCAAAGGAAATAAAATCATTTTAATAACTGTGACTCTGCATTTCGGGGAGACTGATCATTTACTTCAAAATGACACTGAGGACCTCACAGTGTGTCTACATTGTAAATAAACCAAATATACATAGCTTCATGTTGTTAAATAACTAAAAAAACTAAGATATCTGTGTTTGTTGTAGGAAAAATGCCCACATAAAATGCCGCAAAATTGCCGCAAAATGTCCATATTTGTGCCGCTAAATTTCCATTTTTGTGCCTCTAAATTTGCTAATCCATGCCGCTATATCCTGGGGGGTCTGACTAACACACTCCTCTGAACTCTTTATGAGATCAGAGGCAAAAGCACATAACAAGATACTTAGTCAGAATACGTTAAGTTGCACAATTTACGGTTAGGCCCTAGGGGCGAAGCAAACCATATATTAAGAAAGTGGTATAAGTACCACGTCACGAGAAAAGGAAAGGCCTAGGGCCTAGGGAATCGCTGGGGCTACACTATCTGAACTTTAGTTTAGAAGTAGGAGGCCCACAGGCGGCGCGTGCAGTGTCTTTACACACACGCGTGAGTCAATGCAAAGTCAATGGAAACTTAGAAGTTAGATTTAGAAGGATTTAGGACACTTCCAGTTTAGCTAGGAGGAAACAACTAAAAACCTAAGACACTTGGATAGTCAATACCCTTGGGAGCACCGAAGTACTCGCGTTACCTCACCCACGGACGGCGGGTGCATAGGTGTGAAGATGTGTCGGGTTTCGCCGTTGAGTCCTATGGAGCCCTTGAAGAAAGATGCTGCAGGCGACCAGGAGGAAGATGTCCGGGGGGCTTCAAGGGTGGATCGAAGATGAAGAGGACCTGAAAGCAGAGGGGACAGAGTCTGAGTCACTAGCCAGTGACCGGGTGGAACCAGGAAGGAACCAGACGACGTCGAGGAGCAATCAGGTGCTGTCTTGAAGCTTGTCTCTTCAGCCACGCGGACCAGGAGGCGTCGAAGACGACCAGGTGCTGGAGGCGAGCTTTCCCACTAAGGTTCTCGCAGATGGAGGGGTCGACTGCTGGATTTGAGTCAACAAGCCTTGGCAAAGGCAACCTACGCAGGATTCAAAGAAGGCTTCTGGTGCAGACCAGCAAGGTCTGAGGTGCCTCACTTTTGCAGGGAGGCAAGGGCCAGTCTGGAGCAACCAGACCAGCGAGGTGATTCAAAAGGATTGTCGTCACAGAGGCTACTAGCCAACGGGCCAGCAACCGGACAACACATCGAGCAGAACACAAGCAGAAGGGCCCCACGCAGAACTCGTGGAGTGTGAAGGGATGATCTTCGGTGCAGGTGGAGCTCGGGTTCTGGGTTTCTCAGTCCAAAGTGCACAGCTTCGAGGATGCCTCAGGAGCTGCACAGTTAGGAAGTTGCATGCTTTCCAAGATGTCCGGTCCCACGTGTCTCGATGCCTCCACGGATCTCAGCTATGCTGCAGTCATGAAGAGAGGGTCAGAGAGGTCTGGAAGTCTGGGTCTTGTCAGGCTCTGTGCTCGGGTTCCGGCGGGAACGAAGACAAAGCAAGCCGTTGCTTTGCTGGATTGTGCCTGGTTGCCCAGGGTGGTCACTCCTTGGCACAAGGGAGATTCTTCAGTCTTCAGCTTCAGCAGAATGTCGAAGGTCCAGAGTTTCGTGTCAAGTTTCGGTTCAGGATTAATCTAAAGCCCTAAGACTCAACTCCTACCTTTATACAACTAAAAGGGGCTGGATTACTGTCTAGGTCCCTCCTGTGGGTGGGACCAGGAAGGGGGGTGGTTACACCCCCTTTCCTTTGTCCAGTTTCGCGCCTGAGCTGGGGCTGGAGTGCCACAGCAACTGGTTTGAACTGGGGTATGCATGGAGCACCTAGTGTGCCCCAGGCAGTTTCTCAATCTATACAGCCCTCCCTGTCCCAATACACAAAGTCCTGTCTGGGGTGGTGCTCGCACCTCTCCAGGCAGGAAACCTATTGTCCAAACCTCCGTGACTGGAAGGACTCCCAGCAGCAGGAGGTCAGACTTGTGTCTGTGGCAGCAGCGTCCATTTTGTGACGCTGGGGCTCTGGTTAACTTTAACCGGGATAGTCAGCAACAACATGTCTTCTCCCTCTAGAAGGGTGGAATGCACCCCCGTCGCCAGAATTGGCGAGGGGGTAGTATTCCAAAGCGTATGACACCTTACACGACATGTTTTGATAAAGCCAAACCAGAGTTAGCATTTAACCGCGAGGTTCATAATGCACTTAAGAGTATATGGTATGGCAATATCATAGAACAGCTATAAGGATATGGTTCTGAAAGCTGCAGACAGGCTCCGCTCATGCTAGAGCACCATCTCACACATAACCAAGCACTCTGCCTCCAGGATTGTCAAGGCCTGCCATAGGAGTGACTTATAGGTGACTGTGTGTCTATATATAAGGGTAGATATAGGAATACTATACCTAAGCAAGGGGTGATTACACAACCTTGCCCCAGCTGAGAGATCAGCCAGTTGTGTCAGTTTGAGTGGCCAGCCAGGGGTGGCATAATACATGCTGCAGCCCCTGGTAGGCCTTGGTTACACCTATGCCCTGAGTACCTAGGGTACACATCTACAGGGGCTGACAAGGTGAACCAATTCCCAATTGTGGATGTACATAGTGTACATGGTGTGAATTTAAAGAGAGTGCATCTGGGCTGTGGGTCTGATTAGCAGGCCCACAGCCACATCTAAGTCAAAAACCAGTAAAGCAAAAGCAAAAAGCGGGGGTGACCATAGGAAGCAGACCCTACTCTCCTACACAACCCCCCCCCCCCCCCAAAACTTAGGGACATTAAACTAACCTTGACCAGTTGAGTCTTCATGTTCTAAGTGGAAATATCTGGAGAGTCCATCTGCATTGGCATGGTTAGTCCCAGGTCTATGTTCCACTGTAAAGTCCATCCCCTGTAGGGAAATGAACCACCTAAGAAGTTTGGGACCATAGGAGGGGCTTGTGGTCTGTCTGAATCTTGAAGTGAGTGCCAAACAAGTATGGCCTCAGCTTCTTCAGGGCCCAAACCACAGCAAAGGCCTCCCTCTCTACAGCTGACCAATGTTTCTCTCTAGGGGTCAGCCTTCTGCTTATGAAAGCAATGGGCTGGTCTTGACCATCTATATTCAGTTGTGAAAGTACAGCTCCCATACCCAACTCAGAAGCATCTGTTTGGACTATGAACTCTTTGGAGTAATCTGCACTTTTCAGAATAGGTGCAGTACACATGGCCTGCTTCAGGTCATCAAATGCCTTTTGACAGCTAACTGTCCACTGAACTTTCTTTGGCATCTTTTTGGAAATTAAATCATTCAGTGGTGTCACAATGGACCCATAGTTTCTCACAAACTTCCTGTAGTACCCAGACAGGCCCAAGAAAGCTCTGACCTGTGTCTGGGTGATTGGAGGAGTCCAGTCTCTGATGGTCTGGATCTTGCTCTCCAGTGGTTGAACCTGACCCCCACCTACCAGGTGGCCCCGGTACACAACCTTGCTCTGCCCTATCTAGCATTTAGTAGCCTTGCTAGTGAGGCCTGCCTTTTTCAGAGCCTATAAAACATTCCAGAGGTGGACCAGGTGATCCTCCCAGGTGGAGCTAAAGACAGCAATATCATCTAGATAAGCTGCACAATAGTCATCCAATCCTGTGAGAACTTGGTTCACCAGCCTTTGGAAAGTGGCAGGTGCATTCTTCAAACCAAAGGGCATTACCACAAATTGATAATGTCCTCCTGGGGTCGAAAATGCTGTTTTGGCTTTTGCATCCTCAGCTAATCTGATTTGCCAGTAGCCTGCTGTCAGGTCAAATGTGCTCAAGAACTTGGCAGAAGCCAATCTATCAATGAGCTCATCTGCCCTGGGGATGGGGTCGGCATCTGTCCTAGTGACAGCATTGAGACCTCTGTAGTCCACACAAAACCTCATCTCTCTCTTACCATCTTGGGTGTGAGGTTTTGGTACCAGGACTACTGGACTGGCCCAAGAGCTCTCTGAGGGCTCAATAACTCCCAGCTCCAACATCTTTTGGACCTCTGTCCTAATGCAGTCCCTGATATGGTCAGGTTGCCTGTAGATTTTACTCTTGACAGGCAGACTGACACCAGTGTCCACCTCATGGGTGCACCAGCTTGTCTGACTTGGGGTCAGGGAAAACAGATGTCTGAAGGACTAAAGAACTTGTCTGTAGTCCTGTTGCTGATGTTTAGAGAGGCTGCCAGCAAAGACTACACCATCTACTGACCCATCATCAGGGTTCTGAGTAAGCAGGTCCGGGAGAGGGTCACTCTCTTCCTCCTGCCCCTCATCTGTAGCCATGAGCAAGCCCATGTCTGCCCTGTCGACAAATGCTTTTAGTCTGTTGACTTGAAGCACCCTGTGGGGGCTTCTGGGAGTCCCAAGGTTCACCAAATAGGTGACATCTCCCTTCTGTTGAACTATTGTATGGGGTCCAGACCATTTGTCCTGGAGTGCTGCTGGGGCCACTGGCTCCAACACCCACACTTTCTGTCCTGGCTGGTACACAGTCAGCATAGCCTTTTGGTCATTCCAAGCTTTCTGAAGGTCTTGGCTGGCCTCAAGGTTTTTGGAAGTTTTCTCCATATAATCAGCCATCCTGGAGCGGAGACCAAGTACATAGTCCACTATGTCCTGCTTAGGCTTTTTGAGAGGTAACTCCCATCCTTCCTTCACAAGACATAGGGGTCCTCTTACAAGATGCCCAAACAAAAGCTCAAAAGGGCTGTAGCCAACCCCCTTTCTTGGGACCTCTCTGTAAGCAAACAGAAGGCAGGGTAAAAGGATGTCCCATCTTCGCCTCAGCTTTTCAGGTAACCCTTTTATCATCCCTTTGAGGGTCTTGTTGAATCTTTCCACAAGCCCATTGCACTGTGGGTGATAGGGGTGGTGAACTTATAGTTGACACCACACTCCTTCCACGTTGCAGTTAGATATCCTGACATGAAGTTTGCACCTCTGTCAGAGACAACCTCCTTAGGAAACCCCACTCTGGAGAAAACTCCAAGTAGGGCTCTTGCCACAACAGGAGCTGTTGTGGTCTCCAGGGGAATAGCTTCTGGATACCTGGTGGCATGATCCACTACCACCAGTATAAATCTGTGCCCAGATGCTGTTTGGGGGTCCATTGGTCCTACAATGTCCATCCCCACTCTTTCAAAGGGTACCCCCACCACGGGTAGTGGTATGAGGGGGGCCTTTGTGGTACCACCTGATTTGCCACTGGCATGGCAGGTAACACAGGAGCGACAAAACTCCTTGGTATCTTCTGACATATGGGGCCAGTGAAAGTGAGGGACAAGCCTGTCCCAAGTCTTATTCTGGCCCAGGTGTCCTGCTAGGGGAATATCATGGGCCAAGGTAAGAAGGAAGCCCCTAAATTGTAGAGGTATAACCAACCTCCTGGAAGCACCAGGTTTGGGGTCTCTAGCCTCTGAATAAAGGAACCCATCATCCCAATACACTTTATGGGTACCTTGAGCATTCCCAGCAGCTTCAGCAGCAGCCTGCTGT
Source organism: Lissotriton helveticus (assembly GCF_964261635.1). Classification (NCBI taxonomy): domain Eukaryota; kingdom Metazoa; phylum Chordata; class Amphibia; order Caudata; family Salamandridae; genus Lissotriton; species Lissotriton helveticus. Next base: position 73,873,954 of record NC_136073.1, on the reverse strand, counting down.
CTGAGGGGTTCAAGAGAGGAACAGTCTAATTGTGCCTGCCTCAGGTCTGCCCTTGAGGGTCCCCCTGTCCCAAAAAACTCAACCTGATCAGGCTCAAGCTCTTCTAGGACAGTTCCCTCTTGGCTCACAGAATCATCCTCCTGGGAGGGCTGATCCTCAACCTGAGGCAGGGGGGAAGGCACTGCCTTAACCCTCTTGCTTTTTCTCTTGGGTAGTGTCTGGTCTATTGTTCCAAGATCCAGCACTTGTTCAGGTAAGCACTTTTTGGCCTGTGACCTGGTCACAGCAAGGACATGTGCTGATATTCCCAGCATTTCTGCATGGGTCCTATACTCCACCTCAGACCAAACTGAGGTTTCAAGATCATTACCTAACCGACACTCTACAGGAAGGTCTGAACTCACAACAACTCTTTTGAGGCCAGTTACCCCTCCCCAGGAGAAGTTAACAACTGCCATACTATGGGAGGTAGTTGCATTGCTAGCGTTGGTCACTAGGTAGGTCTCACCTAGTATGATCTGTTCAGGGTCCACAAAGTTAGGTGTGACCATGGTGACACTGGCACATGTGTCCCTGTAGGCCTGAGCCATCTTATTATTAATAAAAGGTGTCTGCCTGTACTTGCTCAGATTACTGCGACTTACAGTAGAGGACATTGCTATGTCCCCATCACAGACAAGAACAGCCTGAGTTGGTACTCTGACTAGGCCATAGTCCACCTCAGTTCCCAGGGTCAATCCTACTACACCCTTTTGCTGGGAACCACCACTAACAGCTGGACTAGGGGGAACAGTTGCCTTAGGGGCAATGGTGGTTGGTGCTGTGCCCTTCTTGGTGCACTCACTAAACCAGTGAGAGACTGATTTACAGTATCCACACCAGGGCTTCGTTGGACCTTCTTGTTTCTGTTTGTTCTTTTTGGAGCCACCCTCCCCTGTGCCTTTTGGGGACCTGGTGAAGACTTCTGGTCTTTTTATTTCTGCTCATTACCCTTCTGGTCTGCCTTTTTCTGATCACCCCCCTGGTTCTGGTTTTTCTGCTTAATCCTGGTTCTGACCCATTTGTCTGCCTTCTTTCCCAATTCTTGGGGAGAGGTCAGATCAGAGTCAATCAGGTATTGATGCAATAACTGGTTTTGACAGCTGCTAAGGATTTGCTCTTTCATGATCAAATTATACAATCCTGTATAGTCCTTAACTTGACTTCCCAATAACCAGCCTTCCAGAGCCTTAGTGGCACAATCAACAAAATCAGTCCAGTCCTGAGTCTGTGTCTTCTGGGTATCCCTGAACAACAACCTATATTGTTCAGTGGTTAGGCCAAACCCATCAATCAGAGCACCCTTCAGGACAGAGTAGTTGTTAGCATCCCCATCACTAACTGTGAGGAACTTATCTCTACCTTTTTCTGAAAAGGAGAGCCATAAGATTGCTGCCCACTGACTGTGGGGTACCTGCTGTACTTTGCAGGCCCTCTCCAAAGCAGTTATCCATTTGTGGATGTCATCCCCTTCTTTGTAAGGGGGCACAATCTTGCTTAGGTGTCTATTCTCATAGGACCTATCTTTATCCTTAGGGATATTGCTGCCACCTGTGGGTTCTAACCCGCTCTCTCTATGCTCTCTAGCACGAGCAAGCTTCTCTTTGGCCAGGGCAACCTCTAGTTCTTGCCTCTCAATCCTCAGAGCAGCCTCTCTCATTTTGGCCTCATGTTCCCTTCTCTGGGGAGAGGTCATCTCCCTCTGGGCAGGGCCATGAGAGCCACGTGAAGCATGAGATTGGAGAGAGTCCCTGGAGTGGGATCTGCCTCTTCTCTGCCTCTGGTTAAGCCCACTTGGGGGTCTGTATGAGGGCTGCCCATACTGACTCCCATGTATGCTTAAGTTAGCCTGGCTAAGTCTTCTGACTGGGACCTGGCTGTTCGTCTCAAGATCAGAATCATCGTCTTCCACCCCCTCTTCTTCCTCATCTGGTACAGGAGTATCAGCATTATCATCTGAGGAGGGAAAGACTTCATCTACGCTACCTGTGTCACCTGTCTTAGGTGGCTGTTGAGCATCATACTCTTCTAAGAGCTCAACCAGGAACTTGATGGTAGGGTTTGAACCCTATTTCAGCCTTCTAGAAGTACACAATTGTCTCCATTCTTGGAAAGCTAAGGCTTCATATCTCGAAGCAGTCCTCAAGGGATCTACTTCTGCAGGCAGAGATCAACTGGGGTTCACTGTCTGAGACATGTTTTCTAGTGTGGTGTGGTGTTGCACCTACTTACACTATTTGTTTTCCCACAGAACCTTTCTAGGAGTTGTAGTCAGGGTGTGCTTGGCCCAGGCTCTACAACAGCTAAGTTCAGTAGAACTTAAGTATACTAAGGCTTGTTTTTATATGTACCTATAGGTAACTATGTGATCTTTCAAATGATATCTCAAGATTACAAGTGTTAAAACAACAGCAAGCTCTAATCCCAACCGCTGCACACCAATGTGAGAAGTTGGCCTGGTATGTGATGTTCACTATTCTAGTGAACACCTTGCACCAGTCCAAACAACCGTTATGGTGATGGTTGTAAGTCAACCTTATAGACCAGCTATCCTAGTGGTAGCGTGGACAGAACAGTCTTAGGCTAAAAAGACTCTTGAGGGTGTGTAAAGCCAGCTGTTTTACCATATGTAACCCCTTGAATATCAAATGAAAGGACACCACACAGATTATATATAAAATATATATGTATTTATTTACTTACACACTCCTCTGAACTCTTTATGAGATCAGAGGCAAAAGCACATAACAAGATACTTAGTCAGAATACGTTAAGTTGCACAATTTACGGTTAGGCCCTAGGGGCGAAGCAAACCATATATTAAGAAAGTGGTATAAGTACCACGTCACGAGAAAAGGAAAGGCCTAGGGCCTAGGGAATCGCTGGGGCTACACTATCTGACCTTTAGTTTAGAAGTAGGAGGTCCACAGGCGGTGCGTGCAGTGTCTTTACACACACGCGTGAGTCAATGCAAAATCAATGGGAACTTAGAAGTTAGATTTCGAAGGATTTAGGACACTTCCGGTTTAGCTAGGAGGAAACAACTAAAAACCTAGACACTTGGATAGTTAATATCCTTGGGAGCACCGAAGTACTCGCGTTACCTCACCCACAGACGGCGGGTGCATAGGTGTGAAGATGTGTCGGGTTTCGCCGTTGAGTCCTATGGAGCCCTTGAAGAAAGATGCTGCAGGCGACCAGGAGGAAGATGTCCGTGGGGTCCAAGGGTGGATCGAAGATGAAGGGGACCTGAAAGCAGAGGGGACAGAGTCTGAGTCACTAGCCAGTGACCGGGTGGAACCAGGAAGGAACCAGACGACGTCGAGGAGCAATCAGGTGCTGTCTTGAAGCTTGTCTCTTCAGCCACGCGGACCAGGAGGTGTCGAGGATGACCAGGTGCGGGAGGCGAGCTGTCCCCCGAAGGTTCTCGCAGATGGAGGGGTCGACTGCCGGATTGGAGTCAACAAGCCTTGGCAAAAGCAACCCACACAGGATTCAAAGAAGGCTTCTGGTGCAGACCAGGAAGGTCTGAGGGGCCTCACCTTTGCAGGGAGGCAAGGGCCAGTCTGGCGCAACCAGACCATCGAGGTGATTAAAAAGGATTGTGGTCACAGAGGCTACTAGCCAACGGGCCAGCAACCGGACAACGCGTCGAGCAGAACACAAGCAGAAGGGCCCCACGCAGAACTCGTGGAGTGTGGAGGGCTGATCTTCGGTGCAGGTGGAGCTCGGGTACGGGGTTTCTCAGTCCCCAGTGCACAGCTTCGAGGATGCCTCAGGAGCTGCACAGTTAGCAAGTTTCAGGCGTTCCAAGATGTCTGGTCCCACGTGTCTCGTCGCCTCCACGGATCTCAGCTATGCTGCAGTCGTGAAGAGAGGGTCAGAGAGGTCTGGAAGTCTGGGTCTTGTGAGGCTCTGTGCTCGGACAAAGCAAGACGTTGATTTGCTGGATGGTGCCTGGTTGCCCAGGGTGGTCACTCCTTGGCCACAAGGGAGATTCTTCAGTCTTCAGCTTCAGCAGAATGTCGAGGGTCCAGAGTTTCGTATCAAGTTTCGGTTCAGGATTAATCTAAAGTCCTAAGACTCAGCTCCTACCTTTATACAACTAAAAGGGGCTGGATTACTGTCTAGGTCCCTCCTGTGGGTGGGACCAGGAAGGGGGGTGGTTACACCCCCTTTCCTTTGTCCAGTTTCACGCCAGAGCTGGGGCTGGAGTGCCCCAGCAACTGCTTTGAACTGGGGTATGCATGGAGCACCTAGTGTGCCCCAGGCAGTGTTTCAATCCATTCAGCCCTCCCTGTCCCAATACACAAAGTCCTGTCTGGGGTGGTGCTCGCACCTCTCCAGCCAGGAAACCTATTGTCCAAACCTCCATGACTGGAAGGACTCCCAGCAGCAGGAGGTCAGACTTGTGTCTGTGGCAGCAGCGTCCATTTTGTGACGCTGGGGCTCTGGTTAACTGTAACCGGGATAGTCAGCAACAACATGTCTTCTCCCTCTATAAGGGTGGAATGCTACCCCCGTCGCCAGAATTGATGAGGAGGTAGTATTCCAAAGCGTATGACACCCTACACGACATGTTTTGATAAAGCCAAACCAGAGTTAGCATTTCACCGCGAGGTTCATAATGCACTTAAGAATATATGGTATGGCAATATCATAGAACAGCTATAAGGACATGGTTCCGAAAGCTGCAGACAGGCACAGCTCATGCTAGAGCACCATCTCACACATAACCAAGCACTCTGCCTCCAGGATTGTCAAGGCCTGCCATAGGAGTGACTTATAGGTGACTGTGTGTCTATATATAAGGTAGGATATAGGAATACTATACCTAAGCTAGGGGTGATTACACAACCTTGCCCCAGCTGAGGGATCAGCCAGTTGTGTCAGTTTGAGTATCCCGCCAGGCATGGCATAATACATGCTGCAGCCCCTGGTAGGCCTTGGTTACACCTATGCCCTGAGTACCTAGGGTACACTTCTACAGGGGCTGACAAGGTGAACCAATTCCGAATTGTGGATGTACCTAGTGTACATGGTGTGAATTTAGAGAGAGTGCATCTGGGCTGTGGGTCTGATTAGCAGGCCCACAGCCACATCTAAGTCGAAAACCAGTAAAGCAAAAGCAAAAAGTAGGGGTGACCATAGGAAGCAGACCCTACTCTCCTACAGGAATGAGTTACTGCGTCCTTATAAAGAGGGAGGTGTATAGAGCCAGAGGATACCCCCAAAAATATGGAAGTTGGATATGATGTTCTGGGGAAGGAGGGATTAACACAACCCTTGCATTAAGGTCTAGTACATTTAGGTTCAATATTGGACAGATATATACACTTGTGGGTTGTGCAAGTCATGGTGGAGACCCATATGCTACATTGCTCTGACATAATTTACAACACTGTTTCCCCCCTAAAAATGTGTGTGTGTGTGCGTGTATATATATATATATATATATATATCAGGTTTCACTTGTACAAACCAGTGAAATTCAGCAGTAATAGTTAGTTGAGGTAACTCAGCTAACTTGTGCCCCTAAAATGCACTGCTTAGGACCTTGCATATTACATCACTCATGACATGGTCAGTGACATCACCGATGGCTTCACTGATGGCATCTCAAATTACATCACTGATTACATCATCTGGTGACTGTGAGTGTTTTTAAAACGTTTGAATGTTAAATATATATACCAAGGTGTTTTGGTGAATCAGTGGGTGTATGAGTGCCTGTATGGATGTTTCAGTGGGTGTGTGACTGACTGTATAAGTTAGTGAATCTGAAAGAAACAGGTTAGTATTAAATTCCTTACCTTAGAATATCCCCAGGCGTCAGACTGGATCCGGAAATTTTTGCGTAGCGGTACCCATGCGCGTTGGTAGGCGTCGTCTGCGGCTCCGCGCGCGTCCTCGGAGTCGTAGGCGCCGTGATGACGTTGTCGGAATACTTAGACGCCGCCCTTGCGCGCTGACGTCGGTTCCTATTTTTTCCGCGCCAGCAAGCGCCGATCCGGAAAAAGTGGTACCCTTAGTCACTTTTTGACTAAACTTTTTCGATCATTTTTGATCATTTTTTCAAAGTCGTTTGACTCCGTAGGTGCCGGTAGGAATGCCCGGGTTCAAACCCTGCTCCGACCCCCATCGCCGGTGTCTACATTGCCTGGGGCTCGACCACGACGACAAGTCGTGCCCCGACTGCTGGGCCTTGACGTCGAAGGCTAGGCGGTAGCGGTCCCGCAAGCGCCTCGAGCTCCGGCAGTCGGCCCCGCGCTGCTCGAGGTCCCAGTCCAGGAGGAGGTCGAGGGACAGGTCGCGGGGCTGAAGTCGTCACAGCTCGTCGAGTCGTCACCACTCGTCGGGCTCCAAGTCCTCAGTTAAGAGGCACAAGAAGTCAAAGAAGCGGCACCGCTCTTCTGACTCCCCCGACGCTCGCACGATGCAGCCGGGGTTTCGAGCGACACCGCCCACGCGGCTCTGCCAGAGCCGCTGGCGTCGTGGCCTGCTCCATGTCCGTCGGTCCCTGGGCAGCACGCGACGCCGGAGGAGATCGAAGCGTTCCTCATGGCCATTAGGTCACTCTCTTCTCCGTCTGGTTCCGCGGCGCCTTCGGGCACTGCGGCTCCGGCTGGGAGTCCGAGCGGGCCGGGCGCTTCGGCCCCGGCGCCGTCGGGTGCTCCGGCCCCGGCGGAAACTTCGGTCCCGACGCCGCAGGTCTCTACTGGATCCGGTCCCGGATCCAGGTCGCCGCCGGTCCGCCTTACGACCTCGCCGGCGCCGGCCTTAAGGGTGTCTCCCCTGGCGCCGACCTCGGTCGACGTTGTCCCCAATTCTGCTCTCGATTCGGCTCCGGCACCGGAGCCGCGTCAGTCCACGCCGATATCGACGCCGATGGGAGATTTTTACTTCTACGAGCCGACCCCGTCCTTTGAGCCTGACTATCAGGAGATGGGTGGCGAAGCAGACTGGGAGGGATCTGAGGACCCTCTGGCACCTGAGTGCCAGTCTTATCAGGACTGGACAGAGGAGCTTGGGGATGGCAGTGGTCTGGACACTTCGCCCGACACTGACTTTGTCTCCCCTCCTACCGTGGCTACGGAGGAGGGGGCTGCTTATAGTGTGGTGTTGACGAGGGCGGCCAAGGCCTTGCGCCTTGAGCTCCCTGTCGCGGCCTTGAGGACTAACCTCCTCACAGAGGTCCTTAACCCGCAATTAAGCTCAGCGGAGCCTCTGTTGCCGTTTAATGAAGACTTGACTGACGTTCTTCTGGGCACCTGGTCCAGGCCCGCTACAGGTCCTCCTGTAGATAGGAACATGGCCAGACGCCACCGCCCAGCCCCGGGCGACCCTTGCTTCCTGTCCATCCCCCCCCGCCCCCCTCCCCCGAGAGTCTGGTTATTCAGGCCTCTAACTCCCAGACCGCCTGTCAGCCCCGCGCCAGCAAACTGCTGCCCTTCGCTCCTTTCGTGGCCACGGAAGGGTCGCCCCTACACGTCCTGCCAGCCACGGCCCGCAGACTAACATCCAGCGCGGTGGCGGACGTGGTAACCACCGTGGCGGTGCCAGGGGACAAAGGCGAGGCCAGTCCACATCCACCCCCGCAGCATCTGCCTCAAAGCCTTCCTAGTCCGAGCCCATTCGACGCCAGAGGGCGGCAGGGTTCGCCATCACCTCCTTCACTGCCGGCAGTCACTTCGGACAGGTGGGTGCTGCAAATCGTCCGAATGGGCTACTCCCTCCCCTTCGAGGCGACCTCTCCAGCCATGCCACCGCAGTGCCACCGTGTGTCGGGGGATCACTTGCGTCCTCTGCAGGAGGAAGGTATGGCCCTCTTGGCCAAGGGGGCCATCGAGCGCGTTCCTGGGCCAGAAGTAGGGTGTGGTTGCTATTCCCACTACTTTCTGGTTCCCAAGAAGGGCAAAGGGGGCCTATGCCCTATCTTGGACCTCAGGAATATCAACGGCTTCCTCCGGAAACAGAAGTTTAAGATGCTGACTTTGGCTCAGGTCTTGGCTGCCCTGGACCCAGGAGACTGGATGGTAGCGTTGGACTTGCAGGATGCGTACTTCCACATCCCCATCCTGCCGGCCCACAGGCGCTACCTGCGGTTCACGGTGGGCCACGAGCACCTTGTTTACCGTGCTCCCCTTCGGGCTTACCAGCGCCCCACGGGTGTTCACGAAAGTGATGGCGGTGGTCGCTGCTCATCTGCGCAGGTTACGGGTTTCAGTCTTCCCCTACCTCGACGACTGGTTGTTGAAGGCGGGCTTGCCCCAGACAGTCGTCAGCCACCTCCAGACTACGGACGACCTCCTGCACCAGCTGGGGTTCTCCATCAATGTGCCGAAGTCACACCTGTGTCCCTCTCGGAAGCTCCTCTTCATCGGAGCGGTTCTAGACTCGGCGCAGTTCGGGTTTATCCTCCCGAACAGAGGGTTTGGGATATTCAGGCTCTGATTCCGATCTTTCAGCTTTTATCCCGGATTTCGGTCAGGTTGACGCTGCGGCTTCTAGGGCTGATGGCCTCCTGCATCCTTCTAGTGCATCACGCCAGGTGGCGGATGCGGGCTCTGCAGTGGGACCTGAAGTTTCAGTGGGCCCAGCATCAGGGCAATTTGTCCGACCATGTCTTGATCTCGGAGGGCACTGCAAGACAATTGCAGTGGTGGCTCCAGGACCGCGATTGGGTCAGTGGCAGATCCCTCTCCCTTCCCCAACCGGAGCACGCAGTTGTGATGGACGCGTCTCTCCAGGGCTGGGGAGGCCACATGGGAGAGGCGGAGATCAGAGGCCTCTGGTCTCCGGCGGAGTCCCAGCTCCATATCAACCTTCTGGAGCTGCGGGCGATCCGTCTTGCACTAAAGGCATTCCTCCCCTCTGTCCGGGGGAATGTAGTGCAGGTGTTCACGGACAACACCACCGCCGTGTGGAACTGCAACAAGCAAGGTGGGGTGGGGTCATGGACCTTCTGCCAGGAGGCCCTGCGCCTCTGGCAGTGGCTGGAACATCAGGCCGTGATCCTGGTGGTTCAACACCTGGCACGTTCTCTGAACGCCAGGGCGGACGAACTCAGCCGTCGGTGCATGATGGATCACGGAGGGCGTCTGAACTCGGACGTGGCGCAAGGCCTCTTTCAGCAGTAGGGATAGCCTTGGTTAGATCTATTCGCCACAGAAGAGAACGCGCAATGTCATCAGTTCTGCACGTTGGAATTTCCAAGGCGGCACTCGCTCGCGACGCTTTTCGTCGCGAGTGGAGTTGTGGTCTGTTGTACGCCTTTCCGCCTATACCACTTCTGCCCAGAGTGCTGAAGAAGATCAAGCGCGACCCGGCCCAAGTCATCCTTGTGGCTCCGGACTGGGCACGAAGGTACTGGTATCCAGAGCTACTCAGCATGTCAGTCAATCCCCCGGTTCGTCTGCCTCTTCAGGAGGAACTTCTGTCGCAGCAGCAGGGGACGGTCCTCCACCCGAACCTGTCCAGCCTCCACCTCCATGCATGGAGATTGAACGGCGACAGTTGAGGCCATTTGACTTGCCTCCTGAAGTCTGTGATGTCATTCTGACAGCCAGGCGTCCCTCCACAAAGACGGTATACGCCTGCAGGTGGAACAAATTTGTGGCATGGTGCACAGCAAAGGCTGTGGATCCACTCTCTGCCCCTCTTTCTGAGGTTATCCTCTTTCTTCTCTCTCTTGCCCAGCAGTGCTCTGCTATGGGCACTATCAGTGGCTATCTTTCTGCCATTTCCGCCTTCTTTAGGCTCCCTGATCAGCCCTCTTTGTTCAAGTCCCCAGTTGTGAATAGGTTTTTGAAGGGCATCACTCATATGTTCCCTCCTGTTCCTTTCGTGATGCCTCAGTGGGACTTGAACCTTGTTCTTACCTTTTTGATGTGTGCTCCTTTCGAGCCACTTCATAACTGTCCTCTTCGTCTTCTTATTCTAAAGACTGCTTTCCTGTTTGCCATCACCTCTGCCAGGAGAGTGAGTGAGCTCCAGGCTCTTTCTTGCAAACCTCCCTTCCTTTCTGTCCATCCGGACAAGGTTGTGTTGCGTACCCGTCCTTCTTTCCTGCCCAAGGTAGTCGCAGCCTTCCACATCGGGCAGTCCATCACCTTGCCCACCTTCTATCCGCCTTCACATCCCTCGAAAGAGGAAGAGAGGCTCCACCGTCTGGACCCAAAACGTGCGCTCTCCTTCTACCTTGATCGCACACGCCAGTTCCGGTGGATGACCAACTCTTCGTTGGTTACGTAGGTGCGAAGAAGGGACGGGTGGTGCACAAGCGGACCATCTCTTGGTGGGTCGTGTTGTGCATCAAGGCATGCTACTCCTTGGCTAAAAAGGAGCCTCCTGTTGGGCTGAGGGCCATTCCACTTGGGGCACGGCGGCTACCACTGCCCTAGTCCGGGGAGTCCCCTTTCAGGACATTGGTCAGGCAGCTACGTCGGCCTCGCTGCACACGTTTGCAAGACACTACTGCCTAGACAGCCAAGTCCGGAGAAATGGCTTCTTTGGCCGTTCCGTTCTCCAGGACTTTCTGGTGTAATTATTGGTTCGCAGACTGTGAGAAGTTGGCCTGATATGCAGTGCTCACTATTCTAGTGATCACTATGTATCATTCCAAACGACCCTTATTGATGATTGGTTGTAAGTCAACCTGATAGACCAGCTATCCTAGTAGCATGGACAAGAGCAGTCTTTAGGCTTAACTCTAGAGGGCGTGTTAAGCCAGCTGTTTTACCATCACATTTACCCCTTGAACACCAAGTGAAAGGACACCACACAAGTTGTTATGAAAATAAAGTATATTTATTTATAACAAGACTACCCTGAACTCTTTATGAGTCAGGGAGCTAAGCACAGTACAAAACTCTTAAAGAAATACTTAAAGTCGCACAATTTACACAAATGCCCGAGGGGCACGAAAAACCATATACTACAAAAGTGGAATGCGAATTACTAGCAGGTAAGTAACTATTCTCAGAGGCTTTGGGATCGCTAGGACTAGACTACTGAACCTTTAGATTACGAGCAGGAGGCCTAGGGAGATCGGGTGCAGCGTGTGCACTCTCACGCGGGATGCGGAACAAAGTCTATGGAGGCTAGTAAATGCAAAGTTAGTGTTATCGGACGAATCCGACTAGGTAGAGCTGAAACGAAAAAGGATCTGGACACTTAGATAGTTAAGCTATGCTGGAGCACCGAAATGCTTAGGTTACCTAGCCCAGGGGCTGCGGCTGCATAGGTCTGAAAAGACGTCGGGAATCCTCGTTGCAGTCTATGGAGCCTGAAAGAAGAAGTTGCTGGCAGGCGACCAGTGAAGATGTTCGATGTGATCCAAGCCTGGATCGATGAAGATGGAGACCTGTAAGCAGAGGGGACCAAGTCCTGAATCACTAGCCAGTGATTAGGTGGGCACCAGGATGGCACCGGGCGAAGTCACCTCGACCAGGTGAGTGGGCGACGCTGGGCTCTGCTGTCTCTCGGACCAGGATGCGTTGTTGGCGACCAGGATGGAGGGGCGAGCTGTCCCACGAAGGTATCTGCTGTCGACGTCGCTGGACCCAGGATTGGGGCAACAACTCTTGGCAAATGCAAGCCCACGCGGTGGACTCAAAATGGCGTCTGGAGTGGACCAGGAGGGTCCGGGGTGCTCCTCTGTTGGAGGGGAGCTAGGGCCAGTCTGGAGCAACCAGACCAGCGGTGTTGTCGTCGTGGTTCGTCGTCAGAAGGGCCACTAGCCAACGGGCAAGTGTCCTGGACAACGCGGTGAGCAGCAAAGAGCAGAAGGGCCCCACGCAGATCTCGTGGATGCTGGAGGGATGGACTTCGGTGCTGGAGCTGCTCAGGGTTGGGGCTTCTCAAACCCCAAAGCACTCACTCAAGGATCCCTCGGTGGTCGTGCTGGGCAAGCGTCATGCAGTCTTGAAGATGGCCGGTCCCTCGAGGTCTCGTCACACCCACGAATCTCAGCTGGGCTGATGATGCAGGTAGAGGTCAGAGGTGCCAGGGAAGCTGGTTCTCGTCGAGCTGGGCAGTCTTGATCCGGAGGAGAGACTTACAGCAAACCGCGATGCTTGGATGGTGCCTGCGGGTGCAGGGTGACTACTCCTTAGTCACACGGGAGAAATCTTAGGAAGAAGTCTTGAGTTCCTTTCGTAGAAAGTAGTTTCAGGATTCAAAGATGATCTAATTTGGAAGGGGGCCTGCTCCTACCTTTATCCTGAGAAAAGGGGCTGGCATGCGACTAAGTCCTGCCCTATGGGTGGGACTAGGAGGGGGGTGGTTACACCCCTCTCCTTTGTCCGGTCTCTCCCCAGCTCAGGGGCTGGTGTGCCCCAGGAACTGGTTTGAGCCGGCATATGCACAGTGAGCACCGGGGTGCCACTTGCAGTCACCTTCCTCTATAGCCCTGCCTACCTGGGATACACAAAACCCTGTCTGGGATGGTGCTGGCACCGCCCCTGACAGGAAACCCTTTGTCCAAGCACTCCTCGCTGGAAGGACTCCCAGCAGCAGGAGGTCAGACTTGTGTCTCGGTGGCAGCATCCATTTTGTGGAGCTCAGGCTATGTCCAACTTTAACCGGGGTTACAGGCTACCAACATGTCTTCTCCCTCTAGAAGGGTGGAATGCTACCCCCGTCGCCAGAACTGGCGAGGGGGTAGTATTCCAAAGCGTATGACACCTTACACGACATGTTTAGATAATGTCAGATCAAAGTTACCATAACCGCGAGGATTATAAGGCACTTAAGAGTATATGGTCTGACGCTATCATGGAAACGGCTACGGGATAGATCCCGAAAGCCGCAGACAGGCTCAGCTCATGCCAGAGCACCATCTCACACGATTCCAAGCACTCTGCCTTCAGGATTGTTAAGGCCTGCCATAGGAGTGACTGATAGGAGATCTGTGTGCCCATTTTCAGTTTAGATATAGGTATACTATATCTAGAGCAGGGGTGATTACACCTCCTTGCCCCCAGCTGTCAAGCAGCCAGTTGTGTCTGTTTAGTTAGTCAGCCCAGGGGTGGCATAATACATGCTGCAGCCCCTGGGAGACTTCTGGGTGCACCTCTGCCCTGGGTACAGGGACTTGGAGAGGGCCCAGTGCCAATTCAGTACCTGGGTACAATTTGGAATAGAGAGAACAGCTAGGCTGTGGGTCTGATTAGCAGGCCCACAGCCAGGGAAAGTCGTAAACCAGTGAAGCAAAAAGCAAAAATCTGGGTGATCATAGGATTGCAGACCCTACTCTCCTACACAGACCCACCTCCGGGGTTGGTATTGCTGGGGTATCTATTCTAAGGTAAGGAATCTAATACTAACCTGTTTCTTTCAGATGCACAAGTTACTTACTTTCGGTAACGATATATCTGGAAGAAACAGTAGTTAGTATTAGATTCCTTACTGACCCACCCATCCTCCCTGTTCTGCGAACCAGTATCTAGGCTTAAGGTCATCCCTTTCTGATAGATACATCTGCTGTGTGGATTCCTCACCTTGTGAATATCCCCTTGCGCCAGCAACATTCGGAAATTCTTTTCGTAGCTTCGCGCCGACGTGGACTTGGACGTCATAGAGGCACGGCACCACTCGCGACTCCGCTGACGTCACCGACGCCTATAATAGGCCCACGCCAGCGTGATGACATCAGTTCCCTTTTTTCCGCGTCGTCGACGCTAACGGTTTTCTTGGATCTGTAGCTTCTTGGTAACTTTGTTAATCTTGTTCTATTATTGCTGTTTCTGTTTTCTTCGAGATGTCGTCGAAGAAGACTGGCTTTAAGGCTTGCGGAGAATGTGGCAAGACAATGTCTATTACTGACCCGCATGAGTGCTGCGTCTGGTGCCTGATTTCCGACCATGACGTCGAGGATTGTCCTTGTTGTAAGAAGATGACCCCAAAGGCTCTGCGAGAAAGGGAGACGAAACTCCTCGTGGCAAAGCTGAAGAGTAAGAAGGTTAAAAAGACTTCGAAGTCTCGATCTCGGCGTTCGAGGTCGAGGTCTCGATCGAAGTCGCGCTCGGACTCGTCTTCAGCTCATGTTTCAAGATCCTCAAGGAAGAAACATAAGAAGAGGAGCCATGAGTCACGTCATCACTCAGGGAAGGACTCTGGTTCGAGGCCGAAGTCGCAGGTAAAACTTCCTAATAAAGAAGCAGAGGTTTCGGCGTCGGAGGCTCAGGACTCTGTTGGTGAAGCTTCGCATCCGAATTCGCCAGAGTCGCCAAAGCAGATGGCTATCCCTTCTCCAGATCGGTCCAATCCTTCTGGTCAGGAGGATGAAGGTGAGGTGCAGGAGGTTGGTGAGGCCGAGGTTCCGGTGCCTGCAGGTTCGTCGACCCCGGTTCCGAGACTCGAGGAAGAGGTCGATGTCGTGTCGACTCCGCCTCCTCGAGAACAGCCCGGGGGACGTATCCAGATTTTCCGGCTTCAGGTCAGGATCCATCCCATTTCCTGAACGCCATGTTTGGTGTTTATTCCTGGGCGATGTACCCGTCTGGTGCACCTGTTGGTCCCACGGGTCCTATGTCTTTTAACTTGGGTGTTCCCCAAGCTTATGCTCCTGCGCCCTTTATGCCTTTTATGCAGGCTCTACCACCGCATTGGCATTTTCCGACACCGCCTGTGTCGTCGACGCCGAAGTGTAAGACGCCGACTCCGATTTCATCGATGCCGGTGCCTACGACTCCGAGGCAGGATTCTGTTCGACCTCGTGTGAAACGACCTCATCCGACTTCGGGTTCGACGCCGGCCCCGGCCCCGTCGGAGTCGATTCCGGATCCTTCGACTTCTATCGTGAAGGAAAGGTCACGGAGAGAAGCCCAGAGACTTCTGGAGGAAGAACAATATCGGTATGCTGATATGGTGGAAGGAGAGTTGCAAGAGTCTGAAGATCCTTTTGAGGACCTGGGAGAGGCCAGTGGGCTTGAACTGTCTCCTGAGTGGGATTTGGCTTCGGTGTCGAATGTGCCTTCAAAGGATGTGGTGCCTTATCACACGGTTATCAAAAAGGCGGCAAATTTGTTGAACATTACTCTGCCTCTGCTGAGTATAAGTCAAATCTTTTAACTGAAGTTCTTCACTCACCCTCCTCTTCTATTGAGCCAATGCTGCCCTTTAATGATGTATTAGCTGAACCCATCTATGAGGTTTGGAAGAAGCCGTTGTCTACTCCTGCGGTTTCTAGGGCAGTGGCGAGGAGGTACAGGGTTGCACCTGGTGACCCTGATTTTTTGTCAACGCACCCCCTGCCTGAGAGTTTGGTTGTGCAGGCTGCCTGCTCGAAGAGGTCTGCTGGGGCTTTTCCGCAGGTTCCTGGGGATAAGGAGTCCAGAAAGCAAGATCAGGCTGCCAAGAAGGTCTTCTCCTCAGCCAGTATGGCGTTAAAGTCAACCAACGCAACTTGTCTGATGGGGCGGTATGTCCATGCCTTGATGGATTCTGTTAAGCAGTTGGTTCCGAAAATCCCTGAGGAGGATAGAAAGGATTTCAGGAGGTGATATCGGATACTCAGGCTGCTGCGAGGCAGGTGATTCAGAGTGGGTTGGACACTGCTGATTCGGTGGCGAGAGTCATGGGCTCTTCTGTGGCCACTAGGAGAGCTGCATGGCTTAAAACGTCGGAGTTCTCTACAGATGTTGAGTCTGTTTTGATGGACTTGCCTTTTGATGGCTCAGGATTGTTTGGCAAGAAGGCTGATGCGGCCTTGGAACGTTTTAAAGACAGTAGGGCCACTGCGAAATCTTTGGGCCTTCAGTCCAGGGGTACTACTGGAAGGCGCTTCAGAGGATTTGGCAGATCTTCCTTTCATTCCTACAGACCATCTCAGCAGCAGCCACAGCAACAGCAAAATACGCTGTACAAATCATACAGGGGCAGACAAAGAGCCCGTCCTAGAGGCCGTCAAGCTTCCTCCTCCTCCTCTTCTTCCCCTTCCGAGCCCCCTGCCAACGCAGCAAAGCAGCCCTAGATCCGCCATTCCGGATCATGTGGTCCCAGTGGGGGGCCGGCTTACCCATTTCCTACGAGATTGGGAATTGATAACATCGGATCTTTGGGTTCTCAATCTCGTGGGGAATGGGTATGCTCTTCCCTTTCTGGAGTTTCCCCCAAATTACCCTCCTTGCCAGGGTTATTGTTCGGAGGACCACCTGCTTCTCCTGCGGGAAGAAGTCCTGGCACTGTTCAGAAAGGGTGCGATAGAGGTGGTTCCGGAGCAGGAGAGGGGCCAGGGATGCTACTCCCGGTATTTTCTGATCCCCAAGAAGGATGGCAGACTTCGGCCAATCCTAGATCTCAGGATCTTGAACCTTTACCTGAAACAGGAAAAGTTCAAGATGCTCACTCTTGCACAGGTTCTTCAAGCGCTGCTGGAAGAAGACTGGATGGTGTCGCTCGACTTACAGGATGCGTATTTTCATATTCCCATCTTGAAGTCGCACAGAAAGTATCTCCGTTTTACGGTTGGGTCGCAACACTACCAGTTTGCGGTCCTTCCGTTTGGTCTTACTACTGCGCCTCGAGTCTTCACCAAGGTGATGGCAGTGGTGGCAGCACATCGGGGATTCCAGTGATCCCCTATCTGGACGACTGGCTGATCAAAGCAGAGTCGCCGGAGAAGGTGCTCCATCATCTGCAAGAGACAACTCAGTTGTTGCACAGGTTGGGTTTTTCGATAAATGTACCCAAGTCTCACCTGGTGCCTTCCCAGCGCAACCTGTTCATAGGTGCGGTACTGGATACAACTGTATGCCATGCATTCCCTCCTCATCAAAGGATTCGCGACATACAAGCAATGATTCCTTTATTTTTCAATGGAGCGGTTGTTCCAGTCCTGAAGGTCCTTCGCCTGCTCGGTCTGATGGCTTCTTGCATTCTGTTGGTCAACCATGCACGCTGGCACATGAGGGCACTCCAATGGTGCCTCCGCAGGCAGTGGTATTAGCACAACCGAGATCTCAGGGAGTCAGTGAGGATCTCCAGAGAAACTGCGGCGGATCTGTCTTGGTGGAGCGTGGAAGGCAATCTGTCGCAAGGAAAGCCTTTCCAACTACCTCCATCGGTGGCCACAGTAATATCGGATGCATCCGCTCTAGGGTGGGGTGCTCATCTGGGGGACCTGGAGGTCAAGGGTCTTTGGTCTCGGGAGGAGAGGTTGCTTCATATCAACCTTCTAGAATTGCGGGTGATACGTCTGGCGCTCAAGGCCTTCCTCCCTTCCCTTCGCGGTCGTTCGGTCCAGGTCCTGACGGACAACACGACCGCGATGTGGTACATCAACAAACAGGGAGGAGTGGGGTCACAGTGTCTCTGCAGAGAGGCTCTGCGCCTCTGGTCCTGGGTTCAGGACCATCGGATTTGTCTGATGGCAAATCATCTGGCCGGAGTTCAGAACGTTCGTGCAGACAGTCTCAGTCGGCAGTTCTCTGCCGACCACGAGTGGAGGCTTCATCCGGAGGTAGTTCGCTACGTCTTTCGGACGTGGGGGACTCCTCAGGTGGACCTTTTTGCCACTCAAGAGAATGCTGACTGCCCGTTATTCTGCAGTCTCCAGTATCCGATGCAAGGAGCCTTGGAGGACGCGTTTCAGTTGAGTTGGGGCTCACGACTCCTTTACGCATTCCCTCCCATACCCTTGATTCCTCGGGTTCTGAGGAAGATTCGCCAAGACCGGGCCCAAGTTATATTGATCGCCCCGGATTGGCCAAGAAGGGTGTGGTACACAGATCTTCTCCACCTCTCCTCGTGCTCGCCACTCCGTCTCCCTCACAGGGCAGATCTCTTCTCCCAGATGGAGGAGCAGGTTCTACACCCCCACCTCCAGACCTTACACCTTCATGCCTGGAGATTGAACGGGGCAACCTGAGTTCTTTTTCTCTCCCGCCTGATGTAGTGGATGTTATCTTGTCAGCCAGGCGTGACTCCACTAAGTCCATCTATTCTTATAGGTGGTCAAAATGTGGTATTTGGTGCAGGGAGAAGTCTATGGACCCTTTGAAGGCTATTTATCTGATGTTCTCCAGTTTGCCCTTTCTCTGGCACAGCAGGGTCTTGCTGTTGCCACAGTGAAGGGCTATCTTTCAGCGCTGTCGGCTTTTATCTGTTTGCCTGACCAGCCCTCTCTTTTTAAATCTCCTGTAGTCTTAAGGTTTTTGAAGGGCCTCATAAATAAGTTCCCTCCTACTCCTTTTATTGTGCCTCGGTGGGACTTATATCTTGTTTTGACCTTTCTGATGGGTGCTCCCTTTGAGCCTCTTCATAAATGTCCTATGAGGCTTTTGACTCTTAAGACAGTTTTCCTCGTGGAGATAACCTCGGCAAGGAGGGTAAGTGACCTTCAAGCTCTTAGTTCCAAGCCCCCTTTCTTGACCATTCATGCTGATCGAATGGTTCTTAGGACCAGGGCTGCTTTTCTGCCTAAGGTGGTGACTCCTTTCCACCTTGGTCAATCCATTACCCTCCTACCTTTTATCCTCCCCCACACCCTTCCAAGGAGGAGGAGAGATTACACCGTCTGGACCCCAAGAGGGCGGTGTCTTTTTACTTGGACAGAACTAAAGACTGTCGGTTGGATGCCCAGCTCTTCATTGGCTTTGCTGGTTGCAAGAGAGGAAGAGCGGTCCATAAGAGGACTTTATCAAGATGGATCGTCCTCTGTATTAAGATCTGCTACTCTTTGGCCGGTAAGGAACCACCAGAGGGTATAAGGGCTCATTCTACTAGAGCTAAGTCTTCGACCTCAGCATTGGCTAGAGGTGTGCCTGTAGACGATATTTGTAGGGCGGCAACTTGGTCTTCCCTCCACACATTCGCGAAGCATTACTGCTTGGATTCCGAGGTGAGGAGGGACGGTCATTTTGCACGCTCTGTCCTTCAGGATTTCCTGGTCTAGAAGAGTGGACACCCTCCTCCGGGAGTGGGGACTGCTGTGGGACTCTATTCACAAGGTGAGGAATCCACACGGCAGATGTATCTATCAGAAGAACAAGTTCCTTACCTTCGGTAACGCTTTTTCTGGTAGATACAATATCTGCCTGTGGATTCCTCACTGACCCACCCGCCTCCCCGTTGTCCACTCTTCTATGCCAGAGTTTCTATTATGTATTTGTTTTATTTTCAAGGGGTTGTTTATTTCAAATGTTTTGTTGCGTTTGCTTCACACTGTGTGTGTTACCTTGATATTTGTACTGCGTATACTGGGTATATGTCTACTGTCATTGGTCCGTCCGTGTGCCTCGAAGGCACGGAAAAAAGGGCGGAACTGATGTCATCACGCCGGCGTGGGCCTATTATACGCGTCGGTGATGTCAGCGGAGTCGCGAGCGGTGCCGTGCCTCTGACGTCCAAGTCCACGTCGGCGCGAATCTACGAAAAGAATTTCCGAATGTTGCTGCCGCAAGGGGATATTCATAAGGTGAGGAATCCACAGGCAGATATTGTGTCTACCAGAAAAAGCGTTTCCGAAGGTAAGTAACTTGTTCTTCAGGGCCCTAGTTTCATGGCCCAGTGTTGGTTTTTATCATGGCTCTGCGTTTTCTGGTGCGGAAAAGCTATGTATAAGAACTGACGTCAGCGCGCGAGGGTGGCGTCTAAGTACTCCTACGACGTCATCACGGCGCCTACGATGCCGAGGACTGACGCGGAGCCGCGGACGACGCTTACCGACATGCATGGGTACTGCTACGCAAAAATTTCCGGATCCAGTCTGACGACTGGGGATATTCTAAGGTAAGGAATCTAATACTAACTACTGTTTCTTCCAGATATATCGTTACCGAAGGTAGGTAACTTGTCCTTTAGGTGTCTTAGTGACTATTTTGAGTGACAGGTTGTGTGAATGTTTGTATCAGTCTGTCAGTTGGTGTCTAAGTGGCTGTTTAGGTGTGTAAGTGGTTGCTTGAGTACCTGTATGGGTGGTGGATTGTCTGTGTGGTTGGGTGAGGGTGTGTGTGACTGCCTGTATGGATGGATGAGTGAGTGGGTGAGTCAGTCGCTTGTATGGGCTAGTGACTGTGCTTATGAGGGACTGTGTGGGTGAGTAAGTGTATGTGTCAGTGGTATATGGGTGAGTAACTGGGTATGTGAAAGGCAGTACAGGTAAGTGATGGGGTATATGAGTGACTGCATGGGTGAGTGTAGGACTGAAGGATCTGCTTTCATGGTTACCCCCACTTTTTGCTTGGTGTCTGCAGGTTTTTGACTAGTCTGACTGGGATCGTGCTAATAAGGACTCCATCTCCCTAAATTGACCATAGTAAGTACTTTTCTACATCCACAGTTGGCTACTGGGGTAAACTTGTAAGTCCCTAGTTTATGGTACTAAGGTACCCAGGGCATAGGCACACCGTGGGTCTCCCATTGGCTGCAGCATGTATTGTACCACCCATGGGAGTCCACTTAAACTGTGACTACAGGCCTGCCATTGCAGCCTGTGTGAATTGGTGCTTGCACCTCTCGCAACAGATATACGTTTCCTTATATCTGGGGTCACTACACTTTAAACCTTTAAGTCACCCCTCTGGCAGGCTCTTCAGTCCTTAGGGCAGGGTGCATGGTTATAAGTCTGAGGGTGTCCCTGCATTAGCAGGACACCTCTACAAGCCCCGGAGTCGATTCTCCAGGCTTTGTCTAACTATTTAGTGGCTGCACCAAACCCGGTCATGTTTGGTATCAAACATGTTGGAATCATACCCCAACACTGATTCTATTGTTGAAACGATGATCCCATGTACTTGTGGGCTCCCTTAGGGTACCCTCCCCGGTACTACCGATAACATCGTTTCAGGGTCTGACAGCAAGCTACCAGACACAATTCTGCCCTCCTTCTGATGAGCCAGTCTCGAGGAGGGTAAGGTAGACCAGCAGGTTTCCTGTTGTATTGAGGTGTGACCACCTCCCAGACAGGAATTAGCGTATTTGAGCTGGGGTGTGGGCACTTGCCAGCACCACCAAACCGCTTTGAAGGGTGCATGTAGTGCCCTCCTTGCATACTCCATTTTGAGCCAGTTCAAGGAGCCCTTGGCTCCCGCTCTGGCGTGAAACTGGACAAAGGACATAGGAGAATCTGTCCCTCTGTCCAGCCCCTCCTCTGGGAGGGAACCTGAGTCGTTCCAACCCTTTCTCTAGGGTACCTAATGCTTACCTGTGTGTGGTTCTTACGATTCGTCATGGAACAAGACTAAAGATTGAAAAAACAGCACTCTTTGACCACCTGGACTTCGCCTGGAACCGAGACTGCATCAAGGAAGACTCCTGCTGCTCCTGGTCTCGCTGTTCTGCAAGTCTTCTTCATCATCTGTGTCTGTGCTTCTTCCAGGATCTTCACAAGACCTGTGGACTTCAAGGACACCCAAAGTAAACTCCTTTAGTTTGAAGGCGTCGCTCCCCTACATCTGCAGGACCCGCAACAAAGCTCACTGGTCTGCTGCTCCACACGTCCGACAGACTTCGAAAGGCTCAGCAACACAGGTGGTGGTTCTACAACTCCCCCAAGTCCTTACCTATCCTCTCTGCAATTTTGAGGCCAGTATTCCTCGTCGGAACTGCTGGGACCAGACTTATGTGCACTGCATTGACTAGCAGTTGCCAAGGCTTGTTGGCTCTGCGCTCCATAGTTCAGAGAAGAAGCTCCAGCCTCCTGCATCTCTTCCTGCCAAGTACAGCATCCTTGCTGCGTCCTCTGCATGTGGGCCTGCTCTAGCAGCTATTGCGACTCCTGTGCCTTTGGCCTGTGGGTCCCCCTGAGGGTCTTATCCTGCTTCAGTGGGCTCCCCTGCTTGCTTTGGCCTGCTTTGACTCCCTTCCTTGTGGTGAGTGTTGTGGACCTTGCTGGTCCCAACGTTGCTCCTACTTTGTTCTTGTTAGACCTTTCAGCCCTAGGGTGGTCTTTCCCTGTTTTTTTTCGCCCTTGTCTTATTTTTTTCCACCCTCTTTTTGTTGGCCTTAGGTCTCTGGGCACCTTCCCATTGCCAACCAATGTTAAGGTGCAGGTGCTCTCTTCCCCCAATATGGCTGCCACTGACCCCTGCTACCGCAGCGTGATCTTGTTAGACGCACTCTAGTAGCCAGGAGCTGGCTGGAACCCCTAAACATTGTAGCAATGCCAGCCTGCCTGCCTGCCCATAGCTAGAGTGAGGGAGCTCCTGGAACCTTCCAGAATAGTGGAGTGGTCACCAACTGCCACTATAAAAGAAAAGGGAGGGAAACTTTCTAGTCAGTTGGGGCAGTTGGGGCATCACTGACCTGGGGGACCCTACGCAGGAGACTTAGGCGGTAGGGCCTAGTCAGGAACCTTTACTACTGGGGGTGACAGGGTTTAGGCGCTGCCCACCAAGCTGTGTAAGGAACATTGAACTAGCCCACTGATCTGGCCCGGCGGGAGGGGAACCCAGGGAACACCTGAAGTGACCTGCTGAGGAAGCTTTACCAACCTCAACTCAAACCCCCCCCTTCTCTTCAAGTAACTTCAACCCAAGGGCGCCAGAACCAACAAGTACCAAGAAGAAACTCCCCTGCGCTAATCGGGACTTCTGGGGATCAGCCAGGTACTGGGCTGTGCCAATTCTGCCACTCTGTCTGCCCTGTGACCCCAGCTCTGTCCTGCCTTATCTCCTCTGCTGACACTGAACTGTGCTGTTCCTCAGCGCTCCCATGCTATGCCCTGAGAAGCGCTGTGAGCCGAGAGACTGTTGCTGCCTGAAGCGCTGTAGTCCCCCCCCAAGAGCTATCTCTACCAAGCGCTGTGGCCCCAATAACGGCCTAACTTGGTTGTACCGCCAACAGCCCATCAAGCTCTGTAATCGCGCCTCAAGCGCTCTCGTGTGTGCCTTCAGAGAAGCGCTTTTCTCGCGCCTCAAGCGCTCACCTGCCAAAACCTGTGAGGAACTTCCAAGCGCTCCTTGGACCCGCGAGGCACTGTGCGGGTTGAGCGCTGTAGGATACCTGGCAGCGCGGCCCCCTTAACGGCGCTGTCCTCAACATATCCCCGCCGGAGCCCGGCCCCCGAGTGATGAGTATCCGCGGCGGCCTCCGGAGCCTGAGGTGGGCCACCGTGATCTCCAGTCGGCCGCGCTAGGCCTGAAGCCCCCCCACCATCACCACGTGACAGGGGCGCCCGGCCGCATCCTCGGCCGCGCCCCCGCCCTCACCACTGATTGGCCATGGGCCCGAGAAGAGCTCGGAGGCCCGGGACCAGAACAGAATCTGCGTGGAGGCTCAGGAGGAGCCCCCCCACCAGCCGTCACTAGCCCGAAGGGGCGACCCATCCACCGAAGGCCCTGACATCGCCGGGGAAGGCGTGGAAGCGAGCACGCGCCCCGGGCATCATCAGCGCCAGAGATCTCTATTCTGTTGCCCCCTCGCATAGGGGCTTGTGTTCACGGAGCCGGCTGTTGCAGAACTGGGCCCTGTTGTAGTTGCCCCCCCCGTAAGGAGACTGTAGGAGGGCCGATTTAGATAGAGCCTGTTGCCTAAGTCCCAAGAGGTAGTGGTACTTGTAGCCAGGCCAGAATGATGACATGTTTTGCCTATTCTTGCTGAAGTGTTTCACCTAACAACATGCTCAACCTTACTTAATGAGTTGGTGGTTCTTCTTGCCTGATGAGATGTTGATTTATACCTAATAGAATGTTATGCAGATGCTCATTGGAAGATTTACCCAATGCTAAATGAAATGTTTAAATCCTGTCTAATGCAGTATTACTTGAAAGGCCTACAGTAATTTAATATTTAATATTTAATTATTTATGAATCCATGACTAAGTAATGAAAGATCTGCTCTTTTAAGGAAAGTTAATGAGTGATTACCACTGTGATTTTTGATTGCCCTGATCTTGATCTTAGATAAAACGTATTTATTTGAATCAAACATTCTGGTGTGGTCTCAGTCTTTGCGTGCATTTAAAGTCTCGGTGGATGTGTGTGCTGTGTAGTCACTTAACACCTAAGCTTCGGGTGCCTACCCGCTCGAGCCAGGATACCCCCGGGGAGCTGGTGATTCCGGTTCCTACAGTTCTCCATGCCAGTTTCAGCTACTAAGGCTTGTTGGTGCTCCCATTGTACACAGACCCCCTGGTCACCTACATCTGATGTGGGACACCTTGTGCACAACTCCTGGTCTTCCTCAGCGTCTTCTGGTCCTCACAGCTGCAGCGACAAGGTCAACATCAACTTGTCTGAACTGTGCAACATAGGTTGCCATTGCTCTTCCGTGCCTCCTGGTCACTCCTGAATGGCATAGATTATGTCCCCTCTGCTTGCAGGTTCTTCACTTCCAGAATCAACTCTTGGATTCCACTGGACTTCTTTACCTTCTTCTCCAGAGGCACTTTTCTCCCAGTGTTCCATTGTCCTCTATGGAGGCTTCCAACGTCTTTTTCATCTATGCACCTCGCTTCTCTGGTGTAGGTAGCCTGGTCTCCGGGGCATTCACGGTTTGGGTGACTCTCCAACCTTCCATCCTCCAAGGGAATACTTTGGGGTCCTCTGGGAAAGGTTCTTGTGCAAAACTGCAACCGTGACTTCTTCATTGATTTCCATTGGGAACGCAGCTCGGTTCCCACTCTGCACACAGCCTCTACGGGGGTCCTGGGTACTTACCTTGAGTGGTTCCTTGTGTCTCCGCCTCCTGTTGGTCTTCTGGTCTAAGTCCCGTCCTCCTTTGCATTTCGCATTCTACTTTCTTTATGCATGGTTAGTCTCCCCTTGGTGACCACTGTGTATTGTGTTTACTTACCTTATTGCAATTGAAATATTATTGTGTATTTGTGTTGATATCTCTAGGTAGGAGCCAATGTGTTAGTGAGTGTTGTGTAATACATAGAATATTTTTATGTAAGCACTGTGTGGCTCTTTTTCATTTAACCTACATTATATGATTAAACTGGTAAAACAAGCTGCTTAGCACTTCTTCAAGATAAGCCTGAAGGCTGCTCGCCACAGCTACCACTTTGAGGGCTTTCTATGGTCATCAAAGACCACTAAAATCACCATAAAGGTTGCCTGGATTAGGTAAGGCACATCACTTAAGTGTGCACCATATACAAAGCTATCTTCCTACAGTGAGTGAGTGAATGTGAGAGTGGCTGTATGGGTGAGTGTGTGCTTGTGTCATTGACTGTATAGGTGAGTGAGTACAAGTTAGTATGTGTATGAGTAAGTGAGTGTGTGTGTGTATGTATATGGGTGAGTAAGTGGCTGTGTGATTGACTGTATGGGTGAGTAACTAGGTGTGTGAGTAGCTCTATGGGTGACTTACTTAGGTTGTGAGTGGCTATATGAGTGGATATGTCAATGGCTGAATTAGTGAGTGAGTGAGTGGGTGTATGTGTCGCTGTATGGGTAAGTGAGTGGATGTGTGTGTAGATCTACGAATCAGTGAGTGAGTGTGTAAGTATTGGTATTGGTATGGGTCTGTGAATGGGTTTGTGAATAGTTCTGTGGTAGTGGGTGTATGAAAGGTTCTTTGGGGGTGGGAGTGGGTGCAACAGTGATTATGCAAATGATGTCATCAGTGATGTCATCAGTGATTTCACTGACCATGTCATGAGTGATGCAATATGCGAGGTCATAAGCAGTGCATTGCGGGGGTTGCGAGGTATACTTAGCTCAGCTAAGTATACCTGCTGAATGTCACTGATTTTGTACTAGTGAACTGTAACATCCTTGTAACCTTTGTTTTTTTCAGTGAATTTCTAGGTTTTTGAAAATGCTAATTCCTAACTATAAGGTCCCTGTAACCTTTGGTTTTTTCCAGTGAATTTCTATTGTTTTTTAAGTAGTAGTTGCGTTTGCATAGTGGTGGAGAAAGAGGACTGGGCATCCTACCAGATCTCAGGAATCCCGCGGTGTAGGACTTACAGGAGGTGCCAGAAGGGTATCTTGGCCCCCAAGGTCCCTCAGGGGTAAAGTGGACTTCATCCCCCAACCAAGAGTACACCAAGAGGTGCGTTTACAGAGTGGTGGAGAAAGGGGCCGTCGACTACTAGGACCTCTTAGCAATCCCGCTGTGTGGGACCTACTGGAGGTAACAGGAGGAGTAGGTTTTCTCTGTAATGTGTCCATGATACAGCAGTAATTATAATAATGAATGGAGTGAATGGCAACTGAAAACCGTCATATTTTACATCAATTCATGTTTGGATTGCAGTGATTGAGGTGACTGAACTAATCTTTTTTGAAGTCCACTCTTGATATCTATGAAAAACCTTTAAAAACATGTGTTAGTGATTAACTCAGCATTGCTGTATGACTAAGATCTGAAGAGATCGAAACGCGTAATGGAGACTTGCTGTTCTGACACCCAGAATAAATAAAATCTTTCTTCACCTGAAACTGTCTGGAGGGCTCGTTTACACTTTAGGAGGGAGGGAAGTGTATGTCGTTCTGAATACTGAGTGGTGACGTCTCTACAGAGCCCGGACCCGAGGCCATACGGGGAAATTAATCAGAAAACAACTCTTCGTGCAATGACGAACTGCACAAGGCAGCAGCCCTTACTTCGCTTGCTCGCTGAGGCGGGCCGGAGCTGTGCCAATACCTTGACAAACAGAGAACCAGCTGCAGAAGCAGACACCATTAAAGCTCCAGCCTGCTTGTGGAACGGGGCCACTTAACACGCCCCTGGCTGGCATGGAAATATGACACGAACCCACCTATCCACGAAGGAAGCGGCCACACCGGGAAATTCATAAGGAAACACTTTATTGGACCATTAGCTGGGCATGATGCATTTCGGCTGTAGTTAGCCTTCTTCAGATGCCATTGATGTCCGGATGTTACCACACCCACGTTTTAAAATAGTCCCACTTTGCTCCCATTGGTGCAAGCACTTTTAGCCCCATGTCACATGATCGCCCATCAGCTGTAGCCAGGTGATGACTACAACTTCCAGAATTCACTTTACTTGGGAAGATGTTGCACGGGGAACTTTTGTTGGAAATAATCGTCTCAGTGGACGTGTGCTGTGTGGGACTAAACGCGATGTGTCCTGATGGCAAGAGTCCGGTCAGGTAAGTGTCCTCAGTGCCCCCTCTGGTCCCCGCATACGTTCCAGCCCCTTTGAGCAGGATTCCGTAGGACCGTGAGCTGGAAATCAGTAGGTCCAACTCTTCGTGCAATGACGAACTGCACAAGGCAGCAGCCCTTACTTCGCTTGCTCGCTGAGGTGGGCCGGATCTGTGCCAATACCTTGAAAAACAGAGAACCAGCTGCAGAAGCAGACACCAGTAAAGCTCCAGCCTGCTTGTGGAACGGGGCCACTTAACACGCCCCTGGCTCGCGTGGAAATATGACACAAACCCTCCTATCCACGAAGGAAGCGGCCACACGGGGAAATTCATCAGGAAACACTTTATTGGACCATTAGCTGGGCATGATGCATTTCCGCTATAGTTAGCCTTCTTCAGATGCCGTTGATGTCCGGATGTTACCACACCCACGTTTTAAAATAGTCCCACTTTGCTCCCATTGGTGCAAGCACTTTTAGCCCCTGGTCAAATGATCGCCCATCAACTGTAGCCAGGTGATGACTACAACTCCCAGAGTTCACTTTACTTGGGAAGATGTTGCACTGGGAACTTTTGTTGGAAATCGTCGCAGTGGGCGTGTCCTGTGCGGGACTAAACGTGATGTGTCCTGATGGCAAGAGTCCGGTCAGGTAAGTGTCCTCAGTGCTCCCTCTGGTCCCCGTATATGTTCCAGCCCCTCTAAGCAGGATTCCGTAGGGCCGTGAGCTGGAAATCAGTAGGTCCAACTCTTCGTGCAATGACGAACTGCACAAGGCAGCAGCCCTTACTTCACTTGCTCGCTGAGGCAGGCCCTGTTGTGATTCTATCTAGGACCCTAATTCGATATTCCCGGTTTATGCCCTTATATGGTTATAACAAATAATATCCTTATAAAGGCATAAGAATCCTATCCATATTTAGTAATAGCCAATGCGGTCCAAATACGGCAATGCTACTCCCATAGACTCCTAGAAAGTACAACGCGTTCTTTAAACAAACCAAGCCTCCAGCAGCCCGGGAATTCCCCCTGCTTTTGTTTTGATTTGCACAAGAACTCCTGGAGTCCAGAAAGAACTGTTAGTTCTTAGTGTCGTCTTATGTCCAACCTTACGTCAAACCCGGCACCTTTCAGGTATAAATATACCAACGTTGCCTTAAGCAAACACACGATGGTTTGGAGCAGAGCGGCTATCTACTTGCCCGAAGCCCAGCTGATGCGAGAGCCGAAGGAAGCCGACCCTCCCATTTGACGCACTGAGAGAGATGCTGTCTTTTCTCCTGCCGAGAAATTCCAGCTCCGGTGTTTCCAGTCACCCTTTGCGGGGTTGCTGGGAGATCGAGTTCTGAGAGAGAGATACAAGACCTCCTTCATTCTAGAACCAAAGTACGGAGCTGATTAAACCCTTAAGAGAATTCTTGATTCAGATTCTTGGCAAAAACCTACTTAACTTAAACTGCAACTTACTTACTCCTTCCCACGTATTAGGCTTAGGTCAGGTACACCGGGGTAGGCGTATCTTAGAAGCACCAGTTGAGTACGTTAGTCAATGTTTTTATGTATGTATATATTTTATCCGTTTTAAAGTATCATATGGCTAAGAAACCATATCAATGCTTTTACAGTATTATTTCATAATACTCCTTTTACTGTACGCACTTTACTTCATGATAAGTATTGAAATTGTGGCGATTCATTTCTCTTGCTTGAGAAAGAAGACTGCTCAATAAATAACAACTTTTATTGAAAACGCCCGTCTCTCTATTTCTCTGCACTCTGGTGAATCTAAGCATGCACGATTGACTGAGTGAAATAGCTGTCTATTGTTTTCACACGACTCTAGAAATATACTCTTTATTCTGAGGGAGCAAAGTTGTCATGTTTATGCGGTTGTCAGAAACTAATCCCTTCTTGTCTAATCAGGAAAGTTAGCTCATTCCTGTTCACTCGAGAAAGTTTCTCGTCACCTCTGAGCTAGCTGGCAAACCTAATTAAGTCTAATAAGTCAGTAGAGACCTAGATGACCTCAGTCCTACGTCTAAACTGCTGTTTATATTATTCCAATGCGCAGAGCCTATTGGGAATATAGGAACTACACTACATGGCGCCCAACGTTTGGTAAAGCGATAATCTAACGCAAGACATTAGAGTAACACAGTCCTGCTTTTCACACAGACCCCTTTTTCCCGTAAAAACTCCAAAACTCCAAACGTCAGGAGTGGGTAAAAGGTTAATATCCCCCGGAACTTAGTAGGAAGAGATTCCTATGTATAGTTTTTGGTTTAGTCAACGTTGAAGGATACAGTGTTCCAAAATATTGTGCACCTAATCTTTGTTTCCTTGAAACTAGCTCTGCAACAAAACTTTCTGTCAGAAAAATGTCAGATAGTGAAGAGGAAAGGGAGAGAGCTAAATTAGCAGCTCAACTTCTAGCGGATGACACAAGTCTCCGAGATGAAGATCCGAATGCTATAATCATTCCGGTCAATGTAAGAAGAACTATAATGGACTATCACCAAGAGGTGGTACAGTCATATTCGTGGTAGAGGCACATGAATATCGGCAAACAGAGGTATTCTATTCATGGATACATTTTCCAGCAGCACACGCTGTGACACACGATTTCCACTATTACAAAATAGAGGAACCTCCGGATGAATACGCTCCTTTAGAGGACGTTGAAATCCCACTAACTTACCAAGAGCACCTGCTCTGGTTTAATGGCGCCCTAAAACATCAAAATCACATCACCAGGCTCGGTCCACTAGGTAGACCAGGAGCCACATGGCCGGTTCTAGCCAGCTACACACCACATCCAGACATTAAAAAAATGTCAAGCGAAGAACTTTTAGCTAAACTAAAAGAATTAACAAAGGCATATAGAGAATTAGTTCAATTGGCAATGGACGATATAACGTACCTGCAGAAATTGAAAGAAACAGATATAGCTGAACAACCATTTGAACTTGCCAGAATCATAGAAAAATCCTATGAAGAACTAGGTAGAGATAGTTTGGGTGGGAAACCACTAAAACCTCAACTAACTGAAAATCCTGAAAAAACCTTTATTAAAAATAATCTCAACACTCCAAAAAAGAGTTGGGAGGGTAATAAACAATCCACTCCCAGAGAAAAACGATTCCAGTCCAGAGGAAGGTCTCCTCAACGGAGAGATAGATCTCCAGAACGAGGAGGCAAGTCTCCCCAAAGGGAGCCCTCTGAGAAAAGATACAACCTTAGAGATAGGGATAAATTGAGAAAACCTGATAGATATCAAGATATTGATACACGTCCCTCTCGATCTTTTCAGACTTCCTCACAGAAATAGGAAAGAAGAGGACGGTCAGAACACAAGGAAGAGCACGTCAAGTCCAAAGACAAGGAACCTGCTCATCAAAGTACAAAATTACAATTTCCAAAGAAGAAGGTAGCTAGTATTAAAATAAAACATGCAGAGGATTCTGAGGACACAACTGAAAAACGGAGAGTGGGCCCAGACATTGCTAGACAGCGCAGCAGAAGTGACCATAGCTCGCAAGATCCTGATGAATCTTCTGGAGACAATGGACACGAATGAATACATTCAAGTGGAAACTGCAGACACCAGAGTTAGCAAACCCCATAAATTATACGAAATACCATTGCGTATAGAGAGGGACAAAACTAGGAAAGTAAGGAGTCTCTTTTGGGATATCCTTTCGAAAGGCTATGACATCCTGTTAGCTGAGAAAGACTGGCCACCAGAGTTTGTCAGGGAGTGCCCTCATGGCGAAGAAATGATTATGCCTGCCTTCTCAAATCATATTCCAATTCATAAAAAATACACATTTGCAAGAAAATGGGCAGTGGCCCAAGCTCCTGCATTATATAAAAATCATGTAGGATGGGATGAGGATTCTCCTCCCCACAAAATCCAGTTAAAAAGTCAACCTACTGCACAAAGTCAGTACCCAGTCAAGCAAGAAGCTAAAAAGCAAGTCAGGGAGATCTTATATCAACTTGAATACCAGGGGGTGATTGAAACATCCACCTCACAAATGAACAATCCTTTGTTTCCTGTCTCCAAGCCAGACGATTCATATCGTCTAGTTTTGGACTACAGACACTTAAACTCCTGCTGCAAAACATTTGCAGTACAAAACTCACACAGTGCAGCACTAATGAATAACATTGTGCGCAAAAAATATTAAACGACATTAGATATCTCTAATGGATTCTTTTGTCAAAACATTGCACCTGAAAGCAGGTATTTGACTGCTTTCTCAATAATGGGGTCGCAAAAACAATCCTGTTGACCCCCACAGGGATTCAAGAACAGCCCAGGATTATTCTCAACAAGAGTAACAGAGTTACTACAAATATATGATGATGAGGCATTATCTTATGTCGATGACATCTATCTAACAGATGACGAACTGGAGACTCACTTAAAAAGAGTGAACACCATAATACTTGGGTTCGCAGCTGAAGGGTACAAATTCAAACTTTAAAAAGTCGCGAATTGCTCATCTAACTGTCCTGTTTTTACGATATGAATTATCAAGTGAAGGCAAAAGCCTAGCAGACAACTTCTTAGAGAAGTGTGCTGTACTCCAAGCTCCAAAAACGCTGAAGAACTTACAATCAATACTAGGTTTCCTGAATTTCGGAAGAACATACATTCTAAATTATGCAGAGAGGGTTAAACCTCTATGAATTAATAAAACCTGATTTCAAGCCAATCAATTGGACTCAGAAACACACAGAAATTTTAAGATCATTACAAACAGACATGTTAACTAAAACAAAATTGCAAACACGCGAAAACGTACGCAACCTTGTAATCCGAGTCATCCCAGGAAGATGCAGATTCACATACCTGACCTCTAATGAGGGAGAAACGGTACCAATAGCATACAAATCACACTTGTGCACACAAGCTAAAATGAAATTCAGTTCAACTGAAAAAATTCTAACTGCGGTTCAAACTGCTGTAGCAAAAGAAAGAGCCATAGCCCAAGGCAAGAGAATATCTGTTTTAACAGCAGAATCAGCCCTTGAGGCGTTAACAAGTCCACACAATCTAAATGCTGTGGCATTAGATCCAAAATGGATACAATGGGAAAATTCTCTTGCTGCAGAAGATGTGAAATACGCTTTTGACCCGAAAATGAAAAAACTAGAAGATCTAGATTACGAACATGAATATCCTCTGCCAATCGAAATTCTGCCTCTCGAACAGTACACCTGTGTAATCTACATGGACAGATTTGCACAACACTACGATATAGATAAAAAATCCTACAATGCTGCATGCGCGATTGTTAAAGGTTGCTGGCGCTTTGGTAAATTCTAATAACAAAAACTGCATCACTCAGAAACTACAATAATGACATGCAGACATGGATCAAAAACAGTTACAAAGATGACACAGGTGCCACAATAAAGTATAAAAAGCTCTGGGAACAAGTAGTTCTTTTGCAGAAAGTACTACGAAAGACTCACGTGATACATACACGGAGTCATCAACGTGATGGCGTTCACATTGCAGGGAATTCATTGGCTAACAGAGCCACAGCGGCAGCGGTCAAACCGGCTTCCGTAGCCACAAAAAAGCGTACTAAAAAACAAATAGACGGTGAAACGCTACTAGCAGTAAAAGCCTCAGTGAAAGGCAACTATGCGGCGTTACCTCTAAATTATCCACTCGGAAATAAATACATAATTGATGCAAACTCCGTTCCTTTTGCTCAAATCCCTGGAGTGGGGGATAGAGTAATTCCAAACACGAACCGGAGGGCTTACTTGATTCAAGAAGCACACATGGGACAGGGTCTAAGGCACCAAGAGATCTTGAAATCTCTAATAGAATTACAATCAGAATACTGGTGGCCGGGGATGAGCGTGCAAATTTACAATTTTGCAATGGATTGTCCAGACTGCAATAGAGATCGCAGTTGTGAACCGGACCAGACTATTGCCAGGACACCTTTATTAGAAAGCATCAGGCTATCTATACGCAGAAATCCAGCTGGAGAAATGCGTCCCCATAATTATTAAGACTAGATTCACTTAAGATGTAGGCCCCAGCGCTCGGCTGACGCCAGAACTGTTATAAAAGATTTGCGAGTCTTTATCGGCACATACGCAATTGGCATGCTACATTCTGACCAGGGTCCTGCGTTTAGTTCTCGGGCTTACAAGGAGGCCATGGCCAGCATGGGCATTGCATTGCGGTACTCTTCTCCCTTCCATCCTGAGGGAAATGCGGTAGTGGAAAGAAAAAAACGTGACATAAAACAATCTATAACGGCGAGAGTATTAGGTTCGGGTGATGGGTGGGTCAAACATCTAACAAGTGTCCAACGTAGTCTTAACAATCTGCCAAGAAATTCTCTAAAAGGTATCACTCCTTACGAACTATTGTTCGGCACTAGAATGCACATCCAGGACTTAGATTGTCACACTTCAGTGGTAAAAGAAAAAGCCTTTGATATCAAAGACCGTTTGGCTGTTTTACAGGACTTAAATGAAACAAGAAGAAGTCTAAGTAACATAAAGTTAAAGCCAACAACCACTGAAGAAAAACCACCTGTCCCAGCAAGACCTGTCTGGATTCTAAAGATTGGGGATCTAGTCAGAGAGAAGATCGCGGTGAAGAAGGAATTTGGGCCTTCTTACAGAAAAGCAGTACCTGTCTTAGCTGTCAGCGGAACAAGATCAGTAGTACTACCGCCCCTTGCTGGTAAAAAGGAGAACAGAGTTGTATCCATCGACCTGGTAAAACCACAATCATGTGGCCAATAATAAGTAGTAGGCCCAGTGGACTCCCAAGAAATAGCAGAAGACCAAATCTTGCTACAATCCAAGAGGTTCAAACTGAAAGACTAATCACTTTTGATAAACCTGCAGTGAATAATAAAAGACTACGCAACAAAGCCATGGAACTTGTGCCTCTTGAAACCCAAATTGCCACAGTTCGTCAAGAAACACCAGTCTACAACGATGTAGCCACAGACTATGCTAATGAAACAAAGGCAAATCCAAAGGCAAATGAAAATCCGGAAGCAATTCCAACAATTGACAGAACTGCATCTGGCTACTTCATCAATTTCGATGACTTTTCTGAAGATCCCAGCGAGCATGAAGAAACGCCAGCAACAAAAACTTTCAAAGAAAAAATGACTGAACTTTTTCACCAACTAAAAGAAACATATCTGATTTCACCATAGATTGAATTTTGAATTGTGTTAGGTGTACTTTTCCTCCTGCTTTGGCTCATCATGGTTTTATGTTTGGGTAGATTTATTGATGGAAAATATAGTACAATGGGCACAGCAAGTCAGAACATCAACTTGGTCCTAAAGCCTCACAGATCCTCTCACATCGAGAAAAGAGAACTGTCATCAGTGAACATCATAGCCAATCCAATACAAGGTGGGGTAGCATGGGACAAAACGGATTATGAAATCTATGGCCCGATTGAGCTCTTAAAATATCCACACCAGTTTAAGGTTTCCTTAAGTGACTTTGTGACACCAAGTACTTTCTCTGAGGATTGGGACTTTGAAAATATTAATAATATGACGTTAGATTTAGTAATGTCAGCTAAATTCACAGAACATGATTATTTACAGGGTTCATCAAATTATGAAGAGTTGTATTGTTATAATCATTTTGGTCATCGCTATTTGCATAAATCTGCTCAACCTAGAAATGTTTTTAATTATAACCAATGGGAACATTGTCCAACTCCGCCAAAAGGCAGCTCAAAAACATTTTATGAGAAATTCCCATACTTATCAGGGTTTAATAACAGTGATCCAGCAACGTTTTATTTTAGAATGTTAAATAAGACAGGAATGAAAACAATGTTGACAAATACTAAATTGATTTATTCTGAAAAATGTTATGACAAAATGTCTACATTTGGTTTTGAATTTTGGAAAAACAACATTGAAACAAAAACCATCTGGGGTTCAAAAGACTGGCAGGTACAAGGTCTAGAAGCATTATTTAGAGCCTGCATGATCCCAGAACAGATAATATTCCTGAATGACACAATTCAGCAAACAACCTGTCTTGGTTTAGCCAAGATAAAAGACTTAAATAAACCGTCTATTCCAAAGCCCATACCAGATAGTAATAGCACTACAGATGTGGAGATAGACGTATCCCATATTTTACACCAAAACAGAACAAATCCTGATTGGAAAAAATGGTTGATCTGGCCCACAGGCACAAATAACTGTCAAGATAGATTCCTGAACAAAATACAGGGGTTCAAACAGAACAGGCCAGACCCAAGATACTCCCAGAGACAACATCCAGGGATAGTTACAACATACAGTGTAGGGAAACTATGCCTTGAGTGGCTACAGAAATCCACACTGGCTGATATTAAGCAACACTTGACTTTACTTAAAGACGGTGCTGACTTGCGAGATTTCATACTGGGACCTCGCAAACAGCGTCAAAAATGTTTCATGTACGCCGGTATATACGCTGCTTACAACGAAACTTGGAAAGTAACGCAAATTGAAACTGCTGAAAAAATACGAGAAATTGATCGTATAAATTTGGAAAAATCACTTTCTGTAGTGGACAATTGGTTAACGACTCTGTCGTCCAGAATATATTCACTGGACAGCATTGTATCATCTGCTATTGATATAATAGAGCAGGACTTGCTAATGTTGCAACATGGACAGTCCCAATTGCGTTCTATTGTACAACTTGGCTGGACATTGCAAAATCTGCGTTCAGGCTACGTGCCATGGTGTCTAATCAACATAACGTCATTATTTTCTATCTTTAACCTTACTGATAAACAAATCAGTTTGGCAAAAAAAGGAGCAGACTATACGATTCTGAGCATTGAAAAACTTGAGAGATTACCATTGACAATGTCAGAGAGACCTGTCATTGAATGGATAATGCACAGAACAATTACAATTCCGATAACAACTTTCCAGTTTAAGTATTGCCAAAAATATATACCAGCAGGCCTGTATGAAAGTTTGGGTAAAGGATACATCAAATCAACCTGGAATTTACCTTATACACACAAATGTTATAGTGAAGGGAAAAAAAGAGGTATTCCTTAGTGGTAACAATTGTAAAAAATCACTAAGCGGTACACTTCTGTGTCAAGGTATTAACTTGCATGGAGCCTGCGAGGGTTCATCAAATAACCTCTCATGTCACCTGCATGGCACTCCTGCAAAACAGATAGAGCCATTTTTCAGACAACTTTCCAACGGCAGTTATGTTCTAATAAGTGACCAGAGCTGTCGTGGCATGGTGCCAGGAAAAGCCTATCTCGTAACCGTTACTTCCAGGGTCATTTGCTGTATGCAAGTATGGTATCCAAACAGCAATCCAGTCATGGAGGCGGCAATATAGCCTTCTTTGAATATCTCTTCTATTCAAAATGATACTTTAAGCAGAATGAAGTTATTCTTTTACAGACAACCGTGACTTTAACCTCGTCCTAAGAGACGTATGATCTGCCAGTTGCAAGGATAGCAGCAGAGATACATACCCTATTATCAACAAATTGCCCCGTCCATTTCGTAGAAATGTTAGGTCAAATTTTGAACATGTCTGATACCAGTGGCATCGCACATGTATTTAAGACAATTTTTTCGGGACTGTTAGCACCCTTTGAAACAGTTCTGGGCATTTTCTTGAATTTTGTGCATTTGTTATTCGGCGGCCTGCCTCTTCTTTTGGGACTCATAGCAGGAATTTAATTTTTGATCCCTCTGCTCCGATATGGCAAGCCAAGCCACAGACAAAACTCCGGCAACGATGGAAGAAACGATCTTAGCAATATGCTACCGAGACCGAATCACTAGAGTCCTCGGATTAGCCCGGCTAAGAGATCTGAGTACCACTTGGTTTCTTTCATTCAGACCAATCTGGCAAGATTGCATCTTACCTGTGCTTCGATGTCTGCTATGCGGAGAAGAACGCGTATTAGACGTCTGTCTTACACTACCATCAGCAGTACCAATGGATATTGATACTTTGCTCGGTCATGCAACGTGTTGTCCCCAGCGGCTACCTATTCTGATGACGGTATTCATTGAGACTTCACCATTACGAGTAGGTGGTGGTGGAGTACGAGATGAAAGCAGCACCACACAGGTACAACCTTCTGTGAGCATTGCTGATCCCGACATCGGTGATAGCAATGATTCTCACATATGCACTATTGCAGCTTTTTCGAACTTGGTTGAACTTTCACCTACTTTGTAGACCAATTTTTTGCAAGCCTGTCTGATATGATGTTCTCTCCTAACAAGGAAATGACTTTTAAAAACAATGAGCACACAGCGTTCCCTGAACTCTGAATTCGGCCTTCAGTTTTTGATAAACAACACTACTGAAAACATTTGGAACTATTTTTTCCCCTGAAAGCGAAATCATTTTTTCCATTTCCAAAATATTTACCTTTTTCTGGCACATGGTAGTCTGCTTAAAGTAGAACTATTCTTAGAGAACAGAGCTTCTATTTTTAGGAACTCTAGAGACAATATTTTACCTCAGCCTCTAGCACATTTACAGTAATGTATAAATATGTGATGAAATGGACTCGACCTGCTTTTCTGTATTCAGAGCCATTTCATAAATGTAAATTTTCGCAATTCATTCAGCCAATATTTATATATGCATTTCCTGAATGATAACACTGCTTGAAAAACGTACAGTATAAATACTCATTTTTGTGTATTTACCATTTACCATTTCAAATGCAATTTATGTATTTCGGGGTGGGTTGGAAAACACACATGCATCATTATATGTTTAATATTGCTTAGTATTTAGTAATGATGGACATTAATACCTGGAGTGGGTGTTGTGATTCTATCTAGGACCCTAATTCGATATTCCCGATTTATGCCCTTATATGGTTATAACAAATAATATCCTTATGAAGGCATAAGAATCATATCCATATTTAGTAATAGTCAATGCGGTCCAAATACGGCAAGGCTACTCCCATAGACTCCTAGAAAGTACAACGCGTTCTTTAAACAAACCAAGCCTCCAGCAGCCCGGGAATTCCCCCTGCTTTTGTTTTGATTTGCACAAGAACTCCTGGAGTCCAGAAAGAACTGTTAGTTTCTTAGTGACGTCTTATGTCCAACCTTACGTCAAACCCGGCACCTTTCAGGTATAAATATACCAACGTTGCCTTAAGCAAACACACGGTGGTTTGGAGCAGAGCGGCTATCTACTTGCCCGAAGCCCAGCTGATGCGAGAGCCGAAGGAAGCCAACCCTCCCATTTGACGCATTGAGAGAGACGCTGTCTTTTCTCCTGCCGAGAAATTCCAGCTTCGGTGTTTCTAGTCACCCTTGCGGGTTGCTGGGAGATCGAGTTCTGAGAGAGAGATACAAGACATCCTTCATTCTAGAACCAAGGTACGGAGCTGATTAAACCCTTAAGAGAATTCTTGATTCAGATTCTTGGCAAAAACCAACTTAACTTAAACTGCAACTTACTTACTCCTTCCCACGTATTAGGCTTAGGTCAGGTACACCGGGGTAGGAGTATTTTAGAAGCACCAGTTGAGTACGTTAGTCAATGTTTTTATGTATGTATATATTTTATCCGTTTTAAAGTATCATATGACTAAGAAACCATATCAATGCTTTTACAGTATTATTTCATAATACTCCTTTTACTGTACGCACTTTACTTCATGATAAGTATTGCAATTGTGGCAATTCATTTCTCTTGCATGAGAAAGAAGACTGCTCAATAAATAACAACTTTTATTGAAAACGCCCGTCTCTCTATTTCTCTGCACTCTGGTGAATCTAAGCATGCACGATTGACTGAGTGAAATAGCTGTCTACTGTTTTCACACAACTCTAGAGATATACACTTTATTCTGAGGGAGCAAAGTTGTCATGTTTATGCGGTTGTCAGAAACTAATCCCTTCTTGTCTAATCAGGAAAGTTAACTCATTCCTGTTCACTCGAGAAAGTTTCTAGTGACCTCTGAGCTAGCTGGCAAACCTAATTAAGTCTAATATAGTCAGTAGAGACCTAGATGACCTCAGTCCTACGTCTAAACTGCTGTGTATATTATTCCAATACGCAGAGCCTATTGGGAATATAGGAACTACACTACAGCCCGAGCTGTGCCAATACCTTGACAAACAGAGAACCAGCTGCAGAAGCAGACACTAGTAAAGCTCCAGCCTGCTTGTGGAACGGGGCCACTTAACACGCCCCTGGCTGGCGTGGAAATATGACACGAACCCTCTTATCCATGAAGGAAGCGGCCACACTGGGAAATTCATCAGGAAACACTTTATTGGACCATTAGCTGGGTATGATGCATTTCGGCTGTAGTTAGCCTTCTTCAGATGCCGTTTATGTCTGGATGTTACCACACCCACTTTTTAAAATAGTCCCACTTTGCTCCCATTGGTGCAAGCACTTCTAGCCCCTGGTCACATGATCGCCCATCAGCTGTAGCCAGGTGATGACTACAACTCCCAGAGTTCACTTTACTTGGGAAGATGTTGCACGGGGAACTTTTGTTGGAAATAATCATCGCTGTGGACGTGTGCTGTGCGGGACTAAAAGCGATGTGTCCTGATGGCAAGAGTCCGGTCAGGTAAGTGTCCTCAGTGCTCCCTCTTGTCCCCGCATACGTTCCAGCCCCTTTGAGCAGGATTCCGTAGGGCCGTGAGCTGGAAATCAGTAGGTCCAACTCTTCGTGCAATGACGAACTGCACAAGGCAGCAGCCCTTACTTCGCTTGCTGGCTGAGGCGGGCCGGAGCTGTGCCTATACCTTGACAAACAGAGAACCAGCTGCAGAAGCAGACACCAGTAAGGCGCCAGCCTGCTTGTGGAACGGGGCCACTTAACACGCCCCTGGCTGGCGTGGAAATATGACATGAACCCTCCTATCCATGAAGGAAGCGGCCACACGGGGAAATTCATCAGGAAACACTTTATTGGACCATTAGCTGGGCATGATGCATTTTGGCTGTAGTTAGCCTTCTTCAGATGCCGTTGATGTCCGGATGTTACCACACCCACGTTTTAAAATAGTCCCACTTTGCTCCCATTGGTGCAAGCACTTTTAGCCGCTGGTCACATGATCGCCCATCAGCTGTAGCCAGGTGATGACTACAACTCCCAGAGTTCACTTTACTTGGGAAGATGTTGCGCGGGGAACTTATGTTGGGAATAATCGTCGCAGTGGACGTGTGCTGTGCGGGACTAAACGCGATGTGTCCTGATGGCAAGAGTCTGGTCAGGTAAGTGTCCTCAGTGCTCCCTCTGGTCCCCGCATTTATTCCAGACCCTTTGAGCAGGATTCCGTAGGGCTGTGAGTCCTTATATATATATATATATATATATATATATATATATATATATATATATATATATATATATATATAATATGTATATATTTATGTATTCATATGTTTAAGTAATGATATATACTGAAATAATAAGTGATGCTGGTGCTACACTTTGGGACCCGGCAACAGTATTGATCAAAAGGAGAGGGTATTTGGCGTCAGCAATTTTAATATATGTTGACGTGCAATTGGATATTCTGCCTCTATGCAGTTTTACTGCCTGCTATGGTTGAAATAACAAGATAAATTATGCATTTATGCAATTTATATAGTTATATGTGTTTAATCCCATATACTTACGGGTGAACATAATTGTATTTAAGCAGAAATCAATTCGCATTCAAGCTAAAAATGTCATTGGATGAATGTGTATACTGCTGTGGAAAAAACAGACTGCGAGTCTGTTTTCCATTTTCCTTATGCACTGTCACTTTAAAAATGAATGGAAACATCAGTACGTCATGTGATCAAGGCCTCCAGGGGCTGAAATGCGTCATGGCGGAATCACAAAATAAAATATTTCCACAGAGAAAAACTGGTGTCTGTTCCGTTTCTGGCTCTATGGGCATGGAGTGGTGAAGATACGGTTTACTTGCAATTTTGTCCAAGGCGGCTTTCTCGGACGTAACGGACCCCCTCTCGAGTTGGGCAGTGTGACGGAAAGCCGGTGCCGGTGTGAAAACCGGAAGTGAAGGATCTCTTGGAGGAGAAAGTCAGACAGCCCCTCGACGGCGGGTGCAGCCTCTACGAGTGCGGAGCTGCGGTGGAGACTGGGTCGGATGACACGGATTCCGAAGCAGACGCATAAGGTACGAGTGCCCCATCATTGTCGAGTGAGAGGTGTGCAAGGCTCTAAATGGCACGGAGGAACGCTGCGGAGCCTATTCTAAAACTGTGCATAATGTCCGCCGACATACTGCGGGGGAGAGAGGAGGCAGCGGAGGAAATTTTTGTGGAAGGGGCAGCTGCACGCACAGAACAGCTAAGTGTTAGTGATAGTAGTGGCAGCGGAACCCCGAGTTTAAAGGAACAATATAAAAAACTGGAGAAGCTGATGCGCCCGGAGCAAGCTAAGTGGCGGGAGCACTGATCCCTATCCAAGTATTTGGAGGTGGGTTGGGTTCCCTGTGGCTTGAGAATTATGCTTGCTCCGAGCTATGAGAATCCCAATCCTAATATGCTCCGTGATTGGGGGGAGTGTAATTTGGATTCATCTAAAAGATTGATGAAAATTCTGATTGACTACGCGGAAATTGACAGACAGGACTTGCAGAACCAAATTTATCAATTGAATGTTGCAATAAGGGCTATAGAAGGCAATGATGTGATAAGCAAATTCAGGGAAGACATGACAGTAAGGCTGAAAAAAGAGGAGGACATAATAAAAAAGCGCAAAACATACAAGTTTCAGCGTGACAAAAACGATTATGACCAGGGCCAAATATTTACTTTTGCACGTAAATATGATGCGGCCAGGTCTAACTACAGGAAAAATGAGGATCAAAGGGATGAAAGAGCAAGGGCTGGCCCGAGCAGTGGGGCAATTACTACAGCAGCCTCAGCATCTGATCTAAGTTCTTCCGTCAAAACTGAATCCGAAACAGAGGGTACCCCGAGAGGGTTAAATGCACAGAAACATATGCTGGTTTAAGAGGTGGGTTTTTTACGGGAGGAAAGGCGGCAAACATTACGTCCCAGAAACACGATTCAAAAGCTCAACGCAATAGGAGGAGAAACATTAAACCAAAGGAAAGACAGAAATGCAGGCGCCAGAGCAAAGATATCCAAACCAAACAACAGGGGTTGGAGGTGCAAACAACAATAACAAAACAACAAACCATAATGCAAAATAGCAATACCAACACCATTATCAACCTTTCACAAATGGTGCTGGATGAGGCAGAGCAACAACTTCTGTCCTTGGGACTTTCTTTCTGTCCGGAGACAAACTTTAGTTACCCACAAACCAGGGCGGACATATACAGTTTTATTAGGAAGCTCAAATTGCAAAAATATCATCAAGCAAAAGCGAAAAAAAGTGCAACATCAGGAGCTCCCAATAAGGCACATGATAATCTGGCCGCGGAGGATGTATATGTTTTGCGTGACTTGCATGGCTTGGAACATGATTGTGGCCCAGATGAGGAGATGTCCACGCAAGTAATACGGGAAAACGACTGTTGTGATGAATGCCACACCCAATACAGGATTTAAAGCAAAGTCAAAATTCTATCCAATGATGCCCAAAGACTCTGTGGACACGTTCCATGAAATTGTCACAGCGGAAGTAAAGACGAAGAACTTCAAAAATGAAAAAGAAATGGCAATGAGGCAAAACAGACATCAAAGGCAATACCATCAATTAATTAAGAAATTGCGAGACAATGATTCTATAGTAGTTTGTGGCTCTGATAAGGGGGGCAACGTGGTTATATGGCCCCTCAAGTTATATCAGGAGGAAGCATCACGGCAACTGACGGATCGAGACTGCTATAGAATCAGCAATCGCCAAGCAACCAAGGAGGTACAAAACACGTTCACCAAACTACTGGCCTGAAAGAGTAAAGGATTATTAAATCAAGATGAATTTAAATTCTTAAAAAATGACTACCCTGTTTTACCTATCATGTATCTATTGCCTAAAGTACATAAGAACATTACCTGTCCACCAGGGAGACCAATAATCTCAGCCAAGCAGGGATTGTTGGAGAACATTTCGGTATATATAGATTCCTTTTTACCGGAACTTGTAAAACAACTCCCATCATAGGTGCGAGACACAACAGATTTATTTAAACAAATTCACGGTTTCCAATGGAATAATGAATTTTTACTGTTGGCATTGGATGTCTCTAATTTATATACGTCAATCAGACATGAGGATGGTTTGAGAGCTTGAGCTACTTCCTGGGCAAAAGACCCATTGAGTTATTTACGCATAATAAGATGTTATTAGATCTCACAAGGTTCTGCATATAAAACAATTATTTCATGTTTGATAACAAATATTTACCACCAAGTAAGAGGCGTAGCTCTGGGGGCGAGTTTTTCCCCTAGCTATGCCTGCTTACATATGGGATGGTGGGAATGCATGATTTTAACAACGGAGTTTGCCGAATATCTATCCAAAAATGTAATCAGGTGGATCAGACATATAGATGATCTTTTTATAGTTTGGCAAGGAGACAGAAGGAGTACTGATGAATTTGTGACAAAACTGAATGTGAATAATCTGAACTTGCACTTTATCCATGATATCAGTGAGGTTTCTATTACGTTTTTAGATGTGCAGGTGTTTGTAGCTAGCAACCAACTTAAAACCAGGTTGCACCGCAAAATAACAGCTGGTAACTCTATACTCCACTCATCCAGTTTTCACCCAAAACACACGATATGCAGTATCCCCTATGGGGAAATGTTGCGGATTCTGAGAATCTACAGTAGGGATGAGGATTTAGAGATAGCTCAGCAACAATGTAAAGATAGGTTCCGTGAGAGGGGATATGCTGAGCACATCCTGGATGATGCAATAAAACGTACTAGAGAAATTTCCCACACTGATCTGTTGACAAAAGCTGCTAAGGGTATAAAAAACACTACTGGGGTACCATCACAAACTAAGGTGGACAAAAAGAGTAATAGCCCTAGACTTATCCTAACTTATAATAACTAGAAGGATAGTCTTTACAGAATTTTTATATATGGCACGGCGGAATGCACAAAATAAAATATTTGCACGGAGAAAAACTGGTGTCCGTTCCGTTTCTGGCTCTATGGACATGGAGTGGTGAAGATACGGTACTTGTATGTGTGTGTGTGTGTATATATATATATATATATATCTACACACAGACACACACACACACAGTCACAATCCTGGCCCACCGCTCTCCCAAAACCTTCCAGGTACATACCACCAGACGCAAAATGTTACAGATTCAAAAAGTGCTTGATTGCTTTGTCTGCACACAGTCTATTCCAGGCTAGTGCCTGCTATGAAGCGCTTCGACCGCCAAAGGACGGTCATGATCACATGACGTACAGCCATAATTTTGACATTTAAATAGTCAACAACCACCACCAGTGCTCAAAACAAATAAACAATGCTCATAGATATAAACAACAGACTGTTAGTGCATGCTTATAATTGCAAGTTCATATAAATAACAATAATGAATTTATAATATCCATTTATAAACCACAATAAATTATCTTGTTATGCTCACTAAAACCAGAATGAAATCACTTAATTTAACTTATTACTTCTTCCTTGTAATTAAGTGATGAATTCGACCTAACAACGTGTTCACGAAACATAAACATTTATATGTATTATATTATTATAATCAAGTAATAAAGAGATAGTGCTTAGATGTAAACAGATGACAGAATCTATGC
Organism: Lissotriton helveticus; assembly: GCF_964261635.1. NCBI lineage: Eukaryota > Metazoa > Chordata > Amphibia > Caudata > Salamandridae > Lissotriton > Lissotriton helveticus. The sequence continues at coordinate 73,829,131 of NC_136073.1, read as the reverse complement.
TGATAGCTTATGTCACAACATAGGAAACAATATTGAAAGGTCTGTATAATTCATTTAAGACAAATGCAGGTATTCTATAAATACTGCAAACGGTAGAGCCACAGTAGGGAGCATGTACTTTGTACCTCGAACAATATGTATCAACCAAATATAATATATATCTACTTGCACTTCATAGTAACGCTCAATTATATTTGGTTGATACAGATTGTTTCCAGATACAAAGTACATGCTCCCTACTGTGGCTCTACAGTTTGCAGTATTTATAGAATACCTGCATTTGTCTTAAATGAATTATACAGACCTTTCAATATTGTTTCCTGTGTTGTGACATAAGCTATAAGCACAGATTCTGCCATCTGTTTACATCTTAAGGATCAGCCGTAAATATAAACTGCAAAGAGTTACCCCAGTTAGAAGAGCCCGCACTTAGGTGAAAATAGCGAAAGGACCCAGCCGTGGAAGAGCCCCGCCGCTCAAAGCGGACACTGCGACGCCATCCGGCGTGCGCTGTATTAGGCAAGGTGCCAGTAACGGTGGAAGAAGATGCCAGCGGTGTGGGTTGTCATCGCTCAGCACCCACTGTGGTTTGAACTTTGGAAAAATGAAAGGGTTTGCGTGCCAGCTCGCATGAGCGAAATTGGTGACACTGCAAGGTTCCAAGAGGCCGTGCGAGCGGCCACGCCCACTGTGGTTGAATTCCTAAAGTGAGTAGCTGCACCTGTGGCGCCGTCGATCCTTTCACAAGAAGCCTTTGAGACAGTGGATGACACGAAACACATCAGGCTTCAAAGACCGTGGCTGTGCGGTGCTATTCTCCATGCTTGGCAGCCTCCATTAAACTCCTTTGGCTATTTTCACTTGAGTGCGGGCTCTTCTGTTTGGGGTAACACTTTGCGCTATATACCGTATTTTACGGCGTATAAGACGACCCGGCGTATAAGACGACCCCCTACTTTTCTTGATAAAATGTAGGTTTCGTGCTATACTCGCCGTATAAGACTACCCCCACTTCCAACGCAGTGCACAGTGCCACCATCGCCTACGTAACGTTCGTTCTTGTGTTTGAGTTCCCTAAGGAATCTCTTTGAGCTAAAGAGTACCGGTACCGTAACTGTAATTTATTTCCCTCTTTCAGATCCGCTTTCAGTGGGTTTGCTTTTGATACTTCCACAGTGCCACCATCACCTACGTAATGTTAGTTCTTGTGTTTGAGTGCCCTCCTATACCGTCCCTCTACTTGCACACATGTCACTTTTTCCTCCTGTAATGCACCATTTCCTATTGAGAAGCGGTCTGACACTTTCGGGTAAAGTCCGCGCTATGTAAAAACGCATGAAAACATACCGTCAAATTTGGCACCCGGCGTATAAGACGATTCCCGACTTTCCAGAACATTTTAAGGGGTTAAAAAGTCGTCTTATACACCGGAAAATACGGTATATATATATATATATATATATATATATATATATATATATATATATATATATATATATATATATATATATATATATATATATATTATATGCCTAATCAGATGCACTGTGTGAGTGTGATAGAATTGTATTTATTGTTTAGGATTTGTTATGGTTCATGAAATCATTAAAAGTTTATATATATGAAAAAATGAAATTCCCAGAAAACATAACCAGGGTTACAAAGTCATTTTTTTGGATTTATAATTCTAGTTTACCGTCATGGATAGTTTCACCAAATTTATAGACAACGCACCCCAAAACTTATTTTCAAGTAGCATTTAAGAACTTTTATTTTCAAGTAGCTTTTAAGAACTTATATTTCTTTCTTCCCACCAGCATGAATTCACAGCACCTTTACTAGCTCCCCACTCTGCGATTCTGCTTCAGCTTGCTCTCTGAAGACAGCAGAGTGAATTTCCTAGTAACCAAGTTGCTCCTAACTAGCTCTATTGTGCTAGTTTTTTTTTGCTCCTAAGAATGGAGTTCTTGAGAAGGGCTATAACATGTCAATGTATGTCAGGGACATTTAGCTAGTTTGATTTCATTACACCATTGGAAGCTTTTAGTTCTTAATGTGACTAGTAACAAAGTGTTAATAATGGTATTCTTATATTACTGATACCAAGGAATAGTTCAATGATGAATCTGTATCTAGAGTATAACAACACTGGAGAAACATTCTCGATGGTCAATAATTTAAAACCCAGTTATGAAACATGTACCCATAAGTTTGAACCTCTGTTGTGTACTTGATGCTGCCATGTATTTATACAATCCAAATTGCATTGCCTAATTTATGAAAGTCCCTTATTAAATCAGGTGGAGTTTTCCCCCACCCTGGCAGAACTTGCTCGTGCAGTGAACGGCATCTGCGGCCAGATCATCAACACTGTTTCACGCTTCCGACGTCTGCCCGACATCCTTACCAAAAAGAAGTCAGAGCGGGATCCCATTCACACTGTCATGGGTAAGAAATGGAGGATTGCATATATACAGCAGATTGTTGACACACTCTGGATGAGCTATTTTCAACAGGAGCTCTCTTCAGTCCTACGTCTGGGTATAATGGGCTCATAGAGGATTATATACAGTCAGTTTAGCTGGGACTGGAGGGTTGCAATGTGAAGGTCATTCTGCATGATGACACATAAAACTGGAGAGAAGTGGGTGGACAGAAAGGACTGAGACCAGAAAGTTAATCGTGGGAAGTGAACCTAGACCTTACTCAAGCCACACTTAACATGCAATTATTAGTACTCAGAGCGGTAATTGTGTTCAAGAAATACAAAGACATCCCAGTTTTGGAGTGTTGTAGTTACAGCCAAGTAGCATTTTCTGATTCTCTGGAACAGATGGTTATTTAGACAAGTAGGTTTATGCCATAGCACTTTTGCAAGAGCATATGAACAATCCCTTTACCTCAACTGCTCTAGGAGTGCACTTCTAATGATAAAATATATGCCCCTTGATGTGCACAGGTAATGCACAATGAAGATCAGGCATTTGGTTTGGGAAGAAATGTATTAGACCTCAACAATACATTTGATTTAGGATTTTAAATGCCATTCCTTTTATTTTATAAATTGTTTTAAAGAATGTCTCTATAAATATATTTTTGAAACTGCAACTGGATGTTAATAGAGGCAGCCTATGGCTAACTTCAAGTAAACCCTTGAATAAGACAGTTGGCAGGGCTCATGATGGCAGCAGAGAGCCAAAGAAGATGCAGGAATAATCTGATCATATCAAACTGAGGCAATCTCTCTCCCATGGTTGCTCAGTTCAGTGAAACTGACTCACAGTGGACATAACCGGTTTTGATAGCCGTTAAAGATTGATATAGGACTGCAAAAGGGATTTGGTCTCTGGGTTTCCTTGACTACTCTACCCCCATCACTGCCCCCCCCTCTCAGGTGATTGAGTTTACAGTAGTCCACTACAACCTATTGGGGTCCCAAAATGGAGTATCAGCATGATGTTACAGTGCATTTTAGATGTGGACTCTATGAAGGTCTACCCCACAGGCTCCGTTAGGCCTACCCTAATCTAGATGTGCCCAGACAAGGTCCTAGATTATTTTGGCACCCTGCACAGGAGGGTGCTGCCACCCTTCTTCAGAGCTTTATTTTATAGCCTGCGGAGAAACACGATTGGGCTTCAGGTAACAGCCAATAAGCACTTGACCGGTCCTATAGAAGGTAGGAGGTGAAAGCCGAAGATTCACATGCTCTTTCTCCAGCATTCAGGGATAACCTGTAACTTACAAAGCAGTAAACAATGTTAAAAGGGCCTTAGGACTCAACAACAATGTAGGTTTTGTAGCACATACACCTCATTTGAAACAACCCGAACCCCTTGCAAATGTGGTGAAAAGGCAAAGATCTCCTACTTCCCCTAAAGGACACCGCTACTCAAGTTTCCACTGCACATTGTGTGTGAAAGCACTTCTGAGAAGAGGTCTGCTCTAACCTTTCAGTGACCTTATCCTGATACTTTTCTGGGCCGTCCTGGTGCTTTGCCAGCCCTATCTTCAGCTTTCAGTGAAGGTCAGTTCTGGCACCAACTGTCATCTTGACTGACTGAGAGAAGAATCTTTTTTCAAATCCTGCTCTACCTGTGGGCAATGCCTTTACTTCAGTATTTGAACCATCATAGATTCATACACTTAAAATATTCGCCATTGTCGAGATGGGAGTCCCCGGTACCATATAATAGTAATACAATGTTAAAGATAGAGCATAAAGACACTAGACCCTTCCATTTTACAACCTATCATAGTCTTATTTAAAAAAGAGACCAAACTTATACTTGATCCAATCAGCCTGCTTTCCCCTCTAAAACACTCACGAGAGAAGCTCCAGTCCCTTAGATTTTCTACCACGCATCCACATCATGCTAGGGAGTCTCTACTGAGCTCTGCTCAGTTATGTTATTTTGCTACTTGGATACATTCAAGAGAATATTTCCAATATTTTGGTACTGTGGAAGTTTTTACCTTCTACCCACATTGTGATCCTCCATAGAAATCTGACTTCATTTAACCATCATGTCAGACCAGGAGAAGAAAAGTCTCTCAGGGCCTGTAGTACATGCGATAAAATAAGATTGCACTCTGAAGAGCCACACCAAGATTGCAGAATGACCAGCATCATTCCGCCAAGGTCAGTAAGATATGTTGTACCATTTCAATCAAAAACTTTGAAGGATAGATAAGGAAGGCTGCTTATCTGGCTTCAAAAGCTCACACTAGAAAAGAGACAGTTTTAGACTCTGATAGTGAGGACTCCTCTTCATCCTCTAGAAGATCCCATAATAGGGAGACACCACCCGCATTCCTGATCCTTCTCTGAACAACCTAGAAAAGCCTAAAAAAGAAGATTAATATGTCTTACAAAGTCTGCGGTCCTTCAAAATCTCACAAATCCAAGCCTTATTCTTAAAAAAAAAGGAGAGAAAATAATTTTCTGTGTCCTCAGAAAAGGCTGAAAGGTCATACTCTGAGCCGGCTACTCCACCTCATAAGGTCAGTTGCTCATTCAAAAAGCCTTCCTCAGCTCCCCCTGCTGACAGATCATCGACGAGCACTCTACCGCCGATAAGAACATCATCGGTGCAGTCAAACGTATACGGCATCATCATCGACAACTGCTACTATCACTACGTTGTCCACCACCTCTTCCTTCTCGACGACAACATCGTCGTCGACCGCATCTATGATTAGACCGTCAACGCTGAAGATTTCCCTGATATCATCGTCGACGACACTGTCGACAGCTCCTCTGTCGACACTAATAACCCTGCAGAGGACAGTGATATCAGTAATGACTACACTGCCGTTGGGTATTAGTGACACTGTTAACGACCTTGTCGATGACACAGCGGACGACAGAAAAAAAGGCAAAACATTAAAAAAATAACGTTTTTAACACCAGAATACACCTCTCAAAGTTAGGTGACATCCATAATTCCAGCTCATCTCTTGGTGGAAAAAGACTCTAATGGTGACGGGCCATTTCGTGTTGCACGCAGTCCCTCTGAGTTGCATGTGAAGTGCCAAGAAGAAGAGGAGCACTATGATGAGGAATATGAACAACATTATTATTCTTCCCATACCCAGTATCAGCAGTTATCTATCTAGCTCTCTGACTTGCAGTTCAAACTTTCAGATTATAGGAAGCGTTTTCCATCTACTACCAGATCACCCACTGCTCATCCATCCACTCCAGCACAAAGTCCTACGTTATTGCCTATCTCAGTAAGGCATACACCACAGACAGCCCTGCTCCATGATCCAGATATCTGCAATGATAAGAGTGAGGAAGGGTACCTTTGCGATGCCCACATGGAATGGGATGACTACCTCATCCCTACTCCATCATATCCATCACCCACCCCAGTGGACTCGCCACTGAAAGATATTGTGGGTTTTCATAGTTTGTTAGAAGAGCAGTTAAAATATTCACATTCCCTATTCCCACCAAGCATGTGGACTGTTTTTTTTATGATTGTAAGGAGCCTTTCCAGAAAAGTGTAAGGTCTGCGCCCATTGTCAGCTATATTTGAGAAGAGGACTTAAAAGTAATGAAAAATCAGTTTAAAGTCACCTCAACAAGAAACATAAAGGCCCAGGGGACGCTCTAGAGTGTCTAACAGGCCATCCATTGCCAAAGATCAAAGAATCCCTCGATCTCTCTGCCTCCGGGTAAGGAGGGCAAACACTTAGATAATATCAGCAAACTTTTTTCATCCATTTTAGGGATGACATTTCGGGTGGCAAATTCTCTTGACGGTTTTGGGAAAATATGATTGGCGGCTATGGACTGACCTTACCCCATATATAAATCAACTTCCAGAAGGGGCGAAAGTAAAAGCAAAAAAGATCTTTCAGGAGGGGGAGCACACATCCAGCAGAGATCATAGACTGTGCCTTGGCTATAGCCACCACTGCATTTAGGCAACTTGCAGGCTGTGCTGTGCTCAGAAGGCAATGCTGGCTCAAAGCTACCTCCTTTAGATCTGAAGTACCACATACAATTTTAGATCTTTCCTTTGATTGAGAGGCCTTGTTCCGCAAGCATGTTGATGATGCCCTACAGGCGATAAAGACAGACACAGAGACAGCTAAATCGCTGGGGACTCTACAGTTCAAGAAGATAACCTATTGTGGGGCCAGAAGAAAAGGCATGCCATCATATAGAGGAGGTTATCAGTAATACAGATATCCCTCCTACACATCTACCGCCAGCAGTTTTGTCCGCAATATTCACAGAGACAACCATCTCAAGTGGCCTATAACATGCCTGCGCCTTGAGAAACAGCAACACGTAAGGGAAAGTCCACTGGATGTCAGCAATGACCTGTCACTGGCTCCGGCTACCCCATGTCTCCTCACCCATTCATACTAGGAGAAAGAATATCCCAGCTTCTCTAACGTTGGTTAGAAATAACATCGGACCAATGGGTCATAGACTTTGTTCAATTCGTCCACACCCTGGAATTCCTACAGAACCCACCATTAAACCCACAAAACTCCTCTATTCCCAAGCATCTACAACTGCTCAAATTGGAGGTCAAGACCATGTTTCGGAAGGGAGCGATAGCGAGGGTCCCTCTTTCGCAACAAGGAAAGGGATTCTATTCCTGTTTCTTCCTGATTCGCAAAAAATGGAAGAATGGTGGCCTATCCTCGACCTTAGAGATCTCAACTCATATCTAAAAAAAGAATCATTCCGCATGGTAATATTCCAAGGTAATCACCTATGGTTAAACCACTGAGATTATATGTCAACCCTCAACCTGCAGGATGCATATTTTCACATCCTCATCCATCCTTCCCACAGGAGATTCCTAAGGTTCACAGTAGCCGGCAGCCACTATCAGTTCATGATTCTTCCTTTTGGTCTGAAATCAGTCCCCAGGATATTTACAAAGTTTCTGGCTCCAGTAGCAGCCTTTGTATAGAAACAAAAACACCATGTGCTCCCATACTTAGATGACTGTCTCGTCAAGACACATTCCAGTCAGGCAGCACAAAAATCAACAAATGCATGCATAGCCCTGTTCATCAAGCTAGGTCTCACTCTAAATTGGAAAAAGTCAAGCCCACAAGCTGCAAAGGGCCATAACTTTTTTGGGAACAACACTAGATATTATAACTAATAAAGCCTGCCCCACATCAGAAAGACGAGTAAAGCTAATAACATTAGCAAAGTCCATTCAGAGAAAAAGAGTCTCTTTCAGTACGCCTCTACAAGTCATTTTTAGGGATGATGTCATCATGCATTTCTCGAGTTACGTTCAGCCAGCCAAGAATGTGACCCCTCCAGGAAGGACTAGACCTCCAATGGGTACAAACGAAAGGTTTGTTGGATGATATCATCAAAGTCACTCCAGCCATGGACAAAGCCCTGGCTTGGTGTACTCAGCAGGCACAACTCTCAGGCAGCTTTTCATTATTATCTCAACCTTCTCTGTTGGTCATTACCACCAATGCTTTCTTGGAGGGATGGCAAGCATACTTCAAGACCTGCACGTCAGCTGGAGGAGACGGAAGCCTCATCAACATTTTCACATCAATCTGCTTGAGCTTAAGGCAGTACATCTGGCCTTGCAGGTTTTCCTCCCCAAGATAAAGAACTCACAGGTTCTCATACGAACGAAAAATACAACAACGATGCACTACATAAACAAGGGGGTAGAAGATAATTTCTCCTCTCGAGAGAGAGTCATAAGACATCTGCAAGTGGGCCATCTGAAACATACTGCATCTATGAGCAGATCATATCCCAGGAAAGCAAAACGAGATAGCAGACACTCCCAGCAGTCATCTTGCTGCGAGTGGGAACTGGATCAGGAAAGAGTCAACCACATATTCGAGCAGTGGGGAAACCCCAATCTCGACCTTTTTGCAAACCCTCAGAACATCAAATGCTGATTCTTTGCAAGCTGGCATCACCATCTGGGATCATGGGGAAATGCATTTTCGATGGCATGGTCTGGAATCCTGCCTAACGCCTTTCCGCCTATCCCCCTAATTCCAAAGGTTCTCATGTAGATGAAAATCGAACCTTGCAGAATGATACTGAAGCCCCAATGTGGCCTAACCAACATTGGTTTACAGAACTCTCCCTGCTGTTAGAGAAACCTCACATCCAGTTGAATATCTCACCTTATGTTTGGAGGATGAGCAAGAGCCAAGTCTTGCACCGAATCCCAAGTCTCTTCACTTATCAGCCTGGCTCCTGAGCACAATGAATTTGCCCATCTGAGCATTCCTCCTGAATGTAGGGAGATACCTTCCAGGGCCAGAGTAGACAGTACTAACAAAACATATTCTCACTGGGGGAAGAGATTTTGGGCCATATGTATCAAGCCAAATTGCATTCGCAAACGCTGAAATTCGCAGAATTTCGGCGTTTGCGAATGCAATTTGGCCAAATGGTATGTATTAAGCAAATCTGCCTGCAAAATAAGGAATCGCAAAATTTGCGATATCTTATTTTGCGATTGCATTTAAGGAATCGCAAATTTTGCAATTCCTTAGATGCAATGTAAGAAGCAAAAAAAAAAAATATGCAAATTGGCCTTAAGGAATCGCAAATTACCACCAACTTCAAGTTGGTGGTAATTTGCGAATTCCTTGAAAAATTCACTTTTTTGCATTTTTCTAAGTGCAATGTGAAGCACATACATGCCCTTAGGGCATGTATGTGCGCCACATGTGCACCCATGCTAATTTCAGGGGTGCAACAGGGTGTCCTTTGGACACCCCTGCACCCTTGAAATTATTCTCAATTTGTGATTCTCAAATTGCGAATCGCAAATTGAGAATAACTTCCCATTGATTCCTATGGGCCTCCTGGCCCATAGAAATGAATGGGAAAGTATTCCTTAATTGCGATTCGCAATTTGCTAATCGCAATTAAGGAATACTAAGAAATCGCAAGAAAATTGCGATTTTGTACATACATCCCTATTTGCGCTTCTCAAATAGCGTTTTCTAAAAAATCGCTATTTGGGAAACTGAAATCCGGTTGTTGATACATATGGCCCTTTGTTTATGGTGTCAACAGGAGTGGATACATTCCCTGTCTTCCTCACTTGAACAGATATTACCATACCTATTGCAATAGGCACTGTCAGGTTTTGCTCATGTATCCATCAGAGTTCACCTGGTGGCCATTTCTCGATTCAGATGATCACCCAGGTCACCCTCATTTTGGTCCTTCGGTATAATCAGACAGTTCCTTAGGGTCTTGTTTAGGATCTTCTCTCCAGTCAGACCCAACTAATTTGAGCCCATTCATAGACCAAGCTTAAAGTATCTGTCCTGGAAGGTTGCTTTCCTTGTGGCCCTGATGTCTGCCAAATAATTCAGTGAAACCCAAGCCCTCACCATTCAAGAACCTTTCTTACAAAAAATTAGAGAGGGCAGTATAATCCCATGTACAAACCCAAAGTTTAGCCCTAAAGCCCCTTTGGACTTCCACCTCAATGAGCAGCTGATTTTAAAGACCTTCTTTCCAAACCCTTCAACACTTTGGACATCAAGCAATACATCTCTTTCTACATAGACGGGAACAAGAGCTTTCGTAAGTCTAACCAGTTGTTTGTGGCTCACAGCACACCACGGAAAGGGCAACCCCTGGCCAAACAGAGCATAGCTAGATGGATATCTGCTGCAATTCACTTCTGTGACCAAGCAAAAGGAAAACCGTTCCAAACTTCTGTGCATGCTCACACTACAGGGACTATTTCAACTTCAACAGCACTGTTTGCAGTTGTGCCACTCCAGGATATTTGCAGAGTAGCTACAAAGAAGAGTATGCATACCATTATGCAACACTACTGCCTGGATTTGACTCCTGAAGGGTATGTAGCAGTAGGCCAAGTGGTTCTCAGATATCTTTTCCGGTGAAGGTGAGCTACCTCTTTATAGCCCCCAACCTATTACTAGTGACGCACATTGCCCGCAAACGGGTTTTCTTTCTTTGCAGCATGCTGAACAAAAAGTTTAAAGATATGTTAATGGTTATGTCTTTTTTTTATTCCATGTCTTCTTTTATTCTATGTAACACAGTTCAGTGTTCCTCCCTACTGCTTTATACTCGGATTCAAGCATGTGAATTATAAAAGTTGACTGTGACCCTTCATTCATTACAGAGGACGTCAACCTCATCTACAACACCGTTGTTGGCAGTTTTTTCTACACCATTCAATTTTGTCGCTGATGCCCTCCTCAGTCCTATACACCTCGTTGTTGCTATACAGATTCTGAGGTCATGCAGGAGCCTGTTGCGTTTCTGTCAACCTTATAAAACATGATGGGCACCTTTCCCACCTCCCAGCTGCAGGTCCCTCCCCCTTCTCTATTTAATGGCTGCACAGCAGACGTGCACAGCCGGCAAGCCGCTGGCGTGCCAAAGGTGCGCCAAAAGCAAACCCGTCTGCACCCGGCTGCGGCCGGGACTAGCGTCAGAACCCCTGGATCTTCAGGCACTCACCCCTACGACTCAGTCGCCCTCCCCGCTCTCAACCCAGGAAGGAACAAGAACTGCCAGCTGGCCTCACCAAATACCACCCACTGTCAGTTCTCCTGCCGCCACTGCCGCCAGACCTTCTCCTCCAACCATATCCCCCGACCCCCACGGACGCCACAAACCCCAACACCTCCAGCACCCTAAACTGCATACTCCTCAACGTGCGCTCCCTGCACAGACACGCCGTAGAGATATGGAACCTCCTCGACACCCTATCGCCAGACATTGCCTTTTTCACAGAAACCTGGACCAACACCTCCTCCGCCCCGGACACTGCCACCATCATCCCCAACTGATACAAGATCCAGAGGAAGGACCGCCCATCCCGCCCAGGAGAGGGACGAACCATAGCACACAAGAGCTCCTTCCGACTTTCCACCTTGAGCACGAGCGACTCCCTCTCCAACTCAGAACACCTCCACTTCCAGATCCAGACCAGCCCCAGAACCACGCTTCACAGCACCCTCTCTTACAGACCCCCGGGCCTCGCCCTTCTTTCACTACCACCACTGCCAACCTCATCGCACCCTATGCCATCGTGTCCACTGACTACATACTCATTGGAGACCTGACCTTTCACCTCAACAACCGCAGCAACCTTGACTCCACTGACCTCCTGTACAACCTTGCCAACCTCTGACAGAAGCAACTAGTCACCACCCCCACCCACAAGGCTGGATACTTCCGTGACTCCATCTTCGCTGGTGGGACCAACATATACTTCAGCCACACCCGCATCTCCTCTGGAAAGGCACCTCTCCTTCAACACCACCAAGGCACACAAGCCTGCCACCGCCCGCCACAAAGGAATTGGAGCAAGGTCACAGAGGAGCACTTCAACTCCAACCTCATCCATGACCCCCCCCTCCGCCACGACCGGCGCCAATTCTGCAGCCAAGGAACTACACCTTTGGATCACCAGCTGCACAGACAGGCTTGCTCCCCTCCGCCACCCCAACAGACAACGCCCCCTGAAGGCAACCTGGTTCACCATCGACTTCCAAGAAGCCAGACGCTCCTGCAGACGTCTTGAAAAAGGCTGGATAAACAGCAAAACCACTGAGGACCAGAATACCTACAAGTAGGCCATGACCGACTACCACCAACTGAGAAGAGCCACCAAGAGGACCTTCATCAGGGACAAAAATCTCACCAAGGCCACCCACTATAAGGAACTCTTCAAGGTCTTCCAGCAGTTCACCAAACCCCCCAGCAACAAGCTCGGCTCCTACTTCCACCTGAAAAGCAAAGCCCTTTACTACAACTTCAGAAAACAGCCTGCAGAAACAACCCTTCCTTCCAGAAATGACAGCCAGCCCACCATCATCACCTGGACACCGGTCACCACCAAAGATACCTCCACAACCATGAAGAGCACCCACTCAGGAGTTCCCATGGACCCCTGCCTGCCGCACATCTTCCACAGAGCTGCTGCCACCATAGTTCCCGAACTATGCTGCACCATCAATGCCTACTTCGATTTCGTCACCTTCCCCGACGAATGAAAATGGGCAGAGGTCAAGCCCCTCCTCAAGAAACCCACGGCTGATCCGACAGACCTAAAAATCAACCGGCCCATCTCTCTCCTTCCCTACACAGCCAAGGTTACAGAGAAATTCACCAAAGTCCGACAATAAGCTCATCGCCCCCTCCAGCGCCTCCGTCGTGTTCGCCAAGAACAACAGTAAATCATCCGCGTATAATGAGATGTAGTGCGGGCGTCCACCACAAACCAGGCCCGCATACGCTATCCCCGACCTGGCGTAGAACGCCAATGGTTCTATTGCTAGCGCAAACAGCAGGGGTGAGAGTGAGCATCCCTGTCTCGTGCCTCTCTGTACTGGGTATTCTGGTGAAATGACCGGGCCCAGTCGTACCCTAGCCGTAGCGAAGGAGTACAAGACTTTCGTCTAGCGCCTAAATCGCGCGCCCAAACCAAATCGTTCCAGTACCTTATCAAGATATACCCATTCAAGGCTGTCAATGCCTTTTCTATATCTACTGACAACACAGCTGGCGTCGCCTCCTCTCCCAGATCACTGTCCAATACCCTAATAAGGCGGCGAATATTGGACGAGGTGTTCCTAGTTGGTATGAACCCCGCCTGGTCCTCATGAACCAAGGCAGTCATATGGGACATCAATCTCGTAGCTAGGATACGGCTCAGTATCTTATAGTCCACCGTCAGCATAGACAGCGGCCTATAAGAGGTCACATTATCTCCCTCCCTCCCGGGTTTCAACACCACCACTTTGAATGCATTCCATTCCATTCCCCTAGTAGATGTCGATTCCTTATTGGTGGCAAAGTAATGCTCAATACCCTCTTGGATAGTGGTTCTAAAAACTTGGTTTTCCAAAGTGTCTGGGCGCAGACGCCATGTGGGCACTTCTGATCGCATGCGCTGCCATTTAAAGGACACCACCTGCGGGTTATGATCCGATGTAGTCCTAGCTAGGTATTCCGAGTGTGTCGCCAAAGGTGCCAGTGTCTGGGTACATAAAACAGCGTCAATCCTAACGTGCAGTTGGTGGACAGCCGAAAAGAAGGAATAATCCCTATCCTCAGGGTGATGCACTCGCCACACGTCAATCAACCCCCAACTTCTCTGCCATTCCATCCTCTTTCTCGCAATCTTTCGGACCTGTGATTCTGCCAACGGAGGGTGTGACCTATCCAGCGCTACATCCGTAATCGAATTAAAGTCTCCACCTACAATCACTGGGCCTGATAAAAGATGCGCCAGTTTGCCAGATAGGGACTCCAAAAATCGGGGTTGGTCTGTATTTGGTGCATAGACGCTACATAAGACCACCTCCGTATCATACAATCTCCCTGCCACCGCCACATATCTACCCTCAGAATCTATCACAGTATGTGCTACCTGGAACGGGGTCCCAGCCCTCACCCATATTAACACTCCCCTGGAAAACGCAGAATAAGCAGTGCCAAACACCTGACCTCTCCACCTCCTTTGCAGCGCAATACATTCTTGTTTGGTGAGATGGGTCTCCTGCAGCAACGCTATCTGGACTCCCCTTCTTACCAGATACGCATGCACCTTGTGATGCCTCGACATAGTATGTAAGCCGCGAACAATCCACGTGATAAACTTCAAATCAGGTAATGGTCCCATTGTATCCTGCCCAGTTTGTCCCCTCCCCTACATTTTGTTTGCCCACACCAGTGCTGCCAACCCCCAAGCACAAAAAAAACACATTTCCCCAAACTACCCTAACCCTCCCCCCCCAGAACAGGTCCCAATAAGGTCTTATCAGTCCCCATCCAAACTACCCTAACAATTCACACAATACTATCCTGCAGTAGCCACTACAGGCTGCCTTAAAGGCAATGGGGTTGGTGATCCGGCTCCGACAGGTGGCAGCTCCCGCGCCAACCCCCCGCCCTTAACATCCCGCAATAATAAAGCACAGGAGCGAAAGTCACAGCCGACGCCGGAGTTTCTGGTACCACCACACCCAGTCCGCCAGCTGGGAGTTCGGGGCAGAGATAAAGCAGTTAAAGATCATCAGCCAATCTAGGCGTCACCTCTGGACCTTTGGTGCTCTCGCTCTCCGACATCTCTGCACCAGATTGTCTCCCATCCTCCTTGGTATCCGTTTCTTTAGTCGAGTCCTCCCGTTGAGAACCGGTGATCGCTGCCGTAGCCGCCAGGGCCCCCTGTTTATCTGCCTCCATCTGTGCACGCTGCAAAGCCCGTTGTGCTTTGTTTTTCTTGCGGAGGCGCTGCGACTGGCGCATCCGCACCGGCTTGGGTACTCCCCCTTAACCCCCGCCTCTACTGGTCAGTTCCTGCCCTATATCGTTCTAGCCAAGACCAGGCATCCTCAGGTGTCAGGAAAAACTGCGTCGTCCTGTCCAGTATCACTCTCAATTTGGCTGGGAACAGCAACGAATATTGTATTCCTTCCCCCCGAAGTTCCTTCTTAACAGACAGGTATGAGGCCCTACGCCGCTGTATGTCCTGAGTATAGTCCGGGAAGATCGTCACAGCGCTGTTATCCAATTGGAAGGGACCCGTTGAGCGTGCATTTTGGATCAACAGATCCCTGTCTTTATAGTGAAGTACTCTGGCTACCACAGGGCGGGGGGGGGGGGCCCGGTGCAGGCGGTTTGGCCGGGACCCTATGAGCCCTCTCGAGGGTAAAGAAAGGAGAGAGGACCTCCGTGCAACAACAGTACTGAACCAAGTTTCCAGGAATGTGACCATGTCCGTCCCCTCAATATTTTCGGGCATGCCTACGACCCGAACGTTGTTGCGTCGGTTACGACTTTCAGCGTCCTCAGCCTTCTTTTCCAGTGTTTCCAATTTCCTCAGTGCGTCTTCCAACTTGCGTTCCACCGTGACCACCGCTGGTTTGATGTCCTGAAGAAGCGATTCAGTATCTTTGACCCTATCCACCAGCTTTGAGTGATCCGCTCTCAAGAGCCCCAGTCCTGTCGCCACTTGAGTAATGTCCTGATGAAGGGACTCTTTTGTTGCCGTAATGGCATCTAGGATTTGGTCAAGGCGCTTGTTCAATCTCTGTTCCGAGGTTCCATTTGTGACTTCTCCGTCGTCTCCCTGGTCTCCGGCGGGGTCCATTGCTCCGTCTTTCCTGCCTTTGGGTTTCATTTCTTACGGACACGTGACGCCCCTTCACGCCAGCTATGTTCGTCCAGTGCGTCAAACCCGCGCCAGCTTCCCAAATCACAGATCAAGGCCAAGATATGCGCGGTCCACCTGCGAACCACAACGCCAGGGCAACTCCCTGCAGCCTCCGCACTCCTCCCTGCGGGGCAGCGTAACCCACTGCTTCACCCTTCTGGTCTCCCAGGAGTTCCTAGGTGCGCAGTCCCCAGCAGGTCAGCATGGTCATTCCGGTCCCATTAGTACCCTCCCGGGCACAGGCCGCAGGCCGCAGCAATCGCCACTCCGCTCTCGGGGCTTCTCCCTGTGATGGATTCCAGCCCCCTGTGAAAGCGCCCACCGGTCTTCACTGTGCCGCGTCTCCTGTTCGCATCCGGGGCAGCAGGGCAACGCTCCCCAGCTGGTCGCCTAAAGTCCCTCTGTGCTCACCGGTGCAGTCTGCGGACGTGCTCCAAGTATGGCGCCCTCCACTGCCCGCTGCTGCCACCTCCAGGGGTTACCGCAATCGTTCCCTCCTAGAAGTGCCCAACGCAGCTCCCCGTGGCCCCGGCTACCCGGCGCTACGAGCCCGATCCCGCCCCCACCTCTGCAGCGCCAAGATCAGGCCCGCAGCACCGCACTCACCGGTGGCCCTAGGAAAGGACCTGTATCTGCATCACACACCCAGTGTACGGGCTCCACCGCATCCGTCACATCGACCGGCACCCGACCGGTCTCCAAGGTCCGGGAGCTTCGTAGGAGCACTTCGCTGCTGCAGCTCTCACAGTTCCATAGAGCTGACCCCAGCCTCAGGACCTCTCCGGCGTTCCTGCTGGTACCGCCGGCCGCACCGCTGTCTAACTCCCTGGTCACCGCGCACACTCCAGCGAGATCAGGGCCAGGAAGCTCAGGCCGTCACCAGCTCGGGCCCCATTTTAGGAATCGCCGTCTTCTTGGCCGGTCCGATTCCGTGGCAAATCGCCTTCCGCCTCAGCCAGTCAGTCACCTGCACCGATACCTGTGCAGCGCGGCGGGTTGCATGCTGCACACCTCCGTAGTCGTTTCCCCAGCTCCAGCTCTAGCGGACAGCGAGCGATGGGCTTGGGCCAAGTCCTTCAGGCGAGCCCGGCCGCCATCTTGCCGCCGCTCTGCCGATTTCGCCTGTGCCCCAAAAGAGCAGTTTCAGGAGTGTCCCGGGACATCAGGTCGCACTCCGGTGGGCAGAAAGGCCTCCCGAGTCACTTCGACGTCCGCTCCCGCCCGTAAAACCGCATCCCAGGCAGTTATCAGGATAATCGGCGGGATCAGGCATGGAGCTAGCTGCTCACGCCGCCTCCGCCATCGGCGCCCAAACCACGCCCCATCACCTCCCAATGACATAGCATGTTTCCAGGTGCTGATGGAAACAGGAGCTAAAAAACGTAATATCGCAGTTACTTTGGTAGACCAACAATGCTACCTAAATTACTTCAAAGAGCAGCCGCACAAAGCAATTAGATCCATACATAGACTGGACTTTGTTTGGTCAGAAGGCAACAGTTTCAGCAATAGTGCCTCATTTAGAAAGAAGTACAATGCCCTAGACTGGACCCCAGCCTTCCTTATGTTCCATTCCAAACCCCACTTTTTGTTCATCTCTGCAGTGCATCGCAGAGCAAAAAACGTGATAGGGACTGCATGCGCATAGATAATTTGGGCCATCAAATTGGTTCCATGGGGGCAACATAAGTCAATGCTACAAATGCATTGGCAATTTTGAACCGTTATGATCTCCAAATGTGGCATTGACATCTCTCCAGTAATCCGCCTCATACCAGAGTGTAAGAGGTTAAGAAGGAGCCTGCCAAAGTCATCATCAAAAAGGGTGTAACAACATCAGAAACAATTGTGGATAAAGCAGTGGACGTTTCAAACACAGTCTTTCGCCGGCTGTCCAGAGCATGGGATGGTTTCATTCAAGGGCCTCTTCAAGATCCTTTGTATTAATTATGTGCCAAGGTCGAAACTTAGCAGGAGGCAGCCTATTTGAAGGAGGCATATTTCTCTATTTGCGAGGGAGTTTGAAGGAAATAGCTTTATGGTCCGTCCATGTTAAAGGCAGTATTTTATCTACTGTAATGTTAGAATTATTTATAAAAATACCATCCTGAGTGTGGCCGGCCTGAGATGATCTGAGTCAATCCAAATCCTGCCATGTTATCCAGTAAAGTTGATGTATCTGCGTAATTTCGGATTCAAGGTGAAAGTTAAAGCCACCAAGTGTCATCAAGGTGGGGAAATCTAAACATGATTCCATAAAAGTCTGCAGTGATTGTATAAACACGGATTTCGGCCCTGGCGGCCGGTAGCAAAGTAGACCAGGGAAGGACCAGGTGTTACAGATTTTAATATTACAATTCATAGCCTCTACTTCAAATTGCCCAGTAGGCTCCCAGGTGGCTGAGGAACAGTATATAATTGCTATGCCACCACCCTTTTTACCTTTCCTGTCTACACTGCCCATTTCATAGCCCACCGTGAGCACCGTAATCCAGTCGGGCTCAGATGTTTCATTAGTCCATTTTTCTGTTGGGTAAAACCAAATCCGGGTTTGACGTCTGTATCAGGCATTCAAACTCATATTTATGCTTGATCAGAGATCTAGTATTCAGCAGAATATAGTTTACCGAGTTTACCGAGTTCCCAGCAGAATCGTGGGAGTCGCCTTGGAAAGACTCCGCTGCCTGGAGCTGAAGTGCTACAGGAAGTGGGTGTATGAGGAAGGGGGCCACTCAGGAAGGCTTCTGGCCTGGTTGGTGCTAGTCGAATCCAGTGGAACCCTCATCACGCAAATCCTCACGGATTGTATGCCCCCAGGGCCATCAATGCAGCTTTTCATGACTATTATAAAATCCTTTATGGAAATGGACACAGGGACAATGCCTGGACCCCCCCATTGCCTCCAGTCATGACCTCCAGCTTGAGATCGTATATGACTGCGGTTGGGATCCCTGTCAGCCTCCACCAGGGAGGCAATGGGGATTCCCGTCCCTAAATCCAAAACATCCATCATGGACCCGTCTGGATATTGCCCGCTTTCCATGTTAAACATGGATTTCAAAAATGTTTGCAAAATCTTAGCTTAACCGTTAATCCCACACATGAGAGGTCTTTATGCATGAAGACCAGAATTGGTTTATCACGACACGGTCCACTTCAAGGAACCTTCGTAGGCTATTTCACATTCTCCACCATAGGGAGACTGCTATCTACCCGGATGCCTCGATTATGTTCATTCATCTGGAGAAGGCCTTTGCCTCCTTGGAGTCAAATTTTTAATATGCAACCATGAGACTGATGGAGTTGGGGGATGGCTGGGTTCTCTGGGTGCGCTTATTGTACACTAATCCTACCGCATGGGTGAAGATGGGCGACATGGTTTCTGCGGTGAATGGGGTCTACCGGGGTACCAGGCAGGGGTGCCCCTTGCCTCCCTTGCTGTTTGCTTTGGATATTGAGTACTTCGTGGCTCTTTTTCAGCAGAGGGGAACGACCACAGCCTGGTGATAGACGGTAGGACACATGCCATTTCACTATATGCAGACGATCTGCTGCTCTATCTGAGGGACGGGCAAGACGGCGTGGCCCATGCCATCAGGCTACTGGAAGATTTTTCTAAACTTTCGGGCTTACGGGTTAACAGGTCCAAGACACACCTGTTTCTCATAAAAGTGAACAATGCGCGACCTGCTGAAATACCAGCGGAATTGACGTGGTCACCCCAGTCCTTTCATTATCTGGGTATCCTGGTGTTCCATGACCTAGAGGTCCTCAGGGAGGTCAATTTGGGGCCAGTGTGCCGATCTCCTAAGACCAGCATTCAGTTCTGCACTCTCTGAAACTTCTGGTGATGGCCCGCATCTCCCTATCCATAATGATTATGCTCCCTAGACTCCTGTATTCCTTTGTGAATCTTCCTTTCCTGCTCCCGCGCTCCTGGATTAACAACCTGGACTCCCTGATCCGTTACCTGTTTGGGGATGGTGGGAGAAACAGGTCTCCAGAGAAGGATGGGTTGGGTGCCTCTGATTTCGAACTATGCTATCTGGCTGTCCAACTCCAGTGGCTGGCTCACTGGCTGGATGGCAGAGATGTTGATTTACTGGACCCCTTTGGACGGGTGAGCCACCAGAGCCACCTACTGGCCAAATTCCTTAACTCGAGGACACCTGCACCCACATCGGGGTTTCTAGACAGAATCAGGATAACGTAGGTCTGGGGGTAGAAGTAGTTGGTAGGGTACAAATTTGAAGTTTTGTAAAAATGTCTTGTGGTAAATGTATTGTCTAACTGATAATTGTATTTCAATTGTGTATTGTAAAAAGTGTTTATAGTAGATGTAAAAATGTATGTTTTTGTATGGCAGCGAAAAAACCTCAGACTGTTTTCAGAAATCTTGAAAAAAAAGTGATGTAACTTGTATTACTCAAAAAAAAGGATATACATCACCCAAGGATTAATTACCTTAGGGTGATATTCTGCACAAAATAAAAAAAGAGGCAGAACTAAACAGTGACCGAGTTCCTTATTTCCTATGTATAAAGGTGGCACAGCTGAATCGACTGCGCCAATGCTGCGACATGCACCATTCCTGCTCTCTATTTATATCTTCTTGACGTATTATCCAAATGGCAATAAAAACATGTTTAATATATATATATATATATATATATATATATATATATATATATATATCCACAAAGTGATCCTTTGCACAGCGCGCTCTGGCAGTGGGTGCTTGGCGAGGGAGCCGGATCCTGGCTCCAAAATTCAATTTTACACAAAAATGCACAGCACTCCAAAGTGGAAGTATTGAGTTTGTTTATTTCAACAACCGAACCCAACCCGGTTGGGTTCGGTTGTTGAAATAAACAAACTCAAGACTTCCACTTTGGAGTGCTGTGCATTTTTGTGTAAAAAAAAAATAAAAAAAAATATATATATATATATATATATATATATATATATATATACATATATATATACATATATATATATATATATATACACACACACACACACAGGCAAATTGACTTGAATTGCCTATTTGAGTGTTTAAATCTCATTCACAAAACTTTTAAAAAGAGTAATAGATGAAGCAAGAAAGGACAATGTAGCCCTATAGGCTAATGGTATGTAGATAGGAAAAGAGCGTCTTCACCTTTAAGAGCGCACAGCCCACCAGTATCCCATCATGCCCGGCAGGTGACAGGTGGCAGTTGCTTCAGTTCTTTTTTCCGAATGCTGGTAACAGGATCTTGAAGCTCTGAGCTCGTCCTTTTTGGCTTTTTTGCTCAAAAATGTCTCTCAAAACGTTTCACTCAAAAGATATTATCTGTTCCAGTGTTATTCTGTCTTTTTCTGACAGATAATTGTTTTCCTTTGTCAAATGAAATGCCATCTTTATTTGACAAGTGTCCTGCTTATGTAAGAAAGAAGGCCAAGTCAGACCCTCATGACCTTTGTATCATCTGTCTTCCTGAGAGTAATGTTCCAGACAGATGTCCTCACTGCAGGATCTTTTCCAGGCGGTCCCTGAAAGGGATGATTCCCCTTCACAGGACAGAAGAGTGGCGCAGGCACAACAGGCACAGTCTGATGGTAAGACATCATTAAAGCGAGGAGAAGGGCAGTCCTATACCAGGGATCTCCCTCCTTCATAGGAGGACTCCAGGGGTGAGCGATCCAAAAAGACCACCATCAAAAACAACCTCAAGGACATTGACATTGAGACAAGATACAGTGCCTACATGCTTGCTGTCGATAGCAGGGTCGACGTTGAAGAGGCAACATTCGACATCAAGACATAAAAGTTCAACGTTGTGAAGTCTGTCGAAGTTGACGCATAGTAGAAAATCGACATTGAGAAGTCTGTTGACAGCAGGAAATTTTTGATCTGTAGGAAAAGTGAGAAAATCAAGATGATTACTATCCTCCTCTGATTCTGAATACTTCAAGGCGTATTCGCCATTGTCGCTCATCTTGCTGTTGGATTGTCCTATGCCTCTTCTGCCTCTTCCTCCAGTATCTCTTCCACCTAATTCGCCAGCGCCTCTTGCTTCTGGACTGTCCTATGCCTCCTCCGCCTCTTCCTCCAGCATCTTTTCCACCTGCTTCGCTGGTGCCTCTTCCACATCACCTGTGGAAGCACCTCTGCTGAAGCCTCTAGTGTAGGAGAGTGGGGTCTGCAATCCTATGGTCACCCCAGATTTTTGCTTTTTGCTTCACTGGTTTACGACTTTCCCTGGCTGTGGGCCTGCTAATCAGACCCACAGCCTAGCTGTTCTCTCTCTAAATTGACAACCATGTACTTTAGTGAATTTACCAATTGGTACTGGGCCACCTTATCAGTCC
This sequence comes from Lissotriton helveticus, assembly GCF_964261635.1. Classification (NCBI taxonomy): domain Eukaryota; kingdom Metazoa; phylum Chordata; class Amphibia; order Caudata; family Salamandridae; genus Lissotriton; species Lissotriton helveticus. Next base: position 73,807,088 of record NC_136073.1, on the reverse strand, counting down.
CTGTACAGTGTACCTTAGGTATCCAGGGCATAGGTGTACCCAGGGCCTACCAGGGGCTGAAGCATGTATTATGCCACCCCTGGCTGGCCATCTAAAACTGACACAACTGGCTGCATGACAGCTGGGGCAAGGTGGTGTAATCACCCTTTGCTATAGATATAGTATACCTATATCTAACCCTAAAATGGACACATATCCTCCTAGCAGTCACTCCTATGGCAGGCCGTATCAATTCTGAAGGCAGAGTGCTTGGAATTATGTGAGATGGTGCTCTAGCATGAGCTGAGCCTGTCTACAGCTTTCGGAACCAAGTCCTTTAGCTGTTTCCATGATAACGAGATACCATATACTCTTAAGTGCATTATCAACCTCGCGGTTAAATGCTAACTCTGGTATAACATTATCAAAACATGTCGAGTAAGGTGTCATACGATTTGGAATACTACCCCCTCGCCAATTCTGGCGACGGGGGTAGCATTCCACCCTTCTAGAGGGACACGACATGTATGTAACTGTGAACCCCGGATAAAGTAAACTCGAGCCTCAGCATCACAAAATTGATGCTGCCACCACAGACACAAGTCTGACCTCCTGCTGCTGGGAGCCCTTCAAGCAAGGGGGGCCTGGACAAAGAGTTTCCTGCCTTGGGAGGTGCTAGCACCACCCCAGACAGGATTTTGTGTATTGAGGTAGGGAGGCCTGAAACGAATAAGACATGCCGGGGGCACACAAGGTGTCCTGTGCATACACCGGTTCAAACCAGTTGCTGGGGCATCCCTGCCCCAGCTCTGGCGCGAAACCAGACAAAGGATAGGGGGTGTAGCCACCCACCTTCCTGGTCCCACCCAGGGGAGGGACCTAGTCAGTAGTGCAGCCCCCTTTAGGAGAATAAAGGTAGGAGCTGGTCCCATTCCAAATTAGATTATCCTGAACAATTCTACAAGAAGAAACTCTGGACTTCGACGTTCTGCTCCACAGAAGACTGAAGTATCTCCCTTGTGGACAAGGAGTGTCCACCCTGCAACTGCAGGCACCATCAAGCGTCCAGCGGCTTCACTTTGTCGTCTTCCCTCGAGGATCCAGACTTCAGAGCCCGACGAGACCCGGATTCCCAGACCTCTCCGACCTCAAGTCACCTCTACAGCAAAGCTGAGACCCGTGGGTGCGACGAGACACGCGGGACCGGCCATCTTGAACGAACCTGCACTTCGCTTCCAGCACGACTCCCGAGGTAAACTCGACCAAGTGCTTTGGGGATTGAGAAGCCCCAGCCCCGAGCAGCCCCTGCACCGAAGATCAGCCCTCCAGCTTCCACGAGATCTGCGTGGGGCCCTTCTGCTTGTTTGCTGCTCAACGCGTTGTCTGGTCACTTGCCGGCTGGCTAGTGGCCTCCTAGACGATGAACCTTTGAATCTTCACTGCTGGTCTGGTTGCTCCAGACTGGCCCTTGCTCCCTAAGAAAGAGGGGCACCCCGGACTCTCCTAGTCCGCACCAGACGTCTTTTCCACTCACCGCGTGGGTTGCCTTTGCCAAGGCCTGTTGACTCCAATCCCGGATCCGACACCGCCAACAGCGAGAGCCAGCGTGCGGCAGCTCGTGCCTCCATCCTGGTCGTCGAAGACACCTCCTGGTCCACGTGGCTGCAGAGTCAAGCGTCCACTCTTCACCTGATCGCGATAACAGCATCTGGTTCCTTCCTGGTTCCACACCGGTCACTGGCTAGTGACTTTGAACACTGTCCCCTCTGCTTTGTAGTTGAGCTTATATAGCGCACAGCTACCCGCAAAGCAGGTGTCCCGGCGCTTGCTTAGGGAACCCTTCCTGATATTCCCCTGTGAGATAGCAGGGTATCCACAAGGTGAAAGTCAGGCATCCCGCCGCGAGGGGCTTTCAGGTCCTCTTCTTCACCAATCCACCCTTGGATCGCACCGGACACCTTCCTCCTGGTCGCCTGCAGCATCTTTTCTTCCAGGCTCCATAGACTTCAACGCAAGAACCCGCCCCACTTTGACACCTATGCACCCGCAGGCCTTGGGTGAGGTAACTAGAGCATTTCGGTGCTCAAGGGTAGTTTAACTGTCCTAGTGTCCAGTTCCACAGTCGTTTTAGTCCTAACTAGTCAGGATTGTCCGTACTTGCCTTTAACTTGAACTGTACTGTCCATAGACGTTGTTACGCATCTTGCGTGTGAGTTCACACTCTGCACACGCGTTCCGTGGGCCTCCTATTACTTAACTAGGGTTAGTGTAGCGTGGTCTCATCGATCCTACAGCCTCTGGACAGCTCCATTCCTTTTATCGGCTTTCACAATCCACTTACTTAGTATATGGTTTGTCGTGCCCCTAGGGCACCATTGTAGTTTTGTGCAACTTGTCGTATTTTTCCTAAGAGATTGTCATGTGCTTAGCTCTCTGACCTCAAAAAGAGTTCAGAGGTGTTGTTATTAATATATATACTGTTTATTTTCATAACAACTTGTGTGGTGTCCTTTCATCTGGTATTCAAGGGGTTATATTGTGGTAAAACAGCTGGCTTCACATGCCAAAAGAGTTCAGCCTAAGACTGCTTTGTCCATGCTACTATTAGGATAGCTGGTCTATAAGGTTGACTTACAACCAATCACCATAAGGGTTGTTTGGACTGATACAAGGTGATCACTAGAACTAGTGAGCATCATATATCAGGCCAACTTCTCACATCTAGCTTCTCCTGAAGGATCAAGATTTCCTCATTCCAGATCTCGTCATCATTCATGATAAGCACATTCAAGACATCACCATCGGTCTCGACACTCCTCTTCATGACAGTCTTCTTGTCACATACATCACCATCATGCGTCTAGGTCAAGTCTAGTCTAGAACACTATCAAGACTCTGTTCACCCTATTGCATTTCTTCCTCCCCAGCACTAGGAGATATTCACCAACACTGGCTTATTCTCCCCAGCCACAGGTCTCTCCAGTGGTGCTTGTGCAAAGGTCATTGAAGTTGAATATCTCAATGCCATCCCCAACTACATCCACATCAGTAATCTTCCAGAAGCTTCACCAGTGGGTGCTATCCAGACCCCTCCAACCACTGGTTCAGTATCTATTGGAACCAGCCATAGAGCTATACCTTACACCAGCTGCAGCCAAATCAGCTCATTTGAGTCTCCAGAAAAAGTATGGGACTCCAGATCAGGACCCCCTGTTTCTTCGTTCAGATCCTCCCCCTGGTTCCGTGGTCATCCTAGCTGCAAAAAAAAGTGCAATATATTATTCCTTCATCTATAGTTGCATCAGACAAACAGAAAAAGAAGCTTGATTCAGTAGGACGGAAGGTATGTTGTAGAGCTGCCACAACCATGAAAGCAGCAAGTGCATTTGCCCTGCTGGGCAGGTATGACAGAGCCTAATGGGACTCCTTGCAGCAGTTTGCAGTCAACCTCCTGAGATATAGATGAGAGGACTTCCTTGAGGTGTTAATTGACGGCATGATGGTCTCCATCCAAGTCATTAGTTTTTCTGCTGATTCTTAACTACTGGATGCCCAAAGATACTGTCATGGGTTAGTCCTTAAAAGGCAAATTTGGCTTTGTCTAATAGCCCTAAAACAAGAATACCAACAGCAAATTCTTAATCTAACTTCTCGGGTAGCACATTATTTGGCAGTCATACCGATGATGAGATGGCTTGGATGATGTCAAAGATGGAGCCCTTGACGGTGGTGGGTCTAATGAAATTTCAAGGAACATCATAGCCACACCTACAAGCATTATGAACGATGCTTCTACCCGCAGAGTTCAAACCCCTCAGTGGTTCCACGGTCATCACCAACAACAGCCGCAAAAACCTTTCCAGCTTCACCAACGTCATCAGCCCAACAGAGGAACGGGACACCTACCTGTCCAAGCAGGGAATCCTCCTGCATGCTACAAAGAATGAGTCTCTGCTTCCCCTTCTTCCATTCCCCACTCCGGTAGGGGGAAGTATAAAACAATATCTGACAGAATGGCAATCCATCACAAAAAAAGGCCTGGGTTCTGAATATTGCACCAAATGGTTATTGCATCAGATTCACCAGTCCTTCACCAAATATCCCACCAAATGCTTCCACACAACTGTATGCAAATACGCCTTGAACCTGTGCCTCATGGAAACTATCCAGCCCAAACTTAATTCTATGAAATGGCAAGAAAAGCTGTGCTTCCATATTTGCTCTATCATGCCAAATCAGGCTTACAGTTCTATTCTAATAAAGTTCATTTTGCGGCACTTGCTGCCTACTGAATATGTCCTTCTCAACCTTCTTTATCAAAATTCCTATTATTAACGATGTCTTAGCGGATTTGAAGGACTTTTTCCCTCCAATACTTTGTCCATCTCTTCCCTTGGAGTTGAACATAGTACTTTCATGCCTCATGCAGATCCCCTTTGAGCCCATTCATAAATACTCATTACCACGCCTTTCATGGAAAGCTGCTCGTTTTTGTAGCTATCACATCAGCACACGTGTTTAGTGAGATTCAGGTGTTATGTTCTTACAAACCATATGCAGTATTCCATAGTAATAAGCTGTTATGAGGACTCATCCAAAATTCTTACCGAAAGTTATTTCGTATTTCCACATTAATCAAACCATTTCTCTGCCTAATTTTTTTTAGCATCCTTCCACTCCAGCTGAAAAGAATCTCCATACTCTAGATGTCAGGCGAATAGTAACATTTTATCTGGACAGAACAAAAGTTACCCGCAAGTCAATTGTTCGTAAACTATGGCTCAGTCTGCATGAGTTTAGGCACCTCTAAACAATCTATATCGCAGTGGATAGTATCTTGCATTCTGTTATGCTACAAGAAGGCGAATAACGTTCTGTCTGATAAATCTAAAGCGAATCCAACTAGAGGGAGAATGGCTAGAGCTGATTTAATGAGAAATATACCCATTGCTGAGATATGTAAAGCAGCTACACGAAGATCTATTCACACTTTTACCAAATACTAGTGTTTGGACTCAGATGCTCAAGCAGATCTTCAAGTAGGAAAGGCCTCCCTAAGAAATCTATACACATAGTCTGGTCTATGGGTCATCTACTTTCCTGTCCACTGCTGTTTGTGGGGATAGACTTAATACTGTTTTCATTGCTTATGACAATCAATGGAGATCCTTTGCAAGAGCAGAAATGGTTTCCTACCTATAATCCTAGTTCTCTCTCAGGGAAATCTCCACCGAAGTCATAAGCAACCTGCCCTCCACCCTGGAGTAATTAATGGAGACTATTGTTAGACACTTTTCTTTCCTAATACTGACAGTGTCTATGTAACAAGTAATGAGGCAACTGCCACCTGCTGAGCATGATGGGATCCTAATGGGCTGTGAGCTCTTAAAGGTACAGACACTATCCTCCTTCCAGGCAGGGTTTAGAAGGAAGATCAGCACCATAGATCATGTCTTTCGTTTAGTTTATTGGTGTGGAAAATTGTGATTATCGAAAAGGGGAGCCTCTACATAGCATTCCTTGATTTGAAGTCCACTTTTGATCTCATCCCCAGGCGCAAGCTGTGGTATGTTCTGAAGGAAATGGGTCTTCCCCCTGAGATCCTGGAGTTGGTTTTCCGCCTCCATGAGGACTGCTACGCGAGGGTCCGTTGGGGAGACCAAGGCCAGTTGACAGATCCAATCAGTGTTGACAGGGCAGTCAGACAGGGTTGTGTGTTGGCCCCCACTTTGGTTTCATTATTTGAAAATGGTGTAGTCCAATATCTATCTGAAGTACAAGCCTACGTTCCTCTGTTGAGGGGTGTCAAAGTGACAACTTTATATTTTCCGGACAACACATTGATAGTGCCCAAAACGCCTAGTGGTCTGCAACTGCTCTTGGATCGCTTTAAGGCTTTTTGCGACCAAAGAGGTCTTGAAGTTAACACCTGGAAAACCAAACTTTTGCTAATGAATATACATAGAACATTCAAAGATTCAAAGGTAAAATGCTGCTGGGGGATCCCTCTTGAGAGAGTGGTCACTTTTTATTATTTCGGGATAACCCTGTCCGAGAAAATGACATGGAAAAATCCTCTTATGAAGGAGAACCTTCAGCAGAGTCAGACCATTGGGGCACTGATTAAGGAGCATAGAACTTCCAAACCAAGCCAATAGCTGCCCCTCTTCAGATTTATGACCACAAGGTAGCGAATTCAGCTCTGTATGGGGCTGGACTCTGGGGATTTGAAAACATGGAAGGCCTGTTAATTACAGAGAATACATTTTTAAGATCTATATGTTCACTTCCTCAGACTACCCCACTTCAACCACTACGGCTAGATATGGGGAGACGCTGAATTGTCGACAAAGCTAGGCTGCGTCCCCTGCTTTTTTGGCTGCGACTGAAACTAACCCCCAAGCTCTCCCATTATGCTGCAGCTCTTGGTGAGGTTTTCAAGCTTGACCACTTCAAAAAGAAAGGGTGGTTCAATTAAGAGAGAACTAGAATTACATGAAAGAAAAAATTCCTTCCTGAATATATCAGCAAACGTGTAAACATTTTCACACGAAACAAAATTGATTATATCAGCCGCCAATGAGTGTAACATTAGGCATCCCATCTGCATGAGGATGGAAATTTTGAGAGGAGTTCCACTTCTATTCTTTTCTCAGTGACAGCTTTACATTTCTGCATTACTATCTTTGGTTACTACCCTCTGGGGGGAAACATCCTTTACAACGCAACTTTTACCACGCAGTGCCTTTACGATGCAACTTTTACAACGCAAACCATTACAACGCATTGCGCTGGGGGGCGCTCTAGGATAGGGAATAGGTTTAATGTACTATCCAACACCTTCCCTACTATCCACGGGGACTGGAGTTGGAATAGTAAATTAAACTATTCACTATCCAGCGCCCCAAAGCTCTATTGCTTTGTAATGGTATGCGTTGTAAAAACCGCGTTGTAAAAGCATGCGATGTAAAAGCATATGTTGTAATGTCCTACATCCCCCTCTATGATAACTGCTGTAGTACACAATGTTTACAAGAGAAACATTGTGAATAATTATGTACAAAATCTTGTTGTTTGTGCGCACCACAGTGTATATTTCAGGATGATAGTGAATGATCACACTTTTGACATTTCTCAGTCTTACAAAGATGCAAAAGATTTTACTCTTGGAAGCTCCCATGTTAGTTCCAGATTAAGTTTTGGACCTGGAGTGTTACTGAATATACTTCATAGTCCCTAAAAACTGCTTAGCCTGTCAGAAATTTCCTATACCTGTCAATTTCTGCTAGTCAACACATTTTACTTGTTGCAGCAAATTCTGAAGACATTAAATCAATGAGACCAAAAAGGAGCTAAACCAATAGCTCAGGTTTGCCCTGGGGTTCAGCATCCTCAGTATAGGTGTATTCCATTGAGCTGCAACTCGACTCCAACATTGTTCACAAAGATGATCCTCTTGTATACTCCTATCTATATGATGTAATGATGTACAGGGTATGCGTCGAATCCTTACCTCAGTGACTGGCAAGTAAAAGGTTAGCCTTTAGTGGAGGCATTCAAGAAGGAAAAGTTAATTGCTTGTAATCTAGTTCTTCTCCTGGGGAATCCTCATCTAAGTCCTAAGCACTGAATTGTCCTGACCTGCAGGATCCCAGAATAATGGAGATGTTTTTACTGAGAGGCTGTGAGTTACATCAAATATACAATGAGAGCAAATCCTAAAGGTAATTCAGATGTGAATCAGAACTTGGAGATGAAAAACATCCCTGTGATTCCAGGATCCCGCATGCAGGCAGGGCAGTTCAATGCACTTATGAGTATTCATAGGGATCCCCTGGGGGAGAATCTACAGCTAATATGAACTTTCCTTATTTTAGGTTTTTCTGTCAACATCAAGATGTCGCGCATGGTTTCATGTCGAAGACTTCAGTTTTTTAGGAGCTTTGCTGGATATTTCTCTGGAAATTACCTGTTCTCCACCACAGAGAACACATGCTGAAACAAATTAATGCCAGGTTCACACTGAGACCGCCAATGGTGTCATTGTGTGTTTGTGAGACTTCTAGGCCTCAACATAATACCATCCATGTGTTTCCACTGCTACTTCTGAAGATGAAATCTTTGCAACAGCAATCAGCTTTTAATTAGAACCAACAATGAGAATCTCAATATAAGAAAAACAATGGAGACTCTTCTAGTGGCTGCAGGAATCAAATCTTCCTTCAGCCATGAGTTTAACAAATTACAATGATACCCAACTCGGCCCAGTACAGGTTAGATGTTCCCTTCTGCAATCTATTAGTTCAATAAACAATTCTCATTGTAAATCCGCTCGAGTCCAAAGCTGTCTTATGGTACTGAAGTCACTTATGTCTCTTCTTCAGTAAGCGGTTATCTGCATTCTCACAGAAAACACAGCTGCTAAATTCAGTCTTAACAAACAGTGAGGGATAGTCTTATGTCAGATGGCTCTCGCTGAAGGACTAGCTACACATCTTCCCACTGGTGTTACATCTGATTAGAAAAAATATGTTTATATTCAGCATCAGTAGCAGTGTGAGCTATGCTTCTCGAAAATGGCAGATGAATCAGTAGATCTTTCCGTCTATCTTCAGCAAATGAGGATTTCCTTAGAAATATCTGTTTGCAACAAAAAACAATCACCCATGTCTTTATTTTACCTTTTGAATGAGGACAAGAGACTATTCTCTATGGAAAGCTTTTTTTCTTTATTAGTTAGGGAAATGCTGCTATGATTTTCCCCCGCTGTGCTGATTCTCTGGACTCTCAAGAATTCCAACAACATGGAATGCACCTCAAAGATGACCTCCTCTAGACTCATATACATGTTAGTAGTTCTGCATGAGATGTGTAAGAATATTGTCTAGACAGGTAGGCTGCACTAAGCATATGATTCTACATAGCATTCAATGCTGGAGAACCACTGTTACCAGTAAGTAATGGTTTCTTATCTAGTATCGTCATTCCTGTGACTAATATTAATCCACCCTCTAGGAGTGTCTAAATAAATACCAATTTCTTCCTTTTTTCATTTGTTATCAGAGCGTGATGAGGACATTAAAAAAGTTCAGGCACAGATCAGTAGTGGCATGTCTGCTAATGCTACTCATCTGCAGACTTATCTAAAAACCTGGGATTCCTACAGGGAGATCTGGGAAATAAATAAAGATTCCTTCATCCGCCGCTACCAGCGTTTAAACCCACCTGTTTCTTCTTTTGATGCAGATATTGCACGGTAAGTATTATGCTCAATTACAAGTTTTATTGTATTTATGTGTCCGGCCCACATAACCCAATAAATAGCATGAACTAAGTATGGACAGGACGTAAACAGAACCCCGATACCTCCAATCCTGTTCTCACCACGTTTTATCAAGGCATCGTCTCACAGCCCATTCCTTCTGTAGCTCTGCTGCAAAAGGGAAGAACTGACTCACACACGGAAGATTTTTAGGTTTTAGGAAGCCCTTCTCTTGATAGAAACCTTAATGACTCTCACTTGGATCTGCCTCCACTTATTTTGGTGTTCTTATGCTCTTCACTGACATTTCATTTGTACAGGCCAGCACGATGGGTGTTTCACATGCTTGGTTACATTTTAAATTCATAATGTCCGTTCTTTGCCTCATTATGCACCATTGGTTTGCAAGCAAGACTCCTCAAGGTACCAGATGAGTCCAAGTCTTTACTACAGTCAAGATCCAGGAATAATTGTGTATTTATATTTTGTGAAGTTAAAAAATATGGGGATCGACTATTCCAGTAGTTTTTAACTAAAATGGTTCTCTCATTCAGGCGTTGATATGTTTTCCAGGGAGTGCAGTTGTGTATTGTTTCAGGTATCTTCAGAACAGCAAGTGTAAGGGTAATCGTGAAGATCTTAAAACTGCCCAAGTCCTGGGAAGTCTGGCACTTCTTGACTTGCCATTGTGATATGCAGCTACCCTGCTGCAATCTGGTCTGGTAAATGTGAGAAGCAGAGACTTTTGAACATTATTCGTATGAATGTGAGTTCAGTGTTTTTTTAAAATGTAAACTTAATTTACATAATTTGAACATCACCTTAGTTGTAAAGTCAGATGTGAGCGAAGAAATCAAAAACTTCATTGTTTGATTTTTTTGATGTTTATTTGAAAAGCGCAATGGTCAAAAAGCCCTATATAAATGTCATTTGATTGAAAAATCAAAGTGAGAAAAGCATATATATTGAAAAATAGAAAGGTGGTTGTGATTTCATACTTTCTCCATATCCTTCTTGGACCTGTAATGTATAATTATCTACTCTTCCCATGGTTGTTAACCCTCTTATGCCACTGTTTGTAAGTTTTGGTTTTTCCCTACCTTTACTTCTACTGCTCTTACTTTTGTTTTAGGATTTAATATCACCAAATCCACTGTTACTTGGACCTGGCTAATTTACTATTTTAACTCCAGTCATAGCCAGTTTGAGTGCTGGTGTTGGTCTATGCTGGACTGTGCAGCAGTAAGCGTGGGCAATTGCTGCATCAGTAACGGTTTTGAAAGGCAGCACTCTCTTTAAAGACTGCCAGTCTGGATGCCATACAGGTCTGTTGCACCGGTAACCTCTGCCTCCTCGTCCTGCTACAGCTCTCTCCAGCACAGCCTTCAACACTAACAGACCGCTGAGAATTAGTTGCCACTCACATCCTGAATAGAGTTCAACAGCGTTGTCCTGCAATGGTTTAAGTCGTTTCTGGAGAAAATAGCCATGCTGGTGCAGAAGAGTTTCTTGAGACCAAAACCCAGCTGTTTCCTGTAATGTCCCCACCGCTGCCTCTTCCACTTGCCATTAGCCCTTGTGGGTTCTGCTAGTTTGCATGGATGTCAGAATCCACGAATATACAATTGACATGCAACTCTATCTGAAAGTCCCTTCTGGCTACAATACATGATTCCAGCAGGGCAGCCTAGCTGCAGGCCAGGGTTTTCCAAGGGCTTCCTCACTGAATCCACCAAGACAAAGTTTGTACTCATTTTTAGTGACTGCAAACAACAACTGATGCAAAACTGGCAGTCTGAGATACATTTTTACAGCTGTACTCCTAGCTAACCTGACCAATTCCCTGTACTTGTCCCTTGACACTAACCACAGATTCATGCTTACTGTGAACACAAGTCGAACACTGTCTGGCATCAATATATCTGCTTTGCAGAGTGAAGCCTTTTCAAATTGAACCAGATATCAGTACCACTATCAAGGCTATGGTCCTTTCCCAGCTTGACAATGGAAATGCTCTGCGGCCCGGCATCACTGAGATCCACCTGACTCAGGTGAAGGGGCTACTCCAGGCAGCAGCATGTCTCGTGAATGCTGTGATCGAGTTCGAAAGGATCACACTGACCTTCACAGACCTGCTCTGGTTCCCTTTAACCACCCTGCCTCACCACGTGCAAGGCATGCTGCATCATCTACGAAGCCGTCAACTCTAGCTCTCCAGACTTGGCAGTGAAGTTTAAGAATTCTGGTGGAGTATGCAGGAGATTTGCCAGATTGAAAATCAGGAAATATGTGATGTAGACATTGAGAAATACTGTTTTCTGCGACACTTAGGATCTGCACTGCCTCCCACTCGATATCCACCAGGCTACATCTCTTCTTTACGTTTACTTTGAGCTGAAACCGATGTCTATAAGCAACAAATCATCACAGGCCACTTCTCACCGAGCCATCTCTCACTATCCGAACCTACCAGTACGATTCACCCCAGCAACCTTTCACCTGCATTGATGCACTATCCCTGCAGCCCTGTGGCCTCTTCTTTCACCCCTCCTCCACTGTGTAAAAGCCCCACTGCGCAAAAGCCCCACTGCGCATTATTCTTCGCTGCTTTGTTGCTAGGTTTGCAATCTGAGCCACATACATAATACTGTACTTACATAAATATACACATACATTTTAAGGTATTGTTGGGGGGTGAAGCCTACCGGTATTTAGTTTTCCATTAAGAAACCTGAATACTAAAAAGACTTTGATTGATTTATATTTAGATAGTTTTGCATATATTACAAAAAGTATCTATCAAAAAGGCTAATATCAATAGAGTGATCAACATAACTCCTAACACAAAGACCCTCATACCAAGTTAGGCGGAGCAGGGTGGGGCATTTACCACACTTGGTAAACACCATTATCTCAGAATGCGATATGCACTACATGTGATAAATACCTCCTATTCCAAATATTCAGCTTAAATACAAACAGCAAATTCTACATGTTTTGCCTTTGTTACGGGTCTTTTCCTCTGCTAAAGTTTCAGCAGGTTTGACCCACTGGAATCTGTCGGGGAACACTGTAAGTGTGTGATAATTATCGCACAGCACGTAATTCTGGTCCCTGTGCAAACATCTGTTTGCACAGGGATCGGAATTTAGCCCTTAACTTGTAATGAGGACTTACTGAATAATTCATGTAGCCATCCTAAGAACGGTTGCAGCCAAGGCACTTCCAGCCAGACCTGAGAAAAGCGGTCCCAGTAATCACGATTGGCTCGCAGAGCAGTTGTAGGCCAGCATGATGCCTTCATATTCTTAACTTGTTGGATGTTGTTGGGTCTCTTTGAATATAGATATACAGAGGTGGCCAACAATGTGCAGAAGGAGGAGACCGTGCTGAACATCCAGTTTGTGCTTCTGGACTGCTCCCATCTGAAGTTTTCTCTGGTGCAGCATTGCAACGAATGGCAGAACAAGTTCACCACCTTGCTGAGTGAGATGGCAAGCACTAAGCTGCAAGATCTTGATGCCTACTTGAAGGAGAATGCTGAAAGGTGATGTTAATTTTTCCAAAGCTGTTGAGTCTGTCATTTGAAGTCAATCATGCTTTACCATCTGCTTTCTGTGATACACATCGACAATGCCTTTGTAAATTACTTCCTGACTAAATCACACACCCTCCGAAAAGTACTAGATGGATGGATGCATATTATAGGTAGACAGCTGCAGGAATGGCTGCAGGGACAGAAAGTAAACAAGAGTTAAAGAACTCGGGTTACTGTCTGTTGTTTACTCTCCTTTAGCCCCTCAACAGTAAATAGGAGGCTGTTGATGGACTATGGGTAGCAAAAATGGTGAATCCTCTGATGTCATCGGGTCAAAGAGTGTATCAAGTTGCTCTGCTACAACTGACATTTGTTGGTGAATCAGCATCCACTGTGCTCTAACTAGAGGATCTGTCATGGTCCCAGCAAGGTGATCCTGAGAATATTGGAAGAGAAAATCCCTGAACAGTAGGAGAGGACGAGTGTGAGTGGGTCTGAGGATGGCAAGAGGAAAACAGCAAGCACCTGGAAGTCAATGCAATCACATAAAGCACAGCACCGGTGCTTAGGGCAGAGAGAAAAGGCGGCCTCACAGCTGAGAAGCAGTGTATAAAGCAAGAGGGGTAGGCAATAAATCTATGAGCTACTAGCATCAGTAGATTAGCACTACTGCACATAATAGAAGTACTTGTAGTATTTTCAGCACTACATGTAGAAGTGTTACTAGTAGTTGCATCAGTGTAAAGATACCAAAAGCAGTAATGACAATAGATGTGACGATATTAGTAGTTGCTGTAGTAGTTCCAAAGCCAGCAGTAGTACTTGTTACATTAACTCTAGATGTAAGGCCTGCAGCAGTGTCACCTTTAGTAGTACAAACAGTTATAAGTGTAGTTGCTTAATTTTTTGTAGTAGTGCTTGAAGCTCCACTAGTAGAACTATTAGTTGCAACATGAATAGTAGTAATGAAATACAATTTGTTGCACAAGTAATAAGGCTAAAATCCACAGTGCCAGTATTACTGATGGAGGCTACTCAAACTTAATAAAAGATCCTCTGTTGCTCTTCATATTGCAAACAGTTGTCATGTCTTTACCACTTGTGGTGGGTTCTGTCTACCAAAGAAGTGGTCAGACAAAAATATTAAGAGGATGGCGTGAACAACACCTGGGTCAGACTTAGGAGCAATAAAGTGGAGTAAGCAAGGCAAAGCTGATGACCATTAAAATCCTGCATAGAGACAGTTGGTAGGAAAATGGACAGGCTGGATAGACTGACTGGGCTCAACTACTTTGACATTTTGTTTCTCAGTCTTAGGCTTGCCTTGCCTAATAATAGGGATAAATGATAAAACCTCAATAGAGCCATCTTATAAAAAAGGAGGTATTGGGGATGGAACATGGCTGAAAGCTAAACCTCTGTTTTTTGCCCAGATAAGGGCTAGGTGAGGACAACATAAAACAAAGGTGTTGCCCCATCTCATGCAGTTTCTTTGACATTTTACAGTGTATCCATAATGGTATACACCCGTTACAACGGATCTTTTACTCCGCACTACCATTACAACGCGACTTTGACTCCGCATACCATTACAACGCATTGCGCTGGGGGGCGCTCTAGGATAGGGAATAAGTATAATTTACTATCCAACACCTTCCCTAGGGTCCACGGGGACTGGAGTTAGAATAGTAAATTATACTTACCACTATCCAGCGCCCCAAGGCGCTATGCGTTGTAACGGTATGCGGAGTAAAAGTCGCGTTGTAATGGTCTGCGGAGTAATAGTATGCGTTATAACGTCATACATCCATCCATAATCTTTTTGAATGATATTAAGGAGAATCGTATCTGATGGATGGTCTTTAGAAATTTCCAAAAGTAGCTTGACTAGTAAATGTGAGCTTAACAGCACTGGAAGAGGAAGGCAAGGTTGTTCAGTCTGAAGTTGGATTTGTGGCTTTGAAATAGGTGGCAGTAAATTAATTTCAATTGAGCCACATGTTGGCGATTCAGCAGCTTTGTGATTTGGATCCAGAATGTCAAAGCATCAGTTAGAATTCTAACTTTAGGCTAAATTGTAGGCCAATAAGTGTCCATGATTATGAATAGCAATTTAAAATGTTGGCATAATACCGTAGTTATTTTAATTTGTTAGTACAGTTTTAAGTGATCGGAATGCAGAATCTGTATATTTGCCACACATGAAACCCGAGCACCCGCACTAAATCATTATTAGAATCCTGGGACCCCCACTGAGTCATTTCCAGAAGCCCAGGATCCACGGCCTAAGCAGTTTCGATGATTTGAATCGCAAAACAATGCACAGAGGCCACTCATAGTTCATACGGTATTCTACATGATCAAACTGCACTGGTCCCACGGATCAATGGGAAGATATTAACTTACTTTAAAGCCTCCAATTTCAAATTCCTTAACATTTACAGAATGTTTATAAAATGTTTAATTGTAGATTTTGCTTTTTTATTTATATAGCATTTAACAATCTGTTGATATTGTTTAATTTTCTAAGCCGTCGCAGATCCCCTGAGTAGACTGTGGTCCCCCAGGGGTCCCCTGACCACAGGTTGAGAGCCACTGATATAGGGTGTGGCTGAGGAAAAGCGTGCAGCAGCCAGGAGTCCAGGATGAGAAGTGTCAAGCAGGATGAGGAGAGAGTTCAGGTTATTTGAGACCTGAGTGTTCATCTGTATGTGTGGATACTTTGTAACTAACACAGCACCAATGCGAAGGCTCCATGCCCACACAAGGGAAGGATGTGCTGCGCAGATGCCAATACAGGGAAGAAGGGATAGCATCTTATTGATTTGGCCATGTTATCACCAGTCACATTACTTTTCCAATTGTTAATTGCTCACTGCAAAATGACGACTATAACATTGCTGTGGTTTGTGATCTATAAGATATTTTGTGCTTTGGCTTTTAGGGTCAGTCAGCCTCCACAGACCTTAGATGAGCTGGGTACAAGCTTACGCCTCCATGAGACCCTACAGAACGAGATGCCAAAGATTGAAGCACAAATTCCACCAATTCATGAGCAGTTTGCAATCTTGGAAAAATACGAAGTAGCCATCAATGAAATAGTAAGTTCAGAATTCTGTGATCAGTACCCTTGGGAGGTTATATTAATACATGTATAGTTAGGGTGTACGGATAATCAGGGCCACTGGAATTATGTGATTCTTAGGCGTTTTTAGCATCATTATTCATTTAGCACATTTGCCACATAAATCTCCATCTTTTCATATTTTGTAGATTTAAAAAAAAACTTTACAAAATAAAGGGCATGTGGTGCTGTGCAGGCGTTGCTGACGTTATCGGTTACAATTAAATTGCTGATTTCTGGATTAAGGAATGAAACTTGTGCTAATGAGATGAGTCGTTTGCCCAAAAAGACAATATAGTAATATGGAAAAACAGCAAAATAATACTGAAACAGGATGTACCTTATTATGAGGCATAAATTACCGCTTTTGCTTAATAGTTCAGTCATCCAACAAGATGTATGAGACCCTTTACTGGGAATTTCTGACCCTCTGCTTAAGGTTACTAAAGTGAGCCGTGAATTAGACTTCATCATCAAAGTGGTACAAGACCAGTGCTGGGGGAATTGCTGAGCATCTTTTGAGGTGTGTTTGACCAGTGTGTGGGATGAATGAAACGCCACTAATATACTCAAGGACAGTGGTGAAAAACAACTCAGAACAGAAAAAGCAAGAATTCTGATCATTAAATACATTGTGCACTTTCATCCACAATGTGATAAATATACTTACGTTTTCTCTGGCAATTTCTTGCCATATCATTCCTTTTATTACTAATTTCATGCTTGCTCATTTCTCTGCACGCATATTTCTTTCTCTCTCTCTCTCTCTCGCTCTCTCTCTCTCTCTCTCTCTCTCTCTCTCTCAGAAATCCTGTTGGGGTGGAGCAGTTCAGTGGGTTCACTTTTTTTGGTTGGACTACCTTGTTTTTCTCGTTCGATTGACACTCGGTATCAGTCAATCTCTTCAGGTCAGAGATACATTATTTGGAAATGTTCTAAAGGTTGTTCTGACCCTCAAGAGTTGAGAACAGAGCCTGTCTGATCCTGACTTTGGCTGTTCTTAGTCGTAGGCAGCTGCCCACCAGTCATTCTGGTATGAGCTCTATGTTCCTGATCTAGGATGCCTGCATCATTCAGGGTTTCAAGGGTAGATGTCTCAGCAATTGCACCATCCCTATAACTCTAATTTTTGATTATTTTGGGGTTGTGCTCGCCACTTCAGTGAAAGGTTGTTTATCCATGCATACTATGGTCACATTCCCTGCGAAATGAGAGAGAACTCACTAGGCCCTCTCTCATCTCAATTATATCTTTCTTTCCTTTGGATTCTTTCGCTCTTATAAGTCACTGGACTTGCTCTGGGCAGACTTTCCTCTGTTAGGGGATAAAGAATTCCACTGCAGATGGAGGACCCCTGCAGCCCTTGGCTCAGAATCTTCTGGCTTAGGCATCTTGAGACTTGCTAGCGGCTTCTCCCGTATCCTTTGGCTTAGCAGTGCTGAATGATACAGCTTGTTTACTCCAAGACTTCGAAAATCAACTTCTCCTAGTATTAATGGGACCGGATTCATTTTCTACTCACTCGACCCTCTTCTGTGAGTGACTCCTTCATGAAACGCAGGCCACTTTTGAAAAAGGATTCTCCCTTTAGTGTACAAATAAGAACCAGTCAAAATATGTGTAGAAGAGCTATGAGACCTTTCTCTGGCAGAACAGTAAATAGTATCCAGAATACTTAAAAAAGGCTTAGCTCGTTGACTGTGGGAGGAGGTAATTACACGTGCTTTGGCTAGAGGCATGACTTACTGCCAAAGAAGGCAGACGCAGCTCGTGTGCTGTTTCTGCCCGTTAAAAACACACTGCCCACCTGGGCCCTGACCCTGTAGCATGAAGAATTTGACAGCAAAGCTGGGGTCATCGTGGACTGGTGCCTAGATCGTGATATGGCCCTCCGGGGACTTTATGGATGCCTCAGGGCCTGGCTAGGCTCGTGGCCTGGTATGGAGGAGGAGATTCAGGGAGAGATTTCTGCGTTCCAGAGGCCACAGAGTGCGTTGGGGGCCTCCTGGCCCACTGAGCATATGCCAACCCCTGTGGTGGATGCAGGGTCTCTCCTCCCCTCTTTGGTATCCTGATCACTTGACCTTCAGGGACTCCCACAGGGACTGTCGGCAGTGCCCAGTGACTTACAGCTGTTTGCCGCCCCTTGGGAGGAATCCATGAGCCACCCTAAGGGCACCTGGAGTTTTAGGGACCCCCTGCCTTCTTTGATTGCTCTCCCTGACATTGCTGAACTCTAGCAGGAGTGTCCTTGCCACATATGTGCGCTGTGTGGGAAGCCAGGAGGAAGGTGCATATTTCAAGACTTGAACCCGCTCTGCTCCCCCGATTGTACCCGGGACCATTTGCCACAGATACAGAGGCGCGAGCTATGTAGTGAGGCCAGTGGAGATCGCCATATAGTGGGGCAGAAACAACTGACTGACCTGGACAGATGATGGGTAGGAGAAAAGGCTGTGTCGGGGAGTGCACTGGAGACCCTAGGATGTTGCAGATTCCGCATATGCTGGTTTAGGATCAGATGTGGAATTAGCCGTATGCCTCCCTTTAGCTCATAACCATGGATTCTCCTCCCCGAGTGGCTCCTCATGTCTGGCAGCTGGAGTACCTCTGTGTGCTCAACTGGGATTATTACCTGCCTGCTTGTGCTGCCTCCAGTCGGTTCCCCTGCTCAGATGGCTGGTCAGTCAGTTGGATGCACTAAAGACTTGGACTTGTAGATCGAGCCGACTGTCTTGGGGCCTCATGAAGCTCCTCATGGATGGGACTTTCATTGCTTCTTTGATCGGCAATGGGTAAAGACAAAAACCCGCAAGCCATCAAGCAAGGCACGATGCTCACATTGGAAGGGTGGACCAAGTAGAATTGTTAAATACAATCAATTATGCACTCTTGCAGATTGCCCTGGCATTAAGCATTACCCTGGAGACAGCTACAATCCTGTTGACTATCATTTCTTCCTGAGTAGCCCTTGAGGCCAAAGTTGGTGCAGTGGGCTCTGATGTCACTTTGCTAAAGCAGGACCTTGGGCAGGCGATGGACAGAATCATGGAGGCAGAGGACAGGGTGTTGGATGTAAACAAAACAGTCAAACCCCGACTGCAGTGTCTAAGCTCCCTGCACTAGAGCCATGGGTGTAAAATGCAGAGAAACAAATTAAGGTTTTGGGGATTTCTGGAGAACTGGGAGAGTGCCCCTCCTGAGAAATTCATAGAAAATGGGCTGCTGACGTTGATACCTAGTGGAAGACTCTCCACATGCATAATAATTAAATATGCACATAGGGTGCTTCTGCAGAGGCCCCTGCCAGGCGGGCCCCACCCCAACCCTATATTATGGTAGCCCATGATTGCTTATTTTGTGAACTAAAGGGACAGAAATGAAATTTTCCACCTTGGCCGAGAACAAGATACGACAGACTACAAATATCGACAAATCATGATCTTCCCAGTTTCCACAAAACTAGTTCAGCAAAAACCGAAATCTTTTAAGGATGCTAAAAGGACATTTGGAGATATGAACATATGTCACATGCTTCTTTGCCCCTCCAATCTAAAAATCATGCTCCAGTCCCAAATATTCTTCTTTGGGTGGAGGAAAGACATGATCCTAGGCCATGTAAACATTTACCTTTTGATAACAACTTGACGCACACCATTGAAACTCTGTAGTTGAACATTCTCAACCACTGTCATATTCGGAATCCATCTAGATTGATGGTGTGCAGAGCTCCTCGTACCCCACCTCGACTTAATCCAGAGTGAAAGAGGACTATGCGAGACCTGACACACATAACCAGGAGAGTGTTCTCCTAAAAACTGTTATGCCTGGCGGCCCGTTCTTTTGGCAGTAACGCTAACCTTGTTGGAGCAAATCTTGTCATCATTCACAAAACAAAATGGTTTTATATGTTCAGATAAAGGGGATGGGTGGGCAGTGTAGTGGGGAATGCAGCATTGGCCTCTACATAGTGAACCCCCTTGGAAGAAGTATTTACTTTGCTCCTGTATTATATTGGGGACAGTGGGCTATGCATCAATGAGACCTGGTAGTTCTTCTGCCCAGTTGGCGGAGGTCTGTCATCTATCCACCAACAGTGCTTCATATTCTCGAAGTGTAGGTTGGAGAAGGGGTTTGACTTTAATGGAGAAACGTTTGTGACATCACTTTGTCAGCTCATTACACATTACAACGCACTACACATGTGTTCTTGTACTGCTACATACCCTTGCCTTCTCCCCTATGGCTGAGCACAACCTAGTATTTTATGAAAGACAAGTACCTATTCTCACCTGGAACATAAATGGTCTTCTTGATAAAATTAAAAGGGGAATGTTCCTTGCAACAGAAAAACCCTCCTAAATTAGGCATCCCATTTCTGCACGTAAACCATTATGCAAGTAACAAATGTCCCTTTTTGGCTCACAGGTATTCCACATGGGTTCCATTACATTGGAAGTCACTGTCCTTGAATTAGCATATGTGTGCTGTCCCCTCTACCCCCCTGTCCCCAGCTCTCTCACAGCGGCTTTTATGGAGTCTTTTGGCACAAATTCACCTGAGGCCATGGGTCTTGTAGGGAGACTTAAATGGGGTGGATCCGAGACAGGTTGGGAGGTGTTCTCCTCCAGTAGAGCCCTTCCAAACTTGCACAATTGCTAGCACTGTCACTGGACTTGGTGTTGGGCGAAATAGTTGTAATTCATTAGCCAGGCCAGCATCCGCCCCCCTGAAGCCATCATGCTCACCCACTGCCGGATACTCCTCTTATTGTCGGTATCCTTCTTCAGTGTTGAAGTTAAAATGCTACCCAAAACCTTGGCAAACCAATTTTTGAAGATGATGTGCTCATTGTCACTAGACACGTATTAGACATATTCATTACGCCTTTACTCTTGTGGACAGATTAGAGCTATCACTGGCATTTCTTCTGGCCATCTTTGAAAAGGCCTTTGACTCAGTGGTTTGGGACTGCTTGTCAGCTTTGTTAGGGAGGGTCACCATTGGTCCTAACTTTATTATATATTTATTATGTCCAGCTGTTTTATACAAACCTGTTGATGAGGGTTATGGTGAGGCGGGAAGTGTCCAAGTTGTTTCCAGTGAAACAAAGCACTAGACGAATCTGCCCATTGCCCTGTTGCTTTTTGCTATTGCGATTGAGCCACTAGCAGAATGGATTAGGGTGAATGTCCAGATGAAGGGATTTGGATGGACACATGGTATCACAGCTAGAGTCGTGCTGTAGACTGATGATGTTCTGGTGTTGTTTCAGGAGCCTTAGTGGTCTGGCCCAAGATCTTCTGTATATTTGAAGCCATTGCTGGAATCAACCTAACCAGAACAAGGTTGAATGTATACCTAATCTGCAATCACCATCAGGACCTCGGCTGGGCCCATGCTCTACCAGTGGTTAGAGATGTGTTTAAATATTTAGGGGGTTGCATGACACAAAGATAGCTTGCTGCAGGAATATTCAACCCCAAATATACAAATTGATTGGTACATCAAGTTTTGGGGGGGCGTTCCCTCCCCCCTTGCGTGGAAGGCCATCAATCTTTAAAATGGTGGTTTACTGCACCTTCTATGACAGCTATGCAACTTCCCCTTTAAAATATTGCACACATTTTTTAGGCTGATCCACCTAGTTTAAATGAGTTTTCTTTAGCATTTATCCAGGATAACTTTATAGCAAAATGCTTTAAATCTACATATGATGGTGGGTTGGTGGCTGCCAACATTTCGTAGTATTACAGTGCACCCCATCTTGTAATTCTTAATGAGAGGTGGTATATCACGCTAGACGACCTGGCATTCGCATATAAAAAATGGCAAATTCAGGGAGGTCAAATATTACACCTAAGCTACGGAAGAGCTATTAATCCCTTCCTCCCCATTGGCCTTGACTTCAATAAAAACATTTGAAAGGATAGAAACAGGCACTTGGGATGGAGGCAAAAAGTAACGAATGAAACCCCACTGTGGGTTGGAGGGATACTCTGCCAAACTGCTGATTTACAGGGATTTAAGCTGTGTGATACAGAAGGAATCTTGTGGCTTTCAGATGTAATGTCCCATACAGTGATGAAATTATTTCTCCGTTTGCAAGAAGAATATAACCTTCACTGGCATCCATTCTTATTCAGCTATGCCATGCTCTCACTTGTTATGACTGAGCTGAAGAAACTCCCACGATTTTAGTCCACTGTGCGAAAAGTTATTGATGGATGTAGCTAAAGGAACATACGATGACACAAATTTACAGCTCCTTATTTTCAAATACCCCAGATTCTTTTTACCAGTTGTGTCAGGCTTGGGGATAAGATCTACAACCACTCTCTGATGAGGACTGGAGTGAGGTGCAGGCATCCTCACGGGATGGCATCACAATTTTAATTTATCCAGCTAAAGTAACTGCACCATGCTTACCTCACCAGAGATAGGCCGTGGAAGTTTGGCCTTATTACCAGCCCGCTATGCCTAAGATGCAGATCACACCTGGAATGGGGGGGGGTCCTCTTTGAGAGAGGTGTTGGGTAGGAGACTGCTGGTAGACCCCAAGATGACCATTTTACATATAGATGATAATCTGAACTCAAAGAGATTCAGAATTTCATTACTGTGGCCGGAACTCCTAGAAGCCTATTTATTTAGCCACAGAGGGTGCCCACAGAAATACTACAAAAGTTGAAAGGACTGTTGCCAGTGTAGTGGAATTCTATGAGATACATGTGTGCTTCAGATCTGGTCCATCAACCCTGAAGTTTATGGTCATATGGATACGAGGAAAGATCTTTGATAAAAGATTTTATATTTTTTAAAAAAGGTGCTACCACCAGGATCCTCCACTGTCCTTGTAGAAGAAAAGGTGTGAGTACCACCCCACATGAAGGTGCACCAGTGGACAAAATGTCAGTTTTACCCTGAGCTCACCACAGTAGTAGCTGCATTCACTGGCATTTTGTTGCAGGCTCCTCTTTTCTTTTACTCTTGTAGACTCCAGTCTCCAGTGGGCATACACAAATACCAGACGCTGGTGCAGAGTCTTCAGAGTTTCAGCCCTGCTCCTCACTGCTTAAGGAAAAACATACTGCCAAGATTCCATGCATCCATAGGGTTCCCATTGCTTCTGGGATGTCCAGGGCTGTGTTCTACAGCCACCCTCACCTTCTAATTGCCTGATCCATAGGCCGCTCATTGGCATTCACTAGTTCTTCTTCCCACACAAGTCCACTGAGCAGATGTGTCAGGCACCAGAAATATAATTTGAAGCTGTGATCCATGAACCAGACTCAGCCACGTCTTCGCAGTGCACTTGCTGCCTCACCAACTAGTGTCTAGGTAAGTTAGCTCTTCACAAGAGTGCAAGACTGCCCCCAAGAAGTACTTGATAGAAGAGGGTAAGCCGGGCTCAGGTTCATAGGTAACAACAATCGTGGATGATGTCCAACGAAAGATCAGGTGGTACGTTTACTCACGACAAGGCTCCTATCTGCCATATTTCTCATGTTTCCATTCGGAGACCTGTTGTGAGGATTTGGGTGTATTATATGATATGACTGTGGGGCCTCATCATGTAATACACTCACAAACATGGTCTTGGGTCCAGTCAGGCTCGTTTGTAAACCTTAAGCTCAACCCTGGGTAGCTGTGGCTTCGAGCAGCAAGGCTTGACAAAGAAACTTAGTGTAAAACCTTTAACAGCACCAATCAATAAAATAAGAAAACCCCATAATTAGAAAGAAACATAACAACAATTTATAAAAATAGATCGTATGTGTATGAATTTTTAGAGACCATGATGATCAAAATTCACCAGAGAGTTCCAGAGATCCAGATTTTTGAAGATACAAATACTTATAAATGATGCCGCAAGCGAGCATTGATCAAGAAAATGTTGGTAAGCTTTTGG
This sequence comes from Lissotriton helveticus, assembly GCF_964261635.1. Taxonomy (NCBI): domain Eukaryota; kingdom Metazoa; phylum Chordata; class Amphibia; order Caudata; family Salamandridae; genus Lissotriton; species Lissotriton helveticus. The sequence goes on along the minus strand of NC_136073.1, from coordinate 73,783,273 downwards.
AATGTTTGAAAGAGTTAGTTCAGCAACTCCTACCTGGCTTAGATTACTAAATTTGACCAGATCGAGGTCTAGGGGGCTACGTCGGACAGTTACCTGGCCATCACAGCATTTTTTAAGACAAGTTTCAAGCTTTACAGGATGACCGCCATAGACACCCTAGAGTGGTCTTCATGCTGGGGATGCATTCTAAAGATGCTCAAAGGATGTTTAAGTTGAGGTGCGGTTGACTGGAGTGTCTTTGTAGTTGTCCCTCAGTCAACGGATGATGACGGGAGACTTTGGCCACTGAGAGCGAAGTCCCTTGCAGTCCTCTATGTTGCAGTAGCAGACCAGCCGATTCTGGGCTACTGGTCTCTTTGTACTGTGGTTGAAGTGGAATCCTTAGGTGGGGGCTAGTGTCCCTTGAGTACGACAAACTTGGACTCTGATAGCTCTTCCAGGTTCGGCAGACACAGGTCCAACCTTTGGCTTAGGGGAGACTTGCATATAGATTTAAGGGAGTGATGGCTTTACCGGTTTGTTTAATGGCAAAGTCTAACTATAAATAATAATAATATGTCCACTTATAAAGCGCCGTGGTTACACTAATGCCAGTGTGTCCCCGCGCTGCGGTAAGTCAGCCAAAATCAAGCCCAGATCGAACCTGACTCAACCTTAAGGAAAAAGAAATGTTTTCAATTTTTTCCTAAAGCATCTCTCTTGGCTCTCCATCCGGAGTTCCAACGGGAGGGCATTCCACTGTTTGGCTGCCAGCAGTCTAAAGGACCGGCCGCCCATCCTGGCCCTTTTTATAGCTGATACACCTACCAAACCCATCCCACTCGACCTCAACTGCCGCGCAGGAAGGTGTGGGGACACAAGTTCTGCCAGGTAGGCCGGGGCCCTGCCCTGCAGGATTCGGTGACAGACACAAAGTGCTTTAAAGGCGACTCTCTCTTTAATAGGTAGCCAGTGAAGCGCCGCCCGTGCTACCCTGGCCGATGATCTTTTCGGGTGCCTCAGAATGAGTGAGTTTACACACTGCTCCTCCAGTCTGCAGTAGCAGGCTGGGAGCCATTTTGTCCTTTGTCCAGGGGCAGTTCCTCCGATAAGGTGGAGTAGCGTTGCTCCACCGCTCTCAGAGCAGGAAAAATAAATTGATAATACCGTTGTTATTATCATTTAATTTGTTTGTAGGTCTGGGGCTGTGTTAGGGTGGGGTGGGGCTGGTGGCACAGGGGGAGGAGTGGTTTGCACACTCCAAGTATACATGACCGTATGGCCAGCTTCTTTGGGCCGGCCAAACAGTCATGCACACTTTGCATGTTCCCCTACCAGGCTGCATTACACAGCCTGGTGAGGAACTTGCCCAGGCTTCCATTCCCCGTCTGAGCGCCGAACCATGGCGTTCAGACCAATCACAACGCTTCATTGTAGCGTTGTGATTGTCTTAGGGGAGAGAGCCTGTGTGCTTCCTGGTTCCGGTAGTGGAGAAACGACGAAGGACGACGGAGGAGAGACACGGCAAGGAGGTAAGTGTTTTATTTTTATTTTGGGGATTTTTGTCACCCCTCCCGCCATCACCCTGCCCCTCCACTTTCATTCCCTGCCAGCTGCTATTTAATTTCCCCTTGTCATTGTCTGTCACAATCCCCCCCCCCCACCTCGTCCCATCGCCCCACCGCTGTTACTTGCATAGGCCGTGGTTCCAGCTGCTATTGCCTTTGTCACACTCAGGGGGGCACAAATAGTGCTCCAGCTCTATGTGGACAGTCTGCTTTACATGCACTGGGAAGGTATAAGTAAGTCAGTACTTGCCAATTGGTTATAACCAATTTGACATACCTTTTGTAAGGTTCAGAACACTGGCACTGAGGTCTGGTTAGCTGGGTGGAGGCCTAAGTGCACTCTGTGTCGAAAAACCAGCAGCATCAGTACAATATTTTGAACATGCAAAAAGAGGCGTTTCCTTACCCCGGTAAACATTGAATAATTTGAGTATAGTGAGTTGTGAAATGGCTCAGACTCTATTAACATGTATGATGGCTGAGATTGTGAATGAGTGTGATTCTGTGGAAGTATATAACATCAGTGAGGCTCCTTTGGCAGTGGAGGCTCACGATAGTGACTGTATGAAAATCCACTGATTTGAACAAGATCACTGCAGTTAGACAAAGTAATACTCTATTGGTGGTTACAACGCTAGGGATGGGAATGACTTCAGTCTTCGTAGCAAAGAACGGAAGCAGTGATGTGAGAACAAATGAGTCTTAGTCCATTGATGCAGCCAGCAAGATTAAACCATTAACATCTATATGACTAGTAATGTGATGTGTTATTGAGACATGATATATGTATACTTTATCTAGTGATGCTTGTCAGAAAGAGAACATGTTGATTATTAAAGTGTACACGATGCAGATCCTTTTTTGTGCAGTGCTCTCACTGATTGTCATTCCTTCTCAGGTGCAGAACAGGCTACTTTCTCTGAACAGTGTGTGGCTCGCCTTCCAGCAGAGCATCATCGACAGCGATGGGATGCTGAATAAATCCAAAGAGAAGTTTAAGACTGGCCTCATCCAGTCTGCAGAGGAGTTCAAGAAAAAAGCTCATACCGTATTGGAAGAGTTTTCAACCAATGGTGAGCCATCCTAGTGATGTGATATTGCATATCAAGCCCCTGTAGTCTATCAAAAATCCACCTGAGATGAAACCAAGTCTCCCAGTGATTCTGGTCAGGAGGAAAGAGATACGAAGAATCCAATTTGAGCCAAACAAAACAGTGGGGTTCTATGAATCCTTTAACATAAATATTCAGTTACATCTGATAATTAGATGCATCTTGGAAAAATATTATCACTTATTTCTTCAGCCCTCTTACTGCACACACCATGCCCGCTACGTCTTCTCAACAGGTTGGGAACTTATGCATCTGCAGATGGGGACAGAACAGATGTCCAACAGAATTCTTTTGTTTTGCAGCATTGGATCTTTCATAGATTCACATGCTTGAATCATATATC